>NC_133663.1:67658190-68858190 GCF_037893015.1 Macrotis lagotis
TCATTTTCAAGCTGAAAGAGTTCATCTAAATGGCTAGGTGACCAAGCACTGACCTTGAATTTGAGAAAACACTGAGTTCAAATCCTGCCTCAGAGACTTTTTGTACAATTCTGGTCAATTTCCTCAACCTCCCTTAGCTCCGATTTCCTCAACTGTAAAATGAGAATAATCATAGGATCTACCTTTCAAGCTGGTTGTGTGTGTGTGTGTGTGTGTGTGTGTGTGTGTGTGTGTGTGTATGTGTGTGTCCTTGATGGCAGTTGGGATGGGGAGGTGTGTGTATATACATGTGTGTTTATATATGTGTAGATATCCATATGATACCATAGGCATTCTATAATATCAGATAGATTCACGTAAATGTATTACGCACACATGTGCAAATTGCATTGTACATTAGAATCAAATATACTGTAGATAATGTCTATATCGATATTCCATATGCATATATATATATATGTATACATATACATGTGTGCACATATCAAAACCCCAGTAGATTCCCTGGGTTTTCTAATAGTCATGGGCCAAGCCCTCTGGTCTTTACAAAGATTCCTCTCTCATTGAATCCTCACAATCATCCTTCAAGGTAAATGCTATTAGGTAGAGGTTAAATGACTTGCCCAGGATCACACAACAAATGAGAATAGGAAGTCACATTTGAACTCAGGTCTTCTTGACTCCAGGCCCAGCTCTCTGTCCACTGCACCACCTAGTTAATGAACTAAATACCCATAGATTTAGACTATACAGTCTCATACATTATGTGTATCCATATAGTCATGTATACATGTATATGTGAAACTTGGAAACTTCCAAGCACAATGAAAAGCATTTAGTCCAATTCTCTCACTTGACAGGCAAGGAAACTGAGACCCACTTTGGTTATGTGACTTAACTAAGGCGGCACCAGCTCTCCTGACTACAAAATGAGAAACCTTTCCTGTACCATATGAAGCCTGGGATCACATTCAGCATCCTACAATAGCCTCCCTTCTCTACCACAGAGGATAAAAATGTGGGGGATGAGAAATAGTCAAGGCAGCTCTTCCTTCCCCTTTTGCCCCCCACTTCCCTGGGGATCCCATCATTCCCAAAGGTTACCAACTCAAGCTCTAGTCCCAAGCCCATATCTATGTAAAAAGACCTTCCCTGGGCCCTTTAGAAGGACCCAAGAAAAAGTGTCAAAACCCTGGCAGATTTGACCCAGTCATGGGTCAGTCCTTATAAAGGCCAAATGATCTTTACAAAGATTCCTCTCTCATTGAATCCTCACAACCACCCTTTCAAGGTAAACACTATTTAGGCAGGGGGTTAAAGTGACTTGCCCAAGGTCACATAACTAATGCAGTACTGAGGGCAGAACTCAAGTCTTCCTGACTCCAGGTCCAGCTCTCTATCCACTGCACCACCTAACTGGTAAACTAAATATAGATTTAGGTATTGTACCAATGTCCATAGGCAAATCTTTTTCATCCAGGAGCTGCCACTTTCACAATATATTGTTTCCCCAGTCAAAACAGTGGCCCAACCTTTGGCCTGATAGTCAGCCCCTCTTTAGGAAGAGATGGGAGGCCCCATCTCCAACGAAACAATTTGGAATCCAAGGTCCTTAAGGGGATACTACAAAACAAGGAAATGGGGTTCAAAGGTAGATTTGGGGGAATTACAACCAGATTCAGATTCCTTTCTAATGCTGAAGTGCTTTGTAACTTTCCTCTATCACATCACATTCTACTTTTTCAGTAGGTTTTTGTGTATCTGCCCTATCTTCGCAATGGACTTTAAACTTGAAGGCACACTCTACGTCATATTTCCAGAGTGACCTCAATAGCTTGCATGTGGCTAATGCTTAAAGGTTTGAATTTAATCATACTTGTACTCTTCCTTTTTTGTACGTGTTTGTCCTTAAAACCAAGGAATTTTAGAGCTGAAAAGTACCTGAGAGACCAATCAGTCCAACCTCCTGATTTTACATGTGAGGAGAGAAAAGCATAATGGCAAGGTCCCAAAGTTAGTTGGTGGCAAAGCTAAGTTCTCCTGCTCCCCAGGACTTGTCCTTTTATTTTTAAGAATATCTTTTAAATTTTTCACTTTCTGTGCTTAAAAATAAAGGAAATTTTTTGTTGGACTACCAATGAATAGATGTGTCAATCTACCTCTGCTGGTAGACCTGGCAACCAAGAATCCGCTTGCCTTCCAAGAGAATGATGAAGTGGGGAGAGAGAGGCAAAGAAGAGATCATCAGAGTCCTAAGCAAAGATGGTACTGAAGAATAATACTGGATCACTTGACCTGTCCCCTGACTCCTGCTCACTATTTTCATGTTCCTCCCCAACAGATTTCATTCCTGAAAAGCTTTAGAATGGCTACTGTGGGGGTAGAATTTTATCTCCATTGGAGTACCGATTGTTTCATTCATTGTATCTGTTAACAGCTTTTGTTTATTTATCTTCTTTGTGACCCTGTTTGGAATTTTCTTGGCAAAGATACTGGAGTGTTTTTTCATTTCCTTTCTCCAGGTCATTTTGCAGATGAGGAAACTGTGGAAAACAGGCTTAAGTGACTTGTCCTGGATTACATAGCGGTTAATTGTGTGAAGTTGGAGTTGAACTCGGGTATTTGACTCCAGAGTCTAGGCAGTATCCACTCACTAACTTGGCTGCCACCTAGCCAGCTTTCATTACCATGACCAAGGTTCCCAGACACTGCCAGCAGGTTTTAGCATCAACTGTCCTCAGTGGGAAACAAGGTACCATTTGTAGATCACTGAGACTCAAAGCAAATGGTGCTTCTAAGGTAATACAGGGGCAGCAGACTTGGCATTATCCCTCCAGTGGCAGATGTAGGAATAGACTAGATTTTGATAACTCTCCTGGGGGGAACCTCGAATGTTGGGGTGGGGAAAGAATGACAGACTTGAACAAGATTGGTCATTGTGGGTTCAAGGAGGACCAGGCTGGGAGAAGGGTCTTGCACTGATGCCGCAGACAGTCAGTTACTGGAAGAAATGTATCCTGGATACCTGAGTATTAGATCTTTAAATGCAAAACCTCTAGACCTTTACCCATGCCCTCAGGTTCTCTACCTCTGAACTTGCATCAATCTGAACTTAGCCACCCTAAGAACAGGATATCTAGGGAAGCAGTATCTGAAGGAAGAGGCATCATGTATGTAAGAGAGTAAAGATGCAACCGAGGAAACAAGTCAGACAGAAGATGAGACGTTATTTGGTTGTAATGAGGTCAAAGCTGAATTGGGATGAAGGTCTGGAATGGGGGTGTGGGAGTTGAGGGACCAATATCCTGGGTGGAAGTCAGGAAGGTCACTCTGCTTTGAGGGTTGCTAAATGGTGACCAGGCACATCTTGGAACAATAAGATGTATCATCAGCTCTGGGATTGGGGCCTTGCTCGGACCCCATTCTCTAGGCTGGGGAAATCTCTAGGTTTCCCCTCATCCCAATCGTCTCTGGGGACTCCTCTCCAGTTTTTACACGGGCATGTGGAGTTCATTATATTCATCCTGGCCATCCTCATCAAAGTTGGGTTCCACATCTTCAGAGTCCAGCTGTTTGGGGGGAATAATATAAAGAAGGGACATAATTCAGGGTTCTCCTCTCTGATCTTCAACTGTTCCTCCCCTGAGCTCACCATCTGAAGCTTTCTCTTCCCTCCCTTAGTTCTCACTTGCCCACAGTTCCCCCCGCCCATGTCCCTGGTTCTTGCCAGTCTTATGATCTTTCAACCCTCCCCCCTGCTCCAGTCACCCAATGACCCTCTGCCACCTGGTTCCCTGCCACCTCACACAGCGTCGGCTCCTGCTCCTCCATATTCTCACCGCCTGTAGTTCCCTGTCGTGAAAGATTCGAGGCAGCAGGCAATGCCTCAGAGGGACCGTGAGCAGCAGTAGAAAGGGGAAGGCCAGTGAGGCAGCTGTGGACTTGACCAACCAGAGCAAAGCAATGCAAGCCAACTGGATGAGAGTAAAGAGGTGCATCCGCCAAGTCTTCACCTTTGGAAGGGCAGAGCAGGAACAGAGGCATCAGGACTTCAGCTCTCAAGCTGGGTCCATATCTTGATTCCCCAGCAGCAGACCTTGGGGACACTTGGTTCCTGACATCCCTTAGTAGAATGGAAGCTCCTTGAAGGTAAAGGCCATCTCCCTTCTGTATTTGTATACACAGGGTCCTCCTGGACCAGGCCAGGTGCTAACCAAGTATCTGTTTATCGATTGATGGGGTGATTGGCCCAGACCTCCTCTTTTACCTGTGTCCCAGACATCCCTTCCCATCCCTCCTGCTCCTTCCCAGCATCCTGCACCTTGTTTACATAGGGCTCATCAGGATGATGTTTTATGGGCATCAGGATGAGCAAGAGGCGCTCTGCGAGCTGTATCCCAGACAGGGAGGTGACCCCCATGTACAGAAAAACTCCAAACAGCACGGCCAGCGGGATCTGACGCAGCACTGGTCCCATCACAATGGAGAGTCCTAGGGAGAGGAGGGGACCCTGAGTCACCCTTCCCCTCAGTATGGCCTCAAGATGATACCTAGGAGGGGGAAGGAGGGAAAGCTGGCCAAGGGGCCCAGGAAGACTAGATTTTCAGGAATGAAGCTCGGGATTCTGAACAGGAGATGGAAAAACTGAGCTTGGAGATCTGAGGGTAAGCCTGAAGGGGGAGTGAGGGCCCAAGGGAGCTGGAGCTGGAGCAGGAGGGGAGTCCAAGGGAGAAACTCTCACCCACGAGGCTGGAAATGAGCATTCCGGTGAGCCGCTGTTCCCTGACCATTTTGATCTTGGGCTTGTCCCCAGGAGCAGTGCCCTTGCGCATCACAGTCAGGGCATTCACATGAGTGACAGTTCGAACGGTGGCAGCCGCAAGCCAGGGCAACCCAAAGAGCCCACACAGGCCCCCCAGAGAGCCAATCAGCAACAAGTCCAGGTGGAAGCCCGAACCCTTGACCAGCCTCCGAGCCTTCTGGCTGACAATGAGCCTGCCAGGGGTTGTGGGGAAGGAGGCAGACAGGACAAAGAAAGGAAGGTTTAGGAGAAATATTCCCCTGAGATGGAGCTAGATTTTCAGAGTTTTCTTCACAGGTGCAAAGAATGGTATTCTCCTATCCAACACTCCTCAGTCTTCCCTTTCTTGGCTCTGGGTCTATGCTCATACTGCCCCCCCCCAAAGCCCAGAATGCTACCACAGGCCCCTAACCCCAACCCCAATGAGTGAGTCCCTCCCCACTTTCAAGTCCAACTCAAATGACCCATCTTAGTTAGCAATGACTTTTCCTGGTCTTGTGGACCTACAATAGAGACCCCTTCAAGCTGTCTCAGGCACCATGAATTGCAGTTGTTTGGGTCTCCTACTTCCCACCACCAGACTGGGAGTACAAGGACCAGAGCACACCATTTCTACATTGGAGAATGCCTGACCATGTTCTGGTGAATTCAAATGATACTTATGGAATTTGATAAGAATCTAAGACAGATTGATAAATCAGGGACAAAAGAATACAAATATTTAGCCAAAATGAAATTTAAAATGAATGTATGTATACCCACCCAGAGTCTCAAATCTACCATGGAGTCCAGGCCTCAATCCTAAACCTAAACCTAGGCTCTTATCCCCCTGAAGCCCATCATTGGTCCCCTGCTTCAACACTAAGCCCCTGGTCCCCCATTCCCCTTTCCCTGCCCCCTCACGCAGTGATCTGTGTCTCCATGAAGATGAGAATGAGGACAAGGAGAGCTGGAATAGCTGCTGCCACCATCATCCAAGGTGGAAAGGGTCGAGAGCTGCCCAGGGGTGGGATGAACCAATTACGTTTTTGGGGAGAAGTCACCGAGAGCCCAGAGGGTACAGTCAGTTTCTGTGGGGTTGGAAGGAACAAGGTTTGGTGGTGCAAGGCTCTCCAAGCCCCAACTCCTCCCTCACAGATATTCTTGCAAGGATCTACTTCAAAGCTTATCAGAGTAACGATCCCCCTAAAGAACCCAAAGTCTTAGGGCCCATAGAGAATTCTGTACTAAGTTGGAAGGAGGGTGTGTACAGTCATACCAAAACTCCTTTCTCTCCCTATAGTCCTTAGATTCCATCATCATTCCTGTGGTGACTCCTCCATCTGGCCTTCCAGATATCACCCACCCTGTCTCCCACCTCCACAGTTCTCAGTTATAGATCACATCACAGCCTGGCTCAGGGTTAGAGCTTGGTTGACCCATAGAGTAGATGCCAAAAAACTTGGGCAGGGAGGTGGGGGAAGGAGTCATCAGGAATGGAGAGGAGGAAGAACTATTTATCCCCTTAACACTTGAAGGATGAGAATATCAACTTGGCCTCTCAGGTACTGGGGATACCTACCAACACAGGCTTAATAACTATTTGCTGAGTTGAATTAAATTAGAGATAAAAAAAAAACCAACAGGCTCTGGGATAGAAAGGGAGCTGGGAACAGAGGCAAGGAGGTTAGAGAGAACAATATTTCCTCACCTGGGTATAGCTGTCAATGACAAAGTAATCCACCAAAACCATCACCAGAATGGAGATTGGGGTCCCAAAGTCACCAATAATTCGGCGTGCCTTATGGAAGAAGGGAAGAACCAGAGTGGGGGGAGGACTAATAGAGGAGGCCCACCCTCTTCTCTCTAGAGTCTTAATCCAGTGTCCAAACTTTTACAAAATCTATATTCTGCTAAAAAAAAACAAGCTCTAAAAAAAAACCAAAATCTATATTCTGAAACTCAGCATTATCCATCCAATATCAGACACCCCATTTACCACTTTGAAGAGGACACATTCAAGCTAGCTAGTCTAACTCTAGCTGGGGCCTGTGTCCACCAAAGAGAAGACCTAAGGAAGTCTAACCCTTCCATCACTGCCTGGAAGACAAGGATCCCCCCTCTCCCTGGCCCCTAGACCCAAATAACCTGGGCCCAACCCCTACCTTTCCCCCCAGAAAACGACTGTTCCTGAATTTCCGCAGAAAGTAGGCAATAAGGAAAGTCCCAAACATGAGGATGAGGGAAATCAGTGCAGTGCAGCTGGGTTGGTTCTGGTCTTGTGGCTCCACCATGGTAGGCAGTGCACTGGAATTCAAGTCTAGGGGAGACCCTAATGTCCTTTCCAAATCCAAATCCGGAGGCTGGGAGCCCAGTATGGGATACTCAGTAAACACCTGTGCAAGTGAAAATGTCACATAGATCCATCACATCTTAGTGCAGGTAGGTCTTAACATTTAACCCTGCAGGTGAGTGGGTCCCTCTCACACACACAAACCTCTGTGCAAGAAAAAGTGATGCTAGCCATCATCAACTATATAGAGGAATGTGATGTGTGATCTATCATTACACACTTGTAAAGCTGAGTCCCCAAATGTTGCACCCTCTTTACTATGAAATTTCTGCCACATCTTGTGTAGAAGGTAGGTTATCACCCCATTCCCAAGATCCATTCCATCTCTCCTCCCCAACACCCCTCAACATGCTTTCTTACCCAGGGTTCCCAGATTCCCTCTCCTCCCTCCTTCCCCTTTATTTTTCCCAACCCTTTGCTAGACCTTTCTGGCTCTCCACCTGATAGAGCTTGTAGAAAGTCTCATAGATGAAGATGAGGGCGATGAGAAAGGCAAAGATCTCTTGGGTGAAGGGTGAGATGTATCGGACGAGAAAGCTGCCTTCCATGGCCACCAGTATGATCACAAAGAAGACAAGCCAGAAGCCAACCCAAACCCGGCCTGTGAGAAACTCCAGCTGCTGGGAATGGCAGAACTGGGGGCATGTGGAGGATGGAAGGTTACCCATGAAGCCCACCAGCTAGTCTGTGCCTGGCAAGATTGGGGGAGGGGGAGGAAGGGAGGAAGGCTTCAAGGACTGAGGAAGACTAGCAGAGGGCACAGGATGGGGAGGATCATCGGTGTTGGTCAAGGGGGCAGGATACAGAAACATTACTGGACAGATTGTGGGGAGATGGAGGGACAACAGGGATTTCACCTTGAAGAAAGCTTCCTCAAAAACGAGCAATGGTCCTGAGAAGCCCACCACAAGCATCGGCTGGGCACCCAGCAGGGAGAAGAGGATGCCGATCACAGCAGTGGAGACGATCAGCTCTGGCACGCCCATCAACCCCTCAGTCTTCTCCCCTGGGGATGGGCAGGGTGTTAGTGAGGCACCCAGTTCCCCATTGCTCCTAACCTCTTACACCCCACCTCACTCAACCCCCCTTCCCTATCATTTTTCAGGCTCATCCCTGATCAGCAGTAAAAGGGAAATGCTCATTTATGAATCCTATAGCACCCCTTCCCCACCCCCAGGGTGGCAGCCATCTCCACTGCCCTCCAGTCCTCTCTCACCCAGAAGCCCCCCAAAAGTGATAGCCGGGCTCAGGGCTGCAAAGTAGATAAAAAGCACAGCAGCCAAGCACTGGGAGTTTATTCCATCCTTCACGTCACTGGCGTAGCGGGGATACCGGCGCCTCACATCCTGGACAACTCCCCCAAACAAGTAGCCTGTTCGTTTAAGGGGGTCATCCTCTGGGGCCCCTTCAGAGGCTCCTGGCTTCATTGCCATGTCTAAAGGGACAAAGGAGTCAAGAGATCACAAGGCCACCAAGATGCCTTCCCCAACCAGTCTGCCCACCCTGATGCCCAGGGTCTCTCTAAGTCTCGTCCTGTCAAACAAAAGGGTTTGTTTAACTTGATGGTCTTTCTTTGTTGAGGTTCCCTGGGATTCCACTCATCACTACAGAGTGCAGGGAAGTCAGGGGATATGGGCATCTGGACACAGGCTCTGACCTCTTAGGGAGATGCTGTAGGAGCCCCGTTGGGGGACCACCTTGTGTTTGTTCTCTTCCTGCTCCCTACGCTTCCTGAGCAGCTCCCGCTGGAAGGATGTCACCGACCGTAGTAGATCACGGCTCTCCACCTCAGATGGTGGGATCACAATGCTGCCGTCCAGGAACTCACTGATGGCCCCCAGCAGATCCTGGCGGTCATCTGCCTGGTATGCAGCCTCGTGGAATTGCTTTGAAACATGAGAGGTAGTGTGTGGGGCAGAGGCAATGGGCCTCCTCACCCAACTTCTTATGGCCAGTCCATCCACCCACACCTGCCTCCAGCCTGATCCATGAAATGGCCTCCATCATTCACCAGGGGATCGTGAGAGTGACAATGAATCTGGGCTTTGAGGAGAAGAGAAAGAGGGCTGGGAGAAATCAAGAATGAGGAAGGACCCAGGGGCCTAGCAAGGATGAGTCCTCATTTAATGATGGACCTTGGAGGAGGCCCTTCTTGCCATCACGTATGCCAGTGGGGCCAAACTCAAATATAAACAAAAGTCACTACACCCTATAGAAGGATCCCTGCAGCCTACATATTGACTTAGAAAACTACATATTATTTATGTTTTATTGTATTTTTCTTTATTTTTGTTAAATATTTCCAAATCAGATTTTAATCCAGTTAATGAATTTGGAAATTTTGTGGCTGGTGCAGGCTGTGATTTTGAAACTGAAAGGGATTAGGGAAGCTTGGATCCAGGAAGCTTCAGGAGCAGGGCCTGACCTTGTCGGACATGAGAGTGGCGATGGATCGGCCCAGTTCATGGTAGTCGGTGCTGGTCTCTTTGGGCCCCAATAGTACAAAGATGAAACGGACAGGCACGGGAACCTCAAGGACAGATTCCAGGAGTACAGCCTCATTCAGCCGGACAAAAGCTGCAGCAGGCTGTTCCAAAAAAGGGACAGAGCCTAGGGCACAGGGAGAGAGGTAGCCTATGGGGTATGGAATGCTGGTCAGAGGAGAAAGAAATGGGACAGGGCTAGAGGGATGTTAGATGAAGACAAGATAAAGACTCAAGAATAGAAAGTGCTGCCCTGGGAAGGAACAGAGACAAGACCTGGGCTAACATATAAGCGAGACAGGTCAGAGGAGACAGGGGCGTTGTCTGAGTTCAGAGCTAATCATCTAAGTTCATTGATGGAGCCATCTGCTTGGGTCACCGCACAGAGCTGGAGCAGGAAGGTGGCACCCTCAGTGGTAAGGACTAGAAATCCAAAGCCTCAGAGAGAATGCAGGAACTGAAACCCCCTCCCCCCAACTCCTAGCTCTCCCTAACCCGTCTCACCCACAAGCACAACTGTGGCTTCAGCATCCTCAGGGATCTTCTCCAGTAGCTTCAGGCTTTTCCCTCGATGGCCATCTCCCCCAGGGATGTGCAGGGGCTTCTGAGGATACAGAACTGAGATTGGGACTGGGACCCAAACCAAGATCAAGGATTATGACATCTGATTATGCCCTTTCACTCCTACCCCAACCCAAGGAACTCCCCAATGGAAGAAGATACAGATTTTCATTCTTTGTATCTGGATCCCCAATATCTTAGCAGCGTGTCTGGCCTGTAGCAGATATAATCAGCAGATAGCTGATTAACAGTATCCAGTAGTGTAGATGAAAGAGTATTTTGGATTCAAATCCCAGCTCTCAAATGCATTTTCTGTATGATTGAAAGCAGATCTTCTCTAGCCTTCAGTGTCTTACAATGTAAAATGGTGGAGTTGAAAAAATCAAGAGTTGAAGTGATGGTTGGAAGTAACTAAAAGCAGTGACCTTTCTTGCAAATAAATATTCATATCTTCATATTATGATTTATTAATTGTCAATCAATTATATAGACTCATTTTGTTGAAGCCTTAGGATATAAGGGATTTTGATGGAGAGATAAGCAACTGTTCTCAGGGAAAATATGTTTCTCCACTTTATTAAATAAGCAATATTTAATAAACTGGCTTGGGAGCTCTGAGGTAACTAATTAATGAGAAAAAATATTCGGTATATCCTTGGATCACTTTAGAACCCAGGATGAAGAGAATATCCATAGTAATTAGTCAAAAAGCAGGCTGAAGGGTGGGCATCCCATTTAGGATATGCATGAATGTGGTCAACTCCAAAACCTCCCACAGGCGTTTTCTTTTTTTTTATTAGGGTATTGGATTAAATAACCAGTAATATCTCTTCCAAGTCTGAAATTCAATGATCCTGCTATTCAGTATGCAGACTGAGAGAAAGAACAACCATATGGCATAACAGGAAAAGCAGAGGCCTAGCCATCAGAAAATCTGAGTTCTAATCAGAGCTTGTTGCTCACTAGTTCTATGGTCTAAGAGGCCAGTCACTTCAATTCTCTGAGGTCCCTTCAGGTTCTTCATTTGAAAAATGACTTGTCTGTTATTAGTGGGAATTGTGAAGAAAGCAAATTTCAAATGTGAAAGGGCTATGAAAATGGAAGTCATCAGACCCCCATTTTGCCATTTTGTAGTCACACAGACTGAGCAGTCCCCCTTTGCCTCTCTGGGCCTTCAGGGTCCTCCCCAGAAATCCAGGACTTTGATGGTGGGGGGGTGGCCCTCAATGGTGTACAGAACTGCCTCTCTGACTTCACAGATGGCTTTCAAGAATTGCTGAGGCTGAAAAACTCATCCCCCTGTGAGTCCACCTGGTGATGCACCTGAGATGCCTAAAGCAATCCTGATGGAGGAGGGTCTTTGGGCTCTCTGTCAATCTGCAAGTGTGTCATAGTAACTGTCACCAGGTGATGGCGTCATCACCCATTTAGTGGACCTGATTCCACAGCCCCCATTTGGACAGGCCCAAGTGGTCTCATTTTATCATTTTAACTATTTCACATATTATTTCACATATTACCCCATCTGCAAGTACAAAATAAGTATTAGGAGGTCAGGAACTATTCTCCATAAAATATGATTAGTAAATTCAAACTGAATTGAAGATCCCTACATTTGTCTCTGACTCCACCAAAGACCAGCCTTTGAAGGGGAACCACTAACCTCTCTGCTGTCAGGATCATGGGACCAGAGCGGAACTGGTTCACTGAGGTCATCGCCCAAGGTGGGGATGGCACTGTCAGAAACATGGCCTGGAGTGGGGTGATGGTTCCCCAGCATGGAGTTCACACTGGAGCTAGATGGATTTCGGGGGAAAAGGCCTCCATCTTTGTCATCATTAGGGTGGCTGGGCAGAAGGTAGGAAGAGAGGCTTAGATCCTCTAAGACTCCTTCCCTTCTGGTTGTCTATTGCCTACTCCTTCCCTCCCCTTTCCCTTCCTTACACCACACACACACACACACACACACACACACACAGACTTTGGTACCTGTGTTTTAGTAACAGAGTACGCAGCACACTTGCTCGATCTTCAGCACGGATTTGATCTGACATGATCATTTTTTCTACCACGAGGTGAGCAATGCCAGGCAGGGTGGTCTGCTCTAGGTCCAGGAGGGTGGCTCCTAAGAGGACAAATGGTGGGGCAAGAAGAATATGGGAAGAAAAGCACAAATACTGAATCCTTACTAGCCCTAGTCATTTGCCCCTAGAAAGACTCTTAGCATCTAAGAGCTGGGTTCTCCACTGCTAGATCCACTGAGGCAAGCAGACACTTGAGAGTCTAGTTTCTGCTTTATAGTACAACAGGAATTATAATAATGGGCATAAGACATAAACAACTCAAGAGAAAGGACTAACCTTATCCAAAGACAAAATCTAAGGAAACTAGGAAGATAATCTCACTCCTAAAATAAGTCTCTACACACTGGCTAAGTTAGCATTCAAGTTTCATTCTCTTGGCTGAAAGCTTTAACCCTTATTAAAATAGAAATTGTTCCTGAGGGAGATCAAACATTATGCTGAATTTCTTGGTATCACAGATTTCAAGCCATCAAATCCAGCCCCTTCATTTTATGAAAAAGGAAACTGAGGTCCAGAGAATTTAAGTAACTTGTCCAAGGTCACAAAGATAGGAAGTAGCAGAGACAAGACTTAAGCCTAGTTTCTCAGACCCCTAGGCCAATACTACACTACCTCATTATGAATGAATTTATCAGACTCTTTCCTGAGAGCAGTTTTTGATAGAGGAGAGAAAGAAGATTATCGCCTGAGCTAGATGGACAGAACCAAAAATAAATAATACAGCATCACACAATTTTAGGAAAAGGTCATTCTATCTCTCCCTACCTCCCACCCCAGACTGAATCTATCATGACAGTGATCCTGTGACCCTAGACACAGTCCCAAGGCTGTGATGGCCCTCTCCTTGGAGCATCTGGTTAGATGATGGAAGACCTGGATTCTAATTTTTGTTAAGTTATTAATGAGCTATTTAACCTCTGTCAGCTCATTGAGTCTCTAAGTCTCAGTTTTTTCAGCTATAAAATGGGACTAAAAGTCAAACCTGCTCAGTTCCTATCTAATTCATTTAATCAATAAACATTTAATAAGTAATTGCTATGTGGGAAGGGAAAATGATATAAAGGAGTATATCTGAACACCATGAAGCATGATGGAAATGTGTAGAAGTGTCATGACTATTAAGGAAGAAGAGTTACAATAATTGTTCCATGGTCCTCAGTATGATCATCAGTCATATGCAAGAACATAACCCTGGGTCCTCCATGTTGTAGTGGAAATGGAACTAGTTCTAGAGATGGAGGATCTGAGTTCAAATCCCAACTCTGCTGGCAACCATGTGACTTTGGACAAATCACTTGGTCTGTCTGAGCCTCATAGTGTTTATCTGGAGAATGAGGGGGTAGGACTGGATAACCATTGAGGTCCCTTCCAGTTCTAAATGGATGATTCTAGAATCCAAGTATCAGTTCAGTCTGGGACCCCTCATCTATCTCCTCCCAGAAGACCTCCAGTGTTAATTAATAACTAATGAGTTAAGAAAAGGTGACAGGATGGTACATAGGGAAGAAAACAAATGGCGGAATGGAAAGTACTGAGGAGGAGAATGAGGTCAGGGTTCCCCACATAGTGTGGGAGGAGAGGGAGAGGTTCATACCATGGGCAATGGTTTTCCTCAGCTCCAGAAGGCTACGGAAAGACAGCGAAGCAACATGGGGTTTCCCCCAACGCTCGGTCTCCTCCTCCACATCCTCCTCAAACTTGATCCAGCGAGCAGTTTCACGCCACTGAGGCTCCTGGGCCTTGTCCATCATGAGCTCATTCAGTTCCACAAACACCTGAGGAAGAAAAGAGAGGAGGCAATGTGGCCTCTAGGAAAGAATAGCAGTTCAGTAGTCAGAAATTGGGTTCAGATCGCATTTCCAATGCTTGCTCCCCAGGTGACCTTGGGCAGGTCACTGGGTCTCAGTTTCCTCATGGTCTCTGAGATCTCTCCCAGCTCTCATTCTATGGACTCATGAGTAGAGTTGGGGACTAGAGCTGAGAGAAGAATCATCAAAGACAGCACCAGGGAAATGGAAAATGGGGAGAGAAGCATGAGAAATGGAATCTTGACAAGAGGAGGAAACTTGCAAAAAAAAAAAAAAATTGAGTCTTGAAATGCTAAGTGGACTATTGGTCAAGAGTCAACATTTATTAAGCATCTACTATGTACCAGGAAGGTGTGCTGCCTTGAGGAGAGGATATTGGGAAAGGAAGATCCTCACTAAGGGTCTTCAAAGTCCAAGCATTTATTGGTTATGTTGTGGACATGATTCCTGTCCAAGGAAAGCTTGGGTTGGAGGGGCTCTAGGTCCCCTTTCAATTCTAAGAGTTTAGGATTCTGAGGGAGGGGAGGGAATCAATTAATTCATAGGGGTCTACAAGACATGCTAGGTACTGTGAACCCACAGACAAAATCAAACAATCCCCTCCAGGAGCTCACATATTAACGAAGGAGATAAGAACACAGATATAAAGGCAGAATAGGTCTAAAGAGAATAAATACACAGAATCCATATATAAGGTCATCCCTGGAGAGGGTCAGCACTGGAAGCTGAGAGGGTGGAATGTCTGGAAAGCATTCATGTAGAAAGCAGTGCTTGGCCTGGGTCTTGAAGGAAGAGGGATTCCATGAGATGGAAGTGAGGACAGCGTACAATCCAGGCAGGAGGGGTGGCCAACCAAAGGGCAAAGAATCAGTACTAGAACATCATATGTGAAGAAGAGAGAAAGCCAGTCTTGGATCCTGAGAGCCATAGGACAGGGAATAATGTCCAATGAGGTTGGAAATAGGCTGGGGCCGGGCTGCAAAGACAGACTGGGGCCAGGCTGCATATGGCTTGACAAGCTAAACAGAAGAAGAGAAAGAGGGCCTGGGGACACAAAAAAGGTGGGGAGGGGTCCATTTCAACCACATTTATCCTAAATTCTCCATACCTCATGAGGCCTCCGGTCCAGTTTCTTCTTTTTCTTTTTCTTCCTCAATATAGGAGCCAGGCCTCCAGGGCTACTCCTCACAGCCTGGATCTTGGAGGGCTTCTTCACCAAATGTCTCCGAACTCCAGGGTTGTCCTCCAATCGATGACCTAGGTGGGAAAAGTGTTGTTGACTCAAGAAAGATCTGGAAATCAGATCCTGGAAGTACAGCCAAGTCCACTCTAGTTACCCTGCCCCAAGATACAACAGCAGCCCCCAAATCTAACCTTTAAACACAGGCTGAAGGAATACCCCAAAGTAGCACAGTCGAATTCTATAGACTTGCCTCTGTCCATCCATTTGTTGTATACACATCCCCGCTGACCCATTTGATATCCACAAATGACCTTCAGCCTCAGTCACCTTTGACTGTTATCAAGAGATCTCTAGGACCTATACTGACCTCATCCCTTAACCCCCTACCCACTGCCCACTGCCCCACAAGGTTATCCCTTTCCCCCAAGGGTCACTTACAAGCTAGTCCCCCAGCCATGGGGCTCAGATGACCCCGGATCAACTCCCATAGATCATAATCCTCAAATTCCAGTACAAATGCCTCAAAGTCCTCCAAGGTCTGATCTTGTAGAAAAGGGGAGCTCAGACCCTCCAGAGGGCCCAAATTAGCTTCAGTCTTAGTGCTCGGAGCTCCATTCTGTTCTGCCTCCTCCGCCATACTTGTCATTCCCCCCTGATGACTGGGCACAGCTATGACCACATGCCCAATCTGCCTGCACCAAATCCTCCCTCTCAGGGTCCAAACACTGAATTTGGTGGGGAGGAGGAAGGAGGACGAACAGGACCGTCTGGAGGTTGTGGGTCCTCTGAATCCAATGACCCCCCCAAATACCACCTCCCGGTCCTTTAAACATGCCCTTCTCTCCCCGCCCCCCTCCATCCTGCTGCTGCCATCGCTCGGATTGTTCCTGCCCCTGTCCTCAGGCCCTGGCTACTTTCCATGACGTGTCTGCTCAAAGCAGCAACAGCAGCCACCCCCCCGACACACACACACACACACATACACACACACACACACACACACACACAGACACACACACATACACACGCACACGCACACGCACACGCACACGCACACACACTCCCCGCCTACATGTGGTGGCTGTGAGAGGGAGGGAGAAGAAGGGAGGGTGTGGTCAGTGGAGGCCTTCCCCAGGGCAGGGAGCTCCATGGGTGATGACAGGTGGTACAGAAAGCAGACGACTGATAATAGAGAGAATGTACACAGGCCCAGGAGCAGCCACAGAGAGAGAAGGGGGAAAGAGGAAAGGGCAAATGGGTAGAGACAGACAGAGGATGACAGCAGAGGTGAAGGACAGCATGCAAAATGGAGCAAAGCCAGGATCCTGAACAGAGGTGTCAGTGCACTTCCCATGGATCATCTCATTTGATATCACAAGCCCCCTAAAAAGTAAGTCCTACAAGTTTCTCGTCTTACAGATGAAAGAGAAAAGAGATATTTTAAAACTAGCTCCTATGGAGTGTTTTAAAGTTCCCAAAGCTGTACTTAGACCATCTCAATAGAGCTGCCCAGTTCTAGGAAGTGGATGTTGCTATTCTTCCCATTTTACAGAGAGGGATCCTGAGGCTGAAAGAGGTTCAGTGACTTTGATAGGGTCAAAGAGCTCTTTAAATGACTAAGGCTGGAGCCCGTGTCTTCCTGATTCCAAGCCCAGTACAGGCATCCTTGCATGAGTCTAAGGAATGAGGTCTAGGAGGGACCTTTCACTCACTCTTCATGTCATCCAGGTCAGCAGAGCCAAGCATCTGGGCCTCAGCCTCATCGGTGGGCATCTGCTGCTCCAGGCTGCCCGGGTTTTCCAAGGCACTGCCAGGGCGCAGGCGCTCCCGCAGGTCATAACTTGCTGATGGACTACATGGCCTGGCCTTCTCCTCCGTGCCTCGAGGGGTCCGGGGCCCGGGCACAGGGGGACTGGGAGAAGAGGACAGCTGGAGCAGGGAGCTGGGGTGGAGAAGAGGCCCCTGCTTCCCTCCCCTGCCGTCTCGGGGAGAATTCAGACCCTTCCAAGAGCCTGGAGTGGAAATCTACAAAGCACAGACCCTGTCCCCTCAGGAGGGTCCCTTGATCTCTCCCCCCACCCACCCTACAAGGCAGGCCCGAGAAGCAGCAGCCACTCAGGAGCCACTTGTATTGGGGAGGAAAAGTTTTTCCTAAAGGTGAAGGAAGGAAGGTGAGAAGAGCAGTCAGTGTTCTCCCCTACCCCTTCTCACCCCTCTTTCCTTGCCCCCTCTTCATCATTCTCCCCCCAGCTTCTATTCTCTATACTTTCTTCTCTCATTATTCCTCTTTTCCTTGCCCCCCTTCTACTCCTTTCCCATATGACTCTACCTCATCCACTCCTTTATCACCTCCTTTGTCCTCTCAGTTCAGTATTACTTATTACTTGCATTACTTAACGTTATAGATCATGTTTGGGGATTGGTGCTAGGGCAGAGCCTTCCCCCTGGCTTCTCTAAGACCTAGAGAATTTTGAGGGGGGGTTGGGGAGGGGTAGCTGCGCAACTGGGCAGGGAACAGGGCTAGAAAAGAGGCCCAAATGCTTCTGTCACCAACCCTACAGGGAAAGAACCTCTCTCCAAGGTGGGGTATAGAAGTGTGGCAAATCCTTGGCTTGATCCCTCTGCAGTTCTGGGGAAGAGGCCGAGTTAGTGATGAATACCTGCTGAACTGTTCATAGTCACATTCAAGACCCAGGCCAATCTGAGACAAGGACTTTGTAGAGAGACTCTTCCGTGGGATGCCCACACTGTCTTCATCATCACTTCCTATGGAGAACTGGGGATCAAAAGAATGAAACTTTAGAGTTGTGTGCCCTCCTGCCAGCCCAATTAGCCCCAAAAACCACACCCTTCAGTTTCCCTTTGTCCCTTGAAGATTTACTTCCTCTACCCCTCCCTGACCATTCAACCATTATGACCCCTATGGTAATGTCCATTCAACCCTGCCCTTCAAAGCATCACCTCCACATCACTCCATCTCCAACTCTCGAGAGACATCACTCTTACCTTGGCTCTGCTTGGGGACCCTGAAGGCAAGGGTTCCTGGTCCAATGTCTCTGACTCAGACTCCCCTTCTTCCTCTTCCTCTTCCTCCTCCTCCTCTTCTTCCTCTACCCCAGCTCCCCCCTCCTCCTGGATGGGAGGGGTGCCTTCAGAAGGGGGAGCAGAGGTTTTCTCCTTCTTCCTCTTTCTCCTGGCCCGACGGGCAGAGGTGATGGGTAGCCGGCGAAACTTGTGTGGGGGAGGCAGTCGAGCTGACAGCGGGTGGTGTGTGTGGTGGGATGTGTGACGGTGAACTGAGATTGTAGGGAGAGTTGGCCTCAGGTCCCTGCCCTGGGACAGCAACCCCCACCCCCCCATATACCTTACCTTAGGCACAGTTCCTAGGACCCTCCTCCCAAGTTCCTACCATCTTTCTTCAACCAACAACACTACCTATGCCCTCTTAACTCAAGAGATCTCCCCACAATCTTTCCTTAGGTCACCATGCCCCCTTCAGTTGGGTCCAGATCCCTGTGACCTGATGAAGACTAAACAGGTCAGGAGTAAAGGTAAGAAGAGAAACAGAGAGAGAAAGGGTATCAGGAAGGTGAAAGATGGAGAACCAATGAGGAGCTGAAGAGGAGAGATAGGTATATAAAGACAGCAGGAGACAAAGGAGAGGTGAAGAGCTTAAGAAGATGGGGGACAGAAGGGAGCAGTTAAAAAGATGAGGACCTGGCCACAGAGACTGTAGGGCTACATCTTACTGCTAATACTTTAAGTGCCCATGTCTAGAGCTCCTGCAGTAGAGAATGCAGTGTGGATCACCACCACACAGTAACCAGCACAATAGCTAGCAAATAATGGCCTGGAGTGAGATTAGATGGTGACAGTGATGCTGATGATTGTGATAACAGTGATGAGGATGATGATGGTGATAATGGTGATAACAGGCTGGGGACCCTAGGGCTACGCACACTCAAAGTCTCTCTCGCTGTAGCTTCGGATTGGTTTTTCAGGGTCACGGGCAGGAGGCTTGCTGATCAGGTCCCCAAACCTTCGTATAGCCAAGGTCCTTCCCAAGTCATCATCCTCTTCTCCATCAGGGCTCAGGGGAGGCTCTTTCAGTGGTACCCGGACCTAGAGATCCCAGACATCCTCTTCCTAAGTAAGTAGTCCTGATCAGGACACTCCTGGAAGACACTCGGGCCTGGATCCTGGATCCACCCTTGAGTCAGAGCCTTCCTTACAAGTGACCTAAAAGCCGATTCCTTCCCTTTCAGTTCTCCGGAACTCCTCTCCCCTACCTTGCTCTCCTCCCAGAGCATCACCCCTCTGATGACCTTCCCAGGCCCCCCTAGTCCCCAACCTGGTGGTCTTCCTCTCCCGTACACTGTTGTATACACATCTGGGACAAACTCTTTCACCTGGGGTAGAGGGGAGGCGCCCCCGGGAGGTGGGATCAATCCGTTAGCCATCAGTCTGGCCTTGGGAGTGGGTCCCTGTCGGTCTCTGTCACTGAAGGGGTACAGGATCTAAGTGGGGAGGTCTGGGGGGTGAAGGGAGCAAGATCAGGACAAGCCCACCATCCCCACGCCCTGCTTCCTCCACCGCCCCCCACCCCATCCCTACACCCCTCCCCTCTCTCGATGTTCGCTGCCCCCCCCCCCGCCCAAGGAAGCCGGGCCGCCCTCCCCCATCCCCGTGACCTTCTCCGCCCCCCCCTTGGCAGTCGGTCCCCCCTCTATCCCAGGTTCAGGTTCAGGTTCAGACCCCGGCCTACAGACCCCCCCCACCTTAGCCGCCACGCCCCGCATCCGGTCCCCTCGCCCCCGCTCCTCCTCCTCCCTCCCCCCGCCCCCCACGGCGGTACCTCGGGGATCCGGAGCCAGTGTTGGGGGCCGGGAGCTTCCCATCTTCCTCCCGCGCTCCGCTTCGGGGCCTCCGGGTGCCCGGGCAACCTCTGGCGGAGACCGCAACAAGCCGGGCGAGCGAGCCGGGCAGCACTGGACAGACAGACGCAGGCGCCCGAGCCCGCACCCGCAGCCCCGCACCCGCACCCGCAGCCCCGCGGCTCCACCTCCTCAGTCCCCGCCCGGCGCGGCAGCTCAGCCGAGCCTCGGCCCGTCACAATGAGAGCGGGAGTGGGGCCGTGACTCACAGCACGCGGGCCGAACCAGCTCCCCGACTGCAGGCTCCGGGACCCCGCCGCCCTCCCCGCCCCCCGGGCCCGGAGCGCAAGCCCCACCTCCCCGGCTCATCGGGGGGCCTCCAGTTCCCACAATCCCCCGAACACACCCCCTTCCCCCTGCCCACTGCAGAAGGCCCCCCTCTTATGTTCCCCACTGCCACATAGCACATCAACAACCCCTCCAGCTCGTGCCTCGCCCCTAACCAGGATACTAGCCCCCCACCAACATAAAACTTCTTTATTCCTTTCTTATCAAATACAACATCTTCATCTTGCCGCTGTCCAACGCACAGGGTCGTTCTCTTGAAAAACTCGACATAGAGAGAAAAACCATCTTCGGAAAACCTGGCTTCTCATTTCACCTCTACTATTATTTTGTGTCACTTTAGAAAAAAACATTCTCTGAGTCTCAGTTTCTCTTTCTGCATAATCAGGATAACAGTACAGGTCCTGCCTGCCTTTATGGAATCAGGGAAAATGCATCCCACAATCCTTGAGAGCAGCAAATAGTCCCAATGTAAGGGCGGCTCAGCTGTTAGCTAATTGTGAGGCCTTAGGTTGCTCCTGCTCTCTTCCTATCTGAAAAGTGAGAAGTTAGACTCCTTGATCGTAGAAAGTCCCTGCTAGCTCTAAATTTTATATTCTTCTGAAGACAGTAGCTCTTGGTGGTGGTGATGATGAGATTTGTCCTTGGTTCTCAAAGAGGACCATGATATCAGGATGCTGGTGCCATGACAAGCACGGGGCTGCTGTGCTAAGTCACCAGGCTCACTTTTTCCTCCAGTGTCATCTGGGCCCAGTGGTCACACTGAAATCAGGACAACTGGAGAGGGCTCTTGGAAGGAGGGAACCCAACCAATTAGAGGCACCTAATTCAACCTGAACAAACATCTCCTCTACCACATTCTCAACAAATTATCATCCAATTTTCACTGGAAACTTCCAGGGCGGGGGGAAAAAACTCCACCTCCCAAGGCAAGTTCATTCTCCCAATTTGGGGCGCAGAATCTACATTGGTGAAGAAACTTCTAAACTCTCCTAATCCGGACTAGCAATTTTTCCTCAAATTTTCATCTTAGAGAATTATATAGGAACAGTAGGAGGTTAAATGATTTTTCCCAGACCTCACAGTCCATTCATGAGTCAAGAGTCTAGATAAGTCTAAATCTGGATTCTGAGGACACTGCTGTAGCCACAAGCCCAAGGTTCCTCTAATTATTAGGAAGTTTTTATTAAAAATCAACTTTCTATATGCAGTTTTTGACTGCCTCTGAGACCAAATAAGTCTGCTACCCTGTCAAGGAAAATCTCTTTACCACATTATAGTATAGTTTTTTGAATATTTGAAGGGATAGTATCATATCCCTATTAAAGCCTTCTCTTCTCCAAGTTAAACATGCCCAGTTTCTTCCACTTATCCTTGTCTGTGCATGGCAGGCTCTCCAGTCCATTTATCATCCCAGCTGCCTTCCTCTAGTCATACTGATTACTAGACATATAGATTACTACTATATCTCATTAAAATGTTAATCATCACAGAGGTAGGCACATGCGCCATCCCTAGGGCACATCACTAAAAACTTCCTTCCAAATTGATATTGAACCATTAATGACTACTCTTTGAGTCCAGTCATTCAACTACTTCTGGAGTCTCTTAATCGTAATATCATCTAGGTCAAATCTTTTCCACTTTTTACCAAGAGATTAATTTGAGACATTCTGTCAAATGTTTTGCTAAAATCTATTATCTACATTATTCCCTAGGTCTTCCAGGTTGATAAAGAACATGACATGACATCCTTGATGGAGCTAGGCTGCTGACTTTTATGATGATTGCTTGGATAATTGCTAATCAGCTCTTTAACAGTAAATTCCAGAATTTTTCCAACAATCAGAGTCAAGTTCACTGGATGTAGTTTGCAGGTTTCTTTTGATTTTTTTTTTAATTAGGATATTTACCCTTCCTCAGTCCTATGGTATCGCCTCCATCCCTAGTGGAGGCTGTACCAATACACCAGGCAAGTTCTATCAATTCCCTGGGATATAATTCATCTAGACCCTGTGAGTTAGCTTAGAGAAGGCAGTTTTATGCTTTCTTACTATCTCTTTACTAGGGTCTCAATTCCCTACATTCCATTTTCTTCCTGCCTTTCCTTCTCAGCACAGTATCGTAATAGAGAATAGAAAAGGGTTTGTCCCTTCCTTAACCCTCTTTACAACACCAGTTCAACTGACCCGTTTTTTTTAGTTGTGCAACTTTGATTCATTTTGAATCTCAGTGAAACTTTAAGGACTATTTCATTCTTTTTTTATTCAATTTCCATTACTAGTCTTTGCTTCCATTTTCTATATACAACTTTTTAATCTAAATCTGAGAAGCACTTCTCTAATCTTTCTAGAGATGTGGAATATATGTGGTCAATCAATTTCTTTGCTTACTGAATCTTTATTATAAGAAAAAATTCTAGATTTTAAAATGTTTATCTGGCTTGGTAAATGGTTCCTTGTGAATCCACAACCATGTGTTAACAGTTCCCCTCTTTTCCTTCTTCATTGAAATTAATTTCTGTTTGGGTCTTCAGAATTTCATTCTTGAGTTTCTCATCCCACCTGGTTGACTTCTGCAGAATGTTAAGACCATAGGATTCCCCACTCGTCCTTTCTCTGATCGTTTTGAAATTTGCTCTCACAAGACCTAGAGTGCATCAAATTAGCCCAAACCTCCCTCTCATTTGTCACAAATTCTAAGATAGAGTGGCAGTTTCTCATACTCCAAACTCATCTCATTTCTGCTTTGTACTTCAACTGTACTGCAATTAGTTTCTCTCTGGTAGAATCAGGTTCAAAATAGTAGTTCCCTTCTTTGTTTCCTTCCCCATCAGTGCTTCAGCCCCACCACCATGTCTTCTAATCTTTTCTCATTTAACAGCCTCATAGCTTGAAAAAGAAAAAAAAAGACATACCTTCTCATGTGCTCTGGAGTTCAAACAAGGACAAAGCCCTATTGAGAGTGTGGTTAGTGAGGCCTCAGTCACTGACTTTGGGTGAGTTGGAACTAATCCCAAGGCAGGGAGTTTATTAGCATTCACATATAGATTTGTAATGAGCCCTCAAGTGCTCAAATAAAATTGTTTTATTTTGTTTTTAATATCCCTACTGAAGATCAAAGAAGACTGGTAGGCAAATATATCTTCATTTGCCTTCTTGCAAAAATAGTTTGCATCTTGGTCAGAATTTGCACCTGCAGGAAAGGAGTCTTTGCGCGTTGGAAACAACTGAGCTGAAATGGTGTCTGCCCCAAGGCAGGGTATCTGGTGTACAAGCTTGATGCTTTGGGATACAGAGCCTGAAGTTGTACCTCTTCTAAGACAGGAGACCAGTCTCTATTCTGAATTCACAAGTAGCTGAGCTTGGGATACAATCTATAGCCAGAACCTCTCATCCTGTGGAGCAGAGCAAAGGAAAAGATGCCTTGCCACATAAATAGCAAGCAAAAGAAGCAAATGTCGATAGCCTCTGACCTCATAGTAGGAATCAGGTTGTGGTCCTAACAAAGAGAAAATCAAATGATGCAAATGAAGCCTCAACTCTGGATAGACACAGGAAGATTTTCAATGTGGTTACCTTTCCTTAAAATAACCATCATGTTTGAATTGTTCATAACCAATTCTGTTTGATCAGCCAACAATCAAAAAGCTCCTATTGAGTACCAAAAAAAAAAAAAAACAGGTAGGTTGAATTTTAATTAAATTTAGGATTGACATATTGTTTGGGAGTGTTATGTATTTTGTTTGGTGGATTCTAGTGGCTTTCTTCATGTGAAACTGATTCTCAGAGTACTAATACTACATGTCTTTGTAAACATACCAGCATCCCAGATCCCATATTCTCTAAGGGGAGAAGGAACTTTTTTCTGCTACCTACAGAAAGCTCTGATGATTCAATGAAGATATTCCTCCTAAAGATGTCAACATACTGCATGTCAAAAATATCTTAGGGAGCAGCTAGGTAGTGCAGTAGATAGAGCACCGGCCCTGGAGTCAGGAGTACCTGAGTTCAAATCCGGCCTCAGACACGTAATAATTACCTAGCTGTGTGGCCTTGGGCAAGTCACTAAACTCCATTGCCTAGCAAAAACAATTATCTTGGGAAGCTAGAAAACTGTACAGAATTCTAAAAAGATAAAATGTATTAGGGGTCATTGCAAACTTATACTTGGGTTAAAGAAAAATGGATTTCCTTTGGAAGAGGCAAGGTTACAGAGTAGTTTGTTGGCTAAAAGCTGTTAGAATACTCCAATAAGATTATTACTATGAGTTAACAGTTCAATATGGCTACTGAGAAAGTTAACATAATCTCATCTATATTAAAGGGAGCAGAGGTTCCAGGATCCAAGGACACAATAGTTTCACTGTACTCTTCCATGGTCAGATCACATATGAAATATTGTACCTATCTGTGGATTACAATGATTTAGAAGGGCACTGAAAATCAGGGGAGACCCCAGAAAAGACAGCAGAGTACAACCCAGGCCCATCCCACAACTATCCCAGCAAAGACCTGGGAAGAGCAACAGACAAAAGAGGACCAGAAATCCAAGGCAGAGAAACCATAGAAGGTCATTTTACCTGAGTAGGTCAACCTGGAGAGACAATCAATAGATTTGTGAGCCCCCTGGGAAAGGGCTTGAAGAGCCTTCTGGCTCTTCAAGGTGTAGCTACAGCTGAGACAATGAACAGGAGCAGCAGCAGGGGGGAAAGAGCAGCTGGGTGACCTCACCACAGTAAGCTGGGCGGACTGAAGCTGGGCAGGGAAGGCAGGACATGAGGGAGCCCACAGGTGCAGTGCTCCATCCCCAGAGCACCACTCCAGATTCAGCCAACAGACCTCAGCTTGGATTTGCAGCTGAGTAACCAGAGCAGTGAAGAGTGACTAGAATTCATCTGCAGTCCTTTCACACTGAATTTGCAGAGATTGCCTATAAGGTCCAGGGGAGAAGCCTGAATTTCTATTACTCAGACCCAAACTGGGGATCAGAGCCTGCAAAGCTCAAACAAGGACAGCAATCAGACCACGTGGCATCTCAATAGTTTGTAGACCCTTGGTCTGAGCCATCCCTGAAATCCTTAAAGAATATGGCACTAACAGACCAAAGACAGCAATAGCAGGACCCCAGATAATATACGTATTATGTATGTCTCAATACCTCAAGAGGTCCTAACATTCCCTTCAGAAGCATAGAGGCTGGTCCTGACAAAATATCCAAATTCGTAAAGGGTGATAGAATCAATAAACAATCAAAACAGATGTCAACTATAAAGTTGTTACAGATCCAGGAGCCCCAGGACACAAATCCAAAGGACAGAATAATTCCAAGATATCTACTAGCAAAACCTCAAAGGAAAACATGGCCAGGTCTCCAGGTCAACTAGAACTCATGAAGGAAACAGTGAGAGTTCAAAAAAATGATATTAAAAGTGAAAAGAGAGATCCAGAATAAATCATTGTAGAAAACCAAAAGCTAACCCCAGAAAAGTATAGCCCTTAAAGGTACTTTCAAAAATCTGGATCTCTCCTTTCATTTATAATATTTTTTTTAAACTCTTGCTTGCTGGGTGACCTTGAACAAGTCTCTTCACTTGTATATGCCTGAGTTTTTTCAACTGTAAAATGGGGATGAGTACTTCCTTCCCAGAGTTGCTGTGAGGATCTAATGCTTAACACAATATCTGGCAAACAGTAGGGATTTAATAAATGCTTACTCTTTTTCCCTCCTTTCCTTGGCATCCTATCAATGAACTGTTTTGGCTCCTCTTGGGATGCTTGGTAATATCCATAACTCTATAATCACTGAGTGATCATCATCACCACCTAATTCTCATTGTGCCTATGTGAAGGACACAGATTTGATGTCTATCTTAGCTGAAATTCTCTATCACTCCTAGCATCAATCCCAAAGCTTACAATTCAGTTCAAAAAAGATTTATAAAGTAGAAGTTCCATGCAAAACAATGAGATCAAACAAATGAGTGGGTGGGTGGATGGATGGATGGATTAAAAAGCATTTATTCAGCACCTTCTGTGTACCAATCACTGGGCTAGACTCTGATGCCCCACCCCAAGGTAGAGAGGAGGAGGCAGGTAGAAGCCTTACCACCAAATTCTTTTGTTGGTGTTTTTCAGTCATTTTGCAATAGTGTCCTATTCGTTGTGACCATGTATGGCAAAGATATCAGAGAAGTTTACCATCTCCTTCTCCAGAACATTTTACAGATGAGGAAACTGAGGCAGACTGGATGAAGTGACTTGCTCAGGGTCACACAGTTAGTGTCTCCAGATCAAGGAGATGAGTATTCCTGACTCTAGGCCTGGTGCTCCATCCACTAGGTCACTTAGCTGCCCCTCACCAAAGTCCTGGACAATGCCAAATCATTTGACATCAGAAATTGATATGATGGTATCAAAGGAAATAATATTCAAAAGAGGGAACTGATGCCCACTTTGCCAGTGCACCCTCAGCACCAGGGGATCTTTCTACAAGCCTCTCTATGAGTTCTCCTCCATTTCCACATGAGCTCCTTGAGAAAAGGAACTGTCTTACTTTTCTGTTTGAACACAGTAAGGGTGTAGTAAGCATATTCATTCATTCATTCATTTATAGAGCTTACACACTTAAATGGGAGAAACAACACATAAAGGGAAGTGAAAACTCCAGGGATGGTGAGCAGGGACTGAGGGACACATTCAATAAAGAAATCATGGCAGAGTCAATTTGAACATGTTCCAGGTTACAGAACTGAGACAGGGAAATGGAATGTGAGGGGAACAAGGCAGTTGGCGAGAAGGAAGAGAAAGTCCAGAGAGCTGGAAGGGAAAGGAAGCATGACTAGGTCTTCTCCTGACCTAGTGGTCTAAGAGAAGCACTGGGAGAGATGCAAAGTTTAGAATAAGCGTAAGGATGGATCTCATGGATCTTACATCCCAATACTGGAAAGAATTCTATAAAGTTCAAGAGAAGCACAGGAATTTGCATCCTTCTGATATAAAAAATGAAATACCATAGCACCTAACAAGCAGCTTGCAATCTCCCTTGAGATAAGACCAATAATATCAAAAATATTCATATTTCAGTGGTACCCTTTAGTTCCTAATGTGCTGACCCTATAAACATATAGTTTCTTCCTTCACAAGGTGATTTTGCTTTGTGAATCATAAAGAAGTCTGTAAAAATGTGAGTAATGATTTTTCTGCTCCTTTATATAGTAGGTGGTACAAGGGCTGTTATAGTCATTTCATAGAGGAAAACTCATAGAAAGCTCAGAAAAGTGAAATGCCTTGTTTCAAATTCATATAACTAGTAAATGACAGAGATACGATTTGAACTCAGATCTTCTGACTCTAAATCTGATTCTTACTTCACCACATCCATTTAGCTTTCTTTTCTTTCTCCTTTCTCTAGCTGTCTTGCCCTGGTTCCCTGGCCTAATCCCTAAACCATTAAGCACAGAAGCATTAACCAGCACAAAATTATCCCAGTTGATCTGGTTCATCATTCCTCAGGTGGCCTAGGGGTCCTCCATTTCTAGAGACTCCTATTTTAATGTAAGATTTAGTGCATGCCATTGATTGACTTCCTACTATAGTTCAGAAATCTTGGACTCAGGTGACCCACCAGTCTATCTTCTCCAATGGATGGACACTTACAGGTATCTGCTGCACACACACACACACACAACCCCACTAACCACCGTATCTGGCTTTCTAAAAAGTTGCTGAATTGGCTATAAAGCAATATTATGTATGGTAAAACAAAATGGAGTCTAGGAGTCTAAAGGGAAACAGGCTAGGAATCAGCTTCTCAACATCACTCAGCCACTCCCTGGGTAGACCTAGTGGTTTCCAGGTTAATATGCCAATTAATTTTGCCCCACTTGACCATATTTCTCCCAGTTCAGTCAGGAGACACTTAGAGGAAGTGTTCAGGTAGCTCCTGGTTCTGCTACAACAAACTGAGCTGGAGTCCCCAATTCTTAACAGTGACTGGTCTCCGCCTCCACTTGCCTAGAATAGTAACATAAGATTTTGCTGTTCACCAGTCCTATGGTACAGAGTTCAGTTGATTCACCACAACACTCAGAGGTGTCTGTCCACTTACTAAACCCACACTCAGGTTTCAGAAATAAATCCTGTTGTAGGAAAACATCTCTCCCTGTGAGCTCTCTCCCCACTAAGCAGCTCTATTCTCAAAGCACAGAATTTATATATGTACTTTGGTCATGTTGTTGTTGAGGTTTGTTTTTCCATTGTGGTGTGTAATGTCATTGCCTCCAGATAAGATGAAGACTCAACCAGAGACAGCACAAATATGATAGATTCAAAGTTGGGGAATCTCTTTGAGTAGGAAGCAACTTTAGAGAGTCAGCTATTCAAACCCTTTTAATTTCAAATGAGGGAACTGAGACCAGAGAGAAGGAGGAATTTGTCCACAGTCACATACTTGGGATTCTGAGGATTTACCATTCCAGTCCTACAACTGTTCTTAGTAGGGGAGAGGAGATATTACATGCCTGAAAGTGTAATTTTCAGATGGGGCAAGTCATGAGGTAGTTCATGACAAGAGGGGAAAATGGGGAATTCCTAAGCTCAGCGGACTTAGAGCTGAGAGACCTGAGAATCTCATCCATCCCCCTGCTCATTTTGTACAGCAAGAAATTGAGAGCCAGGGACACCATGTGACTTGTCCAAAGTAGAAGACACCCTGGACTGAATCCAATCCATTTTACTTCTAGCTTCCATGAGTAAAATTTGTGTTGGAGAAAGAGTAGAAGGTATTGAGACAAAGAACCAAAACAGAAGGATTTGTGAAGGTGATTTGGAGAGGCCTGAAAATAATTTTTTTTAAAAAAAGCAAGAATTCAGGAAAGTAAAATATGGAAGATGCAAAGACAGAAGAGGTGAAGATAAGAGGATACAGAAAGAGAATGGCATAAGCCAAAGGATAAAAGGATTGGAAGGGGGTGGGATTTAAGCAAAAAAAAGGAGGTATTTGGTGTTAAACAAGATAAAGAGTTACTTGGAGAAGAAAAAGAAAGTACAAATGTGAACAAGGTTGTTCAGAGTTGAAAATTCCAACAAACAATATACCAATCCATTTCTCTAAAGAAACTACTAACAAGAAAGTCAAGGCCTAAGGATTTCACTCATTTCCAGTCATAAGGACAATATAAAAAACTTAGTAACCTGAATTGAGGGTGGGATGTTTCTATTTCTATCATGCTACCTATGGCCTGTTAACTATGCTCAAGTGTACAGGAACAGTATTCCATTTTCCAAGTTATCAGGGAGAATGAATTAGTCTTGAAAAAACATAAGGTCTTCAACATTATAATAAAGATGAAAAAGGAAGTAAAGGAGAAATCTTTGTGTCAGGAAGTAGGAAAGAAGAAATGTTGCATAGTAGAAAAGGAAAAGCACAGAAATCTGAAGTTTAAAAATGGATATTAGAATCTAAAGATTGAGGAAATGGATGTTGTGGAACTATACATGCTCTCATTTGAGAGATCATAAAGTAAGGGAAGGTAGTAGTGGGTGAGTCTTTAATAAATGGTATTAAGGTAGACATTTGCTGACCTGAAAATAATGGAGGGTATATATCTGAGACATGACAGAGAATCACCATGTCAAATCTGATGAAAATCCCTCTTCTTTCCAAAGATTCACATGGACATATACATGTTAGGAAAAAAAACCTACAAGTATTACTAAATATTATGTGGCTTTTGATAAGAAATAGAAGATCCTGGGGACCTAGAAAGTCTTTTCATGATTACTGTTCATCCAAGGCAAAGGATTGAGAAAAAAGGACAGATTTGGAAGCTGGTTGGTCCTATTCTCAGACATGGATGATATACAGCATCAAGTAAGGAGAACTGTGGCTTCAATAGGAACAAGAAGCTCTTGAATAGGGATGTAGTGTACCTAATACTGCCTTCCCATGTTCCCATCAAATTGCTCCCACCACAATGATTTTTCACACACACACATAAACACCTTCAATCTCTCCCTAATATTGGTACATAGCTAACAACATGGCTACATTTTCCCCAGTCTTAAAACAGTAACAATCTTGCAACCTTCTCTTTTAAATGTCAACAGTAGCATCTGAACCCAGAGACTATTCCACAAATTAAGTTCTTCAAATTTTTCTTCTCCAAAATCAATCTCCAGTCCAAACAAGTGCAAACATTCTCACAATTTCTTTTCCAACCAACTTTAGCTCTTCCCGCCTGTTCTGCTTTTCCCACTGAAGCAAGCTCATCATAAATTTTCACTGACCTTGCTTCACGTTATTATAGCAGTGAAGGGTCCTTCCTCAATGAAATATGAGTTAACCATCAGGATTAGGAGTTTTAGAAACCTACAAAATCATCTTGAACATACAAGCAGTTTCCTAATTTGGAATCAGAGTTGATTCCAAAGTGATTGTCTCACTTGTTTCTTTGTCCCTTGCTGTCACCTGTTATTTTGGATCTACCCTTCTTGTCTCTGGCCCACTGCAGAAATGAAGACTGTCTCAGGGTCTTAGTCCCTAAAGTAAGCCCAGGGCCCTTAGGGGTTTCCTAAAGGTTTTAACTCCTGGCCCCTACCTCATATCACGTCTACCCTACCCCATCCCACCCTCAGGTTTGCCTTTTTCAACCAAGGAAAAAACAGACCAGGGACAGTCTTGCTCTAAGTACTGAACAGCCTACATTTAGTGAAAAGCTCCACCTTCTGTCTCTCTTGCCCTCCTCAAACCATCTTCAAAGAGAGGTTCTGAGTGAAAGGCATAAAGGAAATTAGAAAATTCTGGCCTTGGGATCAGTCCTAGGCAGGGAGGAGAGAAAAAGTAACCGAAGAGATCGTCCCTCTTCTCCTCTAGTCGGGGCATTGTATCTTTCCCTAGTGCTCACACTGGAGCCTGGCACATCATAAGTCTAATAATTGCTTGGGTGTACATGATTAATGTGGAAATGGGCTTAACAGGACTGCTTCTGCAAAACCTAGGTCAGACTTACTTGCTGTCTTGAGGAGGTGGGGAAAGGAGAGAGGGAGAAAAATGTGGAACTCAAATCTTATAATGCTGAAAATGAATTATTTATATATAATTGGAAAAATAAAATACTTTTTGCAAAAAAATGTTTATTGAATGAATGGTTATCTGAACAAGCTCCAGAGTGGCACTGGGACAAAATGGGAGTCTTTAAGAGTAGGAATATTTGGGGGGAAATTATAAAATTCAAAATAAATAAAACCTTTCTTTAAAAAAAGTAGGAATATTTGGATAAGATATATGCATATATGATATTTATGCATATATATATTTATATTTATATACATATAAGTTGATTTCCTTTGAAAATTCCAGATATTTTATTTAATGCCCTAAAACCATTCTAAGAAGGGATCTATAGATTTCAACAGACTGTCAGTGGAGACCATCACCCAAAAAAACATTAAGAATCACTGGTAGATTATGGAAACATATTTCACATGATTTCACATGTACAATTGATATATTGTTTTGCCTTCTCAAGGGACAGAGGAAGAATGGAAGCGAGGGGGGAGCTTTTTCTAAAAATTCAAATTTTTTAAATGTTAAATTATTTAAAAATGTAATTGGAAAATGTTTAATAAAATAAAAAATCATTAAAGAATGATTTCTAAGGTTCCTTCCTGCTCTGAAACCCTATGATTATTACATACAAAAGGAAATGGAGTTCTATGGCCATGGGTCACTCCATCGCAAGTCTCCTAGGTTGGGACTGTCTACAAGTTAATAAAGAAGAATTGTAATATGCAACAAACCAAATGAGGGATTTCATTTTCCAGTCATTAAAAATGTCTGGGGATGACAGTGGGTGGAAGCCACAGCAACGTCATGCCTCCCTGAACACTTCGTGTCTCTGAGACCACACAGGGACCTAGAGCTGAGAAAAGCCTGTGGGTCACTCCCTGGGTCCTTGATGCTCCCTGAACATTTCCTGGCTGGCCAGCTGAATCCTCAACTGTAAGATGCAAGAATTGGCAAGAGGGTTTAGAACTGGCTTGGCTGGTTCTGCCCTGGTCCCCCACTTCCCTCCTGGTGATGTGGCACTTTCCTGTGGGTGTCCTGGCCAGCCGAGAGGCCCCTTGGTCTACTTCCTCATGTTTCCCCAACCTCTCCCAAGGCTGAGCACCAAGGTGACACTCGGTAAATGGTAGCTCAAGAACAAAATGGAGTCTCTTGAGAGAAACACAACAAAATGACAGCGTATGTGAAAAAGATCTAGAGGTTTTAGTGGACTCCAAGCTCAACATAGATCAACAATGTTGACATTACATCTAGAAAAGACAGACTCAACCCAGGCTGCATTTAGAGAGTTATGTCAGCTAGAACAAGAGAAGTAGTCTTCTTGGCCCTAGACATAAAAATAAATTGTTGTGTGTGTGTGTGTGTGTGCGCGTGTGTGTGTATGCATGTAAATAAAGATGTATATGTGTGCAGATGTGTATATGTGTGCATATATATGTATGTATATTTGTTTGCATAGATTATGTATGTGTATTTGTGTGTACATATATGTGAGGATGCATGTTTGTGTACATGTATGCATATAAACATATATTGTGTGTGTTTACATTCATATATGTGTATGAATCTTAAGGAATTGGGGGTGCTCAGATAAAACTTTCAATGTGAGCATTTACCCTCTCTGGAAATTTTTTTTAAAAGCTACTAATCAGGGTTTGATCAATTTAGTCCATTGACTGGACTTAAGAAAGTGATGCAGATTAAATTGCAAAGTATGTCCTACGTACATTTCTTCCAGGAATCTGGCTGTTCACCATTTCTTGGCACACCCCTATCAGAGCAGATGCCTCAAGAAGCAAACGTAAGAAGGCCAATTCCTAACCTTAAAGAAACTAAAGACATTTGCAAAGAATCTGACCAAGAAGGGGAAAGGTCCTTAAAAAGCAATTAGCTATCATGATTCATTTAGAGGTAAACCTGATTGGATGAACATAATGAAGAAATTGTCACAGATCTCACCAGGATCAAGTTGAGAGGGAAAAGTCTACCCCCTCCTCTATTTGAGGAGGAATTAAAATATATGTGCTTTTTATCTTATTAAAAAAAAAAAGCAATTAAGCTGCCCTGGGAGTCCCAGCATTAGATCTGCCCCATCAGATCAGTTATTCTCTTCCTTCAAACTCAACACCTGAAAAGCAACATGGTGTAATCACAATAATAATAATAATAATAATAATAACAATAACAATAATAATAAATGGCATTTACCTAACACATTAAGGTTTGCAAAGCACCACATATGTATGTTTCAATGAATCCTCAGATTCACCTTATAAGGTGGGGGCCATTATTATCCTGAGACACACAGAGTTTTAATGATTTGTCCAGGGTCACCTAGTCTTTCTAATCCTACCTGCCTCACTGGATAGTGTGGAAAGCATCCTAGGCCTGGAGACAGAACACCTAGCTTCTAATCCTGATATTCATTGTTCGGTTTAGAGCAAAGTCTTATCCTGTCTGGGTCTCAGTTCTCTTTATCTGTAAAAAAAGAGAGGACATTATTGCATGACCTCTAAGGCTTCTTCCTCTGAATCCTACAAGCTGCAGACTATCACAAGATTTCAAATGAATTTATTTTTAAATGTATCTTTGAGAGGCAGAGCAAGCCTGAGACCAATGAAAACTATATGCTCTAGTTTCTAAATAACATAAAGTCATTGTCTAACTGCATTTTGGCTGTGTGACCTTGAGAAGCAGCTGAACTTCTCCATGCTCTCTAGGTAACCCTCGAAGACTAGACAAGGTAACTGATCTATATGGGCAGAGGGAGACAATATCCCAGAAAAATTTAAGGGCCAGTCCCTATCCCTATGAAATCATTGAAGTGAAAAAGAAGTGCTAGCCATGCAGATTATTAAATGTGTGCTAATATTTTAGGAATACTTTTATTTATTTTCACTGAGGTTAAAATTTAAAAAGAAAAATTAAATGGAACATTCAAGCCCTGTCTTAGGCCAAGCCAGAGAGGTGTTGTTTCCTTTTGGTACATCTCAATCTTCCTTCTGTTCTGTCATATGACCCTGTACCCTCATTCATCAGAGCTTCTCACAATCCATCCCTTTGCTTTCAACATCCCTTCAACCCCATTCCCTAAAACCAGCCTATCCAAGTTCCCATGAAGTGATTATTTACATCATCTCATAACTCTCTCCTTTGCTGCAGTATTCATTGAAGTCACTTCCTCCTTCCTCTCCCCACCCCAACATACAATTATTTGCCAAATCCAGAAGCTTTGACCTCCACAATTACAAGTGTTCCCTCCTCTCATACCATCTTGGGTAGGACCTTCCTCAACTCTCAACTGGTCTGCTCCAATGACTTCCTAACTGGTCTCCCTCCAATTCATTTCCCATACAATTGTCATCATGATTTTTCTACAGCACAGGACAGTCCATGTTGCTTCCCTAATTCATTAAATTCCAATGACTTCTTATTGCCTTGAGGATGAAATATAAACTTCTCTACTTGGTTTTAAAGTTCTTCAGTTTGGTCCCAACTAACCTCTTCCATTCTCTGTGGCCCAGAACACTGGTACTGGGGCCAAGACGAGATTTAAAAGCCACCTCAGATACCATGTGACTCTTTAAAAGTCAATTCACTGCTACCTGCCTCAATTTCCTCAAATGAGGATAATAGCACCTATATTCCAAGGCTGTTGTGAGGCTCAAATGAGATAATATTTGTAAACCACAAAGTACTGAACAAATAGTCTATATTAAATGATCTCTTAGGGCATTTCCAGCGCTAACCTTTAGGATTTTTGCTTGAGATGATGGGAATAGGGATTCCCAGGATGGAGTTTAAGAGATGCAAAGTCTGTAGTGAGTCAGCACTATGGAAATGGGAAATTTGGAGAAACTCCATCCATCTTCATTTATCAGCCTCCTGAGATGGCACCTCCATGTAGCCTGCCATCACTACCTCAACTGGAAAGTGAAAAGAAAAGCTGGATCTCCCTATCTCAATTTCCAAAACCCCAAGTTGTTAGACATTGGGGATCTGGCAGACAGGGCCTATACCAAAGGGCTGTTTGCCCAAGAATCCAAAATTCCAACCAAGAGCATGGCAGCCCTCATTTACTCAGCTGTGGCCATGACAACAGGAATGGAAAAAAACTTTATTGGCACCTGAGAAATAGTCAGTCACATTGTCAAAGACCATAACTGGGCTGATCTCTGTACCATCATCTCTGCTGACAGCTCAGAGCTGCCCAGGGACCACGGCAGCACACTCTTGTCCTTCCCTTAGGAAAAGCTGGGCCAAGAGATGAGACCATGAATGGCCCAACAGGACAGTTCAGTTCCCAGAGAGCATGGCTCTCAGTCTCACGGTTCAGGGTCTGGGGATTCCTGGGTCAGCACTCGAAGTCCAATGGAAAATAGCTCCTCCCAGGGACCTCGGATCCAGGCCAACAGGGCAGTCACTTGCTCCGGACACACGACACGAAAAGACCAAAAACTCTCAAGTCGCAATACCTACAGGGCCAAGGAGTTAATGACCTCTGCTCCACAGGTGGCTGAGAGTATGCCAGTGGGGAGAAGCCATGGGGAAAGATCTGCGCCCCAACATCTCTCTCCCTTCCCCATCTCAAAGCCTTCTGTACATCCCACAGTCATTTCCTCTTGTTCCTAGGGCCTCATCCTCTGTTCCTTCTTCCTCTACATCACCCACAATTCAACCAAGATTCTATTTACCTCTTCCCAGGCCCCTGCTCTCACTCTCTTTACTTGCTCTGGTCCACCCCCCATTTTCCTTCCTGCTGCCATGCTCTCCCCAAGTGCCCTACTGTTTTAGTCTTGGTACCTTTTCCCTTCTAGATTGCCTATTAGCTCCCTAACCCATTCAGAACTCCCCTTCAAATAAACCTACCTCATCATACAGTGCCAGGCGAAAGTACTTCGGGGCTGTGCGATAAACCTGTATGGAGTTGAGGCTACTAAGGGGTTGCTGCTCATGGATGTGGACAGAAGGATCCAGTCTTGAGGGAAGGGTCAAAATGGCTGTTTCTCCAGCTGTCTCTGGAGGAGAAGGTCCAACCTGGGACCGCATGGGATCTTCATCCAGTAGATACAAGGTGGATGGAGTTACCAACAGGGACATTGGGCAGCAAATGGAGCCTGAAGAGAAGACCAAGAGACATGAGTCCTGAGACAGTTGTGAAAAGCTCCCTGCCCCAAAAGGGAGAAAAAGGACTGAAGCCAGCACTGCAGTGTGGGGGAGAGGGGACACAATAGTGTGCTACCAGTCATTAATCAATCTCTCCCTTGGTGCTATAGCCCTCATCCTAAAATTCAAGCAGCTCTCAGCTTCTAGAACCTCCACCCCCCCCACCACAAAGCACAAATAAGATGAGGGGCAGCCACATCCATCTTTCTTTAGCTAAGTAAATAGTAGCCAGATGTCTCTTCTCTCCATTTCCCTTGGGATGGCGGGGGGGGGGGGGGGGGGGGGCGGGGGGGAAGAGTCCACCAGGTCACTGTAACAATACAAACTTAAAGCAAGTAGAGAACCAGCCATCTCCACAAAGTATGATTCAACTCCTATTCAAAAATTCCCCAAACCTTGTCCATAGAGTAAAGAAAGGTTTTCCCTAGAAATCCATTCCCCTCACCCCCCACCCCCCACCAGAGTTAGTACCTTCCACCAGAAATGCCTGCAAGTAGAAGAACTGGGGGTCTTCAGGACTGGAGTCAGTATCTAGCAATGGCCTGGGGGGCAGGAGTCATGGGAGGGAATGGGTATCAGTGGCAGGTTACATAGAGGGACAAGGAAAATATGGGTTTGGAAGAGAGGAGAGGGGTGGAGGGCAGTGACAGGGGCCCATGGAAGAAGACAACCCATGAATAGCGAGGAGGGTGGGCTGGGCAGGAGTAAACTGGAAGGCAGGGAGCAGGACTGCTGCTCTAGCCAAGGCTTTTTCTCTTTGGAAGGAATGAATAGAGAAATCATTTCACAAAATGATTCTTAACCCCACACCCCATCTTGATTTTCATAATTGTGAAAATAAAATGGAGAATACTTGGAAGATGCTGTGTAAGACTCACCAAAGCCGGTGCTGAGGAGTCATTTTCTCCTTGGTGGGAGTAACTCGGGGTCTTCGGCCAGGAGGCAGTAGCTGTAGGATGGCTGGAGAGAAACATGGGAGATAGGGGGATTGAGTGTGGGCAATGGGATCTTAGGCTCAGGCCCCTGTCTCACTTCTAAGAAGGCCTCTTCAGTAATCACTGGTCTCCTCCATTAACATCATGCCCCACCCCACCCCTCTCCATTCACACTCCCAAATTCCAAGTTTTCAGCTGCACCACTGAGTGACCATACCCTTGGGAGCAGACACCCCCACTCCCTACTCAAATCCATGTTCCACAGTCCCCTGCCCCCTCACCACTGAGCTCCTCCAGAAAGGCATGGCAGCATCGGGATTCCCGGGGGAGCAGAGTGCAGCCACCTCCACTTCCCCCCCACTCCAGCCAAAGGCTTTGCCCAGCCAGGCAAAGTTCAAGGCGGCTCAGGTCCTGGAGGGAAACGGCTGAGCATGGCCGCAGCCAGCTAGAAGGCTGACCTCTATGGAGGGACAGACAGTGAGCCAGGAGATGAACCAAGGGAGAGAAACACAATCCTGCAGCAGTCTCATGTGGAGCTTCCATCTCCGCCCCCCCCCATTCACCATGTCTTCCCCCCCACTCACCGTATCTCCCCAGTCACCTCTAATATGTAAAGCCTGAGATCAGAAACAACAACAAGGGAAGAAAACTCCTTGGACTGGCTATGAAGTTTCACTGGCACCTGGTGGGGAAGGACCAGGGGCAGGAAGTCACATGGAGGCTTCAGAGATCAGATGAGGAATACACAGAGTATAGAGGAAGAATTGAGGCCTCACCTTGAGGCAGCACTGAAACTCTTCCTGGACGTCTTCAAATATCTCAACATCCAGGAATAGTCGGAGGCGGTGATCCACAGAGCGGAGACCAGAGCGGTCGGAAGCTAAAGCACGGGGATAGCGCAAGGCCAGCAGACAGCTACTAACTAGATTCTCCTTTACCAAGCAATCACATAGCTTCCTTTCTCCCCTCATCCCTCCCCAAAACTCAGAGGATCCTCTCAGTAATAAATCATAATAGTTTACACTTATATGGATAAAGAAATTGAGGCTTAAAAAGACTACGTTATTAGTGATCCTATAGCTAGTTCAGAGTCAGAGGCTGAAACGGGTCTTCTGACTCCAAATTCAGGCCTTTCCTCACTTAACTTCCCCCAAGTCTTTCCCATAATACTCACGAGGACAAAGGTCCCAGCTGTCAGCAGCATGGGGTCCCTGGGCCTGGAGGGAAGGACTGCTGGAATGATCATCATCCCCCTCATCTGGAGAGACTGGAGGCAGGCCAGGGAGGACAGAGGAAGCTGGGTCCAGCTCCCCTTCTTTCTGCTCCCCTTGGGGGGTTTCATCATGTTGAGGCAACAAAACAACGTGGTCACTGCCACACATGGGACACAGAAGGGGGAAGTCTGTGGAAAGAGTTGGAGTCCAAGGTGGCCGTGAGATCAACACATCTCCTCCATCAATAAGGCATCCACATCCACTCTCTGGCTGGCTATACCTCCAGCTCCTCTGCACCCCTGGTTCTTCCCTGCTCTGGCCCTCAAAGTTCTGATCCTCCTCAACCCCATCTGCTGGGAGATAGACAGAAGGGAAGAAAAGCCCCCAGATCTGTGCAGGGTGTCAAAGGCCAGGGTTCCCTACCGGTCCGGGGTGTCCATTTGCTATGGACATCCAGCTCTTCCTGAGGAGTCATCACTGAGCTGATCTGATGACAGCGGAGGCAGCGAAGGCGGCCTCCTGACAGGCCTCTGGCTGCCCCTGCCTGAAGTCTGGAGGCCGCAGCTACTGGGGCCAACACAGCCAGCAGCTCCTGAAATGGAAATGCATCCCACCAGAGGGTCCTCCTCCTCATCCCTCATGCTTCCCCACTTCCGATCTCTCAACATGGCCCACCCTTCCTTTGGGCTGTCACCTCCACGGCAGCATGAGCATTGGGCTCCAGCACCAGGTATCGCCGCAGCTGCCGGTCAGCACGGATGTAGGAGAAGCGCAGGACGATGATTGGGTTACCCTGAGGAGACTGAGGAGGAAGGCAAGCCTCTGAGGGCCTGGGATACAGCACACACTCCTGGGAGGGGACACACCATAGGACCCCCCAGGTGCCCTTTCCCTCCCATTCCACTAATTCTCTCAGGTTCCAGCTCTTACCACAGCAGGGTCTGGCGGTGGCCCACTCTGGCTCTGATGCTCTGTCTCTAATTCAGCTGCCCAAAGGCTCTGAAGATCCAGCCGCTCCAGTGTCTGGGCTGCCTGCAGCTCCACCTCCAGTAAATGGTCAGATGTGACCCGCAGAAACCTCTCCTGGCTGCGAGCTCCATCAGCCCCCTCCAGGGGACACACCAACATGGGATGACACAGATCCACTAGGGAGAAACCCCGATGCAAGGTCCTCTCAAGGGTCCCTTACTCTGCGTTCTCCACCTCCCAATCCCCAACACCATCCACACCCTCCCAAGAGGAGACACCAAGAGACCACTCACTTTCCACTTCTTCATCTTTTGACTCCTCCTCTTCCTCTTCGGCATCTTCCTCTGCAGCTCCCTCTTCCATCACCTCTTCCTTCTCTTTAGTCAGCTCCCCCTCCCCCTTGTTCTCTTCTGGCCCAATAAGGAGGGATTCATCCAAACTACTGGTTCCTTCCCCTAGTGAGCTAGAAAGGATCTGAGGGTTTGGGGGGTCCATGTGGACTGTATCAACATCAGAGATCTTGGAGCTCTCCAAAGAAGGTGTCCCAGGGGTCTCTACATGGCTCCGGTACTGCAGCCACTTGCAACCGTATCTCTCCCGAAAACTATTCATCAACTCCAGCTCCCGCTGCTGTTGCTCAAAGCAGCCTAGAAGAGACGAGATATGGAGTGAGCAGCTCTGCTGCAACCTGTCTTCCAGCGTTTTTCCATGCCCTTCATTACTCTTCCATGCTTCAAGGAGTTATGACTTCAATGAAGGGAGCCCTTCCTCTATCAAAGCATCAGTGCCTTGGAAGATGCTACTAAGGCTGAGAAATGTGTCACCCTGTGGCCAGTCCTTAGGTGACAAATATAGCGCATTGCTCAGCTGGTCCTAAAAGCCCTTCCAGCTTGCTAGGACCTATGAGACCTGAGAATCAGGATCTACCACACACCACAATAAGGAAGGCATCATAGAAGGACTTTAGTGGAGGCTACCTTTCCTAAGTAGGAGACTGGAGAGGGGTTGGAAGGCAAGGAAGAAATCAGTAAGGAGGTAGAAACAGCCAGCAGGGACAGAAGCAAAGGTCAAAAGGCATAAAGCTGAAATGAAGAGTCAGGTCTCACCAGCAGGGGAGGGATCTGGCGTTCGGGGTTCTGGATCTGTATCGCTCGGTTCTGAGATACTAGCCTGCCTCACACGAACTCTGCTCTGAGGATGATAAAAGGAAGTTTCTTTCTGAGGTAAGCAGGACCCCAGGACACCTAACCCTTTGCCTCTAGGTACCATCACCTTTTCCCAAACCAAAATACTGCCAAGAGGAAGAACAAATGCTTTTCATTACTGGACCAGTAACAAGGCCAGGACCCTGAGCCCCACTCTGAGGTAGCATCCACTCACCTTAGCCTTGCGAGGGATAGGACGAACCAAGGCAACCCCAGAAGAAGGACTGTCACTCATATCAGGGCCATGTGAAGTCTCTGAGGCATTTCCACCTGTAGTGGGGAGGGGGAGGGCCAAGGAACAAAGCCCAGCATTTGTGGGAAGCTGGAAGCACATGAAAAGAACAAGTCTTTTAGAAGATGATAGAGAATTGAAGGCTTCCTCTTCCTGCCTAACCACAGTAATGGCAATTAAGCAGGAAGACACACCCACACACACACATGCACAGCCCTCCCAAAGCTCATTCTCTAGCAGTTACTAACTGGCCCGTCCCATCTTGTCTGTCCCTGTTGGTCTCTCCCACAAGACTGACCTGCAAGTCAGCAGGTGACAATAGTTCCCCATCAAGAAGAAACTGAAAGAAAAAAAGTATGTGTGAGTGTTGGGGAGGAGGGGAGGTAGTACACACAGGATGTGAGCACCTAATCCTGCCCCCTGACCCTGGGTGAAGGGAGAGGTGGGGTAAAGAGAGGCCCAGGACGCTACAAGTGTTTCCTTCAATGTCCCCAATACTGGATGAGAATTAAAAAAGAGAGAACTGGCAAACATCACGTTCCATAGGTCACAGGTAACTTTATTATCTGAGGAGACAAGGGGGATGTCAGGTGGAGCAAAGTCAGCAGGTCTGCCATGAGAACATTGCTCACAATGACCACAGTGATCTCAAAGAAGGTGATCAAAAAAGGCAGACTCAATGATCAACTGTGACTTTCAATGGTCCCACCAGTGGACGACGAGTGGGAAGAGAGACACTTTCACAGACAGAGTTAATGAGTTGACTTGTTTTGCTTGACTGTCCTTACAACAGGAGAGACTTTCCTTGGGAAGGATGGAGGAGTAAAGGAAGTCACTGGGAAATAATGGTGACATAATAAAACAAGGTCGTTATTACTAATAAGACTTAAATTTATTTTTTTTGGTTTTTTTGCAAAGCAATGGAGTTAAGTGAGTTGTCCAAGGTCACACAGCTAAGTAAATATTGTATCTAAGGCTGGAATTTGAACTCAGGTCCTCCTACCTCCAGGGCCAGTGCTCTATCAACTGTGCCACCAAGCTGCTCCAAGGCTTTTAAAATTTAAAAGCAAAGTAGATGTATATTTATTGGAGAATAGTGAAAGAATGTGCTTCCTGAATTTAATGGAAGACTAATGCTACAAGGAACAATAAGCATAACGAATTCAGAGAAGCAGGGAAATGTATGAATACTTGCAAAGTGAAGTAAGCAGACAGAAAGCCTACACTATAAATCCAAATAACAACAAAACAATCAAAACTGAATGCTAAGAAATTAAAGAGAACAAGCTTCAACCCAAAGAAGAGCAATTAGAAGACACCTCTCCTGCTCCTTTTAGAGTTTGAAGTCTGAAAGTCAGGGCTCAATCACTGAATAGAACATCAGACCTTTTTCAACATGTTAATTATATTATTTTTCTTTTCTTTATTCTTTTCTTGCTTAAAGAAACGAAGGTAAGGTAAAAACAGAATATAACAATAAAAGAGTCTGTTTAAAAAAATTTTTTTAAAGATGGGGAAAATGAAGGAAAAAAAAAAAACAGTTGAGGTTAATAACCTACCCCAGGGAGAGAAGCCTCCCTGGCCTGTGGTGACAAATACTGGACAGTAGTTGCTCGGTGATCAGGGTGAAAGGATAGAGGATTCCCCTCCAGGTGAAGCTGAGGAGACAAGAGATTAAAATAACTCCAAGCCTGACAGCTCATAGTGAGGAGGAAGACAGTTCTCTCGCCTTCACTCTTCCAGTCAACTAGGAAATGAGCCCTTGGTTCTCACCCTGCCAAGGTGACCACTCACCCTCTGGAGCTCAGTCAGCATCCTCAAGGGCATGAGCTCCCTATGTTGTTCCAGCAGATTATATGCCACATCCAGATGCTGAAGGGACCTCAACTGATCCAGCCCTGAGTGGGGACAATCGGTAGAAGACAATGAGTCCATGAGGGCATGTCTTCCCACACTGCCCTCCCAGCTTCCTCTTTGGTGCCACCTCCTGACTCACCCGCTAAGGTCCTAAGTTCATTGCCCCTCAGTACCACTCTTCTCAGCACAGCCCCCGAGGCGCCCAACATCGGGACCGACTGAAGGCGGTTATAAGAGACATCCAGATACCACAACTCAGACAATGCCTGGAGAACAGAGACAGCCTAACTGAGGCAAGGATGGTCATGGCCACGCACAGAGGTGGCAAGAAGTTTGAGGAAGGCAGGAGGTCACAGTGGCTGCTTTACTTTCAGAGGAAGGCAGGAGGAGGAGGAAGCCCTTGCAGGGCCAGGGATGCAGGTCTGGCAGACCTCTATACCCCAGCCTCCAGTACCCTAAAACTCACAGTCAAGAAGTCTTCACAGTCCCTGACTTGATTGTGGCTCAGGTTCAGAATCTGAAGAGCTGACAAGAGGTGCTGAGGGAGACGAATGGGCAAAGAATTCCTCAGGAGGGCTCTACTTCCTCCCTCCTCCCTTCAGGGTCTGTTGGCATCTTCTTGCCTCACTCACCAAGGATCGGTCCAAGGCAGTCAATGAATTGTAGCTAAAATCAGCACAAACCAGAGCAATCCAGGGGAGGGCAGAACAGAGGTCACCTCCACAGGCTGAAAGAAGTTCCTAAGAGAGAAAAGGTCAGCAGTACTAGCCCTCTTCTTCAAGGGTCCACTGCAACCTTCCCACCCTTCCTTCCCCATCTCCATGCAAGGCTGGCAGCACACCCTTCACCTTCCTTCACCTCAAGAGCTTGGAGACTCCGGCTACAGATCAGAGTCTCCAGTCGAGAGTAGATTCCACGGAGGCCGCACAGACAGTGAAGGGGGACGGCTCGTAGCTGAGGATAAGGTTCCACAAACAGAAGGGAGAAATGAATCAAAAAGGGAGAAGATGGTGAGAGAGGAATGATCACAAGAGGGGCCCATGTGAGAAGGCAGAAGAAGCCTCCTTCTGCTGGATTCAGGGGAGCCCCCAGAGGGTCAACCAAGTGGAGCCCAGCAGAGGCTGAGGAAGGGGACCCCTCCAGGACCCTGCAAAGGACTTCTTCCCACAACCCCGGCTTCCCAGCTCATATACCTCCAGCTGCTTCAAGGACTTGAAGGGGAAGATCCTGATGGGGCCTTGAGGGCCTGGGCCTGGGACGTGGACTAGCTGAGAGGAAAGAAGAGAATGCACAGGAGGGAGGGCTGGGCCTCTCCCCTGGGGGCAGGGTCCTCCAATTCCTTTTCCAGATCTACTCTCATGCAAGTTCCAACTGGTCCCAGGGCCCCTCAGATGTAGCCAAGTGAGCTCCCGATTCCTCCCAATACCCTCGCATGCCCTTTTATCCCCACACCTTGAGGGAGAGTGTTTTCTGCATCACGTCAAAGAGGAACTGAAGCTGTAGGATGGTAGGGGAGTCGGCAGGGTGGGAGGGCAGGGCCACAAAGCCAGCCTGCCCAGGGCCCCAGGGTCCCAGGTGAAGCTCAAACACATGATTCAGCTGCTGCAAGGTGGTGGTCAGCAGGGTCAGCGTGCTGCAGCCAGACAGGACCAGGTCACCTTTGAGGAGGGCAAGGGAGAAGGCAGGCCCGGTGAGCTCGGGATGATACCCCCCAAGATGGGCACTAGGACCCCCGGCCCGACCCCGACTCTGCTTCTCCCTGCGCCACCCTGAGTAGCTCCCAGGCTCTCCTACAAAATGAGACGTCACCTTCTAGCTCCATGACCCTACAAGGCAGCGGCCTGAGCTAGACATGGGACAAAAAGGAAACAGGTCCTGCCGCCGCGCTGGTCAACATTCGTTAAGAACACCAAAGGAGGCCCGGGGGGCCCCTATCCTCGTGGAGCTTACCGTCTAACGGGGTGGTGGCAAACAAGTCTGTAAAAACAAACTACATAAAGGATGATAATGATACATAAAGGAAAATAACGGAGAGAGAAGGCTCTGAGCCGGGGCTGAGCGCTGCTCCTGAGGAGAGGACGCCGGCAGGCCAGGGAGGCGGATGGAGAAGATTCCAGGCAACGGGAACCGAGGTTCGGGGCGACCAGGGCCAGAGGCGTGTCGGAAGTGAAGATGTGGGACGCTGGGGGCTCTGATCCCCAGGTACGAGCCCACGCGTGGGGAGTCGCTGGGGTTTCCTGGGCGAGGGGTGACACGGTCGGACCCGCGCTTTGGGAAATCCCTGCGGCCCCCGAGTGGAGGATGGGCCAGAGTGGGGCTCGCCCAAGGGCCCGAGGGCGAGATGCCAAGGGCGGGCACTAGGTGCCCGAGCGGGCAGAGGCAGAGAGAATCTGGGGTCACAGCCAGGAGGGAAGGCGAGGCCTGGGCAGGAGAAGCGGACCTGGCCCAGCCAGGCAAGAAGGGGGCTGGGGGGCTGGGCAGGGGCCGGAGCGGGTGGAGGCAGCCCCAGGCAGGGGGACAGACCCTCCCGGGTGGCCTTGCTGAGGCTGGGCGGGCCCTGCAGTCAGGAGCAGCCGGGTTCGAGGCCGGCCTCCGACACTTAATGATGTGGCCTTGGGCCACGTAACCCACTGCCCTGCAAAATAACCTAAAGAACGAATGAATGAATGAATATAAAAGCGGAGGCAGGAGCTGCAAGGAGGCGGCCTTCGGGGGGTCCGGGCCTTGGGGGCGCCCGACTCGCGGGGGAAGCGGGGTGCCGGGGCCCCTCCCCCGGCCCTCGCCCCCTGACCCGGAAGCGCCCTTACCCGACTCCCGCAGCAGGCCCGCCAGGCGCCACACCAGCGAGCTCGTCGCCATAGCGACGGGAGCTTGGGGGCGGGGCCGGAGGAGGGAGGCCCGGACTGCACCCCCCGGAAGGGCGCGCGGCCCGCCCCGGCCACTCCGGAACGATGCTCCCGCGGCAAAAAAGCGGAAGCGCGGAAGTGCCTCCCGGCCGAGGCGGAAGTGGATCCTCGAGGCTTCCGGCTCCCCGGGCAAGGAAGAGGAAGAAGGGGCGGGGCCGAGCCTGGTCCCTCGGAGCGCCGAGCGGGGAGCGGTCGGCGAGCAGCGAGGGGAGAACCGCGCCCCGAGCTCCGCCGCCGCCGCGCTTGGGCTTGCTGCTTCCGCCGGGGGGCGGAGTCTCGGACCCGTGACCCTTGACCCCGGAGCCGCGTCTGGTCACCTGGGCCCCTGCCTCGCCGTCCGCGCCTGCGCGGGTCTTTCGCTTTTCCGCGCTCTCGGCGTGTGGCCTAGCTGCGCTTATTCTGACTGTATTTTGGATTTGTTTTCAAGGATGAGTTTAATTGTCGGCACGATTCAGAGAAACCAGATTCCTCAAAATAAAGCACAAAACCTCAGCGTTTGAACAGTGACTCATTCGCTGCCCCCACCCCCACCCTTTCCCACGGAGCATGCGCTCTGCGCCGCTTCCGTATTGGTATGGATTGGCGCCTCTTTAAAAATAATACAGTAAATAAATAATGTTCGTTTGATTATAAATTTGTTGCCAATATTTAATTGTGAAAAAAGTCATCAAACATTTCAATGTGTAAACAATTTACTTTTTCCGCCCAATTTAGGGTCACCACTTCCGGGAAGTCTTCCCAGATTCTTCCTGCCATGCCCTGCCCCCCCTATTCGTTTTGTTTCCACCCCGCCGCTAGACTTCTACTTACTATGTTTAATCCCTCTAATAAACAGCGTGCGGGGGCCTCTGCTAAATACTGGACAAAGACTGTCGCATAACAGCTCTGCTAAGTGCCCTTGGTAGACCTGGTTTACAAATGGGGAAACTGAGGCCAGCAGGTGCGGGGACCTGCCCGGGGTCATCCAACTAGGAAGTGACTGAGGCTGCATTTTAACTGTCCAGTGATGATGATGGTGATGATGATGATGATGATGATGGTGATGATGATGATGATGGTGATGGTGATGATGATGATGATGGTGGTGATGATGATGAAGGACAAGCTGTTAGTCGCTGAGTCAAGCTTCCCTCAAACATCAGGGGAGTCGTGTCTGGACTTGGGTGTGAATAGCATGTGAAGGGGGCAGAGCTGAACAGACTCTGCCAGCCTCACCCTCTCTCCACCCGAGTCTTCAAAGTCCAGTGGCAAGCCAAGGGGATGACCCAGGATGCTGGGGATGACCTTGGCCTTTCCCAGTTTTCAGCGTTGAGAACACACCATTTTGACAGCTCATATCCTGGGTGGCCCTTTGGGGTAAAATGCCAGGGACTAGAGTTAAACTCAACCACTGACATTGCGGGCTGAGTGGCCCTGGACCAGCCACTTCACTGCTCCCTACCTCGGTTTCCTCAACTGTGAGGAGGCTAGGAGATAATACTTGTCAGATGTCTGGAACAGAGCAAGTGAAGAAGAAATAATTACCTATTCCCTTTCCTTTTATTCCCCAGTATTATTCTCTATTATGCCTGGTTTCCTCAGGAAGCTTTTTGAAGTCAGAGAATATTTACTTCTGTTTCATTGTGGAGGCTACTTTACATAATGGGTTTAATCTCTTGTTCAATGTTCAGTTCAAAGGTGGTTAGAAGCAGTTTTGTCTTTGAGGCAAAACAATCAACAATTTCAGTTATAAACTGAGATTTTTGTTTTTGAAGTTTCTAGAAGCTGTAGGTTGTTAAGCAGACAATTCATTGAGAACCCTGAGCAAATACTTAATAGGTGAGAACAGGAATAGTTAATTTTCAACATCTACATAGTTGTATTTAAGGTTTTCAAGGCACTTAATGGATAAATACATGGGACAGATGGATGGATGGATGGATGGATGGATGGATGGATGGATGGATGGATGGATGGATGGATGGCTACATAGATGGATGAATAACTAGATGGATAGATACATGGATGATGGATGGGTGAATGAATGGATAAATAGATGATGGATAGATAGATAGATTCTCACAAGGTATTATTATAACCCACAGATGAGAAAACAGACTGAGAGGTCAGCTTAGCCAAATCCATGTAGTTATTAAGTGTCTGGGGGAGGATTTGAACTCAGGTCTATCCTCACTCCCGAACCCTTTCCACTGCCTCCAGGGACATCTCCAATCATCCTGATCCATATCTGCTCACAGGATTCGGATGGCTCTGGAGGAGCTGCTATTGTAAACTCCCTTCTCCAAAAGGATCACAAAATGTCAGAGGCTACCCGCCAGGACAACCCCTGCAGGCATAAGAGTCCCCTCTCATGGCATACCCACAAGGGGTTATCTGGACTTTGCTTGAAGATGTCTAGTAAGAGAGAACTCACTCCCTTCTACAGTAATGACAAGCAACAGCAGTAGCAGCCTGCTCTATCTGTCCCTAGGAAAGTTTGCTTGTCTAGAGCCTCAATAACTTCTTCCTGGGACTTTACAGAAAAAAATCTATAATGAGAAGTTCAGGGATCCCATGGAAGACAGCTCAGCTGAAATAATGGATCTAAGGAAATAGGAAGGAAACCTGGTCCTGTCCCCTCACCTTCCATCTGTAAAATAAATTGATGACCTGGAAGGATCCTTCCCTTTCTGAACTTATGAACTTATCAACCATCGTTTGATTATGGTGGGAGTTTTTTTATGAAGCAGAATGTCCTAGGGGGTGGAGGTTTGAGCTTGGAGTCATCAACACCTGGGTCTAAATCCCACTTCAGTTGTTTACTAGCCTTGTGACCCTGAGTAAGCACTAACTTGTTCCTGCCTTAGTTTCCTGAGTGAAAACAATGAATAGGTTGGACTAGTTGACCTTCAAGCTTTAAATCTATGATTCCTGACATGTTTTGATACCATAGAGCACCAGACCTAGAGTCAAGAATCTCATCTTCATCAGTTCAAACTCCAGCCTCAGATACTCAGATACTGTGTGACCCTGGGCAAGTCACTTAACCCTGTTTTCCTTCAATTCCTCATCTGTAAAATGAGCTGGAGAAGGAAATGGTCAACCACTCCAGTATCTCTGCAGGAAAACCCCAAGTGAACAACAGGTCTGCTTCCAATGATTGTGAAGAAGCAGGAATCAAGAAGTCATTTTAAAAAATCCAACCTTTTTCTTCTGAATTTTTGGAAAAAGATGTAGAAATGACTTTCTTTAGGGAAAAGAAAATCAATAGCTACAGGAGGAAAAAACCTCTTAAAGATTATGATGAAATTTGAAACTGCTGAGTGAGCCCCAGTATAGCCTGCATATTTTGACTCTTAAATTAAGAGAATGATTTAAGCTAGCAAAGAACATTCTAATTTATGCTATACATAAAAATAGGTTTGGAATCAATAAATAGCAGAAAATGGGATCATAGGAAAGGTACCAAATTTTGTCGTGAAAAACTTGTTTCCTTAGGACTTGCTGCTTCACTATTTAAAATTCATGCTTAATTTTTAATAGACTGGTGTTTCTGTTTGTTTTTTAAAAAGGATAATTGAGTGTGAAAGCATGTTAATCTCTCAAGTAATCACACCTCCATTGCAACTGGGTTTTAGAAACCATAATCTGCCCAGAGCCAAGCACTGCCACCTCCTCAATGGTGTAGCCTAAGTGAAGGAAAAGAGTTAGTAATTGGCCTCCCAGCAGGCCAGACTTGCAAGTTTGAATATGTAAATGATAATAATATCCCAGCACAAGTCATATATAGAAAGTGTTCAAAATGCTAGTTCCTTTTTCTCTAATATATTCTCTGGGCAGAAAAGCACCAATGGGCAGAGAGAAGGTGGTAGAATGGGTAATACTGAACCTGTCTTGGAGTCCTGTCTCTGGCACTGACCCAGAAAGGGCCACCTTTGCCCCTTCCACACTTGAGTCTCCAGTACAATCAAAGGCATCAGTCTCAAGGTGGTTGTTGTGAAATCTGAATTCAACTCGTATATTTTTGTTTTACTCAAATTCTCAATATGGGGAAGAGAGGGAAAAGGTAGATTGAGATTGATTTGGAAAAAAACAATTTTAAAAATCAGAAATTGTACTTTTCCAACCTTAAAGCACTGTATAAATGACAGTTGTGATTATATTCCATTCTAGGATAATCATTACTGCTTTATAAAATCTAGCTACCTGACTCTCCCTCCTTTAGGACCTTAGCTCAGATCCTCTAATACCCTCATAGACATTTCCTTAAGTGAAGGTAATTTTTCTTTGTAACTACTCTACCTCACTCCCACAACTGCCTTAGCACATTTTGAGGATCCAAATCTGTGATTTCACTGTGGGAAAACAACCTCCATCCATTAGTCATAGAGGGTGTTCACGAGAGGATTAAGCAGCTTACCCAGAGTCACATAGTACATATCAGAAACAGGCCTTGCACCCAGATCTTCCTAACTCCAAGGCCATACCCCATATCCACCAGGCAGCCCTGCCTTTCATGCTGGTTATGGTAGGCTTATGATAAGAGATACTTTAATTGAATTTATTAACTGAAATAACTCATCTAAGCCTTTAGTCAACTTCAGTTCTTTTCAAGTTATTAAAGTTTGAGTCCAATCATAATTGGGTGGGGGGGGCTTTAGATATGATCAACTCCTGCCCTATCCCACCTCTCTTTTTAAGAATGAAGAAATTTACAATTAACAATTTCAGGAAAGCAGCAGGATATAAAATAACCCCACATAAATCATGAGCATTTCCATATATGAGCAATAAAGTCCAAAGGCAAGAAGAAGTGAAAGAGAAATTCTATTTAAAGGCACTGCAGACAACAAGAATGAAGAAATTTAGACTTAGGAAAGGGAAGTATTTTGCAGAAAGGTCACAGCAAATAAAAGAATCAGAGCTTGAACCTGGAGTCCCTGGTTCCATCCTTCAAGTTGTATTTTTTTCTAGAAATTAAAAGGATATTATCATTCAAAAGAGATAAAACTATACTAATCTGTTAAGACACGATTACATAGCTCATCATAGATTCAGTCATAGCAAAAGTAGAATATGTGTTCTTCAAAATAAAACTAGATATCCTAAAAGCCCAATGATAAATACCAGTTGCAGACCATTCTCCATTATAAATTGTTCTGGAATGAAACATTCCTACCTGCCTTGCTCTCCTTTAGGACCTAGCTCTAATTCTTTGATGCCCTCGTAGACTATTGTAACAGTCAGAAAGTGATTTAAAGTCTAGATTTTAGTGTCTTAAAAAGTGATTTAAAAAAAAAAAGTTGGTGGCCGTCTCTTGGAGGAGCCTTAATAAGGGAGCTATACTTAGGCGCCTGGGGGGGGACTGCCACTCCAGGGCCAGGGTCCTGCTTCCCGTTCTCAGCATTTTACAATTCCTACACACTTCAAGCTCTGGAAAGCCAGTAAACATAAGTCAACTCCCAAGAGACTGATTTGTCCATCCATCGTTTCCTGGCCGAGATCTGGGAAGTATTTTTGTTCCATCAGCCACAAACCAGCTCTTAGATGATTTACTGCAGCTGATTCCTGTCAGCGTCATTGTCAACAAAGCATTTATTTAATTAAACTTTTACTATCTGGCAGCCTCTGTCCTAAGCTCTGGGGATTCAAAGAAAGTCCAGAACCCAGTCCCTGTCCTCCAAGGACTCCATGCCATATCCACATGAAGTACATACAAGATGTTGACAATGCAGATGACAGGTCACCTCTGAGGACCCTGAGAAAGGCCTCCTAGGGAGTGGGGGATTGGAGATGAGTTTTGAAGGAAGTCAAGAGACAGAAGTGAGGAAGGGGAAAATTCTGGACATGGGGGACAGCCAAAACTTGGAGATGGGGTATTCTTTTATATCTGTTCTCATTAATTTCCATTTCAGAGGTCATTTTTTTTGGCCAATCCCCAAATCTTGGGGTTTCCTTCTGTCTGATGGTTTCCTGTTGACTTAAATAAAATCCACAGGGTAAAATTTTAAATGTTCCCTGAAATGATTCTGGGTGTCACACAGGGGAAGGAAAAGTCCACATGAATGTGAGGACAAGTCACTGCCAGTGACTGTGGAGCCTCAATTTCTGACTACATTATCTTTGATGATGATGATGATAAAAGAAAGGAAAGAGAGGGTTGGGGGTACTAGCAGTAGTGAGAGGGATCAGGTAACAGATTTGAAAAGGAATGAAGGGCTATGGGAAGGGGAGGTGATCAACTCCAGGAGAGACTCTTTTGGCAGGTGGTCATTTGTTATGGTTAGCAAAGAGGATGACAGAATGACCCACAGAGAGTAATTGGGTTATTAGAGTAACTAATGTCCCATTACCTTATGTCTGGACATCATGACTACCCCAAGGCTTTCACTTTAGAGCATAGGTCTGATGAATTGCTTTTATGTCACTTATTTTCCATCTGAACTCCCCTACTATAGCCTGCACTAACTAGAAGGGGAAGACTGTTCTAGAAGTAGGCTGTCTTTGGAAGGCATCAACGGTAGTTAACAATGAAGAAGCAGCAAATAGGAAGTGATGCTAATTAGACAAGTCTTTTCACCTTCTTGGACATCAAATAAAATTTTAGAAATAACCTGTGAAATGAGGTGGTTGGATGGTGTCTTCCCTACCTCACTTGTTCATTGGGAAACTGAGGTCATCTAATGGTCCAGGCTTTAAAGTTGGGGAAGGAACAGTTAGAATCTGTTGCTCTAGAATCCCAGAGATTTAGTAGAATAGGTAAAAAAGTGGTTTTTCTTTTGATGGGCCATTTCTCCTTCCCTTGGTGGGTCTGTTTTTCTACCACAGCTTTGGAGGATATGTCTAGTCAACATGGTACTAGCAAGAGAAAACTGAGGAGCTTTTTAGACAGATGAACTTTCCCATCCCCTTCCTACTCTAAATACTGTGATCCTGTGGTTCAACAGGTAAAGGCTGAGCTCTGAGACAGGTTAGACCAGCTTAGACAGGCTTAAGGAATTTTTAGCTCTACCTTTCCAACTTCAGTCATGTATCTGAGTTTTGTTCATTCATCCATTATTTATTGAGAGAATCTAAAATCTGAGTTCTTCAGTGTAAAGGGAGAAAGGGTTGTCATCACTGCAGAGAACCTAATGCCCAAGTAAGGACTGGTGACTACTGGGACTATTAGAACCCAAGCTCTAGGGAAAGTGGGTTCATTTTTTAAAGTCCTAAAGACCCCAGAGAGTGGTTTTCAGCTCTAACTGTTGCTCCCTTCCCTCTTCTTTATAATTCTTCAGTGTGCCTCCTGGTCAGAATCTGCACCAAGAAATGGAAGAGTTCATCACCTTGACTCAGTGATGTTGTAGACAGGTAGCCCAGTGGGTCAGGAAGATCTTCATTGAAATCCCACCATAGTGGGGTAGCTAGGTGACACAGTGGATAGACCACCAGCCCTGGAGTCAGGAGAACCTGAGTTCAAATCCAGCCTCAGATACTTAATTGCCTAGCTGTGTGAAATTAGGCAAGTTACTTAAACCCCATTGCCTTAAATAAAAAGAAAATTAAAAAAAAAGAAATCCCACCATAGATATTTGCTAACTGGGTTACCCTAGGCAAGATACTTAACCTCTGGAGGTATACCTCAGTTTCCCCAACTGTAAAATAGGAATGATAGCACTCAATTCACAGAGTTGCTGAGGGTAAAATGAGATACTCATGCTTGGTCCATAGAAGGCATATATAAATACTTGCTCCTATGTTGGTACATGTAAAACTTACACCAGATTGCTACCATGGAGAGAGGGGAGGGGAGAGAGCCTGTAAAAGGATGAATGTTGAAAACCACCTTTGCATGTGAGAAAAAACAAAGTTAAAAATAATAAATGCTTCTTCCCTCCCTTCCCTCTGACTCTCTCATCAGTCTTGAACATTTCTGCTGCAGAGACCCCACAGTTGAGTTGGGGACCCTTTGGAAAATGTGCATTACCATAAAGACTGATGTTCTCTGTCATCTCAGAGACCCTAAGAGGGTCACTTTTGCCTCATCTCAAACAACTGTGACTTTCTGGCAGACCTGTCCTCGAAACTCTGTATAGTCTGATCTTTGCTTCCACAATCAGTACTTCCCAATTTGGGAATTTCCAAGTTAGATTTATAACTGCACACTCCCTAGAATTTTCTGCTCTAGTTCTCCCCCACATACCTCTGGGAAGGGGGGAGGGGTCATTCTCCAGGCCATCGTCTCTAGCCATTTATGCTGAACTGTTTATTAATCTGTTTACAGTCGATGAGGGTGACCTTGGCAGGGAGGATCCAGAGTAGGGGCCCTCTGACCTTGTCTCCTCTCTGGGGTGCTCTGGCTTCAGTTTTGGCCAGCACCAACACTCACAGGGAGGAAGGGGGGTCCTCCCTATATGCAGGCACAATGCTGAGTGAGTAGGTTGGGCACTGTCTCATACTTGAAGGAATAGCCTCCGTCTGAGGTGGTACGGACACGCAGGGGTCTCATGGTGCTAGGCAAGGCCGCACAACAAGGCCGGGAGCCTGAGCCCAGGGACAGGGGCTGAGAAGGGGTGAGGGCATCCCCAGGAGGCAGGATTGGGGAGGGGATCAGCCCACAGCCCCCGTGGCAGTAATGGAAGATGAAGCTAGGCGGGTGAACAATCCACTGGTCCCAGCCAAGTTCCTGGAAGGAGATGTTGAGGGCCGCCCGATGGCAGTCGGCATGGGCAGCCGGCTCTTCTGAAGGACGCTGCAGCAGGCGCAAGGCAGCAGGAGACCAGGGCCAGGGAGGTGGAGGAGGGGAGCGACGAGCCCTCTCCCCCACATTGGGGGGCCTGGACCTGGTATGTGCCACTAGGAAAGGCATAGCATCCAGCCGGGCCAGGCAGGGGCAATTTGGGCATCGAAGCAGCAGAACAAAGAGAGGACGGGTCAGCAGTGTGAGTGCAGGGGCTGCCAGATGAAGGACCACCCACTGAGGTGGGGCTGGACCCAGTAAGATCGGCACAGCCGTGGGGCCCCCTGAAGACATTGCCAACAGGGTCACAGTGGGGCCTGAGTCATTGTGGGCTCCGGTGCCCACCCTGTCTAGGCCAGTGTGGAACCACAGCTGGGCGGCTGTCACCTGGCGACTCCGAGTGTGCAGGGAAGGCCGGAACGAGTAGGTGAAGAGACCCTCGGCGTCTCCGGCTTCTGCCTCATCCTCACAGCCCGGACCTGTAGGAGACAGAGAGCTGAAGGGGAGAGGGGCTTACAGGGGGCAGGAGTGGGAGGGAAGAGAAACAGGGACATGGGTTTCTACTGCTTTCCCCCTTCAGACCAGCTACATACATAAAGGAGAAAGTGCCCATATCCATGCCCTTTCATGAGTAAGTCTCTAGTGGGAATGAGAAAAGAGAAAATCTTTCAGAGACTCAGAGAAAAGGCAGCAAGGATGCCCCCCAAATTCTTCCTTGCATACTGGACATTTTGTAGAGTTATCATCACCCAGAGGTAGAGGGGCTAGGGCTTGGAAAGGGTCAGGGAGAGAGAGAATGAAAAGGATAGGAAAGGAGAGGGCATGATCCCTATGCCCACTGTCCTTTTCTCCCATTCTTCTTCCCATCTCATGTTACCTGTGGTTGGGAAAAGGATGACCTGTGATCGGTCCTCATCCTCATTCTCCATGCTTCTGCGTGTGGATCCCCCAGCCTGGGCATGTCTGCGGGGCAGGCGCCGGGCCCCAGGCTCTCCACCATCCTTGGAGGCAGAGGGGGGACCCAAAGCATCCAGCACCAGGGCCCTCACTTTGGCCAGCACCAGCTCCCTGTCTGGTTCTGGACCCTGGCATGCTTGCCCGCTCTTCATGTCCATCAGCAGCAGAAGCTGCAGAGTGAACAGCAGAGGCAGCATGGCAAGGGGCTGCATCCAGATGGCCCAGCCCGAGCTTCCTGCTGCCCTCCACTCCCGGGTCGCTCTTCTTAGTGCCCACTCAGGGCGGGTGCTCCACTCCTTCCTGCCCTCCCCACCCCACCCCATTCACCTCCTCTCTCCCCTGCCAGCCCTCTCCACTTCTTCCCACGCCCAGCGGTCCTGGCTGGCATTGAGGCCTATCTCTGACGCAGATGTCTGTGGCCCTGAGCCTTATCACCCACCCCCGCCTGGAATGTTGGAGGTGGGGTAAAGGGGGATGTCTTGCCCCAATGTCCTAATCCTCCCCCACATAGGCACCCCCTCCCCAATTCTGTAGATTTACTGAGTCTGCCACTTTATTTTCTTCAGGGCAAGGTTGGGGAGCAGGGATGGAAGGGGAATTCTCAGCCCTAAAAGGGGCTCTCTTGGTCCTTAAGAATTATTCAGTCCCTTAGAAAATCTTATGGCCCAAGACAGCTGTGGCCCCTCTCAGACTGCAGCTGCTCCCCAGGCTTATGGGGCAGGGCTGGGGGGTGGGGTGGTCTCTGTTGCTCTATACTTAGCCTGGAGGAGCCAGGCTAGTGTCTTATCATCCAGCTGTGTCATCAGAGATTATTTTTGGGGCTGGCAGCTGCAGGCGTCTGTGACACTCAGGCCCCAAGCCCGGCCACGGGGGGTTAGGCCTGGAAGTGGAGGAGGGAGGAGGCCCAGGTTGTGGGGAGGGGGCCGAGGGAAGAGCATATCAGTGTAGCGGAAGGCAGGGCAGTGAGTAAGGAGGGCCGACCACCTTGTCTGGACGGACGGGTGGACGGACAGAGCTCCTCTCAGGTTCAGGCTGCAGATAAAGTGGGAAGGTCCCAAAATAGCCTCCCTTGAGTATCATCTCCCGCTGGACCTAGAGGGTAAGGAGGAAAGGAGGAGGGTGTTGGAGGGACGGGGGTGAGGGAATAGGAGCTGCTGCCCAGCTGACTATGGCAGACCTTGACTCCTACCAGCCCTGGCTGCCCATGCTCACTATGCCTCTCTACCTTCCCCTTCCCCTTTCTTGGACCTCTCTTCCACCACAGCGTTAGCTGGACCACATGGCCATGGAAGGGATGGGTGTTCTTGGGGGTGCCCCTCGCTTCCTTCGTTTCCCAAGGCCCGTCCAGGTCCTGCGCGGCACCGATGCCATCCTGCGGTGTTGCCTCACAGGCTGCCCTCCACCCACCGTCCTTTGGGAGAAGGATGGGCAACAGCTGGAGGCATCTAGCCGGCTGTGTCTTCAGACAGAGGGGGCTGAACATAGCCTTCTGGTAAGGGAAGCTGGGGTCCCAGACGCTGGAGTTTATGTGTGCCGGGCCCAAAACTCATCTGGGGAGGCCTATGCCGCGGCAGCCCTCACTATCCAAGAGCCTCCAGCCCCCAGCCCCCCAGAGAGGTCCTCTGACTGGGCCCAGGAGTCTCCCAGCCCAATCCCTCTGCAAGGTCCCCTTCCTACATCCAGGACCCCGAGTCCTCTGGACACAGCTTCTACATTCCTCTCCTCAGCCCCAGCCCAGGCCCCCACCCTTTCACAGGAGTCCCCAGACTTACTTTCTGAGTCCTTGGAAGGTCCCCCCATGTTCTTGGAAGGTCCACAGTCTCAGTGGGTGCAGCAGGGTGAGGAAGTAATCCTGACATGCCAAGTAGGTGGGTGGCCAGAACCTGCCATCCACTGGGAGAAGGACGGGCGGCTCCTGGAGGAGATCTGGGAGAGCAGTCACTTCTGTCTGACCAACGGCCTGACTGGGGCCGGGGGCCATGAGCTCCGGATCAGGGGCATTCGACTTCCAGATGCAGGCGTCTACGTGTGCCACGCAAGCAACACACATGGGCACGTGCTGGCCGCAGCCCTGCTCCAGATCCAGCCCTCATGGGAGACCCCTCGAAGCTCCCCCCAGCATAGCCAGAGGGATCCTGCAGGCCAGGGTCCTCCTGCCCCCAAAAGCTTCTGGGTGAGCGAGGGGAAACATGCCAAGTTCCGATGCTACGTGACTGGCAAGCCAGAGCCCGAGACCGAGTGGCACTGGGAAGGCCAGCCCCTGAGCCCTGGGCGCCGGCGCCTACTCTACCGGGACCGCGATGGAGGCTTCGTGCTGAAGGTCCTGTACTGCCAGCCCGCTGACTGTGGCCTTTATATCTGCGCGGCCCGCAACACCGCCGGACACACTCTCAGCGCTGTCCAGCTCCATGTCCGAGGTATGGGAGAAGTGGGGGCCACCTAGCATAGGCCCCCTCTCTCTGGGCCAGATAATCTCCGGCCCTCAAGGAGCTTACAGTCTAGTTGGTGAAACCAGGCTGTCCCCTTGAAACTCTATCCCTGTGGTATAAAAGTGATAGATTATATGGGGAAAGGCATCTCATCTTGGGGAAAGAGCTCTCTTTCCAGACATTTCTTGACTGTTTCTCTCTCCTCTGTTTCTGTCTCTGTGTGTATCTCTCTCTCTCTCTCTCTCTCTCTCTCTCTCTCTCTCTCTCTCTCTCTCTCTCTCCCTCTCCCTCTCCTCCCCATCCCTGCTTCCCAGAGCCCCGAGTTCGGTTTTCAGTTCCCCTCGAGAATGTGGAGGGTGAAGAGCATGAGGATGCCGTTCTAGAATGCCAGGTGCCTTCCCGGGGCATTATCACAACCTGGTACCGGGAAGACCAGCGGCTGCTGCCCAGCCCCAAGTATGAGATGGGAGAGGCAGGAGTTGTGCGGCGCCTTATCATCCATGACTTGGAGGCTGACGATGACGGCATTTACCTGTGTGAGATGCGGGGCCGTGTGCGGACAGTAGCCACTGTAGCTGTCAGAGGTCAGCCAGACCAGGCCAGGTTGATAGAGGCTGGTGGGAGAGTGAGCGAAGCTGAACCCAGGATTACACACTCACCCCACTGTGTCCCCAGGACCCATCAAGAGGCGGCTGCCCAGGAAGCTAGACGTGCTGGAAGGAGAAAACGCAGTGCTGTCGGTGGAGGTTCGAGAAGCCAAGGCTCCTGGGCACTGGACCCGAGATGGTCAGGAGTTGCCAGCCTCACCTCGAATCATCCAGACCAATTCCAACCACACACACATCCTGGTATTGGTGGGGGTCACACGCCAGGACGCTGGTGTGGTCACCTTCAGCTTGGGCTCCTCTCACACCTCCTCCAGGCTGAGAGTCAAATGTAAGGATGGGAATGGCCAAGGGGCAAGAGTCTAAGAAAACTGGGGAGGAGGGTGAGAGGCCATTGGGTAGGGCAGGGTCTAGCGGCTGAGTGAGCATGCCAAGTATCAAGAACAGGAAACAAGAGAGAGTTAGAGAAGGTGGACATGACTTGGCATCAGGGCAGAATCCTGAGGGAATGAGAGGAGGAGCCATGGAGGGCATGAGGGTGGCAGCTTGGAAGCAAGGTTAGAGCTAGGTATGGTAGAGGTTGGTTGTTGGACGGGCCTGAGGCCAGCCTACAACCCAGGCAGAGCTCAGGTGGGTAGGGGGCTGATTACTGGAGCCTGACACATTTTATCTTAGGTGTGAAGCAGGTACCCCCAGGACCCCCAGTGGCGGTTGAGCTCGGAGCAGGACGTAGCAATACAGCCCTGCTCAGCTGGAAACCACCAGTGCCTGCCCCTGACACGGCCTATACCTACCGAATAGAACGGCAAGAGGTTGGCACAGATGCCTGGGTGCAGTGCCTTACCACAGAAGCTGCTGGTGTCGTGGAGGTGCCTGGAGACAGCGTGCCCAATGAGGGGGACTACCGCTTCCGGCTCTCTGTGGTCAGCGAGCACGGCCAGAGCCCACACATGCTCTTTCCGGGTTCAGTCCACCTGGGTGAGTCCCCCTCTGCCGGCTCTCTGTGGCTCACCTCCCCTCCCTCCACTGACCCTAGCCCAAACCACAAACACCTTCTGACTCTAATGAACACCTCCTGCCTTCCCAGTGCCCACGGCTCGGGTGCAGAGGGGCCTCCAAGATGTGTGTGTACAGGAAGGGGATGATGCCACCTTCTCCCTCGACCTCTCCACCTCAGTAAAAGGCATCTGGTTCCTGAAGGGAACAGAACTCAAGGCAGTGGGATCAGAGGCGGGTCCCAGTGGAGAAGCCCAAGGGTACCTGGTGCAACAAGAGGGCCCCCATCACAGCTTGCTTCTCCGAGCCACCAGGCTCCAGGACAGCGGGGCCCTCATCACCTTCCAGTGCCCTGGTGTACACGTCTCTGCCATGCTTCATGTGCAAGGTGGGTATGTAAATAAAGGACCCCTTAGCTACTAGAAGAGGCAGCAAGGCATTACCTGAGCATAAATGGTCTCGGCTCAGACCCTTACTACCTGCCCAACTTTGGGGCAGTAGAGTTCAATAGAAACAATCTCTGAATTTGGAGTCAAAGGACTAGGTTTCAGAACCTGCTGTCTCTCAATTACTGGGTGATTCGGCCAAGAGGATGGAGGAAGTTAGAGGTCTCTGGACCTCAGTTTTCAATCTGTCCTACAAAGGGGCCAGACACAGCCTCTGAGTTCTGCTCCAGCTCCAAATCAATGTTCCTGGGAAAGAATAATATAACCTCAATAGCCCACAATCCCCATTGTGCTTTGAAATTCCTCACAACAGCCCAATAAATTGGGTAAGAGGTCTCTTCCCCTCTTCATTATACAGATGAGGAAACTGAGGTCCATTATTAAAATGGTGGGATGGGCAAGCTGCATGTGCAACCAAAGCGGGGCAGAGTGGACATGGTGAAGGTTTATTCAGAGATTGTGATGTGACCTTGAGGGAGACCTTGAGCAGGAAGTTCTGTCTGCACAGCTTAGCAATAGGAAGGACATAGGGCCCACACAGGAACTTGGTGCAATCCCTCATCTCCTTTCTCCTAAATGATGGGAAAAGTTTTTTTTAAAAAAAAAACAACTCAGCCTTCATCTGCAGGAGAGCCAAGTGGGGAGAAGGCGACATCCAGGCCAAGAGGGTCATAGACCAGTGGTGGTTGATGGAGGTATCACTATCACTATCACTGATGTTTCTGGGTTACAAGACCTAACCCCCAGCACCCCCTGAGCATGGGTTTGCTCTTGAATGACAGATGAGCAAAGATCATCCTTAAGCTCACAGCCACTGAACGTAGCTTTGGGACAGGTGCAGAGCCAGTAGCTTGAGGGGGCTGTCAAGTAAATGTCAGTATAGAATAGAAAAGGAAGGCACCTGGCTGGTTCTGACCAGGTCCAATTACAACCTGTCCAGCCCTCACCTGTGACAATGGACATCATTTCCTCGCAGAGGTCCTCACAGAGAAACAAGGCAAGAACAAGGAACAGGGACAAAAGGGGTCAGTCCTCAGGCCTCAAGGCCTCAAATTAGGTTCTTAATAAGAGAATAGGCAAATTGAAGTAAATTCTCATTTTTCTCTGCACTTCTATATCTGTGCCAGGAAACCCAACTTACAAAGGGGGTCAGGTTGAATCCCAAATTATCCAAAGGACCTATTTATTCCAACCAACTTTCAAGTCAATTGGAAAAGAGAGAGGAGGAAGGAGGGAGGAGCCCCTCCCTCTTCCACCCCTAAATATCCTGCTCTGAAACCTAAATATTGGAGGCTAGAGACTTCATAATCGTCTAAATCTCAGTTCAGTAAAGGCAAATGATTTCCATCTTGGCAATGTGCCTGAATTCAGCAACTCATTCGTTATACTGTTATCAGGCTTCAATATTTCCATGGGTCAGCTCTCTGATCAATGTTGGAGCTTGGTCCAACAATACAGATTATAATTCTTTCATACCTTCTTATCCTGGGAGACCCTTTGTCTAGGCTCTCCCATAAATCTTTCTTGGGGTGAAGGGGAGACTCACTCAGCATAACTGAGAGACTTCCCTTAGGAGATCTAACATTCCAGGGGTCCTGAGGGTGTTGTATTATACTATACTGGTTTGTCCAAAGGCTATTTTTCATTCTTACCACATGACCCACCCCCTCCTTTTCCAGTCATACATGTCTTGGACAGTGTCTTTTATGCTAATACTGGCACAATTCACCCTAGGTACTGATGCCCACCACACAAACCTCCTCCTCGTCACCCTTTCATTGACCCACATTTATGATTCCTCAGAGGTAGAGTCATTCCCATGACTCACTGCCATATGGTATCATCAGAAGGATGTTGGAGTTAAAAAATTGAGATTTTGTTACAGAGGCTGTTGAAAATGCTGTACCTTTTCCCCAAAGCAAGTCACTATCTTTGTCCCATTCGGTGGACTCAGCCCCTGTCCATCTGCAGTACCTGTCCAAGATGGATATAATAGTGATGGACCTATTCAAGGGCCAATCAAATTTATATCCATCTTGGGCAATAAGACAATGGGGTCAGATCAAACAGAAAGGGAGTCTGTTGGTCACAAACTGACATGGGAAACCGTAAATTAAACATTATCTATGTTTTGTTTTATTTTAACAAACATTTCCCAATTATATTTTGTTTGGGGTTTTTTGGGGGTTTTTTGCAAAGCAATGGGATTAAGTGGCTTGCCCAAGGCCACACAGCTAGGTAATTAGAAAGTGTCTGAGGCCAGATTTGAACTCAGGTAGTCCTGACTCCAGGGCAAGTTCTCTATCCACTGTGCCACCTAGCCCCCCCCCACACAATTATATTTTAATCTGGTTCAGACTGCACTTCAAAGTTTTGATGGGCCACATGTAGTACAAGTTTGACATCTCTGGTCTAGATAATTATATATTTTGTAGACTACTTAAACATTGGCAGCTAGGTGGCACCATAGTGCAGACAGTGACGATCTGGATCTTGAGTTCAAATCAAACCTCAGACACCTAGTAGCTGTGTGAACTTGAGCAAGTCACTTAACCCCAGTTTCCTCATCTGTAAAATGAGCTGGAGAAAGACACCATTCTAGAACTGTTGCCAAGAAAACCTCAAATGGGGTCAAGAAGAGATGGACATCACTGAAAAATGACTGAACAACAAATGTATAATAAAAGGTTCCCTTTGTGTGTGAGTATAGGAATATATGTGAGTGTGTATACAGAAAGAGAGAGAGAGAGAGAGAGAGAGAGAGAGAGTTTATATACATAAAAATTTACAAATCACAGTAGTATGAGTAGGTGATACGTTCGTATGACAACATAAGATAGGCAGGGTGCAGCATCTGATACCTGTGCTTTCAAGGTGGCATTAACCCTTAACACAGGGGTGGGGGTTCTTCTAGGCCCATTCATGTCTAGGGTGCCTATTGGGTAATCCACTGCCTATAACTCTGCCATTATGACTGTGTTTGTATCTATGTGGGGTATGTGTACTTTCCTCCACAGAGCCCCCCGTGAGGATTGTGCTCCCTCAAGAAAAGGTATCCATCGAGGCCGTGATCCCAGAACAGATAGTGCTCACCTGTGAATTGTCCCGGGCTGGAGCACCTGTGCATTGGTACAAAGATGGCCTGGAGGTAGAAGAGAGTGAAGCCCTGGTGCTGGAGAATGAGGGCCCCCAATGCCGCCTGGTGATCCCTGCTGCCCAACCCCAGCATGGGGGAGAGTTTGTATGCAAAGTGGGAGAGGACTTGGCTTTCTTTATGGTCACCATCAAAGGTGAGAGGACTGATTGGGCTAAGACTTCTGAGCAAGAGGGCTGGAGCTTCAAGGTCCCAAGCTAGATAAAGTAGGAGCTACCTGTCAGCATACCCAGGATAGGGGGTCACTTTTGGAAGTTCCTGATGAAGGTACATGTTATCAGCCCATCCTCTTTCCACTCTCTCTCATCACCCATGTCTGTCTCACTTCTGGAATTTAGATTGTTGACTGAAACAGAGAACCCAGGACCAGATAGTGAGGCTGCCTTATTGGGAGACAAACTGGCTTAGGATCTTCTAACTATTCTGTGCTAACAGAAAAAAATTCTAAAATCATTATAGTTGAAGGGCCTTGAGAAGTTATTTCTCATGCAAGGGTTCCCTTCATAATACACCTGATGGGTGAGAATCATGCAGAATTTCTTTGACTATCTGATGGAAAGGTCATCATCTAACAAGGAAACCACTGCATTCGACAACAAACAACAAATATCTATTCTTAACTTTCCATGTTCATTTTCTTTTCCCCCAATCTTCCCTTCTTCACAATATCCCTTTATGGTCCAGAGTTTCACTAGCCTCCCAATAACCCATGCTCATCACAACCTCAGTGTCATCTTTGACCTTGACTCCTCACTCACACCTCATATATCCAGTATGTTCTCAAACTTTGGCATTTTTACCTTCATAGTCTTGGCTATATATATCACCTTCTCTCCACTCACACAGACTATCAACTCTTGTTTGGATGATTACAGTGTTACAGGAGATAGTTATTGCCTTCTAAATCATTGTTCCTGCCTGAGTCTCTCCCCACTGTCAACCATCCCTACCACCTGTTATACTAATCTAAGCATGTCAGACCCCCTATTCAGTAAACTCTAGTGATTCCTCATTTTCTTTGGTATAAAATAGAAAATCATTTTTTGACCTAAAGTCCTTCACTACCTGACCTCGTCCTACCTCTCAGGTCTTCTTACACTTCCCTATCCTCTACATACTCTGATTGATTTATGCTATTGGTCCTCACAGTGGACAGTCTTTCTCCCACCTTATTCCCCAATCCCTGGAATATTCTCTCCCCTCATCTCTGCCTCTTAAGAGTCTCTGGCTTCTTTCAAAATCATTTGAAGTCACTACTGCTTCATAAATCCTCTTCTCACTGTTTATGGCCTTTGTTCTGAGATCTTTCATCTAAACTGCACATGTTTTGTCTATATCTAATCACTCCCCTGTCTTCCTCTCAGTGCTCTTGAGGCCAGGGGCTGCTCTCTGCAGGTACTCACTGTTTTCTGGGTCTTTCAGCTCTATGTTCCCCTTTATAAAGGGGATTAGAATTTGAACCCTGGAATGGTGTTTTTGCCTTTTTTTTTTAATATTCCTATCTCTTAACATAGTGCTTTACTCTATGCTTGTTAATTTGATTTGCAATTCAGAGTAGTATGCTAAAAGGGAAGAAAGAAAAGTGACTGCCCTCATAAAGCTTACAGTCCTTTGGAGAAGAGTTGGAAATGTATTGCTTATAATTTGACCCAAATCTACCTCCCTGTACATCCTACTTGTGTGAGCATAGATACGTTTATTCAGTTTCCCTCATGTGAAAAATAAGAGGGCTGGACTAGATGATCTCCAAGAGACTTTCTAGCTTTGTGGTATAGAAAGGCTCAAAAAAACCAAACATAGCTTTTACAAAAATATCTGATACTTATCGTGTCCCATTAATCCAATACTTTCCCCTGAAGTTTCTGCACCACAAACTCATTCTAGGGACTCGCCTTTCTGCACAGATAATCAAATACATTACCTTCCCCTCAGTCTCAACATTGTATTTATTTGCACCTGTGGTCTCCATCTTCTTCTCTGGCTCAGAATTGACTATGATCTGGTCTCCAGTTTCCAAATCCTACATTTTTATTCTGACCTATCAGTGGACCCTACTGATAAACTGTGGCCACAGGGGAAATTCCAAGTAGGCTTCTAATAAAGGTGACATCACTGAGGTTGCTTCCATCCATAAATGAAATGACCTGATTCTGGCATAGTTGATATATTGCTATAAAAATGTATAAACATTCCTACTGAATCACATTGGGGACATTGTTCTGACATAGCTGATATGGCCTTGAACTGACTCATTCTGATTGCCACTGAATTCATCTCACCTTGGGGAACTCCTAGTTAACAGGATTCAAGGCTGATGAAAAACATGCTTGGACTTGACCTTATCTACTGAAAGACCCAGAAAACATTGAGTACCTACAGAGAGCAACCCCAGGGCTCAGGAGCAATAAGAAAGGGGGAGGAGAAAAAAATAATTATTTTAACTATTTCAAAAAATCAGAAGTGAAATCTTTGCATCTTCTGTGAGGCCAAATGTTCTACATTTAATGGACTGGCTTACCCAACTAATTCGGGGTTACTTCAATAAATGTTATCCTTGGCCCAGAATTGTAGCTCTGTTTTTCAGTCTTAGAGTCATCTCTTAAATAATATTTCTGTGGTGTCAATATTCCATAACAATAACCCTCAGTTTGCATGCAGACATTCAGGCTAACACTAAATCAGGGGTCCCATTTCACAGGGGCTTCAGACCAGATGTTCTCCCTGCCCCATACCCTTCAGACTTGGGTTAAGTATACCAAACTCCAGGACTCTGTCCATAGTCAAGGATGGCTATGACCCCATTAGTGAGTGTTTGTTAAGGAATATAACAAAATCTAACCTTGAGTCTCAATGATGCTATGATCTTTAATGTTTCTCATTGCAGAACCGCCTGTGAGGATCATATCCCCTCAAGACAAGGTGTCTGTGGCTGCAGAGAGCTTAGAAGAGGTGGTTTTGAGATGCGAGCTGTCCAGGGCTGGAGTTCCTGTGCACTGGTACAAGGATGGAATGGTGGTAAAGGAGAGTGAAACACTGGTACTGGAGACTGAGGGTCCCCACTGCCATCTGATACTGCCTGTAGCCCAACCCCAGGATGGTGGCAAATTTGTGTGCAAGGCAGGAGATGACCTGGCTGTCTTCAATGTCACCATCACAGGTGGGTATGAGAGTTTCTTGGAAACTGTTTAGATTATGTTCTTCTATTTCTCAGTTTTCAGGGCAATAGGGAGATTGGGAGGTCTTCTGGACAGTGAAGTTTTGTCCAATACAAGGGGAAGGTCTAGGGATATAAATATGACACCAGAGGTGAGGTTAGTAGCTAAAGAGAGAAGAGGGGCAATACTTCTTGAACTAGCAAATGGTGTGAATGGGGTTGATTTGTATTAAACCAGCATGTCACTGATGAGCAGGCTGTGTAGTGAGAAGTAATAACATGAATCTAGCTGGGGAGGCTGGATGAGGTTCCAGATAAATGGTCAAGATGCAATTGTACTATACCAGGATCAGCTGAAGAAACTGGGGGTGATGAATTTGGAAAGAAGCCTTAAGAAAAGTATGATGGGGGGAGCTAGCTGGCATAGTGGATAAAGAACCAGCCTTGGAGTCAGGAGTACCTGGGTTCAAATCCAGTCTCAGATACTTAATAATTACCTAGCTGTGTGGCCTTGGGCAAGCCACTTAACCCCATTTGCCTTGCAAAAAAAAAAAAACCTAAAAAAAAGTATGATAAAAAAGAACAAAAGTATGATAGCTCATAAGATCTCAAGAGCTGAATGACTTTGGTAACCATAGAGTCCAGTCCATAGTTGTATCCATAATGGTCCCATTGGGTAGTCAGTCACCCAGCCTTTGCCTGGAGATCTCAAGCAAAAGAGAACCCATGCCTCCCAAAGTGGAAAAAATTCTATTAGGTGATCAAAATCTTCTCTATAATCTCCATTCATTGCTCCAAGTTCTACCCTCTGGATCCAAACAGAAAAAGTGTCATCCCTCCTTCACATGAGGATCCTTCAAACACTGAAGGATATCCCCTGAGCCTTCTGTTCTCCAGCATAAACATTTCCAATTCCTTCATCCCATGTTTGCATGACATGATCTTAATAGCTTTCATCATCTTGAATTGCCTTCAAATACTACACACACACCACACACACACACACACACACACACACACACACACACAAACACACACACATATACAATCCAGACTTTGCTGAAACAGTTATCTAATAGTGACTCCAGGAGCTAGTGGGTTCTAGTGCTTCTCTTCAAGAAAAGGTCAAACAACTGCCCAGAATGGATAGGGAAGAGGATATACTGTTCAGGTATAGATCAAACCAGGTGACTGACCTCCAAGATGTCTGAAATTCTGTGATTTTATACTGGGACCTGGTTCCTTCTTGCCTCATGTCTTTTTCATGGTGAATGGAGATGTTCATATCTATTCATCAACAAGGATTTTTATTTATTAAGACCCAAGCATCTTGCTAAACTCTGAGGAAATAACCTCATTCTAAGGTTAGCTTACATTCTAAGGAGAATGAGAGTATGTAAACAACTATGTATACACACACACACACACACACACACACACACACACACAGTCTCTAACATGTAAATGGGAGATAATTTTAGAGGAAAGACATCAAGAAAGGAGGGAGATTTAGAACTGGGGAATGAAGGATTCATAGCAAGGTGGGCTTCCAGCTGAGAAGGGTGAGCTTTGTTGATCTGACTTTGAGACATCCTTATTCAGAATACACAGTGCATTGAGTTGTAGTCCCCTCAAACCTCTGGGTCTTTCACATAAGCCCAGTTGTAAAACATTACTTACACACCCCCGTTTTATTGCTGGTGCTTAGTAGGACAGCAAGAGAAGCCCTAGGAAATCAAGTCATACCCAGACTGGAAGCCTGGTGACTGGTGACTAACAATAATAATGATGATGATGATAATTATAACTGTCATTTATCTCCTTAGAAGGTTTGAAAACAGTTGATCTCATTTGAATTTCACAACACCCCCTGACCATGATTGCATGTGTCCCATCTCAGAGCCCCCAGTACGGATCACACAACCCCAAGATGAGATGTTCCTAACTGCTGTGACCTCAGAGAGAGTGGTCCTGATGTGCCAAGTATCCCGGCCCGGAGCTCTGGTGGGATGGTACAAGAACGGGATGGAGGTGGAAGAGAGCAACGATTTGGTGTTGGAGAGCGAGGGACTCCAACATCGTCTGGTGCTGCCTTCTGTGAGACTCCAAGATGGTGGCGAGTTTGTATGCAGCACCAGAGATGACTCTGCTTTCTTCACCCTAACTGTAACAGGTCAGGTGGCCCAGTGTGGCCAGGTTCTGGGGAGCGGAATAAGGGGAATTCTTGAAAAATGGGTTCTAAGACTAGGTTCCTAGAAATAGAGATGAAATATATTTAGCCGCTTAACTTTGGTGGCAAGAGGTTTGCTGAAGTTGCCCTGTGGGGGGTACCTGAGCTAGTCAGTCCTACTCCATCACTCTGGACTGGGGGCGGGGGGCTGGGCTTAGAAGAGTCTGTTCTCAGACATCCCAATCATAGAGGGATGGGAGGGAATATAGAAGGGACTGAGTCTAGGAGTTCAGTTTTCAGGGATATTCCATAAAAGGTAAAACTCTCCATTCCGAGAGACAGGTCAGGCCAGCCATCCTGGCTTTTTCCTCTCTTTTCAGTTCTGTCTTATGTGTTCTCTTCTTCCATTAGGCATCATCTCATTGGGGGCAGGGAACATCTTATAGCTTATGTATATGTGTGTATGTGTATATATCTTTATATAACTATATACACACACATATATATATATATATTCATGCACACATATCTATATTAATCGTAGCATATGCCTGGCTTATAATGTTGACTTAACTTCACCCCCTAGGACCTGACCCCAAAAAGAGTGACACAGAAAGTAATAAGTTCCTGCTAGATGACCCCTTTTAGTTATGCTGTGAAGAGGGTTCAGTTATGGTTAGAATAGATTACATTTTAGGGTCCTTCTAGCTTGGAGATACTACATTTCTTCCTGAGGGCAGACTATAGATTCACATTGTCACAGCTACTTTTTCTAAGACAAATGTTACAAAGCTATTGAGCAAGGGATGCCCTAGCTAAATCCTTGTTTGGCACAGCTTCCCCATCAATAAACAAGAGCTTTATCTGTTACCATCATGCATGTGAAGTCAACTGTCCATGATTCTGGGTGACTGTATCTCCCCACTACAGACCCTCCGGTGAGAATTATATCCCCTCAGGATGTGGTGAACATAGCTGCCCTCAGCTCAGAGCGAGTGGTCTTGAAATGTGAGCTGTCCCAGGCCGGAGTCCCTGTGTGTTGGTCCAAGGATGGGCTGGAGGTGGAGGAGAGTAAGGCTTTGGTCCTGGAGAGTGAGGGGCCCCATCACCGCTTGATACTGCCTGTATCCAAACCCCAGGATGGAGGAGAATTTGTGTGCAAGGCTGGAGAAGACTCAGCTTTCTTCAATGTCACTATCACAGGTCAGGGACCAAGTAAGACTGGACCTAGAGAACGGAGGGAAGCTCCATCCATCTAATGATTTCTGTTTCTCCCACTCTCAGTATAATAGGGAAAATGGGGTACTTCTGGGCAAGAAGGTCTTTGCTCAGCATTTGGGAAATTCCCTGGGATGCAAACCCAACACCCAAGGTGAGGGGAACAGCTAAAGATGAGAGAAGATAACCCTAGGATCTTGAGTTCAAACTGGCAGAGAATATGACCTCCACCTAGATGCAGACTATTCTACCTACCTTCATTTTACAGATGAGGAACTAAAGTCAGAATATACATGACTTACCAAAGGTCCCATAGGTAGAAAGGCCAGGCTTCAGATTCATATTTTACATAAGATTTCTAAATCCTACATTTTTCCCCCACTGAATATACCGCCTCATGTTACATCTGCCCTTCTACAGGAGCACCTGGGGAAAGCAAATGGTGATAATCGGGTTGGTGTAGTCAGCTCAGAGTGGCTTGTCTGGGAAAAGCAGAATGTATGTGTGAGTTTAGCTAGAGAGACTAGCTTTTTGCAGGGGGTTACAAGGTGGTTACAAGGTCAGCTGGAGAAACTGGGGGTGTTGAATTTGGATAGCTCATAGAATTTCAAGAGTTGAGTGACCTCAGTGGCTAACTGGTCCAGCCCACAACTGTATCCACAATGGCCCCATTGCCTGGAGACCCATGCCCTCCTTGGACAGTTATATTAGGCAACCAAAATAGCCTTCCTACAACCTTCATCCATTATTACAAGTTCTGTCCTCTGAGTCCAAAATTCCAATCCCCCTCTACATATGGGAAGATGGCTTTCATGACTCTGAGAATCTTCTGTTGTCCAGCTAAAACATTCTGAGTTACTTCAACTTGTCTTTTATATGATATCTCACTGTCTTGAATCACTTTCAAGTCTTCAAAGAAAAACAGACCACCATTAGAATTGTGGAAAGGATTGATTTGAGTGGAGAGTGAGTTGCAGGGATAGGAGTAGAGATCTGTGAAGACCCCTTATTCAAGACCACATCTATCAGAATATGGCAGCAGGGATTCCCATACATGGGTTGAGATAGATGACTTCTGAGGTCCCTTCCATCTTGAGAGTCTTTGATTCTGGAATGGTTTTCAGAGTGTTTCTACGATTGATCCTCTGCAGTTTCATTTCCAGATATGACTATGTTTCTCCCCTCTACAGAGCCTCCAGTAAGAATCCTGTTCCCCAAGGATGAGGTATCTGTGACTGCTGTGAGTTCAGAACGAGTGGTCCTGATGTGTGAGCTTTCCCGGGCCGAAGCCCCTGTGCGCTGGTACAAGGATGGGCTGGAGGTAGAGGAGAGTGAGGCCCTAGTCCTGGAGAGTGAGGGACCTCACCATCGTCTAGTCCTGCCTGCAGCCCAGCCCCAGGATGGAGGAGAGTTTGTGTGTGATGCAGGGAATGACTCAGCCTTCTTCATCGTCACTGTCACAGGTCAGGGGTCTGGGAAGGCAACTGCAAATTTCCCTGAGACCTTTCTCTTTCTCTGGTGTAGAGGGGTCTCTTCCTTAGGTTCATGCTGCCTTTACCATCCCTTGTAAGGAAGCTTCCCAGTTGGGAAGAGGAAGCAGTTCTCACAGCTAAGCCTCAGACATCCTTCCAAAGAAACTGGCTTCTGGAGCATCTCAGAGGTCACCAAGATGGAAAGGGAGAGATGAAGGAAGAGATCTATAGGACAGAACCTATATAAAAGCTATCCTGCCCCTACTAACCCCACCCAGATATAATTCTCTAGGCAAGGAAGGAGTCCCTAGCCACTCAAACCTTCCCAGACAACCATCCCCAGCCTTACCTCTGTCCCAACGACATATGCTTCCTCAGTAAAGTGCCTAGTGTCACTTCTTCACTCAGTGCTCCACTTTGACTCACTGAGATACCCAGAACTAATGGGGTACTGCCCCACCTCTTGAACCTTGTATGCTCAACTCACATGGAAGCAGAATCTGGTTTATGCAAAGAAATCCAAAGAATTTGGCTAGCACTTAAAGGAAAGAGAAAAAAATGCAACCAACTTGGAACAATACAATTCACTTTAACTTGATTCCTCCTGGGTAAAAAGTATGGTAAGAGGCTATGCTGGAAATATAAAGTCTAGACAGGATCAACCCCTGCCCTCATGGAGTTTATAGTCTCCACATTAATAGAATAATAAAGTTCCTGGGATCACAAAGTATCAGACACAATTGAAATATCTGAACAACAACAAAAAACATTTATATACTTTTTTAAGGATCACAAAATATTTTATAAAATATTATTTCATGGCAAACCTCTCTAGTATCTTTGCCAAGAAAACCTCAAATCGGGTCCCCAAGTGTCAACCACAACTGAAAAAAAATAGAACAACAAACCAAAAGAGTTCAAGTTCCCAGAAATCATATCCCAATATTCCCATGATCAAATTGCCCCAAAGAAGAGAAATAAAATAATAGCATTTCCATAGCTTTTTAAGGTTTATCAAGCATTTTTCATAGGTCATCTTACTTGATCCTCACAACAAACCTTATATAGTAGCTCATGTTATGATTCCTATTCTACTGATGAGGAAACTGAGACTGAGAGGTTAAATATAGGGAAATTCAATGCCCGGGGCCACCCAACTAGAGTCTGAGGTTTCTTAACTCCAGTACTCTGTCCACTATTATCCATCTACCACACTAAATAGGAACCTGCCCAGGCTTTGAGGTCCTCCTCCGTTACCTATCTATGTCCAAACCCCAGCAATGCCTTAAAGAGAGAGATAGTCTGGTAGGAAAAAAGAGGACTGAGTCTAAAAGATACTGACTTTGCACTGTCTACCTGTGCCACTTTGGTAGACTCCCTGGACCTTAGAATCTAATAGGGTCATCTATTTAAAACCAGAAAAAAATCCTCAGAAGAGATATAGTCTAACTTCCTTATTTTACAAATCTTGGTGTAGTGGGTCTCAGTTTCCCCACCTGTAAAATAATGAGTTTGAACCAGGTGGTCTTCACATACAGATTATACTTAAAGTGTGTGTGTGTGTGTGTGTGTGTGTGTGTGTGTGTGTGTGTGTATAAAATTATAGTATATGTTTCATAATAGGGCAGCTAGGTGGCGCAGTAGCTAGAGCCTGGCCTTGGATTCAGGAGTACAATTTGAATCTGATCTCAGGCACTTGCCCCTTATTAGCTGTATGACCCTAGGCAAGTCACTTAACTTTGATTACTGCCCTCACATCCAGGGTCATCTTAAGTTGTCCTGATTCATATCTGGCCACTGGACTCAGATGACTCTGGAGGAGAAAGTGAGGCACAGCTACCCTCATTCAAGCCCAGTTCATGTGCTTGTCATGGCCTCACCTCCCTGATGTCATAGTCTTCTTCAAAAATGAAGGACATACATCATCCATATAATTATATTATGTATTTTGTATATAATTGTATTACATATATGTACATGTATACACATAATACATACACACACACACACACACATATATTCCTCCAGAGAGCCAGTTGTTAAACATTTACCAAAATACCACTTCAGGTTGTCAAATATTATTCCCATTTGAGAGACTGAGAAACCGAGACCCAGGAAAGTTGAGCCTCCTATTGGAGGTCATACAGCTAGAGAGTGGCAAGGTCAAAGTTTATATACCTAGATATCTAGGGGCCACAATGCCTGATGGGAGTTGAGGGAGGGAGGCCCTTACCCCCTCCTCATCCTTTCCCTCCCACCAGTACCCCCAGAACGGATAGTGCGTCCATCAGCTCGCTTTCTTCAGCTGCAATTCAGGTCCCCTAGTCGAGTGGAGCTTCGCTGTGAGGTGGCACCTGTGGGGGCCCGTGTATGTTGGTACAAGGACGGGCTGGAAGTGGAGGCATCTGAAGATTTGAAACTCGGAGCTGAGGGGCCTGTGAGGACCCTGACCCTACCCCATGCCAGGCCCCAAGACGCTGGAGAGTATGTCTGTGAGACCCGAGATGAAGCGGTCTCCTTTGACGTCCGCCTAGCTGGTCAGTGCACTTCTCAGGAAAGGGAGACAAAAAGAAGTGGGGGCCCCCCAACATTTTCCTCACCCTGAACTTACCCCCACCAGAATCTCCAGTGCAATTCCTCCTCCCCGAGGAGGCTCCCTCTCTGCTGTCCGTCTCCGCGGGGGAGCCCTTGGTCCTGAGCTGTGAGCTGTCCAGGGCCAGCGCCCCTGTGTTCTGGAGTCTGAACGGGAGCCCTGTACAAGAGGATGAGAACCTGGAGCTTCGTTCTGAGGGTACCCGGCGCCTGCTGCTTATCCAGGCTGCCCACCCTTCTCATGCTGGGAACTACACGTGCCAGGCTGGGACCCACCCTGCAGCCCCCAGCCTCACTTTCCCTGTCCAGGTGACCGGTGAGTAGAGGAGGCCAGTCTATGGGGAGTGGGGAGAGCTGAGGGAGGGGGAGCAGAGGCCCCTGGGGGTGGGCACCCCCACGTATACATACACTTATTATCCATCCATGCACACCATCATTCCTGGTCCTATCCTCTCTACCCCTCCCCTTCCCTGCCTTCCTCATGACTCCGTGGGCTCTGGCCCTGCAGAACCCCCTGTGAAAGTGTTGACACCGGAGGAATCCCGGACTGGGGTTCGATGCGCCCCAGGCAGGGACCTGGAGCTGGCAGTGTATCTTTCTGGGCCTGGGGGGGCCGTACGCTGGTACAAAGACGGGGAGCGGCTGGCCAGCCGGGGGCGGGTGCGGCTGGAGGAGGCCGGGGCGCGGCGGGTGCTTCGGGTGAGGGGGGCACGGAGCGGGGATGCCGGCGAATACCTCTGTGATGCCCCCCAGGACAGCCGCATCTTCCTCGTCAATGTGGAAGGTAATGAGTCTCCCCTGCATACACCCCAGACCTCCACAATGCTCTCTGAACTCCCCACCCCAACCCCACTGGCTCTCATAATCCCTAAGTATCCCGTTCTCCCCTTCAGCTTTCCTTACTTCCTCCCTTCTGATCCTAACCTTTCTCCCCATCTTCCTATTTGCAGCTCAGTTTTCTAAAAGGGGTTGGGGGTGGGAAGAATTATCACAAAAATTTTACTAGGAAGCACTTTATACTTGCTTTGTTTACAAAGACCACAAGTGGTGAACAAGAATCTTGAGAAGAAACGGGGCCAGAGTTGGGGAGGTGGGGAGAGATGCAACCAATTGAAGCTAGACTGCTGGGGAGGGTGAAAGAAGCCAAGGGTTTGGGAGGAGGGTGGGAGGAGAGAGAGAAGGTAGGCTTTCCTGGGATTGCCTTGGGGTGGTATGAAGGGCAGTCAGAGGGAATGGAGGGAGGAGGAATTCTCCCTCTCTCACCACTTGGCCCAACAGTGTCCCCCTTCTCCCTGCAGAACCCCCCCAGGTGAAGCTAGTCTCAGAACTGACTCCACTGACCATCCAAGAGGGTGATGATGCCACCTTCCGCTGTGAGGTCTCCCCCCCAGATGCTGAGCTCACCTGGCTTCTAAATGGGACTTCCGTTCCCCCTAGTAGTCGGGTAGAAACAAGCCAGAATGGCCCAAACCATACCTTGATCCTTCGGGGCTGCCGGATAAGTGACTCTGGCATGGTGACTGCCCAAACCAAGGGGGCTGAGACCACAGCCAGGCTCCATGTCAGAGGTAATAGGAAAACCACCCCATATCTTTGCCACTACTTCCAGAGTCTCTTTTATTTTCCAACACTTTTGCCCCAACTTCAGTTTACAATCATAGACTGTAGCTAGACTCAATCATTCTTGGTCAGATTCTCATTTTGCAAATGACAAAACTGAGAACATTAAACTTAGAAAATTGACATGGCAGAGCCTGGACTAGATCCCGGGACTCCAGACTCCTAGGTCAGTCTAAATCAGAAAGAGTTTAGAAGTTTGGAAAAGGGTAATACAAATTTGAGAAGCACCTTGCCTCCCTCCTCTCTCTTCACTGGTCCACCTTACCCTCTAGGGCAGCAAGGTGGTGCAGTGGATAGAGCACTGGTCTTGAAGTCAGGAGGACGAGAGTTCAAATCCTACCTCAGTCACTTGACTCTAACTAGCTATGTAACCTTGGGCAAGTCATTTAATCCTGATTGCCTCACATCCAGGGCTATCTGCAGTTGTCCCAATTCATATCTGGCCATTGGACCCAGATGATTCTAGAGAAGATAGGGAGGCTGGTGACTTAGCACAAGACCCCCCCCCCCAATCCAATTTACATGCATGTCATGGCATTGCCACCCTTTTGCTGTGGTCTTCTTTGAAAATGAAGAATATTATTACCTTATCCCCCTCCTCACTTATTTTAGCCCCACCTGGGATTCATTACCCTTCCCTCTCCTTCAGAGGCTGAGTTGCTGTTTTTGCGGAGGCTACAGGATGCTCGAACTGAAGAGGGCCAGGATCTATGTATGGAAGTGGAGACCAGCAGAGTTGGGGGGAAAGGAATAGTGAGCTGGTTTCGAGGGGGAAAACCTCTTCCTGAAGATGATAGGTTCTCTGTGGTCCAGGATGGCCGAGTGCATCGTCTAATCATCCGCAAAGTCACGGTGAGTGACCAAGGCATCTACAGCTGCAAGAGCCACCATGACCGTACCCAGGCTCGGCTGCTTGTGAGGCGTGAGTACCCCACCAAAATTCCCATTTCCATACCCACCTCTTAATACTTCCTCAAACATTCAGTCTTTCTTGACCTAGCTCATGTCATTCCTTATCTAGGATTCTTCTCATCTTCGTTCAGTAGAGGAAATGGAATCATATCTCCCCCAGAATCCCTTCATTCCTCTGAAGTATAGCCAAACAAACTTGCCATTCCAGTGCAACCTTATCCATGTCTTCTGATAACCTGTCTCAGGGTGAAATATGAGTTTGATCTCTGTTCCCAAACACTTTTCCCCAAGTCTGTTCAACACTCCAATCCTAGTTTATCTGGCAACAAACAGAGCCCTCCTATCAGGAACCTCCCCACCCCTGGAAACCCCACAAATTCTTTTTCTTTCTTTTTTTTGGCAAAACAATGAGGTTGTGATTTACCCAGAGTCACACAACTAGTAAGTGTTAAGTGTCTGAGGCTGGATCTGAACACAGGTCTTCCTGACTCTGATACCACCTAGCTGCCCACACAAATTATTTTTTTGAAGCCTGAATGTTCCTCCTTCTGAGTCTACTCCAGATCAATTTAGGGTAGGAGACCGAAGGGAGTAGGAATGAGAATCTTCATGTTGGTGGGGTAGGGAGGGCATCCCCAAATCTCTGCCAGCTAAGTGTGCCCTCGTACATAGCACCATAGCAAGAGGGAGTGGTAGCTACAATCTCATGTATCATATTCAAAGTTTAACGATTCCTTTTCAGTTAGGTGGGAGGTGAGGGTGTCCCCATCCACACTCAGCTGGGGACTCTGGATCTACTCATATTTTTGTTCCATTCCTTCCCATAGCTGAACAGTTGAAGGTGCGGCATCATCTCCAGGATGTGGTTGTCATTGAAGGGGGCAGTGCCACCTTCCAACTGGAGCTGTCTCAGTCTGGGGTGATTGGAGAATGGGCCAGGGGAGGGGTCAGGCTAGAGCCTGGTCGAAACTGCCAAATCACTGTCCAGGGCCACAACCACTCACTGGTGCTCAGTGATCTGGGCCTAGCTGATACTGGAACTGTGTCCTTCACCACTGACACTCTGCGTTGCACTGCCCGGCTGGAAGTGAAAGGTCTATCTCCCTTGACTGTTAACCCATACAAACCCCCAACCCCATTCTCTTCATCATTTCCATCACTCACTGTTTACCACCCCCAACAACTCTCAGACATTTGCCTCAGCATCCTGCTGCCCTCTAGTGTCCATCCCACATGGACAGTCTCCTTTGGCCCACACCCCCTGCCTCCCTCATTTCTTCCTTCCTGATCATGCCTCACCCCCACATTTCATTTCTATTTGCTGACGGTCTGCCCCTTTCTTGTCTATCCTTAGAGGTACCTTTAGCCATTGTGAAGGGACTCCAGGACCTAGAAGTGACAGAAGGTGACTCAGTCACATTTGAGTGTGAGTTATCCAGGATCCAGGCCGACCTCACATGGGATAAGGTCAGCTCCTGAATCAGCATGCTTCCAGCCTCTGACACCTCCCCCCCCGCCCAAGGACCTATTTATTAGCTGTTTATTATATGTCTTTATAGGTTTGTAAATGTGTATACATACATATCTGTTTATATGGCATTTATATGTCTACAAGTGCACATTTTTATGTGTTTATATGCCACTTGTTTCTCCATTTCTATTACATACATGTGTGCTTGTCATCTATATTTCATAAATGTATATTTGTATTGCTCATATCTATGTTTAAACATTTATATGTGTTTTATGTCATTTATATGTTCATTCATATATAGGTATAGTTTTATGGCATTTGTATGTTTATAAATTTACAGACACTTGTTTGCATGCCATTTATGTTTATGTTTATATGTTGTGCTTATACACATTTTATATGTTTAAAGTTGTCTTATCTTCATATGTTTATAAAGGTACATGTGCATATATGTTGTGTGGTGTGTGTGTGTGTGTGTGTGTGTGTGTGTGTGTATTTCTTTATTCTCATACTTTTATATACTGTTGAAAAGCTGTCTGCCCCCTGGGAAGTCCTTTCCCTTGTTTGGTCCTCAGTTTCCTCATCTGCAAAATGAAGGGGAGTGGAGCACGTGTAATCTGTAAAGACCCCCTTCCATGCTGTGCCGGCATGAATCCGGTACCCCTGCCAGAATCAAGGGTGGGAGGAGGGGACTTGGGGGGGGAGCTGGGTGAGAGGAGGAGGAAGTCGGGGTATCAGGTAAGGAGCCTTTCGGCACCAGAAGTGCATTGCATCTCCCCAAATACCTGCATTCGCAGCTGAAATCTGGGTAAAAGGAGGTCTTGAGAAGGGTCGTGGGTAGAGAAGCTGGGGTGAAGGCGGGGAGGTGCGGGATCTCGTAGCACCAGGCAGCCAGCCAACCCCGGCTCGGGGGCGTGTTTACAGACTGGTGGCATGGGTGGGAAGGTGAGCTCTGTTCCAGCGGGGAGCAGCAGGAGTCACCGAGGCCGCCTCCCGGCTCTCTGGCTCGGGAGGCACCGGGAGCCCGAGGCGGGAGCGGGGGACCCCAAGAGCTCAGGGGGGCGGGGAGAGTGCAGGCTTCGTCGCCCCAGTGACCGCGCCCCCTCCCGCTGGCAGGACGGCCGGGAGCTGTCACCCAGTCCTCGGCTCCGGATCCAGGCTCTGGGCTCCCGCAGGCTCCTCCAGCTCCGGCACTGCAGCTCCGCGGATGCGGGCACCTACCGCTGCTCCGTGGGGAACGCCCAAGCTACGACTGCCCGCCTCACCGTGCGGAGTGGGTACCGGGGCTCCCGCCACTCTGCTCGGGGAGTCGGGGGCTGGGGCGGGAGCCCTGGGGTCAGGGGGATGGGGGCCGGTGCTTTGGGATCCCGACCCCTGGGAACCCCCCGAGAGGTCAGCTTGGTGTGCCTCTTGGTTGGCCGGGCGGCGGGGGAGGGGGCGGTGCCCTGGTCTCAGCTCGACCCCCCCCCCCCATGGTCCTGCCTGGCAGAGAGGGAGGTGTCCGTACTGCTTGAACTCAAACCCGTGAGAGCCCGGGAGGGCGACGGCGCCACGTTCAAGTGTACGGTGTCCGAGCCCGGTATCCCTGGTTGCTGGCTGCTGGGAGGCCGCGTCCTGCGTCCGGGGGGCCGTGTCCGAATTCGACAGGAAGGTGTGAGAGCTGACATCCCTCCCCGATCCTCCAAACCAGAACCCTACCCCCCCCCACACACACACACACACAGGCCACCTGCAGCAACAGGAAAGCCACCGCTGCCTAACTTCTTTCCCTAGTCTCCCATCCCCCTCCACCACACCCCTCCCCCCTACCAAAGTCCCTCTCCCTGGTCCTGTCTCCAAGACCATTCCCTCCATCTCCAGTTCTCACCTTCCCTAAGAACTGGATGGCTCAATAACCCAACAGGATTCTCCCGCATGGCCCAGTGTTCTTCTCTAGAGAACTCCCCCAACTTGTGCCTAACGGTGAGTGGACCCCACTTTTCTCCTACCAACCCCACCCCCTCCTCCAGGGAACCTGCACTCCCTGATGCTGAGTGAGCTGCAGGCTGAGGATTCTGGAGAGATCCAATTCCAAGCTGGGCAAGCAAAGTCCTCCACTCAGCTAGAGGTCGAGGGTAAGAAGGGACCATTTGGGGCTTAGGACGAAGATTTGTGGTTTATACTGCTACCTGCCTAGAATCACAGACCTTCCGATGGGGAAGTAGCTGTGATATATCCCTGATTGGGGAGGGGAGAGGATAATGGTATTTTCTTACCCTAAAGGAGTTCTTTGGTGTCCCCTAAGCGGTCACTCCCTAGACTAAGAAGTTAGAACTTGCTAATCTAGCCCAGTCCTCTCATTTTATAAATAGGAAAACTGGTGGTAATTTACTCAAGGGCAGATGAAATGGGACATTCTTAAGGCCAGAGCAGGAATCTTCAGAAAGGGGCAGCAGAGAACAAAAGGATAATAACATGACTTGAATCCTAGGGTGGGAACTCTCAATAAAAACATCCTCTTTGTTATTTCTTTTCTTCCCCTGCACCCCCAGCCCTGCCTCTCCAGATCTGTCGCAAACCCCCTCGAGAAAAGACAGTGTTAACAGGCCGGAGGGCAGCCTTAGAAGTGACTGTGTCCAGGGCAGGTGGCCATGTTCGATGGCTGCTGGGTGGGGTCGATCTGCCACCTGGGCCAAAGTATGAGTTTCGAAGCCACGGTGTCACTCACAGTCTGATCATCCACAATGTTCAGCCTACTGATGAGGGCACCTACTGCTGCCAGGCTGGAGAAGACAGTGCCAATACAAATCTGCTAGTGGAGAGTGAGTGAAGGACCTGGGCTGGGCTGGGCTGGGCTGGGCTGGGCTGGGCTGGGGGGGAAAAGGACTGAGGTAGTGGGGTTGGACTTGTGAGAATCTTGGGAAAGCAGCAGACAAAAGGAGAATCACAGAAAGATAGTGGAAGGTCTCCAAAGACTGTCTGCTTATGAAGTTGTGTTGTGGCATAAGGGATGTAGACTGAGGTCAGCCTGGAGTCAAGAAAGCATGTGAGCTCTCCAGAAGGTCTAGAGAAGAGCCCTCACCTCTGTCCTCAGCCCCAAACCTCCTTTCCTTTGATTTGTGATCTCTCCTCCCTTAATCCCAACTTGCTAACTCTAACCATTGTTTCTTTCCCACCTGTATCCTCTGTAGTGTTTCTGCTTCCCTATGTCTGTCTGCTTACACCTCTCTTTGGGGTATGTTCTCAGTGAGGGTGTGGAGGGGGTGTATGAGCTGCAAATGCTCCCAGCCCAATTCTGGGAAACCAAGCATTACAATTGCAGGGCAGCTAAGTTCCCCTTGTGTTACTTTAACCCTCCATGTGGGCCTTCCCCATTCTGCCCTTTCCCAAGTTCCTTGCATGCTACTTCTCTCTCTTATATCCCCCTCCTTGCCTCTTCCCTCTCTCTCTCTCTTTAGAGCCTCAATAGGCAGGAAGTATGGATATAAAGGGAAAATCCTCCTCTTCCTATGTGAATGGCACACTGTGACAAAGGGAATAAATGAGGGGAAGAGGGAGGTCTGGAGACAAGAAATCTTTTCCTCTGCAGGTAGCTAGGGCCAGCCTCAGACACAGGATGGATGCCCATGGACAGACAGATGGGAAGCCAAAACAACCTCTGGGTCTGGGGAGCATGGATTGGATGGGCTGGGGGCAGGGGAAAATAAATACGGGGCAGGGGAAAATAAATACGGCCCAGTCCTTCTGCCCACCTGTCCCTCAGTCTCTCTGTGGTACTGTGTTACTGCTCTGACCATTCACATATGTTAAATGAGTACACACATTTTCAATGTTCAACCTCCCCCCACAGGGCTGCTGGGAAACCACTCCTGGTTTAGGCCTTGCAATTTGGCACATTTATAAAAGATGTAAATTGAGAGGAAGGGAAGGGAGGGAGGGAAGAGGAGGAGGAGGAGACAAAAGCACGAGGAGTCTGGAGTAGAACAAAAGACACCAGACATGCATCGTGCACAAGCTCCCCAAACCCACCCACCCAGTCTCTCCCCCACCCATTCCCTCCCTCCACTCCAAACTGGACAATTCCAGAGACACCTGCCCACCTTCTACCAAACGCCACTGGAGCTGGCATCTAGCAGAGGATGGGGAGAGGAGGAGGACACTGACATAAGGGAGGCAGCCTGAATGAAAAAGCAGCCCCAGCCTGGAGGTGGGGGAGGTGATAGGGTGGGCCTTTTCCCACCAACATAGGCATGCAGGGGGATGGCCTTTAGGACCAAGAACATTGAGAGAGAGAAGGCTGAGTGTCCCCCCCAAAGGAAGCCCTACATACCAGAGATCTAAGGCAAGGGGGCTGATGTGTCCCCTCCACCCCCCCCAAAAATACAAACAAGTGACTCCTGAGTTCAGCCCCAAAGGCAGATCCTTTTCCTTTGGGGGCTCATACAGGCCAAATAAGTTCTCTGAAGCCCCTGAGGAAGGGGTCTGAGTAGGTTACCATCAGGCTAATCAATCTCAGTTCCCCACAAGGAGCTCTGATCAGGGGCCAGCCCTTGGGTGGGGAAGGAAATCCTGGTCCCATCCAGTCCATGGGACAAAGACAAAGCTACCCCATGCCCAACCTCCAGCTGGCTGAGTCAGTGTCTGAAGTGTCCAAAGTCAAGTTTCAGGGTATCCTCTGATCAGATGAGGATTAGCTATACTCGAACAGGGGGTCCTGAACCAGCTGTCAGCGGCACTGTGGAACCACATTCATAATCCAGGTCTACAGGGGGTGCCACAAAACTGCTCAGAGAATTCCCCGTCTGTCGATCCCGAAAACTCTGAATGTAGCTCTAGGTGAAAGAAATAACAAATCTGAGACTCACCCCACAATCCACACTCTTGAGACCTTCCCATTCATTTCCCCAAATCCCCAGTCCTAGGACACTCCACCCCTAAATTCCACAACCATAAGACCCCACACTCCAATCTCCAAATCTAAGGTCAGAAGACCCTGAATTAACAGGTCCTGTGAGTTTGAAACCTCCTTTCTGAAGCTATATAGACCCCTGATGCCAGTAGTCTATATAAACCAGATCTCCCTGTGGTATCCAAAACCTAGATCAGCCTAACCTAGATGAATAGTCTTGAACACCCTCCTCACTAAACAAAGTCAAGACCAATGGAATTTCTAGACTCACAGGGGAAAGCACATCTCCATTGAAGCGTTTTACTGGCACAGGCCTTCGTCGATAGCCAGAATCAGGAGGGCCAGGCTTTGGTGGGGCCCGGGAACCCCGAGAAGGAGCCCGAGGGGGTCTCTTTCTTCTTCGCTTCTCCTTCCTCTCCTCACGCTGCCGAATTCGCATCAATTGTACCCTCCGCTGTTGCCGGCTAATCACCACTGAGAGGGCAGGAAGTGGAGGGAAAAGTGACCATTGGGCACTCAGACTCTTCTTCATTCCATTCTGAACCCCATCACTTTCTAAGTCAAGAGCTCCAAGCTCCCAAGTTCTATCCTTTACCCCTTATTTGTTCACCATTGATGTTTTCTCATTAAGAGTGTGATAAGGGGGGGGGGCAGCTAAGTGGTGCCATGGATAGGGCACTCACCTTGGAATCAGTAGGACCTGAGTTCAAATCCTACCCCAGACACTTAATTACCTAACTGTGTGACCTTGGGCAAGTCATTTAATCCTTAAGCCTTGCAAAAAAAACCCAAAAATAATAAAAATAAACTAAGAGTGTAATAGAGGATGCTTTGGACTTGCCATTTCAACACCCAGATTCTAGTGTTTTACCCACCTCAGATGATTGTCAGGAAGAAAACACTTTATAAGCATAGAAAGCACTATTTCTGTGTCTCATCCTTCAAAAGGTCACTAAGGACACTCGGCTCTCCTAGGTCACTCCTCCCTGTTTATTCCAACCTTTAATGTCTCTTGCTCCCAATGTGCTTCTGCCCTCCTTCAGTCCCACTTACCCCCAACCTCTCTCCCATGATCCCTCCATATTTAGTCTCCCAGTGTACAGATATAACCTAAATTTCCTTTATCAGCCCTCCATCTTCCTACCCTTTTTGTCTCCTCCTGCATACAATCCCAATTCTTCTGGGTCTTAAGTTTTCTATCTTCCTTCTCCCCAATTTCATGAGAACCTACTTCTAAAAAATGAACTTTAGACCTCCCCTAACCCACCTGGTCTGTAATGAAGAGCACTGGATTTGAAGTCAATGAGTCTGGTCACACTACCTGTATAACCTTGGGAAAACTGTATTCCCTCTCTGGGCCTCAGTTTACCTTCTCGGAGATTTGGAACTCAAAGAGTTGGACATGACCTTAGATTTCCCTTCTAGTTCTGAATCTATGATTCTATGCTATGCACCAGCACTTACTATAAAAGACCCCTGTACCAACCCGCTCTTAAATTGTTCATCCTGGCTATGAATTCCCTCATTTTCTTGCCCTGCTTCCAGCACCCGTCTACCCACTCCACCACCCCCAGTAGCTGCCACCCCCCAATGCAACATCTCACCCTCTGTGTGTGAGTCGCCCTCAGCTGTGACTTTCCACTGTACCAGGACGCCCATCAGGCTGAGCAGAGGCCAGATGGCCAGCAGAGCCCAGCTCCGCCAGCAAAGTGGAGGCACTGGGGCAGCCCGGAGCCTCTCTGCAGCATAGCGCCCCAACAGCAACAGTTCTGCAAAGTAGTCAGCAGCAGCGGCAATGAGGGCAGCCCCAGCCACAGCAGTGGCCAGAGTGGTGAATGGCCGAGGCCAGCGCAAGGTGAGCAGGGCAAACAGCAGTCCCCCTCCTAGAAGCAGCCCCAGTGGTCCCCACACGGAGCCTGGCTGGTAGAAGGGACCAGAGCCCATCAGGGCAGCTGCGCCCAGCAGCAGCCCCAGCAGCAGCCCAACCAGGAAGAGCCCCACACTGCGCACCAGCATGGCGACCAGCCCGCACAGCAGGCCGATGCCCAGAGCGATGCCCGCGCTTGCCCCAGCATTCAACTGTGTCTCCAGCACCCGCTCTCGGTAGCAGAGCAGAAAGATGACCACTGAACCGAACAGGAGTCCCGTGAGAAAAAGCACAGCCTTGAAGCAACGATAACCTGTAAGGAAGATGGGTAGGGAGCAGAAAAGGGGCTAAGACCAAGGTCATAAAGCAGGTTATGGGGGTGTTAGAAAGATGAGGGTCATAAGGGATCAGAGACAGGGGATATAGAGATGATAAACAGAGGTCAGAGAATGCGGGTCAAAGAGATGACGAATCAGAATGATGGGCTAGTGGGACATCAGAATAAGTGATGTGGCATCAGGTAAACGAGGAAAATAGCATTGAAGAGTGGAGGCCATGAAGAGCCTAAGAGATTAAGGAAACTGAAAGAGGAGGAGCAGAGTTGGGAAATCTGAGGGCTTATGGAAATGGTCAATGAAACATGATATTAAGAAACAGACCCCAGACAGGAACGAGACACTATCTTCCTCAGTCAAACCTACTCCTGAAGTTTTCTTACCTTTCCAGTTCACAGCTCACTTAATTCCTGAGTACTAATGTAGGCTATCAGTCATAAATCCTTATCTGACTTCCAAGATATCTCAGTTACTCTAAATTCTCCTGCCTTCCTTCCCCTCTGGTAGTCCCAAGGCAGGGGCTGGATTTTTTTTTTAACAAGGACTTTACTAAACTTTAAGGAGAAAATGGAAGAAATAAAACCTAGCCACAGAGTAAGTGACAAACTACAGATCACAGTAATTTTATCCCAAAGTCCTGCTAATCTAGTCACGTAGCCTCCTGGCTACATGTCCTGGCCTTCTCTCACCACAGGGTTAGAGAAGATCTTTCCCTTGGTCTCCCTTCCCTTTTCCCAGTTTCTTCACTCCAAAAGGTAGTGCCTCCTTTGATCCTTCCCAAAACTTTAATTTGTCTCAATATCAAGGTTGAAACCACTAACAGTAGTGGTATTTCTTCATAGGGAGAGGCCATAGAGATGAGGTTATGAAAAGATTAGAAATCTAGAGATCATTTTGGGTGGGGGGAGGGAGTTTCAGAGAAATGAAGTAATGAGATTCAGAGAAATCAAGGTCATTGACTGAGGGGTGGGGAGGGTGTCAGGAATATGAAGGGAGGAATATGAAGGTCTGAGATACATGGAATTGGTAAATCTGAGAGAGAGAATTTATAAGAGGTTAGAAAGACAGAACTTAGAGTTTAAGCAATGTGGATGGGAAGCAGGGAGGGCCAGATATGGAGATCTCTCTTAAAGAGTACCAGAGATAGGGTCAATGGTTATAGAACATCAGAGAGTGGTCCAGGAAATCAGAGATATGGGGCTCATAGGAGACTCAAAGAGATGGAAATGAGTTGTTCAAAGAGAAAAGTTACAGATGATTCAAATATAAGGGTTAAGGGGGAATCAGAGATGTGAGTCATGGAATCAGAGATTGGCACATTGGGGCCAGAAAAACAGGGGCCATGGGAGTGTCAGAGAGATAGGGATCAAAGCAAGGGGTAATGAAGATATACAAAATGGTCAGATTGGGGAGTTCTGAAGATAACGATATGTGACAGACAATGTATCTTTGTGTATTTTGGAGTGGTGGCATATTAGATTTTTGAGATGATAGAAAAAGTATATCAGTACTTTAGGGGCATTGAGAAGCTATGGAAGGGGGCTGGATTTGCAATCAGAGAATCTGGGTTCAAATTTCACATCTGCTGCTTCCCATCTACCTACTTGAGCTTAATCTCTCTAGCCTTCAATTTCTGTATTTTTAATGGGGGTATGGGTTGGTAGAGGGGAAAAGAGGATGAACTAAATGACTTCTAAGACCTCTTCCATCTCTAAGTCATATTCCTAAGACTTTCATTCAGTTTTATGTTTGACAGAGAGAGATAAATGATTATACAATAAAAAGTTTGGAACTCTGAAAAAAATCACCCATGGAGATGAATTCTAAGTAAGCAGAGAGGGTTCTGTTGGCATAAACTGTCATTCTCTTGGGCATATGAGACCATAAGAGAGCTGGACACTCTAAGAGGTAGATGAAATTGTATATCAAGCTAGGGGAAAATAGTTGACCATTCAGCACCACCCAGATTAGGACTGAATAGTTGGGGGCTTTGTGGTTTTGAGGGGTTTTTTGTTTCAATTCTGATAACCTCATGCTAGTGTATTCTTTTTGGGGGGGAGAGGTTTGACTTTTTCAAAGCATTGGAGTTAAATGACTTACCCAAGGTCACACAGCTAGGTAATTAAGTGTCTGAGGTTGGATTTGAACTCAGGTCCTCCTAACTCCAGGGTGGGTGCTCTATCCACTGCACCATCTAGCTGTCCCTGTGCTAGTGCAATTTGGAAAGTTAGGTACAGAGTACTGGATAGAGAACTGACCTCAGAGTCAAGGAAGATTTTAATTAAAATCTGACTTCAGATACTTACTGTGTGACCCTGGGCAAGTCACTTAACCCTGTTTGCCTCAGTTGCCTCATCTGTAAAATAAGCTGGAGAAGGAAATGGCAAATCACTCTAGTATCTTTGCCAAGATAATACCAACTGAGGTCATGAAGAGTTGGACGACAACTAAACAATAACAATGTATATTTTTAATTTCCATGTCTTCTTTTCCCTTGTAAATAAATGTAGAAAATGACTCATCTGTACTTTGTACCAGCAGGGGTTAGAAAGGAAAGAGAAAGTAGATACCAGAATTGAGCCCCCAAGTTATGGTTGCAATTGCAAAAGAAGGAAGAAATAGTCATTAAGTCTTAAAGAGTGAAGTAACTCTTAGGGACTAAGAAACTAAGCAATATTGGAAACCAGCAAGGTTGAGGAAGCCTGGTGCCTTGAACTGTAATTCAGTAATCTGGTACATTAAGAATAATAACTTTTTTAAAAAGCCCTAGGTCCAAGAGCAAAGATACCCTCCCTGTACATCCAAAGAAGTTCGTATCCCTAGAAGCTGACTGAATTCAACAAAATCTGAGAATTAAGTCTGGATCCACTGATAAAAAGGATCAAAGATCAAGAAAGGATTGAAAATCAGAAAATATCGGTCTTCTCATATTTGAATGAAAGATCAGAGTTTAAGAGACACAGGGAAAGCAAAGATATGGAAATTGTATAGGTGTCAGACCTGGAAAACTATCTTAGAGATCATTTACTCTGATCTACTCATTTTACAGATGAGAAAATTAAGCCCAAAGAAAGATTAAGTGAGGTGGCACCCAGAAGCAGGTGATGTTGAGGTCCTTAATGCAAATATGTACCATTCAAGGTAAGGGGTAGCAAATATCTGGATTTGGGGTTAGGGAGGAAGGAGATAGGCTGGATTCCCATCCAAGTGAACTCCTTCATCAGCTATAATTTTCCCAGCTACCCTAGAAGCAGCAACCTGGCCAAGCTCATAAATATACCCCTAGATTGGGGAACATCTTACAGCCCCATTACAACTCCATCACAGAGTCTATAAAAGGGAAGGAGGAGGCGGTATACACAAGAAGCAGCCATGGTCTTGGCTTCTCAAATTCAGCTGCTCTTAGGACTGGAAGATGCAGAAAGCTTTCACCAACCCTGTCCCCTGCCCTAGCTCTGAATCCAACCACCAAAGTTCCCCACCATCCCTCTCTTTCCAATACCATGCAGGGACATCAGGGAATAGTTGGGCAGTGGGGTGGGAGAGAGGATGTCTGGGAAAGAAGAGTGTGAGGTGAGAAATGAGAGACTAAGATGATGATGGTTTAAGGAAGGGTCATTGGGACCCTAAGAAAGGGGGTCTGGGTGAAGGGGTTGTCCATGCCGGGATAGGAATTGGGGTTCCCCAGGGATTTGGGTCTCACCAAAAAAGCAGTAGACGACACCGAAGAGGCAGCACATAGTGCAGACCAGGGAGGGCAGTGCCTGGTACCTCCGCTCCAGGGGCTGCTCACAGGGGACGCCCCAGAGAGGCTCATCTGGTTCAGGAGGCAGTAGCTGGAACCGTAGCGTCTCCACAGTGCCGGACATGATGCCAAGGAGGGGAGAGGTACAGGGTCACCCACCTGGGGCAGCCTGGCAGAGAGGGAGCCGGGGGTCAGAGAAGTCGGGTCACCGGGATGGGAGTCAGGGTTGAGCTCTGGAGGGGAGACGCTAGGTGGGACAGTCTCAATGACTGTGAAGGGCCTTTGAGTCCGTCTCTTAGGACCAAGGGACAGGCACACAAGTTCTCCAGCTTCAAAGACAAGGGAGACGAGGCGAGCCCTGTGGCCGCCGGGACTGGAAACAGAGGAACCGAGAACGGCGGGGTGAAGAAGTAGGGAGAGGTGGGAGACTCAAGGGTTTGGACTTAGGGGGTCCCGGCTGCAGACGGGGAGGACCGGGGGCGGTGGGCAGGCTGGGGAAGGAGGAGGCTAGGGCAGAGGGGCCTAGGGCTGGACAGGAGGAGGAGGAGGAGGAGCAGGGGGTCGAGGCAGGGCCCGGGAGCTCCGGAAGGGGAGGGGGCCTCCGGGAGCGGGTCGGCAGGGACGCCAGGCGGAGACGACAGAGCCCCGCGGAGGGGCAGCGGCGGGAGGCCCGGTACCTGGCCCGCACTGCCGCCGCTCCGCCGGCTGCTCGCTCGGGCCCCGCTCAGGCCCCGCGGCTGCCGCGGCTCCCGTGGGCCCGGGCTGCAGCAGCAGCTCCAGCTCCAGCGCGGGCTCAGGCAGGCCCGGCGCCACGGCCCCATGCCCAGCAGCCCGCCCGCGGCCCCTTGGTGCTGATGGACAGCTCCGGTCTCGGCTCCTGACGTCACTCCAGGCGCACCGCCCAGGCGGAGGAGGGCTGCTCCTGACGTCGCCGCCGCGCACGCACGGGCCGCGCCGGGGGCGGGCCGAGCCCCGCGGAGGCGGCACTTCCGGGCGGGGCGGGGCCGGGGGCGGGCCGAGCCCCGCGGAGGCGGCACTTCCGGGCGGGGCGGGGGCGGGGCCGGGGGGGCGGCCCGAGCCCCGCGGAGGCGGCACTTCCGGGCGGGGCGGGGCGGGGCCGGGGGCGGGGCCGGGGGGCCGGCGCGGGAGCGGCGGGCGCCACCCCCGGGGCGGGGCCGGGGCAGTGACACGTCGGACGGCGGCGGGCGCCTGCGGCCGGTGCGGGAGCCCCGCCTGCCCCCGCGCCGCGGCGCAGCCAGAGTCCGGGCGGAGGCGGATCGCGGCGGCGGCGGCGGCGGCGCCAGGCGCGGCTCTGGCCCCCCGAGGAGCCCCGCGCCCCCTCCGCGGGGCCCGCGCCCAGCCATGCGCGCGTCGCTGGTGCTGTCGGTGCTGCGGCCCGCGGGGCCCGTGGCCGTGGGCATCTCGCTGGGCTTCACCCTGAGCCTGCTCAGTGTCACCTGGGTGGAGGAGCCCTGCGGCCCCGGGCCGCCCCGGGACCCCGACCTGCCCCCGCGCGGCTACACGCACGCGGCCCGCCGGCCCAACTCGGTGCCCAGCGGCCCGGAGCGCGAGCGGCCCGAGGACGCGCGGAGCTGGGAGCCCCGCGTGGTGCCCTACCGCCCCACGCACTCCAGCCAGGTGGCCAGGAAGGCAGTCAGGTAGGAGACCCCCCCCCCACCCCACCCGGGACCCAGCCTGGAGAGGGGGCTGCGGGGCCCGGCCCCAGCCTGGGCAGGAAGGGGCCGGCCTGGGCCAGGAAGTCTTTAGTCCCCAATGACTTCCTATGGCCCTGCGTCCCCGAGGAGAGGGGGCCTGCGGGGAGGGCCAGACCCTGGGGCCCCGCGCCCGGAGGAGGTGCCTCCGGCCAAGGGGTCCACCCGCTAAGCGAGTCACGGGCCGGGCCTCCCTCTCCCCTAGGACCCGGTACATCAGCACCGAGCTGGGGATCCGGCAGAGGCTGCTGGTGGCCGTGCTCACCAGCCAGGAGACCCTGCCCTCCCTGGGTGTAGCCGTGAACCGGACGCTCGGACACTGGCTGGAGCAGGTGGTGTTCCTGACGGGCACCGTGAGCCGCAGGGAGCCCCCCGGCATGGCGGTGGTGGAGCTGGGGGAGGACCGGCCCGTTGGGCAGCTCCACCTGGCCCTTCAGCTCCTCTCGGAGAAGTACGGGGAAGATTTTGACTGGTTTTTCCTGGTGCCGGACACCACCTATACGGAGGCCCACAGGCTAGCCCGGCTGGCCGGGCACCTCAGCCTGGCCACGGCCTCGCACCTCTACCTGGGCCGGCCCCAAGACTTCCTCGGGGAAGAAGCCTCCCCGGGCCGCTACTGCCTCAGCGGCTTCGGGGTGCTCTTATCCCGCTCGCTGTTGCACCAACTGCATCCTCGCCTGGAGAGCTGCCGCAGTGACCTCGTCAGCTCCCAGCCTGACGAGTGGCTGGGCCGCTGTATCCTGGACGTCACCGGGGTCAGCTGTACGGGCGAGCACCAGGTGGGGAGCTGGGCAGGAGGGCCTGGGGGGGGGGGGAGGGGAGGATGGACCCGAGAGCCAGGGGTGGGGATCCAGTGCCCTTACTCCTTCCCCTAGGGCGTGCGCTACGACTACCTGGACCTGGGCAGTGCAGGGGAGGAGGTGCAGGAGGGGAGCCCCCACTTCCAGCGCGCCCTGACCGCCCACCCCGTGAGGGACCCGGTGCACATGTACAAGCTGCACAAGGCTTTCACCCGAGCCGAGCTGGAGCGCACCTACCAGGAGATCCAGGAGCTGCAGGTGAGGCCCCGGGGGGCCGAGGCCTGGGGGGGCTGGGGGCTGGGGGCTGGGGGCGGCTGACCCGCCCGTGACAACCCCGATGTTCCCCGGCCCAGTTGGAGATCCAGAACACCAGCCGGCTGTCGGTGGATGGGGAGCGGGAGGCGTCGTGGCCGCTGGGCATCCCGGCCCCGTTCCGGCCCTCGTCGCGGTTCGAGGTGCTGGGCTGGGACTACTTCACCGAGAAGCGCGCCTTCTCCTGCGCCGACGGCGCCCCGAGCTGCCCGCTGCGCGGCGCTGACCGCGAGGACCTGGCCGACGTGCTGGGGGCCGCCCTGCGGGAGCTCAACCGGCGCTACCAGCCGGCCCTGCGGCTCCGCAAGCAGCAGCTGCTCAACGGCTACCGCCGCTTCGACCCCACGCGCGGCATGGAGTACACGCTGGACCTGGCGCTGGAGGCGCTGACGCCCGAGGGTGCCCGGCGGCCGCTGAGGCGCCGCGTGCAGCTGCTGCGGCCGCTGAGCCGCGTGGAGATCCTGCCGGTGCCCTACGTGACGGAGGCGGCCCGCCTCACCGTGCTGCTGCCGCTGGCCGCCGCCGACCTGGAGCTGGCCGCGCGCTTCCTGGAGGCCTACGCGGCGGCCGCGCTGGAGCCGGCCGACCCGGCCGTGGCCTTGACCCTGCTGCTGCTGTACGAGCCGCGGCAGGCGCAGCGCCTGGCCCGCGCCGACGTCTTCGCGCCGCTCAAGAGCAGGGTGGCGGCGCTGGAGGGCCGCTACCCCGGCTCGCGGCTGCCCTGGCTCAGCGTGCAGACGGCCGCCCCGTCCACCCTGCGCCTGCTCGACCTGCTCTCCAAGAAGCACCCGCTGGACACGCTCTTCCTGCTGGCCGGCCCGGCCACGGTCCTCACCTCGGACTTCCTGAACCGCTGCAGGATGCACGCCATCGCCGGCTGGCAGGCCTTCTTCCCCATGCACTTCCAAGCCTTCCACCCGGCCGTGGCGCCCCCCCGGGGCCCGGGACCCCCCGAGCTGGCCCGCGACAAGGGCCGCTTCGACCGTCACGCGGCCGGCGAAGCCTGCTTCTATAACTCGGACTACGCGGCGGCCCGCGGGCAGCTGGCCAAGGCTTGGGGCCAAGAAGAGGAGCTCCTGGAGGGCCTGGACCTCTACGAGCTCTTCCTCAAGTTCTCCAGCCTGCACGTGCTCCGGGGTGTGGAGCCCGCCCTGCTGCAGCCCTACCGCCCCCAGGCCTGCGGGGCTCAGCTCAGCGAGAACCTCTACCGGCACTGCCGCCAGAGCGTCCTGGAGGGCCTGGGCTCCCGGGCTCAGCTGGCCATGCTGCTCTTCGAGCAGGAGCAAGGCAACAGCACCTGAGCCCTCCTCTCAGGACCCTGGCTTCCATTCAGCCCTGGGGGCCCAGCTCCGGAGGACCTCGAGCCTCAGGATTTTGGAAAGAGGGATGTCTGGGCAAGAGAGGATTCTCTGAACTGGGGACTTGGGGGAGAGGCTGGAGCCCCACCCCCATCTCACCTAGCCCTGCCCACCTCCCAATATTTTGGGCCATGGCCTTTGAAGTATTTATGCAGAAAGGTCTGCTTGACACCAGCATCCCTCCCCCCATGGGGGGGCCCAGCAGAGGGGGAGTGGGGAGCTGTAGATGAAAGACTGGATAGAGTGACTCGGCTTTTTGGGCCCGGGTTACAAATTAAGTTTGATGGGTGGTCAAGGAATGTACCACCTAAAACCCCACCCATCTCCTGATGAAGCTGATTCTTTTAATAAACCAGCTGAAATTGTAGTAGATGTGAGCTCTGAGTTTTATTCCTTTCTCCAGGGACCTCAGTCTCCTCCAAACAGAGTCAATATTTCACTTTCATCTCAAGAGACCCCACAGCCCACAACCATTCATGTCTACACATGTACATTGACTGTTGTGCCACCACACACATACACACACACACACACACACACACATACTTTTGTGTGTGACTTTTTATTTCCATTTGTTTCACAGATTTAGAAAATCAGACTCAAGACTGGGAACAGGGGGAGTAAAAGAGAGGTCCTGGGGAGGACTCTCCACCCCACCATCACTACCAACCAAACTTAGCCAAGGTCTGACAGGCCTCTTGCCCATTGAGATTCATTAGGGTCTTTTGAAAGGAAGCAAGAATGGACATTAAGGGAGCATGAGAGAAAGTGGCATTAGGAAGGGGAGATCCTTAGGAAGGAACTGGGCAGAGGGGGCACTTGGGGGGGGGGGGAGGGCAGACCAGGCCAGCTGGGGCCATTCCCATTTACCCTAACAGACGATAGGGCTGTGCCAAGAGGCCTGAACTAGGGCCAGCCCAGAAGCCCCCTGGGGCACAGACCCCTCCCTCCCCCACATACATACTTATTCCCAGGGTCCTATTTGAGGGCTCCCACTCTCTTAAGCCCAGCTACCTATTTCTGATCACTACTGATCCTTTCCCACCCCTATTCTAGCTCCCCACCCCACCCTCCCAGCTATTTACAAATATACAGAGGGATTTGTTCTGTCTCCTGCACTACTCCCCAGGGAGAAATAGTCTACTCATATACCACCTGCCCTCTCCAAGGGACACTCCCTGCACTGGTCCTGAACCAGAGCAAGGCCTGGCCCTCCAGCCCTCAGCTGGGTCCTAGGTTTTGGAATAGTCTGAGCTCTGGGGAGTGAGGATTTGAGGGGCAGTGGAGAGAGAGGAGAGAAAGAAGCTGATGGCCAACCCCTGGGCTACTGGACAGGTGAGAGGCAGCTGATGATTTCCCTGCCACTCCCTGGGACTTCCCCCTGGCCCTCCCAGTCCCTAGAAGTCACTGTCTTCTGCCCCCAGGGGGGAAGGGGCAGGGGTACAAGGCTCCCTGGCTCCACCAAGTGCAGCCGTGGAGGGGCCCAGATGCTTGTCTCTCTCTTCTGAGAGCACCGTCCTAGCAGGCGAAGTCTTCAAAAAGGCCTCCAGGAGGGCCGTGAGGGTGGTGGTGGTTGGGGAGCAGACTGCTGGCCCCCCCACCCTCAGCACAACCTCGTCCTGGGCATGGGCTCTGCAGGGCAACAGGGGTGAGGGCTAGTCATCAGAATAAGAGCAGCCCACCCTTCATAGTGTCTGGTGAGGTGGGGGTTCAACCATAGCACATTCCCTAGAGAGGATAAGGAGGGGCCAGACCCTCTTGGAAGTTTCCCTTTACCTGTTCCTTCAGTTCCTGCAGTCCTAAGGTAGAAATGCCTCCTGTTGAGGTCCTAAGGGGTGGCTTGGGGCGGCGCCATGTCCTCTTCAGCCGATCCCAGGACACCTTGTTAGGGTTCAGGAGAAAGAGGAGTGGATTCAGTTGACTGGGGAAATCACAGGATCATAGATTTAGAGTTGAGAGGGCCCCTCATTTTACAGATGAAGAAACTAGGACCCAGGGAAGTAAAGACATACAAGAGGGCCTGCTTTCCCCCATGATAAAAAGCTCAGGTTTTGTTGATCCTCCCACTTCAATGATTTCCTCCCCCCTCAATACTTCCCCTAAAGCCTTCATCCTCCTAGCCCTGAAGGATCTGGGCACTCCTCCCCCTCAGGACCCCATCCTTGCCTCATAGATGTAGTCAAGGATCTCTAGAAAGGTGAGGACACTGGCCCCAATGAAGAGCCCCATCTGACCTCCAATGTCACCTGGGGGCAAAAATGTACAGCATTAAGTAGTTAGTCTACTCACATTCCACCTGCCCTCTCCAAGGGACATATCCTACCCTACCCGGGCCAGGCCTGGGGCAAAACATGCAAGACCATCTGAGGCACCACTGTCAGGGGGAACAGGTCTCACCCAGGAGGGCAGACAGGCCATAAGCTGCTCTCTGCTCCACAGACTCAGAGGTCAGGGCTTCAAAGAAAACATCCAAGACCAGGAAGTTCTCTCTGTGGAAACATTTGGTAGTTTCAGCACTGGTAGCAGTTTGGGATCAAAATGGGACAGAGAATGTGGACAGGGTACCAGGTAAATTGACAAGGGACAGAGTGGATGCAGGAAAACTGACCCCCCAAAATCCCTCATCTAGGATGCCCCTGGAGTTATCGTAGGTCAGCCCCCAAAGGAGTGCTAAGCAAACCACCTTCTTCTCAAGATCACCTAGGTGGGGCTTATATCGCCCTAATGTGACTGCAACAAAAGAAATTGTATATTTCTCCATGTTCTTCCAGAGGAAAGACTCAGACATCTTAAAAAATCCCCTCCCCATCTTATCCCTTGGAGAGTATTGGATTAAATGATCTCTTAAGGTCTTTTTAAATTCTGTTAAGTGGATGATCTTTAGTTCTTTTCATTCCTGCTGTCTCAAATACCACCTCACCCATTCCAGAACTTACATTGACCCTCTTCCACCCAACACATGAGATCCAAACTCTTCAGTCTCTCATTCAAGCTCCTCTCTAATTTGGCCCCTTGCCAATACTTCCCATTGTACTCCAATATAAACCCTCTACTCCCTTCTTGCCTGTCCCACAAATACAGCATGAACATGAACATCCCAGTCATTGCTTATTCTGTTCCCCTCCTTAGAATGCCCTCCCGTTGCCTATCTAAATCCTTCAAGGTCTAGCCCAAGTCGCACCCTCTCCGTGAAACCTTCCTTGACTATCATGATGATCTCTTTTCTCTAGTGTTTAGTCAGTTTGGGGAAGTTAGCATTTAATTTAGATTTGTCCTCCCAACAAGATGATAAACTTTTTGAGAGCAGAGGCTGTGTCTTATTCACCTGTGTATTTTCCGCATTTTCATTTATTCATTCATTCATTCATCCATACCCTTACCACACTGTCTTATATGGAGCAGGTGTTTGATAAATACTTGCAAAATGTGTTATTTTAATTAATTCTATATCAAATGTCTATTATGTTTCTGGCTTTAAGTGGTCACATCCAGTAATTTTATTTTTTCCCTTCCCCCAGCACTGCTTCATCTTTTACCCTTACCCTTATATTCCCTCCCTGCCCCACCCAGGATGGATAGTATAAGTCTTCTTGCAGCACCCCCATGCTTCCTCCACCCCTCCCCCACACCCTCAGTACCCTCAACCCATGCCTCCTCATCCTACCTGACCCCACCACCACCCCTGTACCGTATGTAGGTCTCATTTCGGTTGTACTTCCTGGCCAGATATCGGGCTGAGTTTCGGTTGGGGATCCGGACCATGGAGATCTCTTTCCCATAGCGTGTCAGATTGCAAGGCATGGGGCAAGCACAACGGCTTCCAGATCCCCCACCCAGAGAATCTGCAACATAACAGTTCATCTAGGAAGGGCTAGAGAAGGTAAGAGCTTCAAAGGAGAACAGATCAGCAGAGGTGGGGTACACCAGTCCTTTCAGAGAGTAGTCAAAAGAAAAAGACCTCCCCAAACAAAGGTACTCCTAAGGTCCCTTTGAATAGGGAATAGGAAATCTAACAATTCCATTCAATTTAATCCTGGTGGTCTAAGATTCTTCCCACTGGAGTCAATCTAGGACTGCTTCACCCTAAGGCACTTCTGTGCAGTCTGGATCCTCTCTCCCTCCAAATGTACCCTAGTCTGGGTCCCCCCCAAGCTAGCATAGGAGGAGGCTAGATTTCATTGACAAGTCAAGACTCACCCACTGTGGCAGATTTGTTGTATGAACTGCTATAGACACAGGTTAAGGCCAGACTGTGTGAAAAGGGGATAAGTAAGACTCAGGGAGCTAGTGTATGCAGGGAGCCAGAGCCAGGAAAGAGATGATATCACATATTACAAAGTTGGCTAGGAAAAGAAAAAGAGGAACCTGACTGGGCAGGTGGAGTTTGCCCCATATGGATCCTGGGCAATGCCTCCAACAGTAGATTTCTCACTTACCCAGAAAGACTTAAATATTTGTCCAAAATCATACAATAAGTTAATGGTGGAGCCTGGACTCAAGCCCAGGTCTCCTGACTTGCAAAGTCAAGTATTCCTTCTATACTGCCTCTACTTATTCCAGAGGTCCAAATCCCTAAGACCCATGGATTTAGGGACCTACCCCCCATCCCCAGGAAGAACCTTATTGAGGAAGATTGAATGGAGAAGAGATTGGGAGAGAGGGTACTAGGCTAATGGGGAGATAAACAATAGAAGGGAAGATGGGGGGGGGGGGGACACAGAATGAGAAGAAAGGAAGATAGGGTGACCAAGATGACTAACTAGGAATAGACATGTGTCTGTCCTCAAATATGTGAAAGAGAGATAAAACTTATTCTACTTGGAGCCAGAGAATAAAATAGAATTTAAAAAGGAGAATGCAAAAGGAGGACCATTTCTGTTTAATGTTTAAAACTATCTAACAATGGAATGCACTGCCTTATCCTATGGCAAGCTCCCCATCCCTGGAAATGTTCAAGCAAAAGCTGATATATCAAGAGAGTTATAGAAGATTTCTCCAACAGGCAGGGATTAGATTAGATGATTTCTGAGTTACCTCCAATTCCATGAATCTGTGAGATGAGGAGAAAGAAAGGAAGGATAGAGAGAAATGGGGAACTGGAGAAATGGAGATAGAGAGAGGAAGAAGGAAGAAGGCAGCACTTACCCAAAGTGTGGTCTGCACACTCAATGTAGATGTTGGGGGAGCAGATGGTCTCATTGCCTAAAGGGAGAGGAGATTATCCCTGAAGTGCAGTCCCTTTCCCATTATCCAAGCCCTACCCTCATGATCACACACACAAGCACAAAAACATATGTATAGCATGCATGCATGCACAAATCCAGGACCTTCCCCCTCCATTCCTGAAAGGCCAGAGAAAGGGTGGTTCATGGGGGGGCAGGCTGAAGAACAGCAAGGCACCCACCTGGCATGTGAACCATTCTGCAGTGGCAGCGCGCCAGCACAGCCTCCTTCTCACAACGCAGCCGGCAGGCTGAGACACTGTAGGATGCATAACCCTGGAGTTCTGGCTCCCCTCCCTCACTCTCTGCCCTACAGTTCCCCCAGGGCTGGGGCAGGTATGTCAGCTATGAAAGAAAAGAAGGATCATAGGGTCACAATAGAGCTAAGACTGGAAGGGACCTCAGAAGTGATCTAATTTGATGCTATTAACAAATGAGGAAACTGAGGCTCCAGTCACACAGACAGCAATGATCAGAGGTGAAATTTGAACTGAGGTCTACTGACTTTAAGAGTCTTTCTGCTATTGAGGGACCAAACCAGGAGCTCAATTCATTTGTACCCAATCCCTAAAACACAGCTCACAACCCATTACATCTGGTCCTCAGATTCTAGACCCTGCTACCTAAACAAGCAGATGCAAACTGGATTCGGAGAATCCAAAATGCTCAGAAGATTCTCAGAGTAAAAATGTTCTACATTGACTGCCCTTGACTTCCCCATTATGCTCACCCGCTGCTCCTGGCAGGATACAAATGTCTGGAAGCCTGGAGATACCCCAAACCCTAGCTGGTGGATATATGGTGGTTCCTCTTGGCTGTGGATCTGAACCCGAATGCCAGCCTCAAATGATGTCTCATCTGCAGGGAAAGAACCCCAGAGATGGGGAATACAAGGAATTCTTGTGATTTCTGGGGTTCTCAGGGTTCCAGACTCAGTGGACAGCCTCCTTAATCCCCCACATCAGCCTCCAAAGAGGTTTTCCCAAATCATCACTCAAGTGAAATTTCAATAAATATATTCTCTCTGCTCTGAGTATTTTAAAAAATCTTTCATTTGACCATAAACTCCTAGCTACAAATGATACTCTGGTAAATATAGCAATTTTCAATCTTTTTCTTTCTTGAATCATTTTCAATCATCCCCATCCCCAACACAGCATTCAACCATTTTAGATAAAACCAACAATGCAAGGATCAAGGGTGGGGAGCAAACTTCCCCATCATCTCCTCTTACTAGTCTCTCTCCAGATGGGCAGGTATTCTTCCTGTTGAATGTCTAGCATGATCTCCAAGCCACTCCCCATGCCCCCTGCCCTGCTGGGCCGTGGACTCTGAGGGTCAGCATTAAAAGTGTAGCACTTTCCATAACGAGTATACACCTAGGGGAAAAGGTGAGAAAGGGATATTGCCATTAAAAGTATACTGTAGTTTGGTTGTGTCTGACTCTTCATGACCCCATTTAGGGTTTTCTTGGCAAAGATAATGGGGTGGTTTGCCATTTCCTTCTCCAGCTATCTGATTTTTGAGGCAAATAGGGTTAAAGGACTTGCCCAGGGTCACACAGCCAGTGTCTAAAGATTTTAATTTAGGAAGATGAATCTCTAGTACTCTATCCACTCTGTCACATACGTGCCATAAACAATAAGATATGCAGTAAGGATCCAGAAGCCCTGGGCTTCTCTGTATTCCAACCCCCCTTGAGAAACATTATTGTTGTTCAGTCATGTCCAACTCTCCGTGACCCCATGAACCATGCTGTCCATGGTATTTTCTTGGCAAAGATACTGGGGCAATTTACCATTTCCTTCTACAGTGGATTAAGGCAGAGGTTAAATGGCTTGCCCAGGGTCACACAGCTAGGAAGCACCTGAGACTGGTTTTGAATTGGGATCTTCTCGAATCCAGGTCCAATGCTCTATTCACTGAGCATTTGGGACTCAGGTAATACAAACTGTTGAAAAGGAGGAAGAAGTCAACATCTCTTTTGGGAAAGACCCACTCCCCCAGGTTGCTCCACATTTGTATCTGTCCTCCAGATTTCCTTGCACCCAACCCCATTCTCTGCATCCTTCTTCTCCTTGCTTGAGAAATTATCCCAGCATCCACCAGGTGGCAGTGATACAGCACAGACAAAGAGAAGGGAAAGTCAAGGATGAGAAAGGATGAGCTTAGACTGAGGGATGAAGAAGAGAGGAAGCCAGTAGATGGTGAATATTATGCTGGAGGGGACATACCTCTGCAAGAAGCAACTCTCCTAAAACACTAAGCTGCAGGGGTATGAGCTTGCAGTGCAAGAGGGAGTTTAGGATTTCCCTATAACAATAAAACTACAGCTCCAGTTCCGATCCCCTAGCTCCTGGTCTTCTTGCTTAGAGGAGACCACCATACTTCCCTTGGCCATCACCCTGTCTGGTATTATTAGTATTTGTATTCAGGAGTAGGGACATCTTAGAAAATCCCCCTCATTCACCCCCTTCCCAGGATCCAAGGGAAAGGTCTGCTCTAATCACAGCCCTGGCCTCAACAAATTCAACAAAAATGCATTCAGAACATGCTGGGTCATTTAAGTTCAGCACTATGCTAGAAGCTGAGAATAAAAAGATGAGAGAGGACACAGTCCGAGTCCTCAAAGGACAAGTGATTACAAGTGATAATGGCCATGAGGGGAGGAGATCAGATACCTACTTCTAAAAGAAAAGGCAGAATAAGAAAAGTGATAAGTGCAGAGGAGAATCCCAAATAGTGTAAAAAAAAAAATATGAAGAAAGGAGACCTATCTGAGGAGTGGGATGAAGAAGGGAGAATCAAGAAAGGCTCTGGAGAAGGCAGCTCCTCAGGTGGGTCTTGAATCTAGAGAAGAATTTCAAGAGGCAGAGAAATATAAAGAAAGGCATTCTAGACATTACTTCATGAAGGTGAGAGAAACCAAAGCAAGATCAGAGAATGACTAGCTTGCCTGGAACATGGAATCATCCCATGAAATAAGCATGGAAAGGTAAGGAGTCAGATTGCAAAGGGCTTTAAGTGCCAGAGTAAGCAGTTTGTATTTTGCCCTTTAGGTAATGGGGAGTCAGAGAGATTTTTGAATAATCAAGTGATATGTTCTGCTCGTACATTACAAAGATTATTTTGGCAGCCGTATGAAGGATGGATTGAACAGGGAGGCTACTGGCAGCGGGGAGACAAATTAGGAGGGTATTAAAGTAGCCCAGGAGAAGGTTGATAAGAGCTAGAATTCAGGTGGAGGTCATGATTATAGAAGAAGACAGCCTTCCTCCCAATAATCAGCCTAGTTCAATAACACATGGCAGTTTTATCTTCCCCAGAACTGGCTCCTAGGTACCCAGGGGAAGATGAGGCTGCCATGTTTTACTGAACTAGTTGATTATTGGGAGGAAGGCTCTCTATTTCCATAACCATGACCACCCTACAACACAGCCTGCCACTGGATTCCATCCCACAGCTTAGGGGTGTACTGGAATCAATTTTAGCCAGCGTGAGAGTCCATTGTTAAATTTTCCATGCTAGCAGTTATACCTCAAAAGAAAATCACTACAAATTAGGGCCTGATTTATTATTTTGTTGATTGTCAAGACAAGACAGCAATGGAGAAAATATTAATAATACCAATTAATCTTAAAAGTATGTGCACATACATTTTCCCCCAGTGGATATAAAATGTTAAACATTTATCAGCACTCCCCTATATCAACTGTAAACATTATTTGGGCTCAGCAAGAATCAGGGAGTGAAGTCATCATCAGACTGGAGGCCTGGAGTAGGCTGTTGTTGAAACATAATAATAACATCCACAGCAACACCAATTGGTATTTATATGGTGCTTTATGATTGCTAAAAGGCTTTACATCTATTCTCTAGCAAAGGCCACTCAACATGCAACAAATCTGAATTCAGATGGCAGTAGAGAACCTTCTAAATAGTGTGAAATATATGAGAGTAAGGTGACCATCTGAGGAATGGGATGAAGAAGGAGAAATCAATGAAGGCTGTATGGAGGAGGCAGCCCCTCAGGTGGACCTTGAATTTCAAGAGGCAGAGCTATACAGAGATGCCATTCTAAACATGATTGCATGAAGGTGGGAGAAACCAAACCAAGAACTGAGGATAGCTACACTCAACCACAGCATGGAATCATTCCATGAAATAAGCATGGAAGTATAAGATGGAGTCAGATTGAAAAAAAAGGTTTTAAATGCCAATTTATATTTTGCCCTTGAGGTAATGGAGAGCTACAACCATGGCCAACAGTGCCATCTCAAGTAGGTTCTTAGGAATAGTGAGAAGAGAGGGGATGAAATCTTGATCATTACTCTTCTTCCCTTCCCTCTAACCTTAAGTCCATCCCTTCTTCATCCTACTCTTTCATCCCTTCTTATTGTTCTTCCTTTGCCAGTTTCTGGTAAACCATATATCCCACCTATCCAGATTCATCATCACGATCACCCCACCTCCCCGTTGAGTCATATTTAATTCTTCCTGACCTTTTTGGGGTTTTCTTAGCAAACATACAGAAGTGTGGCCTCAGACACTTAATAATTACCTAGTTGTATCACCTCGGGCAAGTCACTTAATCCCATTGCCTTACCAAAAAAATACAGAAGTGATTTGCCATTTCCTGCTCCAACTCATTTTACAGATAAGGAAACTGAGTTAAACAGGGTTAAGTGATTTACTCAGGGTCATTCAACTAGTAACTGTTTGAGGCCATATTTGAATTTAAGAAGATGTGTCTTCCTGACTCCAGGCCCATAGATTTATCCACTGAATCACCTCCCTACCCTAATCAGTTCCATTATTCTTTTCCTTCCCTCCTTCCTTGCTCTTCTCCCCTTTCCTTTAGGTGGACCTTCAACTGATTATATATCTTTATTACATATAAAGAGCCCTATGTTAGACACTGGAGGACATGCAAATTTAGATAAATAACTACAGTACAATAAGTGAATTAGAAACACTCAAAGTGCTTTGTGAGGTTGGATCTTTACCAACTTGGAGGAAGGCTTCCTGGAGGAGGCAGCAAAACCATCAGGCTATTAAAAATGAGCAGGAATTCAATAGACTGGATCAGGGAGGCAATACTAAGTATAAAGAACAAGCAACATGAGGGAAGGCAAAGAAAGGAGAAAGCACAGGACTGTGGTTCCTCCACCTGAATTCTAGCTCTTATCAACCTTCTCCTGGGCTACTTTGGTTCCATTTGACTAAAGTCTACAGTGGATGGCAGGAAGGACACCCAAAGGCATGGGAAGGCCTTGAATGGGAAACTGGTTTTGGACTTTACTTGGTAGGTGGCAGGAAGTCAAGATAGGAATATATACATTGGTTATGACCCCCTCCAAGAAGTCAAGGCATATATAGGGAGCCTATATTTTATACTCAAGGTCAAAAATGCTACCTGAATTCAGGAGAAGAGGAAAAGGAGAGGACAGGAGAGGAGGGGAGGGGCCTTCCCACACAAACATTGAGAGCAACAGCATCCTGTACAAACAGTGAGGAATGGGTAACCTGAGTCTTCGGTCCTCCCCCAGGGACTCTGGAGTTCCTTCTTCCCAGTCACTACCACCATCACCATCACCATCACCCCAGCCTACCCTGCCCATTCCATGTGCCTCTGATGAACTGGATCTATCAATTTAAAAAGAAAAGGCTTTGGATTTGGAGCCTTTGGAGTCAGAAGGACCAGAAAGAAAGTCTGGGCTCTGCTACTCGTGCTAGTTACATCACCTTTGTCCTCCCTCCACTCCCATTTTCTCTTCTGTAAAATTCTGGGTTAGATCTGATGATTTTCAGCTCTAAACCTCAGGAACCCATGATCTTATATATTTTTGCATTTTCCCCCTCCCTGACCATCCCCAGCACCTCCCTCTACCGTGGAAGAAATGAATTGAAAAAGGAGAAACGGGGGTAGATAGAGAGGGACCAGGAGAGGAATTCCCCAGGGAAGGAGCTAGACAGGCCAAGCTGCCTGTCCAGCCCCCCCCCATAGGACACCAACTGCCAGGCAGAGCACATCGTTGCCCCGGAAACAGCCCCCGGGGTGGCCGGGCAGCGGGTGCAGCCGCCAGTTCCTAAGTGGCAGAACTCTGGTGGCAGCACAGCCCAGCCGCCTCTTCCATGGAGACGGCACGGCCACACTGTCCCACAAGCTCCCAGTGGTTGCCCACATCTCCTATTGACATAGACTGACCTAGGTGGGGGTTGGGGAGGGGGAGGTGAAGCAAAGGAGTCAATGGCACTGGCACGAAGTCCTGCACTATGGGATGAAAAACAAATGAAGTCCAAGTCCAGGGGGATTCTTGCTTCCCCACCAGGTTCCAGGACACTGTCATCACCTCCTTACTTGCCATGATTTCTCATCTCTATACTTCTAGTATGGACCATCTTCTCCTTCCTTTTACATATGCACATCTCTCCTCTGCTTCTCTCCTTTGCCTAGGCATATCACTGCTCTCTCTCTGGTCCCTAACCCTGATTTCTGACCCTCTGCCCTCTGACTTCTGTGCCCCTGATTTCTGACCCTCTACTCTTTGACTTCTGTGCCCCTGATTTCTGTCCTTCTGATCTCCATCTGTCTGCCCCCTGATTTCTGACTTTGTTGTCTTTTGTTCCCCCTGATTTCTGACCCTCTGCCTTCTGTCTGTCCCCATGAATTCTGACCCTCTGATCTACATCAGTCTGCTGTCCCCTGATTTCTGACCTTCTGCTCTCTGTCTGTCTAATGACATTCTGCTCTGTCTGCCTCCCAGACCTCTGATCCTCTGCTCTCTGGCTATTTGTGGGACCTGCTGGCCTGTTCACCTTCCTAATTTCCAAGCCCTATCAGTCTTTGCCACTCCTCTCTCCTTCCCCTTGACAGCCCAGGCACATTTTCCAGCCTCCCAACTCCCTCCTCCCCACTCTGCAATAAGAGATAGTAATCTGAGATGTGGAGAGATCTGTCCTGAGCTAAACTCAGTTCGAGGCTCTATCAGTCCCTCGGGCTCCATCTATTCACTGGGCTCCCATTTCCCAGGAAAGCTCTCTCTGCACTGTGCCCTCAATGCTACTTCTACTCTCCTAATGCCCCCCCTTCCCTCTCTCTCCCTTCAGTCACAGTGCCCACGGGGTTAACAGGCAATTAGTGGGGCCAGGGCTCAGAGCTTTGGTGGGGAGAGGGGGCTGAGCCTCCGGGAGATAAGAAGCAGCCAGGGTGCTGCAGAGACTGGACTAATCCCAGAGCTAATCTTCTGGCCAGGCTTTATCACAGCTGCCTTCTGGGCATTCTGCCTCAGCCAAGGAGCTCATTCTTCCCTAGCTGCCCCCAACTCCAATGATCCCCAACCCCAGTGCCACCATCAAGGATTCAGCTGAGCTTTCCATTTGGGCTTCTGACCCTTACTCCTTCTCCCCAGTTCTGGGGCCCAAATCCTTTAGACCTGAGAGGTATAGAAAGGAGAGATATTGAAGGAGGGGTGGCAGTACCAACACCCTTGTCCTTTGGGTTGGTATGAAGGCATTAAACACCTTTGAATTGAGACACTGGGCAAATGGGGACCTGAGACTTTTTAGAGCTTTCCAAATCCTCAGATCTCCTCATCCCCAATTCATTCTTATCACTTCTCTAGAAACATACAGGAGAACTGGCGAGACAAGGCTGATCAGAATAAAGGATGAGGTGTTTAATCACGGTGAGAGGACTTAACACCCTTCCCAAGATACATCTGGGTCTAATGTTTAAATGACACCAATCCTTGAGAGGAACTCCTTTTGCAACATTTTCATAATCCATCAAGGCAGGGGAGGATTCCATCTATAGTCACAGCTCCATGCACCTACATACATTCTCAGCTTTTACCCCAATATGAAGGAAAAGAATTGCCTTCTTCCTCCTGATGGGCTCCCTCTCCCCCATGGGGGTAATTGTATCTTGGAAGAAGTTGTCTTTGTCTTCATGCACATGTAAATTATGAGTTGTTGTGGGATCACTATTGTTACTTGCAAAGTGATCTTTAGAAAAGAGCAGTGGGGGATTGGAAAGCCAAGAAGGGGAAAACTGGTAGGGGATGAAGATGACAAAGATGGTGGTGGGGGTAGGGTTTGCAACAAAGCTAATTCTAGTGAAAAACAAGTAGAGCCAGCCAAGAAACGAAGGTGCCCCAGGAAGAGAGGATGAGGTATTCTAGGCTAAGGTGGATGGAACCCAAAGGAGAAACTTTCAGGAAGAGAACTCACAGATTGGGGTAGAGAAGTAGATTGGCTTTGTGGGGGGAGGAGTTCCTTGCAAATTCAAAGTTAACACTAAGCTAAGAAATTTCTTCACATCAACCTCTCGTATAAATGAAACCCTGAAATTCACTCACCCCTACTTAGGTTGTTCATCAACCATCTTTAGTGTATGTGTCAGACTATGCAAGTGAGATGTGTGAGAGGAAGGGGAGACTGTGGGATCCAGGGTAGGACCTAGTTTGTCCTTCAAGAGAGAAAAGTGCCCACATTTTAAGAGATAATAGTATGTAAAGTGAATCCAAGAATACAAGGCAAGGTGGGAGTGCCAGGTTCCCATCTGGGGAATCTACATTCCTGAGATTCTCCACACTTCCACATCCATTAAACTTTCAACTTACACACAGAACTTTCAGCACCCATTCAACCCCTAATACCTCTGCATCCACACAGTTACTCATTCCTGAAGGCACCCAGGACTAACTCAACCACACCTACCTAGCCCTACTTTCTCAACTCACCCAGCCTTGTACAACTAAGTTCCTACAAGCCTCAACAACCACACTCACATACTTCCAGGTCCCTAGTACCCACTCAATTTTCTACACAACTACACTTATACAACCCCACACCCCTACATTCATTCAACCTTATGCAACACCCACACCCATAAAATACCAGTTGAGATCTGGGACCACCATAGTCCTGCATAATGACACCCATCCCTACCTGCACCCCCTACACTCAGCCCCACACTTCACTGTTAGCTATGATATCCATTCCCAAAGCACACTCATACCCCCACAAACTCATCCTCCCCAGATCCATCCCCTCAGCCCTGCACCCATCCAAGTCCACGCGCACACACACACACACACACAAAATCACACACACACTCACTGGGCCCCTCTCTCCTGAACACTTCCATGGTCTGGCATACATCCATCACACATGCAGCGCCCTCCCTCCTGTCTTCTCTCCTCTTCTCTCCTCTCTGGGTTTGCCTCATTTGCATTCCCCAGGCTCCCAGCTCCTCAGCAAAGTGACCTCCGCTCAAGAAGCGCCAGAGGCTTCCACAGCGACCAATGGGGGGGGGGGGGAAGTGGGGAGGGGAACTCTAAGAGGAGGTGGCCAGTGGGGGGGTGGGGGGGTGGATGGAGAGAGAGTTAAGAGGCCTTGACTGGGAAATGATGGCCAGGACCGACATCAAAATGGATGTGTTGGGGGAGGGGTCTTCCATAAAGGGGAGAAGAGGTAGGCCAGGACTAGAGAAAAGGAACAGGGGAATCTTGGGGTTCAGAAGGGAGCTTGAGGGACAAGAAGGACAAAGGAAGTGGGAAGACACAGATTTTCACCCAGCTTCTCAAACCAGGACTCCTTTCCTTTGCTCATGAGGTCAGGAGGCTAAGGGGGTGGACAGCTGAGATCACTTGACCACCCTGCTGTTGAGAAGCAGGTCGGAGCAGGGCTCTCCCAACCTCCCCAGCCCAGCCTGGAGAACTGTCTTTCCTTCTCTCAGACAGGTTGATTGCTAGTCTTATCCCCTAGCCACCTTCCCCTTTGACCGATCTCCAGGCCAAAGGTCCAGTGGCTGCAGGGCCTCCTGCCCCTAGAAGATGGCTCCCCAGCCCCTCTGCTCCCCCCACCCAGCCAAGCCGTCTTCCCTCCCCTCCCCTCCCCCTGCCTGGTATTTACACCTTTCACACATTTGTAAGCTATTATCCTGTCCACGCTTAGTCACCGCTGAGCCAAGCGCCACGGATTTAGCTGCTTTAATCTTTCCTCCTAAATCAATCCTCCATTTCCCCTTAATCATCCCATGGCTCTTCCCTGAACTCACTCACTGCAGCCCTGGCTCTGTCTCACTGAGGCTGGGGCTGCTCCCCCCACCAACCGGAATGGCCAGAATGGGGCATCCTAGGGCCAGGGGAGACCTGGAGAAAGGCTGGGGCAAGTGGGGGAGGGATTTCCACACTCAGCTGGGGGAGAGCCAGTTCCCCAATCCTTCATGCTGGGGAGGGAAAAACATTCCAGCCCTCCCCATCCCTAAAACCTTCACAGATGCCCTCCTTGTGTGAAGAATCAACTCTCCATCCTTTTGGGGTCCCTTATATTCCATCCCCAGACCCTATCCCAGAGACACACAGACACATACACACAATCACAGAATCACACAACCACACACACACAATCCCCACCCCTCTGGTTTCCAGATCCATCATTCATTCCCTCAGATTCCTCCTCCCTCCCTCAGGATGGTGGGTCCAAGAAAAAGCCCAGACTGACTGTACCTGCTGGGTGTCATCCCCCCCCAAAATTGACCCTGCCTTGATCATGGGAGATGACAGGTAGGTCTTTCCCTACTCGGTCCCCACCCCCCTCCTTAGGCCAGCCTCCAGGGTTCAAACTACCACCCTCCTTCCTTTCTGGTTATTGCCTGGCAGGGGGCTGTAGAGATCAGAGAGACTCAGAGATGGACTGAGGAAGCCCCAACATCCTCGTCATTCAGGGGGAACCACGGGGGTTCTCCCCTCATTCCTGGAAGCCACTGGCCACCCCACCCCCTCAGCCCCCAATAGACATGATTCGGAGCGGCCGCAGCCTCACCGCCTTGCGTCACTGGATACCAAATCACAGACGGGACCTGGGTATTCCCTGCCAAAACCTTGCTCCTTCCTCCAAGCCAAATCTCCCCCACCACCAGCCCAATCCCCCAGCCCAGTCCTCCTTGCCCCAAACCCCGATCTTGTCATGTTAGTAGCCCATCAGACCTGGGACTGCAGTGGGAGGAGGTGGGGTGGGGGTGGGAGGGACAATTTGGGGAGTTAATGCTGCACAGGAAGGAAAGTTGCAGAGGGAGGGGGGAAGCAGGTGGGGAGCAGTGCAAGGAGTGACAAGGAGCAGGGGTGGGGGTCCAGGAGGGGGGAAGTAGGGAGCATTGCTACAAACACTAATCAGCGTCTTCCGGCAGCTCCATAGAGCTGAGCTGATAATGAGCTGGGCTCCCGGTTGATTCCTGATTAATGAAGAGGCCGGTGGGGGCCTCTGCAGAGTGGGGCCGGGTCACGGCTGGCTCTGCAGGGCCCCCTCCCACCCTCTGAGGCAGGTCCCCATTCAGTCCCTGATCTCCTCCAACAATAAGGAGCCCAGACCTCACTGGGTCACCCTTCAAGTCTAACTCCCTTTTACCCCCACTCAGGCAGGGAGCCCCTTAAAAGAAGGGTGAGTACAGCTGTGTCAGAGCAAAGAGAAGAATCCAGGAAAATGAAGGCAGCATCCCTGGAGAGAAAGGGGGGAAGGGACAGGCTGGGGAGGGAGGGGACAGAATCCAATAGAAAACAGGGACCTGGACAAAAAGCTGCAGCTTAGACAGGTTGACCAACCAAGACCCAGCAGCCTCCTGCATCTCAGGCTGGCATCTAACAGGCCCCAATAGAAAAAGGAGATGAGTATTGGGGGAACCAGGAGAAGTCCTGGGGTAGTAAAAAGGAAACAGAGGCTCAGTCAGATTATCTGTGTTGGTCTAAGGGTGAGGGGTCCAGAGCTGCCAGATATACAGAAAAAAGAAGGAAACTGAGATTTGGGGGGGCCTCAACATTGGGGGAGAATGACCCCAAATCAGGCTCAGTCCCCTCTGTCCAGAAGCTGACTTGAAAGATGAGAGAAATAATCTGTGGGAAGAGGGGGAGTCTCAGGGACTGCCCAGCTGGAAGTGGCCTTGTCTAATTGTGCCTGATTAGCAGAGAGGAAGGAGAGCCAGGTGAGTGATTAACAGTCACGCCAGTCACAGGAGCATAGGAAAAGAATGTAGGTAGAAAGGGTCGGGCTGGGGCCTGGTCAGGAAGGGGATGTAGGGGTGCTGGAATGAGTCTGGTGAGAGGAGAAAAGGGAACTTTTTCTCTTGCTCTAGCCTCCACACTAAGAACAAAGTTCTGGGAATCCCAAGGAACTGAAATCTAATCCTGGCTGGGATACCTTCCAGCTGACCTTGGGCAAAAGAAGTCACTTCTCCGAGGTCTCAATTTTTCTCATCTGTAAAAATGGATTAGATCCATGGACCTCCAGAGTCCATTTGGTTCTAGCATCGTGAGTCTGTTACTCCTGAGAAATTTTCTTTGCTCTCAGGTTCGGTTTCCCCATCTCAGGAAAATAATTATTCAGAACTAAAAGGGACCTTAAAGCTGACTGGGTCAGCCACCTCATTTTATGGCTATAGAAACTAAGATCTAGAGAGGTCCAGTTTCCAAGGTGGGGATGTTTATCCCCTGTTCTTGAAGAAGTCGATGACATCAAGGAGATGATTACATGACTTGCAATTGAGTTGGATTTGAGTGAGGAGGGCTGTGCTGAGTCACCAGCCTCACTTTCTCCTCTCAAGCCATCTGGGTCCAGTGGTCAGATATGGATCAGGACGACCGGAAATGGCCCTGGATGCACTGGGTGACCTTGGATTTTTTTTAAAGATATGTCTTTCCTGGGTCACAGTTTGGCTAAGGCATTGCCCTTTCAGTTATTAAGCTTAGGTAAGAGAGAAATGAGGCAAAGAGGCCAAGAAATAAAGAGGTAGAGAATTAACCCTATCTTCTGACTCCAAAATGAAGCAGTGTCACCCTCCAGACAATCCTAACCATGAGGTAGAAATAAAACACAATCTGGATGTGTGTGTGTGTGTGTGTATGTGTTTTCTTCAATTGAGGTAAAATGATTGGCCCAGGATCACATAGCTAATAAATATGAGGTCACATTTGAACTCAGGTTCTCCTGACTCCAGGGTCAGTACTCTATCCACTGTACCACCTAGCTGCCCATATATATTCTCAGCCTACACAATCACATCCCAATCCCCACAGAATCTTATTTACAGGATTTCCCTATGTTAGAGTTCACAACCACACCAAGAAGATTTTTGGTCTCCTTAAAAGACTGACACAGATTAGGCCTAAATCTCCATCACCTGTTGCCTGTTCTGTTGCGGTGTGGACCCTGCAAGTCACCCAATCTTCATCTTGGGTTTCTTCAGCTACAAAAGAACCTAGTCCTTCACCACAGAGTTTCTATGAGAATCAGATAATATGACTTAGGTAAAGCGTTTCTAAGTGTAAAATGCTCTGTAGATGTATGTTACTGCTGAAACTTCTAGTTCTACCCCGACGTTGCAACAAGAGGTAGGAGTTACCCTAAATTCCTGAAGGTGACATCAATGGATCTCAAACTCTGGCTGGAAAGGCTTGGAGTATTGATCCAGTCACAGACTAGGCTCCTTAAAAGGTTTGAACTCATATATCCTGTGAAGACTTAGTCATTTCTTACTCTTTTGTAACACACTTTTGGGGTTTTCTTGACAGATATACTACTAATTTTACATATGAGGAAACTGAGGTAAACAATGTTAAGTGACTTGCCCAAGGTCACACAATTAGTGAGTACCTGAAGATGAATTTGAACTCGAGTCTTCCTGACTCCAGGCTGAGCACCCTATCCACTACACCACCTAGCTACTCTTGCAGTGAGATGTAACAGAAAGAAAACTATACTTCAAGTCAGCAGACTTGGGTTTCAATCCCGTCTCCACCTCTTCTTAATGCTGGGACCTCTGGCAAGTCATTGTGCCTATCTAGCTTCAGTTTCCTCATCTGTGAAATGGTTCTAATGATATGTGTCCTGCACACCTGTCTGGGCTGTGGTGAGGAAAATGTTCTGCAAACCTTTAAGTACAATAGAAAGAAAAGGTGGTATTATTATTATTTGATTTATTCATTCTAAAAAATACCAATTGAATCCTGGCTGGGTCCCACTTCTTGCAAGAAATGTCCTTTGAGAGACTGGCATGCACAAAATAAACCCACCTTCCCAGAACAGAGTGCAGAGACAGAGAAGTGGAATCAAAATGCAGAAAGCACAGGTCTGGAGTCAAGAAGACCTGAGTTTAAATCCAGTCTCGGATACTAGCTGTGTGACCTTGGGTGAGGCAAGTTACTTTACCCTGATTGCCTCAGTTTCCTCATCTGTAAAATGGAGATGATAATTATAGCACCTACCTCCCAGAGTTATTGTGAGAATCAAATGAGAAAATGATTGTAAAAAACTTAGTAATGTCCAATGTCCAAAGTTTAGTATTATTATAATAATATAATATGGCTATTTTGTGCAGTGGATAGAGCACCCTGAAGTCAGGAGGACCTGAGTTAAAAATCCGACCCCAAATACTTCCTAGCTGTATGACCTTAGACAAATCACTTAACTCTGATTACCTCAAATCCAGGGCCATCTCCAATCTTTCTAATCCATATCTGGCTACTGAACCTTAGATGGTTCTAGAGGAGAGTGTGAGGCTGGTGACTTAGCACAGTGCCCCCTCACTCAAATCCAATTCACGTGCTTATCATGGCATCACCTCCTGATGTCTCAGCGCTCTTCAAAAACAAAGGACAAACATCATTATCATCATCATTATTATTATAATACTTTAAATTTCAGTCCTATCCCCACTCAAAACAGTCCCATTTCAAACTCATTCCATTATTTGGCAAGCAATAAGAGTCACTGAAGGAGGGACAGACAGTGGATTCAACTGGAATTGTGCTTTGTTAGTCAAAGGGAAGAATAGAAAGGACTGAGGGTGTGAGGGGTGAAAAATGCATTCCCCGCCCCCCCAGCTGGAATGACATTTCCTTTCTGCCTTTCCAAATTTTTTACATTTTCCAAGGTTCAGCTTGTGCTTCTACCTTCTCAATTAACCTTTCCCAGGCCTCCCCAACCTAAAAAGGACCTCTCCCTTCTCTCAACTTATAGCATTTACTGATTGTAGACATCATTTGGTGATTAATCACCAGCTGTCTTGTGACATCTGTTGTCTTTCATTGTTATTTCACTTGGGATGTGTTTGGCTGTAAGCTCCCTGAGGGCAGGGACCATCTCTTCTTTTTTAATCCCTCAGAGTGTCTGGCACAGACCCATCCATCCCAATAGTGGATGTTCATAATGGATGGAGAAGACTGAATAGGGAGAGTAAATAGCAGAGATAATGGGTGAGAGTGAGAATAAGTAAAAGTATGTGAGGGGATAAGTAGGGGAAAAGTAAATGGGGAGACGGGAAATGAGTTGGGGGAGTGGGGGAGGTAACAAGGTGTGGGGGTGAGAGATTGAAGTGGTAGCAGCAGCTAGATAGAGCAGCATCTGAGGAGGACTGGGGGAGGGAGCATTACCCAAAGTAAAAATAGGCTGGAAAATGTGACATTTATTAACTTAGATTCCAGAGGAAAGGTCACAGCATAGTGGGGAGTGGGGAAGGAGAGATCAAGGAAGGTAAGAGGAAAAAAAAGGGACAATAACCCCCTCCTCAGCCCCATTTCTCTAATCCGATGACCCATCTCATTGCCTGGTACCCAATCAATATCGGAACTCCCTTTATCATTAAAAGTCCATTCCTATCGTGGACCCCATCCCCATGATGGACCCATCCCCATTCTAGATGTCATATTTATCACTGATCAATTCCTATCACAGATCCCCTAATTTTTCTATGAATGTGAAAAACAGCATCAGAGTCAGAATTTCCAGTTCTAAGAGAGAAGGATGGGAGTGGGGGGCGGGGTGGGAAGGAAACAGCTAAGGGACAATGAATCTCCAAAGGTGAATGGATATTCTCCCCTACATGTCTGCTGTTTCCCATCCAATCCTTTACTGTCTTGAAGTCAGTCCTGCAAGAGACCCCCCAAAACTCCCATCATCCTCAAATCACCAAATTAATCCAGTATTAAAAAGACCTAAGAGAAATGTACCTTCCACATTCCCCACCCCAATAACTCTTACTCTGACCAGACCTATGAGTCCAAGGAATTCCTCACAGGGGCTTCCTTGACCCTAAATGGGGATACTCCTGCTTCCAAATGCTCTGGCCAGCTCTTCTCCAGAAAACAGCAAGAAATCTCTTCTTGTTCTCCCTCATTCCTTCAGTTTTCTCTCCCTTCTTCCTTCTTCTCTTCTGTCTTCACCTTTCCTTTTCCTCCCACTGTACTCCTCTCCTCTTTCTCCCCCCCTTCCTCTATTCTAGTTGCCTCCCTCCCCCTCAACTTTATCTCCCCTCCAGTCTTCCCCCTCCTTTCCTTTTCCTTCCTTTCCCCCCTCCCATCCCCCTCAGGCCTTGAGATACAAACTCTCCCTCAGTAGCACAAAGATGCCATTGATTTCTGGCCCCCATCAGCACCTGCTGGGACCAGTCTCTGCTCCTCTCTGATTTGAGGGGGGTGTGGGGAGAGAGCAAAGTAATCTTATCCCAGGAGGATGAAAAACATGAGTGGGAACTTCCCATGGAATTGCGACCCCCCCTTTCCCCCCAACTCTATATTTCACCTTCTCCTGATCCTTCCCAGATTCTGCAGAGAGATGAGGTTCAGGGATATATCACAAAAGATAAGGGGAATGAGAGAGAAGTAGCATGTTGCCTCAATTTCCCTGAACAGCCCCTTTCCAGCTCATTGTTTAAATCCCTCACCTCAAAGCACTGATGTTCCCTTTATCCACTCTATTCCCACTCTCCTCACAAACCTCTCCTCCTCCCCCACCCCATGCCCCTTTCTCTCCTAACCCTGCCTCTGCTTCTGCCAATGGGCAAGAAGATTGACATCTCTGATCTGTGTCCCTCTTCAAAATTGTCCTATAGCCCATAGTTCCTTCTGGAGAGCAGTGGAGGAGTCCAAATTTGACTGCAACTATGACAGAATACATTACTCTATTTGGGGCATGTGTCCCATTGATGCTGAAGCAGGGTCTATATAGAGAACCTCATAGGGAACCCTAATTCTTCTACCATCTGCATTTCCATCTTGTGGCTGATTCAGTGGCAGGAGAATGATTCTGTATGTGGTTGTGTATGTGTGTGTGTGTGTGTGTGTGTGTGTGTGTGTGTGTGTGTGTGTGTTTATATTTGTATAGACACTGGGTAAGGGAAAAAAAACCCAGGAGAATAATACACACAGAAAGCATGGTGTGAGTTGAACATGGACTGTGCTAAAGACACGGGTACCCAAAATGTCAGTTACCATGTGAAGCATCACAAATACCATATGTGAGACACATATATGAACAAGTGGGCAAAGGGCTTTCGTGCATCATCAGAGGGACATTACTGGGTCTGGATGTGTATGTGTACATAAGAAACAAAAATCGAAACTCCCAGTATAGAGTGTCTGGGTCTGTGGCTGTATATATAGAGTCATCTCCATCAGCCTACTGTGGTCTCTCTGTGTGTGTGTGTGTGTGTGTGTGTGTGTGTGTGTGAGAGAGAGAGAGAGAGAGAGAGAGAGAGAGAGAGAGAGAGAGAGAGATTGAGAGAGAGATCCTGACATGTAAGGTGTGAGTACTGAGAGATCATGGTTATCATGTGAGAGAATGGCCCTCCCTGTTCCTGTTTCAAGACCCTGAGAGTAAGAGCATGGAATGAGTAGTAAGCCATGTGGGATACACATCAAACCCAGCTCTAAAGAATGTAGTAGTAAGAACCAGTCTGTGTAAAAAGCTGTGGCCAGAATAAGGGATTTTTTGGAGGGGGTGGGTGAGGAGTTATACACCTAAGAATGAATGAGTGAGTCTGAGTCTAAGAGCTAGAGAGACTATAAGAGGGAAAGAGCTGTCAGTGGCAACCAGAGTGAAGAAGCCAGAGCTGAGCATGAGGGGGACAACATGGAAAGGAGTGAGGGAGAGAGAAAAAGAGAAGACACTGGTACTGTGTAAATGTCCATGAGGTCCATCTAGGTATTGCCTATGCCAGCCCTCCAAGATGCCACCCTAAACCCATTCACAGCTGCTCCCTTTCAATCCTTTGAGCCCCTAATCTTTGACAATGTTGCCCAAGGCAAGGTGGGGAGCAGGAGTCTAAGAAGGGTAAAAATGAGGGGTGGGGGGCTAGAAAAGACACAAACCCTGACTTTCTGAAAGAGGATGTTCTCTTGAGTGGTAGAAGCTGGAAATCTCCCAGAGTACTCCAGCCAGGAGCTGCCCCATCCCTTCAGTGCAAGCCTGTCCCCTGGCACCAGGCTGCCCCCTCCAACCCATGCAGTGGCAGGGGCGACAGCAACAAGAACAGGGTGAGCCCACGGCTATGGTTCTGGGCTTGGGAGTGGAGCCTAGGGGAGACACCAAGCAAGGACTCTGGTGGCCAAGGAAATGGGGAATCCTGAGGCAGGACACCTACCCCGTTCCACCACCCCTACCCAGAGGGCCCGCTGGTGCCAGGGGCTAGCCGGTTGGTGGGACTCACCACAGAGAAGTTACTGGCGGAACAGTGGTGGCCACTGAAGTTGCAGCTCTTGAGCATGTCGGCCAGCTGGTGGCCAGTGCGGTTCAGGATGTCCACCATGTCCGGCTCGGGGTATCGAAGGCCCGCTGCCCGATGGCCATCTCTGTCCTTAGGGGGCAGCCCCGTCAGGTTGGCCAGGTGGAAGATATCAGCGTCACTGAGAGCAGAGTGGCGGAAGCGGTTGATGTTGCAAAGGGTGACTGCTGGAAAGCCCAGGGCAGGGGCTACCCCGGCTGGGTCCAGGGAGACCAGGTGAGGCCGAGCCAGGTAGCTACGGGCCAGGCCCACCGCCTGGTAGAGGAAAGCAGCCAGGGAGGCCAAAAGGGCCAGTGCCCACAGGCTCCTGCGCAGCCCTCGAGGCCCCCGGCCACAGGCATGGCCCAAGCCGTGCAGGGTGCTGGAGCCGGCGAAGGTGGCCAGGTCCCTCGGGGGCGCCCCCTGGCACGCTGCCCCCAACAGGCTCTGCTCGTCCCCCTCTTCCTTCTCCTTCGGTTTGGCATCCTCCTCGGAAAATTTGATTTTGCACACTATCTCGATAGGCATCTGTCCCCGGCTGCTCGGAGCTGGCCAGCCCCGGAGTCCCCTCCCCGCCTGGCCGCCCGGGCTCTCTCCTCCCCAAGTGGCGCTGCCAGCAGCCGCTCCTGCAAACTCCAGCCGAGGAGGGGGCGGGGGGCCCGAGGGAGGGGAGCAGCTCGCGGCCCCGGCAGCTCCGCAGCCCCGGCCGCCGCCGCCGCTTGTCTCTCTCCTCGATCGTCTCCTTGTGGCTCCGCTTATCAGCAGCAGCACAGCTGTCAGCCCCTGCGTGTGTCCCTGCGAGCGCTCGCTCCGCCACGCCGCTCAGCCCGCGCCGCTCAGCATGTGCTCCGAAGCCCACCCCGCGCTGAATAATTCAGGACGTGTCAACAGCCTCGCACCGGCGGGCGGCGGCCGGCCCGGGGGGCCCCGCCCGCCCCTCCTCACGCGGGACCCCCCGACTCCCCCACCCGCACTGCCCATCACGTGGCGGGTTCCCGGCTCTGCCCTGCTCCTCCTGGTGCCCGCTGGGCCTGAGGCCGTGGCCCTGAGCAGCCCCCACGCTGGTCCCACCAGCCGGCAGGCCCCACTCGAGGCCGCCGCCCCCCGCCCAGCTCTCCGCCCTCCCCACTCCTCCGCCGCCCCAGCTGCCCCATGTGCAGCTTCCCGAGCTGCTTTACCTGAGCCACTTGTTTGAATAGCTCCTGAACTTGTGAGAAGGGAAGAGGGCACCGAAGCCGAGCCAACTCCTCCTCGCCTCCCTCGGGCTCCCTCTCGCCTCTGCCTCCAGGAGGCAGGAGCCTGTTCTCTCTTCCAGCTCCCCCCACCCCAAGTCCCCAGACCCTCCCAGGGAGCAGCAGCAGAGGGGGGCCTCCCGGCTGCCTGGCAGCAGCTGGGACTCCCTTGCCTCCCCAGATGGTATGGCGAGGCTGGTGAGAGTGTTGCCTGGGCTCAGGTAGAGAGTGAAGCAGAGGCAGGCGGGGAGGCAGGCGGGGAGGCAGGCGGGGAGGGAGGGGGTCCGACCTGGGCGAGGAAGGTGTGAGTGTGCAAGGGTTTGGCGGGCCTTCCTCGGGGAAGTGAGGAGAAACTTCTGGAGAGAGAGTGCTGTGGGCTGTGGGGTTGAGGGAGGCAGGATGAAAATGCTTTTGTAAGGTGGGGGGGCGGAAAGGGTGCTGTCTTCACAACTGGGGACTCCCCCAGCAGTTTAAGATGTGGAAAGCTCCCTGCCACGCCAGGCGGGTCCGGGAGGGGGCGGAGGGCTGGTGTGGCTCAGATGGCCGAGCTCAGAAATGTGCCTGGCCCGAATCCTAGCCGGGGAACCCCCGACAGCATGGACTGTCTTGAGGTGGGGTGAGGGAGACACGCCAGCGGTTGTGGCCAGGGAGAGGCGCGCGGGTTGGCCTGGGAGTACTAGCATGGGCCCTCCAGGGACGGGGATGGTGGGCGCTTTGGGGAGGGGATGCTGGGGGTGAGGAAGAGCGGTGTGTGGGAGCATGTGCCTTCAGAGGGGAGGGAGCACATGTCCCGAGGGAGGGGGGGTGATTAATCGGAGCACTAATGAGCAGCAGGGAGAGGAAGCACGGAGGGGCGGGGGGCGGGGGGGGGGGAGGCCGCTCCATCGATCCAGCGCCGCGCAACCAGCAGCAGAAAAAAAAAAAGTGCGAAGGGAATCGATCTGAGGGAAACGGCAGCTGCTGGGGATTAGAGCCCAAAGCCCGCCTGCCGCCACCCCCCTCCCTCCTCCCATGCGCCAGGCCTGCCCATCTACCTACCCCCGCCCGGGCATTTCTGGGGACGGGGGCACTCAAGCCCTGCTTTAGCCCTTCAGGGAGAGAAGAGAATATCTCCCCGGGGGTCCCTGTCGGAGAAATGGCCCGTGTTCCACGCCTATCTTGAGTCTCTCCGACCCTCCCTGGAGACGCCAGGTGGAGGACATCATGCAGAAGCATGCCCACCCTGCGTCTTCCCTTCTACCCACTGTGACCCCAGTCCTGGTCCAACCTCCCCTGCCCGACCGGCGGGGAGGCTGGGAGCCAGAAGCTGATCTTGAGCAATGTCCCCAGAAGGTAGCCGGGGACTTGGACACCTGGCTCTCCAACTCATCTTGCTGGAGGCTCCCTATGGATAAGACTCTCGGCATCCATGGGCCTCAACTTCCTATCGAGGGCTAAATGTGGGGTTTTGCGGGGAGGGGTCCGTCACGGGGACTTCAGAGAACTGGAAGTGATGCGTTGTGGAAAATGAAAATGTTGCTAAGGTGACCGAATGATGGGGTAATCTCCCTCTTTTTCTTTCCTCCCTTTCCCTGGCAATGCCCGACTCTCTCTAGTCCTCAACTGCCCCTCTTTTCCTATCTCCACTCCATTCTCCCTCTCCTTTCCAGTCCACCCCCCCCCCCACACACACACACACTCTTCTCTCCTCCTCCCCTTTCTCCCAGTATTGATTTTTCTTTACTGGGTTTTTTTAAAGGTGATTTAATTGCTTTTTTAAGGTTACTTCAGTCTGGGTCTTTGCCAAGGAAATGAGGGGCCTGGCCACCTCTCCCCATCTCCAGCTTAAACTCCCACAGGCTCCCATACCTAATTCCCAATTACCTACATAGTCTTAACTTGCTCCCCGGATTTCAAGTCTTGCCAAAACCTCAGATCCCCTTTTCCGTGCTCCCCATTGGCATGCATAGTTAAGTCCATGTCACCCCTCCCTTTTCCCCTAAGGGAAAAGCAGCAAAAAGTTCTATCTCAAACAGTAATGTGTCTGTAAAATTCCACATGCAGATGGGAAAGAGGGGGTATCACCGTGTTTGAGGGGGGGATTCTGTGGTGGAGAGGAGTTGGTACCACCGAAGGACAGCTCTCAGATCCTTAGAACACAAAGCAATTATGAACAGTTCTTACCCACCCAACAACCTCTGCACCACAGACCAGTTCCACTATTTCCCAGTCTTCCCATCACCTGTCTCCCAGCTCCACGGAAATGTCCCCATACACTCAACTCCTCATGCCTTTTGCTTATTTACCTCATCTGCCACCATACCCCCACTGCTTCTATAAAACTACCCTCCCCAAGTCCCATCTTCTTAACTCTTCATCCCTGGTTGCTCCCCCATTTTCCCTGTAGCCCCCATTCCTTCTCCCCCCACCTCTCCGCTTCCCTGCCTCTTCTCTGCTCTCTCCCTGCCCGGCTGCAGTTGGGTGATAATCTCCCTCATTTAGCCTCCCGGCTGCTTCCCCGGCTCATTGCCCAGCCGGTCCCTGGGGCCCAGCCCAGATTCCTCCCCCTCCCCAATCCCTACAGCCCATCCTCCCCTCCCCAGTCCCTTTTTCGCTTCCCCTACATGAATGCAGGCTTGTCCCACATCCATGTATACAGCCCCCCATCTCTGGAAGTCCTCTTTGAGGGGCACCAGGGTCAGCTGGAACTGGTGTGGCCTTGGACTAGCTTAGAGGGGTGGGCGCACCCTGAAGAGCCTGGTTCTGAATGAAGAAGGCATCTCCTGAGAGATGACCTGGCTCTGCTGGGAGTTAGCGTCAAGCCCACAGGGTATGTTTCCCTGTTGTGGAAGCGGGCAGACATTCCAGTCCGCCTCCCCTTTACCCCCACCTCCCAGAAGCCCCCCCCCCCCCACCGATGATGGACTGGGCTCTGAGACAGTGATTAAAGAAAAATAGAAGGTGGACTGGAGAGGGAGAGATTAGAGGAGGGACATCTGCACAGCTAGGCTGGGTGACAGCACTGGGAGCATCGGAGGAGGTGGGGAGAGGAAGGGGAGGGAGGGACAGAGAAATTCATGTTGGGGGGACAAGCAGGTAGGTAGGTTCAGCACAGTTGGAATGGGGTCCATCTGAAAACCTGTGGTTCAGTTCTGGCAAGCTGCCTGAAAGGAAGACCCTGTGACCTGAGAAACAGCTGCAAAGAGCTCTATTCAATCCCCCTGAGCCATGTCAATCCCTTACAACTGCCCCCCTTACACACAGCTACACCCCACCAACCGTCACAGGGACCACGCAGGACTCCTCCCTGGGACTGCCCCCCCTTTTAGGAGAAGAGCTTCCACCAATCTTCAGAACTGATGGGGTTTTCTCCTCCCCCACCCCATACTAGCCTATTTTACCACCACCACCCCAGTCCTTCCCATGGACTATGGTCCCCGGCCCCAAGCCTCTGGTGTGACAGAACTGATCTCTTCCCCAATAGGTGTATTTGCCTCCCCACAATGAAGGGCAGAACAATCGTCATCCCCCCGCCCCCCACAAAACAACCCACTTCTCTAAAAGCCCCTCCACTGCAGGGCTTCATTTTTCTCTCCCTTCTTCAGGCCGACTCTCATTCCTCACCTCCAAGGATTCCCACCCTCTACCCCCACGCCCGTTCAGGACACCCCTCCCCCAGGGCTTCCCTTCCCCACCAGCCCCTAGTGATCCCCACTACCTACCCAAGGGGGGAGGCGGTGCTGAGGCAGTGCCCTGGAGTGGGGAGCGGGTGGGAGGGGATGGGGGGGACAGGCTCGGGCTGGGCTGGTGAGCGGGGCTGGCGAGCTCGGCGGTGACAAACGGGCGGTGCGGGGGCCGGGGGGCGGGGGGCGGACGGCGGCTGATTTATCTGGGTTATTTATGCCGCGGACGAGGCAGGAGAAGCGGTTAATGAGAGTCCCGGGGAGGGAGGGCGGGGAGGCCGGGACGTGATCTGAGGCGACTGAAGAGGGTTAGAGTCCCGGAAGGAGCGGCTCTGCCCCCCAGCCCACCCACCCTGGCAGCACCCCGCCTTGCCCCTTCCCGGGTCCCGCACAGCCCTCCCTAAGCACCCCAAACACCCCAATCCCCTGCTCTGGGGACCGGTGCTGCCCCCCCACCCAACCCCTAGCCTCCCGAGGAGCCAAATCCACTCCACAGTGACTCAGTCGAAAGGGGTTAGAGCCAAGACTTGGGGAGTGGGGGGAGGGAACTACCACACTGAGCTGGGGAGAAGAGCCAGGGCAAGGGGGGAGGGAGAGAAGAAAGACAGCCATAGATGGACAGAGACAGAAAGCAAGGACGACGAGATGGGGAGAGACCAGAGGCAAGAGATATTATTGAGAGGGATCCAGCTGGAAAGAGGTCAGAAATAGAGATGGAGTGGATGGGAAACATTGGAGAAGATGGAGATCAGAGAGAAGGGGTGTAGAGGGAAGGGTCAGAAGGAAATGAGAAGATGAAGGAAAGGTCAGATCTGGTCGGGAGAGAGATCAGGGGATTCAAAGGGAGTAAAGCTCACAGAAATGTGGAGGGAGGGATGGGGTGCAGAGGAAGAAGTCAGAGCTATGAAGTAGGGGTGCAGAAGGAGAAGGTTAGAGAGAAGTGCAGATGGGAAGAGTTAGAGAAATAGAAAAGCAGAGATGTCAGAGAGATGGAGTGGAAAGACAGATGGGATACACAGGGAAACGTGGAGCACAAGAGAGAAGTGAGAGGATGAGAAAAAGATGGGGTTCAGAAAGGGAAGTTCAGAAAGATGAGGTGCAGAAGTCACATAAATGGGGTAAGATGCAGAGCTGAAATCAAAGACATAGGGTGGAGGAAGAGCTGAGGTGCAGCAAAGAGGTCAAAGGAATAGAAGTAGGGGGGAGGTCGCAGAGAGATGAGGGTTCAGAGAACGGAATGAAATTTAGGGGTGACAAAGGAAAAGATGAGTGTCAGAAGTGGTGGAGAAATAAAGAAGGAAAAGAGGTGAGGTCAGGGAGCAAAAGGGAGTCAAAGAAAGCAAAAAAAGAGAAAGAGGTGGGGGAGGAGGGAGATGGAGAAGGAGGGGGAGAGGGCTTTGCAGCAGTGAAAGCTGCTGGGAGAAGATAAGGCAGCAAAGCAGCAGGAGGGATTAAAGCTCTAAGGGGCAGGAGAGCAAAGGGAGGGGAGAAGAAGGGAGGAGAAAGGATAAAGGGAGGGAGGGAGAAGAGAGGAGAAGGATGGAAAACCAAGTGAAGATCTGGAAGGAAAATGGTGGGGGAGGGAAGTGGGTCTTGATTTAATCTGTGTGTGGTGATTGTGTGGTGTGTGTGTGTGTGTGTGTGTGTGTGTGTGTGTGTGTGTGTGTGTGTGTGTGTAGACAGGGAGGTCAGGGGTGGGGAAGAGAGAACATAAGGGACAGGAAAAGAAAAAGGAGAGAAGACAGAGCCAGATGCTTGCGGTTAGACAATCAATCTGTAGTGATTTGGGGGAATGGAATGGGGAGTCCTTCAGAAAAGGGAAAAAAGAGGGAAATCTCCCCATCAATTGGAGAATTGCCTCTTCCAACCTCCCAGGGAAGCTTCAGTCCAAATAAAATAGAGTCCCAGAGATAGATGGATGAACTGCTAGAGAAGGACCTAAGGAAAAGAGAACCACAAGGGTCTGGGGAGTAGGGCAGCTGACAAGGGAGGCAATTTGAAGCTCAAAGCCCAGAACTCTTTCATACTCCAGAGAGCAGCTATTGCTCAGGAAGAAGGATAACAGAACCTACATTGCTGAGGGGCAGGTGCTTAACCTTAGGGGACATGCTAGAAAAGTGAAACAGAGAAACCTAAGAAATAAGTTAATTCAGGCTCCCACCAATTCCTTCAAGAGTCAAGGGCAGACCCAAGGTGAGGCCAGAGATGTAGTCAATACCGATGGGGATGGTGCAGAAAGGTTGGGGGGGGGGGGGAATCTGTCTTTAATATGATTATGCAAGGAGGGTTGGCTGGCCTTCATGTGACATGTGAAGGTGAGGGTGCAAGTGGTTGTTACCCCATTTTGCTTCCCCTCTTCAGTGCTTCTAGCACATCTACCCAGCAATTTGGGGTTTGAGAGCTAGCTGGGATGCTGCCTCCCCCCCCAGCCCCAAAACAAAAGAAGCTAATTTTAGGAACAGGGTATACTGTGTTTCCCTGTGGACCCAGGTCCCAAGAGAAGTAGAGGGGAAAGAAGAAGGTGCTGAAGCAGGGAACAGACTAGTGAGGAAGGCATAGGGGAAAGGAGGAGAAAGAGTGGGAGAGAAAAATGAAGGTGTGTGAGCCTGTCAGAGTAATTGTGTGTTTTTGTCAGTTTTCACGTCTGTGTCTATCAGTACATCACGTTTGTGTGTCTGTCAGGGGGTGTATCTGTGTTTCATTGTGTGTGTGTCAGTATGCCTCTGTGTCACAGTGTGATTCTACGTGTCTCTTTCTGACTTGGGGAGAAAGCTTAAGGGGAGGGATGGCCCCGGAACTGTCCCTTCCCAGCTTCCTCCCTCCTTTGGGGGAGGCGGGGGGGGCTGCTCTGGGTGCATCCAGCTGTGTTCAGTGCTGATGTGGCAGATGTGGAGGAGCGCCCAGCTGTGCCAGCTTCCATAGGGTGGTGGAAGGGGGGTGCTGCAATCTGCTCCCCAGCTAATGGCTGCTAAGTGCTTGGGGGAAGGAGATGGGGAAGGGAACTTGGAGCCAGGCTCTGAGTAACTTAGTTGTTCAGTGAGTAGGGTCCGAGGAATCTCAGGCCAGGCTCTGCTCCCCTCTCCTCCCGTATCCTCCAGCCTGGACCTCGGTTCCTGTCTTCATCTTGAGCCCAGGCTCTCTCTGACCCACCTTCTGGGTTGTGTCTGCTTCCATCCCAGAGCAGTGATGTCCAAATCTACCTCCCTGTGGAATCCTGTCCCTACCTCTTCCCATGTGTCACCCCATCCCTCTCTCCCGCACTAGTACTTTCTCCCCCTCTCTGATTTTACAGAATAATCTTTTTATGGAAAAGGAGAAGAGCTCTAATGGCAAGATCGCTCACCTCCCCCGCACCGCTCTCCCCTCCTCCACCCCTCATCAATCTACCCATCCCCATCTTCAAACCCTGTTCCCAGGATCTTGTGTTCTGTCTCTCTACTCTCCATTACTCACCCACTCCCTCCTATTCTATGGCCTAGTAACTTCCCTTCACCCCAACATTCTTCTGTCCTGGAGGTCGTTTCACCCCAGGTTGGAAACAAGAAGGAAGCTGGGTCCCAGTAAAGAATCTTTCTTCTCAGTTCTCTCCTTCTGTCTCCCCATACTAGTCTACGCTCTCCCCTCTGTTCCATGCCTTTCTCTTCCATTGAAGAGCTTGTCCTGCCCCCACAGGAACATAATGTCGCCCCCCCAACTCCCACTCTAAAGTGAGAGATGTGGTGTGAGGAAAAGAGCTGAGGTTCCCTCCCATTCCTATTCTCTTCCTTCAGCCCCCAACTCAAAATGTCCAGATCCCTCTCTCCCCCTTCCACCAATGAGTGAGACTGTGTTGTGTATGTGTGTGTGTGTGTGTGTGGTGGGGGCTGGGGGGTGGGATTGTCCCGGAGGCCAGGGCCTGACACAGACTTATTGGATTTCACGGTGTTTTGCTGAGAAAATAATTAAATTATCATATTTATGATGGAGCTGCCATGGCCTCTACCAGTCACAAAGAACAGCGGGGTCAGTAGGGGAGGCAAGACCCCAGTCCCATAGACTGCACCCCCTCAACTCCCTCCATACATAAGGATGTGGGCTGCACCTGGGAGGGAATTCAAGTACCAAGCTGAAAACTACAGCTTCATTCCCAAATGGGGAGAAAAACCTTAGGTTTTAGAGGGAAAGGGAGGCAACAGTGAGGACAGAAAGGTAGAGACAGTGATAGGGAAAGTGGTGGATATTTCCTGTTCTCCCTTCAGGAGCAGCCTGTAGGGGTTAAGGGCCAGGAAAACACATTTTCCATTCTCCACAGCAATCTAATTTCTCTGAACCCCTGAATCTTGCATTTGCCTAGTGGCTGGCCTTCAAATGGGTCCCTCAAAGTTGCCCATATTCTGAGTCTCCCCAACCCTACTCGTGCCCAGGCTTTGGCTCTCCAGTTGGCAACCCTCCCCAAAACATACAGGCTCCTGCTGCTAGTACCCCTCCTCCTCCCCACTCCCTACCCCCCCCCCATTCTCTTCGGGTAATTAGATTCCTCTCAATTAGCAGATTACGATCATTACCAGCTCATCTGGCAACTAAGCTCCGAACCCACAGCTGGGGGAAGGGGGAGGGGGGAGCACATAGGGGTCACAGGCACTCAAGGTGGGGGACAAAGTTTTTTGTTTTTTTTCCCCCAAGTTCAGGTCCTTTGGTGTGGGAGATGAAGACGGGTCAGGGCAGGGAAGAGGGTGATGACCAGAGTTAATCACAATAGTTGCTGAAATTTGGCCAATAGACTTCCTTGCCCCCACCCCGTACTCAGCAGTACCTCCCCAGTGAGCCACCCAGCCATGGCAGCATCTCCCACCCCGAGTCCAAGGAGCAGAAGATGGGGACACAGAGAGATGGAGTTAGAAAGCAAGCTCTCTTCTCTGCTAACAGTGCAACTTGGGTAGCAGATGGAGCTAGCAAAGCGGAGAAGGGTGGGGGTTGGAGTGTAGCTCCCAAGAAGGGGGAGCCTGTCCATAACACACTGGGCCAGGCCCCAATCTCCAGTCCCAGCTTTTCCCCAATACCAACCAACTAGCCACCCTAGATGCTTCAAACTCTCCTTGGGAATCCTTCTGCTCCTAATCAGAGCCTGAGGAAAGCAAGGACACCACCCACAAAGGAGAGGCTCAACAATGGGGGGGAGGGCAACAGTTGGGGTTTGAGAGTGGAATGTTTACTGGGTGAAGTTTTTTTTGGGGGGGGGAAGACAGGATGGGATAAGAGGCAATGTGTATCTCCCTCCTGAGCAGCAGAAGAAGATGAAGGGGGGGAGATTTACCACGAATCCAGATTCATTATTCATGAGCCTGCAGTCCAGAGACTCCAATTTAAATGCTAATGTGCTTGGGGGGGGGTGGGGGGGGCCCTGACTCAGCTGCCCCCCTCACTCCAGTCATAGGCGGGAGACAGTCCTAGCTCCGAGGTTCATCGGGGTTTATTGGGAGGTGGAGAGGGAGGAGTGCCCTGGCCACCCACATATCTCCCACAACCCCAGAGTACCAGTCAGTTGAAGGTTCAGCTCAACTGACTCCATTTCTTCTCTCCAGAGACAGGAGTCAGGCCGAGCAGCAAGGCTCATGGGGGAGGAGGGGGCATCCTTCCCCAAGTCCCCCATTTCAGAGGATGATCTGGTTGGTGAAGCTCCGGCTCAGCTCCTTGTGTGGCAGTACAATGGAATTCAGGATCAGAACCTCAGCAGGGATTCTAACCCGGCAACCTGCAGGGTGAGTAAAATGGGCACCAGAAGACATCAGGAAAGGAAGGAAGAAGGATTCAGGGAAGAGCCAGAGGTCACTGGCCTCTGGGAGGGACACCTATCTTGGGTGCCCCAGTCTACTTCCCCTAGCTTGGGCAGAGAAGGCAATGGAGGCTTGTTAGAGGAAGTGTCCCTTACAAGTTGGCAATGCCCAGGGCCATTTCTATGGGTGCTCCCACTAAGCCACCTCTTCAGCACAGAATGGGTGACACACACAATAATGGCAGTTTCTTATCTCATCAGGACATTGGCAAACAGCCACAATCCTAGACAGTCTCCCCCAGCACCAACCCTTCCTCCCCACCACAGGGCACCAATTCGCATACCTAGGATGGTGATGGCTGGCAGCAACTTCCCATCCCGGAAGAGGCTCTCACTGTCCATCCGAGCCCGAGGATCATTGGGGTTGGGGTCATTGGGAGTACCCTCCACTCGGGCCCATCGTCCTACTGTGCTCCCCCAACCTACAATGCTGTGCAGTACACAGGTGTGCTCCTGGGTTGGGGGGGGGGGGAAGATTAGGGAGCGGGGTAGGAGACTGAAAGGCCTCAGCCCTCCAACCCAAGAGAGCTTCCTGACCCCCTGGACCCCTCCCAAGCCCTTCTTTCCTTCCTAAATGCTGAGGCCAAAAACTCTGCTCACTGGTGCCTCTTATGGACATTTCTGTCTACTGTCACACCACCAGGTTCAGTCTGAAAGAGAAGTCACAACCATTTATCCTCCTTCCCTGAAAAACAGCACACCACCTTTCATGGTTGTTTTTTAAGGGTTTTCTGATAGAAAGGACAAGAAAACATATAGGAAAGTGTTTCAAAAAGGGTAAATCCCAATGCCCCAGGTCAATAGCAAGGCCTCACACTTTTTAAGGACCTTTCTTCCTGACTCCTCTCAAGTCAAATCTTCAGCTTTGACCTCAAGCTCCTGAGGTTTCAGTCTTGTGGGAGGCAGCCAGGGCACCATAGATTGGAGTCAGGAAAACCTGAATCTTGCCTCAGATACCCACTAGCCATGTGGGAGGGACCCTAGGTGAACCACTTAATACTTAAATTGGTAAAATGGGGATAATAATAGGACCCTATTGACAGGGTGGTTGTGAGGATAAAAGGAGATAATATGTGTGAAGCACTTTGCAAGCTGAAAACACCGTGTAAATGGTAGCTATTAGGAGCAGTAACCAGGACTGAAAGGAGGCTCTGGTCCAGACCCTGATCCCTTCCAAGCTCATCAAGCAAGGACTAAAGAACTAAAGGGCTGTGACTTCCAATGGTCAACTCTCCTCTCTCTACCACCGGCAATACTCAGCCCTCCCATGCCCTATTTTCTTACTCCTCACAGTCCCCAGCCCATACCTGAAGAGTAGCTCCATGGAGGACAATGGACTCTCGGAGTCGAACCCCCTCCCCTATGGTCACACCTTCCCCAATGGAGACATTAGGACCAAGCTATGGAGAGAACACAATGTTAGAGTTGGAGATTATCTAGGACAAGCTTTTAATTTTACATATGAAGAAACTAATACCAAGAGAAATGGGGGCTTAGATGAATCACATAACTAGTCACATAACTAGGTAGGGGCAGAGACAAAAACCATAAGGGGAAACAGAGTCCAGTGGTCTCTCCCATTGTTTCCTCTCCCTATGCTCCCTGGAACTATGACTCTACTCACCACTGCAGTTGAAGCCACCTTAGCTGTCGGGTGGATAAAAACATTTCCTACAAACAAAAGAGAAAGCCTGGGGAAAAAAATATACCAAACCAGCCCTAAGGAGGGGGAAGGGGAAAACCTGGGGATCTCTGATGTAGAAAGATATGAAGAGTTATGTTTCACTTAACAGGGGACTCCAGGGAGGAAAAAGATATACCTCGGATGCAGGGGCCTCCAGGGGTGAGCTGGGTCAGCCGTTCAGGGTGAGTGAGTTGGTATCGGTTCAGATAGAGGCGAGAGGCATAAAGGGCAGAACTATGGTGAAAGAAAGGAGTTCAAAAGCAAACAAGTCCTGACCCCATCCCCTTCCACCCAAGCTCTCTCCATATGACATCTCCAAGGTATACTCCAATTGCCATCTCTCCTCCTAGTCTCTCCATACCCTGCAGATTTGATTTGACTCCAGATTCCATCAGTGAGGTGGACGTAGATCTGGCCCTGTCCAGAGAGTGCTGTGAAAACATCCTGCTCTAGCCGGATAGTCCCTGCCCCAGGCCAACTGCCAGAAGAGCCGTCCCTAAGGGGAATCAAGGGAGAGTGGGGCTCAGGGGATGTGGGGGTTTGGTGGTGATGTCTGAGGAAGCCCTTCACCCTTCCAAGAACATTCTCTAGCCCCAGTGTGAACTGTCCACATTCTTGGGCACTTTCCAAAAATCTGATGGCCTAGAATCATACATCAGATGTGTCAAACATGCCTGTGGCCCAAAAGACTCCCAAATTTAACAAAATACATAAAAATATTATATTACATAGATAATATTCATATGTGGTTTTCTTAGTCAGTTGCAGCCACAGAGATGCTTCCATATGGTATACTAGCCCCCATTTCCATTAGAGTTTGACACCCGCTGCCCTATAGCATGTCTGGGGATATGTTGGAGATGAGGTCATCACACCACTATCCTCCATCCTTCTCCTCCCATCACATGCAGCCCCAACCCTTGGGAAAGCCTGGGGTGGGAATGACCAAAAAAGCTGGATTCCCCTTTGCCTCTGCTACTCTTTTCCTTATGTACTCACAGGCCCTAAAGTCAGACTCAATTTCTATCCCTTCCCCTGTCCCTTGATTCAGAGATAGACACTCACCCCAGATCAAGGCAGCTGGTGAGGCCAGAAAGAGATGAAGAGGGAGATGGCAGAGACAAAAGACACCAGAAATAAACAGAGAAGCAAAAGAAGATGGAACGACAAGCTGAGGCAGAATAAGAATGGTAAACGTGAAGGAATGAGGCATGAACAGGGGCTACATGAGATGAGAAAATGGATGGAAGAATCCAATAGAGAATGAAGGGACCCTAGGGTGCTGAGATCAGGGAACAGTATGATTCAGGAACAATCCCAGGGATGGCTAGGGGGTGAGGTGGGGCTCTAAGGTACCAATTTTTCTGAAGCCACATGACCAAGAGGAGGTAAACCCAAAAGGGAAGAGGGTGGGCAAGATGGAGAGGGAACAGGAGCTGGAAGTGGGTAGACAGAATGGACCAAAAAGAAAAGGAGCAGGAGGCTGGAAAGGCTGGACTTGGGACACATCTCACAGTTGTCGGTCCTGTTGGTTTCGCTGGAAGACATCTCGCAGAGGCTTCAAGGCTTCTGGGGAGAAGAGGTAAATGCCGCAGTTGATGATGTCACTCACAAATGTGCTTGGTTTTTCCACATAGTGCAAAACCTAAAGGTGATGAGAAGAAATGAGGCAGGGGAAGAGTTGCTCCCAAGATTTATGGTCATGTCCTGCTGAAAAGCAGCAGAATCAACGAGGCTCAGAAACCAAGGGCTTCACTTTAGAACAAATGGTGAGAAGGATTGACTGCCAGGCTCCCCTAAAGACCTTGGTGGTGCCACTGGGGTTCAGGTTTGAGCAGAGCTCCCCCTGGGGGTAGTTGCTATGATTAGCAGCAAAGAGACTGACTGTTAAGGGAACACCCTACAAGAAAAAAATGCAAACAAAATTCCTGCAGGGTACCGACAGAGAGCCCCCAAAGGAACTCCTTACCTCGTGTGTTTCTGGATTCTCCACAATGCAGCCATAGTTGAGGGACTGAGTCCGGTTCGCCTAGGAGACAAAGACCCATGAGCAGCAGGCAGGGCCTTGACTCTGTCTGCCATCCCTTATAGCTGTGACACCTCCACAATAACAACCGCCAGATTAAGGGTGCTACTTAACTGTGGCCTTCCGCATACCTCGCCCAAGGAAGAACAACAAGAGAGTACCCAGGGGTGAGTGGCTTCTCTAGTGACTTCCCCAAGTGAATGCCTCTTCAATTTCTTAAACAAAGTCAAGCCCTTCCCCTCCACCCCCCAGTGCTACTGACCCTGGCACCTCCCTAAATCATTTCCCAAGTCTCTCTCACCGTAGTGCCCAGGAGCAAGAAAGGATGGGGCTGACGTCTGTGGGCTTCTAGCATAGCGTTCAATGGGAAGTCTGAGCAGACATCTGCATTAAGGACGAAGAAGGCTTCCGGACCCCCAGAAAGGATCTGGTCTCGGAAATGATACAGACCACCCCCTGTACCCAGAGGGGCAAATTCCTGCAGGTACCTGAAGCCCAGAAGAGACAATGAGAATCGCATCCTCCCTTGGGCCTAAGCCCCTGACCCATCTTAATGCCTGGGACATCTCCACTCAAATCACCCCTTCCTATTCAGACTGTGGAAATTCAACGGAATGAAAGGTTCCCACGGAGGGTGATAAACTTACAGATACCTAAGTGGCCCCCGCCTGAAGGGCACTGAGCCCCAACCTCCACCCCCTCCCCGGGCACCTGATGGGAAGGTTGAACTCCTGCTGAGCAGCCTCCAGGAATCGCATCAGAGCCTCATCTGGTTGGTAGAAACCAATGAGGAGAATTTCCTGCATCCCTTGAACCTTTGAGGGATAAGGTGAGGAAGAGAAATATTTAGGGTTCTGGGGGAGGAATGATGTCGTTGGGCCCTTCCCACAACCCTCTAAAGCGGATGCTGCTGTTATCTGCATTTTACAGTTGGGGAAACCGAGGCAGAGACGACGTGATTTCCTTAGAACCACACAGCTGGCGGCGTCTCGAAGCTGTGTATTTGCCTTTTTTCAGGAAAGACCCTCCTCGTTCATTTGCTCCCACCCCCCACGTTAGCCGGGCCCCCCGGGGCAGGGCTGGGGGTACCTGGGCGCAGGCCTCTATGTGGTGCTGGACCATGGGCACGCCCGCCACCGGGAAGAGCGGCTTGGGGACTTCAAACGACAAGGGCCGGAACCTCGTGCCTGGGTGGGGGGAAAGGGGCTTAGGGTCCCCCCGCCCCCCCCCCTCGGCCCCCAGCCCAGCCCGCCGGGGTCCCCCCGGGGGGTCAGGCGGCCCAGCCCGGGGAGCCTCACCCTTCTGGGGGCCGCCGATCAGGATCACCGCCTTGAGCATGGTGGGGCCGCCTGGTCCCCGCAAGCCGCACACGGACGGGGCGGGCCCCGGGGTGCGCGGGCCGAACCCCACAGACCCTGCGCTCGGGGGTCCCGGCCTCCCCCCACCGCCCGCGCGGGAGCGCGGAGGGGGCGCGCACGCACACGCGCACGCGCACGCGCGCGGGCAGGGCCGCGGCCCGACTCCCGGGTCCCCGCCGCCCCTCACTTCCACTCGCCGCCCCAGAGCCCTCGACGGTTCCCAAATGCTTCCGCACACGTGTCCTCTCGGACTGCGCGAGAACTCCGGGAGAAGGGCCTGCCGGGAGTTGTAGTTTCGGAGGGCGAGCCCGAGGGGGCGGGGCGAGTCCGGAGAAGGGCGGGGCCTCCGGAGCCGCGGGAGCCGGGGAGAGCCTCGGGGCCGGGGAGAGCCTCGGGGCCGGGGAGAGCCTCGGGGCCCGGGAGAGCCTCGGGGCCGGGGAGAGCCTCGGGGCCTCCGGAGCCGCGGGAGCCAGGGAGAGCCTCGGGGCCGGGGAGAGCCTCGGGGTCCGGGAGAGCCTCGGGGCCCGGGAGAGCCTCGGGGCCCGGGGAGAGCCTCGGGGCCCGGGAGAGCCTCGGGGCCGGGGAGAGCCTCGGGGCCGGGGAGAGCCTCGGGGCCCGGGAGAGCCTCGGGGCCGGGGAGAGCCTCGGGGCCCGGGAGAGCCTCGGGGCCGGGGAGAGCCTCGGGGCCGGGGAGAGCCTCGGGGCCCGGGAGAGCCTCGGGGCCGGGGAGAGCCTCGGGGCCCGGGAGAGCCTCGGGGCCGGGGAGAGCCTCGGGGCCCGGGAGAGCCTCGGGGCCGGGGAGAGCCTCGGGGCCCGGGAGAGCCTCGGGGCCCGGGAGAGCCTCGGGGCGGGACAGTCTCCCTTACACTAGGGGAATCGGAGGGGCGGAGGCCCAGAGACGGGGTGCCGAGCCCCCAAGATCGCGGAGTCAATGGGTCCTCCGAAATCCAGGGCCACCCCCACCCCCAGGGTCCGAGGGGCAGCGGGGACCCGGCTCAGAGGGCAGGCGCCATGCAGGCAGGGCAAGGCCAGAAAATGGCAACCCAGCGTGGAGCTGTCAACTGGCAGGAGCGGGAGGGGGAGGGAGGAGGAAGAGGAGGGGAGGAGGAAGAGTAGGAAGAGGGGAAGAGGAGGAAGAGGGGGAGGAGGAAGAGGAGGGGAGGAGGAAGAGGAGGGGAGGAGGAGGAGGGGAGGAGGAAGAGGGGGAAGAGGAGGAAGAGGGGAAGAGGAGGAAGAGGGGAGGAGGAAGAGGAGGGGAGGAGGAAGAGGAGGGGAGGAGGAAGAGGAGGAAGGGGGGAGGAAGAGGGGAAGAGGAGGGGAGGAGGAAGGCAGGAAGAGAGAGGAAAAGTGGGAAAAGGAAGGAGCAGGAGGAGGCAGAAAAGGGAAAGGAGGAGATAGAGGAGAAGAGGCTATCACAGGGCCATCTGGACCTGAGACTTTCTTGTGATGATGGAGAGTAATAGAACCGAAGGAACCTTAGAATCGATTCTATTCCAACGAGTCATCAAATCATAGAGTTAGAGCTAGAAAGGACCTTGGAAATCAATTCCCTTTCTCCATTTCGCTAGCGAAGAACAGTCACAGACCAGCTAACGCACTTGTCTTCTCTCCCTTTATAAGTAATAAATGCTTCCTTATTGAAGATGAAAAATCTTTGGTTCAGAGAGATAATAACTAGTATTTCTATAGCTCTAAGGTTTGCATATAGTATTTTCCATATATATTTCCTTTTTATTTTGGGTTTGTGCAAGGCAATGGGGGGGTTAAGTGACTTGTCCAAGGTCACACAGCTAAATAATAATTATTAAGTGTCTGAGATCAGATTTGAGCTCAAGTCCTCCCGACTCCAGTTCCGGTACTCCATCCACTGTGCCATCTAGCTGCCCCTCTATTTCCTTTTTTACATGCCATTTCATGTGATCCTCATATCTCTAGGAACTAGATGCTATCATTATTATCTCCGGTTTACAGATGGGAAACAGGTTTAGAGAGGTTAGGGTGACTTGCCTAGGACCAGATAGCAGAATACAAACGACTCCAAGCCCCCCAAGCCTCACTAAGTGACTTTCCCAGGTGGAACAGCAATGTTATAGGGCCTCCACTGAAACCTCTGCTCAGTGATCTTTTCCGCTTCACCAGGTTAACTGCCTAAGTTCTAAAACCCTTCCAGCTCCGACATTCTGTGACACACCCCCCTCCGTGATGTGGGAGGCGGAAGGGCTGGGTCCAGTTTGGGAAACCGGACTGACTGCCCTCTCCCTATCTCCCCACAGGAAGATGACACGGGGAATCGGACCGACATAACTTTATTATCCACAGGCCGAGAAAGAAAGGACGTTGGGCTAGCTCTGGCCCCGGGAGCACCGAGGAAAGCTCCGAAGATGCCCCTCAGGCAACATCCACACGGGCGAAACTCTGATCCATCCCCAGGCTGTTCTCCACGTAGACCTCATATTTGCCGCTGTCCTCTGCTGTGGCCCGGCGGATGGTCAGCGTAGTGTTAGTGCTGCCGATCTCATAGTACACCCTGGGAGGGCAGGCGAGGGGCTAGCTTGCGCTGCCGGTCCCCTAGGCCACCCGACTCCCCAGGAGCCATCCCCCACCCCTCCTCGAGGCTCCCTCCTCTTCCAGGGCCCCGTCTCTTGCCTGTCATCTTCTTCAATGTCCTGCCCGTCCTTGGTCCATCCCACATCAGGAGGCGGCTCGCCCAGGATTTCTGCGGTCAGCGTCACCGTGGTTCCTTTGCGCGCCTTGGTATTGTCTGGTCCCTTTTTGATCTTCGCTGGGACTGGAGGGTGTGTGGGGAGGAGGGCGATAAGAGGGCAAAGGGATGGATGAGGAAGGTGCTCTTTGCTCCCTCCCCATCGCAGGATTTAGGGTGAAGGGGACCTCAGAGATAGTCCAGTCTCCTCATTTTACGCCTGGGTAAACGAAGGCAGGAGGTCTCAGCCTTGTCATTTGCTAGCTGTGTGACCCAGGGCAAATCACTCTGAGCCTCGACGGTTCTTATTTGCAGTATCTAATCCATTAGGTTGTGAGGAAAGCACTTTAAAATCTCAGAAAACCAGATGAGCACTATGTGGTGCTGAAAAATGAGCCAACAGAATCAGGCCCTCTGGGGAAAGTGAGGAAACCTCCTGTGACCTTGGGCAAGCCGTGGTAACGACCTTTGTAATCCTACCTGCAGCCCCCACCTACCTGGCAGGCTGGTGGTGAGGAGAGAGGCGGTATGCTGGGAAATGGGCGTGTTAGGGGCAAAGCCAGACGTGCGACAAAGCCCAAGTGTAGGGGGCCCTACCTTCCACGAGGATCCGCGCAGAGTCGGAACACTCGCCGAAGGGATTGGACACGTTGATGCTGTACTGGCCGAGGTCGGCCAGCTCTCCGTCACGCACCACCAGCGCCACCACGTCGGGGTCCTCGAAGACGTAGCGGTACTTGGGCCCGTCGCGGAGCTCCTTGCCGTCTTTGCTCCAGCGGATAAAGGGGTCGGGAAAAGCCGAGATCCGACAGGAGAGTTTGGCAGCGCTTCCCTCTATCAGCACCACGTCCTGCAGCGGCTGCAGCACGCGCGGGGGCCCCTTCTCTTTCAGCTCTTTCCGGGACCTGTTCAGGTCAATGCCAGGCCGATGGCGACCCTTGGGGCGCATCTCCACACCAATCCTCCCCTCAACGCATCCGCACCAGGAGCTTCCCCTGCTAGTCTTTCCTCAAACTAGTGACCCCGTACCCTAACTCACAACCCTCTCTTCACTTGTTCTCAATAGGGTACTGACCCAGAATCAAGCACACTCTCCTGATCTCTGAACAGCCCCCCTTCTCTCTCTCTGTCTCTCTGGCTAGCTGTCTCTCATCTCTGTTTCTATTTCTTTCTCTATTTCTCTCTCTTTGTTTCTCTGTCTCCCTTCTCTGGCTCTCTTTCCTCTATTCTCTGTCTCTCTACTTTTCTCTCTGTCTCTGGTCTCTGTCTGTCTCTCTGTCTCTGTCTGTCTCTCTCTCACACACACACACACTCTCTCCGAAGATAACCTACTGATGTGTGTCACGAGGTCATTGAGGACCAAGCCCAGGACACTCCCACCCCCTCACCTGTGGCCCCGGTAAGAGGCCTGGATGCGGATGGCAGCGCTCTGCACCTGGGGGTCATTGATGTCCAGGGTGCAGCCCGGAGGTGGGGCGGCCGGTTTCTTGGCCGGAGCTGCTTTGGACATCTGGGGGAACAGATGGTGATCACGAAATTCAAGGCCTAGACAGAAATTCTTCCCCAATCCCCAGTCGTGCCCTCCAGGAACAGAAACCGAATGGGACAGTAGAGGGGTAGAACTCACCACGGAGCTGAGGGCAGAGGGACCAATAGAAGGGCTTGGATCGAAGAGCCAAGTTAGAGTTCTGCGCGGAGGCCCCGGGATAGCACAGGACCGGACGGGGAGGGCAGGTGGCCCCGCGCCCCTGCCTTTATATACAGCTTCCCTCCTGGCCTTGTTTGGCTTGGTAGCCCCTGGTCCCCCCGGGACCCCAGTCTTCGCCTACCCAGCCCGACCTGGATCCTTATTTAGCCCGAGGACGCCAGGGATGCTGGCTCAGCCGTCGCTGCTAACCCGAGGGGGAAACCCGAGTGGCACTGGGGCCCTCATAGCGTCAGCGACCCGACAGCTGGACAGCGGGACACCGCTCCGCCCCCGGCTCCCCTCCCCTCGAATTGCAGAGTTCCTGGGGGAGGATTGAAGCAGAAAGTTCAATTCTCCGGGTGAAGTTCGAATATCTCCACCCACCCAATCACAAGAGGCTAACAGGGCCACTGTGACCAATCAGATAGAGCCCTCAGGTGCCCAGCCATGAGCCAGTCTGAACTTTCTTCCTGGAGCTTTCAGTTCTCCTCTCCCCCACCCCCCATACCAACCAATGGGCTGATAGGAGGACCCAGGGCCTGGTGGGAGAGGTCCAGCCCCCTCCCCCTCCAGCACCCACACTTTTATACCCTGTTTTAAGAATATGGATAAGACTGGTTTAGATAGCCTCTTCCCACTCCCACACTTCTGATCCCCCCCCCCCCAATACCCACCTCCTTTAGAGAAGCAATGCACTATAGTAGAAATATCACTAGATTTTGGAGTCAGAGAACTTTTCTTAGCTGTAAAATGAAGAAAGTTAGACTAGATAATCTGAAAGGTATCTTCCACCTTTACAATTCTTATTCTATGAACCTATGCTATCAACTGATGACCTATGTGACCTTGGACAGTGCTGGGACTGGAGTGAGGAAGACCTGGATTCAAAGGTGGCCCCAGACACTAACTTAACCTCTCTTTGCCTCAAGTTTCTTCAGCCATAAAAGCACCCATCTCACAAGGTTGTTATGAGGATCAAATTAGGTATTTTCAAAGAGCTTAGCATGCTTAATTTTTATTCCCTTCTCGCAGTATCCAATTAGTTTTGGCCTAGCAGTGTTGGATCTCACATTTCTTGGCTATGTGACCTTGAGCAAATTATTTAGCCTAGTTGAGAATCAGTTACCTCACCTAGAAAATGGGTTATTGTGAAGAAAATCCTTTATAAATGTAAGTTATAATTAGACATAACCTCATCCTTTAGTCTTAGTCTGATTGAAGCGTGAGGAGAGTCAGAATGTCTGGGGAAACAAGACAATAGTCACCTGAGGGACTAAGTCTGAATATGGTTTAGAGAGGCAGAGTGTTCTAGTGGAAAGAATATTGAATTAGGGGGTCAAGGAACCCAGTTTCAAATCCTGGGTGAAACTGGTGAGGTAAATTCATACTTTCTAAAATAAGACATCTATATATCAAATTTCAAAATTGTTTTACAGCTAATTTGGGAAAATTTTAACTATTTAAAAAAAGAAAATGAGAGAGTTCGACAAATGGCTGTCAAAGATAGCTTCCAGCCCTAGATCTCTGATGACCTGCATGACCTTAGGCAACAGAAAGATCTAGAGCCAAAGGGACTTCAGAAGTCATCTAGTCCAGACCCTTCATTTATTTATAGCTGAGGAAACTGAGACCCAGGAAAATGAGATTTGTCCAAAGTCATGTAAATAGTAATCACTAGAATTGGGATTTGAACTCAGGCCCTCTGACCCCATAGCTCTTTCTGTTTGATTATGCAGTGGATACTCTTGAGGGGGAGGTAAATAAAATCCTTTCCTCAATCTAAAATTCTCTTAGTTTATAATTCTCTTCACCAGAGTCCAAAGAAGGACTTGTCCAAGCTGGAGCAGAAAGCCCAAGGACTGTTGTGGGGGATCAGCTAAACTCAAGTGCCAGAAAAGAAAATCACCAATGAATGCCTTTTTCAAGTCATGAATCTCTTAATGGTCACTAGGTTCATTTCCATAGGGCTCAGGTTTTTTTCTCCTTTACCCATGGAAGAATAACCAAGATTGAGGGAAAAACACAGGAGAGGAGGGTGTTACTACATGAGGCTTTGCAGCTGTAGAACTATTCCTCCCAAACCCCAAATTCTAGGACACTTCCAAGTTGAACTAGTCAGCATTTAGTCTAGCTCTGGGTGACCAAACTAGGAGCCAGAAAGTTCTTGATGTGTTAAAGAATTAGATGGAATTGATAGAAGTAAATGTAGAGTTCCTGAACTCATTTACTCATTTTAAAAGTGCATATAAGATATAAATTATAATTTATAAAATTTTATATATTTCTATATCACCATCATGTATATTCTTTGTGTGTTTATATATATATATAGAGATAGATAGATAGATAGATAGATAGATAGATAGATAGATAGATACAGAGAGAGAGAGACTACTACAAGCTCAGGATAAGTCAATGATAGGAAGTGTCAATCAAAAGCTGTCAAGAGCAAAAAGAACCAAAAGAAGATAAAATAACTTCTAGATTGCATTGAGAAAAATTGTCCAGAATAGGAGAGGCCATAATTCCGGTCAGACCATCACTGAAGGATTGTGTTCAGTATTTGATGCTACTTAAGACAAGATGAAGCACATCCAAAAAGTGGCCAAAAGTTCTGGAGAAAATGTTTCATCTGTATCATTTGAAGGAACTGAGGATGTTTCACCTGGAGAAGAGATGAATCTCAAAGTCAAGAGTGCTGGTGCTACCTATCTTGAAGATTTTGAAGATATTATGGGAATAGGATTTGTGTGTTTGCTTCATCCCCTCCTCTCCACCTAGTGTGGAAATAGCAGTGAATTAAAGAGTTAGATTTGATATAAGGATTTCTAAATAAATAAAGCAATCCCAAAATGGAATGGGTTGGTGGGGGGAGAGCAGGTTTCCCCTAATCAGAAGTCTTCAAGCAAGCTGGCTGTTTGCTGAGGATGCTTTAGAGAGTATTCTTGGTCAGGTGGAAGGTTTCCATAAACCTCAGAAATGTGCTTCAAAATTGATTCCTCCAGGTATCTTGCAGCTATTCAGGACCCTTATAAATCTCTGGCTCAGCCCTGCCAGGTTTCATGAGATCTTGAAGCTCTAACATGATGATTTGTTTATCTCAAAAAAAAAAAGAAAGGGAAAAAAACTGCAGCCTGCTGACTTGTGATTATAGGTAGAATTACCCTAAGTTTCCCACAGGCCCAGGTAAATGGTCCTTGATTGGGCCCTGTCACTACAGATAGACCCTTCAGCTCTGGGGTCTATTCCCAACAATAGGGTGCAAACATTGCTGCTGCTCAGGTGCCTACTGGTCCATTCTCATGAACCAGTTGTATTTACCTTATCCAGTCTTCTTTGGAGTCTTTTTTCAGCACCTAGTACAGAGCTCCACATAGGAAATATGTTTGAGCAATCAGTTGGAAAATATGATAGTATGGTCAAGAGAGTGCAGGTCTATGTTTGTCTTGGTTTAGATGGTACTGGCTGTGTGATCCATGCAAATGACTTAACCTTTCTGAAACCTAGTTCTTTAGTCCCTTAGCCTCGATGAATTTTTTCCTAATCCACAGAGGGCTTATGCTGTCCTCAGGGCTCCCGTGAATCTGTTCCTGGTTATATTTGGTTCACCTTGGCTTCTCTGTCCTCCCCAAACTATCCCAGTGCCTCCAGAGACCCTGGTAATGGTTTTCTCATCTGTAAAATGGGCAAATTATTTATATTCCCCTCTTTACAGGGTGATTTTAAGGAATTTGTAAACTATCAAGAATCATGTAAATGGGGGGCAGCTAGGTAGCACAGTTGATAGAGGACCAGCCCTGGAGTAAAGAGGACCTGAGTTCAAATCCAGTGTATGACCTTTGGAAAGTCACTTTAACCCCATTGCCTTGCAAAAATTAAAAAAAAAGAATCTGTAAATGCAAACTCAAAATATTAGTTTACAGTGATAAACTGGGCTAGGATTTGGGCCTGCTGAACAAGTGAAGGAGGAAAGGAAGGAAGGAAGGATGGAAGGGAGGTTGAAAGGAAGGAGAAAGGAAGAGAGGAAGGAAGGAAGAAAAGGAAAGGAGGAAGGAAGGAAATATGTATTTATTGAATATCTATTCTGTGTCAGCCACTTTGTCAGGGGCTTTACAAATAGTTTCTCATTTATTCTCAGGGTTGATATGGGGGCGGGGGGAGCTGAAGACAGAGGAGGTAAAGAATCTAGCCAACAGAGCTATAGGAGGTCAGATTGAGCTCCAATACCCATTCCCCTGGTTTCCTGACTACTACAAAGTTCTACTTGGTCACCATCCCAATGTGGCTCCTTAGAGATTAGAAGATAGTTTGTTTCCTGGGGTATCATTTGATGAAGGATGTTATACCTAAACCAGAGATTGTATTATTTATGATAACCAAAACAACCTAAAGACTAATAAAGGAAAGGAGAGATTTGGCTAGAGATGGTAGAAACTGGGGAAAGGAAGGAAGGAAAATAGTGATGGGGAAAGCTACTAAGCATGAGGAGTCAGTGTCAGAGTCTGGATAGTATAATAGGGCAATTGTTTGGAAAGGAGAAGACTTCACAGATGGAATTGGGGAATAGGGGAAGGGGATAGGCACCAATATCTCATTTGAGCCTCAAATGACACTCTGAAGTATATGATCTTATTATCCTCATTTAACAGCTGAGGAAACTGAGACAAAGGTTAAGTGCCCAGGGTCATACTGCTAGTTTCTGAGGTCAAATTTGAACTTGGGTCTTTTGACTCCCTGTCTAGTATTTTATATATTATGGCAACTCCTAGCTGCCTCATATGGCAGTCTGGTAAATCCTTTAGATGCTACTGTTCTCAAAATAGTGTTAAATTGTGTAAAACATATATAGGATTTCAAAGGAAACCAAAGGCTAGTGAAAATAAATGGTCATTTTGCCCATTCAAATACATGAACTTCCTAAAATCCATCAATGGAGCCATCCATAGACCCTGGATAAAGAAAGCAAAAATAAGCCCTACTCCCCCTCACCCCCCTCACCCCATCCCCACATTCCCAGAAAGTCCCCGGACAGAACACAAAGGTCTCCCTGCTGCTTGTTTTTATTGGCCCTGGGACAGACAGACAGATGGATGGAGAATGGAGAGATAGGCTGGGCTCAGGACAACACTGGAGATAGGGGTTGGGTGAAGGATGGAGAGAGGAAGGAAAAACTTCACAAAAGTTAATAAATAAATAAATATGAGGGCAGTGAGGACAAAGGCTTTGAGGATGGCGGGGAGGGAGGAGGAAGGCCCAATGCAAGAAGCCTTGGGTCACAAGCTGATAGGACAAGGGAAGATCCCCAAATCCCCTCCCCCCATTAGGCAGAGAGAGGAGGAAAAAGGAAGGCCTCTCTAGCCTCTTCTCTCACTGATTCCGAGTCTCCATGCTATCCTGTCCTTGAACCTCCTTGAGTTAGGAGTGGTTCTGCAGCCCAGTTCCCCCCATCCCGTGCCCACAGACTTAACATCTCCTCACCAGTTTCCTAGGCTTCAACAGTTACCCAACTAACTGGTCTGCTGATGTCCTATCCCCATCTCTTTTGTGTCTACTCTTTCTGGTTTATCAATCCCTTCACTGATCACTCCCATCCCATCGACCTCATGACACAGGCTGCCTCATTTCCTTTTTGTGCACTTTCTTCTCTTTGGTAAATTGGTGCTTACACCCACCCTTCTCATCATTCCCCTCAATCTCTCTCCCAAAGGCTCCCCATCCAACAGCTAGACTCCCTCTGTGTCCTCCCCTTTGTCATTTCTCATTCTCTCTACCCCTCAGTCCCCTGACTCTTTTTTCCTTCTCTCTTTGTCCCTCATCTCCCTCAGTCCTCTGTCCTTCAGCCTGGTTGAAGCTCGTCGTACCTCAGGAGGGGCTTATGCTATCCCTGGGGCTCCCATTGCCCATGGGTCCATGAGGTAATGACACCTGGTTGGCTGTTGCTGGTGGTATCCGGTCCCCTTTGGCCTCTCTGCCTTCCCCCACCCTACCCCAGTGCTGCCAGAAGGCCCTGGAATGTCCCATGTGCAAGGGCAGGGGAGTCCAGGAGTTAGACTATAGGCATCCCAGAGTTCAGAGTCCAGGAGGCTGGGGGAGGGATTGGAGGTCCAGGAGGCCAGGGATCTGGGATCCAGAAGGCTAAGGGCCGCCAGGGTAGGAGCGTAGCAGCACCTTATGGCGGGTGGCAGCCTCTGCCCTTCGGCGTTTCTGTTCCCCCAGGAACTCCTTCAGCCTATTGGTGGTAAAAGTCAGTGTCTGCCGCCGAAGCTTCATCAGGTAGGCATCCTGAAGCCAGGGGTGTGCCAAACAGTCCTGCAGTGAAGGCCGGCTCCTAGAAAACAAGATGGATTGGAGAGCAGGATTAGCTGGGAGAAAGTCAGCAGAAGTTAGGGGAATTCATTCAAGGCAGGAGGCCAGAAACCAGAATGGACAAGGAAAAGCAAGGGGGCAGCCCCACCACTCACCAGGGGTGGACAGAAAGAACCTTGCGCAAAAAGAGGGCAGCACTCTGGGAGGTATTGGGATACAGCAGGAAGGCATCAAAGCGGCCCCCAACAATCCGGGCTTCTGTCTCCCGGGGGTCTGGCTCATAAAATGGGGAGTGTCCACTGAGCCTGGGGAAAGACATAATAAAAAGGTCAGTGTTGAGGGCAGGAGAGAAACTGGGAATGCAAGGACTGATTTGAACTCTGTTTTATATGGCAATGTAGACCACCACCACCGCCCTGGCCTGTGAGGCAAAGGATTGGAAAAATTCTGGGGAAAGAGCTGCCTAGAGCTAATGAAATGAAAAAGAGGTCTCTGCGAACAGAGATTTGTTGCTGGAAGGAAACTTAGAATCCATCAAATTCTATCCCCCCACTTCACAGATGAGAAAACTGGCACTCAATGTTGTTGACTTTCCCAAGAGTCACCCAAGCAAATGGTGTCTGAAGTGGGATTTAAATCCAGAGCTTCCTGACTCCAAGCCTAGCACTCTGTCTCCTTTACCATCCTACCTCTTACATCAGGTCCACAGAAGCGAACTGTGAAGTAAGAGCAGAATATAGCAAGTACAGGGAGGCGGAATAGTACGAGGGCAAGGACTTGGGTTGTATGAATGGGTTCCTCTGCTTAAGGATCACTCACATGATGTAAGTGAGCACACCAACACCCCAGATGTCTGTGGCAGAGCCAATGGGTTCACCCTTCACCATCTCAGGAGCTGGTAAGAGAAGAGACAGAGTTGACCTAGCTACCTGTGGATGGTGTCTTTGCTGAATATGGGGGTTCCCTGTTAGGCAATGGGGAGTAACGGTGACAGGGTCAAGCCCCAACCCACCACGTCACTCAACACAATTACAAGTAGCCTCTACCACTTGAGGAATACAATCCAAAATTGTGAGCTGGTATTCAAGACCTTTTCAAAAAATTCCAACCTGCCTTTCCTTCCTCTTTCTTTTCAGTATTAAATATCTAGAAAAGGCAGCCTACCCTTCATAGCCCTACTTCTTCACCTTCCACTCACTCACTCCTTAACTCCAGATAATTTAGCTTTCTTTCTACTTCCCCCATTGATATTTCTCCCTTTGAGGTCATCCTTGACCATCTTACTGCCAAATCCTGTGGCCTCTTCCCATTTCTTACCCCTCCTTGAAATCTCTGCAGCAGTGGACATCCCTAACCCCCTTCTTCTGGGTATATTCTCCTCTCTTTGCTTTCTTGCCATTGTATTCTCAGCTGCTTGTCTGACCTTTCCTTCACTATACTATTTGCCATCTTTGCTTTCTTTTCCTGATTCCTAACTGTAGGCATCCTTTCTGGCTCCAAGCTGCCTTTCCAGTCCTGTCTCCTGATCATTCTCTTTCCAGTCCAGCTGACTGCCATATAGTAAGCACTTAATAAATCCTTATTTCCTTCCTTCCTATACCCTATATTTGAGAGAAACTAGACAGCTCATTCTCCAAACACATCTCTCAGTTTCTGGAGAGTGCCCTTACTTGAACTGTTGCCAACACAGAGTATGTTAGTTCCCCATCTCCCATTCTTCAAGTCTGGAAGGAAAGGGAAGTGACCTCTCCTCTTTTGTCTAAAACCTCAGTGTAATGCATCACCAGTTCTGTTTTCCTCACCCTCTATTTCTCTGTTATAGTTAGGGCATATGTCTTCTCTCCCTACTTGATTTGAAAACTAGAACCTTGCTTATTCATCTTTATACCTCTGAAGCATCTAGCACAAGATCTTGTATAAGCAGGTACTTAAAAAAATTTGCTAATTTTAATTTGCCAAATGAGAGCATCAAGGGCCATAGACATATGTTGGTCACTAGGTGCCTCTAGCTCATGTATTCAGTTATCCCTTCCACATCACAAGTGCGCCAGGCATGAAGTACCCCAGTCATCTGAAAAATCCACATAAAAACTTTTGGTCTTTCCTTCATACCAGAGAAGAAGTCTGAATTATTTTGGTACCAAAAGATAAAAAATGTTGATATTATATGATACTAAACATTATTATGCATTTCTGAGTTTATAAATGTTTTTGGTGTTGTCTGCATGTTATTTTCAGTTTCCACAAAACTCCCCCAAATTTTCCCTTTTAATTTCTTGTGCTAATTCATGTTGGAGAAAGTTGAGATGTGGAAGGCATATCTGCCCAGCCAATGTGGCAGTCACTGTCTTCCCAGGTGGATATCCATGGAAGAGCATTCTTTAGGAAACTTTCAAGGCTATGACTTGGGTAGGGTTGTTGTATCCCAATGCTTCTTTGAGCTAGGTTAGAGCTGGAGTTAGCAAGTACAAATGTAAGTCTAGGTCCCTTGGTTCCTTTCATCTTCAGCCTTTGGCCAAGTTGTGGGACCCCTTATTCCTGCCCAGAAGTCAACCCAGTGCTTTTATTTTATTTATTTATTTGTTTATTTGTTTATTTGTTCATTTATTCATATATTTATTTATTTGTTTATTTATTTATTTGTTGTAGGTTTTTTGCAAGGCAAACGGGGTTAAGTGGCTTGCCCAAGGCCACACAGCTAGGTAATTATTAAGTGTCTGAGACCAGATTGGAACCCAGGTACTCCTGACTCCAGGGCTGGTGCTTTATCCACTATGCCACCTAGCTGCCCCTATACCCAGTGCTTTTAAAAAGCTGCCACTGACCCCAGGTTTTAGAGCTTGCAAGGTACTTTCTGTTTGAAGTGGTCCAGAAGGGATAGGATTCCATGAACACCTAGCCTCTGACAGGAGATTTCCACACAGCTAAGTAAGTATCTGAGACTGGATTTGAATCCAGGGCCTCCCGACTCCAGGACCAGTACTCTATTCACTGCCCCACCTAGCTGCCCCAAGCTAACCCCTTTTAAGCTCCCAAAGCCCAACTCACTTCCCTGAGGTTTCCTAGAGAAGGCCTAACTGTATCATGTAGTTTTTTTTTAATGGGACTGGAGTGGGAATGATACCCAGAGAGTGCCACCCTGATAATTAGGAGCACAAACCAACATTCAGCCTGACCAGGCCTCACCCATGTACTCCAGAGTGCCAGCACGGTGCCCCAGGGGCTGCAGGGCCTGGGGGCTATAGGGCTGGGCACTGCCAAAGTCCACAATCTTGAGAGCATTGTCATGGGTCAGCAGCAAGTTGTCAGGCTTGATGTCCAAGTGGAGTACGTGGTGGTCATGTAGGTATTCCAGGCCCTGCAGCAGCTGGACCACATACGTGGCCACATCATCCTCGGAGTAGCGAAACCTGAGGGAGGAAAGAAGGGCCATGGCACAGGAGGGCATGGGGAGGACCCAGGGGCTCTCTGGGGCTGACCCCCTCTCCTCTACATCATGTGGCCAGAGGCCTCCATTATCTCCCTCCTTCCTTCCACATTGGCCCTACCGTTCACTGAGTCCACAGAGCAGCTCGCGGTTACCGCAGCTCTCCGCAATGAGGACGAGGTAACGTGGGGTGATGTACGCCTCGTGCAGGGACATGAGTCGCTCATGGTGTAGGGAGCGTAATACTTCATATTCCTGGAGCACCCTCTGCTTCCCTTCTGCCACATAAGGGACAATCTTCGCCACGAATGACCGGCCTGTAGCATTCTCCCGGCAAGCCCTCACCACACCAAAACGACCCCTGGACGTAGGATTGAGGTGGGGGGGAAGGGAACAGATTGAGTCTACCACAGGGTGAGGTCATGGGAAATGAAAGACATGGGTAAAGCCAAGTGACATGGAAACCCCAAATAATGGCAGGAAGCCAGAACAGAGGCTTCTGGGGAAAGAGAAAAGGTCTTTCGGCATCCTTGTCCCCTCCTATATCTCAGGCCCCTGTGGGTTTGAACATCAGGATTCTGCATCAATTTGCCCACCCCCAGTTCTACCATAACCCTTCCCCCCAACAACCAGCATTTATTAATTGAACCATCCTCATCCCTCTTTTGAACTTGCCTGGCCTTTTCCTCCAGGAAGGTGTAGGGTTTCTGGGGAGGTCCTTGACGAAGAGTGGTGCCCTCAGGGCCAGGAGAGCTGGGGGATCCACGTCCTGGAGAGCTGACCCTGTCCTTGACTGGGGTGACGCTCTGCACAGTCACCTTAGTGGGGCTGGGGGTAGGCTCAGGGGTAGGGGCTTCTGACACAAAAGAAGTTACCACATACATAGGGGCTGGGGAGGAAGTTGGTTTACTCTCAGGGATACTAGGAGATGGAACTTTTGTGTTAGAGGCAAGAGACTGAGTCTCAGGAGGTGGGGGCTGATCGCTGGAGGATGTGAGCTCTACTGGCCGTGCAGCCAGCAGACCCCTGTGCTTTCGAGGAGGAGTTGGGGGAGGTGGGCCTACAGCCTTGAGGTGAGACTGGACCTGGTTGAGAGGTGATAGGGGAGAGGAGGTGGTTGGGGCTGAAGGAAGAGACTGTGGAGAGGCTGGAGCCACAGAAGATGCAGGCTCAGGGACAGGGGCTGGGGAGACTGGAGAGGTTGGGGCTGAGGTATCAGGGGTTGGTGTGGCTGGAGCTGGAGAAGCTGGGGCTGGAGAGGCAGAGGGTGGTGTGGCTGGGCCTGAAGAGGCTGCAGAGGCTGGGGCTGGGGGAGAGATAGGTGAGGTAGGAGTGGAAGGAATGGGGGTCCTAGAAGGCTCTGAGGTAATAGGAATTTCTTGTTGAGTAGTAGCTTTCAAAACTGGGGTATCTGGGCAGAGAAAAAAAGCATTTTTTTTTTAGATTTTTTTGCAAGGCAAATGGGGTTAAGTGGCTTGCTCAAGGCCACACAGCTAGGTAATTATTAAGTGTCTGAGACCAGATTTGAACCCAGGTACTCCTGACTCCAGGGCCAGTGCTTTATCCACTATGCCACCTAGCCACCCTGAGAAAGCATTTTCTATAGAACCCTCCATGTAGGAGGAGATCCTGGAGATGAATCAATTTGGAAGGAGAAAGTTAAAAACGCAGCCCCAAGGATCCCAAGGTCTTGAGGGCTCAGGCAACTGAGGGGTATTATTTTAATCCCACTGATTCCAAAACCATAGGTCCCCATCCCACCAATATTGAATTTTTCCCACCATCCATCCCTCTAGGGTCCCAGTCCCCCCCAACCTCCTGACCTGTGGATTTCCCCACAAGGATCTTCTCTGATGCATTGCTGAAGGGGCCCTGCCCAGCTCGGTTGGCACATGCCACTCGAAACCTCACAGTCATGCCCGGTGGCAGTTGAGTCACATTGTAGTAACAATCATTGATGCCTGAGCTCACACACTGCCATGTGGACTCCCCTGGGGACAGAGAGGAGATAAGGGTTGGAGGTGGGCAGTGGGGGGCTGTCATGAGGGAGCCCAGGGGGGGGGTCTATCCCACACAACAGGGTCCCCAGGAGTTCTATAGAGAAACAAGGGAGGGGTAAATGGGTTAGTGTGCTGGTGGTGAGAATCTAAGGGGAAGGGGAGAAGAAAGAAGCCCAAATTTAATTGCTCTCTTCTTATTAGGGTTCCCTCATCTCCTTTGGAGATTTCTGCATACTCCCATTGTCCCAGACCCTCCCAGATTTCTCTCAACTCCCAGGAACCCTTCTGCCCAGTCTTACCATCTATACGTTGCTCTAATGTGTATGTACAAGGGGCTCTACTATCTCCGGGCTTCCAGACCACCAATGCTGTATCCTGGTATTTCTGGGGCACTTCAGGGGGAGCCAGCTTCCCTGGCAGGCCTTAGTTGGAGGAAGATCTCATGAGCCCTTCAACGCCAACTCCAGTTCTCCATTTGTTCTCTCCTCCTCTCCCACCCCTCCACTCTCACTCCTACTGATCCTGCCCCATGTACTCACGGGCCACAGCCATAGTGCAGGAGCTGGTGGCACTGCCCAGAGCATTGCGGGCAGAGCACTCATACAGCCCAGCATGACGCTTCCCAGCACGAGGGATGGTCAGCAGCTGCCGCCCATCTTTGCAGGATACAATAGTCACTGATGGGTCTGACCGAAGGGACTGTTTGTCTGCAGGGGCCAAGAAAGGACCACGGATATGTCAGTCTTTTAGTCTTAACTCCTCACGATCTCCCAGACAACCCTGGACCCTCTCTCTTATTGCCAGGCATTTCCTGGCTTTCAAGAGTCAGTCAAGTAGGGTCTATCTCTTCCAAATTAAGGGTCAGGGGAGGTCACAGAATGCACAGGTCACCAGATCACAGAATGAGGGTGGGCACCATGATGGGGTAAGGGGGTGGCAGAAGGTGAAAAAACATATTGTTGTTACCTTTTGTCCAGGATATGTGGGGTGCGGGGCAGGCTGCTGGGAGGCACAGGAGAGTGGCTGCCTCTCCCTCCAGCAGCACCTGGTCCTTCAGTTTGATATGAAAGACAGGAGGAAAGTCTAAAGGGAGAATTAGAGAAAAACAGAGGAAATGTTAGGGGGAGAAAGAACTAACGAGCCAATAAACATTTGTAGAAACTCTTCTTTGTGCAAGGAGTGATGGGGCCTGCTTAGTGGATAAGAGCCCTGTCCTCAAAAACCTTCCCCTGAAGTGGATGAAATAAAGACATGTACCAATGACAGCAGAAATTATATATGACTTTTAATAATTAACTTTTTTTGTTTTTATTTTTTAGGTTTTTGCAAGGCAAATGGGGTTAAGTGACTTGCCCGAGGCCACACAGCTAGGTAATCATTAAGTGTCTGAGACCTGATTTGAACCCAAGTACTCCTGACAGTGCTTTATCCACTGCGCCACCTAGCCGCCCCAATAATTAACTTTTAATAATAATTTAATTTGATAATAGCTAGCAATTATATACTATTATAAGATTTGTAAAATACAATATATATTTGCTTATATTTAAATGCCCCTTACAACAAAAAATGTGAAGTAGGTGCAATTATTTATTATTCAAGTAGGAACTTTGATAGTTGCCATTTTACAGATGAGCAAACTGAGGCTAAGGGAAATTAAGTAGTTTGTCCAGTGTCACACACACAGCTAGTAAGTGCCTGAAGCAAGATTCAGATTCTTATTAGCCAACAACAGCTCTCACCTCTAGAGCACCTGCTTACACTAAATACTTTACAAATATCTCATTTTCTCCTTCAAACAACCCTGGAAGGTAAGTACTACTATTATTCTCATTTTACAGATGAAGAAACTGAGGCAAAGAGATTATGTGACTCCACTGTCAAACAAGCTCTGAGACTGTATTTGAACCCAGGTCTTCAGCATTTCTAGTCAATGTACCACCTAGAGGCATCTGATTATTATGGCAACCCTGTAAAAAGGGTAACAGGCATTGTTTTCCCCATTTTACAGTTGAAAAAACTGAGGCTTAAAGAAAAGAAAGATTGAACAAAAATAACAAACAGATAGGTAGATGAATGAATCAAAGGATGGATTTTTTAGGGGTGGCTAGGTGGCAGTGGATTAAGCACTGGCCCTGGAGTCAGGAGTACTTGGGTTCAAATCCGGTCTCAGACGCTTAATGATTACCTAGCTGTGTGGCCTGGGGCAAGCCACTTAACCCCATTTGCCTTGCAAAAACCTAAGGAAAAAAAAAGACTGAGGCTGAAAACATTGTTATTTATCCAAGGCCACACAGTCATTAAATATCTAAGATAGGAAAGCAGATTCAAGTCTCTCCTGACTTGAGATTCCATTTTCTTCTCACATTTGTTGGTGAATCGTTTTTTCAGTCTTGTCAGATTTTTTCATGATGCCATTTGGGATTATCTTGGCAAAGATACTGGAAAGGTTTTTGTCATTTCCTTCTCCAACTCATTTTACAGATGAGGAAACTGAGGTACATAGGATTAAGTAACTTGCCTAGGGTCAAATAGCTAGTACGTGTCTGAGGTTGGATTTGAACTCAGGAAGAGGAGTCTGACTCTAGGACATTGTGTCACCTAGCTGCCTATCTTCCCACCCCGGTATATCGTATAGAAATAATGACTGCAAAGGAGGATGCCAGCATCCATACGAGGTACTCCGTGCTAGGGGTATTCATAGAAGAGAAAATTTACTTTTGACTGATGGCAGGGAGGAATAATTCCATGAGATGAGAGGGACAACGCGGCTGGTATGAAGCCAACCTTCCTCTTTACTCTATGGGAGCGGAGCCAACAGCCAGGCTGGGACCACTATTATGGAAGTTTAATTGGACCCAGCTGGTGCGAGCCTAGCCTGGTCATGAAAATAGGAAGGGGCTAGAAAAGGCATCAGCTTGGAAACAAAGAATGGGGAGGTAGGGAGGGGGAAATCAGCATCTATTGGGACCTCCCATGTGGCAGACACTATGAAAAATACTTTATAAATATCATCCTAAATGATCCTCAAGACAACCCTGAGAGTTAGATTCTGTTATTATTCCAATTTTATAGATGAGGAGACTGAGGTCTTGCTGAGTCGAAGCCCACATCTATCCAACTAGCTGTATCAGACAGAGTGAAATCTGGAGTCAAAAGACTTGGATCTCCGAGCTCACTTTGCTTCTAATCACCTGTGTGACTTTAGCCAAGTCACTTAAAACCTCCATGGGCATGTTTTCTATTCTGTAAAAGGAGATAATCACACTCTAATCTTTTTGGAGATTCCTCTTAGTTAACTCCTAGGGTGTCACGGTGCCTGGCCATAGTCAGATGTCTGAGAATGGGCTAGTTAGCTAAAAAAGCTGGACGACTCATTAATATCTAAATTCAGGACAAGTGATCTATTTTCTTTAAGTTTGGTTTATATCTTCTTTCTTGTAATTGTTGGTCAATCTCCTCTTTCTCTAACAAGTTATGGAGAAAGAAAATGGGAGTTCATGTCCTAGAGGCAGTGGCAACAGGGGAAAGGAGATGGCTCACCCAGTACTTTGGAGGTGGAGGGAAGTGGTGAGGAAGGACCACTACCTATTGAAAATAATGGGAAAATAAGTCTCCAGTGTGGAGAACAGAGGCCCTTCTGACCAGGGATCTATTTTATTTTGTCCCATCAGCCTATGGAAGGACAAGTGAGAAAAAGGAAGATCAGAAACTGAGTGAGCAGGCTGGGTGGTCACTCCACCATGTGATTTGAGAAGGGCTGGAATAGCTCACCACCCAAAAATATCTCCTTCCACCTCCTCCTCCCAACCTCCATGCTGAGACTCTACAAATAGAGGATCTTTCTTTTAGATTAAGCACTACCCCCTCCCTCTTTTAAAGGCAAATACCCAGGGTGACCTGAATGCTGTGATAATGAGAATTGGGGCTAACAAACAGAAGACTCTGGCTGGTAGAAAGGGCCTGGGAGGGGAAAAGTAAAGGAGGGAGATGGGGAAAGGGACAGGAGAATGGAAAAGCAGGGATTTTTCTAAAGGCCAGTCCTGGTTGATAAGATAAGCAAACAAGACCAGAGTTCTATAACACTGAAGAGTTGTATCAGCTTGAGTAAGTCACATTCTCTTTTCTAGTCCTCAGTTTCCTCATCTGTAAAATGAAGAATTTGTACTAGAGGATCCAGAAGGTTCCTTCAAGATCTGATTTTTGATGATTCTGCTTCCTAAGGCAAGGGTGGGGAGGGCAGTTATGTGAATGCTAGTTATTGCAACAGGAGTGGGAAAAAAAGGGTAGATTTGGGAACCCTAGGGCTAAGAAGAGACAGAAACAATGTCTTAGGGATCTGGAAAATCAGAGGGCTAGATTCTCTCCATCTTAGGCAAATGTCCCCTAAAGTCTTTCAGTTATCTGAAACTGGTCTGGTAAAGGGGAGAATGACCTAGGAAAAATATATATCCATGTTGGCATGGCAAAGAAATCAAGTAACCTCAAGACCCCACAGCCTGCCAAGACACCCTCATTCCCCCTCCAAGATAGACCCCAGAATGCCTTTCCTCCCACCACTGCCCCAAAATAAAGGGAAAAAATAACCAAGGACAAGATTATTGGTGACACCAGTGATGTCCTACCTGACTCACTGCGAATGTACTCGTAGCCCAAAGTAGAATCCTCCTGGACACTGGATGGAAGGTTAGGTTGTGATGACCCTTTGTCCTTCCGTGACCTTGGCAGGCCCCAGCGATCCCAGCGGGACCGAGTCCGACCTTCTCCAGGACCTGCAGAAATCTTAACTCATTGGCACTGGCCCACCTGGCCCTCTTCTATCCTCCTATTTTGACTTTGCAGATGACCCAACACAGGGAAGGCTACAGATGGGAAGTAATTACCCCCTTTCCTGTCTTCTCATTCTATTCTAAGACTTCCCCTTGCCTCATGCCTTGGACTTCAATTCTTTCAGCCCTTGAGAGACTTCATATTCCCTAAGACCTGGGACAGATACCTTACCCTTATGTATTTTCAGGACTGTAACATATTCTATTTTTAGGAAACTTATGTACCTGGTTTTACATTTCCTTGTTTTGGGCATGGGGAAGGTAGGAGAGAAGGACAAGTTGGAATAATTAGTAATGAGCTAGAACAGCCACAAATCCCACGCAACCAGAAGGTTTCACAAAGGAAGGGCATGGGGGTAGAAAGAAGATTCTACTCTAGATGGGAAAGAGCCAAAGTTCTCCAAGGCCAGGAGACAAGTAGAGCTCAACTCTACCAAACCAGAATGAGTCACGGACCAAGCAAGGCCAGCCTAGGTGTCTCTAGTTGGAGCACTGTGTAAGCTATTCTAAGTGAGACTTTGCACTTTGGTTCCCTCACCCTAGTGTTGGCTTTTTAAATTTGTTTAGTCTTCTTACCCTGGAAATCTTACTCTTATAATCAATTCAGGGAAGTTCATGGAACAAGCTTGCACTCGGGGTGACCTTCCATAGAAGTCAGAAAAGAAGAGGAAGGGAAGGATCCTTGGGTTCATAAGGATCAAAAGGGTCTGGAGGACTTCCAGATCAAGGAAGTTTTAGATCAGGTCCTCGGGACTGTCTACGAGGAGGTGGAATTTCTTCAGAGCTGACTCCCATCAACAGGGCCTCTTTTCTTCAGAACTAGCCCTCCACCCCCAGCCCCGGCCTCCCTGTACTTCTAAGGCAGTGAGCTCTTTGTCCCAGACTTGTCTCCTGACTGTTCAGCGTCCCCCAGCTCTCCAGTCTAGCTGTCATGCCCCCCCACTCCTGGGTTTTCCCAGTCTTAGTCCCCTCCTCTCCATCCCAAGGGGCTCTGCTGCTGTCTCTATCATCCACCGCCTAGAGTCCAGCCACAACTGAGCAAGCCTACCTGAAGAAGCTGAGGTAGCACTAGCCTCAGAACCCAGTGACTCTGCTGAGGGTGTGGCGGTGCCCGCTTGGGCCGACAGTTGGTTGTGGGGCAAGCCAAGGCGTCGCAGGCTCTCTCCCTCCGAGGTTGCCCTACGCAACCGGCCCAGAAGTGGAGTGCTCCCCCCAGACCGGCCTCCGGACTCCTCGCTGCTGCCACTGCGGTGTAGACGCCCTGAGAGCTTCTCCAGAGTGGCACTGAGTTTCCTCCGAACAGCCAGCACTGGGGAGCCCCTGGCTGAGTCACCTCCCTCTGAGCTCTCACCATCCCCAGTCCGGGGAGACCCCCAAGATGGGTGACGTTGGGAAGGGGGTGTCCGGCGAAGCCTCTGGGACAGGGAGAGGGAGAGGCGTCGTACCAGCCCCAGCTCCCTGGATGCCCCAGCCCCACGAAGGTCCTGCACAGAACGGGACCGCTCCTGTCTCTTCACCAGCTCCAGTGGGGTCCCAGCTGGGCTGGGCCTGTACATGCCGTCTTCCTCCTCTGATCCCCGGGAAAGGCCCCGCTCCTCAGACTGAGAGCGGCTCAGCATCCGTAGCCTCCGAGCCAGAGGAGACTGGCGACTTTTCTTGAATTTAGCTTCAAATACTTCTTCCGAGTCCAGATTTTCAATGCTGCTTAAGCTCCTTTCGGAGCCAGTAGGCCTCGGGGGAGCCACCACTTTCTCCCCAGGAGGAGCAAGCCCCTTGACTCCCAGGCCTTGCTTCCCGGGGTGGGCAGAAGCCACCTTGGCAAAGACAGCTGCGTGGGGTTTGGGCTCTGGTGGAGGGCCCAAGATGATCTTTGGGGCACCAGGCAGTTGGAGAGACTGTAGGATCTGAGCGTATGGGGTAAGGGGGGTCTCTGGGACTGGGGGGACCTCAGATGCCTTTAGGGGTTCTGGGGTCCTGGAAGGCCCTGGCTTAGGCACTTGCTCTTGTCGAGCAGTCTTGGGAGGCCCTGGCCGGGGAGAGCCCCTAGAGGAGGCCAAGGCCTGCTCAGTGGGTCCTGGGGAAGCAGGTTTTGTGGGAGATAGCTTGGCAGGGCTGGGCTTGGTGGGGCTGTGAGACTGGCTTTCACTGAGAGCAGACAGGGAAGGGGACTCCTGTAACCTCCGAGCCCCTAGGCGGGCCACCGGGATCTCCAGGGGGGCTCCAGCCCGACGGTGCCTACCCCTGGGTTCTGCCTCCCCCTGGGAAAAACTGCTGCTTTTCTGAAGGCTGCGGGCCTCAGGGGGCAGTGGATGTCGAGGGGCTGCCTCACTGGAGGCAGCCCGGGCCAGCCGGGGGTCCCGGGTCCTTCCTCCAGCCCCCAGGCTCTCGAGCAGAGGTCCCCTGAGACCGCTGACTTTGCCATCTTCAGGACCTACCCGAAGCAGCCGCTGCCGCAGGGCCTGGAGTCTCTGGGCATACTCGCCCTCCCCCAGGCCCCCTCGGGTCAGGTGGGCAGCCCCCGGGCTAGGGCTGCGGCGCTGGGGCAGGTCTACAGAGGCGGCCTTCTGCAGCCCCCGGCCTGGCTCCCGCAGCCCTGCCCCGGGCAGGGCACTCTCTGCCGAGCTGCCCCTGCGGAGCTCCCCTCTCCGGGGGGCAGCCTTGGCAGCCACCTGAGGTGGACCTGGGGAGGGGAGAGCCTGAGAGCCTGGAGCCCGGCTGGCCCCTGGGGAGGGCACGTGGATGTCCCCTGGGGGGGGCCCACCCTGTTCCTGCCAGTCCATGGGGCTGGAGTCCCTAGGGTCGGGAGCCCCAGGGGCATCATCCTCAGTGGGGATGTCAGTGAGGGAGACTCGAGAGCCAGAGAACTCAGGCAGCAGCGGGCGAGGCACGGAGGGCAAGTCCTCCAGTTCCTCTTCTTCTGAGTCTGAGGAAGATGAAAGACCCCCTGGGGGTGGGCGCCGAGGCACTGCCACCCACACCCGCTCAGGGGGAGCCCGCAGCAAGGCTGGGATGGAGCGCAGCACCAGATGGCACTTGTAGCTGATCTGGGAACGCTGGGAAGAAGGGAACAGGGGAGTCAGGGAAGGTGGGAGCCCCGAGCACAGGCAGGCCAACCACCCCAGGGACCAAGAGGAAGGGAGGAGAAATGGGCATCTAAGAGGAAGCAGAAAGTTCGAGAGAGATGGACAGTCAGAGGCAGACAAGACAGAGACTGGGAAGAAAGAGTCAGAGACAATCATAAAGAGAGAGAGAAATAGAAATGGAAAGAGAGCCAGAGAGGGAGAAAAAGAAACAGAGAGATAGAGAAACAGAAAAAAGACAAACACAGACACAGAGAGAGAGCCAGAGCCAGAACTAGCTAGAGACAGAGACACAAAGAGAGCCAGAGACAGAGAGAACCAGAAAGACAGACAGACAGAGAGAAACAAAAACAGAAATAGAAACAGAGAGACAGAGCCAGAGTCAACTAGAGACAGACACAGAGACTGAGAGCAAGAGTAAGAGACAGAGACAGACAGACAGACACAGAGCCAGAGTAGAGTCACCTAGAGACAGAGTCACAGAGAGAGAGACAGAAAGGTTGAGAGATACAGAGAGAGACAGACAGAGACAGACAGAGAGAGGGAGGGAGAGAGAGAGAGCGAGAGAGAGAGAGAGAGAGAGAGAGAGAGAGAGAGAGAGAGAGAGGACAGAGAAGATATGGCAAAATGACCCTTTTTATTGCTGGCAAAAAGTCTGCATTATTACTATGTACTTTAAGTGTTTGTGACATTCAAAAAATGATCATCTGGATTCTGGGTAGAGGGGCTGCCCAGAAGATAGTGGAGGAGTATCATCCAAAATTAACCTGCCTCAGGGGTAAAGCTGGTAACTGTTGATTGGGTTCAGAGCCTGGCTGTCATCCCAGCTGCACAAATGGGCTCGAGCTGCTGGTGCCCTGGCAATGGGATTTGGTGGGAGGGGTCTTGCTTTTGGTAATCAAATGTGGTACTAGCTGAAAAGCTGCAGGACCTGCATTTGATTCCTAATCTTGCTACTTAGGACCAATGTGACCTTGAGGGAAATGTCTCTGGCCCTCCATGTCCTCATGTGTAAAATGGGCCAAATGATCTCCCAAGTGCCCACCCAGGCTAAATCTTATGTTCTCAGGAACAATGAATCTGTCCCTTTCGGGTTTTCTGGCAGAGAACAGTCTTTCTCAAATCCAGGGATGCTAGGACAGACATTGTGGACCATGGGGCCTGCCTAATCCTACAACTAAGTATAGCTAACATTGATACAGCTATTATACCATGTGCTAAGAGCTTTACAAATATTAACTCATTTGAGTCTCACAACAACCCTAGAAGGAGATGCTAGGTGACCCCCATTTTACAGAAACCAAGTCAAACAGAGATTAAGTCCAAGGTCATCCTCTAGTATGTCTCTGAGGTTGTACAGGAAGTCAGGTCTTCCTGACTCCAGCCCCACTGTGCCACCTAGCTGTCATCAAGTCCAAGACTAAACAAAGATTAAAACAAAATAGCAAGAACCACCCTTAACAACAGACTCATACCTAAGTTTAGGAAAACAACTGAGACAGAACGGTCCAGGACCAGAGTCAGACACAGTGGGAGGAAGTATGTGATGAAGTGAGTTCATGATATCCTCCATGAAGGGATGTGATTTTAAATAAAAGAGGGTTTCTTTTCATGATCCTCTGGGATTGGATAGTGTCCATCCAAAATGGTCAGCTGATGCTCTCCTTTGGTGTTGGGGCATGTCTCTAGTAGGGTTAAGTGGATGCCCACTTAGAGATTAAGTAGAAAGCTGTGGTGCTACCCAAAAGCCTGCCCAATGGCTGAGGATGGGACTAAGATTATAAAATGGAGGAAAGTTCTGGGTTTTGAGAAAACATTTTTCATTAAGTCAGAGTGTGAGTGGCATACCAAGGTGTAGACTCCATGCCTAGTGACTCATGACTTAGCAAGTTTGGGGACTATCCAGGCCAGAGTTAAAAGGATTCCCATATTCATACTTTCAATTGTCCTCACCCTATTCTCATTATGTCTATGTTATCTTCTTCCTCATGGGGTCTGGAGAGCATGGGGGAAGGTGTAAGAAGGGAAAGAGGGTGTGGATCCTGGAGCCAGGGATGGAAGCAGTAACAAAAGAAGGGGGGATAGAATCAGATAAAGGTAGAGAGATGTGAGGGCTGAAGCCACCAGATTAGGGACCTGTCTTCTGGATCCAGGAGTGGGAGAATTCCATGGATGCAGCAAAAAGGAATTCCCTGAGTCAGTCCCTTGGAACAGTAACAAAAACCAGAAGGCCACTATAGCCAGAAGGGCCCATAACCTTATAAGGTCAGGATACTGGGATGTGCATATAGTGTCAGACTTAGGGCATGACTAAAGGGGTTTTGTGTGTATGTATGTATATGTGAATGTGTGGTATGTCGAAACATGATTTGAAAAGGACCAAGAAGAATATAAGTAGAGATACCAAGGAGAACAGGGATGAAATGATAAGGCAGGTAGTTGGTATAGTTGACAGAGTCCATATGGAGTCAGGAAGACCTGATTTCAAATCATATCACTTACTAGTTGTATGATCTTGGGCAAGTCACTATTTTAATTACTTCAGTTTCCTTATCTACAAAATGGAAATTTGAAATATATATATACTTATAAAATAATAGAACCTACCTTCAAGGGTTACAATGAGGATCAAGAAGATATATGTAAAACAATTTGCAAACCTTAAAGCAATAAATATATTTATATATTCATATATTCAAATGTATATTCATATATTCAGATGTATATTCATAAAAGATGATGATGATGATGATGATGATGATGATGATAAGTGTGTATATTATGAGAATAGAAACCTAACTTTGGCATGGTGAGCATAGAGTGTCTCTCTTACACCTAGGGCAGGATGGAGAAGACCTTCCTGTGTCCATTTTCAGCTACTGTAGATTTATTTGCATTCCCAGGGGGCTGCCCCATTCATCACCCCCTCTTCCCTTCTTCCCTCCAGCCTTTGCTAGCAGAGACATTTTCTCGTGGATGCTGTGGCACACTTTGGGAAACTGGCAATGATTTGTTAATATAGAGGACTGATGGCTTCAGATCACAGCCCAAAAGTTGGCAGGGGGGCCCAGAAGGGGCACCAGCTCTATGATAGGAGGCACAGCTGGAAGAGTCTCACACATGGGGTTTTTCTCCAGAGGCAAAATGGCACCTAGCCATATAGTGAGACTGGGCCTAGATACTAGTTAGGGAGAGAGATGATTAGCCTAGATAACTGGTGCTGGTCTCTAAAATTAAATTAGGGGCATCTTAGGAAAAGATTCCTGCACTCTTTAAATTTAGTTTACATTTATCTGTTCCCCATTAAATGTTAGTTTTAAAAAATGTGTTAGCCAAGTCCTGAAAACTACAACTTCTGGATTCTTAATGAAAAATAAAAGGGCCATTCACTTCATGGCAATCAAGAGGATTTAGGAACTATTGGTAGTTGGAAGATACAGGAGAATCATTGCTGATGGGCTATCAGCTTCTTTCCAGCACCCCCAATGTCTTTGAGGCACCAAGGAGAGAAGATTGAGTAGCAAGCAGAAAAGGATCCCAAGTGGGGTTGAGCTAAGGCAATGAGAGCCAGTCTCTTTCCTGTCTGGGGACCCATCTCCTCAGATCAGCCCCTAGAAGCCAAGTGTGATGGTAACCTAAGTAATGGCATCTGCTGGTGTTCTAGGGAGGTGTCTATTCAAGAAAGGGGGGGTGGCTCAGGAGAGGAAAGATACAGAAAGAGAACAGGGGAAGGAAGAGAAGCAAAGGGGAAGAGATAGAAGAGAGGAGAAGAGAAGAGGTGGAGGCAGAGGGAGAGAGAAACAAAAAGAGCAGAAGGGGAGGGAGAGAAGCAGGAGGGGAGAGATAAAAGATGGCATGGATGGAAGAGGGAGGGGAAGGAGGAGAAGGAGAAGGGGAAGAGAGGAGAGGGGGGAGAGGAAGATAGAAACAGGGAGAGAAGCAGGGAGGAAGAAAGGAGAGAAGAGAGGAGGCAGAGGGAGAGAGAAACAGAAAGAGAAGAGGGGGAAGGGAGAGAAGGATGGAAGAGCAGATGAGAGGCACGGATGGAAAAGGGAAAGAAGAGAGGAGAGGGGATAGAGAGAAGAAGAGGGAGAATGTGAAAGTGGGCAGAGGGAGGTCAGAGTAGGGGGTGAGGGATTGAAACTCACCTGCCACCTCCTCCGAGACAGGAACAACTTCAGGTGATCAGTGCTGATATCTGTTCCTTTTGCTGTTGCCTATAAACATGGGAGGAGGAAGGTAGAGTGAATAAGGGTGGTGTCTTTAGCCCTTCACTTTCTGTGCAACCTCCCCTTACCCTCTCTTAGCTCCAACCTCTTTCTACTGACAACAGAAACTGAGGAGTAACTAGGGCATATAAAGAAATGGAGACTGAGAGAACTGAAGAATCATTTTTTTGGTTTTATTATATCATTTTAATCATGCCTGACTGTTAGTGACTCCATCTGGGGTTTTCTTGGCTAAGATACTGTATTGGTTTACCATTTCCTTTTCCACCTCATTTTACGGATGAGGATACTGAGGCAAACAGGATTAAGTGACTTGTCCAGATTCACACAGCTAGCAAGTGTCTGAGGCCAAATTTGAACCCAGAATAATGAGTCTTTCTGGTTCCAGGCCTGATACTCTATCCACTGTACAATTACTAATAAAATTTTTGATGCAGGATTTGATCTCAACTCTTCCTATCTCCAAGAGCAGCACTTGACCCCACTATGCCACTTAGCTCTATGAAAATGGGTATCCTTCATATCTACTACCCACTTCATAGAAAGAGTCTCACCTTAAACCAGGGGTGTTCCAAGGTTTCCTCAGCTGTGGGACGCCTACAAAGACATAGGTTAAATGGGAGTTAGATGAGAGGGGAAATATGACAAAATATATCAAAACTCCAGCACCATGGTCCAATAGAAAAAGCACTGGCTTTGGTGCCACAGAACATGATTTCAAACCCTGGCTTCTATCTGGGTGACCTGGACCAAATTTATTCTGTTACCCTTAGCTTCTTGATCTGTAAAATGGATCAAATTTATACTGTTACCCTTAACTCCCTTATCTGTAAACTGAACCAAATTTATCTTGTTACTCTTAGCTTTCTTATCTATAAATAATGATAGCACCTACCTCACACAGTTATCCTAAGAATCAAATGAGATTTTATACACATATATATATATGTATATACATATATAAAAATGCTTTGCAAACCTTCTAGGGCTTGATTTAAGTAAGTACTATAAATGTTAACTAATACTATAAAGTTATTAAAGCAGGGTTTTTAACCTTTTTTGCATCATGGATCTCTCTGGCAGTCTGAGGAAGCCTGTGAACCCCCTTCCCAGAATAACATTTTTAATGCATAGAATTTCCAAGGAGTCCAGTTACATTGAAATTTAGATGCCAAAATATTAAAGAAACAAGTTCATGGAGACACCCTGCTCTAAGGGGCTGCGAGCGAGCAGTAGGAAAATGAGGCAGCCACCAGGACAAGTTAGGTGGGATCAATGAAAGGTAAAAGGGGGTTGTCAAGGGGCATCCTGGGACTCACAGCCGGTCTTGAACTAGAACTTTAATGAGGAAGCCTCGGGCCTCTCTGCTCAAGCTGAGGAATGTTGTCTCCTCAAAGGCCACATTGTAATTATGGATGTTCATCAACGTCGTCCGGTCATTCTCTCCAACAAAAGGTGAGATCCCAGTCAGACTGCAAGAGGTGAGAAAAGTGTGTTAATGGGGTGGGCCAGGGGAAGGAGAGGGATGCAGGTGGATTCTAGGGGCAGAAGCAGAGGGAGATGAGGGCTCAGAGGAGACAAGGTACAAATTGGGAAGGAATGCAATCATCAGAGTGATAGGAAAAGGGCAAGGCCCAACCAGCCATGACGATCTAGATTTGAACCTGAACAAGGATCAAAACCATGGACTCTCCTTTCCATCCCCATGGGGTCTTCCCTCCCCTCCCCAAATTGAGATGCTGTTTAAGACAGAAGAGAAAGCATGGAAGGGACTCAACCGTCAGAGTAGTCTTTACCAGAGAAATGCAACAACACCCACTGGCCTGTGGAAAAGAAAGAAGAGGTGTTACAGTGTAGACCATATCCTTCCTTCCCAATCCACTTATTAGAGTTATTGCCTTTTTTTGTATCCCCTCCAGCACCTGATACAAAGTCACCTAACCCTATTCTTCCTCCCACCTCATACTTACCAGACATCAGTGACTTTGGACACGGGAGTCTGGTTGACAATCTCAGGTCCCACGAATTCAGGGGTGCCATATTGGCAGTACTGGGGCTCCCCTGGTGTCAATTCCTGGGCATTGCCGAAGTCACAGATTCTCACTTGCTCCACACCCCCAGCCCCATCCCACACCAGCAGATTCTCTGGCTACAAGGAACAAGAGAGGATGAGATGAAAGTGTCCTAGTCAACCAGGGCTCTCTTGGGCTTAGACAACTGTTGTCTGCCTCCTCAGCTGCCAGCCTCCCCTCTCCCTTGCCCTCTTCTCACCTTGATATCCAGATGCAGCACTCGGCTCTGGTGAAGATAAGCAAGCCCCTCCAACACCTGCCTCACATAGGCCCGGATCTGGAGAGACAGTGGGGCCCAGAGCCCACGGGACATACCCAGAACTGTTATCCAGGTAGAATAGATTCACAGTGGAGAAAAAAAAAAAAGCTTGCTAGCATAAGCTAAGTAGGGCTCAGCTGTGATTTAAGAATGAGCCCAGGAAAGGGAAGGCAGGTGTGGGGAAGAGGGGTCTTTAGGAAGAATAGTCAATTGATTAACAACATTTATTTAGCATCTACTCTACGTGCTGGACTAAGTATAGGGAATACCAATTCAAGCAGGAAAAGAAAAAAGACAGACCCTGACCTCAGAGAATTTTACATTATAATGATGAGGGAAATTATTTAAAAAGGAGTTGCAGAAATAGTTGACATGGGGTATCTTTGGTAAGGGTAGCTGATATTGAGGATAGGAGAAATCAATGAGACATTGGATGAAGTAAACTGAGTTCACTAGAGAATGATTTTGGGGGGTTTTTATTTCATATTGTTTTAATAGATTTAAAATTCTGTGACAGATTTTTGGTCATGTTGTTTCCATTTTAAAATTACTAATAAAAAACTAATTACTAAATAGCATTGTTTTCAAAGTCTAGAGCTGTTCCTAAAAGCACCAGGGATTAGCTGGGTTCCTGGGCAGGGTCTATATTCCTAAAGAAGGCATGGCTCTCTGTCCTGCCCCATCCACTGCCGCCAACCACACCATGGACAGAGCCATCTCCCCAAAGTCTGATCCTAGCCAGTGTAGCCATTGCAGAGGTTTAGACAGGGAAAGGGAGTCCCCCACCCAACTCCACCCACCCCCTGCCCTCACCTCAGACTCACACACGGTTGGTTTCCTGGCCATTCGTTCTAGAAGTTCTTCTGTACAGCTGAAACCAGGGTCAAGGAGAAAAAAAAAGGCCTGGATTGACCCTCATCAATCCCCTGGGCTCCCCCCTCCGCCTCACTTAGGAAGGCCAGTCCTAATGTGTCCCCTGCCTTCAAATGCCCTATTTCTCCCTTGTGATAATGTGTGCTTCCCACCAGCCCTCTCATAAACTTCTTCTAAGTACAACTCATCAGCAGATAGTGACCATGTCCCCCCACAGCCCGTCCCCTGGGTACAGTTCAGTGACGATAACAAGCCCCCGTCGCCTCTCAAAGGCCTCATGGAAGTAGATGACACAGTCATGCTGGAGCCTGGACAACAGCCCAGCTTCACGACGTGCAGATGCCTTTGGTTTGGCCTGGCTTGGGATAAACTTGGCTGCAAATTCAAGGCCAGAACTCCGTTCCACCACCCGACGAAGGTAGGAGAAGGCACCTCTGAGACACAGGTAAACCAGGGGGAAGAGTTAGAGTTTGTTCCCTAACCCTGGGTCCTCTGTTCTCTGCTTTTCTCCCTTTCATCCTCACCCTCCCAAGGATAGAGCAAAACTACTAGATATTCAGCCTGCTTTGCAAGAGCAGGACTCCACTTGCCCTACCTGCCGATCTCCTGATGGATATCATAAAAGTCACTAAGCCTCCGTCCCCGCAGCTCTTCATCTTCCCCTACTCCTTCAATCTCCATGGATGTCTGAGCTGGAAGAAAGATAAGGCTGATGGATGGAAGGCTAAAGGGTAGAAAACAGGGATAGAATGAAGATAGGAAAAAGGAACACGGACAGGGGAGCAATCAATAAAGTTGAAGGTGGGTCAGAAAGTGGTACATTGGGAGAAGAAAAGGGGCTAAATGTTTTGGGGGCAGTAATTGGGAATTGGGATACTGCATGTAGAAAAAAAATAACCAAGAGAGTCATGAATTTGGAGTCAGGAAGATCTAAGCTAAAATAGAGCATCAGATAGTTATGATTAATTTTATGTGATTCTGTGCAAATCAAGCCTCAATTTCCTCATCTGCAAAAAGAATGATGTTCTCTAAGATCTCTTCTAGTTCTAAATCTGTGAACCTGTGAATAGAGGAACTGGGCAAGAGAGGGTTGGGATACAAGGATTTCTTTTGGGGACCAAGTACCTTGACAAAAGGGATCTATGAAAGGTAAGGTCCCTAGGGGAAAAAGGGATAGTAGGTATTCCCCCAACCCCAAGAACTTTACTAGCCCAATCACCTGTTCGAATGGCAAGCTCAGCCTTGCAAGATACTTCTCCCGCCAGGTTGCGGGCTGTGCAAGTATAGACGCCGCCATCTTGGGATCCCGTGCTCAGAATGACCAAGGAACACTCGCTCTCCTCGTACACAAAGCTCACATGACTGCTCTCCTCTAACAGGGTCTCTTCCTGTAGAGCAAGAGATCACCTCTACCCCCGGGTCTCAATCATACCCAAAGTCCCACATCTCTTCTATGCCCCCTACAATCCTGATTCTCCATAGGAATATAAAATTCTTTGTAGATTATCCTTCCAAGGTTGACACCCCCCCCTTTATAATGTCACTCATGCCACTTTCTTAGAATAGGGAAACTCATGCTCTACATAATCCACCTGGGATCCCCCCCCCCAGGATTATTTCTCATCCCTGAACTCCCTCAATCCTCCCTTAGAACCAATCACCCATCTGAGGCTACCCATTTCCTTCATTCCACACTCACCTTGTACCACATAATGTCTGGCAGTGGCTTCCCTTCCACCACGACAGCAAAACGAGCTGTCTCTCCAGATCCAACCTCCACATCCTCCATGATGGACTCAAACCGTGGTGCCTCTGAAACACAAGGGATTTGAAGTGGAGGGTCTGAAGAAATGACCCTTCCTTCAGGAAAATGGACTTCTTTGTTATAAGATAATGGGCTATTTATATAGGATATGGGTTCATGTCACCCCTCAGCTCAAGACTCTTTGGTGGCTCACTATCAGCTAGGAAAAATAAGCATTCAAGGCCGTCTACATGCTGGTGTCACCTTACTTCTCCAGCTTTAGTTTATTTAATTCTGCTACATATACCTCATACCTCACTAAACTGGAATTGTCTTAGCCCCTAAACCCTGAGCCTTATTAATTCCATGTTTTAGCTCATAGGGTTCTTTATGCTTGGAATATGTTTTCCTCCTCTTCACTTGTTGAATTTCATTATAATCCAATTCAAAAGGCACTTCCTCCAGAAAGCCTTTCCTCCCCCACCCCCCCACCTTGACTGGTCATGACTTTTTCCTTAAAGTCCCACCTAACACTTTAGCTTGTGTCTTTTATTGTACAATGCACTTTTCAGGGATTAGTTTGTATTCTATTTGCCAGTGTTTATCATGTCCTCCTTCTGACTTCTAAGAGGACAAGCACTCTCAAATTTAATCTCCCCAAGTCTAGCATAGAGCTCTATATGTAGTGGGCACTTAATATAAATAGCTATCTGTTGGACTTAATTGACCTGAATTGAATGAGTCTGGCTAGGAGCCTTGCAAATGTGATGGACTCATTAGTGCCTCGAAGCATTGACCCCAGAAACTGGTAGGAAGACCAAAAGGAGTCCTAGTTTTGATTAGAAGAAGTCAGGGGTTGATCTTGGGCACAGCTGGATAGAAGACATGCAATGATTCTGGAACCTGAGTCAAGACAAATGAAAACTAGCTTCGAGTGGTTGGTACTGATTAGTCAGATAGCTTGTGCCAGTCAGATCGGGTTGATATGAGGATAAGATTTCTGTATGCTAGAAGGCTGGTTTGTTGAATAGAATGACTTCTTTCCCTTAAACGCTGGCAAAGTCCCTGAAAAAGGCAGCAGTGTCTCTGAAGAGTATTGGTGTAAGCCCCAGACCCCAGCCTCACCTGCAAGTTCCAGAGTGATGGAGCAAGCCTGAATACCATGCCGGTTTCGTGCTGTACAGCTAAGGGGTCCCACATCTCGACGATTCACATGACAAATACGCAGACAGTACTGATCATCATCTGGTTGACTCAGCTCATATACGCCTGCACGGGCCTCCAGCAGTGCCCCTCGACAGCTGGAAGGGGATAGAGAAGAGAAGAATGACTACCTCAACTGAGAGCTAGGAGCATTCAAGCCTAGAGGGAGCAGGTATAGGGAGGACAAATGGGGTAGGGTTGAGTCCACCAAATGGAACAAGGACAAAATATGGCTGGGGTGAGTAGGCACTGGGTAAGGAAGAGAAGAGCCAGTTGTTAAGAGCACCTCCTCCAGACAACTTGGGCTTCCACATGGTTGAAGGTGACAGCAACACTGACCGGCTGCCCCTCGACCACATACACCACATCTGGCTTGTCCAGCACGACAGGGGCCTCTTCCAAAACAGGACCTAAAGAGCCAGGAAAGTAGATGGGATGGGGGTAGAGTGAGACACATGGATCCATCCAGAGCTATAGAAGCAAAGAAAAAAAAATCCATCATAGAAATCCAGAAAGCTAAGAGCTGGAAGGAACCTGAGAATTCATCTGATTCCATGTTTGAAGAGCATAGAGGCAGGGAATGAGACCCGAATGAGGTCCCCCAAACCCAAACCTGGTATTCTCTCTACTGTTCACATAGGGTCTTATACTACTCCTTCATCTAAATCTATAAGGTGACACTCCTGTAAAGAAAGACCCTTCCCTTGCTGCTTCAAATTATATGTGCACATGCCCATATGGTATTGCCCAAGGGTGTTGTAAAGTGGTATTTCTCTAATGGAAGGCAATGGCACTATGACTCAACCAAAGTAGATAGAGCTTTGCAGATATGGCCACGGGGAGGAGTAGCTCTAGCTTTTGATGCCAGGAGACCCAGGAGGGTTGCTAGCCTTGATAGAAGGAGCTGGATTGGAGATACATAGTAATGGAATATTTTCTAAGGCTATCACAGGATAGTTGGATGGGAAATGGTAGGTGAAAAAAGAAGGTAGCTAGTCAATCATAAAGTTTGAGCTTTATATAATATAGTCATATTATATAGTTATAATTATATATGGTTATTTTAGGGCTATCTTATTAATAGTAATAAGTCCCATTTATATGTTGTGTCACAGTTTATAAATCCCCTTTCTCCTAATTGCCTTAGGGGAAACAGAGGGTCAGAGAATTTCAGGGTCTTGTCCAAACTTAACAAAACTAGGAGGTAAAGTTGAGGCTCAGCTTTTGAGTTCAGCCTCTGTTGTATTATAAGACCTTTTCTGGGACTTTGGACGGACCCTTTGGCTAGTCTGGCAAAGCCTGGGGACTCCTCAAAAAATTGATTTAATTTTTTTAGGAATCATGTTTTTAACTACATAAAACAAAATATATGATTACAAAAAACCAATTCTATTGAAATACAATTATCAAAATATTAATTATTTGTAAAGTTGAGAGACCCTAGGTTAAGAAACCCTGATTTAGGATAAGATTCCCAAATTCAATAATGCTACAATTCTATATCATACTAATATTTTAGACCCTTTTGTCTCTTGAATTCTAGTAAAGATTTTTTCTTCTGAAAGACTCAATTTCATCTTTCAGTGCTAACACACACACACACACACACACACACACACACACACACACACACACAAACACACACACACCAGGGTCTCCTTTCATTAGTTTTCAGTTAGTCCTCCCAGTGGTCATATCTGCAAATCTCTGCCTACTTTGGCTGAGTCATAGCTCCATTCCCTTCCACCAGGGAAATACTTTCCAGTTTACAATTTAATTGTAATTAATTACAAAGGTAATACTGGATGGCCATATGCATAGATATTCTCAGAAGAGCTAAGGGGAAGGAAATGGGTTATTTCCACCCTTAGATCAAGAGAATCTGAAAGAACCAGCCTGCAGGCCTAGGCAGGTGCTAGGGCAGCAGGAGACACAGGACACTTGAGTAGGGTGCTATTAAGTAAAAATCATGAAAGGCATTCACAGAAGCTTCGAAGGTGAAGATGCTATTGCTTGATCTTTGGTAAGATGAAAAAAATTCATCTCCTTTTCTCCCTGGATTCTTGGTTTTTCACAGCCCCCTTCTCAGCCCCATCTTACCCTATCAATCCCCCACCTCAGATTTCCCTTCTGTCACTCATCACCATCCATAGCGGGTTCTAACCACTGCTCCTACCCTGTCCCCATTCTCCAGGGAGTAAGAGCATCCCAATACCAGCTCTTGCTGTCCACCTACCCCGTTCCAGTAGCTGCACAGGTTCACAGGCTGGGGAAGGTTTGCTGCTACTCTTGACTGTGGTGCTGAGGATGCGAAAGATGTGCTGTGCACCCTTGCGTAGCCCCATGGCTGCCCAGCTTGGCTCCCGTAGGCCTGTGGCCAGAGCTGTCCACTGGTCTGAACCTATCATTTGGTGCTGAACTGTGTAGGTCAGAGCATCTGGATCTAACAGAGGGAAAGCAGGGAGGGAAGACCTTTATGAGGGAAGGCTTTCCTGCTTCTGCTCTAGTCCCTGACACTCTCAGACTAGGACCTTGGGCTTTCCTTCCCTGGGAAGGAAAAGAGGGACTCTTGCTGCACCAGGCTTCAAGACTATGGGGCTGAGGATGGAGGTCTAGGACCCAGTTTCTAGACATTCAGGGTAGAAGGAAACATAGTATATCATAGAATCATAAGGTTATAGTTTTAGAGATAGAAGGGACCTTAGAAGTTATCTGTCCAAGCCCCTTGTTTTACAAATAATCAAAATAAGACCCAGAGGGGTTAAGTGATTTATCTAGAAAGTACAGAATCAAGAATCAACCCCAGGTCTTCTGACTGAAATCCAGTCTCATTCTATTCCATCATGTCGTGTCGTGAGCACAGCCAACAACACCTCTCCAAGCAGAAAAACTGAGGCTTAGAGCAGCAGTACAGCCCCCAACAGTCCCAGGATGGAGACTCATAGAGTTGGTGTCCCGAGTCCAAGGGTAAAATCAGTAGTTAGCAGACTCAGCTGGATGCAGTGAAATTTCTGTTTCCTAAGCCTTAATTCCCAGAGATGGCTCATAGGTGATATGGGGAGGGGAAGGAGAGGACTGAGGAATGGAAGAAAGGCTGCAGTCTCACTAATCCAACCTTCCTCCTTGTTCTTTCCTGCAGCCTTTCTTCCCTCTGTTCTCACTCCATTTAGCAAACTTTGCTCAACAGCTGTGGTTCCCCTTAAACCTTTATGCTCCCCTACAGCAAAACAAGTCCACTTGGACTTCTGGTGTCCCTGGGCAGCCCTCACTCACCAATGGCCATGTCAACACTTCTTGGAGGGTTCCATTTGAGCATAACCATTTTCCCAGTCACAGTCACCACCTGTGGGGGCCCATCAGGAGGACCAGGCACTAAATCTGAAAGCCATAACAAGAAGTAATTTCAGTGAAGTGGAAGTGAACCCTAAATCTCCCTAGAAGGAAAACCAGAGTCACAGAGGCTATACCCAAGAATAAATCCCAGGCAAATGCACATCAGTTATCGTCATACCATCATAAACAATATCATCATCATCATCATCATCATCATCATCATCATCATCATCATCATTAATCATCCTAACTTGGTAGACAGTCTTTGGAAATTTCTGTGGCTAAAAATTTTATCACCCAACTTCCTGTTGTCTGATTTCTTAAGTTTCTAAATTTAATTTTTTTTCAATAAAAAATTCTACTTTTTTCCTCCCTCCCACCCTACCCTCATAGACAAAAAAAAAGAAAAAGAAAACCTATGGAACAAACAGGCACAAATTTCTACATTGACCATACTCTAAAATGTATGTCTTTCTGCACCCTGAGTCTATCACCTCTGGATCTGGAGATGCTTCATCATTGCTGCTCTGGATTCATCACTAGTGACACATTAACCAAAGTTCTGAAGTCTTCCAAAGTTGTTTGTCTATCCAGTACTATTGCTATTATAGAAATCATTCTTCCAGACCTGTTCATTTCACTCTGTACCATTTCCCCCTGGCTACTTTCTGTCACCAACCTGGTGACAAACATCTCCAGACTGAGTTAAAGGGTCTGAGGACCAGGGTGAATCTAGGGTCCTCTCTCTACAAACACAGGGTGACCCCCTTCTTGGCAATTTAGGCTTAGAGAGCTGTGCAAATAGAAACCAGGTCACTAAACTGTGCATAAGGATCCCTGCAGGCTGCATGTGGACTTAGTTTGAAAATGTAATATTATATGTTTTGCATGATTGCACATGTATAACCTATATCAAATTGCTTACCATCTCAGGGAAGGAGGAAGGACGAAAGGGAGAGAAAATTTAGAACTCAAAGAGTTTTTAAAAACTAATTTTAAAAATTGTTTTTACATATAATTAAGGAAAATAAAACCATTCAAAAAGGGAAAAATTAGAAGCAATATTATCTATGATTTACTAGAATTTTATTTATTTTGTTATATATTTCCCAAATATATTTTAATCTGATTCAGGCCACACTTGGCTAGATGTGTCAAAAACATGCCCCAAGAACCATCTGTGACCCACAATATAGACACATCTAGCCTAGCCTAGAGTAATAGCAGGTTAAGTGATTTGTTTATGGTAACACAGTATCAGAGCAAGATTTGGGTCCAAATTTTCTGACACTAGGTCAAAATATCTTCAAGTCCATTCCCTATACTCCAAGCAGTTTATGGATAGATTTCAGTGGGTCCATATCAAAAAAAAATCTTTATTTTTCAATAGTCTAACTAAAAATTACCACTTCCTTCTATTATGAATTATTTTAAAAACCCATTATTCTGATAAGGGCTCATAATTGTCATCAGTTTGCCAAAGGGGCCCATGACACATAAAAGGTCAAGAATCCCTGTCTATAACATGAACTGATGCAAAATGAAGAGAGCAGAACCAGAAGAACATTATACATAGTATCCGCAACACTGTGCAATGATAACAGTGATTGACTTAGCTCTTCTCAGTAATGCAATGATCTCAGATAATTCCCAAACACTCATGGATAGAAAATGCTAATCACATTCAGAGAAAGAATTGATAGACTTAGAATGCAGATTGAAGCATACTATTTTCACTTTATTTTTTCATATTTTTTCCTTTTTGTTTTATTTCTTCTTTTACAACATGACTAAAATTGAAATATGTTTTACATGATTGCCCAAATAGAACCTATATCAAATTGCTTACCAAATTAGGGAAGATAGAGGGAGAGAAGGAGGAAGGAAGAAATTTTGGAACTCAAAATTTAATGAAAAAATGAATGTTTAAAATTGTTGATGCATGTAATTGGAAAAAATATCATTTAAAAGAAAAAGAAAAAAGAAATCCCTGTTACTTCAGAGTAAGCCAAACTTCCTAGGGACAGAACACTATGTAAGATCCATAAGCACCTGCATTTTAATCTTTTGATTCTGACATGGAAATGCCATTAGAGTTCTTCTCCCTGAAAAAATATTGTAGCAACTTCTATGACAGATTTATGATAAAGAATGCGATCCTTTCTAGAGACAGAACTGATGGTATCTGAACACAGACTGAAGTACAATTTTTTTCCTCCTTTTTCTCTCACTTTATTTTTCTTGAGGTTTCTCTATCTTTGTGGGGGGAGGAAGGATTAAGTTTACTTTTACAACAAAAATATTGTAGTAATATGAAAATAAAAAAATTAAATTTAAAAATAATAACAATAAAAAGAGTTCTTTCCCCTAATCCCCACCCCTTCTAAAAGTAAAAGAAATGTCACATAACATTCTTAGATAAATGTTTAATAGCTCCATGGAGCAGCCCTTTCTGACCCAAAAATTCTCAGATTTCAGGCTGGAAAGGGACCATCAGAAAATTGCTGTCAGGAAGAAGGTTCTCACCTGTGACGTAGAGGTGGGCATAACAGGCAGCCTTGCCCAGTTTGTTAGCGATGACACTCTTATAGACACCAGCATGCTGTGGCCCCACCATTGGGAACACCAGTCGATGTACATCCCTGTCTGGGGAGGGGAAAGGATAGCAAAAACAAACACAAGGTGGGGCTAGGGAGACTCTACAAAGGCTGGAGTTCTCATAGCTCAGCTGAGAGACTTAAATCTAGTCGTAGTCAGTCTTGAGGAAGCCAGAGAGACAAGAATTCTGTATGTATTCCATGGTGTCAACTACATCCCTTCTGCTGGTACCCCCAAAGAGAAAGAGAGGAAGAATGGAGAGAACAGAAGAATGGTATCTTGGGTCACATCCTTGGGTCACATCAAGATTCCCAGGTCTCCATCACTAGCTTTGATTTTTAACAATAATACAATTTGTAACTGGAAGGAACCTTAGAGATCACTTAATCAAACTATGTTATTTTACAAATGAGGAAATTGAGGCTTAGGAAGGATATGCATTTTGACCAAGGTCACACAGGTTGTCCCTTAGTCTTTAGACTTGAATTTCTGCTGAGAATTTTGGAAGCCCCTTCACTTCAAATTAAATATGCCTAAAACTAAAATTATCATCTTCTACCATGATCCACCCACCCACCCCCCAAAAAACTAGTTCCACCCCCTCCAATTTCTCTATTTCTGTTAGTAGTACCACCAGTCTCCCTGTCACCAAGCCTGGAGTCATCCCTGATTCTTCCCTCTCCCCCTACACCAGTGAATCACTAAATCTCTTTGATTCTTCTTCCAAAATGTCTCTTACACTTTTTCCTTTATATCTTAATCACAGTCATGATCCTAGTTTAAATCCATAGTCTCTCTCATCTGAACCCAAATAGTCTTTCTCATTTTCATTTTCCAATGAGAAAACTGAGACCCAGAGGATGGAAGGGGCTTCAATATGACTAGCACTTCAGATTTTGGGGACTCTCAAGTCTGGTGTTCTCCTTAGTCTTTCTCCCCTCTGATCCAACTCATAACAACTACCAGATAAATCTGACAACTTTTATAAAGATTACAAAGCTCTGACCATCATATGACCATATGACCCATGGGCTCAGAATTTTCTAATAATTCTCTCTCTTTTTTTTTCTTTTCTTGTTTTTAGATTTTTCAAGGCAGTGGGGTTAAGTGGCTTGCCCAAGGTCACACAGCTAGGTAATTATTAAGTATCTTAGGCCAGATTTGAACTCAGGTACTCCTGACTCCAAGGCCAGTGCTCTATCCACTGTGCCACCTAGCTGCCCCTCTAATGATTCTCAAATGCCTACAGGATAATATCCCACCTAGCACTCAATTAAACACCTCCCTTTCACTCCAGACTAAGCTCCCACAACTCCTCTATAGAAGCCCCTTGCACCACTTCAACCTGTCAACTATATTGGCTCTCTGAAAACACTGTATTTGCATCAAGCTCATGTCATTAACTTCCTTAGGCAAAATCCCTTTTTCCTCATATCTACGTTTTCTTCTTCCTTCAAGACCCAATCTACCTCTCTGGTGAAGTCTCTCACTGCCCCCAACACTCAATGATCTTTCCTCTAATCTCTGCTATGTTCAATCAATTGTTTTCAGTCAAGTTCAACTCATTGTGACCCTATTTGAGGTTTTTCTTAGAAAAGACACTGAAATGATTCACCATTTTCTTCTCCAGTTCATTTTTTACATTTTTACATTTTTAAAAACATTTTAAATGAGGAAACTTAAGTCACTTGCCCAGGGTCACATGCTAATAAGTGTCTGAGGTCACATTTGAACTCAAGTCTTCCTGACTCCGGGACAAGCAATTTATCCACTACAAATCCACTATATTTTATTGCCTTGTGTTGTTAATTCCCTTTTCCTTGGTACATCTCTTATCATCTCTTTTAGATTGGAAGCCTCCTGGACTCCATCTTCCCAAAGTGGAGAGTAATGCCCTATACATAGCAGATGCCCAAAGTTTGTTGAGGAGAAAGATTCTGTCTCTAACAATGATACCAAGGGGATGTGCCATGGGAGAATGCAGGTCAATATGGCACCAGAAAGAAGAGAAAACTTGGAGCCAAAGATGTGGGTTCAAGTCTTGGCTCTGCTGCTTTCAATTTGTATGATTTTAAGCAATCAATTTCCAACTCTAAACCTTAGTTTCCCCATTTATGTTAGACTAACTGCAGATGACAATAATAACCATAAAAATAGCAAGCATTTATATAGTACTTTGAGTTTTTCAAAACACTTTAAAAATATTATCTCCTTTGACATCCCCCACCCTGAAAGGTAAGTGCTATTATCCTCATTTTATAGATGAAGAAACTGAAGCAGAAAATAGTGATTAATGTGTTGAACATGATTGTACATATATAGCCTATATCAGATTGCTTCCCATCTTGGGGATGAGGAAGGGAGAAAAATTTGGAACTCAAAGGTTTATAAAAAATGTTTACATGTAATTGGAAAAAATGAATTACTATTTACATTTTTTTAAAAAAGAAATGTTTAAAAAGAGGTGGTGAAGTGACTTTCCCAGGGGTCACATAGCTGCTAAGTGAGGCATGATTTGAACTTGTATTCCTGACACCATTTCTATGCTCTACTCATTACATCAACTAGCTATCTAAGATTCTTTTCAAGTTGAAATCCTATGACTATCTTCCTAGAATTAGTTTCAAAAGTCAAGATCACCAATCACAGCATTCCTTATTTCCCTTGATAATTATCCTGTCAGGGCTTTATCTATGACCTCTGAATTTATTTCAACTTAAAACCCCACAATTTATGGATGAAAGTGGGAGATAATTTAGTTATATTAGGGAGATCAAAAAGTTGCCCTTCTGTTTGTGCCACTTGTCTCTCCTAAAAATCCAAAGAAATAGAAATTTAGGCCAAGATACATACATAAGGGCAGAGGGCATGTATATGAATGAGAAGTAAAGAAAGGAAAAGAAGTGAGCATTTTGGCCCCTAAGGTTGCAGTATCAGAAACGGTGTGGCATAGGAAGTGTGTATACTAGGATTGAGGGAAAGCCAGCACAGAGCTGGAGAACCCATCCTCATTCTTCTTGCTCTCTGGATGTCTAAAATCCTTTTCTCTCCACCCTGTTGGGTCTTTGACTCTGACCAGGCAAAGGTCTGATTGAAGTGTGAAAACAGGAAATAGGTTTATAGAAGTTGTCAGAGTACCCCCAATAGAAGGGAAAATGGGCATAGGTAACCAGGGATCTGAAATAATACCTCTCCCTCCTCCATCAGCTCTTCTCCCACTTCCCACCCCCACCCAAGAGTCCTCAGCTAGAAATGGCAGACACCTACACTGTGTCATTCGACGATCGTCCGAACTCTGGATGCGCTGACCGTTGTGGAACCAACTGATGGTGGGGTAGGGCAGCCCAGTCACCTGGCACTCCAGCACTGCCTCCTTGGCCAGTCCCACCTCCAGGTCCATCAGTGGTTTAAGGAAATCTGGGATGGACAAGCGCTCCAACTCTCCCTGCTCAGGCTCCTCGGGGATGGAAGGCATCTTCTCCAACTTAGAGCTATAATCAATGGTTCAACTGCTCAAGGAAACTGAAGGACCTCACCCTGCCCACCAGAGGAAGACCTCCCACACATAGGCTGCTGGACACTAGCTTCTCTCCTTGCCCCAACCAGTTTTCCTCAACTTGGAGGAAGGGAGGGGGACACTCCAGCTAAAGCAGTTATTTGTGGGAGATGGGTAGTACCCCCCCATAACTCATCCCTACCCTACCCCATGGGTCCCCCAGGAAATACCTGGGACCTGAGGTGGATGAACGTGGTTCTTCCACATAGAGCTGGGCGGAGCAGTTGGCCTGACCATGAATATTGGTGGCATTGACTTCATACAGACCTTCATCCTCACTGCCCACATGGGCTATGAGCAGGGAGTGAAGACCTCCATCATGCCGTAACCTCACATTCTCATTTTCTTCCACAGGGTTACCTGAGAAACAGAGGGGGTGGAATGAGGGGACAAGGAAAGGAGACAAAAGAAAAAGGGAGAGAAAAAGAAGGAGGAAGGAGCCAGAGAATAGAGGGATCCAAAGACAAAGAAGGGGTCAGAATTGAAAGGGTGGGTGGGGGAATAGTAAAGAGGCAGGCAGAGTAAAGTGATGGGAGTGGAATAAGTATCAAAGAAGAAAAAAAAGTGGGGAAGAAAACAGGTGAGGCAGGAAAACAATGGACCTCAAATAGGAGAAGTGGGGCAGTCGGAGAAGATGATCCACGTCACCCCAGCACTATCACCCAGAGAGACTAAAGGCTGAAGAAATTTAGAGTTAGGTTCTAGTCTCAGGTTGGAGAAGGAAGAACACGAGGAGAGGGGGCAATCTAGGAAATGATGCTAGAAAAGTAGGTTGGATCCAGATGGAGAAGGACCCTAGAGAGTCACAGAAGGTTTTGGAGAAGGGGACTGGTGACATCACAACTCTGGTTCATCCCCAGCACAGCTTACTAAAGCCCATTACCAAAATGAGTCCAGGTGACTGTGGGGGATGGCAAGCCACTAATCTTGCAATCAAACCGAGCTCCACGGCCCTCCAACACTTCCACATCCTCCAACATCCTGGTGAACAATGGTGCCAGAGAGGGCTGAACAGTCAGTCGGGCACTGCAGGTCAGTTCATCTGGTTTTGGAGGGAAGAGGTAAGGGGAAAAGAAAGAAAATCATTTATTTTGTACCTACTATATCCTTTACAAATGCATTTGTAAATATAATTTTTATCAGTCATAAATACATATATTATATTGGTTATAATTTTTATAAACCTTTACAAGTACATTTGTAAAGCACCTAACAAATATTTACTCAATTGTTCCTCAAAAAAACACTGGAAGAAAATGTTATTTTTCTCATTATGGTTGAGAAAATGAGGCAGACAGAAATTTAGTGACTTGCCCAATTAATATCTGAAACTGGATCTGAACTCAGGTCTTCCTAACTCCAGGCCTAGGACTCTATTCACTGTACCACCTACTATCTCTAGAAGAGGAGTCCTCTGAAGCAGGGACATCAGTATATGTACCAAGTTTCCTTTCCTCCCAAAAGGAACATGCTAGATAGAGTACCAACCAGAGGTTGACCATTATAGAGAAACAATAGGGACAGGGAGCCCACCACTGAGAATAGACAGAGTTTAGCTCAGTCAGAGAGAAAGACCTTGGGAAGTCAATTCAACCAAGAAAAAAAATCAATTCATAAAAATTGTTAAGTTTTCTAGTTAGTATGTACCAGTCTCATTGCTCACTGCTCCATGCCAATCTTTCTATTTTTCCTTGGTTGATTCTCTTCAAATTCACAAAAAAAGGCTATTCCAAACTTCATCTTCTGTCCTCTATTCCCCTCTATTATTCCTTCCATCTTTCCTCTCAGCAGAGAAGCAAGCCTTCAACTTTACTGAGAAAATCAAAGCCATCCATCATGAAATGCCCTTTCCCCTCCTACTCCATACTTCAAAAGCTCTCTACCTTGTCCCCCATTTTTCTCTCATGTGACCCTTCTCTTTCTCAAGATCAATCCCTCTACTTTAGCTCTTGGTCCTATACCCTCCTGTCTCCTCCAGGAGCTTGTCCAATCAATCATTCTCTCTCTCTCTCTCTCTCTCTCTCTCTCTCTCTCTCTCTCTCTCTCTCCCCCCTTATCTATTGGTTACTCTGCCAACAAATATAGCTATTCCTTCTTGTCTCTTCCAATAACTTGTTCCATCAATCATTGTCTCTGTCTCTATTTGTCTCTGTCTCTCCTTGTCTCTTCATTACACTGCCAAAAAACATGATCAGGTCTCCCTCCCTCCCTTTACCCCAAGATAAAGCCTTCATTTTACCCTGCCATCCCCACAAGTTAACATCCCATATCTCTTCTTCTTTCCTCACCCAAAATTCTAGAAAAAAAGATTATTTATATTTATTGCACCTATATCTTCACCTTCCATACACTTCTCAGTTATATGTAATCTCATTTTCGAATCCAGTATTCAACTGAAAATACCCATTCCAATATTATTAATGATCTCTTAATTGCTAAATTAAATAGCCTTTTTCTCTTTGCTCCTCCTTTTTTTGCAGGCAGCTAGATGATGCAGTGTAGAGAATGTGGACCTTGAAGCCAGGAAGACCTGAGTTTAAATCCTGTCTTAAACACTACTAGTTGAGTGACCCTGGGAAAATCACTTAACTCTGTCTGCCTCAATTTCCTCATCTGTAAAATGGAGATAACAGCATCTACTTGATAGGGTTGGTTTGAGGGTCAAATGAGCTAATATAAAGTGCTTTGAAAACATTGAAGAACTATACAAATGCTAGTTATTATTTTTATTATCCTCACTGACATGGTTAAGCAGTTCCTTCTCCTGTATACTGGCCCCTCTCTTAATTTTTGTGACATTGCTCTCTTCTGGTTTTCCATCCATCTAAATATCTACTCTTCATTATCCTTTGCTGAATCACTAACCATTAGTCTGTCCCTCAAACATGGGCATCTTCCAAGGATCTCTTCTCTTTCTTTCTTGGTGGTCTCAATAGATCCCCCAGATTCCATTGCTATCTTTATTCAAATGATTCCCAAATCTAACCAATCTAATCTTTACTGGACACCAGTCCCAAATCACTGACCTCTAAATGAACATCTCCACTCACAGGCAACTTAAGCTTATAAAGTATTTAGAATAGAATGCATATTTTCCCCCACCTAAATCTGCCACTTCTTCACAAGTTCCCTATTTCTGTAGTGCTATCCTTCCAAGCACCTGAATTCAGATTCTGACTCTTCCCTTAACATCCCACAATACCCTATTGAATTAGTCATCAATGCTACCAATATGATATCTCCATACCACTTTCTATCTGTATCTCTGTATCTCTATCTCTCTCTGTCTCTGTCTATTTCTTTCCCCTTTCATATGGGCAGTACCTTAATTCAAGCCCTTACAACCTCCCACCTACACTGTTGAAATATATCTTTTTTTTTTAGGTTTTTGCAAGGCAATGGGGTTAAGTGGCTTGCCCAAGGCCACATAGCTAGGTAATTATTAAATGTCTGAGGCAGGATTTGAACTCAGGTACTCCTGACTCCAGGGTCAGTGCTTTATCCACTGCACCACCTAGCCACTTCCAATAATATCTTAATTGGTCCTCCAGCCTTTGGTCTCACCCCTCTCCAATCCATCCTCCACACAGCTGTCAAAACAATCTATCCTAAAGCTCTGATTCATATATCACTCTCTTGCTCACAATTTTCTATGACTCCCTTTTGCCTCTGGGGTAAAATTCAAATCCCTCAGCCTAGCAAGTAAAGTCCTTCAAATCAGACTCTTCAATAATGATGGTTTTTATACAGTACTTTTACACTTTGCATAAATTATCTCATTTGAACCTCATATCAACCCTATGAAATAGGTTCTATTATTAACCCCATTATACAGAGGAGGAAACTGAGATTGAAAGAGTGAGTTAAGTGACTTTCCCAGTCACCTAGCTTGTAAGAATCTGAGGCAGGATTTGAACTCAGATTTTCTGACTCTAAATCCAATACTCTATCCACTGCACTGCTAGTTGTTTTCAAAATTTGGGGGGTGAGGGGCAACTAGGTGGTGCAAAGGGTAGAACACCAGTCCTGGACATGAGTACATGAGTTCAAATTTGGCCTCAAACACTAGATACTTTCTAGTTATGTGACCTTGGGTAAGTCACTTAACCCCATTACATTGTGAAAAACAAAAAAAAATTTTTAAATGTGCAACTCAGATCTCCAAATTGTTTTTCCAGCTTATTCTCCTTTACAATCTCCCTTTCAGTCAAACTGGTCTGTTTGCTGTGCTCCCAAGTTAGCAATCCATCTCCAACCTCTTGCTAGGAATTCACTTCTCTTCTGCTTCCACCTCTTAGAACTCTTTGTTTAGCTCAAGTGCTATCTTCTCCATGAGGCTTTATCCCATCCTCCAGGTGATTAGCTCTCTCTCTCTCTCTCTCTCTCACTCTCTCATTACACTGATCTGGGTGTGCAGTGTGGCTTCCAGAAGAAAAGAATCTCCCGGAGGACCAGGATGGTTCCACTTCAGTCTTAAGTGTCCCCAATGCCTAAGACAATGCCTTGTCCAGAACACTTATTAATTCAATTAATTTGATAAATGTTTGTTGGATTTAATTGATCCACAGAAATAATATAAAATGTGAAAGAGTTTACATTCTCCTGGATGAAGAACATAGCAAGGACAGGCTGGGGTCTGACAGGAGGCATAGGAAAGAATAGTATTAAGCAAGAGCTGCTAGGAAGGAATTTGGAAGCCTTGAATTGGCCCCTGATATATGCATCTATATAGATGGAAGAGTTTTCCATCCTATTTCACCCACCTGCCCCACCCAGGTTGGCCTATTCTGGGACATGGACCAATAGTTCCAATAGTTCCAATAGTTCCTACGAGAGGAACTTGGAGCTGGCATGCTCTACTCACGAACCCCTCTGCACTGAACATCCTTCCAGTACAACCCAGATCTTGAACCCACCTCTTCTCTACTCATTTGTTGTGTCTCCCTATCACCTCTAGTCATGCACTCTTCATCTCCATCCCCATACTAGGTAACCATCTTCATTGTCCCTCACTAGCCTTCCCTGAAAATGTTATCTTCAGGCAGGAAAAGGAAGAAGTCTATCCCTTCTATCACCATCCCCAGTGGCATATTGATGCCAGCTCCCAACATTCATATGGGTCCTAGAGAGCATGATTTCAAGAAAAGCCTAATTTCCTGGAAGCTCTGGGGTCCAGGTCAGTCTTTGTCCAGCTTCCCACATTGCCTTTCTTTACCCTTCAACACAGTTCAGAAATATGGGGTCTCCCTTGTCCCATGCTGTCTCGGGTCCCCCCCCCCAGGGGGGAGGCCTACCTTTGGCTGTGCTAAGCTTGCAGGTATAGACGCCACTGTCATCTTCATGGACAGATGTGAGCAGCAGCTTGGACTTCCTCCCATCAAAATGCATCTTACACTTGAGAAGGGCAGGCTGCAGCAGCCGGCCCCGACACAGCCAGTCTACCTCCACGTCAGCAGGACCGGTGACCAGGCACTCAAAGAGAGCCATCTCCCCGGCCCCCACGTTCACGTCCTGCAGGGGGGCCACCACCGCCAGGGACCGGCTTTCAGGGTGCGCTGGGGGAGCAGAGGCAGGAGAGAGGAGGGAGGGGGATACACAAAGAGCAGAAAGACACACATAATGGGAAAGGGGCAAGGGGAGGAGAGAGACACAGACAGACAGACGGACAAGTAACAGAGAGAAAGAGAGAGAGAGATGCGATTTGGTCCCTAAAGAAAGGGAAATGGGGCCAGAACCTAGGGAGGAGGAAGCCACAGGGCCTGGTGCTAGCAGAGCAGGTTGGAAAGGCTCCAGGAGAGGCAATGGTCCTACTGGGGGCTGACCTAGGCTGGGCCTCAGGGAGGGAAACATAAGAGAGGAGAAGGGAGGAAGGGATGGAAGGAGGGCAGAGGGCAATGCCAGATCGAGAAGGGTTGGGTAGGATTTGGGCGGCGGCGGCACAACAACAAACAACCACACCAGCTGGGTACAAACCAGACTTTATTAGAGCTTAGGACCAGGCATTACCAAGTGCTCCCCACCCCCTCCCACATCACATGCCTGGTGATACCACCCCCTCTCGCCCCCCAATCCTGAGGCAGAGCTTGTCCTTGCTGGGCAGAGACAAGGGCAGCTACAAAATGGGCCAAAAGACCCCCCCAATCCAGCCTGCAGACTAGAGGGACCCAAGCCAGCATGGCTATCGCCATCTGGTGCCCCAGAGCTCCATCCTCATCCTCATCCTGTGCTCTGCCTCACCTACCCTACATCCCAGGAATCGGAGAGGTATTTGGCTTTTGGTCACTTGGGGAAATGAAAATTTTTTGTGCCATTTGAAAACCATTTCTGGGATGGTCCTCCTCCCCAGCCTTCCTCCAGATCCTGAAGGGAAGAGGGGAATCTTAGCAGAGACCTTGGTCCCCGATATACCTCCACATGCCCCCTCCACCCCTAGCTGTGCTTTTTCTAGAATGGTCCTTGATGCCAACCAGCATGGATCCCCCCCATCCTACCCTGTTCAGAACCCTTCCCTACCCCACTCTGCCCAGGATGGATATTCTCTGAGCCACCCCACCCCAAAGGTACTACCGACAGAGAGATCAACAGGTAGACAGTGAGCCCTGGACAGATAGACAGTGTCCCAAAGCCGTAGCAACAACAGCAGCAGCAACAGTAGCAGCAGCAGCCCATGTGCTTGGTGCTCCCACAACAGGGGGAAGGGGGTTTCAATGTCCCAATACGACCCCACCTCCCCACCCTACACACGGTCCAACTGGGGGCTTCGGTGCCCGCCCGTCCATACGTCCACTTGGGGAGGGAAGGGGGGAGCTCCGCAGACCCGGGGCACCACACGGGGTGGGGAGGCCGGGAGGCCAGGGGTCCGGGCCGGCTCGCCAGTTGGGTCTGTGGGCAGGAGGCAGTGAGACACAGCGAGGTCCAAGTGGTGGCTGAGCCAGAGGCGTGTGCCACGAAGGGCAGCGGGAGGGAGGGCAGGCGGCCCCCTGAGCTCACTCGCCTGTGTACAGACAAAAACCGCAGTCAGCAAGCGGCAGGTTAGTCTGGCACACATACACACACACACACACACACTCACGCACCCACACACACACACACATACATACATGCATGCATGCCCACGCCCACATGCCCACACACCTGAGAGTGGGTGGCTAGGGGACTTGGCTGGACAGGGGACCCAGGCAGGAAGAACTCCAAGAAGCTGCTTCTATGGCAGCTTGGGTGGCTCTATTATAAGAGGGCATCTCGTCACCACTTCCCTCAAAGGGGATGGCTTAAGGTCTGGCAGTGGCATGGAAAAGCAAGCTCTCCTCCACCAGGTCAGGGGAAAGTCACACATTCAATGGCCTTGGAAGCCCCAACCACTGCCTACAAGGGCTAAACACCAAGAAAGAACAAGTCTAGAGAGAAGAGCGCTAGACACAGGTTAATACAGAAAAGCATGGCAGAGATAGGGGCAGCAGGAATGGTGACTGTAGGAACGGGGCTCTGGGTCTGGGCCCTGGCTCACTCAGGAAAAGGGGGCCATTATGGTGGGGCTGACAAAGAAAGGCGCATCCAATGGAGGCTGGACAGAGAAGGTTGGGGGCTGGGAGAACAGTATATTTTACTGGAAATTCCTTTCCCCATGAAAAATACCACCCTAGCTACACCAAGTCTACCACGGGCATCCCAAGGGACAGAAGGCAGCCAGGGGAACAAGAGAGCCAAGACTCAGAGGGAGCCAGAAGGAAGTATGATCCTTAGGTCAGAAACTAAGGGGAACCAAAGGGAGGAAGAGAGGAAGGCAAGAGAAGAGACAATGTGCCATCGTCTGCCCATTAGAGGCAAAGATTCAAGCAGCCAACTAAGTGCAGGGCAGACCCATAACTTTGGTCAGCTGGCTATCCATCACCACTCCTTATATCCCAATTACCCATGTCCTATCATCTATGCCCCAAGAGAGGCCAGGAACACACCCACATGGCTTGATTCACCCCCACTGCCCCTGCCCAGGCACTTATCAACTCCTCCCCTCATTGTCCTACTCTCTGCCATCCCTAAGTCCTGGAGCTGCCCCTGGGCCTCCTGTGACTCTGAGATATTTCCCAAGAGTCACTCCGAACGGGTCCAGTCACCAACCCCCCAATACAATATACCACAATGACAATTTCTGAAAAACACTACAATCAATAAGGAAAAAAATAGGGATGGGGTGAGAGAGGTAGAAGGGAGGAGAAAGGAAAAGGGGGTTGGAGGAATGGAGTAGAGAGGGTTAGGAAATCTGGGTTCAGGGCAAGAGAAAGACCAGTAGGGGCATGACATTGTGGGAGGGAGGGGGCAAGAGGAAGGGTACCAGGAAAGAAAACTCAGGAAATAGGCCAGCACAGAATTCAGAATAGGGGGCAGAATCTGAGGTCTTGACTGAGACCCGATAGATTAGACATTGGACTATGAGTCAAAAGATCTGGCTTCTAGTCCTTGATCTGTTCTTGGTTAATTAGGTAACCTTGGACAAATCACTTCATCCCTTACCAGTCCCAATAAGGGGTTTGAACCAAGTGGTCTGTGGTGAACCCCAACCCTAAGAATAGATAGTTGCTGTACAGAAATGAATCAAAGGTGATGATGAATCATTGGGTTCCCTGGATCAGACCAGTCCTTCTATTTCTTAGGGGTCTACTGGGCTTGGGGATGAGAGTCTCTGGAACCATGAAGCGAAGAGACATGCGGGAGGTTTACCTCTGACCTCCAGTCTGGCCTCACACTGCCGGGTGCCATATTCATTCACTGCTTTGCAGGTGTAGAAGCCAGCGTCTCCACGTTCCGCAGCCAGGATACGAAGCCGACATAATCCACCTTCTGCCTCCTCCGCAAAGCGTCTTTGGTCCGGGCGGACGGGCTGGCGATTCCGAAGCCTGCCAGTGGGAACAAGGCCCTCAGCCTCAGGGCTTGGATTCCCAACCTCCTCCTCCTTTCCCAGAGAGTGACAAGGATAGAGTATGGCCCCCCAAACCACACACTCCACAAACATTCCTGAGATCCTTGATATTTGGTGTTAGAGACTGGGTCTACTAATATGCAAAACTCTACAATGGGCAAGGGCCCAAGAAAGAGGTGCAAACACACACACACACACACACACACACACACACACACACACACACACACACACACACACACAAATATACCATTCCAACTCTTACATGATGAGACCCAGGAAGTCTCTAACCCACAATGACTTCTTCTGCCTCTTAATATTTATCGCCAGGGACATGTAGACATTTAATTGACCTATTTCCAAAAGTATTTGCCTCTTTCCCTATAAAGACTGTAAGCTTCTGGAGGGAAGGGACTAGGTCTTATATTTCTCTTAGAGTCAGCATTACATCCTGGAAAAGCTCTGGATTGGATTTCAAATGACTTGAATTCCAAAAGACTCATGATAAACCAGGCGACCTACCTACTACTGCATAGAGAAGTGAGGGACTCAGAAGGCAAACAGAGATAGAGATAAAGAAATATACACACAAATATATATAAATATATATATATATATATATATATACACACACATATATGAATACAGAAATGTGCATAGATGTATGTAGCCTGTTGAATGTATTCATGTGTGTTGAATATACATGAAGCTAGGTGTGAAGGGCATGTGCATTATATTTCTACACACAGATGTGTATCCATGCATATTATGTTTACATATACATCTAGTTATATATTACTATGTTTAAATATGTCTATAAGTGTATAACTATATATGTACATGTATTACCTTTATATATATCCCATAGGTATATACACATGGCACATACATGCATATCACATACGTATGCCTCTATCTATGTTAATTATATATTATTTCTATCTATATACATACATAAACATACATACTTTTAATATCTATTAGCATGGTCAATGTCCCTTGACTATTAATGGGTTTTTTGACTATACACTTTTGTAATGGGATTTTCTTTCTTGTTTTCTCAGTGCTGGGAGGGTGTGAAAGGTGAAAGTACTAAGAAGAAAATGAGAACCTGAAAATAAAATAAAATTGAATTAAAAAACCAACAATTTAGACTCATGCTCTGACTTTGCCATTTAGCAGCTGTGTAACTTTAGGTAAATTATTTAACTTTTTGGAACCTATCTCCTTATCTCTCACATCAGGATTCTCATATCTATTTTACTAAAATCATAGGGTTGTTGAGAGAATCAAATGGAATAAATTTGGCAGCTTAACCATGAAATTCTTAATAACAGACAGTAGTTTCACGCCCTTTTCCTAAGCTCAACTCTACCACTTCATTGTGGCAAGGAGAGATCCACCTCACTGAAGTGTCTTCCAAGATGGCACCAGTGGGAGGTCTTAGCTATATCTAGCAATCTATGACTAGTTTAGCTAATGTTAATGTTTATCCTTCATTTTTGAAGAAGATCATGACATCAGGGAGGTGATGCCATGACAAGCATGAGAACTGGATGTGAATGAGGGGGTTCTGTGCTAAGCCACTAGCCTCACTTTCTCCTCCAGAATCATCTGGGTCCAGTGGCCAGATTTGGATCAGGACAACTGGAGGGTTAAGTGACTTGCCCAAGATTATACAGCTAGTAAGAATCAATTGTCTGGGGCCAGATTCAAACTCCCATCCTCCTGACTCCAAGGCCAGTACTCTATCCATTACATCACCTATATTCAAGGAGAGTCACCACTGACAGGTGATTGGCCTCAGCAAATTAATCCTATTAATTACAATCTACTAATCTGCTAATCACAAAATAATCATCTGACTTTAAGAGAAGCTGGAAATGGGCCACAGAGAAAACAGAAATACTTCTATTCACATTTATTAAGCACCTACTGTATGCACAGAACAATGATACAAAATCTAGGTAAGAGGTGGAGAAATATAAAGCACAATTTGTTTTGGTGTACAGAGTACCCTCTTGCCCTCCCACCCCACTGCCTTGCAATGACCTTCTGGATATTTCAAATATTAAATAGTCATCTCCTTGATTTATATCCCCTACACACACACACACACACACACACACACACACACACATACACACACACACATGATCTAACACAGTGCAGAGCAAATAGCACTATTTGACAAATAGCAGTGGATTAGAAAAAGTGGAATGGAAAAAGGGGAAGGGAATAAGAATTTATTCTAGACAAATCATCTCCTTTGAAAAAGCAACTAATTTCAAGTCAGAAGATGAGAGTTCAAGTCCCACATCTGCCAGTTATTAGCTATAAGGGCTTGGTCAAATCACTGGAACTCAATTTCATCACTAATAAAATTAAGGAGTTGGAGTAGAAGCATGAAGATGCAGGATTTGAAGCCAAAAGGACATGATTTCCAATCCTGCCACTCTGATATTTACTGGCTGTATGACCATGAGCAAGTCATTCAACTTTTTAGGTCTCAATTTCCTCATCTGTAAGATAAGGAGGTTGGACAAGACTCAATTTAAGACTGTCTGATTTAATTGTTTCTAGGGACCCTTGGATGAGTTCAAGATCCCTCTGACAGTCTGGTAGAGGCTAAAGAAGACCCTCTTCTCAAAATAATGATTTTATGTGCACAAAATAAAGTGCATAGGATTACAAAGGAAATGAATTATATTGGAAAAAACTATCAGTCATCTTTTTAGAGACTTGCCCAGGGTTACACAAGTGTTCTATGCACTGCATCACCAAGCTGCACCAATAGTTTTTTAATCAAAAAGCAAGTTCATGGACAAGTAAAGAATCCCTATTCTAGATTCTAGAGAGAAACACTGCCAAATGAATAAAGAAAGCAGGAATTTTTTTCTCAAAGATGGAAGAGAAACCTATCACACTCTTTGTGGTAGTGGTGTTGGCGTTGGTGGTGAGGGTGGGGGTGAAGTGGTGGTGTTGGTGATGGTGATGGTGGCAATGGTGGTGATGATGATGGTAGTAGTAAGACCAATAAGAGGGATTGGGGTGGGAGGAGCTGGCTGAAGCTTTTGGACCTGATCATCTACTACATGAAACTGAGTAGTTACTATCCCTCTACCAAATGGTCATTTATTAAGTATCTACAGTATATCTAATAGTACTAATTTAGGTAAGATATGGATAAATATGAGATACAATGATATACCTTACATCATCCATCATTATCTCTGAGAGAAGAGCTATATCTAGATCTGGAAACCAGAGGTCCTTTGAAGGAGATCAGAATTTCTTGAAATTCATAGAAGTCAGAATTTCTTGTTCTGACCTCCCTCCTCTTGTAGGGTCTTTGATTTACTATGCCAATTCTCTGAGGATGGTGGGGGATAATGCCATACTGGGACCTTCTGCAGACTCATAACAATTTACAGAAGGTCCACCTGCTGCCATCTTTAGCATCTCCAGGTTGACTGTGGGATCTCTAGTAAGGGTTAAAAGAATTCATTAGAAGAGTCAATAGAAAACCAGGGCTTTGAGTACTTACCAGGAGACAACAGGTTTGGGCTCTCCCTGCACTCGGATGCTCATGGTCACATCCTGGCCCTCTCTTACTGACTGGTCCATGAGTGAAACCTAAAAGGGGGGACTTGAGGTGATACAAGGTAAGGATGACTGGGACAATGGTTCTGGAGTCGAAAGGGGAGGAAGCAAGGTATGGAGTAGAACACTATTTTATATCTGGGGAAACCAAGGCCCGTGGCAGGGGTGGGCCCAGAGGGAGTGGAAGGGAGGAGATTGGATATTGATAACTGAGTAGAGACAGCCCTGTTGTCTGGTTGATAATAAGCATCAGGGAAGGAGTGAATCCTTATGGACAGAGATGTAGGGAAGTGGCAGGAGACATAGGAAGAAGCTGGGAGCTCCTTGTCTCTGAGGCTATGCAAGAACTAAGGGTGACAAGATATAGGAGCAAGGGGCCCCCGCCAGCATTCCCCGGGGAGACCTCCCAGCTGAGCTCTCAGAGATCTAACCTTGAAGATGGGGGGAGCCCTGGAGCTGGTGTCTGGGGTGCTTTGAGTCTGACTGGGGCTGAGCTTCATGGCAGAAGTTCGGTGCCAGGCCTCTTCTGGTTCTGGAAACTCCTCAGGAGGGCTCAAATACTCTTCATCTGATGTGATGGGGCTGCTGAAAGGGGACGTGGCCCCTCCTGGAGAAAATGGAGAGAGGAGGAAAAAAGAAAGGGGGAGGGTTAGATATATGGTAGGGTAAGGGAAGAGAACACAACAGAACCTAGAAGAAGAAATCAGTCCCCTGGGACTGAGGATAAGGATAATCTTAGCTGTCCTGGGTTCAGAACCACAAAAGCCAGGACCACCTAGCCTAAAAGAAATTAGGGATTGCACATGCACACACACACACACACACACACACACACACACACACACACACACACACATCGCTTTCAACTAACAGGCCAAGGGCAGAGGGTCACTTTGATCTAGGATAAAACTCTTGAGCTCCCTGGCCCTCAGCTCCCTCAAAAGAGAAGAGCTGGGACAGATGGATGCTTTCCATCTCTTAATTCTACCATTAGGAAGACCTGGCATAGGAGATTTCCACGTCTCTCCACACTGGGAAGATCAACATCTCAAAGGAAACTGAGGGAAGGGGTTGGCTAGGGAGCTAGTGGCTGGGAACTAGAGGCAGGCAGCAAGGGGCCAACATGTCACATCCTGATCTCATAAGACTGGTCTCCAGGGGCCCAGTGTGGTAATAAACACCAGAATCCAAGACCCCTTTCATTTCTCCTGCTATTCCCTCCCCTAAGACCCTCTTTGGATGGGGCTTCTAGAGGAAGGATAGGGTGCCAGGCCTACAAGTCTATCTAGTCTAGACATCCACCTCCAATTCAGAATGCCATGCCAAGGCTACTGTGCGTCTAACTTGTCCTGCCCCCCCCCCCAGCTTCCTACCCCAGAGACAACTGCTAGGGAAACAGACCCCAAAGCAGGGAGGGGGCTAGGAAGTGATCTTCCAAGTTAGTGGATGGAGGAAGGTAGGTCAGCCTAGGGAAGGGAGGGAAGAAACGAAAGCCTTCCCAAGGAGGGGGTGTCCCCCTAGGGGACCCAAGCCCAGAGGCCCTCCCCAGTGGCTGGCCTAGGGCCCAGGCTGGTCCTGCTTGGCCCTGATCCGACTGCCAAATAGAGACAGGAATCAGCCGCTACCAGCTCCCTCTAGGCCCTCCTCCTTAACTCCCTCCCCCATCTCCCCCAAGTCCCTCCTGGCCCTGCCGCACCCCAACTCACCCAGGGAGCACATGGACTCCCGCCTGGGTCCTGCCGCCTCTAGCCTCAGCTTTTGCCTCCTCGAGCCTGGTCCAGAATGGTCTGCAGGGAGGCGAGCTGCCCACCCCTAGCCCTGCTCCCCTGGGAAGAGAGAGCCCAACCCAGCCTAGCCTAGCCTAGCTGGGCCCCACTGAGAGTCTGTCCAGAGAGCCCGCTCAGTGGGGGAGGGGGAGGGGGCCAGGGCAGTGTCTGGGCCGCAAGAAGGCAGCTGGCTGGAGTAGTGGTGATGCCTGCCGAAACCATATGCAGCCAGAGTCCAGGAGAGAGGAGCAAGGGGGAGGAGAGGGGAGGGGCTGCCAGATTTAGCCACCCCTCTCATTCCCCAGCAGCTGTGTCTGTTCTTTCTCTCCTTGCGGGCTCAGGACCCCGACACATAGGGGCACCTCCTCTGGAGTAGAAACGCCCTGGTCCCTCAGGCAGAAAGGGCTTGAGAGGGAGCCTTCCTCACACCACACTCTCCACCCCTAGCACCCATCTCTTAGGTGCCTATCTAAAGCTACCACTGCCCCACTCCCTAAAGACGAAATGCAAACAACTCCTCTAGCCCAGGGCAGATTTTGGCAAACCACCATACCATGCCAAGCCACCTGACACTTCCAGAATACAATGGAAAGACCAATGGTTTTAGAATCCATTCTAGCCTAGAAGGGTCTGCCTTCAAAACAGTCTTGCTACTTACAACCCATGGAAGCAGGACAAGTCAACTGAAACCCCTGACCTCAGTTTCCTCATCTGTACAATACATGGGTTGGACTGAACCCATCCAACCCAAGATCTCTTTCATCTCTAAAGCCTATAATTCTATATCCTAGCACCCCATGCTCTTTCCCACCCATTGTCCTGTCCCAACTACCTCCAGAATTCAGAGAATTTCAAGAAAAGAGGCTCAAACCAGGCCTATATAAAAATCTACTCTTCCCCTACAGCCCTTTGGTTTAGCTAGTACATTGATCATGGTTATAGACCCCTAGGCCTTGTTACACTCCGCCTCTAGATGGAAAGACAGGAATAACAAGGGAGACAATTTTATGGTCATCTATGTCTTACTTAAGCTACATATTTCCCTTAGCACCATATTATTCTCAAAATGGTACTTGAACTTGAAAGATCATTTCTCTTACTCCCTTCACCAGACCATGACCAATTTGGCCAGTCCAAGAGCCATCCTCGGCCATGTTGGACCAGTGTCAGTTTGCCCATGGCCCTCTACCAGATGCACCTGTTGGCAACATGGCCCCATCCAATCCATACCAGCCTCATTCCTTGTACCATATTCAAGTATCAACCTTTTCCTATTTGGTTATACAAGGGTAGGTACAAAAGGAGAGAAGGTAGAACTCTGTGGCCTCCTCCCCATCTAAATGATCCCCCAGAGTTCTGCATACTGAATGGGCCCTGGATTTTTCCAGCTATAATGGCAGTGATGTAGGAAGTAGAGAAGCCAGAGGTAATAATAGCAGCATGCTACACTGGCTATGGAGTGAGAGAGACATCTGCTTCTCAATGGAAGGGAATGGAAGGGGGAAGGAAGCAATGTAGAAGATTCATCTTTCTGAGTTTAAATCTGGTCTCAGACCCTTGCTAGCTGTGTGACCCTGGGCAAGTCATTTAACCTTGTTTATCTCAGTTTCCTCATCTGTAAAATGAGCTGGAGAAATGGCAGATCACTCCAGTATCTTTGTCTAGAAACCCCCAAATGGGGTCAAGAAGAATTGGACATGATTGAACACTGTGGCTATTTTCTTATTTGTTCCTCACAACAACCCTGGGAGGGTTATTATGACCAATTTATGGTTAAGGAAACTGAGACAGATAGCAGTGAGGTAACTTACCCACACAACCCTGGGAGGCAGATATTATTATTATGACCAATTTACAGTTGAGGAAACTGGGGTAGACAGCAGTGAAGAGACTTATCCAGGATTATACAGCTAGTTGGTGTCTAAGGCTGGATTTGAACTCAGGTCTTTCTGACTCCCAAGTCCCACACATTCTCCTCTATATCACCTAGTTGGCTAGGTAGGGCATTAGCAACAACAGAAGCTGGAGTCATAACCTGGGTTTGAACATTTATTTGCTATTCATGTGACCTCCACCAAGTCACTCACCCCTTAGCCTCAGTTTACTGATGTGCAAAATGAAGTGGATGACCCAGGAGACTTTTCAAGTTCCTTTCCATTTTAGATATTAAGATCCTTTGAGGGGCAGCTAGGTAGAACAGTGGAGGGGCAGCTAGGTGGCCAGTGGATAGAGCACCAGTCCTGGAGTCAGGAGGACCTGAGTTCAAATGTGACCTCAGACACTTAATAATTACCTAGCTGTGTGACCTTGGGCAAGTCACTTAATCCCATTGCCTTGTAAAAAAACAAAAAAAAAAAGATCCTTTGAAGAGGATCCCAAAGATCCCTATTGTCCAGATTTGTATTCCCCCAGGGCTAGGAGACAGGAAGGTGGATGTCAGAGAATTACAATAGAAACAAAGGAAAAGGAGCTGGGGGCCAAGAAATATTCTCTAACAACCAGCTATTTACTCAGCTCTGAAGAGAATACAAAGTAGGGCCTAGGTCCTCCTAGGTTCTCCTGGAAGGAACCTCAGAGAGCAATAAGTCCAACCCCCCTTCCATTTTACAGTTGAAGAAATTGAGGCCAGGGAGGGTGTAGCTACTTGTACAAGGTCAAATAGGCATAAGTAGTTGAAGTGCTCAGTCCAAATTCTACCTCTCTGAAAACAGACCCAGTGTGCTATTCCCTAAAAAATAGATGGGGTTCCCTTAGTTGATTCCCCTTGTCCCCAACATCCACTGGGCACTGTGGAACAGGGAGAAAGGAGCCAGTCCTGCCCAGTCATCTATCTCTTTGCAGAAGGGAGACTTAGAGGATTGCCCAAGTATGGGAGCAGGCTCAGCGGCTCCTGGTGGCTATTTGAGATACTACAAGCCAGGGTCATTCTCTGGCTCTCCGGCTTCCTGATCCCCATTCCCAAGAGACATTCTAACGAAGTGACTCAGACAGCTTTGACGTCTCCCCTTCCTCCTCCTCTCCAGCTTCCCCCCTCCCCACCCACCTCGTGGCTTCCAAGCACTTGCCAGGTTAGCCTCCTCCTGAGTCCTGAGGGCTAAACAAGGCGCTGTTCTCTCCTGGTGGAATGTCACCCCAACCCCCCATCTTCACCTGTTGAAATCCTATCCATCCTTTCAAGGCCTAGCTCAAATTCCACCTCCTCCAAGAAGCCTTCCTGAGCCCTTCCATTTAGTAGTGATTTTTCCTTAACTGGCACAGCACGTTGTACTTCATTATTATAGACTGTTGACTAACCAGTGACTAAGTCCTTCTCATTAGTGGGGTTCAGTGGAGAGAGTTCTAGATCTCAAGTTAGAGTGTCAGTTCTGAAAACAAATATTGTCTCTGCTACTTAATCCTGTTTGACTTTGGTCAAGTCATTTACCTAAGCCTCAGTTTCCTTATCTGTAAAATGAAGCAGCTGAACTAGTTGACCCCTCGTGTTTGCTTCAGTTTCAAAAACATGATCCCAAGAAATAATGTCTTTTCTAATTCTGTGTCATTTCCCTTCTACTAGATAATATTCTGATTCTCTTTGTAGCCACTCCAGTATTTTCCATTGAGTCAAAATGCAATAGATGATAAAGGAAGGAAGGAAGGAAGAGTATATCCCAACCACCACCACCACCACCACCACAAGGAAGCAGTCGTTATTATAGATGCCTAGATCAAACCTAAAATGGTAGGAGGGGATAGTATCTTCCCCCACTCCACCATCAACCAGCTTCTATACATTAGTTTCTGGCCTTCTTAAAGATAGAAATTAGGATCTAGAGTTGGATGATATCTTAAAATTTATGTATTCCAACTCCCTCATTATATAGATCTGAATGGCTTAGCCAGAATCAGATGGATAATAGGTAGATGAATCTAGAAACTTTGCCTCTTTGCTCTGAACTCCAAAGCCAGTATGTTATCCATTCTACTACCCTGTCCCAGCCCACCTTCCTCTCCCCCTTTCAAGTGAGGGAGCTGATGGTCCTGAGTCTTCCCTTCGCTTCTCTAAGGAAGGTCCTATTCTATTCCCTGTCCCTCATCCCTTTTGCAACAGATCTTTTAGGAGAAAAATGCCAAGACCATTCTAGATGCTAATGGTTGGTTCAACATAGATTAATGAGACTAATTTCCATCTCAGAAAAAAAAGTTCAGACTATCATCTCTCTGGTAGTATCTTCCCACTTTAACCTAGAAAGAGTCATCTTAGCTCATTCCCTAACACAAGACAGTAGCCAGACCTTCCCTACTCTGATAATTTTATCACCAAGGAGATGGTTGAAGTTCCAACAAAGATGACGTTGGAACCTGCCCCTCCACACACACACACACACACACACACACACACACACACACACACACACACACGTCTCAGTAACACTTGTTAAGGGAATCTTCACTGGTTCTGTTGACAAAATTGTCTTCTAGGCCTGTTGCTCAGATCATACCAACCCCTGTCCAACACCCCCACCCACCCCCTTCCACAGAGCTCAGCAGTTTGCTAATATCTAGACAATGGCTGAGAAGTGAGGGGAAGGAGATAGCAAAGAAAATTTAATGTACATGGGAGCAGCCCCAAACACACTACCCCCACCCCAGCACACCCCTCAGGGTATCCTTTTATGGTATCTGTTCTACTTCAAGACTTCCCTTAATGTTCATTTCCCCCTGTTTAAAAATGCTTCAGGTCTGCGGGGGTGCAGAGGGAGGAAATATTTGACCCTGGCTTTTTAACTCCATAGGAATGTCCCTAGTCCTGTAAATCCTTAGGGATAGTAGTCTGGCAGCCTTACTTAATGCTCTACAGTGACCCTCAGGGGCAGCTAGGTGGCATGATGAAATCAGGAAGATTCCAATTCAAATCTAACTGTGTGACCCTGGGCAAGTCACTTCAGCCTGGTTGCCTCAGTTTCCTCATCTGTAAAATGAACTGGAGAAGGAAATCGCAAACCACTCCAGTATCTTTGCCAAGAAAACCCCATGCAAAGTCACGAAGAGTCAGACACGACTGAACAACAAGCCGCCTCTTCACAACCAAAATCTGAAGCCATGAATTTAGAAAAGTTACTCCAAACCATCGCCTACCACAATCACGTCTGTGTTCTGCTTCTGGGTTTCAGCCATCTCCTTTGCTCTTCTTGGCAAATTCACCAAATATTTCCTTTATCTAATTATCTTGGCTATCTTTTGTAATGGCAAAGAATTGGAAACTGAAGGATTCCCATCAATTAGGGAATGACTGAACAAATTGTGGTATATGTGTGTGTGATGGAACACTATTGTTCCATAAGAAAACATGAGGGATGGGATTTCAGAAAAGTCTGGAAAGATTTGCATGAAATGATACTGAATGAAATGAGCAAAATCAGAAGAATATTGCACACACTAACAACATGAGATAATGATCAACTATGATAGACTTGTTCATTTCAGCAACACAATAACCAAAAAAAAAATTTTTTTTTGCTTTTTTCGTGTGAAGCAATGGTGTTAAGTGACTCATCCAAGGTCACATAGCTAGTAAATATCAAGGATCTGAGACCAGATTTGAACTCAGGTCCTCCTGACTCCAGGGCCAGTGCCCTATCCACTGTTCCACCTAGCAGACCCTACCAAAGACAATTTTAAAAAACTTGTGAAGGAAAATGCCACTCATATCCAGAGAAGGAACTGTGGAGTTTAAATGAAGACCAAAGCTTATTATCTCCAATTTTTTTAAGTTGTCTTAAGTATTGTGTCATTTTTTTCTCTCTAATGTTTTATTTCTTCCATTTGGATTTGATTCTTCTCTCACAACATGATCAATATGGATCTATATTTAGCCTGGTTATAAATGCAAAGCCTTTAATAGGTTGCTTTCTGTTAGGCAGAGGGGGAGGGAAGGAAGGGAGGGAGAAAAATGTAAAACTCAAAATCTTGCCCAAAATAAATTTGTAAAATTTGTAAAAATTACAATTGCATGTAGTTGGAAAAACAAATAAATAAAAAAAGTTTTAAAAAAATAATTATCTTGGCTGTCTTAAAATCTTCCAGGCTGTGATATACTGGGAATGCCTTCTAAATCCCTCTAATCCCTTTCTCCTACTCCCCATTCCACCACCCCACATACACACACAGAGATACACACATATATATCCTTATAAGTACTCTATTTTCTATAATTTATATAGATTCTTAAATTTCACCTCTTCCACAATGACTTTCCAGACTGATAAGATCTGCTTCAACTATAATTGGTCTTAACATAGGATTTTGCACCCTTTCCAAAGTGACACCCTGAACACACTTTACAGTTACTTGATTCTTTTCATAAATTTAGAAGTGAAAGGAGATTTTATTATTATTATTATTATTATTATCATTATTATTTATTATTTCAGTTTTTGTAAGGTAATGGGGTTAAGTGATTCGCCAAAGATCACACCCCAAGTATCAAGTGTTCTGAGGCTGGATTTGAACTCAGGTCCTCTTTGACTCCAGGCTGGTGCTCTATCCAGAGACTTCAAAATCATCTAAACCTCAACCCAAGGCCTCAAAGACCACTCATTTGACATTATTGTATTTTATTATTATATTCATTGTTAATATGGGTTACGTTGTAGTCATAAATAAATATTAAATTCTATATGAGGCCCTTGACAAGTATTTGCTGGGCAATGTCATCCAGGAGGACTAAAAGGTTGGACACCCATGATCTAGGCCAACCCTCTCATTTCATTATGGAGCAACCAAGGGAAATTAGGTGATCACACAAGTAATAGCAGTTAGAGGCAAGATTCGATCCCAGATCTTCAGTTCTTCACTCCCATTCTATTCTCCTCCATTTACTTGAAAATAGGACAAATATATATCATGATCAATTTTTTTCCTTGCTTATTATTCAGTTTTCTGGATATTCTTATTACATGGTTATTGTTGTTCAGTTATGTCTTATCCTTTTGAGGATTTTCTTAGCAAAGATACTAGAGTGATTTGCCATTTCCTTCTCCAACTCCTGAGAAAATGATGAGGAAACTAAAATAAACAGGGTTAAGTGAATTGCCCAGGGTCACACAACTAGCAAGTAGCTGGGGTCAGATTTGATCTCAGCAAGATGAATCTTCGTGACTCCAGGACTGGTTCTCTCTCCACTGTGCCATCTAACTGCCTCATACTAAGTAGTAAATGAGACTAGAACAAGATGCATGGATATAAATGATAACCAGGAAACCTGACAAAAAAATCTCAGCACTAGAAAAAACCCTATGCTGAACCTGAATAGTAATCTCCCTCTATGCTTTACCTGATTAGGAGGTCCACAACTTCCTTATAGAACCTATTCCAATTTTGTATAGTTCTATTTCACAAGTTTTTCTTAACATTGACCTGAAATCAGCCTCTCTTAAACCTCCACTCTTCACTCCTGGCGCTGGCTGAGGTCTAATAACTCTTTCACAGGACAAGTTTTCCAAATATCTCAAGAGAGCCATCAGGTCCCCTTCAGAGTTTTCGTTCCACTGAGAACTCAAAACTCTTCTAAGTGTTTCTACTCTTCTGACAGGTCAAGAAATCCCCAGTCCTGATTCGATAGCCGACTTGTTCTCTCCCATCAAGAGAGAGCAATGGATAAAGTCCTTGTCCCCAGTCAAGAAGTCATGAGTTCAAATTCAATCTCAGATATTCACTAGCTGTGTGACCTTGAACATGCCACTTCACTGCTTGTCTGCCTTGGTTTCCTCAACTGTAAAATATGAATAATAAGTATAGCTACCTCTCAGGGTTGTCATGAGGACTAAAGTTTATATTTGTAAAGGATTTAACCAATAACTGCTTTCTTCTCTTCCTTTCATCTTTCTAGCTCCCTTTTTCAGATTCTGAGAGCTCACTAGCTATCACACTGGGCTCTTTGGGAGTGACTCTTCATTCCACTGACCAAATAAGATAGACTTTGTTGATAGATCTTGTTGCAGTAGAGAGAATCATAGGATAGAAGTCATGAGTTTTCATCCAGACTTCAGTGATGGGATCTTAAACAATAGCTCCTATTGATGATGCTGCTCAATGCACTTTCCCCATAATAACCTCATGAAATAGATAGTCCAGATATTACTTTCCACATTTTATAGATGAGGAAATTGAAGGTGGATGATTAAGTGATTTGTTCAAAATCACAGGGACACAATTTTTAAAAAGTTATCTTATGTATTATCTCTTTTTTCCTCTCTTTAATTTTTCTTTCTTCCCTTTGGATCTGATTCTTCTCTTACATGTTCAATAGCGACCTATGTTTAGTATGGTTATAATTATAAAGCTTATATCAGATTTCTTTCTGTCAGGGGAGGGAGGGAGAAAAATTGGAAAACTCAAAACCACGTTAAAAAAATGCTTGGTAAAAACCACCAGTGTAGTTGGAAAAACAAATAAATAAAATATTTTTTAAAAGTTTAAAAAAAAAAGCAGGCAACTTGGTGCCACAGTGGATAGAGCACCAGCCCTAGAGTCAGGAGGATCTGAGAACAAATCTCAGCCTCAGACACTTAATAATTACCTAGCTGTGTGACCTTGGGCAAGTCACTTTACTCCATTGCCTTGCAAAAACCAAAAAAAAAAAAATCACAGGGACATTAAGTGGTAGAATTTACCCAGATCTTCTTACTCCTACACTACCTTACCAAACTAACTCCTTCATAGCACTGAATAACAAAATCATATAACTATGGAGTCATTAGTAGTCATATAATTTTGATCTTCACATTTTGCAAATGAGGAAACTGAGGTACAACAAGGCATTTTGATTTGCCTAAGGTTCATGGTGGAAACAGGATATAATCCATGTCTTCCCATTCCTGATCCAGTCTCTTTCTGTATGTTCTTACTGTCACCCTAAAGCTCAGTTTTCCCATCTACACAATGGATAGACTAACTCTTATTCTGCCAGCTTTCCACAGTGGATATGACAGCACTTTGAAAAGCATAAAGCATAGGTTGCTATTATAGGAAAAATGGTAGCACCTGCTTAGCCAAAGCATACTGAGATCTTTTAGGGAGGAATATGGCTAAAAAAGATGAGAGAACCTGCTCCATTTATTTGTTGCCACACATATCACTCCCCTCGCCACATTACATCAGGTTCACCTTTAACTCTGGCTCCAAACTCTTTGGATAAACACCCTGTCCTAAGCAGGGAAGTTGTCCTTGGCTGCTGTAGCACAGAGAAAGAGGGAAGAAAAGAGGGAGGGAAGAAGGCAGTGTGGGAGTGAGCTGGCTCCCTGTAGGTCTTTTCATGTATGAGTACAAGCTCTTTACAAATTGTTTTCCTATGTGCCTACTGCCTCCTTGTAAGAGTTCTTCTATGCCCATACCCTGGGACAGTCTCCCTATCCACCCGTACTACCCACTCTTTCCATTTATTGGCTCATTCTGTCCTCCCTGCTCTCCAGGCAGCTGGCCAGGCTCCAGGCCATTTGGCCCAAACAGAGCCTTATAGGGTAAAGAAGCCTGCTTCCTCGAAGGCCGCCAGATCAGAACTGGACAGGCGCCTGAAGCAGAAACCCCTTCTCTTTAACCTCCACAGAACTCAGTTATCTACAGGATGGCAGAACCATGGTTTGTCTAAGTAATTAAGAAAGATCATCTAGGCCAATCCCTTCATTTTACCAAAAGAGAAACTGAGGCCCAGGGACAAGAAATAACTACCCATATTATTAATAACCAAAATGGGACTAGAACCCATGTCTTCTGATTCCCCAAGCAGCTAATTCTCTCAGCCACCCCAGAGATGTTATTCCTACCACAAAAAACTCTGTTAACCCCAGAGATGTTATTACATCATAAAAGGCTGTAGGGTATAGATATAGAGATCTCTAGCTCTATTATTAAGCAAGTCATTCCTGTGCCTCATCTATAATATTTGTATAACATGACTGCAGAGGGGCAGTAAGCAGATCTCCAAACCCCAAAAAACAAAAGTAAAACTCCATTGCGCAAATGGCAGCTATGAAGTTACCGATAACAGCAAGAATAAATCCATAGGATGGACACAAGAGGCGTCCAAAAAGATCATGAAAACAAAAAAAGAAAAACGTGAAGCATTCACACATCTTTACATCAGTAAACAATCAGTAAATAGGAGATGTCTATAGACACAGACACATTTCTTTATAAGCTCAAAGGAGAGGAAGGTTTGTACCAATTGTTTTGTTAGTCTTTCGTATTTTGTTTTCTTAATTTTTTCTTTTTTATTTGAATGTATATAATTTTCAAAAAAATTTAAAATAAAAGAATTGGACTAGAACTGAGAGATTCTTAACCTTTTGGAAGTCACAGTCTCTTTTGGATAATGTTTTAATATGCATAAAATAAAATGTATAGGATTACAAGAAAACCAATTACATTTAATTATACTTATCTTTTTTTTAAAATTCATGGACCCTAGGTTAAGAAACAATCAACTAGATGAACTCTAAGGTCCCTTCCAGCTAAAATTCTAAGATTGGTATCATTAGTAGGACTAAATCTCCCAAGTAAGACCTTCTGACTTCCTTCTATGAACAAATGGTACAGACTTATTAGCCAGACTGGATGCAGGGTAGGAGCTATAAAGACTCAGCACAGGAAGAAACCTGGGGGTTGTAGACCTGGGACAATGCAGGATGGAATTCACAGAGAAAATTTGGAATATAAAAGGACAGTGGCTAAATGAAGACTTTTGGAGACATGTACAGCTCTATAATATCATTCAACATTCCAGTCTTTGATCATTCTGAGTTTCTTAGTGCAACCATCTTCTATAGTTCACAGGTATGATTGGGTCAGGAAGTGGTACCTCAGATCCCAGGGACCTCAATGGAATCTTAGTGAACTAAAATAAAGTAGAAATCAGATATGGAAATGTCCCAGTCAGAAAAGAAGCAAATAGTCTTTCTGCTGGTCTCTGGATCACTCTAATCAGTTTTTCAGCCCCCTCTAATGGGAAGAATTGCATCAGATATCATCTTACTTAGGTTAATCTGGCACCTAGTTATAATGTTCTTCCCTTCTCTGAAAGAGGTATTTTGCCATATCACTGTAGATCATGACAACAACCACCACCACAATAAAATTCCCAGATCTGATGGTAACAAATAGCCCCAAATGTGAAGGAAGCAACACTAAGAAACAACTAGGTCCCAGAGTCCCTTCTGAGGACCTCCTTACTCTTTTATATGTCAAAACCCAAGCAGAGAAAGTAGTGCTAAAAAAAACTCCCAAAATTTTAGTAAGTTAAAAGGGAAGATATTAATCTAGAAAACGAGCATGATTTCATTACAAAACTGTTGAGTGGTCTTCTCATTTAATTTTCTTTGACCCAGACTCCACTAGATTAGAGGGTTTTCACTCCTCTCATGGACAGGGGATCAGAAGGAAAACAGGAAATCCAAAGACTAGAAAGGAACTGATGGCAGCCAGACTCATGTGTCTGTACCTCCTTAGCCTTCAAGGCAACTTATATCTGTATTCCCAGCATCATTTGGTCCTTCCCAAGACCTAGCATGTTGGTAGGAAGCTAAACTGAGTAGCTGTTGCTGAGTTCTGGACTACAAAGAAATGCCTCATTTGAGGGATCTTGGGGGGGGAGGGGCAGCAAGAGGGACACCAGGTCACTCTTTTTGAATGCTTTCTTCCTTCCTAATAGACCCACAATGCAGGCATTTGCAATTTTGTCTTTGTGTCCTCAGCACAGAGGAACTTGCCTTCCATATAGCAGTTTTTTAATAAAGACTTGTTCAATTCAAATTAATTAAATGGTTAGAATCTAGCTTAAGCTCTTTCCTTTCTACTTCCCAATGGACCCACAGTAGATGCTTCCCAGAGGCAGGAACCAGTTCATGGGAAAGGACAGAATTGAAATTAGATGGGAATGAATTTCAATTTTCCCTGAGGTTTCTTCACTCCTCACATTATTTCCTTCCAAGCCTGTAAAATTAAAAAATAGTAATGACCTATAAAGCCTCTATCAAATTGCTTATAGTCTTATGGAGGAAGGGAGGAAAGTAGGAACTCAAAATTTTATTTTTAAAAATGTATAAAATTGTCTTTTAAAAATTAGAAAAACAAAATAGCAGCAGATTTAGGAAAAGGAAATAAGCTGCTTGGAGATGACAACATTGAGTATAAATGGAAGAAAAGAAACTAGAGTTCAAAGGAGAATGCAAGTCACATACAAGTCCATACACTGAGTTCAAATAAACTCTGAGCCCAAGAATCACAAATTACTATCTTTGTGGAACTTGAATAGGTAATTCTCTGAGTCTGCTTCTTCACTTATAAAATGGGAATAATACCTAATGAAAAAGCACTTAACAAATTCTAAAGGGTTCAAATATATATAGAGAGAGAATTATTATAACTATTGCTTTTTTAATTGATAAATTGTTGGGACTTCCAAAAGAAGCCCACCAAGGTGGTAAATTGCTGCACAGGATGTGCTTTCCTCTGTCTCCCTCTCAGAAAGTCCTGAAGTTGGGGTGGAGCCCAACTAACCAAAGACATGAAGAACTAGGAGAGAAGGCAAAAGAGAGGCAGAGAAGAAACAGTAAGATTAATAAATATGATTCAGAAAGGTCCGTGACTATGCAGACCTGAATGGGAAAAAATGTAATAAGCAGGGATTGAATACAGAGCTTTGAATCCTGAAAAGATTTATCTTAACGTGGACCATCAAGACCAGCCATTCTGCATTCTGACCAAGGACATAATCAGAGGTTTGGGAGGAAACAGTGGTGGGAAGGGCTCTATTTGGATTGTGACTAGAAAACAGAAAACATTCCTGGAAGAGAGATGAATAAGGGAGTCTGTGATGTCTCTTCTCTTATGAGGTTTATTCAGGGGAATGGGGCAGATCACTTAGACAGTCTCTCCTACTTGAAATTCTCTCACCCTCTCCTCCCCAGTCATCCAGATCCTATGAAATCTTCTCCGAAAACTCTAGCGCTTTCTATCTTATATCATTATATCATTCTATAATAGTCTGTCTCACCAACCAGACTGTTAGCTCCTCAGAGATAGGGACAATTATGGCAAGTCCTTCGGCATCCCTATCCAGGTCCTTGTGCTGGGGTTAGTCACAGAATAGCTTCTCTGAATTCAATACTTGCTTAATTGAATTGCTTGGACCACACAAATAAGGATGGGCCTTGTACTTTCACCTCACTAGAAAGAGATTGGGCTAAGCCCAGAAGAAATTGGGCTGAGGCCAAGTAAGGATTTTTAATAAAAATAGAAAACAAGGTGACCTCCACTTATCACTATTATGTTTTTACTCTGAGCTCTCTCAGCTGTCCCATCCCTAGGGCTCTAGCTGGGTGGGGGAACCTGATGCTAGGAGATACTCCAAATTTGGGTCCCTATTGACAAAAACAATTTTTTTTTTTGGTAGGAGATACCTTGTCTAGAGGCATCAGGAGAGAACTGGTCTTAGATGGCGGGGCTGAGAGAGGCCCTTCTTCCCCCAAACTACCCAGTCTTCAAGTTCCAAATTAAGCTGCTCTTCCTTTTGGATGCCTCCCCCCTCATCCCCACACCCATTCAGGCCCAGGTGAGATTAAGGAGGATTATATTGTTGTTTAATAAAATGAGTCTATGTGACTCCATGGAGTAGTTTGCCATTTTCTTCTCCAATGTGTTAAGGACTATTAAGGGGTCCTCTAAACTTGTCCCAAGTTGCTATGTTTTCCAGAAACACTGGAACTAATGTCCCCATTTTACAGATGAAGAACAGAAGCAAACAAGGGTTGTGACTTTAGAGATTAAGTGATTTGTCCACGGTCCCACGGCTAATAAATGTCTTAAGGCATATTTGAACTCAGGAAGCTGACTCCAGGCTCAGCACTCTATCCTCTGCATACCTAACTGCTTCAACTAAGGTCTGAACGATCCTTATCACGCATGCCACAGGGATTATTCTAGTCCCAGTAGGGGGCCAGACTAGATGACCTTAAAAATTCCTTCTAGGGGTGACTAAGTGGCACAGTGGATAGAGTACCAGCCCTGGAGTCAGGAGGACCTGAGTTCACATCCAACTCCAGAGACTTAATAATTAACTAGCTGTGTGACCGTGGGCAACTCACTTAACTCTATTGCCTTACCCCCCCCCCCAAAAAAATTCCTTCTAATTCTAAGATTCTAGGTTCTAGATTCTAATTAGGGTTCACTTATTATAATTCTACAGTAATTGTGCAGTTAGATGAAAGTCCTTTAACCCTCTGGAATCTCAGTTCACAATACTAGAGAACTTGAAGGTTTATAAACAACAGCAGTATCTACCTCACAATGATTTCAGAAAGAAATTCACTCTTAATTTAAAACTAAGTTAACATAATCACAGGAACATCCAGAGGGGGGTAGATTCACCCAGAGCAGTCTAGTTAGTTTGATTTGAAAGGTATCCTTTTAACTGTCTAAAAAATCTCCATTAAAATGTTTTGCAGAAGGGGCGACTAGGTGGCGTAGTGGATAAAGCACTGGCCCTGGAGTCAGGAGTACCTGGGTTCAAATCCAGTCTCAGACACTTAATAATTACCTAGCTGTGTGGCCTTGGGCAAGCCACTTAACCCCAATTGCCTTGCAAAAATCTAAAAAGAAAAATGTTTTGCAGAATGGTATGTGTATGACCTACGTCAAATTGCTAACATCTCAGGGAGAGGGAAGGAGGGAGAAAAGGAGAGAATTCAGAATTCAAATTTTCTTTAAAAGAATGTTAAAAATTGGGCAGCTAGATGGCGCAGTGGATAAAGCAGTGGCCCTGGAGTCAGAAGTACCTGAGTTCAAATCTAAACTCAGACACTTAATTAATTACCTAGATGTGTGGCCTTGAGCAAGCCACTTACCCCACTTACAAAAACAAAGAAACTAAAAATTTTTTTTTAAAAAGAATGTTAAAAATTGTTTTTACACATAATTGGGAAATGTTAAATATTATTCAGAAAAACTCCATTAGTAAGTGTATATGATTTGTATGTGATTTGCTTTCATCTATCTTCCTCTCAGAAAGTCCTGAAGTTGGGGTGGAGCCCAACTAACCACAGACATGAAGAATTGGGAGAGAAGGCAAGAGAGAGGCAGAGAAGAAACAGAAAGATTAATAAATGTGATTCAGAAAGATCTGCGACTATGCAGACCTGAATGGGAAAAAATGTAATAAGCAGGGATTGAAAACAGAGCTTTGAATCCTGGAAAGATTTATCTTAATGTGGACTATCAAGACTAGCCATTCTGCATTCTGACCAAGGATATAATCAGAGGTTTGGGAGGAAACAGAGGTGGGTGGAAACAGTGGTATGACACTTTCTCCTCCCCTGTGTGATCTTGAATAAAATTGTCCAACTTCTGAGATGAACATCCTTAAGAAAAAAAAAAAAAGCAGAGACTTGCCTAAGATCACACAGCCAATGAGTAGCAGAACCCGGAAGAAGAAACCTTCTAGAAAATACTCCTCTTACAGATGAGGGATCTTCAGACCATATTGGGGAAAGACTACTAAGTCAGGACCAGAAAGTTGAATTCTTAGGGACTCTCCAGACTAACCTGCTCATTGTGCTGATGAGGAAATGGGGACCCAGAGAAGGGATGCTGTTTGCTCAAGGTCACATGGATAGTACATTGGCTATTGAGTCTAAATCTTGATAGGACCTTAAAAGCAAACTAGCTCAATCCTCTCATTTTACAGATGAGAAACTGAGGACAAGTGAGTGACTGGTCCAACATCACACAAGTAAGAAACAAACTAGACAAGTTTATCTCTGTCACCAAGGCAAAGAGAGCTAGGTAAACCAATCTAAGGACCTCCAAGAGCTAGAGAGGAATGATGGTATCAAGGCTGATATAACAAGGGATTTAGGCCTATAAATATGAACTCACAAAGAAGGTTCTTCAAGCTCAGCTGGTATACCATGTCCCTTCTCATATTTCTTTACAAAATCGAAAACTCCAGCAAATTCCTAGTACAAATGACCTCATATGATCTTTCTTTGAGAGGAGAGAATTCTAAAAAAAATGAACACAGGGGACCTGGTGATACTAAAATCAGGGGAAGTAGGGTTCAGGAAAGGGAGCAAGAGGATCCCAAGGACATTTAGAATTTTCAATCTCATATCCATGATGGAGACTCAAATTTAGAATTGGAAAGAGCCATCGAGACCAACCTCATCATTATATAGATTAAGGAAGAAATGGGTACACAAAAGTTAAGTTATTGTTCCAGGGCCACACAGCTAATAAGTTACTGAGGACAGATTTGAACCCAAGTCCAAGGGTAAGACCCAATCTAGAACACAAAGTTGCTTCTCATAAACTTAGAACTGGAATGGATATTAGAGTCCATCTAGTACACTCACTTTGCAAATAAAGAACTGAGGCCTGAAGAACTTGAGTGATTTGCCCAAAATCACCCAAGGAGTAGAGAAAGAATTTACATATTTTTTTTAAAAAAGCTTCAATTCTAGGTTGAAAATAGAATGAGGATGGAGTAAGGAAGACCCTCCCAATCTTTAATTCATAAGTGGCCATACTACTCAAGCCATCATGGTGACTGTCACCACCTCCACCCTTGCCCCTAAAACAAAAACAAAAAGAGTTCCCAACCCCCCTTCCTTGCCAGATCCCTACCAGGTTCAACAGCAAGTGAGGCATTACAGCTGGCCTGGCCCAACTCATTGGTGGCGGTGATGGTATAGTGACCAGCATCAGCTAACCGGGCTTCCTGTAGCAACAGAGTGTGTCGCTCCCCTTCAGCCCGGATGAGGACCCGCTCACTGCTCTGGAGGGTTGTGCCATCCTTTTGCCAAAATACTGAAAGAAAAGCATCAAGGACTCACTCTAGGACCCTAAGCGTCTTGCTCCTTCTCTCAAGGATCTCTAGAGGGAGCAAGACAAAGCAGGAAAACTCTCCCCCAACAGCCCTTGGCTCATCCCTCTTGTCTCCACTCATGTGTCCTAGGTCCCCTTCCCAAGGGCTCACCTTGGGCTGGGGGATTGGCTGTAACAATACATTTGAGCATTGTGTCGAACCCTGGAGCCACCACCACACTCTGCAATGGTATCTCAAAGACAGGAGCTTCCAAAGGTTCTTCGCCGGCTGAGACATAGGAATCATCCGAGGACTCTGGGGACAGAAGCGTTAGCAGAATCAACAAAGATGTTCCAAGCACTGACTGTATCTGCTGCGTTGTACTGTACAGGATGTTGAGGGGAATGCAAGGTAACAACTACAGTCCCTTTCCTCAAGAAGCCTAGGAAGGAAAACGTAAACACATCGAGAATTAAAAATCATTACAAGGATTCAAAAAACAATGATGTAAGCAGTATCACGGGCTTGTAGAGAGCCAGGGCTCTGGTTGGGAAGCAAGGGAATGCAGCAGAGCTCTGAGGGGAGCAGAGGGAAACAGAGAGGGGAGGGTCTTTCAGACTGAGAATGACATGTCTCCCCAACAGCCTTGCCCATTATTGGGGTTTAAAAAATTGCACAGCAGGGGGCAGCTAGGTGGCACAATGGAAAGAGCACCTGCCCTGGTGTTCAAACCTAGCCTAAGACACTTGATACTTATAGGGGGTGTGACCTTGGGTAAGTCACTTAATGCCATTACCCCACAAAACCCAAAAAAGATAAAAAAAATATAAAATGACAGCTAGGGGTTTCATCTAACTGCAACCTCTTCTTTTTTATCTCATTGACTCTGGACCCCAGCAAACCCTGAACCACAGCCGGTGGCCTCAGGGTATTTCAGCAAACATAACATCAGAAAGAAAAGATGAGGTGGGAATGTGAATGGTCTGCCCCTTGCTTTTGCTCATTTTGCCCCATCTCTGACCCACTCCCACAAAAAAAAATTACTTCTAGCTGGAGAGACTGAGAGGTGAGAATGGTAGATGGGAGAGGAAAAAGGAGATTCTACTGGTCCAAAGAAAATAGAGAGCACTGGCACATGTACCCTGCTCTTTTCTAGTTTGCCTTCCCTGAAAAATTGCCTCCTTTGGAAAATTCATTAAGAGATGAGATGGACTCCCTCAAAAAAGATAATTCATCTCTGAAAATTCTCCCCAGTCTCCCATGCTCCCTCACATGCCCCTGTGGGACCATACCAAGGTCAGGTGAGGTAGGCCGTATCCGATGATGACCTTTGCCCTTGCTACGGGGTGCTCGCCGATCCCAGGCCCCCCAAGGTCCATCCTCCTCTGGACCTCTTCGTAGTCTCTTCTCTGCCTCAGGCCCGGGCTGGTTCTTTTCCAGGTTTGGGGGAGTGGCAGTCCCCTCTGGCTCAGGCATGGCCCAGGGTAAGAAGCGTACAGCTTGCATGGGGGGATCCCGCTTCCGGCCTGGATGTGCTTTTGTCCTGGGTTCAGGGGGCTCAGGGCTCCTGGATTCCTGAATAGCCCTCCCCCGAGTAAGTGGGAACTGTTCTCTCCGACGAACCTCTTGCTGGTGGCCTTCACCAAGTTCTGTCCTGCCTGCCGGCCCTCGGCCTCTGGTCACACTGGACCCCTTTCCTGCTGCCTCCTCTCCAACCCTTCCCACGCTGCTCAGGGCCAGTTGCTGGATAGTGGAGGTGCTCTCTGGTGGGGGAGTCTTTGGGGTTGAGGGGCTAGAGAACAGAGGAGGCTCCCCTGGGTCCCGGGGAGATGGGGCCCTCTGTAACGTGGACCGCAAGGACTCATGAGATCGAACTAACTCCTCTCTGGATGTTGAGCGGCGGATGCGCCCCAGCTCCTGAGCAAAGCGGAGCTCAAGGTCAGAGGCTGGGCTGGGGCTACGCTGTCGGACCCTCTCATCCAGGGAGGCCGCCTTCTGTCGAAATGCCCAGCGCCTCTCTGCCACAGTGCCTAGCTCACCTCGTGATCCATCCCGTAATTCTTCCCGTGAAGTCCCTGGTGTGTCCCACTGCCCACCCTCGGCCTTTGGCTGATCCAAGGATCGTGCCTTCCGCAAGGGTACCCATGCCCTCAGAGGAACTGGGGAGTCACTCTTCTCCAGACTGCGCCGACGTTCCTCAAAGAACTGCAGTTTGTCCAAGATCCGGGAGCCAGCTCGCACCAACCGAGGGGAGCAGCGTACCCCAGAAAGCCGTCCTGAAGTTTCACTCAGAGGTGTCTGAGGGCGAGACTCCAGGGTGCCCGTCAGAGAGGGCCCTGATGACTTGGGCTTCTTTCCCCTCTTCTCTTCCAACTCTTCCAGTACCACTGGCTCCTGAGACTTCCTAGGGGGCAAGGTGGGGGTGGCAGTGGGCTGGGTACCAGGCCCAGGAGGAGGTCGTTTCCCCACCCTTGGGGAGGGTGGGGGGAGTAGAGCTGATTTGGAAGGAGGTGGTTGGGCAGGTCGTCTTGGCGCTTCACTGGCAGGCTGGGGTTGAAGGTCAGGGTCCTCTCTTCGCAGCCCACCCTGTGGCACACTGCTGTAAATCAAGTCAGAAAGAGTGAGCTGGTGTTAGGGACTGGGCTTCCACCCACAGGTTCTGGGAAAGCTACACAGGAGCCCAAAGGGAAGGAAGATGGGACGTCCTAGGGTTGAACAACCATCCCTCCCACTGGAACCCCATGGGTTGCTGTGTGCAGGCTGCAGCCAGAGCTGGAACTTGGGCCTAGGCAGGATCCTTGGGAGACAGAGGCTGGCTCTGAGTATTAGGGACCAAACTGGAGGAAGAACGCTATAAACTCCAGAGTCCAAAATTTTGGCCCTCGTAATCCTGGCCAGCCTTCTCTCCCCAGCCACCAAAGCTGGCAAGCAGCAGAGACAGAACTGAATAAGAGGAAAAGAAAAGAATGAGGCTTAGGGTCTAAAGTATGAGGTGAGGGAGGGAAAAGAGAAAGAGCTCGAGTTTGGTGAAAAACCTGAAGAGAATGCAGTCCTTTCAGATCTGCCACCAGCACTCCCATTTTCAACCTTGATATTCTCCCCGCCACTGCAGCTCCTAAGAGGAGTGTTATCTCCCTGGCTTTGCCTCACTAACTCCAGTCACAATCCTTTCAGGAAAAATGAATCAAAAATCACTCAACTCTTGGGGGCAGTGCACACAGCTGGCATGGGTGCTCCCTGGGCCCATCCCCTACATCACCATCACTAGTGCTTATGGACTTTGGAATTGGCATTTCTCATCTCTGGAACCTCAGATTCTCAAGTTCCTACTCTAGGTAGCAATTCTTTGTCAACAGGGGTTTTGTCTATATGGGATTCTTCTAGGATAATACAATTTACCTCAGAGTCCTCCACCCACATATTAAAGAATTCCCCAAATGGAAATGAGTTCAGAAACTATCTGACTGAATGACTGCAGAGAAACTAGTCAAGACCCCTGGTCAACAGGATCTTGATGGTTCAAAGTCTTTGATTTCCAACTCTTGCTCCTCAGGTCTCCCCTGGATCTGACATTGCCTACATCAGACCTACAGGTCAATGAAGAATCTCTGTTAAAACACTACCTTATCTCTATGGTAAGGAAAAAAGAGACCATCAGAAGAGGAAATGTAATAGGAATGCTTCTCAAAAGAAGGCCAGAGCACCTTCTTTTTTTTTGGGGGGGGGTGTCTTATCACTCCCAATCCAGAGCTACACCAGGGCCACACACAAAGTAGTAATCTTAAAATATATATATATATATATATATATATATATATATATATATATATATATATATATATATGTAGCAGCATGGCTACCTGACTCCTGGATGCTGATGCTAATGCTAAGCCTCTGACGGAGGGGTGAGGACAATGATGGAGTCATGGGGGAGGGTCACAAAGTGCCTTGAGAAAGACAAGACTAGAAATAACATCAACAGGAATAGAGAGCATTCTGGGAAAGAGAAGAGGGAGGCTGATTTCTCTCAGAGAAGGATGTATTTATGAAGTAGGGAATCCCATTTAGTCCAGGAAATGTGGCATGGAGAGGCAAGGGGCCAGAGTTGAGAAGGCCCTTTTCCTGGCAACTCAACTCCAGGCCCAGCTCCAGGCTGGGTCTCTGTGCCACAGACATCACTAAGGAAATGGATGCCTGGGAGGTTGCCATGGCAACTCCAGGCTCCGGCTGGGGCCTTGTTGGAGAAGGAGGCCACAGGAGCCAGCATGTCCAAGCAGAAGGACCACCTAGCTAATGCTCCTAGAACAAGTCTCCCCTAAACCAGAAAAGTCCTCCCACCACCTCATCCCCAACCCACCAACCACCTCTCCCATCTCCTCAACAACCCGCCTGCTCTTTCCCTTGCCATCAATAACCATTCTCCTCCCCTCATCCTTCAAACCCTCCCCTAGATCCAAACAAAAACCTCCTGTAGCTCAAGCTGCCCCCCACCCACCCATCTTCCAAAATGTTATTCCTCCCCATCCCAGCACCAGTCACTCCCCACCACCTTCCAGAGAGCCCCTACTAGGTCACTGTGCTCCTTTCCCAGAATTGCTTCCCACACCAAGCCACCCCACTCCAGCCCCACCCTCTGCTTTCCTTCAAGAACAACCCCATGCCAATACTTCTTCATCCCCAAGTCGTTTCATTCCCCAAAAGGAGGGAGAACCTGGCTCTCACCTCACCTTAATGAACCTGCCTCTTCTCCTCTCACAGGCCTCAGCCAGCTTCCCCTTCCCCACCCTTGCCCTGTTTCCTGCCTTGCTCTCTCCCTTTGCCCCTCCTGCCCTCCCTCCTTCCCCTTCTGTCTGCCCTACCACCTCGCTCTCTTCTCTCTCCCAGCAGCTCTCTTGCTCTCTTCCCTTTCTCTCTCCCACTCTCCTGGGAACTGCAGTGCTGAGAGGTTCTGTTTCTCACAGAAAAGGGCCAAATGGGAACAGGGAAATGAAGAGAAAATAGAAAAAAAAAACAGCATCTGCTAAGACAGCAGGAGCGGAGGGGGCCACGGGGGGAGGGGGAGGGAATGGGGAGGAGACACTAAGAATGATGTGGGAGCTCGAATGGGGGAAGGGGCATGGGGATCCTGAGGGCCATGGAGATGAAGGGGAGGTAGAGAGGAAAGGATGAAGGAATCCGAGAGGTAAGAGGGGCCTAATGATGAAACCAGAGCAGGTGGGAGCAGAAGGGATTTGAAGAATGAGAGATCGACTCATAACACAACTAACAAGGATCTATGTTTAGCATGATTATACATGTAGGGCCTATGATAGATTGCTTTCTGTGGGGGGGGGGGAATGTAAAACTCAAAACCTTGTTGAAAGTTACCATTCCATGTACTTGGAAAAATAAAGAAAGAAAAAAGAAAGAATGAAAGCCCAAGATGGTGTGGTAGCATGGGGCAAAAATTGTGTGGAGGTGGGGTGGATGAGGGTGGGGCTAGCTCAATGGAGAGGAAATGGGTCAGTCACAGAGAGGAGAGATGGAGCAGTGAGGAGGAGAATGGGCCAGTGATGGGGGGCAGTGCAGGGGAGTGTGGACAAGTGGAGGTGCAGCAGGGCCGACCAAGGCCATTACTTACACGTGGATGGAGAGAGCTCGTCCTCTGTACAGGCTGAACGCGCTGCCGTACAGGTCACTGGCCACCGAAAGGCTATCCTCTGACCCCCAGCTTGTGCCCACCAGATTAGCACGAGATGCCCGCACCAGCGGCTCCACCCCCAGGTGCCGCGGCCCGGCCCCGGCCCCGGCTGCCTGTGCTTGCCTTGGGCTGCCTGGGAGCCGGCGGGAACTACCGCCACCGCCACCGCTGCCCGCCTCTTGCTCCAACACTGTCTGCCCGCTGCCCCACCAGCTCGCCTGCTCCTCAGAGGTGCCCGTCACGGAGGTCGGAGGGGTGTCAAGGGATGAGCCCACCAAGGTGGCTGAACCCCCTAGGAAGAGTAAAAGTCATGAGCTTGGGGGCTTCAAGGATACGACTGTTTTTTCTGGGAGTATTCCCCCTGCCCTACGCCTGTAAGAAAGACAAACCTGTGGGTGTGCTGAAGGCCCCATCATCATGAAGTTCCAGGTGCTGTGTCCCTTGGGCATCACTAATATCATCTTCACCAGTCTCCGAGTCTAGGAAAGAGGGGGCCTTCATGGACAAAGCCCCTATCTGCCACCCACAATCACCACCTCCTCAACTTTTCCTCAAATGTTTCTCTTTTCTTGGCCCCGACCCCAATATGATCCACTGCATCATCAGCTTAGACTCCCTATCTCCTCCTTCCTCATCTACTTCCATTCCTAAAGTTCTCCCAGCATCCCTTGGGGCTCCTGGTTCCTCCTCATCCCTACCACCCATGCCACCCACGAAGCAAGGGATGACCCCCACTACACCACTGCCTGCTGTTCTCCAGGTTTCTTTCTATAACCCAGCATGGCCCCGGGGCTCTAAGGACCTCAACTTCAAGAATAGAAGGGAACTGCATCCCAAGCAGTCACTGTCACACCTTACTCTCAGAGAGGGCTAGCCCCATCCTCCACCCCAGACCAGCACATGGTGTTGGAGTCAGGCCTTGAGGCCAGGAACCCTCAGGAGAGACCGAGGAGCAGAAGGGCAGGGCAAGGATCCGTTTCCTACCGTAACTTTGCTTTCTGCAGGAGCGGAAAACTTCGCTTCCATAGGAGCAGCAGGAGAGAGACATCAACAGACTGTTATCAGAGCGTCTGTGGGGCAGGGCATGATGGGGCAGATGGGGCAGATGGGGTAGTGGGGGGGGGGGGGGGAATTGGGCTTTCCAGTTCCCAGAGATGTTCTGCAGGGACTCAATGAGGAAACCTGGGAACAGAGTCCCACACTGCTGACAACTATTTTCTTCTCTCCCTGGATTTAGCTAAAGGTTCCTATTATGCATAGAATAACAAGGTCCAGGTATGAAAGGATATTTTTTTCTCCCCACAAACCCCTTCCTCCTCAATTACACTCTGTCCTTAGCCTATACACATACAGACATACCCCAGTGCTCACACTTGAAAGCTGGAACAACTAAGTACACACGTGCACACAGGCATACACACAAACACACACACACACACACACACACACACACACACACACTCTGCCACACCAAACAAAACATTGTGTAGATGAACACACCCAAGTCACTGGTCTGGGGCCTTCTCTCTGTCTCTGTCTCTCTGTCTCTCTCTCTCTCTCTCTCTCTCTCTCTCTCTGTCTCTCTCTCTCTCTCTCTCTCACACACACACACACACACACACACACACACACACACACACACACAGACACACTCCTCTAAAAGGTCCAATAGATTGAAAGTCAGAACTCCTAGCTTTTTTTTTGGTTCCAAATTCCCCCCAATCCTGTTGAATCCTGAGTCCATTCTTCCCTCTTTGCCTCAGTTTCTCCATCTTTGCAATGGGAAAATAAATCCCATTTGGAGTTTGCCTAAGTGAAGGTGTCTACCTTTCCACATTTACAACCATGAGTGGGACAAGGAGTCAAATAGAAGTCCCAGAAGTGAGGAACAGAAGACTGAGGTCCTTTCTTTGGATTTGACTCCAGTACTCCCTGACTCCTGTCCCTCTCTTGGCTGTGTACATTCAAGTTGAAGGGCCATGTCAGATCCCAAGAGGTCACTAAAAGCAGGGAGGAATCATCATAGCTCTGACCCCTTATTCAGGAGTCTGGGGAGAATCTAGCCAAGTGAGCCTGGGGAGGGTACCATTGGGAAAAGGGGTATAAAGTAAGGACAGCCACAGTCCCACGCACCATGGGTGAATCGACCAAAGGCCCGCCTCGAGTGGCCAGTTTTCTGAAAAAGAAAAATCAAATTGAGTTGTTATGGGAATTCACCCCCAATTTAATGACATTCCTAATCCCAGAGACCTGTGGCATGGAGTAGGGAGCACAGGGGGCATCTTAGAGCATTTTGGGAAGAGATTCCCTACTGGAAACCCAATGACTAATCTTTCCCCATAGGAATCCCCATTGGGTTTTCTGGGATCCCTATACCTACAACAACCCTGCTCCTAAGCATCTGACCCTCCCCGACCTCAGAATACCAAGCCTGTATATATGTTTATGCCAGTCAAGGAAAAATGTCAGTCAATGTCACACTTTACTGGGGGAAGGGCACTCATGAGATAGACCTCCAATCAGTGTCCAATGTCTGGATATCCAGGAACCTCAACATAAGGTGGTAGGACAAGAGGAAACAGGGAGACCTTGGGAGGATCCTGAGCTCCAGAGGTATGGGAGAGCATGAAGCACATGGAGAAGAGGGTAAGGGAAAGGGAGGATTGAGGAAAGCAAAACAAAGGGAGAGAGAAGGCTCTACATAAGAAGAGGTTTAGGACCTCATGGGGACACAGGGTCATGGAGGCAGAGGGCTGAGGAGAGGGCCTGGTCACTGGAATAGGGGAAGATGGGTACCCGTGGATGGGACATATGGGTCAGGGACATGGGTGGGGACATCAGACAGGAAGGAGGTGCGGGAGTCTCCGCGGGGGCAGGAGAAGATGCTGGGTCACCAGGGACAAGGAGGATGTTCACCTAGAGACGGAGTTCCTTCTGGGCATGTCTTAGCTAGGGATCCAGCCAAACAGATTACAAAGGTGGATGGAATCGGCCCCCGGGAAAGGAGGGATGGAGGCAGAGCGGAGGCAGAACGGAGGCAGGGGCAGCAGGGGTAAGGATCACCCCCTCCCCAGGAGAAAGAGGAGCGAGGGAAGGTTGATGACAGCTCCGGAGGGACAGGCACGGGGGGCCCGATCCCGTGGGCTCCCGGTCGCGGTCCTGGGGGGGCGGGATGGGCCTAGCTAGCGCAGCGCGGGGAGGGGGCCTCAGGGCCCCCGCGGGGAGCCGTCCTGCGGGGAGCGGGCAGGAGGGGCTCCCGGGCGAGGCCGCAGCGCCCAGGGAAGGGCCCGGGCCGATGCCCCCTAGCCGCCGCCCCGCCCTCTGCGCGCCCCGGCCCTGCGCCCCCACACTGCCCCCCACGCGCGGCCGGGAGAGCCCTTACCTGGAAGCGCTTCTTCACCCACAGCTTCTTCATGGCAGGGGGCAGGGCCGGGCCGGGCGGCCGGAGCCAGGAGGGGGACTAGGCGGGGGCGAGGGCGGAGTCGGAGGAGGAGCCGGGGGCGCCCGCGGGAGCGGAGCACGAACGGGAGCCGCCTCTGCAGCCGGGCTGGGAGCCCCCGGAGCCTCCCGGGACCGGGAGCGCCGGCGGAATCCGGAGCGGAATCCGGAGCGGAGAGAGCCGGGGCCGGGGGCTGCTGCTCGTCCGCCCGACCCGGCCTCGCTTCTCTTCCCAGCTCAGGGCCCGTCCTGCCCACCCTCCCAGACCAAGGGGGCAAGGCTTCCTTGCGCCCTTGGAGCAGATGGGGAAACTGAGGCACGGGAAAGGGCGAGCGCTGACTCAGGGTCACCAGGATGCTGACCCACAAGGCTCCAGGGGGCCTGCACCGCACCCCCTAGTTGCGTGGCCCAGCTCAGGCTCCCAGCTCACCTGGCCTTTATACCCTTCAGTCCACGCATGCCATGTCCCAGGGTCCAAGCAGCAGGGAGTTGGGGCAAATACGGAGCACAGTCCCTGCGCGCCCTACTCCCAGGATGTTAGTGAGCAATGTGCTTCATAAACCCCAAACCAGTGGAGTGAGGTGGGCTATGAATTTTACTGGCATCTCTGCTCGGGCCAGCCTGGGGCAGTGCATCTGCAGCATCCGCCCTCCTGGAGTGCCCAGGACTGACCTCCCAGCCTAGGGGAGCCTGGACTAAGGAAGGCTTCAGGGCCGAACAGGGAGCTGCCAGAAGGGAAGGTGCAATAGCCCCCACTAATGTCCCTTGCTAGTACAGTCATCCCATGTCGCCCAACATTCGCTTGCCCTCTTACACACACACACACACACACACACACACACACACACACACACACACAGAGTTCTAAGATCATCATGCAAATTCAGGCCACACTATACAGTATACAAATTAACAACATAAATGTGTATTCCACATCCGTCACATACTTCACAGAGCTACACATGCAGAGAACTAAAATCATCATACGAATACAGGTCACATGTACATATACTAGCTGTGCCAAAAATAACAATACAAATATGTATTCCTCACACACACACACACACACACACACACACACACACACACACACACAGTATCAGTGCAGCTATAAAAACAAGAAGTATGGCTTAGAACATAATAAGAACAATTTCCAAAGCTACTCTTGGAAACTAGTCTCATTTTTCCCAGACATTCAGAGGTTGATGTTGCCCATAAACATGTGGTGAGGCATAGGTTCATAGACTCAGGGAGAAAAGAACTTTTGAGGTCACCTTATTGAACCTCCCTTTTTTACCAGATGAGGAAACTGAGGCACTGTTCGATTGAATGACTTGCCCAATGTCACTCATAGCTAAAAAAGCTACTAGTGAGCGGCAGAATGAGAATTTGAACTTAGGATCTATGCTTCCAAACGCAATATATGTTTCAATGACTCTATCACAGGTCCAAAGAGGGTACAACTGTCCCCCTAGTGCCTATCAAAGGCACATGGAAGCCAAAGCGTTGGTACACACCCACCTAGTATACCCACCCTCCCACAGAAAGGGGAGTGGAGTTGGGGAGAAAAGTAACCTGAGCCCCTGTACTCCAGGAGAATCCTAAGGGCTGGCACATTCCATGTCAAAAATAGCTATTGGGTAGCAGGTGTGAGTGGCAGGACAGCTGGATCCACAGAGCCTCAGAGCTGCCTCACCCCACTAGACTGTGCCCCTGCCTCCTACCCTAGAAGCTGCCCCTCATTTCAGCCTTCTGTCCCTTCTAAGCTTTGCTCTGTACCATGTTCTCGAGTTGGGACCTCCTCCAAATGGGTCTTTACTCACACAGCTGTCTTCCTGAATGACAGCTCTCACTACCAAGTGGAGCCCTAATAGCTATTTCCATTTCACTCTCTGTCTACCAATTTGGACATTCACTGGGTCCCTCTGAACCCCAGAATCCAGAGGGCTACAACATTTTCCATCTTTATCTCCTTCTTTCATTTGACCCAAAAAGTTCCTTCTCTTCTTTTTCCCCCTTTCTTTTTTCTCTGTCTCTTTCTTCTTGCAGTAACTCTCCTTCATACTCTCTTCATCCTTGAGATCTTTATATAGATTTAGGGTATTTCATCTTTATACAGCTTCACCATACTACCTTTCAACCCACCTTTGTCCTGAAAAGGACTGAGAAAGTAGGAAGCTAAGCAAGGAAATAATGAACTGGCATCTTCTCAATCCCTTTAGAATCTTTTCTGGCCCATTGTATTCCAGTATGTCCAAAACTTGTCCCTAGTCTATTCCCATTCTAAACACTGAGAGGAAGACACTCTTTGAATGGGCACTGTTGGCTCTCCTGCCTGGCAATCCTCCCTGGCCCTGCTTTGCCTGTGAGCTATCTTAGGGACTTTTCTGTTCCTGCTCCTTAGGTTCTGAAGCAGCTCCCTTCTCTTCCAGGGTTCCTCACAACTCTGTCTCTGCCCACTTCCTCTTCTCACCTCTGCCTAGCACCTGGTATGTTGATGGGCACACAGAGCATTGAATGAATGAGCCAATGAATGAATATTTATCCACCAATATCCTGTCCTGGGCAATGTCTTCCTTTTAGCTGCATGCCCACTTCCCTCAGTGGTGAATAGTATGGTAAACACTATACATATACATGGCAATGAGTGAAGAATTCTCCATTCAGATCCTGAATGTTTCTCCATCTATTCTTCACCCCCATTACTCTCCATTTCTGATTTCTGCCTATCATTTCCCATGTCTTTATCTCTTACCTCTTCCTTCTATTGCCCCCTCATCTCTACCTATCACATCCCCATCTCTTTACCTCTTAACTTTCTTCTGTTGGCATCTCATCTCTCCGTAATACGTCCCCATGTATCTCTTATGTCTTTCTTCTATTGTCCCTTCATCTCTGCCTATCACCCCATTTCTTTACCTCTTACCCTTCTTCTATTGTTCCCTCATCTGGGTTTATAACCTCCTCATCTCTTTATCTTTTACCTCTTCCTTTTATTGCCCCTTCCTATAGGATTTTCTGCCTCTCAAATTTCTGATCCTAGATGTCTCTCTAAAATCTCAGCCCTAACATAAATCTAACCAGTTTTCACCCTTATTCTTTTCCCTCATCTCTTTTCTTGTCCTAACTTTTCATTTCAGTCTCCATCTCCCCCCAGACCAAATTTTGGTTATTTCATTGATATTCTAAACTCCCAGACCTTAAAGACCACATCCAGGTCATTTGCTTTACTCAACACAGTATGACAGTATATTTACTAAATTTAATAAACTATTTTTTTAAAAGTATTTTGAACACTACATTCACTTTTTAAGAATTTCTCTTATGTGTTTCTTTCCTATCTCATGGTTTTCTTTCTTTTGCCTTAGTCCTAATTCCTGATACCAAAAAATGACTAATCTGTAAACAAGTTAAACACAAATGTATATGTATAGTGTTTACCACACTATTCACCAATGAGGGAAGGGGGGTGGGAAGGGAGGATAGAAGGAAATTATGTAACTTATAAATATGCATATATATGTGGAAGAATATTAAAAACTTTCATAATATGTAATTGGAAAAATAAAATAAAATCTCCATTGGGGAAAAAAAAGTATCTTGAAAAGAAAAGATTTCTACCTGGGCCAGGAGGTTGGATCAGTTGAGCCCTAGAGCCCCTTCCAAGACTTTAGAATTCCACAAAGGATAAAATCGGTGACATGGTCCTTTATTTTCTTTCCCCCAGAGTTCTCTTTCCATCTTAGCCCCTCTTGCCTGACTACAAAGTTGTTTCATCATTTAATTGCTTTTCACTCTCTCCTAATCCCAACATTCTCCCAGATTCTTAGAACTGCACTCTAATTCCCTTTCCCCTAACACACACACACACACACACACACACACACACACACACACACACACACACACACTCCCAGACTACATCTCCAAGAAAACTCCTCATTTATTGAAATGCCAGGCACCTTAGCTGTCTAGTATTCTGAGCCAGACTAGTGTTCCTGGCCAAAAAACTGCCTCCTTTCTTAAGCCAGGAATTAGGTTTTGGACACTGAATTCCCTCCAGTGTCCCTGAAGTTCTACTGTTTATACCAACCTAGATTGTTTTCCATAAGTGAGACTGAAAAATACCAGTGTACTAGGACTACAAGCCAAACTATTATTTCAAAGGCACAGGTATACCCAGTATGGCAGAGATTCAGTGGTTCCAGGTGATTTTAAAAACACCTTAGGCTCCTATACATACAGTCAGCCCAATCCAATCCTATTTCACTCTAACACCATTCAGTAGCTAAATCTGTCTCTTTTTTTCAATCCAAGGTTTCTTCAGCTTCAGAGCTGTAAGGGGCTTTAGAGACAATCTCATCAGATTTAAATATGAAGGAATTCAGAGATCACTTACCCCATCTCCTTTCTACAGTTGAGGAAACTGAGCTCCAGAATAAGGAGGTGACATGCCAAGGTCATACAAACAGAAAATTATAATGGTGAGAACCAGCCTCCTTGTTTTACAGACGAAGAGAGAAAAACTTAGATAAACTGAAAGGGCCAAGATTACAAATGCAAGTAGGTATTCAAAGCCAGATCTTCTCTGAATCCAAATATTGTGTTCTTTCAGGTGCACTATCCCCATAAGGCTGAAGGTTGCCTTTTAAGGACTCCTTCTGCTAGAATGTTAGTGCTGTAAGGCATCTTAGAAGTCACCTAGCCTAGCCCCTTCATTTTACAGATGAAGAAACTGAGACTCAAAGAGACATCATAGAACCTGTGTGCTTTTCCAGGACACCAACTATGGCTCAAAAGTGACCTTCCAAAGCAAGATATTGTTTAGGTTTAAAAAAAAAAAACCTCACTAAATCAACCTGTCAATCAAGTATTCATTGAGGAATGCACCAGACATCTCCTTTGAGGCTGCCCTTGATGTTCATTTTCATCTGACTTTACAAGATACACAGCCCTACTCCCTCCTCTTCTCCTCTTCCCCTCCCCTCAGCCCCCAGCTAGTCTCTGGTCACAAAGACAAAGTGATTCTTTGAACATCCATCTGTATAGAAATCCATCCCCGTGCCTGCATCCTCACAAAGCTCCAGACAGCTCTTGTCCCTCAAGGTTTCTCAAGCTCAACTCTGTCCTTGAGGACTAGCCCCAATTAAAAATAGTCCTCTTTTTCCAAGTAGGTACAGCTACTTACTAACCTTAATTACAGTGGAGAAGTGACCTGGATATGTGTTTAGGGGGAAGGGAGAGGTAGAAGGATAAAAGTGATTTTTTGATCTTCCTACCTTATCCTTCCAAGTCCATCACTCCACTCTGAGGAACCAGACAAGCTCCATCCAAATGAGCTATTCCTGGGCTGATCATAGAGATTATAATAAAGGAGGACCTTGAACATCTCCTCATATACTCTGGGCCCTTTTCCTATCTCCCCAACAAACCCCTTCTTCAATCCCCTCCCTAAATCCAGAGCTGCTTTCCCCTATATTTTCCCTAATAGTTCTTCTCCCTTCCTCACTCCATGATCTATCTCCCTCTACTTCTTGAAGGAAAGGAAGGAATCAAGTTTCTATTAAATAACTGCTATATTAATAGAGCACCAGCCCTGGAGTCAGGAGTACCTGAGTTCAAATCCAGCCTCAGACACTTAATAATTATCTAGCTGAGGGGCGGCTAGGTGGCGCAGTGAATAGAGCACCGGCCTTGGAGTCAGGAGTACCTGGGTTCAAATCCAACCTCAGACACTTGATAATTACCTAGCCTTGTGGCCTTGGGCAAGCCACTTAACCCCATTGCCTTGAAAAAAATCTAAAAAACCTGCTATATTATATAAATATAATATTTGTTTAATATAGAATAATATCATCCTACATTAAGTACCTAGTATATTATCTCATTTGATTCTCACAACAACACTGGGAGGCGATGGCTATCATTACACTGATTTTATAGTTGGAGAAACTCAAGCAGATAGAGAGATTAAGTGACTTGCCCAGGAACACACATCTGGTAAGTGTCTCAGGCAGGATTTGAAGTCAGGTCTTCCTGACTCCAGTCCTATGCTCTAGCCCCTGTAGGGCAGATAGGTGGCACAGTGGATAGAATACTGGCCTTGGGAGTCAGGAGGACTTCACATTCAGCTTCAGACACTTGTCACTTACTAGCTGTGTGACCTTGGGTAAGTCACTTCACCCTGATTGCCTGGCATCCAGGGCTATCTCCAGTCATCCTGATCCATATCTGGTCATTGGATCCAGATAGCTCTGAAGGAGAAAGTGAGGCTCGTGATTTAGCACAGCAGCCCCTCACCATGTGCTTGTCATGACTTCACCTCCCTGATGTCATGATCTACTTCGAGAGTGAAGGACAAGCATCATTATCTAGCCCCTGTGCTATCTTTGAAACCATCTGGCACAACCACCTCTTTACATTCAAGGAAACTGAAGCTAATTAGAAATGAAATGACTTGACTAAGATCATACAAGAAGCAAGCAGAGTCAGGATTCAAACCCAGGTTCTCTGTCACCAGAACCAGTATACAATTTCTATTATATCATATCCTAATGCCAGAGACTGCTTAGCTTTTGTTTTTGTTGATCTCCTTCTCCTCTCCAATGCAGCACAAGCATTTGCACACATTAAATAGGTGTTTATTGAATGGAAAGTCTCAGAGTCAATTTTCCTTTCCCAGAAAATTGAAGAGGAAATAAATGAGACCTATCCTCCATTTTCCCTCTGCCCCTTCCCATTCTCTTTAACCATTATTCCCCTTCCCTCATATAATGTTTTCCCCATAGATTCTCCTTTCCTAACATTACCTTAAATACCCCATTTCCCTGCCCTAATGCATCCCCTATTCTATGCCCCCAATATTCTTTTTCCTTCTCATAATATTCCTATCTCTTTCTAATACTCAATTATTTTGTGGTCCTGGTACCTAACTCTCTCCCTGTCATTTTTGAGGACTCAGACTAAATTGGGAATTACAAATTCATCTGATGACCCCAGGGTCTGGACCTGAGGTACGATAAAGAAGGGTCCAGAAAGACTCAAGGACATCAAGCACTTTCCATCCCAACTGGAACACCTTTCCAGGTCAACTTAGAGCAAACTGGGCTCCCATAGGGTGTGGATCTGCCTGGAGGACTCAAGAAGCCTAGGCAGAGAGCTGGGTACCAACCAGCAGAGACTGATCCTGCAGCACCTGTCTTCTTCCCAGGCTGACTCAGTGCCACCCACCCCAGGATGACCTTTCTAGCCACTTTCATCCTCCTGTCCTCTTTGTTTCCCTCTGTTCACGCTTCTACCTACCCAGCCCCCATCACAGTCGTAATTGTGCCCCCTAGAACCACACCACCACCCAGTCAGTGGGCTTCCTCTTCTGGAAAACCATTTTCAACACTTTCAGTTTGGGCATGCCCTCCTGAGTCATACAGGCCTCTAGGGGGACACCAGAAATCTTTAAGGAAATCAAATTCTTCAATACCATCCTCCTTCCCCAAAATTGCTTGAAATTTCTTCCCAGTCAATCTTGGTTCTGCCTTCTCTGTCTCTGTCTCTCTCTGCCTAGGTCCATCCCCTTAGCCCTCCCAATCTATGCTCTGTGGGGTTAGACTAAGGATTCAGTCCTTAGGCACCATACCACAGTCTTCCCACAGTTCTTCACTCATCCCTTCACACAGATTCAGACAGATACACAGACATAGACACAGACACACAGACACACAGACACACACACACACAAACACAAACACAGAGTTGGAACTCTATACAACCTGCCATGCCTCCCAACCACCCTTCCTCACCCTCCCTGACTTACTTTCTCCTATAAGCATCAGACCAGAGAGACTCTAGCTAGCTGCCTGGCTTCTGGTACCATCTCTCAGAAGTGCCCTCCGTTCCTATTCTGATCTTAGTCCTTTTTTACCCCCTCCCTCCAGCCTCTTCACCTCTCACACTCCTCATTCTTATACACCATTCCTTCTGTACCTATCTCTCCAAAGGTCCACAGTAACCTCAAACCTACCATTAACCATACATTAACCACTTGCCCATATACCTTTTTCTGATCTGATTCTCATCATCCCTTGCTGAAGGACATCCCTCACTACCTTGCTGCTGGGCTCTGGTTATACTAATAACCATAAATCGTGAGATATTATAGAATTGACCCTTTACACACACACACACACACACATACACACACACACACACACACACACACACAAACACACACACACACAGACTTTCAAGTTAAAATACAAAAAATATTTAAGGAGGATTAAAGGGAATTGGCAGTGAGACCCTTACCACGGAATTCTTACCCTAGAGCAGGGTACCCCTCAAGGCATCTGCTCCAAGAGAGGAGACTAAGTATATTCCCTAGCCTTTCAAAATGATTTCCTTGGACATTGAATACAACATACTAATTAGAAATGAAAGCATCTTTGATTACCCACTCAAAAATCCTCCATTTACAGAAGAGAAAACTGAGATCCAGGGAGATGAAACTTAAACTCCTAGAAGTCTATACCTGGAAAGGGATCTGCAACCTAACTCCTTCAGCATACAAATAAAAGTGATTTGACCAAGATTATGCATTTAGTGAAGTAACTAAACTAAAACCTAGGATTTCCCATTCCTCAGCCCCCACCTTTTCTCAAAACCCTCTGCCTCTATGAAAAAAGAGCCCTGTCTTACTCTCCACATACCCCATATTATCTTTCCCTGTCAGAGCCCTGGCTCAAGTAGAAGTAAAGGAAAAAAAAAAAAAAGAAAGAGAAGTTAAGGCAGGGGAGCCACAGAGGCTGCGGGAGGGATTGCCTTTTTCAGATGGCCCCAGCTCCTCAGATCTGCTTCTGCAGCTTCCCTTTCCTCCAGCCTTTTCCTGCCAGCAGTTTTCTGATCTATTCCTCCTCCCTGGCTGCCTCCCCCATCCATACATTACCTTCCACCTCCAGCACAGTCAACACTCCTGTAGAGGAAGCCTCGCCCTGCTCATTCCTGGCTGTACAGGTATATGCTCCTGCATCCTGGGCCCTGCAGCCACGCAGCCAGAGGCAGCTGGGGTCTGGGGATGGATCCGGAAGGGGATCCCCATCTCGGAACCAACTGAGGACAGGCTGGGGTATCCCACTCACCACCACCTGCAGCCTCACATCCCGACCAGAGAAAACGGCTGTGTTCTTCAGCTGCCGAAGGAAGACTGGGGCCCCCACTTTTGTTCTCCGGGCCCCAGTTCCAGCCCCAGCCCCCACCTTGGCCCTCTTGGGGGGCACACCTGGGCTGGGGGGTGCCCTTGGGCTGACAGACTCTCCTCGGGTCCCCCGTGCTTTCTGCATGGCTGCTGCAGGCCGGGTGTGGGGGTGGGAGACCCTGGAGCCCACAGGAGCACCTGGGTGGAGCAGAGCCCTGAAGGAGTCCCCAGTGGGCCCTAGCAGCCCTGTCTTCTGCCGGCCTGTACCACCCAGAAGGTCACCGGGGCGGCTGGTGGCTACGCCTCGCCTGGGGGCTATTTTTAGGCCCCCAGCTCGGGTTGCCTGTGTAATAGCAAAGGGAGGGGGCAGCAGAAGGGGGAATATGGACAGGGGCCCCTTCTCCTAGCCTCCTTCCAAACTTCACCCCCCCACATACTCTGCCTTACTCAGAGATTTCATGCTAATCATTAACTTTTGTTGATAAAGCTTGTCCCATACCACCCCCACCCACCCCACCCCCCAACCCAAGCCTACACCCTCCACGAAGAGAAGAGGATTATTATCTGAGTCCATTCTATCCTCCTCCCTTAAGCCTGATGTAAACTGTAGAAAGAAAAGGAAAGGAATGTGGTGGGGGAGAATGGACAAGAGATAGGTGGGGAAAAGGAAAATGAAGAACTGAGCAGACAAATCATAAGAATCACAGACGCTCCAGTCAGAAGGAATCAAGTCCAACTTTCACCCAAATCAAGAATCCTTTCACCCACATTCCCAACAAGTGGTCCTCTAAACTCTCCTTGAAGATCTTTCTTGATGGGAGCTCAGGACTTAGAGAGAGTTCCTATTTTACAGATGTGAAAACTAACTGAGATGTTGCATATAAAATGCATTGTGAACCTCTATCAGTTGTGAAGATGATGAGGATGAGCATGATGAAGAAAATGATGATGACAATGCAGGTGACTCAGATTCTCTAGGTAGTGCAGTGCATAGAGCACTGACCCTGGAATCTGAAGGACCTGAGCTGAAATTCAGCCCCAGACACTTACCAGTTGTGTGATCTTGGACAAGTCACTCAACCCTGATGACCTGGCATCCAGAGCCATCTTCAGTCGTCCTGATTCATATTTGGCCACTGGACATAGATGGCTCTGGAGGACAAAGTGACACTGGCATAGCCCCCCTCACTCAAATCCAATTCATGTGTCATGGCATCACCTCCCTGATGTCATAGCCTTCTTCAAGAATAAAGGAAAAACAACACCAACACACCTATTTTGCTGATGGACAGCTCTAATGGCCAAGAATTTCCTAATATAGAGAAGTTCTATCTCTCTGAAGCTTATTGCTGCCCTTCATGTTCAAATCTAACAAGTCTCACCTCATTTCTTTATAAGAGCCCTTTAAATACTTGAATACAAGTGATCAAGCCCCCCCCCAAATTCTCTTCTCCAAGATACCCAATCCCAGTTCTTTTATTTATTTATTTTTATTTATGGTTCATTCCCAGTTCTTTTAATCAAGTCTTTGTGTGATAATGGCCTCTGGGCCACTTACCTCCCTGATCTCTTTGCTTTGCTCCATTTCCAGTTTATCAATGTTATTACTAAAACGCATCACCCAGCATTGAATGTAATATTGTAGATATGGTCTGACCAAGGCAAAATACCATGGAACCTCCCTGACTCCCCTACCTCCTTCCTGATGTCCATTTCCCTGACCCTACATATTTAACCTAGGCGATAGCCTCATTTCATTGTTCTCACCCATGCATCCAAGCTTTTGAGTTCAGGATCTCAGCCTTCTTTGGCTTCTTTCTTCCCTATTTCCCCTCAGCTAATTCAGGGATCCCAAGTCCAAACTCCTTACCCATTCATTCCACATAACTCCCCACACATTCCAACTTTCTCCTGCCTATATATATATATATATATATGTGTGTGTGTGTGTGTGTGTGTGTGTGTGTGTGTGTGTGTGTGTGTGTGTGTGTGTGTGTGTGTATACATATATATATATATATCAGGGAACAAAAACCTTGAAAGTTTGACTGAAGTTGTTAGTCCTATAGAGTGAAAAGAAACTCAAGGATGGGGGTGAGGGGCGGGGAGAGCCAAGATATGGAATGTTCCCCAAGGTCTAGAGTTCTACTTCTAGGCTCAGGGGTATAAGAACACCTCTGAATGCTCAGATCCTCAGAAAGGATTATTTAGTACCTACTATGTGCCAGATCCCTTACTATCCTGGGAGATAGGTGTGATTATTATCCTCATTTTACAGTTGAGAGTCCTGAAGCAGGTAGAGGTGAAGTGCCTTGTCCAGGGTCACACAACTTCCTAACTAAACTTGAACAGATCTTTCTGATCCCAGGCCCAACACATTGTGCATTAGCTGCTGCTATGCAGTGGAAAGCAGTAAGAAAGAGAGAGAAGCATTATATTGAGGTAGAAAAGTACTTAGTCTGCTCAAGAAGGGATAACTACATCACAACATAAATAATAGGGAACTATGTTGTGCACGGTGTATATGCACAACCTACATCAAATTGCTTACCGTCTCAGGAAGGGAGGAGTGGAAGGAAAAAAATTGGAACTCAAAATTTAAAAAAATGAATGTCAAAAATATTTTTATAAATGGGAAAAATAAAATAGCATTTTAAAAAAGTCATAGCAACTTTCTGACTGTATAATCCTAGACCACCCAGTTAATCTTTCTAAACCTCCTTTATAAAAAACTTCTTCATCAATAGGTGGGCACATACTTACCAACTTAACAGATTTGTTCACTCACATTCATTGACACTTATTCAATAAATATCTGTTAAATGCTTATAGAAATAAAGTTCAGTGCTCGGAACTACAGCAATGCAAAGGTGAATAAAGGTATTACCCATTCCCTAATATTCCATTTAATGAATACTATGTGGACTAAAACATAAAGCTCCTTGAGGACAGGGACTGTTTCATTTTTGTGCTTGCATCTCTATTACATAACACTATGCCCAGCACATAGTAGGTCCTTTAATAAATTCTAATTGAATAGATCCTTGTGACAAATAAGAAAAATGTAATCTGTAAGCATAGGAATGTCAATTATTGCAATTAGATTGTTACCTGAATGATTAGCCTAGAGAAAAGTTACAGGGAATCCCTGTAAAAGAGGGATAAGATGGATTTTATTGAGCTCCAGAGAGCAAAACTCAGGAAAACAGCTTCTGGTTCAGAATAAAAAAAAACTTTGTAACAATTAGAATCATCCAGAAGGGGGTGGCTAGGTGGCATAGTGGATAAAGCACTGGCCTTGGAGTCAGGAGCACCTGGGTTCAAATCCGGTCTCAGACACTTAATAATTATCTCAGACACTTAATAATTACCTAGCTGTGTGGCCATGGGCAAGCCGCTTAACCCCATTTGCCTTGCAAAAATCTTAAAAAAAAAAAAAAAAAAAGAATCATCCAGAAGAGGAAGAGATTTCTCCTCACTAGAAGATCTAAATTAGAGGCCACTTCAATTCAATTCAAAAACATTTATTAGGCACAGAGTTATGTTCTGAAGATATAAATAAGAAAAAGACAATTTCTTTCCTCATGGGCTTACAATTTAATACACAACACACAAAAAGAAACTGGAAAGCATGGAGGGGTGATGTAGAGAGAATTCTTGCAAAGTGTGGACCAAGATGGCTTCTAATTCTACAAGTATTTGTGGGTATGGGTGTGTGTGGGGGGATGTAAGGCAGGGGATGAGACAGAGACAGAGACTAGTCCTATAAAAACCATTCAAACATGGATCTTATGAATTGTGTGTCCACAGTTATCATGAATACTGAAGGTACAGTAATTATGAAGAAGGAAAGAGGGGAGAAATCCTGGGCATCATTCCTTTATCAGAATGAATGCAACTGTGTCCCCATTTCCACAGGTGCCTATGTGTCATGGGATAGCTGTTGTATGAGATTTAATGCTTGAGCCCCCACATATGGATGAGTTTCTTCGTAGCTGGCACCCCCTGCTGGAAGTGAACATTCTCCCATCTGTGGCTGAACAGAAGACACTCCAAGAATGGATCTCTGGCTGCTTTCCCTCAGGACAGGCTGTTCTGTGCAGCCTAATAAAGATTCCCTCATGTGTACCTCTGCCTATACCCCACTGTGTTCTTGGGCCTGCTGCCTAAGCCTGGAAAACACATACTGCCATTCCTCCCTGCCTTGGGGGTGACAGATTGGCATGTTCCTCCCAGACCTTTGCCTAATCTAAATCTCAGTTATGAGACTGCTGAGTGACCCCAGGGCAATTTCTTGTCTGAAAGAGAAATTCATTTGTGGGGTTAGTAGAGAAGCACCTGAGAAACCTTGAGGCTTGCCCAAGCCACAATGCATTCTGATCACAGAAGACCTCTGGGCTGATTACCCAAGTCAGACAGTATTTGGGGCAAGGGGAATGATGGCCAAAAGAAAGAAGCAGAATGGTTCAGGGTCAGCTATCAGGGATGGTTCACATTCTCCCCATGTAAGGTAGACTTCTGTTGATTAGACTTCATGGGAGAAATTTTTTGCAAAGTGATGGAGTACAAAGAAGAGGGTTTCCAGTGATTAAAAAAATGAGAGGGAAGAGTGTAGAGAAAGAAAGAAATCTGAAAAATCTGAGTTCTCTGAAAACGAACCAGGCTGCCTTATTAGTGCTGAGCTCACAATTACTGGGAGTGTTTAAGTAGAAATTTGGATTGATGATCACATGTTGAGGATGGGGAGCAGAATCTTGCTTCAGGTAGAGAATTTTATTGGATGACTCCCACAGGCATATAAATGAAATGTAAGTTAAAATGAATATGAAAAAGATGCTGGTGGGGGCAGAGAGGCAGTAAAAAGGGTATAGAATTTATTTCTAGAAGAGACTTCAGTGTCCATCTTCTCCAACCTCATTTATGAATGGGCTTTGGCTGGAGAGTAGAATGACTAGATCCAGTTGACCAGATGACAAATTAAGATTTTTGCTTTTGATTTTAACATTATTAAAGAAGCTATTTCCTTCCCTAAAAACTGTTTATTCGAGTCATTGCTTAGATGTCAAGAGGGAATGAGGACGGGCAAATCAAGGGGCATGGGCCCTAATAGACTTCAGGGCCTCTGCTCTCACTTCGTTTTGACTTCCCTGGAATTGATTTGGGTTTTATATAAAATTGGGTCTTGCTTTCACACTAAGTGAACCTCTTGTCCCACATTTAAGACATCTTCAGCCATCCCCTCTTCCTGTTTCTGTTAAAGCTACTGCCACCTTTATTACCTAGTCTCTCAACCCTCAGGCTTATACTAATACTATGTAATCTGGATGCTTAGCACAGTACCTAATATATGTTGCTGTTGTTAAGTCATTTTCAGTCTAGTCCAACCCTTCGTGACCCCATTTGGGGTTTTCTTGGCAAAGGGGTTTGTCATTTCTGGTCCAGGATCATACAGCTAGAATCTGGGGCTAGATTTAAACTCAGACCCTCCAGACTCCAAGACTGGTACTCTATCTATCCACTGTGCCACCTAGCAGCTCCAGAAAGTGCTAATTTTTGAGAACATCCTCTGTGGGGGCTTTCCTTATCCAGCCTATCCTTCTGCAGGTGGTCGGTCCTCTCTGCAACTGCTGAGAAGCATCCTGGGTGGACAGTAGTAAGGTGAGCCACACTCACACCTTGGACTGATTTCCCCTTTCCCTGACTGTACCTCTCCCTCATTGAAGCCCTCTTTTCCTGTTCCTGGCAAGCTGATCTAAATAAAAATGGGAACCAAAATGTGGTAAAGGGATAGAAATAGTTAGGGGTCATCCAGATACTACCTGAAGCTCTCCCCAACTCTATACCATACACCACACATACATAGATAGACTGCACACACACACACACACACACACACACACACACACACACACACACACACATTTGTTTTCATGTCTAGAATGTTCTTCCTCCTCACCTTCCTGACTTTCTTCAAAAATCCACTTCAAGGATCAACTTCGACTTCTCCAGTCTCCTCCTTCTCTCACCTTACTCATACTTTCCTTCCGATGTTAACTGCTTGTTGTTGTTATCAACTCTGTGTCTGACTCTTCATGATCCCATTTGGCAAAGATACTGGAGTGGGTTTGCCATTTCCTTCTCATTTTACAGATGAGGAAACTGAGGCAACCAGGACTAAGTGAAGTACCCAGGATCATCCAATTAGTGAGTGTTTGAGGTCAGACTTGAACTCACTCCAGGTCTGGAACTCTATCCACTGTAGCTGCCTTCTCTGTAATATCTTCCATTTATATACATATCGTGTGTGTGTGTGTGTGTGTGTGTGTGTATCTTGTAAGCATTTATTTATGAATTTTTTTCTCCCATTTGAATGTAAACTCCTTATGGGCAGGGACCATATTCTTTTCTTTCTTTGTATTCTGAGCCTTTAATAATGCTTAGGTTGTGCTTGGCACCTAGAAAGCCCTTATTAAATGTGTGTTGACCTGAAGAGAAGATTAGGGGAGTACTGAAGTGGGAGAGGTCCTGGATGTAATCAGAGATCCAAAGAAAGATTAAGATGGCAGCAAGCAAAAGCCTAGGGTTCCAAGAAATTATCAAATTTAGGGTTTTTGGAAAGTTTGAGGGATGCTGCATGGTTCGTATTCCAGGAGACCCCAGAGAAAGACAATAGTCTGGGTTAGGCAAGTGCTCTATTTTTATTGTTACTGCCCAGGAGGCGCCCCAGGCAGAGGAGGGACAAGGAAGTAATGGGCTCCTCCCCTGCCCACCAGCCCAGGACCACTCTCTGACTCTCTCTTCTCTCTTCTTCAGCATCTCCCACGCCCTCTCTCATTCTAAATCTCCTGCTCCCACATCCAACACCTTCAGGGTTCCCTCTTGCAGCTCCTGCTCTCCCCAGGTCCACCTTAGGACAGGGGTGGGAGAACAAGGAAAGGACATTGGGAGTTGTTCCTGGTTACCCCCCAACCACCTGCCTAGCAGGAATCCAATCCCCCAGTTATACCACTAGCTTCCTGAGGGTAATCTATCTCCTCACCGTAGGCTAATGGAGAGGAGAAAGGTCAAAGGATATTTATGGGGTAGAGGTGAATTGTTCCAAGCCTGAGGGTCTACTCTAAAAACTTGAACTTGGCAAGGAAGGGAGATAGGAGGATTAAGGAAGCAGAAGGAAGGGGTATAAAGGCTCTCTGCCCTCTCCCTCTTCCAGTCCTGTTCCAGGGCACTAACTGGGGCAGAACAGACCCCTGTGTCAGAGGGGCAGCTAGTGCCTCTACTGCCTCTCTCCACAAGAGTTAGTGAGGGCACAGGGCAGGGGAGCCAAAGTAAGGCAGACATCTCACTCTGGGCTCCAACACATCTAAGACTTCAGGTCAACATAGGGGACTGCAGACACTCAAGACTGGGCAAGGGGCTGTGGGAGGACTTGTCAGGGGCCTGGTTGTGAGGGAGGAAGGGTTGGTGAGGAGGGCTGCTCAGTAGCAGTGAGGAGAAAGCCTTCTGGGGGGTCTCAGAATCAGTGGAAGCTGGTTTCAAGATATGATGTGATGGGAGGCAGTCTTGGGCTGTAGGGGGTGCCTCCATGGCGTCTCTGCCTTTAGAGCACCTCATGTTGCTGTTGCGTAGCCTCACTGACAACCTGTGGGGAGAAACCCACTCAGTTCATCTCCTGCTCCCTCTTCCCCCAATCCTTCTAATTGACCTTAACCCCATAAATCCAGTCCCTAGGCAAAGGAGACCCTAGGAATGAGCCAAGTTATGACTTAAGCAATGTGTCATTTGGAACTGTACCTCTGAAGCCCATCTGGTGTCCCATAAAACAGACTCGACCCTCCCACCTTCTCCTCCATCCTCTGAGACTGAAGGAGATGGAGACCCAAGGATCATACTCACTTCCCCATCTCGGGTCTCAATGGTCTTGATCATCACTGTCTTCTTGGTATGCACCTCAGAGCCTCTCTGCTCAGGGCTTGTCTCTGTAACATCACACATAAAATCAACTTGGTTCAAGCTCCTAGGGTCCTTCTCCCTGGCCCCTCCTCCTCTTCTTTAGAAACCAGTTTCTATCAAACTCCAACCCACCCATGTCAGCATGATCAGGAAAATGTGCCCCCAATCCTAAATCTCTAATATATTTGGATGAGCCACAAGTCTCAGAAATAGATGGGCCCCCACAATGTCACCCTGACTCAGAGTTGTGCCCAATGGTAGCTCCAGGCTTGGCTGGTCCAGAAAGTCAGGGGAACCCCTGAGGAAATGAGTCAACTCAAGATATTCCCCCCTTCTCACTTCTTCCCCTCTATGGCTACTAGTTAGACTTGAACTCTTGAAACTATCTCTCATGCCAAAAGCCCAACCCTTCCACACTCCCTTCAGGAGCCTATGGGTAGCTTACTATCCCAGAAAAGAAAGTCAGTCATGGATCTATCTCTAATTAGTAGTATGACTTTGTCCTTCTGAACCTCAGTCTTCTCATCTCTCAAATGGGAAAAATTCTCTTCCCTGTCTACTTTTATTGGATTGATGGATCTAATTGGATATGAGGATCCAATATAATGTCATAGGTGAAAGAAATTTGGAAAGTACAGTGTTTCACAAAGATGAGGAGTTAGTTATTTTATATTACTCATGGGCCTGTCCTAAACCTGTTTCAAATCTTCAGTTTCTTTCAGGGTTTGTGGCCTGGCCAAGTTTTTCTAAAATTCCTATATCACACATTGAAAAGACTAGAAAACCAGTATATGTAAGGGAATAATAGGGTCAGGCCCACACCTCATTTGCATACCACTAGCATACCTCCCTCTGCTCCTACTTACCACTCCAAGAATCTTCTCCATACTTAGCTCCAGTTCACAAGTCCCCTCCCAGCTCTGTCTCCTTCCTCCCTCTCTTTCCCATTTTTGTCTCTTACAACAGCCCTAACACCTCCCACCCTACTCCATGCCCCAAGATGGCCATTCTGCCTGGCCTACAGCTACTCCCCTAATTAACTCCTATACACTTACCTCTGAAGTTGAGGGCAGAGAAGCTCTGGATGGGGAGGTTGATCCTGAGGAGAAGATCCCAAATGTTCAAGATAAATTAGGAAACTCTTCCTTTCCTATCTCTCCCATAATACTGGTTCTCCCTCCTTTCAGAATAAGTCTCCTCTTCCTCTGCAAAGTTCTAAAAGGAACCTTGGAGACCATCTAGTCTAGTGTCCTTATTTTACAATTAAGAAACTGAGTCCAGGAAGTGATCTAAATGCACTTTGCACTATTCTCCCAACTACTTCTTTGGACCTTTCTGCCTGTTGTGCTATAGATGGACACTACACAAGGAATGGACTTCAGGCGCCAATCCCAAACTGTGGGCAAGAGTAACAAAAATCTAGGGCATAGATTGACTTGGACAAATATCCTAGGGAATTGGAACCCCTGAAGGGATTACCACAGTCTTTCCCTGATCCTATGAACAGTCAATCCATCAGTCACCAGTTCAGCATATTTCCTCAAGATGCCAGCCAGTTGTTTCTATATTGCATACATTTATACAAATATAATGGGGATCTTAGACTAAAACTGGGGAACCTCCAGACTTACCTCCAGTTCTCCGATTAATATTTACTCAGTTTATGATACTAAGAGGTTATTTACCCATTTGTGCTTATAATTATAAAAAAAATGCATCTTTAAAAAGCATTGAAAGTTTATCTCCCTCCCTCTCCCCCCCTTCCCCTCTGTCTCTGTTAAATTGCCTTTCTGTTAAATTATTGCTCCATTTCTGAATGTGAGCCTGTGTCTCTTCCAAGTAAGTGGCACAAAGGATAGAGCACCAGTCCTGGAATCAGGAGGACCTGAGTTCAAACATGGCTTCAGACACATGACGCTATCTGGATGACTCAAGGCAAGTCACTTAACCCCAACTGCCTTGCATCTAGGACCATCTCGGGTCAGCCTGATTCATATCAATGACTCCAGAGACAAAAGTGAAACTGGTGACTTAGCCCCCTCCCCTTTAATCCAATTCATGTGCTTGTCATGGCATCACTTCCCTGAGTTCATGGTGTTCTTGGAAATCAAAGGACAAAAACAACATCCTGTGTCTCTTCCAGCTACTATTTCCAGACAGTTACTTTCACTTTTCTCTCCCTCTCCTCTCTATCCTCTGTATCTTCTATCCCTTCACTAGTTCTAATTTTATAAAATATTTGTTGAAAAGAATTTTGTGATCCTATTTCAAAAGCACTGCTAATTTCTGTCTTTAAAATAGACTTAAGGCAGTTCAGTAACACAGTGGACAGAACAATGGTCCTGGAGTCAGGAAGATCTGAGTTCCAATTTCAACTTAAACACTTACAAGCTGTGTTACATTGGGCAAAGCATTTCACCTCACTTTGCTTCAGTTTCCTCATCTGTAAAATGAGAACAATGATAATGCCTACCTCCAAGATCGTTGTGAACAAATCAGTTAAAATGTATAAAGTACTTAGCACAATATCTTCAGCTTTAATAATAGTGATACTAAAATTTAGTGTACACTAATTATTATTACTATTATTGTTTTTAAATTTTACTTTTGTAGTCTTCAACTGCTGTTTTCGATGAATAAATCAAGGACTTTGCTAGAAAAGGTTTCCAAAGAGATCAAAAGTATACAAAGAAACATATAAGAGGTTATATTGTTATTATTATTAAGTTCATATCTATGTCTACATCTTTCTATAAAACAAACAAGATATACATAGTACTTTTAGCAAACTGTAAATATCTTGGACTTTTTGATTTTATGTATCATTTTACTATGAAAAAAATTCTTTCTAAGTTCCCCAGTACTCCATTAGATTGTCCATTGCTGCAGACCCTTATAAGTCCCCTGCGCCAACCTAATTCCTCCTTTGAGACAAATAATTAGCCACTGAAGTTATGTGCCTTCCCCAACTTTGTGGTTTTCCTGACTTTGCACCATGAAGAACACTGTCCACTTAGAACCTTTTACTTTCAGATTCATTTCCTGTCATCTCCTGTCATCTTTTCTGGAATGGCTATCTTTGTGAGTGCTTACTTGTGATCTTAGCCTGGTATCATCTTTGTTTACTGGCTCGCTTCTTATTTGGGATCAACCTTTCCTTCTTCCCCTCACTCCCCTAGAGTTTCAGTTTCCTTTTCCCTCAAATGAAACCAGTCACTTCCAGTTTTGACAGGCTTTGATTTGATCTATTCACTGCCCACTAGTTGCCCACTCCCCCACAAAAGACTGATAATCAGGTACCGAGACTCTTTTTGATCCCAACTTCTTCACTTCCTCACCCCAATCCCTGGGTAAGACTACATATCCCATAGGCTCAGTGAGCAGCCTCTCTGCCCTCCACTCCCAGGGCAAGCCCAGGGCTACCCCACCTGCTCTCCTCGCCCTCCAGTAGCTTTCGGTAAGTAGCAATTTCCACATCCAGCGCCATCTTGACATTGAGTAGGTCTTGGTATTCTCGTAGGTGCCGGGCCATCTCATCCTTTAGGTGCCGTATCTCCTCTTCTAGTCGAGCGATGTTGTCCTGGTAGCCGTTTGCCTCACTGGCAAATCGATCCTCCAGCTCCCGCATCTGTCTCATCAGTGAATCATTCTGAGGAGAGAGGGAAGAAAAGGGATAAGACACAGCCCCTGGCTATAGCCTTTAGTGGTCTAAGAAAAGAAAAGGAAACCTCAGAGGACAACATGGAGGTGAAATCGTAAATATAGTAACATATCTATCAATGTTTAAGCAGGTTTGCAAATGAGATAGGTTGGGAAAGTATAATTCTTATCTTGTAGATGAGAAAACTAAAGACCAGTGAAGGTAAAGAGACTTGATCCAGGTCACCTAACTAGTTAGTGCCATGGAAGTCAGGTTCCTAGTACTCACAGTGCCCTTGAGTGCATCAATCTCACAGGTGTAAGACTGGATCTGGTGCCGATATTCCATCATCTCCTGCTTGGCTTGTCTTAGTGCATCATTGTTTTTGTTGGCTGCCTGGGTCAGGTCGGATACCTGTGGGACATCAGGAATCAGAGAGTATCCATCAACCCCCAAGAAGGAGGAGATGGAGATTGCAAAGACCCAAATCCAGAGGAAGATATAGTGAATGAAGACTATTGTCTACCCTCTTCACTCAAAGTCAGAAGCTTTGGGAAGGGAGCTTGGAAAAAAAAGGATCAGATTGGATGTGAGGGTTACAATGGTTCAAATCAACCCACCTTGGATTTGTACCATTCCTCAGCTTCAGAGATATTCTTGGCAGCAATGGTCTCATACTGGGCCCGGATGTCTCTGAGTGCTGCTGTCAGGTCTGGCTTGGACACATCCATTTCTACCTGGACCTGCTGTTCCTGGAGCTGAGCCTGGAGTTCACGGATCTCCTACAGGAGTTAGAGGGTGAGCTATGGGTCAGGTTTATGTACTCCACCCAATCTTCCTCCCCCAAGCTTTCTAGGTTTCCCCCAAGCTGTGCTGTCTCTCCTAGTTCCAACATCCCTAGGTTATTTTGGGCAATGTGGTCCCCTGGAAACCGGGAGGAGATCTTACCTCTTCATGGACTTTCTTGAGGAAGGCAATCTCCTCATTCAGAGATTCAATCCTGCGCTCTAGGTCAATTCGGGCCAACGTGGCTGCATCCACATCCTGGCCAAAAAGTAGGGTAGGAAGAAGAAAGAAAACAACAGCTCAAGACACAGTGGTCAAAAAAGGTCAATCTGAAGACAGACAAGGCCATGGGGACACGCCAGGGATGGGACAGTCTCAGAGGAACTCAACTCACCGCCCTGAAAGCAGCCAGATTATTCTCAGCTTCTTCCTTCAGCTGGATCTCCTCCTGCAGTCTGGATGGAACATGAAGATAGTCAAGTGAATGATGGATGGGGCAAAAAGGGCGGGGCTGGAGGCTCCAGTTCTTAGCAGCCTGGCTCAATGGGCATGGAGACTCAGGGACAGAAGGAGAGGGCTGAAGAGCTGTCCAGGGAAGGGACAGACTAAAAATAACTAACATTTATATTACATTTTCAGGTTATAAAGGACTTTCCTCATAACTCTATAGGAGGTTTGAGTAGTATTGCCCCTTTTTTTACAGATGAGGAAACTCAAGATCAGAAATTTAAAAAACTAGCTCAAGAACTAATAGCTATAGATAGCCGACTCAGCAACTATCCCAAACTGCCTCCTCATACTAGTTGATATTTCTCTAATGATTTTTGTTTTACAAAGCGCTTTTTTCACACATGTGATAAAGGTTATGCAAGCATTTCCCTCATTTTATGAATTAGGAAAGATCAGAGAAGTTTTTGCCCAAGGACACAAGGACACATGCTGATTCCAATATGGTGTTCTTATACTATATTGTTCCCTTAAGGGTGGGGTTGAGGAGGTGGCATGGTGAAGGATAGGGGCAGAGGGTACCAGGTCCCTCTTTCTACTTCCTGAATGAGGTGGGAAGGTACAAGGATTGACTCTCTTACTGTAATCACACACTGTTGAGAAAGATGGGACTAAGTTGGATAAGAATTCAGTCAGACTCCTAAGGAGATTAGAGACATATCCATTGGGGAAACTGGGGACACAATATAAGACCCAAACTTCATACTCCCACTATTAGCTTTACTACCTTGGCAACCATCTTCCCACATTCCCTTCAAATTATTCCTTAGACCAAAGTTCCTTCTTTATTTCTCCTTTCTAAATGTCTGTTCCATGTGCCTTGTAGCACCCTTTGACACTGTACTCTCAAGGCTGGGACAATTTCAGGGTATCTCCTTGGGCTCAAGGTATTAACAGATTGACTCAGGGATTGAAGGATTCAGAGTAGTAAATAGGTTTTGAGATAATTTGCCTCAAACTTCTCATTTTACAGATGAGAAGCCTGAGGTCTGCAAAGACAAAGTGATTCTAGGAATTATCTGACACCAAATTCAATGTTTGTTTTACTACTGGGATGCCCAAAGCTTCCCAGAAGGGGAGGAGGAGAGAGGAATTTGTGGGGCTTGGAGACCTTTGAAAGTGCCTGAAATGGGTGGTTGAGAAAATATAGACCCTTAGGACTTAACACAGCTGTTAACTTCCCTCAGGGATGCTGCTCAGAGAATCACAGAATGTTAGATCTGAAAGGAGGGGTATTACTCTGAGGTCCCTCCTGGCTCTGAATATAAAACCATATAGTCTATGATAGTCTGACAGGCAGCTGCCCAACATCTCCCTAAGTCTATGAGACATAGGTTGGCAAAACTGGTTGACTTTGGGTTCCCTGAGGGGTGAAATGACTCAATAGGACTTAATGAACCTTGCATTAATTTCAAATGATGTCTTAGAATCATAGATTTAGAGTTGTAAGGGATGGTAAAGGCCAACTAATACTACCATCTAATTTTACAGATGTGGAAACTGAGACTCAAAAGGGCTAAATGACTTGCCCAGGGTCACAGCTAGAGATAGAGCTAGAATTTGAACCTTGATTCCAAGGGCTATATTCTTTCCAGTGAAACAAGCTGGTAAGGAAGGGAATTCCACCCCAGGAGTCATAGGACTAGGCACCATTAACGGATAACAGATGGTTGTTCTATTGGGGGGGAAAAAAACTCTTCATCTGAAGATTAGTTCAATCCCATGCTGATTTACTGATAATGGGATACATTTGACCTACACTGGACTCGATAATGGCCTCACCTTAATGGGGCAGAGTGGTTGGAAGCAGGCCCTACCCAGGAGGCTCCTCGCTCTTCCCGGGTCACAGGGGTTGGGACAGAGAGTGTGACTAGGGAGCAAAAGACCCTGGGCCAAAGTGCCTATCCTCACCCCACCCCAATCCCCCCAGTGCCTATATCTTTGTAAACCCCCTTGTTATGAGACCGAATCTCATCCCAGAGATAGAACTGACTTAGAGACTGACGCTAAAATTCTTCCATCTTTGGTCTAACTCTCCTCAGTCTGCCCACATGGCCATCTCATTCCCTCCTCACTCCCTGACATACCCCACCTCCCCCACTGCCTAGGATCCCTCTAGCTCTAAAAATCTGGGTCTAAAATTTCTTTAGGGGAAGGGGGGGTGTAAGAGCAGGAGCTCCCCAGGGCCTAAGTTTCTCTTGACTTGACTGCTCCCCCACCCCACTGCATCTTCTCCAGTACTCTAGAGTGTATCAGGCCTTCTCCCGGTCAAGCCCAGACAGACAGACAGGGACAGGTGTCTCAGCAGCCTAGCTAACACAAAGCTGGATGTCGACAAAACACTTTGACAGTTGAGATTTCATGGCCTAGTGGAAATCGGACAGGATTGGAAATCCAAAACCCTGAGTTCTAAACCCACTGGAGCCGCTCTCGTTTAATCCCTCGGTAAAAGTTCCTCATTTAGGAAATGAAGGGGCAGGAATGGATCTTCGAGGTCCTCTCCGGCTCTTAATCTACAACCTTTTCCTCTCTCTCTGGTCCTCTAAAGCAGACGTCTCCCAAGCTCCCGGATAGGAGGCTCCCCGTTACCCCGACTCCTAAGCCCTCCCCCCTATGCTGAGCCAGACTGCGGGGTGCGGGGTGAGCCCAGGGGCCCGGGCAGAGCAGCAGGGGGCAGCCGGGGTGCAGTCACCTGGCCTTGAGCCTCTGCAGGTCGTCCAGAAGGTTGTCGCGCTCCACGTCCACTCGGGCGCGCTGGTTGGTGAGCACCTCCACCTGGCGCCGCAGCTCGCGGAGCTCCTCTTCGTAGAGCTCGGCGATGCGCGTGGGCTCCCGGCCCTTGAGGCGGCTCACCTCGGCGGCCAGCACGGAGTTCTGCTGCTCCAGGAAGCGCACTTTCTCGATGTAGTTGGCGAAGCGGTCATTGAGCTCCTGCAGCTCCACCTTCTCATTGGTGCGGGTGGTCAGGAACTCCTGGTTCACGGCGTCGGCCAAGTTGAAGTCCAGCAGCTCTCCCGCCCCGTAGGAAGAGGAGGCGGCGGCTCGGGGGACCCCCAGGCGGCTGCCGCGGAAAGCCCCCAAGCCCCCGGCTCCCCCCGAGCTGCGGGACACCTGGTACACGCGGGAGGACACGGAGCTGGAGGAGCCCTTGGAACCGAAGGCCGCCCTGGGGAAGGAGGGTGAACTCAGTGGGGAGCCCAGGGAGAAGCTCGGGCCTCCCCCGAAGGTGCGCCGGTAGGAGGACACGCGCTGGCTGGAAGAATAGGACTGGCTCATGGTGGCTGGCAGGCCTGCGGGGCAGCTGAAGTGAGGATGTGCTTGAGGGGGAGACAGGGCCCCTGGCAGAGGCCGCTATTTGTATCCCTCCTGACATCAGCCCCCTCCCCGCCCCTCCTCCTGACAGCTGCAGGATCCCACTGTCCTGCCAGCAAAGTTCCTTGGCCCCTACGTGGGGGAAGGGAAAGCTAGCAAAGCAGGGCTGGGGGGAGGGATTCCATCTCGCAACTCACATTCAGGAATCCTCCTGTGCAGATTGGGCGCCAGGGACCCCAGGCTGAAGAAATGTGCGTGGAGTAGAGGGGGGTCTCATGGAGGGGGAAACCCAAGCGGAGCCAAGTCCAGTCTCAGTTCGCCTCCACCAACTGGGGGGAAGCTAGCCTTCTCCATTTTCGAAAGGAAAAGTAAAGACAAACAGTAAGCCATCCATCCTGCTGAGACATACATAAACACCTCATTCGTGTTCTGAGCTTCATCCCCAGGCCAGTTCTTTTTCCCTAGAGCACCCCTTTCTCAGACGGAAAGGAGAATAGAATGAAGGGGTAGTGACCTACCCATGATGGTGAGAGGAATAACCACCCCAGGCCTAGTTCTAGCTTTCACCAGGGCCCAGTAATGCCTGACCTTTCCCAATCCCCCTCCCCCCTTTTTTTGCAAGGCAAATGGGGTTAAGTGGCTTGCCCAAGGCCACACAGCTAGGTAATTATTAAGTGTCTGAGATCAGATTTGAACCCAGGTACTCGGGACTCCAGGGCCGGTGCTTTATCCACTGCACCACCTAGCCACCCCTCCCAATCCCCTTTTCAGAAGACCAGTCCAACTTCTCCCTCTTTGGAGACTAAGTTGGGGACCACCAGCTGAGAAATCGATTGTGATCCTTAGGGGATATGCCCCTCCATCCTCCTGACCACAGAAAGCTGAATATCTGTTTCCATGCCTTCCCTCCCAGAATGAGAACTAGAAGGATTAGTAATAATAGCTACCATTTATAGAATACTTTTTAGGTCTGCAAAATATTTTTTAGATGTGATTCATTTGAATTTTACAATTCTGAGAGGTCAGTGCACTTCTTAATCCTATTTTACACATAAGGAAACTGAGGCTAGGAGAGATTGTGACTTGTTCAAAGTTACACATCTAAGTGTCTGAGATGGGATTTGAACTCAGGTCTTCCTGTTTGCAAGTATAGGTCTCTTTCTATTGATACTTAAGGTGAGGTAAAGATCTGAAGAGTGGAGAACCTCTCTTCTATCAGGAAAAGATTGAAAGAGGAAAGGGGGAAGCCTAATCCAGTGTTTACTCCATTGGATGAACCCCAAAGACCCTGGAATCCATTCTCTTGTATGGACTGTGGACAAATGTGTTACACCATTGTAACTCAGTTTTTCTCAAGACTCAAGACCCTGGATTTCTCTCTCTTATTCCTATTCAAACCCAGGATTGAACTGTTTACATCTAAATGATATAAACAACACTATTATTTCCCAGAATGAGAACCAATTTAGCAACTACCTCAAAGCCCTTCTATTCCTTTCCTTAGTACTGGTTCCTTCCTCCTTCCCATGCCCTCCTCCTATCCACCAGCTAAATCTCTTTCTCTGATTCAAACATCTCCACCATCTCTTCCCTCCCCCATCCACCAGGGACACCCTGCAATATACATCCCAGGGTTTGTGTATCTTGTCCGGAGTCAGCTTGTCAGACATAGCCATTTTCCTGGCAGTAACAGCTGCCAACCCTAAATACCAGAGTTTGGGCCACAAGGTATTTATAGAGAAGAGAATGCAGCAAGCCTGGAACATAGGAGCCTGGACATAGGAAACAAGAGAACAGAGAGACTGAGGAGGGGCATGGGGGGGGGGGGGTGATGACTGATAAGTCATAAAGAGAATAAAAATATCAAATCGTATCTTGGTGTGACAAAGTCCAATCCACTCTAACCTCAAGGCTATGGTATTCTTGAAGAAATGAGACTTCAAAAAGTTCACTGTTATACCCAATCAACTTCCCCCCATTCCCCACCTTCCAGCCCATTAATAAATATCTGTCATGAATGACATTTCCTCCAATAAACATTCCTGAAATTGTTGAGTGGGTCTGTGTGTCTCTAGATGTGTCCTTGGTGTGTGGGTGTCTTTCACATCCCTCACGCATTCCTAGTGGCTATCAAGAATGTAATAATACTGATCAATGAGTCAGTGAGATGAAGGTGATCACTCCCTACACTCTGGTACACATTAGTAACCATCCATCCCCAGCTTATACTCTGTTGGTCTTGCCCATATCGTCTCATAAATTGTCCTTCAAGAATCTTCCCAGCACACACTGGAGGATTTGCTCTATGTAGTTTTTCTTTTGGTGGGTACAAATGAAGACCTCAGTTGCCCATCTGTTATCTCTTGATCTCATTCCATGACTTCTGATTTTACATTTCCCTGATTGTATCTTTTCTTGCACACAAGTCTAATAATTCTCTGCTGCCTCTGTGTACCTATCCACGAACATCTATCTCTATGTACATGTCTTTGAGGTTCTCCCACAAGGTGGTTTTCCAGGGCTCATGATATTCCATTATTCTCAGCCTATAATCTCACTAGGAAAATATTTGAATTTGAATTTTTTTTTCCTCTGTCAGGAGGAGCAGTTGGAGCTCAGTAAAAATCCTGAATGTATTCTCAACAGCAATCCAATTCATTCTCCTTCTTCTCAGTTCTGGCTCCCTTCTTTATCCATCTACGATCACTGCCTCAGATTTGAGGGACTAATCCAGTGATGGGCTTTCCATCCAGCTGCATGTCATAATCTTAGGGAATTATTTGTCTTCATCCGTTTGTCTTTTTTTCCCCTTTCATAAATTGCTAAGACAATCTCTTTTGGGTAGCTAGAGAATTCACTGAGGGGAATCTGTGACATCCTGAAGCTTAATGTAATGCAATGCCATCCACAAATACCAGAATTCTTTGAAATCTAGATGGAATCTTCTCTAGTAGGTCTAGGCATGAAATATTGATGACAATGATGAGCATATTTCTCTCTTTTATGTCTTGATTCATAAAATCATATGATTATTAAACCAAGTTATTTCTATGATTGTCTATCAAGGAATTTTATAACATTAACATTATATGTACATATAATGTTAATGTTATAAAAAAATATATATATATATGAAATAGTAAACTTTTGGAAAGCTCTTTTTTTAAAAGTTGTTTATATATTTTGTTTCGATACAACGGATATCCAACAAACACCCAAACAAATCCCCTGCAAAGTATGTTTCTGAAAAAAATTTTTTTAGGAAATTCACAAAAAAGAAGAGTATATCCCTTAACTTTTAACAGTGATAGTATGGTACTAGCATTAACTATTATGTTTGATCAAAGGTCTGTTATTTCTCTGTATGGGTATTATTCATATTGTGGTGCTAATCATATATATACACAATACAAGCATGTATGAATGGATGTATATATACACACATATATATAATTATTTTGTGTTACATATTACTTTTTACTCTGCTTCCATCTCTTGGCATCTTTTCATATGTCTTCTCATATTGCACCAAATCCTTTACAGCCATCATTGCTTATAGTGCAATAATAATCTATTATATAAATATATAACAAAGTTTGTTCATCCATTCCTCAGTCATTGGATATATTTTGTTTCCAGTTTTTTTTTTAAAATACAAATAATACTACTATTAAAATTTTGTACATATGGATTTTTTCTAGCTTCACTAATATCCTTGGGATATAGTCTCAGTAATGGAATCTCTGGATCAAAGGGTATGGAGAATTTAATAATTGCTCAATTCAAAATTGTTTTCCAGAACCGCTAAGCCAATTGAGGACTCCAACCATGAACAGAATAATAATAACTGATATTTATCATTAGTATTTGAAAAGGGTTTACTTTATCTACTTTGATCTTCTCAAAAACCCTTGTGAGGTCAGTACCACGAAAACCTTTTCTTTCCCTTTATAGATGAGGAAATTGAGGTTCAGGAAGGTTAAATGATGTTCGCAGGATCGCACCATAAGCATCTGAAACAAGATTTGAAGACATATCTTCCCTAGCTCTATGTCTAATATTCTATCAACTAAGCCAAGCTGACTCATCAGTATGATTTCCTATTTTTTTTTTTTTACTATTTTTGTTAACTTGGTGGGTGGGTGGTAACATCTCAGGATTATTTTAAATTGCATTTCTCTGATTAGTAGAAATTTTGAATATTTTCCATGTGGTTGCCAATAGCTTGTGGTTTTTTCTTTTGAAAAATTTTCACATCCTTGAACAACCCATCTATTGAGAAATTATTGCTCTAAATCTCATAGACTTAAAACAATTCCCTACAGATTTTTTGATGTTAGAAGTTAGCGAGGTGGTGTGTAGTGATAGAGCACCAGCCCTGGAGTCAGGAGGACCTGAGTTCAATTCTGGTCTCAGATACTTAATAATTGCCTAGCTGTGTGACCCTGGGCAAGTCACTCAAACCCCATTGCCTTAAATAAATAAAAAATTTTTTTTTAAGTTTGCCAAATATTTTAAATGAACATATTCTTTTTCCAGTCTATATTTTTCTTCTGATTTTCAGTTTATTTGTTTAAAAAAATTATTGAATTCTATATATTTGAAATTGTCTATTTTGTCCTTTGTGACCTCTCCATAAGCATGTCTTGTTAATAAAATTTCCCCTACAATAGTTGATGTTGGACAGGTTGTGTAAATATGGAACTGTGAATTGATACAACGACTCTGGAAAGAAATTTGGACATATTTAGAGGAAAATGACTAAAATGTCCATACTTTTCAACTTAGGAATTCTCCTTCTAGGGATGTGCCCCAAAGATGTCAATGATTAAAAAATGAGGTCCCATAAACACTAAAATATTTAAAGCAGCATTTTTTTTGGTAGTAGCAAAGAAATAGAAAGAAAGCAATAGCTCTTTGATTGAGGAATGGATTAACAAAGTGAATTACATAAATGTAATAGAACATAAACGTGCTGGAGGAATGATTAAAATGAAGAATGCAGAGAAGTATTAGAAGACTTAATTGATGTAAAGTGAATTCAGCAGAGCCCGGAAAATGATATGCACAATGACTATATAACAATGTAAAAGGGAAAAAAGTCAATAATCACAAAACTGTTGTTGTGAGATTAAAATGATCAAGCTTGATCCCATAGAAGAAATATGAAAATGCCCTTCCCTTCTTTTTCTAGAGAGGTAAGGAAATGGGCATGGAATACTACAAATAATGTTGTACTTTTTTAAATTGTTCATTAATTTGGCTGAACTGTGGTGTATTCTTTTTTTCTCTTTTCTATTCTTTGCAATAAGGGTTGACTCTTGAGATAGAAAGAGGAATACACCAGGAACCACAGGTGCTGAAAAAAGTTAAGTAATCAATGATTTTTAAAAGAATTTCCTCCAGCAAAAGTTGTAAAACATAAATTATTTCTTTCTATAGGGAAGTTCCTATGGCCACTTATTGCTCTACCAGGTAAAATAACTTTAAAAAAAACTTGCCTTCAATAGACATTGAACTGAGAGTCTTAAACTCAACATATACAAAACAGATCACATATTCTTTCCTCACCTAAAAACCCTCTCCCCATCCTACTTTAAAGGGCAACACCATCCTTCCAGAATTTCAGGTTCACAATCTAGGACTCATCCTGAACACCTCCCTACCTCTCACCCTCTCTCCAATCAGGTGTCAAGGTCTGTGGTTTCACCTTTTCAACATCTTTCAAACATGCCCCCTTTTCTCCCCAATGCTGCCCCAGCTCAAGTCTAGTCAGTGCAGATCCTCATCAACTCTTGCCTTAGATTATTGCAATAACCTGTTGATGAGTCTGCCTGATTCAAGTCTCTCCTCACTTCAATCCATCCTTCATTCAGCCACCAAAGTGATTTCCCTAAAGCATACAACTTTAAAAACTCCAGGAGTTCCCTGTCACCTCCAGGATCAAATACAAAATGTTGTTTGGTATACAAATCCCTTTATAATCTAGCCCCTTCCTACTTCTCTAGTCTCCTTACACCTTACTCTTCTCATCCTTTGATCCAATGGCACTGGCCTTCTGGTTTTTCCATAAACAAATTTCTCAACTCTTTACCACACCATGTATCCTTTGATCCAGTGAAACTGGCCTACTGGTTGTCCCCCATGCCTGGAATACATCCTCCTCGTCTCCACCTCCTGGCTTCCCTGGCTTCCTTTAGTTCCAATTAAAATCCTCAATCAAAAAAAAAAAAATTTCCAACACTTCTTGATTCCAATGTCGTCCTTCCCCAAATTATTTCTTATTTATCCTGTATATACAAATTTGCTTGCACATTGTCCCCCATTAGGTTGTGAGTTTCTTGAGGACAGGATCTACCTTTTGCCACTTTTTATATCTCTAAAGTTCGCCACAATGCCTGGCCCAAAGTAAGTACTCAACTAATGTTTATTGACACCTTGTTGAATCAACAAATCCAGGGTATTATTATAACCTTCCACCAAAGTCTCACTATGATGTGTTGCTGAGGCTGTTTTCTGAACACTGACCAACAGAGTGCAAGTTCTGTTGGAACGGCTTCTGTTATGATCATGGCAAAATTAAAAATTTAACCCCCCCCACTTTTAAAAATTAAAAACCTTACCTACTGTTCGAGGACCAGACTAACTGATCAGCAAGGCAATTATTACCAGGACTTTGGCTACTAGAGTGACGAATTCTTTATTTATGACAACCCATGAAACGAATATTCAACTCATCTCCACAGATTCCTCAGTGATGGCAGCAGAATGATGGGAAAGTGAGCAGAGGACAGAATGAATCATAAGTCTTTAAATTATCTATAAACATTCACTTAACTATTGGAACTCTTCGTGCAGTTCTTTGTACAGTGATGAATAAGTTCCTATACTTCTAAAGGAATTGAATTATATCAATATTGGCATTCTCATGATAAAAGAAACCAGGAGACATTCAGAAGCTGAACCTGTGTGGACAGACAGCTCGCAGATTCACACAAAAGAGACAAATTAAGATGTAGTTGGTTTCCTGGTGAGCCCAAAGGCAACAAGAAACATTGTTTCATGGAATACTTAGTCATATTGCTGTGGAGAGCTCACTATGAGTGTGTTCAAGTAGGCCACCACGAAAATAATTGTAATTTATGTACCAGCATCTGTTTCGGAGGATGAAAATATATGGAACTGCCACAAGGCCCTTAGCAAGATCATCCAAAAGAATTGAATATAGTCTTTGATTCTTATTTAGTGAGAAGATGGGCATCATTATGGATGATACAAATAATAGTAATAATAACTAATACTTACCCAGGGCCAGGCACTGTGCTAAGCATTTTATAGTTATCTCGTTTGATCTTCACAACAATTCCAGAAGGGCATCGAATAAACATGTATTAAGCATTTATTAGGGCAACTAGTGGCACAGTGGATAGAGCACTGGACTTGGAATCAAGAAGACACAGCTTCAAGAGTTCAAATCCAACTTCAAATATTTACTAGCTGTATGATGTTGAGCAAGTCACTTAACCTTGTTTGCCTCAGTTTCCTCATTTGTAAAAATAAGATAGAGAAGGAAATGACAAACCATTCCAGTATCTTTGCCAAAAACAAAAAAACCCAAATGGGATTACAAAGAGTTGGACAAAAAGTGACTCAAGAACAATAAGAATCATTTATTAAGCACATGCTAGGTGCTTTATAAATATTAACTCATTAGAACCTTACAACAACCCTAGGAAATAGGCACTGTTATTATTACCATTTTACAGATGAAGAAACTGAGGCAAACAGAATCTTGTCCTGGTTCACAAACTGGTAAGTATCTGAGGCTGGATTTGCACTTATAAAATTCCTGATTTCATGCTCAACTTCTATCCACTAGCTGTCCCATTTACATTGGCTGAAGATTAGGAAGGTCATAAATATATTCTTTGTGGATAGTTCCACACATCACTCTATAAAAAGAATATCTTAGATAAGAAAGAATATGCAGATTCCACAGATGTTGGTAAAAAGGCCCCAGTTTCTGGATAAGCTTTCAAGATAATAATGAATATCATGTACAAGATATGCTCTCTTTCACTCTTCTGAAAATGCAAACAACATAAAGGACTCAACAGTACTTCATAAAAAAGGTTAGTAAAGATTCTTGGGGCAGCTTGGTGGCTCAGTGGATAGAGCACTGGCCCTGGAGTCAGGAACACCTGTGTTCAAATCCGACCTCAGACAATAATTACCTAGCTGTGTGGCCTAGGGCAAGCCACTTAACCTCATTGCCTTGCAAAAACTAAAAAAAAAAAAAAAAAAATCCACCAGATTCTTATCTTCATTTGGAAGACCTGTGGAGGCCTCCAGCTTTGTGGAACTTCTCTCTAAAGACATGGATTACCCTCAGGAAAAAAAAAACATGTTGTCAGTGAGGCACTCTCAATTTATCAGACCTTTATGTCCAACTAAATCAAAGTAGCAGCTGAAGACAATATCCAGATTTTTACAATTTTCAATCAATTCCTTGCAGTCCCTCCAGTTCTAGGGTCATAGGTTAGACTCTTAGTGAAGGACATCTTAAACACTTCTCTAGAAGGTTAAGGTTTCAAAAACTCTTGATAGTCCTCTGGAAGTTTGAAGTCCAAGACTTCACATGCTTGTCTTTTCCAGAGCCGCCACCTCTTGACCTCAGGTCCTGTGCCATCTCCAATCTGAATCATTTCTTCATCCCCTGAGTTACTAGTATTCTCACTCCACTTCTTGAATTACCACAGACATACTAATCTGCTTACATTTTATAATACCCCAATATAATGTAAGCTTCTAGAAAAATTGTTTTTGTTTAGTCTTTGTATCCTTAAAGGCACTTCATAAATCGTTTTGTTAAACTACTGGGTTCAGGAATTCTCATTTATCTAAGAGTCTGGGTCATGTGACTTCATTCCCACCTAGACCCACATTGCTGAGAAGCCCTATGGCTGCCTCTTGCTGCAACCTCTCATATTTTTTAAGTGAAAAACTATACAACCACCATAAATCTCTTTCCCTGTCCCTACCTAGCTGCCATTATTGGCTCCAAATTCAGATCCACTGTTAAACTCTTATTCTGTGCTTCTCTCTATCTCTATCTCTATCTCTGTGTCTCTATATCTCCCGATCTTTGTCTCTGTCTCTGTCTGTCTCTCTCTGTCTGTGTGTTTATCTTTCTGAAAAAGCAGAGCCAGGGGGTGGCTAGGTGGCACAGTAGATAGAGCACTGGCCCCGCAGTCAGGTGTACCTAAGTTCAAATCCTGCCTCAGACACTTAATAATTACCTAGCTGTGTGACCTTGGGCAAGCCACTTAACCCCATTTGCCTTGCAAAAAATAAAAAGAGTGAAAAAGCAGAGCCTTTTGACTCATTTTTACAGATCCAACACAATGAAGAGTCCTCAGGATTATCTTGATGATACACATCCAGAAGGGTGATGCCTCAGAAGATAGGAAGTGCTTTGCTGCCTCAGAACTTCACCAGTATTGAAGCACAGGTTGAATGATCACCTGTCAACTGTGTTCTAGGGGAGCCTCATGTTTAGGTCTCTTTTGGTCTCAGTGGCCTCTTGGCTTCCTTCTATCTCTCACATTCTGTTATGCTGGTGGACAAACCTACTTGCTCATCACTATAAATCCTGCATATGAGGATCACCTGTGCACTCCCAGAAGGCATCCCTGATGAAACTACAAGAAAGAAATAAGCAAGTTATTTCACAAATGGTTTTCTAGAACGGACCATAATACTGTCTTGTATGACGTCAGACTGAGAACACAACATCCATTCCTTGTATTTCATTTAACAAGTAATTACTAAGACCCTACAGTAGGCAAATAACTGTACTCATTTATACAAAACTGAATAAATAAGACAAGTGCTCCTCTTTCTGCAGTTGACAATATAGGAGTAGTAATAAAACAAATGACTATATTTCAAAAGTTCAGTACTTTCATCACAGCTATGCTACTCAGTATTTTTGTGACATCCAGCAGATTACCTAATCTATCAAGGTCTTATCTATAAAATTAACAGATTGGAACAAGAGTTCCTTCTAGCTTAAAATCTTGAGATTTTATGATATCACAAATGTAGATATTTTCTCAAACCCTTAGATGATTTCACTAGTTACCAAACCAAAAAAAAAAAAATCTTTCCATCCTTAGCCACTCTGGGGGTCAAACAAAAGACCATATTTCTTTCTGACCTTTCAAGATTGGCTAACTCTGTTATAATTTTCATTTCATTAAAACTTCAAAACCATGATCATCCATAGACCATGATGAAACAGGACCTCAGAGGAGATAAATAAATGATTGTAATATAAAACAAGTCCTAAGTGTGCAAGAGAAATACAGACAGCCATCAGATTGCAGAAGAAAAGATAATTTCCAGGTTGGAGAGCAAGGAAAGGAAGCACCATGTCAAACTGAGCCTTGAAGAGGGCAGGGTTAAGGGAGCACCTAAGCCCAGAATGAAACCAGCAAAGAAAAAGAAGAGAGAAAATATAGACTATGAGTATTAAATGATGACTAATTCACTTCGGTTTGGAAAGTAGAACAAATACACAAAGGCTAATAATGTAGCATCTGGCTGAAAAAGCAGAAAGGGTAGCACCTTAAGAGATTGGAACTGTATTTGGTAGGCAATGGGGAAGCACTGCCAAGAAATCCCAAGAGATCCCAACAGGCTAGAACCCAAATCTCATCAAACAAGATGTAATTGGGGAAATGGTAAGGTTAAGTGCAAAACTCTACGAGTACTAGATGACAGGAGAGGAGATTATTGCTGGAAAAGCAGTTCTGAAAAATAACTATGGGGTGTATAAGTAGCTTATGAGCTCAATATGAGTCAATAATGTCATATGGTAACCAAAAAAAAAAACTCATGTGACTTTAGGCTGCATTTAGAGGAGATTATTCCACAAGTATTTTTAAGCTCTTACAATAAACTAGATATTATGCCAAGAGCTAGAGAAAGAAAGAAAGCCCGTTTCTGCCCTCATGGAGCTTATTCCAATGAGAGAAAATTGTCTGGCTTCACTCTTCATTGTTCACATCACCTTCTAGAATAATCTGAATGGGAGCAGTTTGTACTCAATGGCCTCTAAACAAAGGAGTTCGGATTCAAAGGAGCCCTCCAAAGATCCTTCCAACTCTAAAACCATGATCTTACATTGTCCTCAATTTAGAGCATCACATTTTAGGAAGGATAATGTAAGCTGACATCCAGAGAAAAGTATGGGAAAGAACCTTTAGATGATACCCTGAGGAGACTGGTTCAAGGATCAAGGATCAAGTTAAAGGAAAATATGCCCTAAAGAAGACAAGATAGCCTGTCTTCAAGTCCTTGAAGGACTATTATATAGAAAAGGGATTACATGTTCTAGTTAGAAATAGAGGGCAAAGTAGCATCCTAGATGAGGAAATCAAGCTGAAGTTATTTGTCCAGAGACATACAGCTATTAGTTATCTGATGTCAAATCTGAATCCAGGTTAGATAATATGACCAGGATCACATAGCTATCAAGTGTCTGATGTACAATATGAACTCAGTCACACAGTTATTAAGTGTCTGTTGTAAAATCTGAACCCAGATTAGGTGATCTGCCCAGGGTCACACAGTTATTCAGAGTCTTATTGAGAATCTGAACTCAGGTCCTTCAGTCCAGTGTGCTGGTCACATAACACAATACCTCTGAAATAGATGGAAATTCCAGAGAGGCATATTTAGGTTTCAATATAAGGAATACCTTCCTAACAAGTAAAACATCTCAAAATGACATGATCTTCCCTGAGATATGGTGGGTTTTCCACTTCCCTTACTCAAGTCTTCAAGCAGAGGTTGGATGATCACTTAAACAGAAAAAGAACAAGGAAAAAAAAACATTAAAAAGAAGAAGCAACATTTATATAGTGTTTATTATGTTCCAGGCATTGTGCTAGGTGTTTTTACTATATGTCATTCACTCCTCATAACAATGCTAAGAGCTAGGTATGATTAACATCCTAATTTTACAGATAAGGAAACTGAGGCAGAACAATGTTAAATGACTTGCTTAAAGTCACCCAGTGAGTAAATGTCAAAGGCAAGATTTGAACTCAGGTCTTCCTGACTCCATAACTGGTTTTTGTCCTCTTCACTCACTAGTTGCCCTTCTTCCTGTAGAAAAGGCTCTTAATGGAGTTTGGATTGCAGTAAACAACTTCAGAAGACCCTTCCAATTCTGAGACTTTATGCTTCTTATCTAAACAGAGACTAGAAGTGATGAGCCTGGTTTGCTGGCTGCTATTTCCTCTTGTTGTTTAAATGAGCACACCCAACTTCTGCAGTCCAAGAGAGGATCATCCTCCAAACTGGACCCCTTGGAAGGTGGCCTCCTGGCTGGTCTCATGCTCTTGGAACCCTCTAAAGGGAGCACCTCTGGGTTCAGTTCAACCTACACTCACAGAAACAAGTCTACTCACTTTATAATCACACCCCATTTTTGACTGAAAATGGTATTGCTATGAGCCAGTTATAGATATCATGATAAAGTGGAATTTGTGTCAAGAATCTGTAAGGGGGGCAGCTAGTTGGTGCAGTGAATAGAGTACCAGCCTGGGAGTCAGGAGTACCTGAATTCAAATCTGGCCTCAGACACTTAATAATTACCTAGCTGTGTGGCCTTGGGCAAGCCACTTAACCCCATTTGCCTTGCAAAAAAAAAAACCCAAAAAAAGAATCTGTTAGGAATTTTGAGTTCTCTGTCAAATTGCTTTTTCCTCTCAATGAGGGGGAAGAGGAAGGAGGGAGGAAGCAAATTTGGAATTCAAATATAAAAATAAATGTTTAAAAATTGTCTTCACATGCAATTGGGGAAAAAATAAAATATTAAATACTTAACCTATTTTTAAAAGGAATTCTGAGTTCTACTAGATCACTCCTCTCCTCACTGACTATGTGACCAGTGCAAATCATTTTACTTCTCTGAGACTCAGTTTCCTCATTTGTAAAATAAGGATTCAAATTCAGGTTTAAAAATTTTTCATTAGATTGTGTAAAAGGTCCCTGCCCCCATGGAACTCCCAATATATTGGAGTGAACCAAGAGGTCAAGTGATCTAAGTAGATAGAATTCTGAAAGAGACCTAAGTTTATCTTTTTTTAATTTTTAATTTTTTATTTAAGGTAATGGGGTTAAGTGACTAGCCTAAGGTCACACAGCTAGGTAATTATGTGTCTGAGGTCACATTTGAACTCAGATCCTCCTTACCCCAGGGCTAGTGTTCTATCCACTTCGACACCTAGCTGCTCCCAAGACCTGAGTTTAAATCCTATCTTGTACACTAGCTGTGTGACTGGGCAAATCCCTTGACCACTTTTAGACTCATCTACACATTTTAACAGTTCCCTCATCTGTAAAATGAAGGGTTTCTAAGATCCTTCCAAGTTCTTATCCCTTGGCCATTTATTAGTTGGGAAATGAAATATTTTTTATAAATTTGATTCAGTTCTCTATATATTTTAGAAATGAGTCTTTTAACAGAAACACTAGCTGTGAAACTTATTTTCAGCTTTCTGCATTACATTCCCAGTTTAAAAGCTGTAATTCTATAACACAAACATATATAACAATGATACATAATAATTTGTGCTAAGTATAAAGAAAAGTACTAGGAATTATGTGGGGATTAGTTACTGTTGGAAACACAGAGGAAGAAAAAGAAGAGGCATCTAAATTGGGGTTTAGTAATTGATTATATAGAACTCTAAGATTTGCAAAATGCTTTTAAAAGATCTCATTTTCTAAAATCAGATTTAAATAATTGGGCAAACAACAACTGCTCATGGATAGATCGAGCTAATATAATAAAAATGACAATTCTACCAAAACTAAACTACCTGTTTAGTGCCCTACCAATCAAAATTCCAAAAAAATTACTTTAATGAGTTAGGAAAAGTTGTAAGTAAATTCATATGGAGAAATAAAAAGTCAAGAATTTCCAGGAATTCAATAAAAGAAGTGCAAAAGAAGGTGGCTTAGCCCTACCAGATCTAAAATTATATTATAAAGCATCAGTCATCTGGTATTGGCTAAGAAATAGAATGGTGGACCAGTGGAATAGACTAGGTGCAATAGCAGGCAATGATTATAGTAATCTGCTGTTTAATAAACCCAAAGAGTCCAGCTATTGGGATAAAAACTCTCTCTTCAGTAAAAACTGCTGGGAAAATTGGAAGTTAGTCTGGAGGAAATTTAGATTAGACCAACACCTCACACCCTTTACCAAGATAAGATCCAAATGGATACAGGACATAGACATAAAAAACAATACTATAAGCAAATTAGAAGATCAAGGACTAGTCTACCTGTCAGATCTATGGAAAAGGAAGCAGTTTATGACTAAGGAAGAGATAGAGAACATCACTAAAAACAAACTAGATGATTTTGATTACATCAAATTAAAAAGCTTTTGCACAGACAAAACCACTGTAACCAAGATCAAAAGAAATGTAGTAAACTGGGAAACAATCTTTACAACTAGTATTTCTAAGAAAGGACTCATTTCTAAAATATACAGAGAATTGAGTCAAATTTTTAAAAAAAGCCATTCCCCAGTTGATAGTCAAAGGATTTGTGGAGACAATTGTCAGATGAGGAAATCAAAGTGATTCATAGTGATATGAAAAACTGCTCTAAATCATTACTTATTAAAGAAATTCAAATTAAAGCATCTCTGAGGTACACATTTCTCAGACTGGCCAATATGACCAGAAAAGACTATGATCAATGTTGGAAGGGATGTGGGAAATCTGGGATACTAATACATTGTTGGTGGAGTTATGAACTCATCCAACCTTTCTGAAGAGCAATTTGGAATTATACCCAAAAGGCAACAAAAATGTGCATACCTTTTGATCCAGCAATACCGCTACTGGGTCTACACCCTGAAGAGATGATGAAAAAGGGTAAAAACATCACTTGAACAAAAATATTCATAGCAGCCCTGTTTCTGTTGGCAAAGAATTGGAAATCAAGTAAATGTCTTTCAATTGGCGAATGGCTTAACAAGCTGTGGTATATGTATGTCATGGAACACTATTGTTCTATTAGAAACCAGGAGGAATGGGAATTCAGGGAAGCCTGGAGGGATTTGCATGAATTGATGCTGAACAAGATGAGCAGAACCAGAAGAACCTTGTAACAGCAACATGGGGGTGATGATCAACCTTGATGGACTTGCTCATTCCATCAGTGCAACATTCAGGGACAATTTGGGGCTATCTGTGATGGAGAATACCATCTGTATCCAAAGAACTGTGGAGTTTGAACAAAGACAAAGGACTATTACCTTTATTTTAGAAAAAAAACTGATATCTTATTGTCTGATCTTGCTATCTCTCATACTTTATGTTTCTTCCTTAAGGATATGATTTCTCTCTCACATTCAGTTTGGATCAATGCACAACATGGAAGCAATGTAAAGACTGACAAATTGCCCTCTGTGGGGGGGGGAAGTAAGATTAGGGGGAAAATTGTAAAACTCAAAATAAATAAAAGTCTCATTTTTCCCCTTACAACAAATCTGGGAGATAGGTGCTATTCTTATTCCCATTTTACAGATGAGAAAACTGAGGCTGAGTCACACAAATAGTGTCTGAGATAAGATTTGAACTTCCATCTCCCTGACTCCAAGGCATTCTATTCATTGTGTCACCTAACTGCTTATTGATGGATGGGATCCCAGCAGACAGAGAAGGAGGAGTAAATCATTCCAGCATTGAAGCAGCCTAAGCAAAGACACAGAGGTCAGGAGAATTCCTCCCTTGCTTACTTTATGGGGCTATTGTTTAGCTAGATCTGAATGAGCCAAAGGAGCAGCAAACCTCTGGTAAATAGCAAGTGCTAGACAGAAGGAAAGCATTGCTATCCTATGACCACTCACCTCATTCACCAAACTTAGCATGAATTGACTCAGTTCTACTGAAAAAATTCAAACCAAGACTCAAAGGAAAAAGATGTGCCCCCATGAATAAAGTCAAAAGAATGCTTCACAGAAGTCTAAGCCATAACTGGAATACACTGACATTGAGTGAATTGAATGGGAAACAATCCAGTTTCTTCCAATCCAAGTCTACACTACTAAATCATCTTCTGACTCCTGAGTCTTGAGTGACCCTCTTGCCTCTCCAGCTAGATGTAAGGGTCCCCACCAGGAAAAGGCCTCCATTGTCCCTGCCTTGGCCAATTGAATTCAACCCAACAAGTATTTATAAATAATATTTATAAAAATATTTATATATAAGTGCTTATTGTTTCCAGAAATTTCAGTTAATTGCTTTGTAGAGAGAAGGGATCAGGTAGAGAGCTCTCTACCTCCATAAAAACTCAGGTAGAAGCAGGATCAAAATCTGCCAGGGATATTGTCTAGGGAGTTCCTATATATTATTGGAGATCAGATTAGAATAATGCAGTATTTGAATTCTATAATGACAGGCACAAGGAGAAGCAGACCCTAGTTTGCTTTCCCAGGTCTATCAGGGACTAAGAGAGTTAGAAAATCAAGTTAAGGCCATCATCCCAGCATTCCTCTGCAGATAGTATCCCCTTATTTCTGATTCCTTAGGGTTCTTTCTGAGCATCCTTCTTCTCCTCCTCTCCTTTCCTATAATCTCAGTCTCATGTGTGGCTGCAGCAACACCGATATCCCCTCCAGCCCCACAGACCAGATCCTGAGTGGTGCCTGTAAAAGGGAAGGAATTTCAAGACAGAACACGAATGGGTGGGAAGGGAGGGAGGGAGAGTGTGTCTGGAGGAGGGGAAATCAATATTCTGTGATGGGATGCAGTAAGGATGATGGGAGGGAGTAGGGGCAGGCTCACTTTCCTCTTTATTAATCTCTGACATATCCTTCTGGTCCCTCCCCTACCTTCTCAAATGTCTTTTCACCACCTTAAAGTAAAATTGCAAAGTGAGAGGATAGGCTCCCTAACTTCCCATCCCCTGGACTCCAGAGCCCACTGAACTCTACCCTTCATTCATAGGACCCCTCCACCCTTGCTCCTCAAAAACTCTGGCTCCCAGTCCGATTCCATAGGTCCAGACCTCCCTTTCTTCCCCAGTTCTGTTCTCATTCTTGGCTCGGCCCCCTCCTGTCCTCTATTCCTTTTACAGACATAAAGTGCTAGGAACTTTCTGCCCAAGTAGGAGAAGTTCAAGGCTGCTCCTCTCACCTCTGCCCCATCCCCCACCTCCTCTACCCAAATAGGAGATGGTTTTTTCAGACAGAGAAAAAGTAGTCTGGACAGAAGAGAGAAGACAGGAATCATTCAAATCACCAAGCAGGGAGAAGAACACTGTAAGTTAAGGAGAAAGATGGGGAATGAAAGAGGAAGGGAATGCCTAAAGGAGATGAGGGGATAATCGGGTCATTACTCTCTCAGGAAAAAGGAGAGGGAGGATTCAGGGATTATTTCTTCTCAAAATTCAGGCTTCTTTCTTCCCTGCCCCTGAACATATCTATTTTACTGACTATCAGTTTGCTTATCTTATTGTCCCACAGTCCCCTCCAAAATCTGTCAAGGTACTCTCTAAATACTTCCAGTACCAACTGCTTGGCCCAGTAGCAAACATCTATTAAGTCCTTTCAGATTCACCAAGCACTACTCCAATGTTGAAGGTGAAAATTGGAAAACTAACCCCTCTCCTCAGGAAGCTTGCAATCTAATGAGGAGGGGTGGCTACAATAGAAATAGAAACACAAATGGTTATGATACAAGATAGAATGCCATATGAGCAAAGGAGAGATCCAGACTACCTGGGACAAAGGAGAATCAAAGAGAGGTGACACCATTGCTTGACCAGAAAGAAAAATAGGCAAAAATAGGCAAAAAAATGAAGGAATATCAGCTAGGTGAGGGGAGGTAGAGGGAGCTTGTGTGAATAAGTAAAAATGTGAACATGGGGCAAAAACATGCTAGTAATCCAATTTGGCTGGAACATCAAGTTCTTGATGAACAGAAGTGTGAAATTAGGTTGGAAGGATGGGTTAGAGCCAAAATGTGAAGGGCTCTCACTTTAGCTGAGCAAAGAGTCTGTATTTCATTCTATTGACTTTAGGATGACCCCCCCCCCAAAGATTTTTGAGTAAGGGAATGATAAAGTCAGTTCTATGCCTAAATAGGCAGTTGTAGAGGATAGAATGGAAATGGCATAGAGTGGAGACAAGGAGACCAAGAGACCATTATGATGTATCCAGGCTAGAGATGATGAGGACCCAAACCAGAGGGGAAACTGAGTGAGGGAGGAAGAAGGATTTGATTCTAATGAGAGATCGTGTGGAGGTGGGATTCACAGGATTTGGGAGAGAGAGAGAGAGAGAGAGAGAGAGAGAGAGAGAGAGAGAGAGAGAGAGAGAGATAAGGATTTTAAAAAACGACTCCCAGGTTCCATCCTGTGCTGTGTGATTTAGGGAAAAGTGATACCCTCTACCAAGTCCCAGAAACTCCAGATTGGAATAGGCTTCAGAAGCCATCCAGATCAATCCAGTCCTGAAAAGCATCATTCTATAACATACCCAATAAATAATTAGCCAGCTTCTATCTGAAGATCTCTACCTCCAAGCAGAGTCTCAGTCCATTGAACAGAGCTCAATAACCTCTTTCCCTCTGGAACTAATCCCAAAGAGACATTAAGTAGAATGATCACTGGCATTCCCCAACATCAAATACATACCCTAAGTCCAACTTCTCGCCCTCCTCTTTCCCATCTTTTATAACATTAAAGGAAAAAAATAAAATTCCTCAACAGTTTGGTATAGGGAGGTTGTGTATGGGCTAAGAATTCAGAAAGGGAGGAGACTAAAAGTTCATCTGATAAATGACTTTTTGTCAAAGCCTCGGTTTCCTCATCTGAAAAATGAGGGGTCTAGACTAGATCAATCAATCAATTAATAATCCTTTTCTATATTCCCAACCCCTGTGCTAGGTTAAAGGGATCCAAGTACAACTAACAGGACCATTCCTCCTCTCTGGGAGTTAACATTCTACGGAGTAGGGCAACACAAAACTATGTAAGGAAATACAAAAGAATTATATGTGAAATAAATTTGTTGTTAAGTCATTTCAGTTGTATCTGACTCTTCAAGACCCTATTTGTGATTTTTCTTAGCAAAGAAATTGGAATGATTTAACATGTCCTTCTCTTTGTAGATGAGGAACTGAGGCAAACAGGATTAAATGACTTGCCCAGGATCACAAGGCCAGTAAATGTCTGAGGTTAGATTTAAACTCCAAGGTCTGTTCTAGTTATAAATCCTGTATTCAGTAATCTTCAGGACTGCCCAAAGCACTTTCAAAAAACATTGTCTTATTTGATGCTCATAACCTGAAAGGTAAGGTGTTTTTAATTATCCCTATTTTACAACTAAAGTAACTGAGACACAGTTTAAATTATTTGTTCAAGGTCACACAGCTTGTATATAAAGGAGGCTGGATTCAAACTCAGGTCTTCTAGCTTCCATACCCATTAAGTCATCAACTGACTCCAATAGGTAAGAGTTCAGGAGGTTATTATATGCATAGAAAACAGCATGGAGTAGTGAAAAGATAGCTAAACTTAGAGTTGTGTCAGAGGTAGAATTTGAACCCAGGACCTAGGTTTAAATCCCAGCTCCACTTTGTGACCAGGGACAAATCGCATCCCTCTCTGAAACTCAGTTTTCTCATCTATTAAATGTACTCCCTACTTCCCAGGATTGTTATGAGCAAAGTACTTTACTTTGTAAAACTTATAGAAATGTGAGTTCCTCAATCACATTTGGAGCCATGAGACCTTCCTGCACTTTATTCTGTGATATCTGTGGAATAGATTGTGTTCTTCCTTTCCTTTGTTCCTCTTTGCCCCCCAGCATTGTGAGCACTTGGGTGATTCTCAGACTATCAAGTATCTAATGTACCTTTAAAGAGGAAAAAAAAAAACATAGCTTTCATGGTCTGGAATCTCTCATCTCAACCAACAGAGAGATGGATGTTGATGAGATGTGCTTCTGTCTACTATCCCTGCTCTCCAAATAGATTGGTAGGGGTGAAGGTGAATTTTAAGGACTCAAGATTTGGCCTTCTCAGGTGACTGTACCAAAAAGGGTTAAAATGAAGGAATAGCTCTGTAAATAGATCATATGCTTTATAATCTTGTTCCATGATTCCTTTTCCTAAACTTGTTTGTTGAAGTTTTAGGATATGTTTTTCTTTTCTTAATGCTTCCATTAGATTAAAGGGAAAGAGATTTTCATTCCTTAATGAGGCCAGATGGGGCAATCTGGATATCCCAGAAGTCAGTTCTTTGAGAAAAAAGTCACCACCACCCCCAACTCCCCACCCCGTGTTGATTTGAAATGTAGATCTATTAAAGAGTTTCTGGAATTCATCTAAGAGAGCTTCTCCTCCCTCCCATTTAAGACATTTCTTTATAAGCGCATCAGCTTTCTCTTCTCTGGGCTGAATCATCCCAATTCCTTTCATCTTTCCTCATGTCTTTTTTCAGTAATTATCACTCTCCTCTGGACTTTCTCCAAGTTTCCTACATCATTGTGAAGCTGCAAAAACCAGTGCTTTAAACGGACCCCAAAGAGAGTTGAATATAACGAGAGAATGACCTCACAGCTCCAGCATGCTGCCCTGCTATTTATATCCTGAAAATCCACCTCCTCTTCTCAGCATCCAAGCTATATTGTTGTCACATACAGCTTGTGGCCCACTCTGATCCCAGATCCTTCTTTAACATCCCCACCACTTCAGCCTACTCTTCCTCCATTTGTGTTTATAAACTGTGGTCTTCCTTCCTTGGTCCCTGGTGAATTTTCTTCAGTGGTTTTTTTTCCCCTCATGTTAAACTTGAATCTTGCCAGGGAAGTTGTTGGAAAAAAAAGAGTTCTACTTCCTCTATCACCTCTCTGGGGAACATGGACAGAATTCTAAGACAAGAACAGAGAAGGGTTTCTCATACACTGTTTCTTTTTTTTTTAATTTATTTATTTACCCAATTATGTGCAAAGATAGTTATCAACATTCATTTTTCTATAAGGTTTTGAGTGCCAATTTTTTTTCTCTCCCCTTCCGTTTGATAGTGATAATGATTAACCTGATAAAGATTAAACACATATAACTATGTTAAACATATTTCCATATTAATTATGTTGTAAAAAAAGAATCAGAACAAAAGGGAGAAAAAGAAAAACAAAATAAAGTGTAAAAATTGAAAACAGTATTCTCTGGTCTGCATTCAGATTCCATAGTTCCTTCTTTGGAAATGGATGGCATTTTCCATTACAAGTCCTTTAGAATTGTCTTTGATTATTGTGCTGCTGAGAAAAGCTAAGTCCATCATAGCTGATCATCACACAGTGTTGCTGTTAATGTGTACAATGTTCTTCTGGTTTTGGTTACTTCAGTCGTCATCCACTTTTCTTGTGAACATTGCACTACATTTAACAGGAGGCAGGATTCCACAGGTTTTCTAGAACAAACATGAGTTTGTTTCAGGTATCAGAAGATTCAGTAAACCAAAAATATATTATGTCTATTGCAAACCAATGAGATAAATTAGCTTTAGAAGAAAAGCGAATATCTGTAAACTTTGGGAATGAACTGTTAGATTGAATTATTCCTTTTCTAAGTAATGGGGAAAAGCTGTAATAATATTTTAGACATCCTTTTATCCTTTTCCAACTTGGTTGGGACATGAGGAAATTCTTGAGATCATGATTAAAGTATGATTGGAGTATCAAAAAGCCCACCAGTCAACAGAAATCTTCCTGGTTGGCTGAGAGAGAACCTAGGATTTTAGGGAAAGCTAATGGACTCTGTCCAGAGGGCCCAGGAAGAAAATTTCAAATCATAGTGGGAAGGAAAGGGTCAAAAGAGAAAGGTGACATTTCAAGATTTGGATCATGTAGGCAAGGCCTACATGGTGGATCAACTCACTCAAATTCCTGCCATAGGAACACATAGGGTTTCTGGGCAGCCACATCTAACTCTTCATAAGTCCATACAAGGTTTTCTTGACTGGATACTGGCGTGGTTTACCCTTTCCTTTTCCAGTTCATTTCACACATAAGGAACCTGAGGCAAAGTTAAATGACTTGCCCAGGGACATACAACTAGTAAGTGTCTGAAACTGAATTTGAACTCAGTTTTCTTGGCTCCAAGCTGGACTCTATCTACTGAACCATTTAGCAGCCCTAGAGATAGGGTTGGAGCATGGATTATTGTCTGAAAACACATCCTTGCCAAGTTCAGTCAGGAAAGGAAATTCAAAATAATAGGTCCAAAGCTGGGGTAGGAGAGGCTCGTGAAGAATAAAGGTTATAAAGACATCCTGGTGGGGAGAAACATATGTTTTGTCACCAAATGATTATTTGTTACATGAAACTACTCTGCCCCAAACATCATTTAATTCATCAAAATTTGTTAAATGTTTTCTGTGGGCACTCTACCAAGTTCTAAGAAGACAAACATAAAAGCTTCCTAGAGGAGAGTTCATATCCCCTGAATATAGGAAGAGCTGAGAAGGGAGAGAACCCTGATGTGTAAAGACTTGGGAAATATTTCATAGAAGTGACACCTGAAAAAAATGTCAAAGGAAAATTCAGATAAGAATTCAGAAAGGTAGGATGAGGATGGCCTTTGTTCTAGACATGGGAAAACCCTTGTACCTCAAAAGAAATAGAATGTCTGGCCTAGGGAATAAGCTAGTGATCTATTTTGGTGGAAAGGTTAGGTAACTGAAAGGGAACAGTATGAAAAAAAAAAGACTGAAAATTAAGTTAGGAGCCAGATCAAAGAGAACTGTAAATGCTAAATGCTAAATCACCAGTCTCACTTTCTTTGGAGCTTTCTGGGTCCAGTGGTCAGATATGATTTGGGATGAATGGAGATGGACCTGAATGTGAGGCAATCAGGGTTAAGTGATACACAGCTAATAAATGTCAAGTGTCTGAGGAGGGATTCAAACTCCCATCCTCTTGACTCCAAGGCTAAGAGTTGGTATTTTATCCTCCAAGTAATAGTGAACCAGCAAAGGTTTTTGAGCAAAGGAGTGACCTGGTTAGACTTAGCCTGAGCAGTATTGTTTTTATTTGTGGAGATTGATTAGAAAAAGAAGGAGAAACCTGGAAGTAGAGAGATAATTGAGGTTTTACTGTAGTCCAGATGAGAGGAGATAAAAGCCTAAATCAAGTCTGGTCAGTTATTAACATTGATCATTAATTAGTCAAGACAGATTCATAAACTTGAGTATTAACTACTTGGAACAATGTGATAAGTATTCTCTTTTTTTTACATGCTTTTGCTGAATTTGTTTTTTTTTCTTATTTTTTCCTTGTGAATGAATGAACTGGATGAATCAAAATATTTATTAAGAAGTTATTATGCCCCAAGAACTGTGCTAAAATTTGGCAATAACCCCCAAAAAAGACAGTCCCTACCTTCAATGAGTTTCCAATCTAATACAGAAAGACAACATACAGAGAGGAATGGTAACCAACTAGAGGTGTTTTGGACAGGAAAGTCCTAGGGATGACTGTTACCAAGGACAAGTGATTACTATGTCCTTTCCAGCAATAGTGAAATTGATTTATTAAATTTTCCAAGGGGCAGCTAGGTGGCACAGTGGATAGAGCACTGGCCTTGGAGTCAGGAGTACCTGAGTTCAAATCCAGCCTCAGACACTTAATAATTACCTAGCCATGTGGCCTTGGGCAAGCCACTTAACCCCCTTGCCTTGCAAAAAATAAATAAATAAATAAATAAATAAATAAATAAATAGATTTTCCAGAGTTAGAGATAGAAAGAGGTAAGGAGGAATGGATAAATATCATCTCATGATAATAGTTCTGGTGCTTGTCCTTCATTCTCGAAGAAGATATCAGGGGAGGTAATGGCATGACAGGCACATGAATTGGATTTGAGTGGGGGGGGGTGCCATGCTAAATCACCAGCCTCACTTTCTTCTCTGGAACCTTCTAGATCCAATAATCAGATATGACTCAGGATGAATGGAGATGGCCCTGAATATGAGGTAATCAGGGTTAAGTGACACACAGCTAATAAATGTCAAGTGTCTGAGGCAGGATTGGAACTCCCATTCTCCTCACTCCAAGGCCAGTGCACCATCCACTGTTCTACCTAACTGCCTTCCCTGATGATATCCTCTCATATGGCATGAGATAAAGACAGTTGAAGAGCAGCAGGGTTGCAGATTTGGGTAGACTGGTTATATTGTCACCACTCAGGAGTATAGGGTTCCAGAGTGAGAGACCTAAGTTCAAGTTGAGGAAGTATATAACATCATTATGGTCCAAGATTTAGACTACAGAATGTACACTTAAAGTCTATAGTATGTGGAAGTAAGAAGAGAATTGTTTGTTATCAAAAGGTTAGGAATGTTGGCTGAGCAGAAGAGAAAGTCTCTGCTTAGTTGGTAAAAAAAAAAAGAGGGTCCCTAAGCCCCCTATGACACATCTCTACTATTCAAAGGAAATCATAGGGGAAGTTTCACCCAGGGACAATTCCATGGAAAGGCTAATTTCCTAATTTAAGAGAGATCTTCAACAAAGTTTAAATATAGGCTAATTTAATACATATAGTGGTAGGAGCAGGATGAAGAATGATATTTTTCTGAGTTTCTTTTAATTGATAGAGAAGAAGTAGAAGAGATAAGATAATTAAGAACAGGGTAGACAAAGGGAAAAAAGAGAGGAAAAATAGGTCACTGAAGCATTTTTTTTTAACACACAAAAGATAATTGAAGGCCAGAAACAAGCAGAACAGATTTAAGGTTACCTTTGAAGTTATTACAAATTTTAAAAGAAAATTAAGCTATACATGATAGAAATTCAGTTTCACGTATGATTTTTTTACTCTACATAGAAATGCTTGTTTTATTTGATCTTTGCTATATCCAAATTTTTAAGAATAAATTTTTAAAAAATATTTTAGACCTCTAAATAACTAATAAGAAGAGAAGTTAAAATCAAAACAACCCTGAATATACACATTTTTGGTGGAGTTGTAAATTATTCTCACCCTTCTAAAAAGCTATTTGGAATTGTCACAAATTAAAAAGAGTTTATACTCTTTGACTCTGGAACCTCACTGCTTGTTTTAAATATTCCCCAAGAATTTCAGGGAAGCCTGGAGGGATTTGCATGAACTGCTGCTGAGTGAGATGAGCAGAACCAGAAAACCACTGTACACCCTAACAGCAACATGGGGGTATTGTTCAACCTTGAAGGACTCGCTCATTCCGTCAGTGCAACAATTGGGAGCAATTTTGGGCTGTCTGCAATGGAAAATACCATCTGTATCCAGATAAGGAGCTGTGGAGTTTGAACAAAGTTCAAGCACTATTCCCTTTAATTTAGAAACAAAAAAAACAGATAGCTTACTGTCTGATCTTGTTACCTCTTAGACTTCTTGTTTCTTCTTAAAGGATATGATTTCTCTCTCATCACACTCAATTTGGATCAATGTACAACATGGAAACAAAGTAAAGACTGACAGATTGCTTTCCGTGGGGGGTGGGGGGAGGGAAGTAAGATTGGGGGGAAAACTGTAAAACTCAAATAATATCTTGAATAAAACAAAATAAAAACAAATAAATAAATATTCCCCAAGTCATTAAAAAAAAGAAAAATTCAATATTCACCAAAATATTTATAACTTTATATAACAACAAAGACCTGGATTCTAGGTGATATCAATTGACTCAGGAAAGTTGAACGAATTGGGATAATTGCTGTAAGAAAAGACAAATATTTTGAATACAGAGAAGCATCAAAAGACTTATGTGAACTGATACAAAGTGAAGTAAACAATACCAAGAAAACAATAAACCCAATAACTACAAAATTAAAAATGGAAAGAATAATGAACACAAATCAACCAAAACTGAATATTTAAACAATTAAAAAATGAATATTACAAAATTACCAAGAATTGGTCAAATATCAGGCTTGACCCCTAAGAAAAGTTAGAAGAAGTCATTTCCCTCCATTCTTTTGCCATGGTATGGAGTCCAACAGCAGGGGCATTGTAAATACTATCAGATTTTTTCAATGTCTTGATATTTTGCTGTTTTTTTCCTCTTTTTTAAAAAGAGTTCTCTGGGAGGAGAAACATACCAGGAGAAATAGATTATTTAAAACCAAACTATCAATTAAAACTTATTTTTTTAAAAACTCAATGTTGTGAAATTCCAGGACATGGCATATTTCTTGCTACTTTGCAGAGGTGGAGATCCATGTGAGTGAAATGGCACATTTTGAGGTAATATTTTTTCAATATGATTAGTTTTGCTGAATTTTTTCTCTTCTTTCTCTATGTAAAAATAATTTTTTTAAAGAATGGTTCTGTGAGAGAGGAAGCAATTCAGAGGGGAATTCAGGCAATGTAAGAAAAAGATCAATAAAAATCTATTTTAAGGGCCCCAAAAAATCCCAAACCACAGACAACCCATCCTTAAGCCATTGAAAAAACAGACATCTTGAACTGAATGTCCAATAGACATCTTAAACTCAGTATGCGTAAAACAGAACTCATAATCTTTCCCCCAAATCCTCCCCTCACAACCTAAGAGTCATCCTCTACTTCTATCTATTGCTTATTTCCAATGTCCAAACTGTTGCCAGCCTATTGAGTTCACCTTTGTTACATCCCCTTTCACTTCTGACATTGTCCCCATTCTGATGCAGGACCTCATCACCTTGATTATTTAGCCTTCTAGTGGGTCTGCCTGCCTCAAGTCTATCCCTACATTCCTAGTGGTTTCCTGTTACTTTTAGGATCAAATATAAAAAAGCTCAAATGGAGTCAAACAGATCTTCAAAACACTTCAAAACCAGCCCCACCTGCCTTTCCAGTCTTCTAACAACTTTCTTCCTACCACATAATCTTGATACCAGTAACAATGACTTCCTGGCCATTATACAGACAAAACCCTCCATCTCTCCAATTCAGACATTTTCTCTATCTGGCTGTCCCTCATAGCTAAAATGTTCTCCCTTCTCATCTCCACCTTCTGACTTCCTGATTTCTTTCACTCCCAACTAAAATTTCATCTTCACTAAGGATGTTGTTTGTCCTTGTTCTCTAAGAAGAGATAACAGCAGGGTGGCAATGCCCTGACATGCACATGAATTGGATTTGAGAGAGAGGTGCTGTGCTAAAAAACCAGCCTCACTTACTCCTTTCACCAGAGCCATCTGGGTCCAGTGGCCAGATATGAATCAGGACGGAGCCATCTGGGTCCAGTGGCCAGATATGAATCAGGATGACTAGAGATGGCCCTGGATGCAAGGCAATCAAGGTTATGTGATTTGCCCAAGTCTAGTAAGTGTCAAATGTCTGAGACCACATTTGAACTCAGGTCCTACTGATTCTAGAGCTGGTGCTCTCTCCCCTGCACCACCTAGCTGCCCATCTTCACTAAGCATTTCCTAATCACCCTTATTCCTAGATATTCCTTAATTATTTCTTATTTATCTAGTATGCAGTTTATTTGTACATATTTGTTTATATCTTCTCTCCCCCTATAAGACAGTAAACTCCTTGAGAGCATGAACTGTCTTTTGTCCTTTTTTTTATATTCCCAATGGTTAGTGTAGAGACTAGTCTATAGTAGACCCTTACATACTGATTGATTGATTGATTAATTAACTGATAGAAATGTCTAGGGATCAGGAGTCAGATCATAACAATAGAGAAGGACTAAACTGGGGGTGGGGAGAGGAAAAAGGAAGGGCAGGAAGTTTCAAAATTGTGTCTAAAGGATCCAAGGAAGTCGGGTAAAACAATCTAGAGGCAGTGAGGTGGCTTGGTGAAAAGATGGCCAGCAGTAGGGAAGATCTGAGTTCAAATTTGACCTCAGACAATTACCAACCGTGTGACCATGGGCAAATCATTTAACCCTGTTTGTCTCAGTTCCTCATCTGTAAAATGAGGTAGAGAAGGAAATGGCAAAAACCATTCTAGTGTCTTTGCCAAGAAACTCCCAAATATGGTCATGAAGACTTAGACAGCACCTGATGATCTGGGAAAGACATCTAAAAGGCCAAGGTTTCCCATTATATACAGGCCAACACCAGTCTTGTTCCTACTATAGCAGGCCCACTGGGTCCAAATGATTCTGGAAGAGATAGTGAGAATGGTGTCTTTGTACAATACCCCCTCATTTGTATGACATGAAGTTTTATTTGAAATCATGAAGCAGACATGTAGAAGTAATATCTAGCAGACATCTTTGATACTGAAGGGCAGCAACACACTGCCCAAACAACAGCAAAACCCAGATTTGTTGTGAGGATCAAATGAAGTTCTTAGGACAAAATTGGTCCTATACAAATTCTTCCTTCTCCCCCCCAAGATGTATGAGAAGTTAAAAAAAAGAAAAATCTGCCAGTCTCTCTCCTTTCTTCACAGATTTCTCATAAGCCAAGATTCTTAGGAAGACAGTGGTTTAAGCATGAACAAGAGAGAAAATATGATGCCATATAAATTTCACTGGTTCTAGAGTCATAGTGCTAGAAAAAATCTTAGGGACCATCTGATCCAATCCCAAATCATTTTACAGATAAGGAAATTGATCCTTAAGGAAGCTAAGTGACTTACCCAAGGTCATATAAGTCATAGGCATCAGGATAATGATTTGAACCCACCTGCTCTGTCTCTAGAACCTATGCTCTGTCCATATTATTTTCTATAATGGTTCAGAATGTCACAGTTCTGCCCATTGCATTTTATGACCTGTCTTCCACAGATCCTCCAATACAGATTATTTAATACTATGTCATCTTTGCCAAAGAGTCAAGTGATTTGGGGCAAGCCAATTAACCTCTCTGTTCCTCAGTTTTCTCATCTGTAAAAGGGGGATAACAACAGTTGACCCGATTATTATATAGGATCATTGAAAGCCAAATGAATTGAACTTCTCTGAAAAGCTCTAAAAATTATAAACTGCTATAGAAAAATAAAGTACTGTTTTTCTTTATTATCCCTTCAGAATCTTAAATTAGTATGAGCTCAGCCTGAAGTAGGAAGATATGTTCATCCATTTGTGTGTATTTATTTAGCACCATTGGAGGCTAAGGAAAAGACACTGTCTCTACTGTTAAAGAATTTATGGTCTAGTTTAGGATGCAAGACTAGCAGACATAAATGAACTAGCAAATGCAGCAGAGCAAGACACTCTATTGTGAATGTTAGATGCTGTTCATTTAGAGAAGGGGAAGATCAGGATGGGCTGGAGTGGACCCCAAGTTTTCGTGGAAAAATATAAGATTTGCCTTGAAATGTGGGAGAGATTTGGATGAACAGAGGTGGAGGGAAAGGAAATAATAGAAGAACAATATAAGCTCATATGGTACAGTGGAAATCACACCCGAATCAACTTAGAAAACATCAATTCACATCTCAGCTCTGCTGCTTCTGTGTGACGTTTAATCTCTGAGCTTCATTTCTTCCTCTATTAAATGAGGTGAGTTGCGTCTCTCCAATTCTGAAGAAGTGTGACTATCAGTTTCCCAGATGGTAGCAATAGTTATTAAGTTACTGAACTCTTTTTTAAACTGTATCAATGTATGCCTGCAGCAGTCATTTGTATTTTAGTAATATTTACATTTATGGGGGCAATTGAATGGAGACAGTGGAATCTGGAGAACCTGAGTTCCAATCCAGTCTTAGACATTTATTAGCTGTGTGACCCTGGGCTAGTCACTTAAAACCTATTTGCCTCAGTTTCCTTATCTATAAGAAGAGTTGAAAAAGTACATCTTTGCCAAGAAAACCCCAAAAGGAGGTCAAGAAGAGTCAGACACCATTAAAAACAACTTAACAACAACATTATTTATGTGTGTGAGAAATAAATATTTATTTCATAATTTATTTACATTCTATCTTTTTACTTCTCCATTCTAGGAAAACTCTTTTTTCCCACTGAGGAAAGATTAAAAACTATCCAACAGTCAAGATCTTCACATTCATCACCTCTTACTAACAAGATTTCTAATATTCCTGCCAAATCCTACTTAACTCAAGTAACAGTCATTGTTGGGCACGAGGATGATCCTACGCCTGTTTGAAATCATTTACGACCAGGTCCCTAGAGTAAGGCTTCAATGCTAAGTGAACAAGAAAAGGGAATCTAGACCCCCCCCCCTTCATTAGATCACAAGTTTAGCAGTACTAAACCCTGTCTGGACCATATGCCTGGATCTCTTCTATTATAGCAAAGCTATATGGAAATAAATTGTTCTGCCTTGAATAGAAGTTTCATGTGAGGGATAATGGTGGTCTGAAAATGATGCCAAGTGAGAAGGACCTTGAAATTCAGGCAAAAGTAGTTAGATATGATTTCATAGGAAGCCACTGAGGATATTTGAGCAAGAGAGTAACATGAATAAAGAAAGTACACAGATGAGGGCTGAAAGAATCAGGGTCAGATCCAAACTGACCTCCTGTGCAGACTCCTCCAGGCTGAGGCCCTTGGTTAGGAGTGCCCCCCACTGGCCTTTGAGCAGCACCCCCAAGCAGGCGAGATCAGGACTTGGTAAGATAGGGAGGGCTGAGGGGTGAGACTCCATCTGAGCCAACACATTAATCAATGATATCATGACCAGCAAGAATTCAGTCCTAACTTTGGGCTCCTGTATTTTCTGATCTCAAAAACTGTGTGATTTTCTTCAGCTAGAGATTCCCTTGAGGTGTGATCAGTTAAAGAAAGAACAAGGGGCCAGGATACAAGTGGTTTCCTTGTCCCGTGGTCTGGTCATTCCAATATCGGGACCATCTGAGCCCTCCAAAGACTTCCACTGGCTACCAGAGATCTCTGTCTCCTGCAATGTCAATCCTTCCTTTCTCTTTAGACGAAGGTCCCTCTGGACAGCGGGACGTGGCCTTTCCTATTTGGTTCATTCCATATCACGCCCCACTCTAACCCAGAGGGTGTCTCTCCCCAGTACTATTACAGGAATAGCCAGATGACAGCCTGCCCTTGGGAGTGGGAGGGGCTGCAGCAGGTGCTGTGGCTCACTCTCCTTGGGGGGGAGGGGTGGCCATGGGCAAGGCTGGGGGCCATTTCCCATAAATGTTTCTTGAGAGGACTGAAAGAGAATCCTTGAATCATACACACTTAGAATGTTCCAACAAGAGGTCACGTAATTCTGAGAAAATTGGGGTCTTCAGGGATGAAACAACTTACCCAAGGTCACACATTGTTATGGTTCTTTCCAGCCCCTGCTTAGTAGTTTCATAGTTCTAAAGTTAGAAGTGACCCCAGAGGTCATCTAATCCAAGTCGAACAATCATAAATTTAAAGCTAAAATGCACCTCAGAAACCACCTGATCCAACCCAAATAAGCTGAGCTATATGACTTAACCATAGTTACATACACTTATTATAGGTAATTAGCACCAGGGGTAAGATATGAAATCAGGATTCCAAATCTAGGACATTTTCTACAAGCTAATATTCTGAATGTATAGGTAAACTGAGGTCCAATGGTGTTAAATGATTTGCCCAAGGTCACACTTAAGTAAATAGCAGAGTTTAGGGATTAAATCTGAGTCTGTGGGATTCCACTGTTCTACAGCTTTCTTCCCAATCCAGTGTGTGTCAGAGGTTGGACTGGACGCTCACGTCTGCCTCAGAGTTCCAGTGGGGAAGGAGAAAAGAAGGGCTCCCCCTTCCCCCACCACTGCAACAAGCTTCTCTTGTTCCCTTCTCCCTCCCTTACTTGTACACCATCCCCCTTCAAGGGTTATGTCTAGAGGCTCTAAAAAAGAATGTTTGGGGGTGGTGACCCCCACATTCTTACCCTTTCTGGGGTCATTAGGGCTTCCTGTTCATGTTTTTATGATTTTATTTTTTCACTGTTCCAACCTTTGGCTCTGCAGTCCCATCAAACTCCAGTTTCAGTTTTCCTCTCTCTAACACCACCCCCTGCCCCAGGCCCAATTTAGCTACTTTAATCTTTCTTGTAACCAGATCCCTCAGTTTCCTAGGCACAGCTTGCACTTCCCAAAGTCCAGGGACACTCAACTGCGCCTCTCCCAGCCTGCAAAGATGGTTTCCAGGCAGTTCCATCTGGGGGTTGCTCTCGCGTTGACCACAGGGTCTTAGAGGAATCTAGAGAGCCCCTAGTCATGGGTGTGATTTGAGCTGACTTTTTTCCCTAGTTTCTATAAACTCTACTCTTCCCTCCCTGCTTTCTTCTTTTGGAGTCCCAGGACCCTGGAAAGAAGTGAAAGGCCCGTTAGGCTGAGAATTTGTGGTTAAAGCGCCCTCTCGTGGCATCAAGTAGGAATTTCAGACTGTCTGACCAACCAGCCCAGCCAGTTCATTTAGCCCAATAGATGATTAGAGAGATAGATAGATAGATGATAGATAGATGATAGATAGATAGATAGATGATAGATAGATAGATAGATGATAGATATATGGATCGATAGATAGATAGATGATAGATAGATAGATCGATGATAGATGATAGATAGAGATGATAGATAGGTAGATAGATTGATTGATAGATAGATGATAGATAGATAGATAGATAGATAGATAGATAGATAGATAGATAGATAGATATAGACAGATGATAGTCTTCATATCCTCAGAAACCTACCACAAATGCCAAATATTAAGGTGAGTGTTTAATAAATGCTTAATTGATTAATTAGAGGCAGCTTACTTTAAATAAGAATTAGACTTTATTTCCAGCTAAATTAATAGAATAATAGACTTTAGAGCTATAAGAGCCCTTAAAATTCATCTAGTCTAATCCCCTCATCTTTAAAGATGAGGCCCAGAGCAGAAGGTGTTTGCCCAAGGTCACAAAATTAATAACTGATGGATCAGAACTCCAAACTCATTTCCTCAGATTTTGACCTCTTTGGACCCAGTTTCTTCTCTGTGAAATGGCAAAGTTAGACCTAAACAAAGTTTTGAAATAGGCACATTTCTCTCTGACCCCTGTTCCCCACAAAGTATGATTTAATGCCCAATGGCTGCATACCCATTAATAAATACCTACTGTAGTTTTTCTTTCTATTCATCTTCACTATTAAAACCTGCTCTCACAAATAACATTAGCATTTATTAAGTGTCTAGTGTGTGCTAGAGATTAGCATTGGGGATACAAAGACAAGAAATTCCTGCCTTCAAAAACTTACATTAGATTTAGAGCTAAAAGGTATTTGAAGGGGCATCTAATCCAATTCCCTTACTTTAGAGGTGAGGAAACAAAGATTCAGAGGTTTTAGGTGATCCCAGGGCTTAGTATCTGAAGTGGGATTTGAACCCAGATCTTGTTGATTCCTAGGTTGGTGTTCTATCCACTGTACTATCTAGCTGACATTTAAGTAATTTATTCAGAGACAGGTTGTAAATACTAGAGGAACTGATTAAACTCACAGTCACAATATTAATGTCTAATAGTGCCTTACTTTCTAATAATGTCACTTTTTCCAGAGTATTTTAATAGTGCAATGCTTTACTTATCCCAAAAGAATGAGGTACACAGTGAGTTGAAAAAGAGTCCTGACACCTAAGTTTTGGTTCCTACTCTTTAGTTAATTATAATATCAATGATATTATCATTTCTAATGCATAGAATTACAAAACATATACAGTATTATTTCATTTGACTTTCACAATGGGGCTAGGAGTTAAATAATGAAGATACCATCATCACCACTTAATAAATAAGGAAACTGAGATTCACAGAATTAGAGTGATTTGCCCAGTCATACTGCTAGAGATTAGAGGCAGGATCCAAACCAAAAGTCTTCTTCCAAGGCCATCTCTTTATACTACACCGATGATATTGTAGCCTGAGATTCCACCTGCAGAGATCAGGACCTTAGAAGGTTAAACTAAGTACATAGACCTGTGTTCCCCTAGAACACCACCCAAACATGTGGAAGTTAGGTTCAGCATTATAGGGACCAAAAATGATTGAAAAATCTCATGAGATGGTGTGATAGAAAAGATGTTCTCTCTTCACTTTGATTTTCCCCAGCTGTGAGATAAATACAGGACCCAATCTAAAGTTCCAATAAAAAATCCATTTCATCTCATCCACCTTTATATATCTGTGAGCAATGTGTTTGGAAATTCCTTTACTCACTCCCAGAAAGATGAAGGGTCGGGAGACAGACCAGGAGGAGTTCAAGAAGATGGTTGAACCAGAGGGCTTCAGATAAGAGTGTCTAGTACTTTTAGCTGTCATTTTCTTTCTCTCCTCCTTATCTCCTGCCCTCATACCAGGGGAGGGGCAGCTAGATGGTGCAGTGAATAGATCACTGGCCTTGGAGACAGGAGGGCAAGAGTTGGAATACAGCCTCAGACACTTGACATTTACTATCTGTGTGACCTTAGGCAAGTCACTTAACAATGATTGCCTGGTATCCAGGGCCATCTCCAGCTGCCCTGATTTCTATCTGGCCACTGGACCCAGATGGCTCTGTAGAAAAAATTAACTTAGCACAGCACCTCCTCACTCAAATCCAAATAATGCGCTTGTCATGGCATCACCTCCCTGATGTCATGCTCTTCTTCAAGAATGAAGAACAAACACCATCAGCATCATATTAGGGGACTTCAACATACATATTGATGCTCCCTTAAATATCCTTACCTCTCAGTTTCATAACTTACTTATTTCCTATGGCTATTTGCTTCTTCACCCCATCTTTCTACAGAGGCTCACATCCTAGATCTTGCAATTTTTCCATAAATGCTCCACTTCTATGTTTATAAACTCTGAATCACAATCTATTGACATTCCACTTCTCCCTCTGCCTTGCAGCCCCAAACTCTGTTCTTTGCATTCACCGTGACTTACAATCCCTTAACTCTATGGTTCTTTCCCAGATCATCACTCCTACTCTGGCTACATTTTCCTTCCTTTCCCACCTTTAAGTGTCAATTAACCAATTCAGCTCTGTACTGCCATCTTCTTTGGATGGCAGTGATCTTACCTTGCTAAGTCTCAAGCCTGGATCATTCCCATCGTCTATATAATTATCACCTGCTCAGGTGCTTTGGAATGAAACTGGAGAAAATCATAAAACTGACTGGATCTACTACAAATTTATGTTACATAATTTTAACTGGGCCCTCACTGCAGCAAGGCAACTTTTATATCTTCCTAATAGTCTTACTATCCTCATTGCAGTAGCTTTTCTAGAACTTTTCACCCCTCCTCAAAAGCCCATGTTTCCCTTCCCTCTACCCTCTCAGTTGAGTAACTTGCATTAAAAAAAAATATGTAAGAGCTCCTTCTTCTCTCCTCCTCAATTTTCACCCCTCCTTAAACCCCTGACTCCCTGTCCCTCCACCCTCTCAACTGAGAAACTTGCATAAAAAAATCTGTAAGCATTCCCTTTTCTCCTCAATTCACAGGCCCCAAATGTCCTCTGCCATTATCTGTGAGTTTATCCCTATGTCACAAAATGAGATGGCCCATCTCCTTGCCAAGGCAAGTCTCTCACAAGTGATCCGATTTAATCCTTTCATCTCCAGCAGATTGTCCCTCTCTATAAGCCTTCTCTCTATATTTACTCTCGTTTGTTTATTGGCTACTTCACTGATATTTATAAATATGTCCATGTCTCCTTCACCCTCAAAAAACCCTCATTTGACCCATCCATGCTCACTGGCTGCCATCCCATATCTCACCTCCCTTTTATGGATAAACTCCTTGAGAAGAAAATCAACAACAGAGTTCTTCACTTCCTTTCCTCTCACTCTCTCCTTAACCTTCCATGGTCTGGCTTCGGTCCTTGTCATCAGGCTGGAACTGCTTTCTCCAAAGCTACCGATGATCCCTTAATTGCCAAATTTAACAGTCTTGTCTGAATCCTAATTCTTCTACCTCTCTGCAGTCTTTGACAATCCCAATTACCCTCCTCTATTTGATACTCCCTTTTTTGATATTTGTTGACGCTAACATATATATTTCCTATATATCTGTCCAAGTCATGACTGCTAACTACTGGTATACTACAGGGATCATATTTTGGATCTTTTCTCCTCTCTCTGTATTCTATCTTAATTGTTGATCTCATCAGCTCCCATGGATTGTAAATATTACCTCTAAGCTAAAGATTCAGATCTACTGATCTGACTCTAAACTCTCTGCTCACCTTTAACCTCATATCTCCAACCACCTATTAGATAGCTCTAACTGGATGTATAAAAGACATCTTAAACTCAATATTTGCAAAATGGAGCATCTCTTCCCTGAAATCAGACACTCTTTTGAACTTTCTGATTCCTATACCCATCCTGGTTATCCAGGCTCAAAAACTAGTTGTCATCTTCAGTTCCTCATTCTCTTGCATCCCTTTTATCCAATCTCTTCCCAAATCCTATGGTTTTTGCTTTCATAACATCTCTGGTATATACCCACTTTCTCTCCTCTGACATTACTACCACCCCAGTCCAAACGCTCATTATCTCGTTCCTGAATTATTGCAGTAATTTTCTACTTGCTCTCCCTGCTTCAAGTCTCTCATATCAATCCATCAATCTCTCAGCTACCACAGTCATCTTCCTAAAGCACAGGTCTAACATTCTAACATTCCCCCCCCCAATTCAGCAAATTCCAGAAGCTTCTTTCCTACCTACAAAACCAAAATAAAGTCCTTTCTTTGGCTTTGAAACCTTTTTCTTACCTTTCCAGTCTTCTTACAGTTTATACCTCTCCATATACTCTGCAATCCATTGACATGTACTGCTGTTCCTCAAACAAAACACTACAACACCTTAAATTTAAAGTTTTTTGACTGTCTCCCATTCCTTATGTGTACTTTTCCTCTTCATCTTCACTCTCTGATTTCCTTTAAGTTCCAACTAAAATCTCACCTTCTACAAGTCTTGTTTTAATTTTAGTATCTTGTTAATATATACTAATTTGCATGTTGTCTCCCCCATTAGAGCTCCTTGGAAGTTGTCAGTTGGGGGGGGAAGCTTTCTTTTAATCCCTAATACAGTATAATTCCTGACACAATGCAGGTACTTCGTAAAATTTTTTTGGATTTTACTACATCTAATCAACCATATGGCCACGATCTATTGATTTCCTTTTTCCTATGAGTGGGGGTGGGACAGGCCATTCCACAGATAGGAGAGATTTCAGATCTGGGGAGGAGAGCACAGAACCAGAGATTTCTCTTTTTAATAATTTCAAGGCAGCATCTTACACTATCCACTAACTTTTTAATTGCTCATCTCCTAGAGTTCCATCTGGTGGACACTTCACATATTACACTCTCTTCCTCTAGACACTGTACTTTTCTGTACAATATTTCATTTGAGCCTCACAAGCAAGAGAGGTAATTGGCATTATTTCTACTTTACCCATGAAGACATTGAAGTTTCAAGATTTTGGGTGACTGGTCCCTTGACCCACAACTAAAAGAAAATCAATGGAGGAATTCAGAACCCAATCTTTTCTGGTACCATTACTTATCTTCATCTGCAATCATGACCCAGACACATGCTAGGGATGTGACCTTGGTCAGTTCATATAACCTCTCTGAGCTTCAGTTCCCTCATCTGTAATAGGAGGGCATTAGATTGGATGATCTCAAAGGAAAGTCCCATCCAATTTTAAATACTATTATCTTTCCTGCAGCCTGCCTGTAAGCCTGCCTGTTTCCTATAAGCCAGTTGCCTGACTTTCAGTCTCTCTTCTCTTTAATCAACCCCACAAACTCCTTCCAGGTACCTCTCCCTAATATAGCCCTTTAATCATATCCCTTCCTTAGAATCTCCAATGGCTCCCTATTGCCTATTGCATCAAGCCCAAACTCCTTAACTGAGCATTCAAGGTCTCTTCTGGGAAACGCTGCTTGGATTATCCCCCTCCCCACTACATCATTCCCTTAGTCCATACTCCCTCTGCACTCTTCACCTCAATTTCTCATACAAACGCTCCACTTTATGTAACTGATATGTTCCTGAGATGTAGCATATAAATTGAGCTCTGGCCAGTTGACATATTTTAAATGCAATCTGGAGGTGCTGTTTCAAAGTCCCTAGAGTGAATACTTTACATAAGGCAAAGGTTTCCTTATTTGTAAAATGGTCTCTTCCTGCTCTAACTCCTAGGATTCAATTATTTTATAAGAATTATCAGCCCTCCAGTGTTGATCTCATATACTTAGATTTTTGCATCTGGATTTGTTTAAAATGAGACACGTCTGAACATTATTATGAATATTGCTTCTAACTCTCCCCAAAAATCATCTCATATTTGTACATTACAGCTTCTACCTTCCCTATGTAAATATTTTATCTTTTCCTCCCCCAGGGTATATTATATCTTCCCTCCACTCAATATGTACATGTTTCATCTTTTATTCCTCCTATGTACATGTTTAATCTTCCCTTCCCTCAATATGCACAGGTTTCATCTTTCCATCTCTCCCATCAGTATGTATTTTAACTCTTGGTCTCTTTGTGTTCTTATTTCATCTTCCCCTCAACCCATATGTTTATGTTTCATCTTTTCCTCTTCTTCATCTTTACATCCCCTCACCAGACCATCACCATCAAATGGGTATATTTGCCTCTCCTTTCTCCCCTCCATTAGGGAACCCTATTTTTTAATAAATAAATATAGGGTCTGGGACCCCATTTTTTAATTCTTTTTAAACCTTCCACCCCTAGTGTGAGGATTGTGCAAGTATTAGTCCAGTTACTAAAAGCTGTTGTTTTTGTTTTCTCTATGCAATAAGAGTCAAGAAGTATCCAGAGGGCAGCTAGATGGCACAGTAGATAGAGCACCATTTCTATCTGCTGACTGGAGTCAGAAAGACCAGCTTCAGACACTTAATAATTGCCTAACTGTGTGACCTTGGGCAAGTCACTTAACCCCATTGCCTTAAATAAATAAAATTTTTTAAAAGAAGTATCTGGAGGGCAGATTCATCTTTATCCTGCTGCCTAAACACCTGGACATTATTTCATCTGACCTTTCTGAACTTTGTACCCAAATGTGTCTTTCTAGGCCCTAGGGCTGGTAGGTATGTGGAGGAATGCCAGTCAGCCAGATGTCACATCTCTTTCTCAGGCTCTTCTCTGTCCCCTATCACTGCCACCATCCAGGAAATTCAGCAAGAAAATGACTTCCCCATCTTCTATTGTATTTCTGAAACCATACTCTTCAAAATAAAAAGTGCTCCTCAGAGACCAAGGTTTTGCTTTCTGGAGGTGAGGGGGAAAGGTATAAGAACCACTGCAAAGTTTCAAGTTATCTACACTTGACTTATTCTTGTTTAAATTTTTAATCCAATTAGAAAGCATTTATTTTCCCTCATTCCCATTTGCCCTCCTTCCATCAGACAGAAGAAAAATAAAAAGAAAACACTCATAATGAACATGAATAGTCATGGTCATCAAATTCTTGTATTGATCATATTCAAAATGATGCTTCCTTCTGGATTTTGAGACCATCACCTCTGTCAGAAGGTGGGTAACGTGCTTCATCTTTGGCCCTCTGGAATTGTGACTGCTCAGTGCATTGACCAAAGTGCTAAAGTTTTCAAAGTTGTTTTCTTTATAATCTGGTTTTCATTGTTCAAATTGTTCTTCTGGTTCTTCTCTCTTCCCTCTGCACCAGTTCATCAAAGTCTTCCCCATCTCCTCTGCAATTGTCTATTTTATTTTTTCTGGTGGTACAACTGACTATTTCTCTGAAACAATTCATCCTAATGACAGCTTCTTAAAATGAAAAACTTGACTTCTTAAAGAAGGTTTCACAGATTGACCAAGCATCATCATATACATTACCTTGAAGGATGAGTAATAAGGAAAAAACTTGGGACTTGGTGTTAGAACACTTGCATTCATTTTGCTGCATTATTACTTAATAAGAACAGGATTATTAGTTAGCCACTTTTTCTCTGAGCCTCAGTTCCCTCATCCACAAAATGGGCATACTAGTAATTGAACTGCTTATTTCGTGGGCTTGCTGTGAGTAAACCGTTAGATAAATGTGAGTTTTCATGTACCTGTTATTAGTTATTATCACCATTTTTCAGGTAAAGAAACTGGGACTCATTAAGGTTTCCTTTTTGCCCAAGATCATACACAAAATGGAGATGCTAGAAACCCCATCTACTACATAATGAATGCTTAAGCATTACCTAGTCAGGTTACTATGGCTAGCTCTACACTTATAGCTTAGGTGTGGTCCTCTCAACAGGGCAGCTAGGTGGAAAAGAGGATGGAATGTTGATCCTGGAGATGGAAAGTCTCAGATGTTTATGGGCTAAATGACCCTGGACAAGACACTTAACTTTGATCTGCCTCAGTTTCTTCAACTGGAAAATGGGCATAATAATGGCAGTACATACCTCCCAGGGTTGTTGTGAGGACCAAAATATTTGGCACATAATAAGCACTTGATAAAAGCTTCCTTCCCTCCTTCTCTAGTACAATCACCTTCTCCATCTGACCCCTAGATTCCCTTTCTATTTTTCCCTTTATCTGATTTCCAGGAAAACTCCCAAACTAACCACTAAAACTGGCCTCTGGGTATTCTCAGTTCCTTTCTCCTTTGATGAATTTATTGTTCTGAAAAAAATTATTTTGAACTGTGACTTTGTCTCCATGGGTACTCCCTCCACGGATAATGTCTGGCAGTCCTCCCCTAGAACTTCTTCCTATGTCTGTCACACCATGATGCAGTCAAGGTTGACATGTTCTAGCAATTCATCACTCTGGGAAGACCTAAGTGGGCTCGGTCTGATTTGTGATCTGCCAAAGCAGGGATACGAGACCAAGGAACTCATACAAGATTAGAAAAACAACATGCAGAAAGAAATAGGGATCTGATAATCAGAGTGGACCTGACTCTCTTTCTCTTGAAACTACCCGCTTCCATGAATGTGCCTAAATGGTCAATGGTGGGTCTTACAAACCTCTTCCAGATTCAGTCACTGCCATCAGATCATTGGTTCACAAACTGTCTTTCACACAAATCTATCATAAAGGATTCTCAAAGTATTATCCCTAACTTGTTTGTTTTGATATGCTTAGATTTGCACATCTGAGTGTGTTTGCAGGGGGCATATTTACATATTATTTATAATATACCATAATATTATAGTAATATATATGTATATTATAATCAGCACTCTTTTTTTTCACCTCAAGGATACCAACCTAGTAGTCAGACTATCCATCTATTGTTTTTCACTCTACCTCCCCACTTCATTTTCAAGTGATTTATGTCCTTGGTGATGTCTTTTATCCCACTTCTCCCCCACAAGTCATCACAGCTAATACACGCACTCGGTAGCCTCTTTCCGCCCACCATCAATCTTTCCTTTACCTTTTTTGTTATCTCCAATTTTGATTCTTCAGGGATCCTAGTGTTCCATGATTCACAACCCCACAGCATTACCAGGAGAATAATTTTAAAAATAATTTGACTTTGATAAAAGCAAAATGCAGTTTTAAAAGCTTTTTGAGGGAACAGTGACTTAATCAGTTACTCTTGGTGTGAAAGACCATGACAAACTCTAAGTCATGGCCCTCTTCTCAGAATTATCATCCCTCTACCAGAAGAATATTTTTATATGCATAAAATTCCCAGGAGAATGTTTTTAAATGCATAACAGAAAAATAAATAGAATTATAAAGGAAACTAATTATGTTGAAATATATTTGTCAAAATATGATAGTTGGGTTTTTTAAGTTCAGGAACCTTGTTTCTAAGTCTTCATCATTTACATAAGAATCTTAACTAGAAAAAAAACTGCAAAAAAATGCTTTCATTCACCTCAAAATACCTCTAGGGAAAGCAGGCTACTTGTAGAATGTTAGTCAGTCAGTAAAGTTTGTTGTTGTTGTTGGTTATATTAGTTTAAGTTGAATTTAGGGTTCGCTTCTTTGGGGGTTTTCTTGGCAAAGATACTACAGTGGTTTGCCATTTCCTTCTTCACCTCATTTTACAGCTGTGGACACTGAGACAAACTGTTAAGTGTCTGAGATCAGATTTGAACTCTGGAAGAAGTGTTCCTGACTTCAAGCCCAGAACTCTAATCACTGTTAAAGACTTACTAAGTACCAGACCCTATCCTGGAACCTGAAGAAAGTTAAGGAGTCTGGAGGTGTAGACAAGGATGGAGAAGAAGCCAGACATGCAGAGACAGTCAGTGAAAATGTTGGGAGGGAGGCAGCTGGGTGGCACAGTGGATAGAGCACTGGTCCTGGAGTCAGGAGGACCTGAGTTCAAATCCAGCCTAATACTTACTTAGCTGTGTGACCTTGGGCAAGTCACTTAACCCCATTGCCTTGAAAAAATTAAAAATTATGTATTAGGAGGTAGAGGTGAAGTATCAGTGACTCAGAGATGGGAGAGGCTTATCTCTTTGTACTAATACCAATGAAAGGGTAAGATATGAATTTTTAGGTGTTTTTTTTTGCATGGCAAATGGGGTTAAGTGGCTTGCCCAAGGCCACACAGCTGGGTAATTATTAAGTGTCTGAGGCTGGATTTGAACTCAGGTACTCCTGACTCCAGGGTTAGTGCTTTATCCACTGCACCACCTAGCCACCCCAAGATATGATTTAAAAAAAAAAAGGTATGGGTCAAACTTCTTTGCAGAACTACGGTACAGATATTTTCAGACTTTTTTGGTATGGTCAATTGAATGTTGATTTTGTCTCTTCTTTTTCATTTTTTTTTTTTTTTTAGTAAAAATAGCATTTGTTATTTGGGATGGCTCTCTGAAAAAGAGGGAAAAGAGGGATATTAGGAAAAATTTTGGTTGATGTAAAAATAAAATAAATCAATTAAAAATGTTTTAAGATATGAGTTAGGCTCTATTCTCTTCTGTTACTTGTTATCTCTAGGCATCACACCTTTGCCCTTAGGTCAGATTTTCCCTATTTTAAAAACAATTACCAACAACTACAAAAATCATTCCTTCTTTCTCACCCACTAAGACTTCTCTCCTTACTTTCTCTTAATTCATTTTAAAAGATTTTCTGAGCTAGCTTTCTGTACAAGAGGCATTGTTCTGGGCATGGTAGCAAGAGATTATTAAGATGAAATCGATAACCACCTTGCCTTTAAAGAGTTTACAAGGAAATTGGAAGTATGACATGCACACAAATGGAATACAAAATAGAATGTGATAAGTGCATTAAGATCTTCCTCTCCTCACTGGTCTCCCTACGAAAGTGATGGGGGAGGGGGGAGGGGGAGGGGTCTTGAAAATGATGCCAATTGGGTACAAGGTCTGTCAGCTCCTACCCAAACATCCTTGACAGACTCAGAGCCTGCCTAGGCTGGTCAGATCAGCCTAGCTAAGTGGAAAGAAGTTTTCCATTAAAAAATCTTCCAGTAGAAGTCGGGATGACTTGGGGTAGAGAAGGTGGTCAAGACTCCAGGCTTCCCTTCCTATCCACCTCTCAATGCTCATAGATTGTATGAGATTCAATTCAAACTCCCAGGAGAGGAAGAAAATGACACATCAGAGATCATGCTCCTGATGAGAAGGGGAAGGGGAGGTTGATCCCCTACTGGTGCTCTTTAAATCATCTAAATTCAAAGAGAAGAGAAATAAAGGCATGGACACAGATTTCTTGGGGGTTTTTAACTCAGTCTGTGAGCTTGATGGCAAAAGGGGTCTTAGTTGACATCTGCTTTGTCTTTTTTTGTAAATAGTATTTTTTTGTCCAGTTATATGTAAAGATAGGTTTCAACATTCATTTTTTATAAAATTTTTGAGTTTCAAATTTTTCTTCTTCTCTCCCTTCCCTTCCCCCAACCAAAGACAGCAAGCAGAGACAGATTATATGTACAATCATGGAAACATATATTCACATTAGTCATGTGAAAGAAGAAACAAACAAAAGGAAAAAGTCACGCAGAAAACAAAAAACAAAATGAGAATAATAGAATTCAATCTGCATTCAGACTCCATTGTTCTTTCTCTTGATATGGTTGACATTTTCCATCACAAGTTTTTTGGAATTATCCTGGATCATTGTTTTGCTGAAAAGAGCTAAGTTTATCATAATTGATCATAGCACATTGGAACTTGTTCAAGGATGGCACTTATTTTGGATCTTGTTTGAGAATTACTCAAAAGTGAGTGACTCACCCAGTGAAACAAAGCTAGAATATGTCAGAACCAACTTCATTTTCAGGAGCCAAAGTGCTATCTCCTGGATCACACTCCCTGTCATATGTGAAGAACATGCATAATGCTAATGTCAGCTTGCACATAATGCCATTTAATAGGTACAAAGCATTCACTCATTCAAACAACATTAATTATTCACCTAGAGTACAACAAGTTCATATGTTGGGCATTAAAGATACAAAGACAAATTTTTCTGATGCAATCCTCCCAAAAATCCTATAAAAATTGGTAGAACTCGATGACATGGGTCTTCCTTTCCCATTAGTGACTGGTTCCAGTCCCTACCACTGCCACACACACACACACACACACACACACACACACACACACAGACACGCATACTGACAAATATTTTCCACTGGCACTAGCTACCTCACAAGCAAACTGGTATCTTTGGCTTCTTCCAGCCCATTCTCCTTTTCCATGTGGAGACTGCTAGGGGCCCAGAAGTAGACCCATCAGATACTTTTATCCATCAGATTTTTCTTTTCACAACTCCCAAGATTCCAATATTGCTCTGTGAAGGTTCACAACCACTCACAACCTCATCTCTGAGACCTCATCCAAGAGATTCCCAATCAAATGTCCTTCCTTCCTCCCATTAGTTCCCTAGTGTGTTCTTCTCCTGGTCTGCAAAAGGACTTGACTAAGGCATGCTCCTTTCTCTCTCTTACACTTACTGTAGTCTAGCTCATTCTTTCAGTAATTGCTCCACACTCTGACACAAAGACATCTAGGATTGAATATTGCTAGTGCTCTGAACAATATATAGCCAGTATCAAAGGTACACACTTGTACTTTTTATATAGACTGGGGAGATGGGGGGGGGGGGTGAGAGAGAGAGAGAGAGAGAAGAGAGAGAGAGAGAGAAAGAGAAATTAACTTCGATTTTTACCTCTTCCTCACCCAATTGTTTCCTTTCCCTCAAGATTCTCAACCAAGCATTATCATTCCCATTTTATAGATTACAAAACTGAGGTGGGGGAAGATTAAAAAGTATGCTGAAGGTCTTCACCTAGCTAGTAAGTAGCAAAGCCACTTTAAATGAGGGCTTTGCACAAAATGACATCCAAAGTTTCTTTCAACTCTGAAAAACTATAATTCTGGCTCCGTAGCATCTCCCCTGATCTGCCAATATAATTGCTTTATCAAAAAAAAAGGTAATAAGGTTCTTCTTCATGAGCTCATGCTGACTCTTAGTGATCAGTGATTCTCTTTCTGAGTGGTCATAAATTATTCAAATAAAAATCCATTCAACATTTTTTCCAGGTATAGACACCAAGTTCCCTGATCTATACTTCAGAGAAATCTACCTTTCTCTTCTTTTTGAAAAAAATCAGGACATTTTTCTGTCTTTAATCTTAAAGCACATGTCCTATTGTCCAGGATTTCTCAAAAATCACAAGCAGTGATGACATTTTGATGTTTTTTTCAGTACTTAAAGATGTAAGGTGTGCCTAAGTTATCCTTCTTTTCTTTTCAAGATTATTGCCATTAGCAGGGAATATGGAAGCAAAATAATAAAGTTGCCCTTTGTTTTGTTAGAGAAACACCAACCACAGGCAGCAATGGACCTGCCCCTTATTTTTTCTTTTTTTCCTCCAAATACATTTACATGCCCTTCTTTTTGACCTTTTCTTAGGAATTCTTAGCATCTTGACCTTCTTCTTAATAGGTTCATGACATTAATTTTCCCCAGTGATATGTTACAATTCTTTAACATTTAAAAAAACTTTTGAGTTCTAAATTCTATCCCTTCCTCCCTTCCCTCCCTTCTCTCCTCCCCTTTCCCCCCAGATGGTAAGCAATTAGATATAGATTATACATGTGCAATCAAATAAAACATTTCCATATTAATCATTTTGTACAAGAAGACTCAAATAAAAGAAAAAAGAAAGTAAGTAAAAAATATTATGCTTCTTTTCTTACAAATTCTTGATTTCATAATGCCCTTTTAAAATCTGGGTTTATCAGAACATTTTTAATATATCAGAACATTCCTTGGACAGTGAAGTAACACATTAGCTAGATTAGTAGACCTAGAGTCAGGAAGACTTGAGTTCAAATCTTGATAATTTGAGTGACCCTGGATAAGTCATTTAATCTGTTTCCTCAGTTTCCTCAAATGAAAATTGATGATAGTAATAAAGACTACCACCCAGAATTGCTTGTTTATTTATTTATTTGGTAATATCCAACTCTTCATGATCCCACTTGGAATTTGCAAAGATACCAGAATGCTTTGCCATCTCATCCTCATCTCAATTTACAGATGAGGAAACTGAGGCAAAGTTCAGCGACTTCTCCAGGATCATCATATAGCTAATGTGTGTCTAAGGCCATATTTGAACTCAGGAAAATAGGTCCAGCACTCTGTGAACCATGGCACCACCTAGTGGTCAAGGGAGGATCAAATGAGATCTTTTTCAAAGCTCTATAAAATGCAAGTTATAGTCATATCAGTCTCCCTAGAAACCTCCCCCTTTTCTTCCTCATCAGGATCATTTGCAACTTTGTCATTTGGGTAGTCTACTTCATAAAAGCCCATCACTTTCCTTGTCTTTTCTTTAAGGTCTTCAGGCTAGGGAATGTTATCTAACCTTTTTTCCCAACTTTTTGCAGTCCACTTTCATCCAAGCTAGGCTGCACATCTGATTATGTCCTGGGCATAATCCTTGGGTATCATATGCTCAAAAACGATATGGTCACTTTCCCCCTAGGTTCTCACTATTTCCACTTCAATAACCAAGTCCTCCCAACTAATCAGGACTAAGTAGAATAGTTTCTTTTCATTTCTTGTTCTGTCTTTGGAAAGATAAAAATTGACAGCATGACAAATGAAAAGTCTATCAGGAAGAATGAAAAGAGCCTTCCCTATCAATTGTGGAATGGCTAAACAAACTTTAGAACATTAATGTAATGCTATACTACTGTACTGTAAGAATGATGGAAAGACAAGAAAATGAAGCAAGCACTGTCAAGAAAACAATATACACAATGATGACAACAAAGTAAATGGAAAGAACAATACTCACTAAACAACTCAAAATTGCAAAAGAACAAGCATGGCCCAAAGAAGAGATGGGAAAAGACAGTTCCTCCTACCACTTTGCAGAAATGAAAGGGCCACAAGTGAAGATGAGTGCATAAATTTTGAAACTATTTTCAGTACATTTAGTTAGTTCTGCTGGTTTTTCTCATATTTTTTTATACTTTATTATATTGGAATGGCTCTTTGTGGAGGGCAGAAGATAGGGGGAGTACAGGAAGAAATTTAGGTGATACAAAAATGAATTAAATCAACAAAATTTATTTTTTCGAAAACAAAAAGAGACTTCTAGAAGATGCCTGGATAACTGGTTCCCCACACAACTATATCCTGCTTCTGCCCAAATTTTATGTATTAGAAGTTTATCAAGCATTTCTTTCATCTGAATGGGTTCCCACAATGAAATCACTTCTGGTTTTTTCCTTCCTTTTATGCTCACATAAATGTCCTCTATAATGTTTCCCTCATTGGACTGTTGTATGTCTCTACACGCAAGACTACCTGCTACCTCTCCAAATAGATATTTCTTTTAGGAACTTCCACCTATAAATTTTAATCATGATTCTCATGACATCATCAGATGTCATGTGATATGAAATCACATTTGCCTCCATGCATCAAAATCTCAAGTTTATGTTATTTATTACCTATTCCCTAGGCATTAAATAAGGTAAAAAGGGGTGGGGGCAGCTAGATCACACAATGGATAGAGCACTGACCCTGGAGTAAGGAGGACCTGAGTTCAAATCTGGTCAGACACTTAATAATTACTTAGCTGTGTGACCTTGGGTAGGTTGCTTAACCCTCTTGCCCTGCAAAAAATAAACAAACAAACAAATAAATAAATAAAGCCACATATCTTTCCACCCTTTTCTCAGTTATTCTTTCCAGTGAATCATTGGGTACTTCCTCCAATGTTTTTTTCTCTCATACTGGTTAATCTTCACTATGTTTAGTTGACATTATATCTAGACATTGGTCTCTCTCCTCATTCATTTCAGATTAAAAAGTCCTCAATTAAATTAGACCAAAAAAAAAAAAAACCCAAACTTCTGTCTTTGTGAGATGCGCTCTGTCTCTGGCCAAGAACACATTATTCTAGTATCTTAAGCCAGAAAACAACACTTGTTCTTCCACACCATCCACTCAGCCAAGGCTCATTTTCTAGATCCTCCTTTCCCTTCCAAAGTCCCAACCTTCAGTTGGAAGAAGCAATTAAAATGTTTTCCATTTCCTGTCTAGTACTTCATTGTCCCCAGAGATTCTTTTCTGGTTTCTTCTGGCAGTATTCATTTCCACATGAATGAACAGAAGTGTTTAGCAGCCGACCAGTGTGATAAATCCCGACAGGGTCTTTATAACATTTTGGATCCATTCCAGGAATCAGACTTATCTCCCAACTGGATATTACCAGTTCTGCATATGTATCCCTCACATGTGAGTGACTGACTACCATATGTATCTCTTTCTCTTGGGTAGTAATCTACATCCTTGAATCTGCTGACATCAGTCAAAGGTCTTTATTGTTCCACAAAGCATGAGATGATCTTTCTCTAAATATCCAAATCCATGATTCGTGGGAAGAGCCTCATCCCTGTCTTGATTCTCCTAAATGCACAGAGTGATGAGATAGTAATAAATGCTTATTGAATGACGGGCTGATAAAGCAGATAAAATCAAAATATCCCATATGTTGGTTAGTTTTAGTGAACCATTTGTTTTATCTTTTCTCTTTTTTTAATTCTTCATTAAGAAGGATGATTCTTTGGGACTTAGCAAACATTTATTAAGCCCCTGTTATGTGCCAGGTATATGCTAGGTGGCTATAAATATAAAAGAGAAAAAAAGAAAGAAAGAAAGAAAGAAAGGAAGGAAGGAAGGAAGGAAGGAAGAAAGAAAGAGAGAGAGAGAAAGAAAGAAAGAAAGAAAGAAAGAAAGAGAGAAAGAAAGAAAGAAAGAAAGAAAGAGAAAGAAAGAGAGAGAAAGAAAGAAAGAAAGAAAGAAAGAAAGAAAGAAAGAAAGAAAGAAAGAAAGAAAGATAAAGGAAGGAAGGAAGGAAGGAAGGAAGGAGCTGACCTCAAGGACCTAAAAATATAATGGGGTGAAGAAAAGAAACTATACTTTCAAAAACTGAAAATAATTTCTTTCTCCTTTTATTCTCTGTGTGAAATTCTACATAAGTCAATTGCTTGACATTGATTTCAACTTTCCAGAATCTTCCTTCTAGGTTTCATTTGGGACCATTTCTTCCAACCATAGACATAGCTTCCATAAAAAGAGCCCACTCTCCCCCATACTTCCCTCAACCTCTCTCCCTAACAGAACATAATGAGCTAGTGGACCAGAGGTCATAGGAGAAAAAATTTAGAACAGGAACCTTAGAGGACTTAAATCCAATTCCCTCATTTTACTAGTAAGGAAATGGAGGCCCAGAAAGGTTAACTGATTTACACAGCTAGAATACATAGTAAGCAGCTGAGGCAGAATTTGAATCCAGGCCTCTCTGACTCCCAGTTCTATGTTCTACCCACAATACTGCACTGCCTTGAAGGTGAGATCCCTTTATAAAATTTGAACCTAGAATTTAAATCTACAATTCTACTTTAGAAGACCATATCTTCTGATCATTGACCTTGGGACAATGAAAAGAACCTTCTCATATTATGGGTGGATTTAGTGACTCATTATTGTTGTTATTCAGTCATTTCAATCCTGTTTGACTTTGTGTCCCCATCTGGGGTTTTCTTGGCAAAAACACTGGAGTGTTTGCATTTCCTTCTCTAGATCACTTTACAGATGAGAAAACTGAGGGAAAAAGGATTCAGTGGCTTGCCCAGGGTCACAGAGCTTGTTAGTGTCTGGGGAAAGATGAGTCTTCCTGACTCCAGACCTGGCGCCGTTTCCACTGTACCATCTAAATGTCCTCTGTGTCATTATTACAGTAAAATTAAAGTCTTTGTGATATAAATTACAAGGACTTTGGTTGACCAACCTCCTGGAAAGAAAGATGGAATTGATAAGTTAAATCAGGAAAGGTTTCAAAGTTCATTGGATTCAAGATATTTTTATCTCAACTCTATTAAAGAGATAAAGGCTGAGGAATGTCAGAGCCTCAAGCTTTGAAACAGAACAGGGAAGACAGAACCCTTCCGAGAGGTGCTTGAGTATTTTAGGGGGGCATTCTTCAGAATCTCTTCAAGAGAACCAAGAAACCTGGTTAGAACAGGACGTGAAGGTAAACTTCGTGGGAAGGTGGAACCAGCCTCAAGGATATTTCTTCAGACATAAAAAATAGATCAAGGGGGGAAGCTAGGTTTTGCAGTGAATAGAATGCTCTGTCCTGGAATCAGGAGGACCTGAGTTCAAATCTGCCCTCAGAGACTTAATAATTACCTAACTATATGACTTTGGGTAAGTCACTTAACCCCACTGCCTTGCAAAAAAATAAAAACAAAAAAATAAAAAAAATTTTAAATGGATCAAGGAAAAACAAAAATTCCTAGAATATTAACTCTGGCAGGTACTTTAGCCACCAGCTAGTCCAATCCCTTTATTTTGCAGATGAGGTCCTATGTCCTACTCAAGGTCCAGGACCCAGCAAGTGGCAAAGCCAGGATGAGGACCCTCTGACTCCAAATCCAGGGTTCTTCAAAATCCACCATGCTTTTAGGGGCGGCTAGGTGGTGCAGTGGATAGAGCACCGGCCCTGGAGTCAGGAATACCTGAGTTCAAATCCAGCCTCAGACACTTAATAATTACCTAGCTGTGTGGCCTTCCTTGGGCAAGTCACTTTAACCCCATTGCCTTGCAAAAACTTAAAAAAAAAAATTCACCATGCTTTGGTCACAGGTTGCACCTAAAACAATGTCTGGCCCACTAGCAGAGGCCCCTCACTTTCTCTTTGGCCAACTGGGAAATGCTCTTTAAGCAAAAAGCATACAAAGGCCACTAATGTATCAGACAGAAATACCCTATCCTGCAGGACTTCAAAGACTTATTTACTCAACTGAAAGTATTTATGAATGGCAAATAATGAGGAAGAAAAACAAGCAAACACCCAGAATCATAAGCCCAAAGCAAACAGTCTTCTTCACTAAAATCAATAAGATAAGCCAGGTTAAGAATAAATAGCTCCCAAGGAAGATCAGTGTGTGGCATTCAATATGTTGCCTTTGCTATCTTAAGATAAGCTGATATCTTAGCTGATATCAGAAGGGACTGCTCTGAAAGGCAATTTCCAGGGGCAGAATCTGCTTTGTGTAGTCAGCATAGGCAGCCACCTACATGTTTAGAGCAGTACCAAAACATCCATCTGACGCCAAGTATCTTCTCCATCAGCCAGTCACTGTTTTCCCAAGCCACTATAAGTCACCTATTCACCCACTCCTTTGGGATACTAAGGTAAATAAGACACAGACCTTGGTCCTTATAGATATTACAATCTAGTACTGATTAAGACAGAACACAGGCAACTACAATATAAGGCTTAAGATAGCAGGTACATCATAAATTCTACTCAAAAATTATTAAGCACTAACTGCAAAAGATATGAGTATCTTATCTGGGGGAGGGTTTGACATTGTGATATGATATACACAGGTAAATAATATCAAGATCATTTGAGGAAGAAGAAAACACCGACACAGGAGAATCAAGAAAGACCTTTTTCTTAAAGAAAGATTTTATTTATTTTGAGTTTCACAATTTTTCCCCCATTCTTGCTTCCCTCCTCCCACCCCATAGAAGGCATTCTGTTAGTGCTTACATTGGTTCCATGATATACATTGATCTCAGTTGAATGTGATAACAGAGAAATCATATTCTTAAGGAAGAAATATAAAATATGAGATAACAAAATTACATTATAATATAATGCTTTTTTTTTTCTAATTTGACAGTAATAGTCTTTGGTCTTTGTTCAAAGTCCATAATTCTTTCTCTGGTATTCTCCATTGCAGATAGCTCAAAATTGTCCCTGGTTGTTGCACTGAAGGAATAAGCAAGTCCATCAGAGTTGATCATTGCCCCCATGTTGTTGTTAGGGTGTACAATGTTTTTATGGTTCTGCTTATCTCAATCAACAACAGTTCATGCAAATCTCTCCAGGCTTCCCTGAATTCCCATCCCTCCTGGTTTCTAATAGAACAATAGTGTTCCATGACATACATATACCACAGTTTGTTAAGCCAATCCCCAATTAAAGGACATTCACTTAATTTCCAATTTTTTTGCCACCACAAACAGGACTGCTATAAATATTTTTCTTCAAGTGATGTTTTTACCATTTTTCATCATCTCTTCAGGGTATGGACCCAGTAGTGGTATTGCTTGGTCAAAGGGTATGGACATTTTTGTTGCCCTTTGGGCATAATCCCAAATTGCTCTCCAGAAAGGTTGGATGAGTTCACAGCTCCACCAATAATGTAATAGTGTCCCAGATTTCCCACATCCCTTCCAACATTAATCATTGTCCTTTCTGGTCATATTGGCCAGTCTGAGAGGTGTGAGGTAGTATCTCAGAGATGCCTTAATTTGCATTTCTCTAATAAGTAATGATTTGGAGCAATTTTTCATATCACTATGGATTGCTTTGATTTCCTCAACTGTAAATTGCCTTTGCATATCCTTTGACCATTTGTCAATTGGGGAATGGCTTGGTTTTTTTGAAAATTTGACTCAGTTCTCTGTATATGTTAGAAATGAGTCCTTTGTCAGAAATACTAGTCGCAAAAATTGTTTCTCAATTTACTACATTTCTTTTGATCTTGGTTAAAGTGGTTTTATCTGTGCAAAAGTTTTTTAATTTGACATAGTCAAAATTATCTAGTTTGTTTTGAATGATGTTCTCCATCTCTTCCTTGGTCATAAACTGCTCCCCTTTCCATAGATCTGACAGGTAAACTACTCCTTGATCTTCTAATTTGCTTATAGTATTGTTTTTCATGTCTAGATCCTATATTCATTTGGATCTTATCTTGGTAAAGGGTGTGAGGTGTTGGTCTAATCTAAGTTTCCTCCATACTAACTCCCAATTTTCCCAACAGTTTTTATCGAAGAGAGAATTTTTATCCCAATAGTTGGACTCTTTGGGTTTATCAAACAGCAGATTACTATAATCATTTCCTGCTATTGCACCTAGTCTATTCCACTGATGCATGACTCTATTTCTTAGCCAATATCAGGCATTTTTGAGGACCAGTGTCAAGAAATACTTCTAATAAGAGATGAATCAACTCAATTGAACAAACTTCTGTAAAGTGGCTATTATGTACAAGACCACAAGAGATAATTGTAGTTAGATTAAGCCTGGACTCAGGAAGTCTTATCTCCCTTAGTTCCAATCTGAACCCAGACCCCTTACAGTGTGAACCTGCTTGCCAGGTTAGATAGTAATTCAAATTTTATTCAAACTTATTAATTTGATTTACTTATTTATTTGAAAACCATTGAAGATTTTCAAGCAGAGAAATAACATGACCATAGTTGTATTTTATACTTTCTCAAGCAGTGGTATTTAGGATGAAGCGAGATGATCCATTTATGAGGCGATTACAAACAGAAGATATATAATGAGGGATTAACTAAGATGGAGGGATGGACATGGAAAGGAGATGGATACAAGAGACATTTTAGAGATAGTCTTAATAAGATTTGGCAATGATTGGATAATTGTGTTGTGGGGAGTAGGGGGGGAGAGTCAAATTTCAAACCTGAATAACTGAGAGAAAATACTATCATTCAAAAATTTATTAGAAAGGAAAGCAAGTTTTAGGGAAATCGTGCATTTAGTTTGGAATATGTTGCTTTTGACATGCTGATGGGACAATTAGAATCTAGCAGATCTATGTAGAAAGAGTACTGGGATTTAGAGAGAGGTCAGGGCTAGGGATATAGACTTAGTGATCATTCACAAAGTAGCTATATTTGGCATATATAAGGTCCCTGAAGGTATAGAGAAGAAAGAGAGATGGACCTTGAAAAACTTTGTAGAGGCAAAAAAATGGTAAAGTATTTGGAGTTGAACTTCAAATCATTGCACCTAAATCCATAAAAGTCAAGACCTCCAATATTTAAGGGTCTGACCTCTGAGATACTCAGTGCCCCTAAGATTCTTTTGGATTAGATATAGACAAAAATCCACCTTCTCCTCTAATTAGGATAAGGGTTTAATTTCCACAAAGAAATTTTCTAGGTAAATAACAGAAATGCAAAACAATATGAAAATCTTATCTGAAGTTAATTCTAATCCAGCTAGAGTTTTCAGGCTTATTAATTTCATTTATTTATTTCATTTATTTTTTTTTGAGAGTCATTGCTAGCAAAGCTTCCAAAGAACACTAGTAATAAAAATGATATTTTATACTGCATTTTACTACAAGTAAAAACATTTATTAAGAACTTGTTCTGTCCCAAGTACTTCACTAAGTAGGGAGAAGACGAGCCCGAGAAGAAAGATAAATCCAACCTCCAAGTAGCTTATATGGAGGAAGACATAGAGGCAGCATATACTTCTAGTGTGAGAAGTCCAGAGGTAGAGTGAAATTCCAGAGTGAAGAATCTTCTGTGGTATGGTAGAGAAAGTCCAGAGAGTCAAGAGTTCAATCTGGAGAGGAATGAAGAGCCCTAAGAGGTATATCGGTTAAGAATTATTATTCCCATTTTACAGATAGGTAGCCTGAGACAGATGCATTCATAGGATCATAGATTAAAAACAAAACTAGGACGTTCCCTTCATTTTACAGATAAGAAACTAAAGCATAGGAAGAAAAAATGTATAATCTAATCTAAGGTTAAACAACAAGTGACAGAGAAAGGATTTGAACCCAGGTCTCTTGACTCTAAACACTATAAAGTACAGTAATTCTTTTTTTTTAGTTTTGTTTTGTTTTTTTGCAAGGCAAATGGGGTTAAGTGGCTTGCCCAAGGCCACACAGCTAGGTAATTATTAAGTGTCTGAGACCAGATTTGAACCCAGGTACTCCTAACTCCAGGGGCGGTGCTTTTTCCACTGCACCACCTAGCCACCCCTAAAGTACAGTAATTCTGACCTTTGATGTGAAGATTGAAAATAATGCTTGGGAAATGGCTAAAAGTTAGAGGTCCAAAATTTTAGGGCAAAAAATGCTTACCATTTGTTTGATGCTTTTATGAAACATAGGTAAGACGATAAGAAACAAGATCAGGAATTCAAGTACATATTAGTATTTCCTTGTAAAATAAAAATACTCCGCTGGTTTATTTTCAATTCACAAAATCCAGTTGTGATGGATGTAACTGTTGAAGCAGGTCAAGTGAAACAAGGCACACCCATGTGTAAAAATTTTATTAAGATTGGAATATTACAAGGACTGATGTAAAAATAAGCAAATGAATATTGCAAAAAAAAAAAAAAAGTCTGTACCAAAGTAGAGTTTTAATAGATTCCTAGAAAATCTCCCAAAATGTATGGAAGATATTTTGAAGCTGCAAGTTTTCTAGTTAGCAAGATCATTGACAATCCATTGATGCATGAAGGATTGGTTCAGAGATGAAATGCACAAAAGTGACTGGCAATTTGATTTAGAGATGAAAATGTATTTGAATTCATCTAATTTTTCCACAATGGGCTGGAAAAGTAGTAAACTTAGTATTCTGTTGTATTGTCATCAAGAAAACTAAGTAAAAAAAAAAAAGCTGAAGCAAAGGATTGGATTCCAAGGGACTTAAGTTTAAAAGGAAAGTATGGATGGATAAAATGTTTTCCATTAACACTGGTTTGACAGTGGCCAATTTACATATCCCCACAGTTTCAATGTGCCTGTTTAACTGACCCATTAACTTTCCCTTTCCTGTTTTTTTATTCTCATTTTGTACAAATGTTTTTTTACATTAATAAAATATTCTTGTTTAAGAGTAAACAAAATACCCCCCTCGTGAATATAGACTTGCTTGAGTGATAAAGTAAAGGGGAGAGAAAAAAAATTTTAAATTAAAAAAATAATAATAGTAATAATTGTAGGTATGGCCAGGTGGCACAATGGACGAAACACCAGCCCTGGAGCCACTAGCACTGGAGCCCACATCAGGCCCCGAACACCCAACAATCACCCAGCTGTGTGACATGCAAGCCACCTGATCTCTACTGCCCTGCAAAAACCAAAAAGAAGAAAAAAAAAGACCCAAAATAAAATAAAATAGTAATAATAGTAGGGGTGGCTGGGTAGTGGACAGAGCATCAGCCCTTGAGCCAGGAGCATCTGGGTCCAAATTGGGCCCCAGACACTCAAAGATCACCCTGTTATGTGGCCCCAGGCAAGCCACCCAGCCCCACTTGCCCTGCCCCCCCCCAAATAATAATAATAATAAATGTGCTCCAGTCTTTGTTCCAACACCAACAACTCTGTCATGGGTGGATCACATTCTTTATGATAAGTCCATCACAAAAGTTATTTCTATATTTTTCCACTGTTGCCATTGCTGATTGCAACTCCCTCCTTTCTTATTTCTCCACTACCGTGTACTATATTTTCTCTCTCCTTTCACTCTGACTCTGCTGTAGGGTAGCTGAGTGGTGCAGCTGACAGATCCCTGATCCTGGGGCCAAGAAGCCCTGAGCCCCCATACCACCCCTTAGGCCCAGCATCCACCTGGCCCTATGGTCCTGGGCAGGCCTTCCAATCCCAGCCCCTTGCAAGAAGTAAAAAAGAAAATGTGTTATATCTGACCACTCTCCCCCCATGGTCCATCCTCTCCTCCTTTATTCACATCCCCACCCCTTCCCCCTCCTTCTTACTCCAGATGCCTATACCCCATTGAGTATATATGCTGTTTCCTCTCCTAGACACCTCTGATGAGAGCAAAGGTTCCCTCATCCCCCCTTGCCTCTCCCTTTCCATATCATTGCAATAGCTCATTGTAATAAAGAAAAATCTTACTATATGAAATATCTTGGCCGATTCCCCCTCTCCTTTTTCTTTCTCCCATTACATTTCCCTTTTTTTCTACTGACTCCATTTTTACACTATATTTTATCTTCAAATTCAGCTTTCTCCTATGCTTCAACTATAAAAGCTCCCTCTACCTGTTCTATTAATTGAGAAGGTTTATATGAGTATTTTCAGTGTCATTTTTCTATGCAGGAATACATGCAGTTCAGCCTCATTAAGTCCCTCATATTTCTCCCCTCTCCTCCAATCTCCATGCTTCACCTGAGTCCTGTATCTGAAGATCAAACCTTCTGTTCAGCTCTGGCCATTCCAAAAGGAACATTTGAAATTCCCCTGGTTCATTGAAAGTCCATCTTTTTCCCTGGAAGAGGACATTCAGCCTTGCTGGGTAGTTCATTCTTGGCTGCATTCTAAACTCTTTTGCCTTCTGCTATATTGTATTCCAAGCCCTATGAGCTTCCAATGTAGTTGCTGCTAAGTCCTGTGTGATCCTGACTGCAGCTCCATGATATTTGAACTGTGTCCTTCTGGCTGCTTGTAATATTTTCTCTTTGACTTGGGAGTTCTAGAACTTGGCTATAATATTCCTAGGGGTTGGTTTTTTGGGATCTCTTTCTCTGGGGGATCGGTGGATTCTCTCCATTTCTATTTTGCCCTCTGCTTCTAGAATATCAGGGCAATTTTCCTGTAGTAATTCTTTGAAAATGATGTCAAGGCTCTTTTCCTGATCATGACTTTCAGGTATTCCAATAATTTTTAAATTATCTTTCCTAAGTCTGTTTTCCATATCAGTTGTTTTTTCAATGAGATATTTCACATTTTCTTCTAATTTTTCATTTTTTTGGTTTTGAAGTATTGATTCCTGATTTCTGGTAAATTCATCTCCCTGAATTCTATTCTTTGTCTGAAGGATTTGTTCTCCTCAGACAGTTTTCTTATCTCTTTTTCCATCTGACCAATTTTGCTTTTTAAAGCATTCTTCTCCTCAATAACTTTTTGAACTGTTTTATCCATTTGACCTAAGCTGGTTTTTAGCATGCTATTTTCTTCAGCATGTTTTTGGATTTCCTTGACTAAGTTGCTGACTTCATTTTCATGTTTTTCCTGCATCTCTCTCCTTTCTTTTCCCAGTTTTTCTTCCAACTCCCTCATTTGATTTTCAAAGTCTTTTTTGAGCTCTGTCATGGCCTGAGCCCAATTTCTGTTTTTCTTGGAGTCTTTAGATGCAGGAGCTTATGCTTCCTCATCTTCAGACTGAGTATTTTGATCCTTCTTGGGCTCATTTGCAAAATATTTCTCAATAGTCTTCCTTTTGTTTCTCTGCTTGCTCATTTTCCCAGCCTGGGCCTGGTTTTGGGGTGCTTCCTGAGCTTTTAGGGCACTCCCACAAGGGTCTCAGTGTGTGAGGCTCTGTCCTCCCTCCTGGTCTGTGAATGACCTTAAGCGCCCCACTCTGCCGCAGGGCTGAGGTGGGGGGGGGCTGCTGTTCTATGGGGGGGCCTAGACTGGGATCAGGATCTGAATGTGGTCAGAGCCCCAGAGTCCTGTTCCAGGGGCAGAGGACAGAGCTCTGCAGTCTCTTTTCACTCCCCTCCTTCAGTTCAATGGGCTCATGCCCTGGGGGCTCCTGCTTACTGGCTCCACCTGCTTCTGTTTCCGGAGCTGGGCTGTGGAAAGACCAAGCTGCTGACTGTGTGCCCCGAGGGCTGGGCTCCACATGCTTGCTCTGGCAGAGGTCCCCCGCTGTTCCCTCACTTTGTGCCCGGTGCTCCCCAGGGTGTAGCTCAGGAGACTCCCCTGCTGCTGTGAGCCACGGCTCCCAGTGCCCTGGGGCTGCCTCCAGAGGCTGAAGTTCTTTCACTCTGGCAGGCCGCCCCTCAGGAGAGCCGCCCCTCCGTCCCTGGGGAGCAGAGCCTTTCTGCTCTTTTCCAGGTTACCTTGAGTAGGAGAACTGCCTCACTGGGTCCCTTTGTGGGTTCTGTCTCTCGAAAGTTTAGTTAGAGTCCTTAGTTTCGAAGTTTTATCAGAGAGCAGGATCCCTTCTCGTTGCCATCTTGACTCCACCCCCAGGCCTTTCCTTCTTTATTGACTAATGTTTTAAAGTTTGCTCTATCCCAAATAAGAATTTTTATTACAGAACTAAAGCTCTTTCAATTTTATACTGATTAAATCAGCATTACAGAATTTGATTAAACCAAGCTTCTGCAGATTTTGTGAATCTTGGACTTTTTCCTTTTTAGTTTAATATTTTCCCAATTGTTTGTAAAAACAATTTTAGCATTCAATATTCTAGTAAATTTTATGTTCCAAATTTCATCAGAAATGCTTGAAAGTCCTCTAGTTTGTTGAATATACATTTTTTTTTCTTCTCAGTTTTTTCCTATACTCAGTTTTGTGGACTCTATCACTCCAGAATTCATTTTGAGGAATTATTTAAAGTTGTTTGGAGGAGAATTTGGAAGAGTTTAGGTAAGTTCCTCTCTTTTCTCCAATCTTGGCTTCATCCCCTCTCTTGGACTTTTGTTTTGTTTTGTTTTGTTTTGTTTTAGGTTTTTGCAAGGCAACAGGGTTAAGTGGCTTGCCCAAGGCCTTACATCTAGGTAAGTATTAAGTGTCTGAGGCTGGCACTCCTAGTACTCCTGACGCCAGGGCCAGTGCTCTATCCACTGCACCACCTAGCTGCCCCTCTCTTGGACTTTTTTTTATGTAAAATATATTTCTTTACTTGATCCTCAGTGATTTTATAGCATTTTGCTTTGTGCTTATAGGAACAATTTTGAGGGGGTTTTTTAAGGTTTTTTTTTTTGCAAGGCAAATGGGGTTAAGTGGCTTGCCCAAGGCCACACAGCTAGGTAATTATTAAGTGTCTGAGACCTGATTTGAACCCAGGTACGCCTGACTCCAAGGCCGGTGCTCTATCCACTACGCCACCTAGCCGCCCCCAAGGAACAATTTTTAAAGAAAATTAGGCATTATGATATTTCTATATTACCTTTGTGTGAAACAATGATAAAACTTATATTGCCATACAATACAAGGAAGCCAACATAAACTGTAAACATTAAGAAAATTTTTTTAGGGGGCAGCTAGGTAGCGAAGTGCATAGAGCACCGGCCTTGGAGTCAGGAGTACCTGGGTTCAAATGCGGTCTCAGACACTTAATAATTACCTAGCTGTGTGGCCTTGGGCAAGCCACTTAACCCCATTGCCTTGCAAAAACTTTAAAAAGAAAATTTTTTGGGCCAATTAGTCAAATAGGCCCTCCTTAGCAGAGATATTAGAGTGGTTGAAATTTCCTTCTCCAGTTTGTTTTATAGATGAGGAAACTAAAGCAAATAGGATTAAGTGACTTGTGAAGGTTCGTACTGTAAGTATCTGAAGCCACATTTGAACTCAAGAAGATGAATCTTTCTTACTTCAGGCCCAGCTCTCTACCCACTGTGCCATCTGACTACTCTTGGTACTCTTAGAATTAGGGAAGTTCAAAAGAGAGGAATATTTGGAAGAGAGATAATGAGCTCATTTTTAGACTTGTTGAAATTAGGACACCGGGGTGACACATTGGCTAGAGCACTGCAACTGAAGTCAGAAAGACCTGAGTTCAAATCCAGCGTCATATACTTACCCAGCTGTATGACCTTGGGCAAGTCATCAAACCCTGTTTGTCTCAGTTTTCTCATCTGCATAAAAAACCTGGAGAAGGAAATGGCAAACCACTCTGGTCTCTTTGCCAAGAAAACCCCAAATGAAATCACAAGGGCTCAAATATGACTGAAATGACTGTTGAATTTAATATGCACATGTGGTATACAGTTCAAGATGTCCAATAGAAAACTCATGATACAATAGTAGAAGTCAAGAGAAAAATTATGGTTGAATAAGTAGATCTAGAATCATTTATATAAAAAAGATATCATATACTGACTTTATGGGAATTTATGAGATCACTTAACAAAATAATAGAGAGAAGTAGACCCAGGATAGAACCTTAGGGGCTGACCTAGAGGAAAATTCAATAAGGGAGACTGAAGAGTGGTCAGACAGGTAGGAGAAAAACCAAAACAAATCAGGTCACAAAAACCCAGTTAGGAGAGGGTATTTGGAAGAAGAGGATGATCAACAGTATCAAAGCCTACAGAGATCAAAAAGGATGAAAACTGATTTTTTTTTAAATCCATTAGATTTGATAAGTAAGACATCACTCATGCCTTTGGAGAGAGATGTTTGAGTCAAATAATGAGGTTAGAAGTCAAATTGTCAAGGCTGAGAATTAAGTGAAAGAAGAAATGAAGGCACAGATTGTAAATGGCATTTTCAAGGAATTTAGTGCAAAACAGGAAGGAAAGATATTGGTTAATTGCTAACAGGAATGCTAGAATGAAGTGAGAGCTTTTTAAGGAAGGAGACAGTGGCCTGTCTGAAAGCAGCAAAGAAGCAGCCAATAGATAAAGATGGAAGATTAGAGTGGGAGGGGAAACAATCTACTGGAGAAGAGGGGAAAGGTAGGAATCCAGAAGAGCTTACCTTGACAAGGAGAAAAGTTTCCTCTTTCTTCCTGAGAAACAGGGATGAAGGAAAAGCTAGTAGAGAAAACTGAGAGGAGTGGGGGGAGGGAGAATAAAAGATTGAGCTCTCATCAAGTAACTTCATTTTTACTTTGAAGTGTGAGGTGAGGGGTGGCTAGGTGGCCCAGTGGATAGAGCACTGGCCCTGGAGTACCTGAGTTCAAATCCGGTCTCAGACACTTAATAATTACCCAGCTGTGTGGCCTTGGGCAAGCCACTTAACCCCATTTGCCTTGCAAAAAACCTAAAAAAAATAATAATAATAATTACCCAGTTGTGTGGCTTTGGGCAAACCACTTAACACTTTGCCTTGCAAATAAAAAAAAAACTAAAAAAAAAAGAAAGAAGTGTGAGGTGAGATCCTCAACTGAGAGTATGCAGGAAAGGGGTGCATGAGAGGTTTGAGAAGGAATGAAAAGATTTGTAATACCTGTTGGTTGTGCTGAGTTCATGGTGGAGGAATAAAAGAATTTCCTTGCTGCAGTGAGGTCCAGGTGAGATTATGTTACATAAATTCTTTTTTTCTTTTTAGGTTTTTGCAAGGCAAATGGGGTTAAGTGGCTTGCCCAAGGCCACACAGCTGGGTAATTATTAAGTGTTTGAGACCGGATTTGAACCCAGGTGCTCCTGACTCCAGGCCGGTGCTTTATCCACTACGCCACCCAGCCACCCAGCGCCCCCCCCCCTTTTTATTAGGATGTTACATAAATTCTTAGTGACTCAGACACCACGCAGTTTTGGAATTTTCTCCAGTTCTGCCCACAAATTGGAAAAGGAAATGATCCTAGGTTGAAGAATGAATAATAATACGATAAGGAAAAAAGGATTCAAGTCAAGAAGACACAGGTATAGTTGAATTGGTTCACCAAAATATGAAGCTAAGGAAGGAAAAAGAGTCTAGGCTTTACAGGAATGATGTGGTGAAGGGATGACAGTAACAGTGAAAATGAAGAACAGGGTTCAGATTTACAAGGCAGAAGAAAAAGTGGAATAACAAAAAATATTGGTCAGAAAAATGAATTTCAGAGTTCATGAATGTGGAAATGGAATACTTGAAAATGATGGCAAGATCAAATGTATGACCAATTCTGTGCATAGCCAAAGTGGAGTTGAGTGGGAGGGGGTTGGGGAAGTGGTAAATTAGGGCAGTTGAAAGAGAATGGGTAATCTCCAGACATCCTGATTCATATCTGGTCACTGGACCCAGATGGCTTCAGAGGGAAAAAATGAGGCTGGTGACTTAGCACAGGACCACCTCACTCAAATCCAAGTCATTTGTTTGTCCTGGCACCACCTCCCTGATGTCATGGTTCTCTTCGAGAATGAAAGACAACAGCAACACCCACAAAACATTCTCCTTCCATCCTCAATGAGTTCAGTGTCTGACTCAGACTTTCCTCCACCTCAATTCCTGCTATTATAGTAGGGGATTTTGGCATATACACTGTTGCTGCTTGTCCTTTGTGCTTGAAGACTGACATCAGGGAGGTGATGCCGTGACAAGTACGTGAATTGGATTTGAGTGGGGGGGTGCGTGCTAAGTCACTTGTCTTACTTTCTCCTCCAGAGCCATTTGGGTCCAGTGGCCAGATATGGATCAGGATGACTGGAGATGGCCCTGGATGGGAGGCAAGCAGGGTTAAGTGAATTACCCAAGGTCACACAGCTAGTTAGTGTCTGAGGCTGGATTTGAATTTAAGTCCTCCTGATCTGAGGGCTGGATCTCTACTCACTGTACCATCTACCTGCCCTTTTGTGGGTGTAGCTATATAACAACTACTAGACTATTGCATGAATGAACCTCAAAGAAGGAAAAATTACTGACAGTGATAGAGGGAAAACCTGGAAATGATGATGGGAAATAAGGAAATCTTTCAACTCTCTCAAATTACAAAATGGAATCAAGGGGAATGACCAGTCAACTAGTAAACATTTATTAAATGCCTACCTTGGACCAGGCACTGTCTAAGCCCTGGTAAGAATGTAATCAGCACTAGAAAGTACTGATATGAAGTCATAAGATGAAGGGAGTGGGAAAGAAAAAGGTTAAAGGTGTAAGCAAGTGTGTTAATTACGAAACAAGCATTCCAGAGAACACAATGAAAGGGATGGGCAGATGGTGAGTTGAATATGGAGGATGGGACATGAGGGATGGCACAAGGATAGAAAATGATGGATGGGACATGAAGGATGGGACATGGTGGATGGGACATGGTGGAAGCAGATTGAGGGAGATGACAATAAGTCAGTGAGAGATGGGGAAAGAAGTTTATACAATGACATCTGAGAGTTCAGGATCATTGAAATGAGTAAGAATAGGATGGAGTGGTGAGTATGTTAATCATTGAAGAATGAGTCCATGCAATCCCTCCTCCCTGGAAGTGACCTCTTCATGTGTCTCCTGGCTCCCTTCAAGTAAAAACTAAAATCCCACCTTTTTTGCAAATCCTTTCCCAAAGAATTAATGCTAGTCTTTCCTCTAAGATTATCTCCAATATATCCTATCTCTTGTTTGTACATAATTATTTGTATTGCCTTTCTTCTGATCAAAAGACTATTTTTAAAACTAATTGGTGAGAAACTAAAAAAATATCAAAAATATATTTTTTAAAAATTAGTGAAAAATTTTTAAATAAAAAAGCTATTTAAAAAAAATGATGATAGCAGCCCTGTTTGTGGTGTTTGGAGATTAAGTGAATGTCCTTCAATTGGGGAATGGCTTAACAAACAAACAAAAAACTGGTATATGTATGTCATGGAACACTAATGTTCTATTAGAAACCAGGAAGGATGGGAATTCAGGGAAGCCTGGAGGGATTTGCATGAACTGATGCTGAGTGAGATGAGCAGAACCAGAAAAACACTGTACATCCTAACAGCAACATGGGGGCGAAGATCAACCTTGATGGACTTGCTCATTCCATTGGTGCAACAACCAGTACAATTTGGGGGGTATCTATGATGGAGAATACCATCTGTATCCAGAGAAAGAATTGTGGAGTTTGAACAGAGACCAAAGACTATTACCTTCAATTTAGAAAGGAAAAAACCATTATCTTATTGTGTAATTTTGCTATGTCTTATACTTTATTTTTCTTCCTTAAGGATATGATTTCTCTCTCATCACATTCAATTTGGATCAATGTATACCATGGAAACAATGTAAAGACTAGTAGACTGCCTTCTGTGGGGGGTGGGGGGAGGGAAGCAAGAGTGGGGGGAAAACTGTAAAACTCAAAATAAAATCTTTCTAAAAAAATGAGAAACTAAATATATATATGTATAATTATTTTTAAATGTGAGAAAATTTAAAATACCCAAAAATCTATTTTGAAAAATAAATGGTGAGGAACTAAATATATATATATATATATATAATTTAATTTTTAATGAGAAATTTTAAAATATGCAAAAATCTATTTTTGAAAAATAAATGATGAGAAACTAAATAGATAAATCTAATTTTTAATGAGAAATTCTAAAATCTCTAAAAAAATCTATTTTGAAAACTAAATGGTGAGAAACTAAATATATGTATATATATATGTATATATAGAATTAATTTTTAAATGAGAAATTCTAAAATACCCCAAAATCTATTTTGAGGGATGGCTAGGTGGCATGGTGAATAAAGCACTGGCCTTGGAGTCAGGAGTACCTGGATTCAAATCTGGTCTTAGACACTTAATAATTACCTAGCTGTGTGGCCTTGGGCAAGCCACTTAACCCCATTTGCCTTGCAAAAAAACCTAAAAAAATCTATTTTGAAAAATAAATGATGAGAAACCAAATATATGTATGTATATATATATATATATATATATATAATTAATTTTTAAATGAGAAATTCTAAAATCTCCAAAAATCTATTTTGAAAAATAAATGGTGAGAAACTAAATATATGTGTATATATATTTAATTAATTTTTAAATGAGAAATTCTAAAATACCCAAAAAAATCTATTTCAAAAAATAAATGGTGAGAAACCAAATATATATGTGTGTACATATATAATTAATTTTTAAATGAGAAATTCTAAAATCTGCAAAGATCTATTTTGAAAAATAAATGGTGAGAAACTAAATGTATAAATGTATAAATATATATAATCTAATTTTTAAATGGTGGGAAATTTTAAAACACCCCAAAGTCTATTTTTTTTGAAAATGAGATTTTAAGACTAGTTCATTTTTTTGGCTGAACCTGACTTCATTGGCTGTATGATGAGTAAATGAAATTCTTTAAGGCTGAACTGGACAAAAAAGAAATGAGTGAGCGAGCCGCTTTGCGACACTCAATCCACCGAGGCCTGGGCTAGCTTTCCCTTTGCGGCCCTGGTCGCCCGCCCCGCGGCCCCGCCCCGCAGGCCCCGCGGCCCCGCCCCTCAGGCCCCGCTGGCCCGGCCGGGGGGCTCGGCCCCGGGGGGCGGGGCGGGCGGAGCGGCGCGGCCGGCTGTACTAGCTCCTCCCCGTCGGCAGAGGGCCCCCGGCTGCAGCGCGGCAGGGGCGCGGCGGGGGCGGGGCGCGGCGGGGCCGGGCCGGGCCCGGGCAGGGAGGCGGCATGCAGGTGAGGGGGCGCCCGCCTCCGCGCCGCGCTCCCGGGAGGGGCCCGGCGCCCCGCCCCGCCCCGCCCCCACCGCTCCGCCCGGCGGCTGAAGGCGAAAGCGAACCGGAGAGCCCGGGCCGGGGGAGCTGGGGTCGTGACCTCCCGGGGCCCGGGGGGGGGGGGGGGGTGGGGGGGCGGGGGGAGGGGAGGCGACGGCCCGGCGGCGGGGCGGGGCGGGGCGGGGCGGGGCGGGGGCGGGGCGGGAGAGTCCTGGGCAGCCCGGGCCCGGGGCCCCGCAGTGCGCGCCGGAGCGGCCCGGGTGCAGGGTGCGGGGTGCGGGGAGCCGGGCCGGGCACCCACGGGGCGGTGCCACCCCTCTGCCTCCGCAGGCTGCGACCATGACCCTGGCCAGGAAGGAGGCGGTGCAGGCCGTGGCCCAGGAGCTGGTCAAGTTTGTGAACCGAGGCCCCTCCCCCTTCCACGGTGAGTGGCGGCCCCCCTCCCCCTCCCGCGCCCCCTCCCCTCCCCGCGACCCTCCTCTCCCGCACCCCCTCCCTCCCCGCGCCCCTCCCTCCCGCGCCCCCTCCCCTCCCCGCGACCCTCCTCTCCCGCACCCCCTCCCTCCCCGCGCCCCTCCCTCCCGCGCCCCCTCCCCTCCCCGCGACCCTCCTCTCCCGCGCTCCCTCCCGCGCCCCGCGACCCTCCCCTCCCTGTGCCCCTCCTCTCCCGCACCCCCTCCCCTCCCCACACCCCCTCCCGCGCCCCCTCCCCTCCCCGTGCCCCTCCTCCCCCGCGCCCCCTCCCCTCCCCGCGCCCCTCCCCTCCCCGCGCCCCCTCCCCTCCCGCGCCCCTCCTCTCCCGCGCCCCCTCCCCTCGACTCTCCCCTCCCTGTGCCCCTCCTCTCCCGCACCCCCTCCCTCCCCGCGCCCCCTCCCTCCCCACACCCCCTCCCGCGCCCCTCCTCTCCCGCGCCCCCTCCCCTCCCCGCGCCCCCTCCCGCGCCCCTCCCCTCCCCGCGCCCCCTCCCCTCCCCGCGCCCCTCCTCTCCCGCGCCCCCTCCCTCCCCGCGCCCCCTCCCCTCCCGCGCCCCCTCCCTCCCCGCGCCCCCCTCCCTCCCCACACCCCCCTCCCGCGCCCCTCCTCTCCCGCGCCCCCTCCCCTCCCCGCGCCCCCTCCCGCGCCCCTCGCCCCCCGGACCCACCGGGTCACTTTGCCCGCAGTGGTGGCCGAGTGTCGGAGCCGCCTCCTCCAGGCCGGCTTCCAGGAGCTCAGGGAGACGGACAGGTGGGACCTGCGGCCGGAACACAAGGTAGGGAGGGGCCGGGGGCGGCGGGGGGCCCCAGGGGGTCGGGGGGCAGTCACCGAGCGCCCCCTCTCCCCGCAGTACTTTGTGACCAGGAACGCCTCCACCCTCATCGCCTTCGCCGTGGGCGGCCAGTATGCTCCGGGCAATGGCTTCAGCCTCATCGGGGCCCACACGGACAGCCCCTGCCTGCGGGTATGGGGGAGCCTTGGCCCCGGGCCCGACTGACCCCTGGGGGGAAGGGGGGAAGCCCGGAGACCCTGGGGGTGGGGGCGTCCCCCCTTCTCTACTTCATCAATAATAGAGTGATCCAAGTGTGCCGTGGACTCGGTCCTCCAGACACGGACCTTGGGTCTGCTGTGTTTTAGTCTGCTTTTGGTCACCTCCCCAGGTGAAGCGCAGGTCCAGGAAGAACCAGGCAGGTTTCCTTCAGGTCGGTGTGGAGACCTATGGAGGCGGGATCTGGAGCACCTGGTTTGACCGGGACCTCACCTTGGCAGGACGAGTCATCATCAAGGTAGGAAGCGAAGCCCGGGGTGCTCCAGGTTAGGTAGAAACCCCTCAGAGAGGCCGGAGGGGCGGTTTGGGCCTCTGCCAACCCAAAGCTGAAGTTGAGGCCTTGGGGAGACCTCTGGAGTGACCCGGGACCTGGCCGGTTACAGAATCCTACCTCAAACCTAATTGAACAACGGCTGGTACACGTGGAGAGGCCCATCCTGCGCATCCCACACCTAGCGATTCATCTTCATCGCACTGTCAACGAGAGCTTCAGTCCCAATGCTGAGACCCACTTGTGAGAAAAGAACTTGTTTGGGGGGTTGAGTGGGAGGGAGGTTAGAGATGGGGGGGCCATACCTGAGGGCCGGAGATCAGGATGAAGTCAGCTGGGTGGGGGTCCGAGGGAGCTAGTGGTGTGCTTATCTGTAGTGGTGGGATTATCTGTTGGTTGAGGTAACCCCTAATTACAAAGAGCTATTGTGAATTTAATAACATTTGAAGCGGACTATGTTATTTATCACAACTAAAGCAATAATAACAACTATACATGTGTGTATGTACATGTGTGTGTACACGTGTGTATAGAAGATGGTATTTAGGCTACACAAAGTATGTTTGCTGATTTTTATGCTGTTACTCGATAAACCAGACCCCCTTGCCATAACTCAGAGGGTGCCCTTCTCTCCAGGGGTCTATAGATTGGGAACAGCTACTCAGGGTTGAGGATAGGAGAGATTAGACTTAGATAGGGTGAAGAATGAAGGAAGCAGTGGCCATTTGTAATAGGAGGGCATGGACAGGGTCAGCATAAATCCATATCTTTGGGATTAGAGGCATCTCCCCTGCCCTCCCTCATTCTGCTGCCCCCCCACCTCCTTGCAGAATACCCATTCTGGCCACAGCAATCCAGGAAGAACTGGAGAAGGAGGCATCTGGCTCAGGAAATGCCACTCCCCAGGTGAGAAAGAAGACAGATATCAGGATGACAAAAAGGGAAGGGACTGGAGGATTTGGGGTGGAAGATGGCCAAGTGACCACTCTCCAACTCGTACCTGCCCCTGTAGTCGGACCGACACCAGTCCTTGCTGATGTCTCTGCTGTCAGCCCAATTGGGGCAGAGCCCTGAGGACATTCTGGAGATGGAATTGTGTCTGGCAGACACGCAACCTGCGGTGAGAAGAGAGGGAACCCCCTCACCCCCACCAGTGTCCTCAGTTCAGTCCTGCATGATGAAGATAGATTCACACCTAGGGGGAGTGGCTCAGAGGTTAAGTGGGTAACAAAGATTACAAGAGGGTTTTTCCCTCCATTACAGATCACCAGAAGTATGGGGTGGTGGGCAGCGGGGGAGGCTGGCCCAGGCTAACTGTCCCCTCTCTCCAGGTCCTAGGAGGTGCCTATGAGGAGTTCATCTTTGCCCCCCGTTTGGACAACTTGCACAGCTGCTTCTGTGCTCTCCAGGTGTGGAGCGAGAGGCTAGGCAAAGATATATGCATTGCTCCATCTCCTTAAAACAAAAAAAATTGGGGGGGGGGCAGTGTCACAGGTGAGGAAGGCCAACATTTCTACTGTCTTAGACTACTGAGGGCAGGCTGCCACCAGTAGTATTACTATGGGAATGTGATGCTGGGGAGGGGTAGCTTAGAGAGTGTGGGAGATTGTTACAACTTTGTGACCGAAGATGGGGAAGGAGGGGAGACAGCTATCTTGGCTCCAAAAGTCACCTGTTCTTTAAAAAAAAAAAAACACCACAGTGCTTGGCAATACAGCAGCGACTTAAAAAAATGTTTGTTGATGGACTTTGTGCCTCCACTCCCAGGCTTTGATTGACTCCTGTGAAGCCCCAGCATCCCTTGCTTCTGATCCTCACGTTCGAATGGTTGCCCTATATGATCATGAAGAGGTGAGATATGGGATCTGATAGGGAGGGGAGGGGAGGACAGGGGGCTGGTGAGCTTCTGTTCATCCCTGTGAACAAATATTTTCTAAGTATTTACTCTATGCAAAGGTCTGTGAAAGGGCAGAAGACAGTAAGAAGTAGCTCACTTTATTTGCTCTGCTTAGGATCCTTTTCCCCCATCTCTGCCCAGATTCCTCCTACCCATCCTTCAGGAGCCAACTCAAATGCTGCTTCCAGGAAGCCTTCTCTCTCTCTCTCTCTCTCTCTCTCTCTCTCTCTCTCTCTCTCTCTCTCTCTCTCTCTCTCTCTGTCTCTCTCTCCCCCCTCTCTCTCCCTCCCTCCCTCGCCTTCCCTCCCTCTCTCTCACACTTATACACCATGTTTTATACACCTTTTCATATTTCCCATTTTACCCTGGGGTAGCAATGCTACTTAGTGGATAGAAGGCCAGCCTGAATATCAGGAAGACTTGAATTTGGTTCTTGTCCAAGATGCACTGTTTAAATTCAAATCATTCAGCCTCTTCTTTATAACTATGGGTGTTCCCAGGAGGCTTTTTAAGCCAAACTTCATATGAGATACTGACCTGGAGGGAAGCCCCCGTTACTGATAAAATCCAAGGCTTGGACCCCCCATCATAAAGATCAAGGTTAGGGGCGGCTAGGTGGTGCAGTGGATAAAGCACCAGCCCTGGAGTCAGGAGTACCTGGGTTCAAATCCAGTCTCAGACACTTAATAATTACCTATCTGTGTGGCCTTGGGCAAGTCACTTAACCCCATTTGCCTTGCAAAAACCTAAAAAAAAAAGATCAAGGTTTCCTTGGGTCCTGGTTCTCTGGATGCCTTTCTTTTCCCTATTGGCTTCTCCTGCCTTATTTTTTCCCCTTCTCTTTTTCTGTCTCCAACCCCTCCCAGCCATTCCCATGCTAGAGGACCAGCTCCTTGTGGCCAAGGGTTAAAATCTCAGAGTTCTTTTGCTCCCCCCACTTTGTGCCTAAAAGAGTACACCTCGTTTTCATCCATATAGTTTCAGAATATATGAAAGACCTGGTTCCCATCCTGAGACCCATGGCTCCTAGCCTGGGGCCCAGGAGAGGCAGCCTGGATGACAGCACAGATCAGACATCTGTGATCGGAGCACTATGATTGTCCCTAGGATAACAAAGGAGTCTAAGACTAAGACCAGCCTCCAAAAGGTTGACAAGCCAGTTGGGGAGAGGGTAAAAAAAACGATGTTAGATTTGGAGACAGAAGATGTAGGCTCAAATCCTGCCACAGACACTCATCTTAATGAAGTTTTAATAGCCTTAAAACTTTACCAAGGCTTTTGGGTCAGCTGGGATAAATAGGACCAGGAGAGATGAACATTTAAAGTTTACAAATTACATAGCATATCTTGTTTGGTCCTTACAATTTGGTGGCATCAAGGCAATGCAGTAGGGTCTAAAGTGAAGAAGACCTAAATTCATATCTGGTCTCAGAGGCTTACCCTGGGCAAGTCACTTAATTGTCTGATTTTTTGAGGGCCTTCATAAGGGTGATTGTGATGTGAGTGGAGAGACCTGGATGGATCTGAGAGATGCTGACCAAGTAGAACCGACTGGTCATAGAGACTGATTGGATATGGGGGCAGGGATGTCCTCAGGGTTCCGAACCTGAGGAACTAATGGAATTTCAATAGAAATGGGAAAACTAAGAGCAGAGGAGAGTTTGGGGGAAGGGTAATGAGTTCTAATTTGGACCTGATGAGTTGGAGATGCCTATAGCATATCCAGGTTGGAGGTGCCGGGCATAGTTGGAGATATGGAGCTATAGCTCAGAAGATAAGAGAAGACTCCAAATAGAGATGTGGGAATCATCTGCATAGACATGTTAGTGAAACCAGGAGAGAGTTGATGAAGAAATGCTTCAAGATAGAGACTGAGAGCCACAAGTGCCTGGATCCCTTCATTTTTAAGGTGAAGAAACTGAGGCACAGAGATGTTGAGTTACTTGCCATAGGTCACTAGTAAGTTTCTGAAGCAGGATTCAGACTCTTAAGTCCTGGGGTTCAAATACCACATCTAGAGGCCTCACCCTGGGGTACAGGTAGAAACAAAGTCTGCACCATGGATCAAGACAGGGTTGAGAAGGATAAGTCAGATAAGAAGAAAACCAAAGGAAGAAGAGAGGGTGGTCAGTGTGGTCAGAATTGAAAAGAGGTCAAAAAGGAAGAGTGAGGAGAGGATTTATTAACAGAGAGAGTCCCTGGATGACTGGAGAGAAGCAACCATGGGTAGACAATACAGGCAGCTTTATTCTAGGAGTTTGGCTATGAAAAGTTGAAACACCTGATATTTTGTAATAGTTTGAAGCCATGGAATTATTAAGTGAAGAGAGTGGAAGTCTGGTTTTTTTTAGGCATCAAAGGAAAATTCCCTGGAGAAGAAGAGGTTGAAAATTATGAAGAGGGAAGAGATAATCAAAGGATCAAGTTGTTGGAGAAGATGAGAAATGAGGCTGAGGGTCTGGGGTTGGCAAAGGGAAGGGCCGCCTCTTCTGAGATTGAGTCCAGGTCTGACTCCCAGACCCATGTCGCCACTTTTCCCAGATGGATTATAAACCTTTCAGAGGCTGGACCTATGTCTTTAAGCTCCTTTGTATCCCAGCACCTGGAAATATTGACTTCTGGGAGGGAGATTCTTTTCTCTAATCTTGGCAACAAGGGACATATTGTAAGTCCTTTGAGAGTGAAGCAGTGTTTCATTCAGCAAATATTTATTGAATGAGTATTAACAAGCACAGCACTATTATAGGGCAAAGGTGGGAGTAGCAGTGGAGACTGGATTATTTTTATTAATTATACTTTTAAACCACTCCCAACAAAGATAACAATAGGTAAATATCACATGAACCATATAAATGAAAAATGCCATAATGGTTAACTATGTCTTGGAAATGACTAGGGATTCCTCTCTCTCAGTTTTCATGAAGATGGGGATGAAATCATTCCCTGGTGGGAACATTGAGCAAATGGGCAGAGGCCCCCTCCAACAAGTCCCAGCCCCAGACTGGCCCAGTATTCCTGAGCTGAGCCCCCTATGATCCCCTAGGTAGGATCACAGAGTGCCCAAGGAGCAGAATCGTTACTGACTGAGCTGGTACTTCGGCGTATCTCAGCCTCACCCCAGAATATGACAGCCTTTGAGGAGGCCATGCCCAAATCTTACATGATCAGCGCTGACATGGCCCACTCTGTACACCCTAACTACATGTGAGTCCCCAGGGACCCCTCTTCACCACCAGTGTTGAGCCCTGCCTTGGATATTTGGGACTGGCTGATGGATGGTCTTGGGTCCCCTTGCTGGTGGGAAGGCATCTAGCCCCATTTCTCTATCTTCCCTTGGTGCTCTGGGGTCAGTCCTGGGCTAGAGTTTCCTTAACCTGAAAAACTAGCTCTAGGTTGTGGGACATTTAATCTCTCTTCTAGGGATAAACACGAGGAACACCACCGGCCCTTATTTCACAAGGTAACCACCCTTCCTCCCCCACCCCAGCTCATCCTCTAAAAGGATTCCTATCTTCTCCATTGTCAGACCCTGTCCTTTAACCCCACATCCCACCCACCTCCCCTCCCCCTGCTAGACCTCTTCCCCCTAATCATTTGTCCCCATTTTTTTCTTCCAAAAACTTCTATCCCCTGCTTAGAGGCCCTGATTTCTCCCCCTCCTGGTTCTGTAGGCCTCCTCTTTCTCCACTGAGGCCTTTCTTTCTGTCCCACCATCCTTCTTTCCCCTTCTCATCGAACCCTACTTATGTTCAACCTTTGTCTTTCTCTTCACTCTCCACACCACCCCAGTCTCCCATTTCCAACTCAAAAAAATCCATCTTCTTCCTCCTACTTCCCCATCGACAAGCTTTGCCTTCCCTCTTGGAGTTCTTAAACAGTGCTGATTAAGACTGAATGATCGGGACTCCATCTCCCCTTTTCTCTTTCCCCATCTTCTCCATCCCCCTGCCTCCCTAGGGACCTGTGATCAAGGTAAACAACAAACAACGCTATGCTTCCAATGCTATTTCCGAGGCATTGATCCGAGAGGTGGCTTCCCGAGTTGGGGTACCCCTTCAGGTGAGTATATTGGCCCCAGGTCTATTTTCCAGGTCTTTTTTGGAAGGGGCAGACCAATTGAAGACTTGAAATAGGGAACGGCAGAGTTACAGTGGGTAACATCCCAGCATGGAAAACTATTTGCCTCTTCTCGATGACACAGAGACCACCACAGCCTGTGGATCAATCAGTGACACATAGTGTTTCAGTTGCTTATTTATCTTAAGTTTTAAAAGTATCATTAGATGTTCTCTCACCCTTTCACCTCTGGAGGTTGTGACAGCAAAGCCAGGGTTCCTACAGAGAACAGATTTGAGACGATCCTGATTCCTCATACAAAGTGGTTCCTTTCTTCCTCAATGACTCAAGATGGACCTTACGCCTCCACCTGCCCTCTCTGCACATACTCATGTAGTCACTTCTTCCTCTGCAGGAGTTCATGGTTCGGAATGATTCCTCCTGTGGCTCTACCATTGGGCCCATCCTGGCTGCTCGTCTGGGGCTGCGGGTGCTCGACTTGGGCAGCCCCCAGCTGGCCATGCACTCCATCCGTGAGATGGCGTGTACCTCTAGTGTGCTACAGAGCCTCACTCTCTTTAAGGTAACTCTGGATCTGCCCTCCCTTATCCATTTCACCATGGCAGCAGTGTCTCCCGTCCCTGGGATTGGTTGCTGGGGCAATGTCATCCCACTAAGGTTGATGAGGTTGATCACCATGGCAATGCCATGGATGCACACAGCTGACCAGCTTAGCCTTTCCAGGACTGAGGGACCCAGACCAAGCCCCAGTTGCCAGGGAAATCAAGTGAAAGAAATCAAAAGCTGCAAGAGGGATGATTTAATAGGAGAGTTTTCATACCATACCCTAACACCTAGCTACATCACCCTCCTTTGTTCCATTCCAGGGCTTCTTTGAGCTGTTTCCTGTTGTGAGTCGCAGTTTTGCAGTGGATTGAGGCTTCTCTTCCCTTCCTTCCTCACCCCATTAACCCCAGAATGCCAGTTTTCACCTGACTCAGAAATGAAATATTAAAATGGATTTTTCATTCATTTTTTTCCCTGCTATTTTTTGAGGGGGAGCACTGGAGAGTTGAGTTCCTGGGATGAAATGAATCTAGAGCAGGAACTGAAATGAAGGTGGATTGATGAAAGGGGGCTCTGATCCTATGTCTTGACCACAGAAGTGAGCTGACAGGAGGGAGGGATGAGGGGTAGTGGCCCACTCTAAATTGATCCCTTAGTTCTTTCCCCAGGAGTGAGGCAAAGATGCTGCTTGCATGTCAGTTCTCTGTGCAGAACCTTCTCTCTCCTTCCATCCAAGGAGCTGAGGCTGGATTCTTGCTGGTTCTCAAGGCAGTCCCCATGTCTTCCCATCATGACTCCAGGATGACTCCAAAAGTCATCAAAAGGGTGGCTAGGTTGGCGCAGTGGATAGAGCACTGACCCTGGAGTCAGGAGTACCTGAGTTCAAATCCAGCCTCAGACACTTAATAATTACCTAGCCGTGTGGCCTTGGGCAAGCCACTTAACCCCATTGCCTTGCAAAAATACTAAAAAAAAAAAAAAAAAAGTCATCAAAAGTCTATGGGCTGCTAGCAAAAAGAACACCAAAAGGGCAACACAAGGAAGAAGCCCACCCTGGAGCAGTCTTCCTGGAGTCGCAATTACTTCTATGATTTCAGCATTATTAATGCATTAACTAATTATAATTTAATTAATAATAAATTCTAACTTACGAGAATTTTCTGAGCATCCTCTGGCTTATCGGTCAGAATCTTCATGTTCTGGTTTGAAAGTAGGAAGGGAAAAAGGTGAGAAAGCATCTTCCCCCAACATCACATAATTGAAATGTCAACATTTACATAACACTTTGTGATAACTTGTGAAGAACCTGATCAAATCAGGGGTTCTTGTATCTTTATGACAAGTCTGTGAGGTGAATGAGGCCACTATTGTTAGTGTTCCCACTTTACAGATAGAGACACTGAAAGACAAGTTAAATGACTGGTCCAATACAAAGTAGAGAATCAGGGATGGAGCTCTTGGATATTCTGACACTGAATCCAGTGCCTTCTTCACTCTGCCCATCCTGCCTTCTATGGTACATCTGGCACAGAACAATATTGGTCATCACATTCACTTGTATTTGGTCCTGATTAGGAAGGGGTTAATGTTTAGCTTTCCCTCAATTCAAATCTCTATCCTTTCCAGGGCCACTCTCCCCATCTCTTTTTTTTTTTTTGGAAAAAAAGAACCATGAAGGGTTCAAAGATAAGAAAGCCACAGTCCCTACTATGAAAGAACATCTAGCCTCATATTGGAAGGTAGTATGTGATAATACTATGAGAAAAGTTCTAAGAGAATGGCTGGAGCCATTCAGAGAGTGGAGATGGAACCTCAGGAGGCTTCATGGAAGTAGTGACATCAAAGTTAGTTGTTGAAGGATGACTAGATCCGACAGTCTAGGACATGGAGCTGAATCTACCAAGATGAAATTTAATAGGAGCTAATACAAGTTGAAATGGATAGAAGGCTAGACTAGGAGTCCAGAAATCCTACCTCTAATTCATGGACTGTGTGACCATGAATAAGGTCATCTCAGTTGTTCTCCCAAAGCACTTCTTTATAAGTTATAATGTTTAAAAAAACTCATAAATTAAGTTTTTAAAAAAAACTTAAGTTCAACAAAACAACTTTGGAGGCAGTTTCCTCTTTAGAGAACAAACCTCAGATTAGAGGCTCCTCCCACCTCCAAATACGCACAAATCTTTCACTCTCCCCCCTCCCAATGAATATTATCACTACAAAGTAGGAGAAGCATTTTGTATGAAAAAGATCTGGGGAATTTAGTGGATTGTAAGCTCACTATGAGTCAACAGTGATGGGGGGCTGCCAAGAAAGTTAATAGAGTCTTGATTTGCATTGAGAGGCACAGCTTCTAGAAATAAAAAAGGTGATTGTGCCAGTATACAGCACCCTGATCAGGCCACGATTAGAATATTGTCTTCATTTTGAGGCATCACAATCTAGAAAAGATTACTGATCAACCAGAAAGCATCCAACGTGAAGAGGTGAAGAGCCTTGGGTCCATGTCAGCCAAGGATGGGTGGAAGTAACTAGGGCTGTTTAACCTGAAGAAAAGAAGACTGGTGGGACTTAATAGATGTCTTCAAGAAAAATATTTGGACAACATTCAGTTGGAAGAGGGGTTAAACTTATTTATTTGACCCCCAGAAAGCAGAATTGAGGTAGTAAGTGGAAGTATCAAAGAGAGCAAGTGTCCTAACAATCATCTATCCCCATATGAAATAGGCTGCCTCAAGAAGATAGTAAGTTCACTTTTCCTGCCAGACTGGATGACAATTTGTCTAATATGTTGTCTCAGTGACTTTTTTTTTCAGGTAAGCATTGGACTAAATGACTGCTGACATCCCTTTCAATTGGGAAATACTATGGATGGGGAATAAGGAAGATTGGAGGAATGAGATGGATTATCTTGAAATCTAAAAGCTTCCTAGGCAATGACAAGAAGTGATTTGTCTAGAATATAGAATAAGTGTAGGAATAGTTGATTGTAAGCTCCTCCCAGCTCCAGTGCTCTACACATAGTAGGTATTTAGAATAAATATTTATTGAATTTGATAGATTAATTAGTGGGCAATAAGTAGCTATTGGAGGTTTTAAAGGTAGGAAGAAATGTGATATTATCAGAAGTGCAGTTTAGGAAAATTAGTGGTATGAACAATGATTTGGAAGTGAGAGATTTGATGTGGAGATCCACAGTCCAGTTGAGGGTACATGAACATTTATGACAAGCCAAAAGTTCACCAAATGCTTTAGGATGATAGTACAATTTTACCTCCATTTTATTTTTATTTTTTATTTTTATATTTTTCAAGGGGCACTGGGGTTAAGGGACTTGCCCAAGGCCACACAGCTAAGTAATTATTAAGTGTCTGAGGTCAGATTTGAACCCAGGTACTCCTGACTCCAAAGTCAGTGCTCTATCCACTGTGCCACCTAGCCGCCCCTTACCTCCATTTTAAAGATGAAACAGGCTCAGAGACATTAATGATTTACCTAGGGTAGGACTATCTGGACAAAGGATTTTGCTGGTAGGAATCAAGGAAAGGGGAGCCAAAGTGAAAACATTGCAAAGTAGAGAATAAATAGGAGAGAGTTGCTGAATAGTTATTGAGGGGAAGAGAAATTCAAGATGATAAAGTTTTGAGGCTGGATGACTAAAACTTCAGTGGCATTAAGAGACTGAAATTAGGAAGGCGAAAGAAACTGATGCAAGAGTAAAAGGTGACAGAGATGATGGGCTTGGTTTTAGATAATCTGAGGTTGACAGAACTACTATTCCTTTATTCCTAAACACTTCTGGTTTTTCATCCTTAGAGTCAGGTTTGTGACTGGGACAACCCCCTGGATTAAATTTTTTACCTGTACCTTTTCACAAGTCCAAATTTTCCCTAAAGAGGAAGTGTCCATCCAAAAAAATTACCTGACTGGTTCTATATTGCCTCTATCATTTCCTTAGAATGATGAATCCCAGAATTATTGTTTAGTCTTCATGGCAAAGTCAAGTTAGTTCATCCTAGTTAGTTGATCCAAAGATCTAAGTTTATTTACATCTTATCTAAAACCTTATAGTAGTATGACAGGTGCAAGTCATTTAACCTGGACTGAGCCTGTTTCCTCACCAGTAAAATAAGGATAATGCCTTTATTATTTCACAGGTTTGCAAGGATCAAATACTTTGCAAAACTTAATAAATTGGATATGGAAGCTTAAATTGAACTCTAATAATGCTTTCAAGTTACCTAGGAAATCTAGTGGGGCAGTGGCTAGAGCACTGACCTTGGAGTTAGAACAGAATTCAAATCCAGCCTCAGATACTTGACTCTTACTATTGTGATCTTAGGTGGGTTACTTAACCCTGATTGCCTGAAATAAAATGTCAGCTATTATTGTTACTAGCTCATCAACAATTGATAAATACACTGGTTTGGGCAAGTCTCTACCTCCTTGGGCATCAGCTTCTTCTGTAAGAATGAGCATAGCAAACATAGGGGAATAAGCATTTCTATAATGCCTACTATCTACTAGGCCCAGGACTAAAGACATTTACAAATGCTATTTCATTTGATTCTCACACCAAAAACTTGCAAAGTGGGTACAATTATCCCTATTTTACAACTGAAGAAAATGAGGTTAAGTGACTTACCCAAGGTCTAGTAAACTCCAGGACCATTGCTGCACTATTAGCTACTTCAATTCTACTGACTTTTATGATACTGATATTTGTCTTTCATTCTTGAAGAGGGCCATGACATCAGGGAGGAGGTGCCATGATAAGCAAGTGAATTGGATTTAAGTGAGGGGATGCTGTGCTAAGTCAACAGCTTCACTTTCTCCTCCAGAGCCATCTAGGTCCAGTGGCCAGATATAAATCAGGATGACTGGAGATAGCCCTGGATGTGAGACAATCAGGGTTAAATGACTTGCCCAAGGTCACACAATAAGTTTCAAATATTTGAATTCAGGTCCACCTGACTCTAGGGCTGGTGCTCTATCCACTGCACCACCTAGTGGCCCTACTGCCTTTAAAAGCACATTGCTAGCAGCTGGATTGATGGATCTGGCATGAAGAAGAGCTGAGCTCATTTCTAAGATAGATAACAATGTTTTTGTCCTTCATTTTTGAAGAAGACCACAACATCAGGGAGGTGATACCATGACAAACACATGAATTGAATTTGAGTTAGGGGATACTGTGCTAGGTCATTATCCTAAGTCACCAGCCTCACTTTCTCTTCCAGAACCATCTGGATCCGGTGGCTTGATATGAATAATAATAATATTTGTCCTTTTTTCTTTTTTGGTTTTTACAAGGCAATAGGGTTAAGTGACTTGCCCAAGGTCACATAGCTAGGTAATTATTAAGTGTCTGAGGTCGGATTTGAGCTCAGGTCCTCCTGACTCCAGGGCTGGTGCTCTATCCACTGCGCCACCTAACTGGCCCTGTCCTCCTTTTTCAAAGAAGACCACAGCATCAGGGAGGTGATGCCATGACAAGCACATAAATTAGACGAGTGTGTGGGGGTGGGGTGCTGGGCTAAGTCACCAACCTCACTTTCTCCTTCAGAGTCATCTGGGTCCAGTAGCCAGATTTGAATCAAGACGACTGGAGATGGCCCTGGATGTGAGGCAATCAGGGTTAAGTAACTTACCTAAGATGACAATAGAATCAGTCAAGTGGCTGAGGCTGGATTCGAATTCTGAGGTCAGTGCTCTAGCCACTGCCGCACTAGATTTCCTAGGTAACTTGAAAGCATTATTGCTCAGAGTACAATTTAAGCTGCCTTATCCAAGCATCCACTGTGGTTCCGTCAAAGATCAATGGGGATTCTCCTCAATTAGGGTCTAATTTAAAGTGCCTTGTTCTTGATGGGGGGGGGGCAGTGTCTTTACTATCCCATTGGAATCGATGCTCCATTTCTCCCTGCTTAACTGTGACCTAGTTCACTAATAGGAATCCTGGGTTCTACCCTATAGAATAACCTAAAGAAAATACCTTCTTTTCACTTCCAGACAACAAAGTGTTAAAGCGAGATCTTTATGGAGAATGGGCTGAAAAGGAAATGCGAATGATGCAGAAGGATGCTTCAACGTCATTTCAGTCGCACCTTGCCCTCGTGCCCCCGCCTTCCTCTTTAGTCTTCCCATAGATAGGGGTAGAGTCTGATGCAAAGCGGGAACATATGGCAATTAGGGGCGTGGCTTGTATAAAGGGATGGTCCCTAAAAGAAGGGGTCTTCAAGAGGCAGACCCCTTGAGGGCAGGGGTATGACGACACTGCTGACGCAAAAGTCGGTCTGAGAAAATAAGAGATGGAGAGATGGGAGAATGGTCGCTGGGACCGCCCATGATTGGACCAGCAGCACAGCGAGGGGCGTGGGAAACCCACCTCCGAAGTGGGAGGGGTGTTCCGTGGCCCCGCCCGAGCCCCCTTGCGTCCGGCTCCCGCCAGTGTCGCTGCGGTTCTGCCGGGGGAGCCTGCGCGCCGAGCGGAGGAGGATGCGGCGGCTCCCGGGGTTCTGGGGGACCCGACCGCTTCTCTGCCTCTTGCTACTGACCGCTCGCCTTGGGGGCAGCCACGCCACCAGCGCCCACGGTCAGGAGGAAGCCCAAGGGGCGGGGAAATGGGGAGGGGGCGAATCCCAGGATAAGGGTTGTAGGGGTACAGGGTCCAGGGAGCAGGGGGGCCAAGACTCGGAAAAGAGCTGGGTGGGGAGGGGGGAGAAAGGAATGGAGGGGGAGGAAAGAAGGGGGCGTAGTCCTGGAGGTGGGGCCTGGGCTTCGGAGGCGGGACCCGAGGAGAAGTGGGCTCAGGAGGTGATGGGGCCTTCGCTTCAGAGAAAAAGGGGGATGGGGGTGGGCTCAGATTGGACGGATTCAAGACCAAGGCAAACACAAGGGCCACAGTGAGCCCTGAAAGAAGTCCGGACAGGAAAGTGGGGAAAGGAGAAGGGCGTCTCTTGGGGAGAGTAAAGAGGTTCCCGATTACGAGTTTGGGCATCCCAGGCTACAGGAGCCCGGGAAGCCGACTAGCGGGGTTCAGAGGCTCTGAAAGAGGAGGCTGAGGGAAGAGGGACCAAGATTTCCCAGGAGTCCGGGTCAGTTCTGTTCGGGGTCCCCAGAGCTAAAGGGAATCTGGGAGTGAAGAGGCAGAAGAGGGGGGAGGGGGTCTCTTCCCTCTTTCCCCCCTCTTCCCCCCACTTCCCGGGCCCGGAGCTGACTCACGGCTGAGCGGCCGGAGACAGAGTCAGTGGCTGACTCACGAACTGGGGGCGGGGAGGGGGGGCGCCTGGGGAAGGGGAGCAAGCAGGTTGCCTCCTAGTCTGACACCCCCCTTTCCTGGCCTTTGAGAGGAGGACATCCAGTGGTCGTGTGGTTTCTAATGGTGGGGATGGTATGAGGCCTTCACGCAGATGCCTCGCCCATTCCCCTCCCCACCTCCCATCACCGCCGGAGCAGAGGGATTCCAAACCCTCGGCCCCACCCGGTCCTGGACGTCAGCACCCTGGACAGTGGCAGAGTCTGTTAGCAAGGGTTGTCGACTCCCGAGCCGCCAGAGGACTGCTTCATTTTCCCCATCAGTCCCACAATTCCTGTTTCCCACCCTCCGAAGCCCCTCCTGCCCCCAAGTCCTTTTTCCCATAGGAGGCTACTGGTCTCCGCCCCTTCCACATTCCCACCCCCATTGTTCACTGGATGAATAAGAGACCCTCCCCATTTCCAAGTCCTCAAGGCAGAGGTCTGATGTCCCAGAAGGACCTACAAAGCGGCTCTGAGCTGGTCTTCCCACCCAAGTAACTTCCTAGTCGTGATAACATCCCCCCATCAAGTAAATATCTTGCAGGTGTCCTGAGGTTGTGCCCATAGTAGGAGCTGTGGAATACTGAATTTCAGTAAACTGAAATTCTCAGGAATCCTGTCCCCAAGATCCTGATCAACCCTGGGTTTTAGGATGTCAGACCTTCTCCTTGATCATTTCTCTTATCATTTGTGCAACCTTCCCTAGAATGGATCCACATGACCTCTCCTTTTTTCCATCTATATGACTATCTGATTTGCTTGGCTGACAAATTGATGAACTCATGTGTCCACAGGCTGCCTGTTTGACCGTAGGCTCTGCTCTCATCAGGAGGTCTGTATCCAGGGTGAGTGGAGAAAGGAAAGTCAGCCACGTGGCAATGAGAGCTGTGAATGAGGAGGGAAGGGGGTAGGAGGAGGGAGCACTTGATTGTATCAGAAGCTGAAGGGGTGGTGTCACATTTCACCTGGACTTCAGAGAATATGGTTTTCATGACCCCTCAGGAGTCAAGATGATCTTGGGGCTATGAAATATATGAATGTGGCACTTGGCCATGTATCCTAGAAGTATCACTTCCTTGTACCCCTAGATGGTTTGTTTGGACAGTGCCAGACAGGTGCAGGGAGAGTCCGGCCCTTACTGCAGGTCACTTCACCCATCCTCCAGCGATTGCAAGGGGTGCTTCGGCAGCTCATGTCCCAAGGTAAGTGAGGTCTAAAAAGGTTAGGGGGAGAAAGGCAAGAGTCTGTTAATTAAGGATGAAAGAAATAAAAGTTGAAGTTTTCCCCAGAGAAAGAATTATCTCTTCCCTGTCTACCCAATTTCTACCACTCTAATATCTATAATTCGGGTATAGGGTGTGTTCAAGAAAGACTAGTACCTCTGGTGTGAGGGCTGCTGAGTCTTTTTCAGAGCTGCTTTCCACCTTTGATGCCCACTTGAGTCACCTAACTCTTACCTATGGCTCCAAAAGCTGTAGCATGTACAATAGTCAAACCCCAGTAAATCATTTTAGCAGATGAGCTAAACCAGATTGAGGGTAACTGAGGGGTCTCAAATCCATCAGTGAGTTGGGGGGGGGTTCCTACCTCAAGCATGTGAAGTCTTCCACTGATAGAATGGGCACATAAGAACAATTTATTCCAATGGTCCTAAAGGCAGCTGAAGCAGGCATTGTGGAGTGCTTAAAGCTTAGTTACATCAAAGACACCAGTCATCCAATGCATCTAAAGCCATCATCAGTTGTCTTGACTCTTATCTTGTCACTGGACAATGATGAATTCAGAAGAGAGAGTGAAGCGGATGATTTTGTGCTATTCCACCTCACTTAAATCCAATTTATGCAGGAATCAAAAGAGATTATCCATATTTGATGTATAAGTTTAGAGTATTCACCCCAAATGTTCACATGGACAATTTGTGCCCAACCTGTAGTAGAGCATTCCTACCTCATATTGGTTTGTTCAGTCAGTCAAACACACTGTAACTCATCTCTAACACAGTGATATCACTTTGGTCTTTTTCAAAAATGAAGGACAAGAACCCAGCCAACCAATCTATAATCATCCATTTTCTTATCTATTTAGTGAAACCAGGTCAGCATTTGGGTGGATTGCCTTTTAATGGACACTAAAGAATTCCAAAAGAACCACTTAGATGAGAACATAGAGGCCTCTAGGACCAGCCCCACATTTCAGTTTTGCCTGAGTATCAGGACCAGGAACCTACAAATTATTTTAATGGAAGAACCTTTCTAAAAAAAGATGAATCATAAGGTCAAGGCAGACTGCACAGGGAGGAGAAGAAAGAGGAGAAATGAAGCATATATATGATTCCTTATACACTGGCTTATCTGGGAGCCAAAAATAAGGAGGCCTTACTTATTGAGGAAGAGACAGAAAGGAGAGCACCTCGATATCCTGACAGTTTTAGAGAAGCTAAGTATGGTAGTACTATGATCCCTACAGAAAGGATAGGTTAAGATTATTGGATCTCTTGAACTCAGAAATCTTAAGCAGGTAAGTCTGACACCAATATCATGGTTCCCCAGGAGTGGGACCTGGATGAGATAGAGAGACTCAATCAATTAAAAGAACAAAAAAGAAAGATAATTTAGAAGAAGGTATTCAAGGATAGATAAAAATCTACATTCTTTTCCTAATCTGTGTTGCCTTCAGCATATGTATAAAAAATGAGAATCATTTTGTAGTTTCATTTTGGTTCTCTGGATGAACTAGCCTGTCCGAAAGTACCATCCTCCACCCCTCCTCAGGTCTATCCTGGCAGGATGACCTCACTCAGTATGTGATATCTCAGGAGATGGAGAGGATCCCCCGGCTCCGACCACCAGACCCTGGCTCCAAAGACAGGTAGGACCCAGGGACATGTGGGACAAAGAGAGTAGTCATTGCCAACACCCTAGACATTCTGATGAATTTTGTAATCCAACTGAAAAGGTGTTGTGCTGAAAAAAGAGAGTAGGGGCTATGAGAAGGTACAGAAGAGAAGGAGAGGGCTGAGGATCTGTAGACAGGCATTGTGGGGCTGAGTCAAGGTTCTGGCATGGTTTCATCGCTTTTAGCCAGCCTGCTACCACTCCATGAAGTGATTGTAGGTAACAAGAATAATTAATTGCCCTTCTGCTCACCCCTCATTTCACATGCATATATGACATTCCTGGGCCATGAAGGGATGGACCATATGGATGGCAGTTCCCTGGTGCTCAGCTTTGCTTATTTGTCTCTTCTATACTGAGGAAGTGAGGGATATAAACAGGGGTGACAAAGAACATATGATAGGGGCGGCTAGGTGGCGCAGTGGATAAAGCACCGGCCCTGGAGTCAGGAGTACCTGGGTTCAAATCCAGTCTCAAACACTTAATAATTACCTAGCTGTGTGGCCTTGGGCAAGCCACTTAACTCCATTTGCCTTGAAAAAAAAAACAAAAAAAACAAAAAAAGAACATATGATAGACAATGACATGATAGATGGTGGGCATCTGAGTCATCTTAGCTTTGGAACCCAGCATACAATCCTGCTGCCTTGATTGGAAAGGAGAGCTTTGCCCTCCTTCTCTACTTCTCTACCTCCAGCCCCCCACTGTTCCTAGAAGCTGCTTTTGTGGGGCCAGGAAGACCAGGTCAGGGGAGGAGTTAACCCAGCTTTGTGGACCCCTTATAATATAAATCACATCCACTCAAGGCACAAGCTCGTCCGTCAACTAACTATAGGCCTCTTGTACCACTGCTCTTCCTGCCCCACCTGCTACAATTCTGCCCTTTCCCACCACACACATTGCTTTCCTTCCCAGATCCAGCCTGGCATCCAGGAGACCTGCTCTCCCTGGGGAGTTGCTTCCACCTGGCCCCCCCACGGGCTCCAGCCCTGCTGCCCAACATAGACTTCCGAGGCCTCTGCTGGGCGGGGGTGGGGGTGGGGCTCTGCTGCCTTCCCTCCCAGCTGATATGCTGCCTCCACTCCTGGAGCATCTGCTGCTGCCCCCACAGCCCCCACTCCCTGCCCTGAGCTATGAGCCCACCCTGCTGCAGCCCTACTTATTCCACCAGGTGAGACTTAAGAGCAGCCACTTCTTGACTGCAGCCACCCCTGCTCCCACCACATCCCTTAACTTTCTTCTGACTGTAAACTTTGCTTTCCCACACAGTTTGCCTCTCAGGAAAGTTCCCGGGCCCTGGAGAACTCCCCAGGGTTGGTCACAGTTGTCCCTCAGCCGAAGGTGGAGGCCCCAGCCCTCTTCAGCAGAGCTGCTTCTAAGAATGCCTTTGGTGCCCATCCCAGCCTTTCCTACAGGAACCCTCCAGGGCCTGTACCTGCTCAGCTGTTCCAGGATCCTGGACTCCTCTACCTGGCTCCGGAACCCCCTGCCCCAGTCAGGATCAAGGGTCAAAGGCTCCAAGAACAAGGAAGCAACAATAAGGGACGAGATTCTCCAAAGACCTATGGGGAGGAAGGGATCAGGGACACTGGGAAGCGGGAACCAGAGGCTCCTGCTTTAGCATCCCTATCACCAGGCTCCCAGTCAGGTAACTGAGTCTTCTACCTGCCTACCATTTTTTCCTCCCTTTCCTTTTTTCTTCCATCCATATATTTTTCCCTTCTTCCAGTCAGTTGTCCCTGTCCTATGGGGAGTGGATTGACTTCCTCAATATATCAGTAGAAGCTATTCAAGTCGCTAGGTCCTCCTCCTCCAGTCTTCTGTAGCCCTTGAACTCCTCACACCACATCCCTTCCACCCCTCCCAACCCTATCTCCAGTTCTAATCCCTCTCTTATTGACTCCCTGGCAGATGTGGTTCTGCAGAGACTGGCAGCAGTGCTGGCTAACTATGGAATAGAATTAAAGCAGCTTAGTCGGGAGCAACTCACCAGCCTCTATGCTCTGATGCAGCTGCTGCCGAAGGGAGTGGGGAAGAGCCGGGGTGAGTGTCCAGGTGGAGAGATCTGAGACCTGTGAAAGTCCAGGGAGGTGATCAATAGTCCATGGCTACAATGCATAACCAGGAATTGGAAAGGAAATACGAAAAGAAGGAACGTATCTCATAGAAAAAAAAAAACAAGGCCTGGGTGAAGATAGAAGCAGGAATAACAGAAGAGTAAAAATAGTTGAAGAAACAGAACAGGCAAGGACAAAAAGGAAGGATAAAGTAGGAAGGAGCAGGAGACCAATAGCAGGGCAACAATCTGGATGGCTAATGGGATTAATGGGATCCTCATCAATGATAGAAAAGAATGGGACAAATATTTTGAAGTTTCCTCTCTTCTCTATGCTGGTTCTCTTCACCCTGACCTCATGAGCTTTTTCTATCCTTCCCACAGGTGAAGCTGGAAATACTGATACTGAAACTAAGAAAGTAAGATAGATCCCAAAGTCTGCTGAATTTAACCCAACATTAATCCCCACCTTCTCATATAACCCTTGGATGTTGTAACCAGGAAAGAACTTTAGTGATTACTTCTAATCCAATATCCTTATGTACAAATGGGGAAAAGGGTAACATGGAAAGATGGTCACACAGCCAATCAGAGGCAGAACCAAGACAAGAACCCACTTCCAACTACTACTCCAGGGTCTTTTCCATCATTTCTTGTTGCTTTGTCATACCGTTCCACCCCAGCCTCATTGGTTGAGGTACACATACTACAGGACCCATAGTCCTGCGTTGCTTCCACAACATGGGCCAACCCAAGCCTTTCTTTTCCTCTTTTGGACAGGTAATGGAAGGAGACATGCAGCACACGGTAGATAGAGTAGAATCACCCTCTGCCATGGCCTCCTTGTCTGAACTTCCTAGTGATAGCACCACCCCAATTCATGCCCAGAGGACTGAAGAAGGCCCTACAAAGCCACCACCTTCCCTTGTGAAGCCTGTCCTGATGGAAAAGAAGAGTCCATTGAGTCCAAAAGGACTCTCTGAAGGAGATCAGCCCCCAGCTCACTCTGCAGAGGAGTACGGTTACATAGTCACTGACCAAAAGTAAGGATTCTTGGGGAAGGAAGACCATAAGAATCCAGAGGCAGGCAAGGGGTCTAGAGGAAGTGAGATAGGTAGACTCCCTTACTTGCATAAAACAAAAACACCAAAGCATTGTAGATGGAAAAGGGAACATTAAATCTGAAAGAAGATGGGAACTGATTGTTGATTATATGGTGGAAGAGGGAGGTAGGGATGGAAGCAAGGAGGCTGCTTATTGGACTTTTGATGCTATTGATTAAATGTCTCTCCCAAGATGATGTAACAGAGGTCCTCCTTATCACTTCCTCTGCCCACTCTCACACCAGGCCCCTGGGACTGACGGCTGGTATCAGACTCTTAGAGATCTTGGCAGAACACATCCACATGTCTTCTGGGAATTTCATCAATATCAGGTGGTGCTGATGCCCTGAACTTTTGGGGAGAGGGAATGTGGGTAGAGGAGGCAGAAAGGTATATGGAGATCAAGGTGAGAAGCGCAAAGTCTACTTCCTCTTCCTTGAGATGTCTGGGAGGGGAAGGGTTTGGGAAGCAGCAGCAGCCAAAACAGCTCCTTGTTCTTTCTGAGACAGACTTGATGGCACATTTCTTAGGAGTATGTGCCCATTATCTAATCTAGAACTGGCCTCATATCTTTCATTATTTCCTCTAGAGAGCTTAACCTATTCTTTCCTTAGTCCTACCAAATATGTCTGAACCTTGGGGGTTGAGACCATAATTTGACTCCTGCCTTTCAGTGTGGTGGGATCAGCCCTCACCTTCCGAATCCGGAACAATGAGAAGAACATGTCTTTGGCTGACGTGACACAGCAAGCTGGTAAATGCCACCCCCAGCCCCATCTTGACCCCTAACTCAGGTCTGTTCACCATCATCCTAATTAACTCAGTATACCTACAGGACATGGCATAGCATGGGGTAGAGTGAGGATTCTTACAGACTGAAAAAGGCCAACAATATCTCTTTCTTGTAGGACTGGTCAAGTCAGAGCTGGAAGCAGAGACGGGGTTCCGAATCGTGCAGACAGGAGTAGGCCAGGTATGCAAGGAAGTCTTTCTCTTTAATCTGAGGTTAATGCGAGTGTCATAACCTCTAGGGAAGAAGGAAGGGAAAACTGAGGCATGACTTAGAGAATTGACTTAGGATCAAAGGACTGACACCTAGAAGGGACCTCAAAACGATCCAGTGTTTAAACAAACATTTAGAGACAGCTAGGTGATACAGTGGATAGAACCCTGGAGTCAGGAGGACCTGAGCTCAAATCCAACCTCAGACACTTAATAATTACTTAGCTGTGTGACCTTGAGGAAGCCACTTAACCCCATTGCCTTACAAAAACCAAAATAAATAAATAAACAAACATTTACTGAGTACCATGATAGAAGACAAATATATCATGTACACAGATAGACACACACACACACACACACACACACACACACACACAGATTGTACTGGTAATAAATTCAAGCTAATTTGAAGAGGGGAAAGCATTAGGAAGAATCAAGGGATGTTTCAAAGAGATTAATTCCAGCTGAGTCTTGAAAATATGGAGAGAGAGCTGTGTGACTTTAGAAAGATTATTTAGATGTGATGTGAGGAGTTTGGTTTTCATGACCCCTATGGTCCCTTCTAGTTATGTTATCCTTTGGTTCTGTAGAGATGGAAATGGCCTAACTGATCCAGGGCCAGAGAGAGAAGGCCCCTTTTACATGATGTTCTCTCGACTACCAGCAGAGGGTGGTGTTGGACTTGCCAAATGAGAGCAACCTCTTGGGTTTCCATGAGAAAAGTTTGGGATAAAGATGAGGGAGTGAAAAAACAGGTAACCTTGGGCCAGGTTAAGATAGATAAGTTTTTTTTTTAACAAGTTCTCTCTGGACTAAAATGAAAATATCCAGGAAGAGAGGACTGGGAAGGTTGCCTCTTCCTAAAAGCAAGATCTACAATTTCATTTCTTTAATCATCTTCTCCCTCTTTTAAAATGTAGATAATCTTGGGAAGAGCTGTAGATGCTACTTTAATCATTTGTGTGACTGAGCTAATCATATTAGTAGTGGAGATAGTAGGAGTCTGAATGCAGCCGTTGCTATTTGTTGGTTGGGTGGCCTTGGGCAAAGGTTTAATCTCATTTTCCTCCTATGTAAAAATGTAGGATTAGATTAAAGGTTCTATGAGACTGGATAAGAGGGTCTTGGACCTCTCCCTTGGGAAGTGCAGTGAAACCTATGAATCCTTTTTTAGAATAATGTTTTTAAATATATAAAAGTATAAGATTACAAAAGGCAGCATCTATATTGAAATAAAATTTACAAGCTATTAAAAAACAAGTTAATGGGTGTGAGTCCAAGAATACTTGGATTTGAAATCTGAAATGTCTTCCAGCTCTAAATTCCACAATGTTGTACACTGAAGGGAGAGAAAACAGTGTAGTTAGGTAAAAAAAAGCAGCCTGGACTTGGAGCCAGAAGACATGGGTTCGAAGACTAGCTCTGCTACTTACTAGCTTGTTAAATTATTCCTGAACCTCAGTTTTCTCATATGAAAAATGATTTCTTAGGGTCCTTCTACCTCTGATGATCTGAGTATCATTAAAAGGAAGAAACCCTATCAACAAATATTTATTAAACACAATAAAATATACTAGACCCTGAGGAGACAAAGCCTCAAATGAATTAGTCCCTGCCCTATAACTTGCATGTTATCAGAATTGGTATCCTTTCCTTCCTTCTTTCTTTCTTCCTTCCTTCCTTCTTTCTCTGGTGCTTAGCACATTTGTTGTTATTGCTGAGTTATATCTGACTTTTTGTGACCCCATTGGCAAAGATACTGGAGTAGTTGGCCATTTTCTTCTCCAGCTCATTTTACAGATGAAGAAACTGAGGGAAACAAAATGATATGACTTGCCCAGGGTCATACAGCCAGTAAGTGTCTAAGGCCAAATTTGAACTCAGGTTCTCCTGGCTCCAGGACTTGTGCCACCAAACTGCCCATTTATAAATGTTGCTGACTGTTACTATTTAATATATATTTATGGAGTGACAACTAGAAGGGAGAATCTGGGCACTAATATAATGTTACAATTTTCCCAAGCACATGTTCTGCTTTTGCCTAAACCATCAAACAGAAGGATGTTGGATAGCAGGACCAAAAAAGTCATCAGAGATTTGTTTTAATCCTTCCTAGAGTTTCTGCTTAGCTTGAGATTGAGGCTACGGCTTTTATTTCTCTTGAACATTTCTGTCCTGTCCAAATGAAAAGTGGATGGGAATGGGAATGGGGAGAATGATATGGCTTCTTCCTTTCCACCTCCCTGGGATTCAGTAAACTCATCTTCCCTACAAAACACTGTGTTAACAGCGTGAAGAAGCAGCTGCAGTGCTACCCCGACCGGCTCGAGGGACCCCCCCAATTCGTTCTGTGCTGCTGACCCTGGTAGCCCTGGCAGGTGTGGCAGGACTGCTAGTGGCTGCAGCCTTGGCCTTCTGTTTGCGGCAGCATGGGCGACTTCGAGAGAAAGAACGCCTGGCAACCCTAGGACCTGAGGGAGCTCATGCAGATACCACCTTAGAGTACCAGGTCTGTGTTCCCCAGGGCTCCTCATGGGAGATGGGGAAGGGACAGCTTCCTGGGACTGACAGAGCATAGGAACCAGCAAACAGTAGGGCAGAGTATGGAGAGGTAAGACTAGGAAAGCTAGTGAATTCCCTGCCTGTGTATAGCTAACAGATTCTAGACTGACACCCTCCATCTAGAATGCCATGGAATGAATGTCTGCATTGGGGAAGAGGCTGTATTGAATAACCTCTAAGATCTCTTTCAACTCCAAGATTCTATGAGCCACAAATCCCATTCAAATTGGCCTTCAGCTATAAGAATCACAGAAAAAATAGAATCCTTCCCACTGGAACTGTATTCATTTTGAAATAAATTCTGGGAGAACAGGAACCATCTAATCTAATTTGGTATCTCTCCTAGCACCCCACCTCTTGTTCCCAAAGGAAAATGGGGATGAATGAGGGCTGCCCAGGGGTTACCCACAGCACTGAGGAGAAAGCAGTGATGTAATAGAGCAGATGCCCTGACCCCCTGTAGGTTAGGGTTAGTCATAATTATTTCTTTAATGAATGACCCAAAAGGTCTCAATATATAAAACTCAGGTATAGATGGGAAGGCTAAAAGATATTTTTGGATCCTATCTGATGGCTCTTAAGCATAGTCTTTCTTTCCTTCCCCAGGAATTGTGCCGCCAGCACATGGCCACCAAGTCTCTGTTTAGCCGGTCAGAGGCACCGCCAGAACCTTCGAGGGTGAGCAGCATCTCTTCTCAGTTCAGTGATGCTGCCCAGGCCAGTCCCAGCTCCCACAGCAGCACTCCATCTTGGTGTGAGGAGCCCGCCCAAGCCAACATGGACATCTCTACAGGACACATGATTCTGGTTAGGATGGAAGCTAAGGGTCAAGGGGGCTGTAGGAGGAAAGGCAGGGGCTGGCACATAAAGAGTAGAACCAGTTTGATGGGAAGTGATACTTTGGGGAAGTAAGGATACCAAACTGTAACTTATAATCTCAGGCATATATGGAGGATCACCTGAGAAACCGTGACCGACTGGCCAAGGAGTGGCAAGCCCTGTGTGCCTACCAGGCAGAGCCCAATGCTTGTAACATGGCCCAGGGTGATGCCAACCTCAAGAAGAACAGGAACCCTGACTTTGTCCCCTGTGAGTGACCCTGGCTCTACCCTATAAGTGAACTGAACCTGCCCAGTCCCCTTTTTGTTCTAGATTGTTGGGCCAAGGGGTGGTTGGTTACAAGAGGGTATAATCTTGGTATCCATAATGAGGAATTCTTTCTTGTTGAAGGGACTGGTTAGTGGGGGAGGTGCTACTGCCCCAATGACCCAAAGATGGGGTTTGGGGTGGGGGTTCTGTGTAGATGACCATGCCCGAATCAAACTGAAGATGGAAAGCAGTCCTTCTCGGAGTGATTATATCAACGCTAGCCCCATTGTGAGTACTGAACTAACCACCACCAGCAAAAAAAGCCAACCTCAACTCCTATCCCTACCCGAGCTCCTTTATTTTTCCCTAGCTAGTCATCATTTCTATTATGAATTCCACTTTGTCTTAACATCCTCTCTGGCCTCAACCCCTAAAAAGCCTCATCTATTATTATTTTAATAACAGTAATAATTCATATTTATAGAATAGTTTAGAACCTACAAAAAATTTTCCTCACAATAGCCCAGGGAGAGTAGGCATAATAACCATTATCATCTCCATGTTAGGAATAAGACCCAAGGTCACATGACTGATGAGCTAGGATTTAACCCAGGTTTTTCCAAATTCAAACTTCTTTCTGGCATCCTACGCAGTTTCCTCTAGCAACTAAAAGTAAGATCCAACCCCACCCCAACCCCTTCTGCCTCTGGTGCTGTTTTCTGTTCCTAATTGTGATTCTCCCTCACCCTTATATGATGAACCTCACCTAGATTGAACACGATCCTCGGATGCCAGCCTACATAGCCACTCAGGGCCCACTGTCCCACACGATTTCGGACTTCTGGCAGGTGAGTTCCCAAAGGAAAATGGGGATGAATGAGGGCTGCCTAGGGGTTACCCATAGCACTGAGGAGAAGGCAGTGATGCAATAGAGCAGATGTCCTGGCCCCCTGATCCTATGACTCTTCTGACACTGGAAATCTCTCCTCCCTCAGATGGTGTGGGAAAACGGTTGCACTGTCATCGTGATGCTAGCACCCTTGGTAGAAGATGGAGTCAAGCAATGTGATCGCTACTGGCCAGATGAGGGCTCATCCCTCTATCATGTTTATGAGGTTGGGCAGGACCCCAAGAGACCTTGGGAGGAAAGGGAGGGTGAAAGGAAAGGAAAGAAACAAACAGAAAAAGCAAGAAACAGACTCTGTCACAAACTCTTCACCCTCTAAAGAAAGAAGAGAAGGATCCTGGGATTAGAAATTGAGTACCTCCCACCAGCAGCTTTTGACATGTCTAACAACCAGTATTTCTTAAGCATTTGCTTGTTGCCCAGCACTTTGTGGGGTCCCCTATAGAGATAAAAGAAGTTAAGATATGATTCATGCCTGCCAGGAGTTTATAGATTAGCTTGGGTAACCCAAGGAACACACACATATGAAAAATTAACTAGCAAAACAAAGAAACAATAATGGCTTAGAAAAGGATTAATGGCTATAGCAGCTCTTTGATCCTCATAACCAACCAGAGAGCCCAGTGTTGCAGGTATTATTATCTCTATTTTATATATGAAAGAAAGAGAAACTCAGAGCTATTTAGGTGACTTTCCAAAGGCTATGTAGTGATATGAAGTTGGGAAAGAGTACAAAATGAAGTCAGAAGATGTGTGTTCAAATCCTGATCCTGTCTCTTGCTGACTTTCCCTTTCAGGATCTTAGTAAAAGGAGAGAGAGCTGGACTAGTTATTTAATCTCCAAGGACCATTTTAGTCCAATCGAAGCAGTTTATCAATTGAGTAGTATAGGCCAGTCTCAAGGAATAAAAGAAAGGCAGAAACATTCCCAGTCCTGAAGGATCTCCCATTCTAATAGGGGAAACAACATGCAGACAACTATGTATGGACACGATATATTCATGGCAAATGCTATCATGCATGCTTATTACCTTAGGGTAGCTCAAAAGAAGGAGAGAAATTTCTGTCATCTAGGATGATTAAGGAAGACTTCAAAATAAAAAGGCTGAGGGCAGCAAGGTGGATAGAGCACTGACCCTGGAGTCAAGAGGACCTGAGTTCAAATCCAACCCCAGACCCCTAATGATTACCTAGCTGTGTGACCATGACCTTTTTTTGCCTTACAAAAAAAAAGACTGGGTTTGAAAGATTCCAATAGGTGGAGGGGGAAGGTAAGATGGAGAGTAGTCTTCAAATGGGAGTATCAAAGGTTGGAAAGGACAGGATACATACTGGGGACAGTGAGGAAACCATCATACCCATTAACAAAGAGGATCACCTGGAGACTGAGCCCCTTCTCCATGCAGGTGAACCTGGTTTCGGAGCACATCTGGTGTGAGGACTTCCTGGTGCGCAGTTTCTACCTGAAAAATGTGCAGTCTCAAGAGACACGCACTCTCACCCAGTTCCACTTCCTCAGCTGGCCAGCTGAGGGCACCCCAACCTCGACTCGGCCCCTACTGGATTTCCGCAGGTGAGCACCAGGTCTTGAAAGAACAGTAATGGGAAGGGATGGAGCCAGAAATAGATTTGGTCTGGTTTGAGAGAACGGAGGAGAATAAAAATATAATTATTCAGGGTAAGCAATAATATATGTGTCCCTGCTAAGGGAGACCTGGAGCCTTGAGAGAACCAGGATTAGGAGAGAAACCAGAGCCTTGGCGATAGGATCTACTCCCTGGTTTAGATGGGGGGGGGGGGGGTTGTGAAATGGAACTCAAAAAAGGCCCAGTTTACAGTTCTTCATTATCTCCCAGCCTAAACCTTTCCTCCATGGACCAGTTCATAACACCTAGGAAACCCTACCTCATCTCCAGTAATGGGAGGGCAGGAAGTGAAGAATCAGCTAAGTCATAAGATCAAGTTTAAGAATAGAAAGGGTCCCTAAAAGCCATCTAGTCCACCCTCTTCATTTTTTCAGATGAGGAAACTGAGGTCTAGAGAAGTGACTTGCTCAAGGTTATACAACTAGCAAAATGGTAGAGCCAGGATTTGAATTCAGGTCTTCTGACTCCAAATCCACAGCTCTTTTTACTGCACCCTATTGTGCCCTGCCTTAAGGGGCTCACTCTCTGACCTCTCACCCTGGGCTGCTGTCCCCTCTCTGCATCCTTCAATCCAGGACTGTCTTATCTGTGTCCATCTCTTTTCTGGGTCTATTCTAATTCTTTTGATTCTCTACCAGTCTGTTTCTCTCCATTTCCATTTCTCCCTGCTTGTTCTGTCGCCTCAATTGCTCTCCCTTTTCTCTCTGTCTCTGTCTCTGTCTCTCTCTCTCTGTCTGTCTCTGTCTTTCTCTCTCTCTCTCTCTCTCTCTCTCTCTCTCTCTCTCTCTCTCTCTCTCTCTCTCTCTCTCTCTCTCTCTCTCTCCCCCTCACAGCTGCCAGTGTCATTTTTGTGATCTGCAGCTAGTATTCTGGCTTCAGTTGCATAGTCACAAAAGTGATCATTGGCAGGTGTGGCTGCCGCACGGACAGGATGGATGGGCCCCAGGAAAGCCCCAGCAGGTCGCCTGAGAGGACAGGGCCCTGGGGAAAGGGTAGGGAAGAGAGGGAGGAAAAATGTTTCTTAGAGCTTACTGGATCCATTTGGGGGGGTATGGGATGGGAAAGAATCCTTGGCATCTCTTCTATTTCTACCACCACTTTGACTAGATAGACAGAATACTAGGGGTTTTTTTCCCTTGATTCTATATTTCTATAACCCCTACACACACCAATCGGTATTCCATATTGCCCCCACCCTGTAAACCTAGGCACTGGAGAAAGAGAAAAGGGAAACTGAGGCTCATCTAGGAGGTGTGAGCATTTGGCAAGGTGTTCAATGTCAACCTTATACTATTAGACTCCTTTGCTGAAAGAGTCACATATCCCTGCCTACTCCCTCCCCCAATCAGATGAATAACCAGTCTCAGAAGGAGGCTGGTCCTGCAGGAGTCACCTGCCCAAACCTGGCTCCAAGCTTCATCCATCTTCCCCAGGGAGCTGGGAGAGGCTTCAGAGACTAGGCTAGTAGGTCATATAGGTGACTCACCTTTTCTCCCTAATCCTGAGGAAAATCAGGATTTGAGTTTAGCACTGCCAGTATGAGGGGGAGATTGGGATGGGGGGAACCCATAGAGACAATGTGTGATAAGAGACAAATGCTGAGATAAAACAAGGAAGAATGAGCTGTGACTGGACTGTCAGAAAAGAATCTGGGACCTAAATAGACCAAAAGACAATGGACACATGAATCAGCTATGCAATCCCATAGGGACAGAGCTATTTTAAAAATTATATTTTTTCATAAATCCAAAATTTGAAATTAAAATGTTGTATAAGCAACATAGCTTGCTGAAATATGTTTTTCCATTATATTCATTCCCCTGTCAGATTCTGACAAGTATCCATACCAAAGACCACCAATTGATTCCAACAGACCTAAGATTATTCTCTGAAATGCCTTGGTCCTGAGTCAAGAACAGGTCAAGGGCAAGATCACCATGGGGACATATAAGAAATCTAGACTCTTCCCAACATAGAAATACTAGAGACTTCCCACCCCTAACTCCCAAAGACAAGTGCTGCCTTTCTCAGTATCATTTTAACTGAAGTATGACCTCAGATCTTTGGCCCATCCCCTTCCCTGCTCTCCAGTTTTCTTTGTATGTCCCCCTCAAGCCCACTCTTGGGAGTAATTCTCAGAAGTCTTATTAATCCACCCTCCAAACAGGACTAAACAAGGTAACAGTGGGAAGACATTAAGAGCAGAGGTCACTTACCATATTCTTCTCTGTTCATGGAAGGGTCCAGTTCTTCCTAAAATAGACTCCTTAATGACAGGAGACAAACTATATGTCCCTTCCCAGCTGTCTTACACTTTTGTTTGTCTCAGGCTCTTCATGATCTGGCCTCAGTCCACATTTTCAAGCTATTCATTATTTTCATACAACCTATTTTGACCAAACTGAATTTCTTGACTAATCCTCAAATTCTACCTTCCATTCTCAACCTCCGTACATTTAAATGAACCATCCCCTCATGCCCAGAATGTACTGCATCCTTCTCTTGGCCTTTGAAATTCCATCTTCCTTCCTTGTGAAACCCCTCCTGATTTCTCAACATGCCACCCCCAAATATTTTAACATCCAGAAGTCTTAGAAAATCTTTCCTTTGCCCCCTTCACCACTCATTATCTTCAATTATGCTTATCTGTGTATACATGTTGTATCTCCTGAGCAGAATGTAAGTTCTTTGAGGACAGAAAACTGCCCCCTTTACAATCTCAGGCACTTAAACTGAAGTCTTGTGCCTTTGACTCACATCTTATTTTTGTTGTAGGAAGGTGAACAAGTGCTACCGTGGACGATCGTGCCCCATCATTGTACATTGCAGGTAATGTACTGGGTGTGTGTGTGTGTGTGTGTGTGTGTGTGTGTGTGTGTGTGTTATTAAGTCCAATCAGGATAAAAATGGGAGTAGGTATTCAAGGTCTACATCCCGAGCTGCTCCTTCTATGAACCCCCATCCCCCCCCACTGGCCCTTTTTGTCCTCTTACATTGGGGTGGGAGGAGGAATGAACAATAAAGCCAATAGAAAATTGTAGAGACATTCTCTAATAATAGAATTATTAAGGCAGGTCTTTCCAGAATAGCTCCAATCTTATTGGAAGCCCCACAATTTAATCCCTAATTTCCCTGCTTCCTTTTTCTTGGTCTTTCCCCTCAACCTTTGGTCTCCTGAAATCAGCCCTCAAATCTCTTATGACATTTCCAACCCCAATCTCATCCTCTATATTTCCTCCCCCTTTTAACCTGGACCTGAGCCCAAACATTTCATTTCAGTGATGGAGCAGGGAGGACTGGTACTTACATCCTCATTGACATGGTGCTGAACCGGATGGCAAAAGGTGAGGATGTTTCCTTCCCTTTCCCTCATCTCCTGATTGTTTTCAATTGCTCATGTGAGCCCTAAATCTTCCCAACTTTTATCTACCAATATAGTTCTTTCAGGCCTTTGGGAGGGATGGGTTATCATATCACAGTGTTCTCTTTCAGTCTCCTTCTAGAATGCCTAACATTGCCTGAGACCCTTGTTCTTCAGGGGTCTCCACTCCACCACCACCCTCCCCCCAATTTCCTATGTCTCCTTCTCTATCAGGAGTGAAGGAGATTGACATTGCTGCTACTCTGGAGCATGTTCGAGACCAGCGGCCAGGACTGGTCCGCACCAAGGTGACTCTCTTCCCCTTGTCCCTGCATTCACCCAACCTCTCAACTCTGGCTTTTTTGGGGACCATATGCCCACTTCTTGGCCCATGTCAGCTGATATAGCTGACATTCAAGAAGCAATCTGTACTCCCATCCCTTACTCTCTCCTCCATGTCTTGATCTTAGCTATTTCTATCACCAGTCCCCAAATTATTCAGGCTGCTCTTTCTGGCAGGAGTTTCTAGCTCCTCCAAGGCCTGGCCCTGGTCCTCTAACACAGTTCTCTCCCCCTCTCAACAGGACCAATTTGAATTTGCACTGACAGCAGTAGCAGAGGAAGTAAACGCCATTCTGAAGGCTCTGCCTCAGTGAACCACCCTGCTGTTTCTGCTTCCTGCCCCTCCTGTGGGCATGGTTCAACCCTTGTGCTCCTTCATGGTCTATACAAGCATCTCTGTCCTCTGCCAGTATCCCCTACTCTATATGTCCTGCCCCATTCTACCCTGGGCTTCTCAGAGCTGACCCTGAACTCCTCTCCAAAAACCGGAGTGGGAGTCAGATCTTTCTCCTATATACCCTAGATCTCAGGGGTTTCCGCATTCAGGAACCCCGGGTTCAACTAAAAGGCAGTTGTCTGCAAGATAAAAGAAGGGAGGGGGAAAGGAAGGCATACTTTATACCTACGGGTTTCCTTTCTTCCTCTGCTTGGCCTTCCACTTCCTGTCTCCCCAAGGGCCCCAGGGTCATGAGGGATTGTCTCTTTATTATACACCATCAGTATGAGTAAAAGTGTTGGGGGGTCTCCAGCCTTGAGCTCCTCTCTTCCTAGCTAACCATCCTCCCAGTTCCTTATAAAATCTTTAGCCCTCCCTGCCCTCCGCCCAGGAAGGAGGGAGTCCAGGCTGGTTCTCTACTACAGGACTGTGACTCACTGGCATCCTGCTCTTTCTGGGTCATCCCTCTTCCCTCTCCCAACTCATCCCAACCCAACCCAGCAACCCTGACCAGTCTGCCACTCAACTTTTCCCTCCTCCAGTGGCACATCAACGTTTCTAGAAAGATCTAATTTTGTATCAATGTGAATAAAGTCCATGTTTTGTCTGTGCAGCTGCAACTCTGCTTCCTGCCTATCTCTGTCTTCCAGACTTCCAAGACCTACCCCAGCCTCTTGTCTGTTTCTCCCAGCTCTGGGGCTTGGTTACCTGCCAGGTTTATCTTCCTCTCAATAGAAAATGTTAATAGCTCTTTCTTGGGGTTCCTCTTCCTTCTGGACTACCTTGATGTCCTATGGTCCCCCAAATCACCCCAATCTCTTTACCCCTGGAGGCCTTTCTTCCATGAACCACCTACCCTAAAGCAAAGTTTATTTCATATGCTTATCAGGAGGAGACTTGTTGCTCATTGAGTGGAATGCATTCATTTTACAGATAGAGAAACTGAGGCACAGAAAAGAGACTTTTTCCCAAGGCCTCAGATTTCATCAGAGCTAGGTTTAAAACCAAAGCCTGCCAGTTTTCTGTTAAGTGTCCTTTTCACTACAGCCCAAATGTGGAACCAACCACATGCAGGACAGATTCACTTATACCCCTGCAGCTAAACATTTGGGGGCTAGTTTTGAAAAGCTTGAGTCAGGGACAAACACTGCAACTCCTCCTTCCCCTTCACACCTGTCCAAGCAGGTTGTGCCGAATTGAGTGTTGGTTAGATAGCACAAATCCTCCAAGTGTCTGCACTTAGGGTTCCTGGAGGGCATCCCAGGTCCTGGCTCAGGAGACCCACATGTGACCATCTGTCTAAATCTGTTCACATTTAAAAAGTGTTTACATTCTCATTTGATCTCTTAACCTAGTGAGAGGGATGCTAATATTCCCATGTTACAGATGGAGAAACTGCAGCTCAGGTTACATGACCTGCCCAGGGGCACACATCTAGTGACGGGGCATTTGAACCTGATGGCAGAAGTCCTGTACTCTGTACAACACACCGTGTTTCTTCCCCCCGATGTTGAGCAGATGCAGGAAGCAGGTCTAAGACTAGAGTCAAATCTGAGCTGCTAAGTACCCCAGAGGGTTCCAAAACTGAAGCCAGTTCTGAAGGGAGATTTGTCCATGGAGCAGATAGAGCTTCCACAGTTCCTTCATTCAGACTTGAATAGGCAATAGGCTACTTTGAATTGCCCCTCCCATCTTTACTGGAGCTGATGCATGAAAGGAGCTTCCAAAGGTAGCCAATACAGTCTCCAAATATCAGGTTTATTGATTTCCAGTGTTTCACTCATGAATCTGCATTAAGCACACACTGGCCCAGTGGGCCTTCACAAGCTGGACATTGAGGGAGATTCAGGCCTTCTCCACCCCTAGCTTCCCCCCCCCCCAACTTCCTAGAGGCTCCACTAGGTAGAGAAGAGGAAGGGCAGCTCAGTCATCATAAACGGAAGAGGATTAGAGGCTGGAGGAAGTCAAACAAGCTGATGCTTGTTGATACAAGCCCTTCCACTCCCTCTCACAAGCACCATTCAACGTCCCTAGCATAACTCACACTCACAGCCTGTTGGAGCCAATTTCATTTTCCCACTCCGCACCCCATTCCTAACTCCACACCCCACCCAACAACTCTCCAGTGCCCCACCCATCCCTCCCCAGCCACCGCCTTCAGAGGCCTCTCCTCCATCAGCTGGTCCTCCTACCCTTCAGGCAGCACGTTGGGAGCGTGGCTGGTTTGCTTTCCAGGCCTCATCACTGCACGGATAAATGAGGCTTCTCCCTCCCATCCTTTCTCCCCCAACCCCAATCTCAGAGGCTCTCTCCTGTTCCTCCCCCATCCATTGGAGCCCCCTAACTCCAACCCAATTCTCCCTTTCTCCAATAGACCCCACACACTCTCCACCTCTATGAGGGACAGGATCCCTCTGTGTTGTCACAGGAAACAGGCAACCTGTGGCTGCTACTGGTGGAAACTGCATGTCCTAAGATGCATTATTCCTCCCACACCACTTCAACAGTTTGACCCAGGCAATCTATGACGGGGTACATAGCATTATGGGACATGTAGTTTCTAAGGGCTACTGAACACAGCTACCACCGTTAACCCACCCGCCCACTTGCCCCTGAAGCACACCATCCAGGCCATGGCTCAGAGCTCAGCATGGATGGGGGAGAGGAATGGAGGGGAATCCCCCCACCCTGCACCCAGGGAAGGGCGACATCCTGAAGGAGCTTTGCGATGGCTCTGGGTCCCGGACATCCAGTTCAGAATACATCTGGGGAGAAAGCAGGGCAGGGATGACAGGAAAGAAGGGTCAGTGCCAAGCAATCTGGAGCAGAGTACAGCAACCAAATCCAAGGGCTCTCCCTGAAGCTATATCCTTGGAGTTCAGATGAGGGGAGGAACTATAGTGTCTCCACATGGGCCAAGCCTTGGTGATCATCCTTTATCCCATACCATCCCTCTCTCTTCCGGGCATCCCATTTTCCAACCAGTCCAGAGGCCCAGTGGGGGTAAGAACAGCTAGAGGAAGAAGGGAATCATCTGAGCTGGGGTCAGTCGGGGGAGGGGGTTACAGAATGTATAGTTTAGCCGCCTTAGTCTACCTACCCTGGAGACCCACGGCCTTTTCAGCTTCTTCCTCATTCAGCGCCTAGGCCTTGTAGGGGAAGAGGGAAAGGGAAGGGTATCTTAGCCAGCCAGCCAGCAGGGAAGGGGGGAAGAGAGAACTTTCTGAGGAAGGAGAAGCAGTGGGTACAACTTCAAGGAATTGTAGGAGGGAAGCAACAGAGACAAGTCAGATCTCACTGCATCTTAGTCCTCACCCTCGAACCACCCATGTGGCTAGGGGCAGACGATCTACAACTGTACGAGAGGAACAAAGGTTGGTACTTATATCATCTTTCACCACCACCACACAAGGACAAATTCTCCCAGACCACAGTGTGCCACCCAAGACAGGATCTGGGGTAAGTCTAGGCTGATCCCTTCCCTATAAACCCCACATCACATGTAAAAGATGGAAATGAGTCTCAGGGACAGAATTCTCTTACAACCAGCCCATACCACTGCTCCCAGGTTCTCTTTCTAAAGGTCCTGTGAACCCCTGCCCAAGGGTAATCTCCCTGTTCCTGATGAACTTTTCCCTTCCAGTAACTAAGCCCAGGTCTCATCTGACAGAGCCTGATCTTCTGCACTGATATAAGCCAAAGAACAGTATCAACAGTAGCAATGGCAGCAGCAAAGCCCATGGCCATAGCAGACTCAAGTCCAAGTTAGGGCTAATGGTTAAGAAGGAAAGCCCAAGGGGCCATGGAGATGAGGTTGGAGCTTAGACAGTGTTAGGGGGATAAACTGAACTCCATCTGTGAGGGAAGAACCTCCCAGGGAGCTGACTTAAGGTGATAAGGCAACCAGTCTTCAGAGGATGAGACAGCGAGATGCCTTATCCTCAGAAGCCAGGCTGGGTTCTCTGGCAACTCTCTGTGCCCCTTCTTGAACCACCCCCACATAGGGAGCCTGGGCCCAGGTCTCAGGATGTCCCTGCCATTGGTGGGCCCACTGCCCACCTGCAGACTTCTTCTCAGATGCCGCTCGGGCCCGGGTCTCCGGACTCTTCGGCTGTGGGTGGCCCCGCCGCCCACCTGCGGCCTTCTTCTCGGCTGCTTCCTGGGCCCGGGTCTCAGGACTTCCCTGCCGTTGGCCGGCCCGCCACCCACCAGTGGCCTTCTTCTCAGCTGCCTCATGAGTCCGGGGCTCAGGACTCCCCTGCCGTTGACCGGCCCACCACCCACCAGTGGACTTCTTCTCGGTTGACTCCTGGGACCGGGTCTCAGGAGTCCCCTGCCGTTGGCTGGACCGCCACCCACCAGCGGCCTTCTTCTCGGCTGCCTCCTGGACCCGGGGCTCAGGACTCCCCTGCCGTTGACTGGCCCGCCACCCACCAGTGGACTTCTTCTCAGTTGATTCCTGGGACCGGGACTCAGGAGTCCCCTGCCGTTGGCTGGACCGCCACCCACCTGTGGCCTTCTTCTCTGTTGACTCCTGGCCCCGGGGCTCAGGACTCCCAGGCCTTTGGCTGGACCGCCACCCAACAGTGGCTTTCTTCTCTGTTGACTCCTGACCCCGGGGCTCTGGACTCCTCTGGTGTTGACCACCAGTCCGCCACCCACCAGTGGCCTTCTTTTCTGCTGAATCGTGGGTCCAGGGCTCAGGACTCCCCTGCCGTTGGCTGGCCCGCCACCCACCTGTAGCCTTCTTCTCTGCTGCATCGTGGGTCCGGGGCTCAGGACTCCACTGTCGTTGGCCCGAACGCCACCCACCAGTGGCTTTCTTCTCTGTTGACTCCTGGCCCCGGGGCTCTGGACTCCTCCGGTGTTGACCACTGATCCGCCACCCACCAGTGGCCTTCTTTTCTGCTGAATCGTGGGTCCAGGGCTCAGGACTCCCCTGCCGTTGGCTGGCCCGCCACCCACCTGTGGCCTTCTTCTCTGCTGCATCGTGGGTCCGGGGCTCAGGACTCCACTGTCGTTGGCCCGAACGCCACCCACCAGCGGCTTTCTTCTCTGTTGACTCCTGGCCCCGGGGCTCTGGACTCCTCTGGCGTTGACCACTGATCCGCCACCCACCCGTGGCCTTCCTCTCAGCTGACTCCTGGCCCCGGGGCTCAGGACTTTTCTGCCGTTGGCCAGACCGCAACCCACCAGTGGCCTTCTTCTCAGACATCTCATGGGGCTGGGTCCCAGGACTCCCATGCTGTTGACTGCCCCGCCGTCCACCTGAATATTTCTTTTCAGCTGCCTCCTGCTCAGATAAGCTGTAGGCCATTGCTAGCTGCATGTCCTCATCTTCATCAGAAGGTTCACTGTCTGAGAAGTCTAAGAAATGGAACGGCTTGGACCGTACCCCACTAGATTCTTTGGCCGATGGCTTCTGGTCCCGGCGACTTAATTCCAGTCCCAGTGCCAAGTCATCGGGGAATCCTGTAGGAGATAAAATTCTACCTGATCTCTAGGCCAGTACCTATAATAGGTTCTCACTTATGTGTCTCTGCATATCTCCAACTGTATTCTCCCCCTCTGCACCATGTTACTAGAGTACTCCAAAAAAGTAGGCTGTACCTTCTCAGAGTTCTTCCCATAACCATGGGTAGCCCCAACCCTTTAAAACTCCTGCTCTATGAATAGGCCAAAGGACAACTTCTCCCACCCAATAAGAAGCCCAGAAAGAGGAGTAGAAGCTAGGAATTTCTGTCTAGGAGTATGCTAGCTCTTACCATTGACAAGGACTGACTTCAGCTGCCCATCTTCCTCAACCTCCACTCGTTCCTCTCCATTCTCCCTGATTCTGTAATAAATGGCACAGTTACTTTCTCTGGGTTGTACTCCACACACCAACATTCTCCTCCCCAGACTCCCCACAATCTCCAAACTCCTGCCTCTAAATTTCCCTCCCCATCCATTTAAGAACCAGAAGGGTCCTCAAAGACCATCCATTCTACCCCTTGAGGAAACCCTGGAGGAAATAGTGGCCCAGAGATGAAGCACTACTAAAAGTCACACAAAGACTAAATAACAGATCCAGAATGAAAAACTAAGTTGAGAGTCTCCCAATCCAGGATTACATATTTTGTCCACATCCAGTGCTACAGGAAGCCCTACCTTCGGGTCGTAATTCGACGGCCATTAACAAAGGTGGTAGAGGTGGTCACAGAACGTAGGGTATGGACCCCAGGACTGAAGGAGAAGGATGAAGTAAAGGCTGTAGAGATGAGGGGAAAGGAGAGGAAAAACAGATTCATCCAATAGTTGGAGGCTCCAGCAGAGAAAGGACTGGATTTAGGTAGCAGCTATGGAACCAATTGAGCATGCCTCCTGAGACCATCTAACTAGGAAGACTTCTGGAGAAAAGTGGAGTAAGCTAAGAGTCTCTGGACAATCGAGTAAATATTGGAAAGTTGGCCAAAGAAGGATAAAAGGTTAGAATTGAAGGATTGAGGATTTTAGGGACTGGAATGTGAAGGAATAGCAATATCTACCTGGGCCAGAAGAGAAGGGAGACGAAAAACCAAAAAAGGCTCTGTGATGTCCTGAACCCAGACTTGGGCCAAAGTCATCTGCAAACAGCAAATAACTCTCTCAATATTGATAGGACAGAAGATTCTCACCAAGCTTACTCTTAAACTTCCCTTAATTTTCCCCTTGTGTGAAAGACTCCAAAGAGATTATCCCCTCTCCCCATAGTGCTACTTTAGAGCTCATCCCTGAAAATTGTTTTTGCCTCAGGAATTTGATCTTCTCACTCCCACCCTTAGTTTTAAACATCACAGGATGGAAGAGGGATATCTGATCACCTACTCACCAAAAAAGTCAGCAAATGGGTCTTGGCCCCCAAAAAATTCCCTGAAGACATCCTCAGGATTTCGGAAGGTGAAAGTGAATCCACTGGATTTGCCAAATGAAGATCCTGAACCTGCTAAGGGGTGGGAAGGACAGGACAACTATGTGGCCCACTACCCCAAATGGAGATACAATTGCTCCCAAGGCAAACACACTCAAGAGATGGTAACTAGGCTTAATAATCCTCATTTACTATTTCCCCTTCCTAGCCCACAAGGCACTCACCATCTCATATACCCACTTGCTCCCTTCCAAATCTACCTACCAGACCCAGACAGTCCATCTTTGCCATGGCGGTCATAGAGGTCCCGTTTATTCCCTAAAAAAAAAAAAAAGTGAATGTCAGCTCTCCCTATTGGTTGTGGTTAACAACACCATTATTTCTTTTACTCCCTCCCCTCAATGCCATAATCCTAGGACCATTTGTGAGCTGTCTGAGGTTGTCCCTTAGGGGGAAGGGGGAAGTGGTCTTGTAAGAGGTAGGAGAGATATATGCAAAATGAATGAGGATTAAAGCCCCCTCAAAAAAAACAACAAAGAAAATTCCAGAAGTTCCATCAGAGAGGATGTAGAATATACATTATCCCAGAGAGACCTGCAAATTGAAAGAGAAACAGTCAAGGAGAAAAAGGAATCCATAATGGAAGGGGTAAATGGTTACAAGAACAGTTGAACACGACAGTCTGCAATGAACCAGTCTTCAGGCCCTTACTGTCAGACAAAACTTCATAGGCCTCTGCAACTTCTTTAAACTTCTGCTCTGCAAATTCCTTATTGTCAGGATTCTTGTCTGGATGCCACTGCAGTGCCTTCTTTCTGTAGCTACAAGGGGGAATAGGGGCCAGTGTGAGAGGGGGTCCTCCTGGGATTCCATCTCTCTTCCCATCCCCTTTTTGCCCCAAATCGCTAGGTTTCTGCTCTGCCATTTCATTCTCCACAAATAAATCTTAATAGGCAATTCACCCCCACCCTCCTACTTTCTTGTTTATTTTTTTCCACACTGTTGTCGTTGACCTCCTCCTCCTCATCGCTGAGCTGTTTAAGTGGAGTCCATCTCTTCATGACACCAGTTGGGCTTTTCTTGGCAAAGATACTGGAGTGGTTTGCCACATTTGTTTTAACTGTTGTATATCCTTTCAGTAGTTATAGTTCAGCTGCCCAACAAGAGTGTAAACTTCAGGAAGACAGAGATTGTGTTTTAGGCTTTTCTATCTAACCCTCCACCCTGCCTTACCCCCTCCAACATCTAACATCCTGGATGCGGCAGGTACTGAGTAAATCACCTCCCAGGGATCTCCCCAGAAGTCCAGTGATGGGACTCCACTTTCCCTAAGTATTACCCGTTCAGTTCCACTTTTAATCCATCCCATGATAAGTAGAGTCCCTAAGTCTGAAAGCAAACCACCCAGGGACAGCTCCAGCAAATGGAGAAACCCAAAATCTTATGCTGGCTTCAGGAAGGGAACCTTCAGCATAAGCCACAAGAGCATTTTCTTAACCTTAGATCAGCTTGTCACCTTACAGATAAGGGACATGAATGTCAGAATGATGGATTCATTTGTTCATGATCAGTTTTTTTTTGGGGGGGGTTATTTTTTTTTTGGCACGGCAATCAGAATTAAGTGACTTGCCCAAGGTCTCACAGCTAGTGTCAAAGTGTCGCTGGGTGCTCTATCCACTGTGGCAGTTAACTGCTCCTTGCACCCATATTAGCAATAGAGTCTAAATTCAAACCCAGGCCCTCTGGTTCCAAGGCCAGTCCTTTTTTCACTCTATGACACCTTCATTTTGCTATAGCTTTCTCACATTGCTTCCTCAATCCCGGAGACTTGGAGAAAGCCCCAGAGCTTTGATTGAACCCTGCTCTCTCACTGTAGGCCCTGGTGCTGGGGACTTGGAGAAAGCCCCAGAGCTTTGATAGAACCCTGCTCTCTCACTGAAGGCCCTGGTGCTGGAGACTTGGAGAAAGCCCCAGAGCTTTGATAGAACCCTGCTCTCTCACTGCAGGCCCTGGTGCTGGAGACTTGGAGAAAGCCCCAGAGCTTTGATAGAACCCTGCTCTCTCACTGCAGGCCCTGGTGCTGGGGACTTGGAGAAAGCCCCAGAGCTTTGATAGAACCCTGCTCTCTCACTGCAGGCCCTGGTGCTGGGGACTTGGAGAAAGCCCCAGAGCTTTGATAGAACCCTGCTCTCTCACTGCAGGCCCTGGTGCTGGGGACTTGGAGAAAGCCCCAGAGCTTTGATAGAACCCTGCTCTCTCACTGCAGGCCCTGGTGCTGGGGACTTGGAGAAAGCCCCAGAGCTTTGATAGAACCCTGGAGAAAGCCCCAGAGCTTTGATAGAACCCTGTTCTCTCACTGCAGGCCCTGGTGCTGGGGACTTGGAGAAAGCCCCAGAGCTTTGATAGAACCCTGCTCTCTCACTGCAGGCCCTGGTGCTGGGGACTTGGAGAAAGCCCCAGAGCTTTGATAGAACCCTGTTCTCTCACTGCAGGCCCTGGTGCTGGAGACTTGGAGAAAGCCCCAGAGCTTTGATAGAACCCTGCTCTCTCACTGCAGGCCCTGGTGCTGGGGACTTGGAGAAAGCCCCAGAGCTTTGATAGAACCCTGTTCTCTCACTGCAGGCTCTGGTGCTGGCTTGCCAGTAGGAAGTTTCCTGGGACTAAGAGAAGCCTCGCTGATGCCCAGGGATGGGGGCACTTACGCCTTCTTGATGTCATCAGGGGAGGCACTTGGAGAAACATTCAGGATCTCGTAGTAGGATGTCATAGCAGCTCGTCTGTCTATCTGTCTCTAATGAGGCTGCAGAGAAGGAATTTGTCAGTAAGAGACTAGAGCCCCAAGTGATGGGGAGGAACCTAGTCCTCCAGGGAGCGATCCGAGGGAGCTTTCCCGGAGGGCTGGCTGCCCAACTAGGGCACGGAGCAGACCTCAGGCACGGCTGGCCCGAGCCCAGCTCCCTGGGCTCACTTTCGGCAGCCCCCTCCCCTGGAAACCGGAGCCATCCCTGCCCCGGCCCCCGCCCGGCCCCCGCCCGAGCCCCCCAGCCCCCGGGCCAGGCAGCCCCCCGCCCCTGTCTGGGAGCTGCTAACACTGGCTGCCTTCGCTCTCGGCTCGGGCTCCGGACTGCGCAGCTGGGGCCGGCGCGAGCATGCGCCCGGGGCGGGGAAACCACTAGACGGAGTCGAGCCGGCTCCGGGGCCCGCCTAGGAGACGGGGGAGGGGAAGGGGGCCGGGGAGCCCAGGCCGAGGCGGAGGCGGAGCCCGGGGCTATTCTGGGCTCGCCCCAAGACAGGCCCAGGCAGAGACGGACACGCTCCGAGGATGACGCACTCTGGAAAACAGAGGGCCGGCCGGCCGACAGGCTCCCACAAACAAGATGCCGGGCTCCCTCTGGCATTGGGGCGCTGCCAAGCAGCCACGGCCCGGCCCGGGCGCACGGCCCTCAAGGACCCCGCAAACTTAAAACCTGCGGATCCGGGCTCTGGAGCTGCCAAGGACTCAACTCCCCAAACAGAGGAGGAACTGGGGCTCAGAGAAGTGACTTAGCCGAGGTCACCCCTACACACAGAGCTGGGATTGGAACCCAGACACCCTGATCCCGTCTTAAGTGCCTGCTACTTGCCACGTTCTAGCTGTGTGACCTTGGGCAAGTCACTTCATCCTGACTGTCTCCCACCCAGGGCTATTTTCAGGCGTCCTGATTCTCATCTAGCCACTGGCCCCAGATGGCTCTGGAGAAGGTGAGGCTGGTAACTTAGCACAGCATCTGATCGCTCAAATCCAATTCATATGCTTGTCATAGCATCACCTCCCTGATGTCAGGGCCTTCTTTGAGAATAAAGGGCAGGAGGTGGTTAGGTGGTACAGTGGATAGAGCACTGGCCTTGGAGTCAGGAGGACCTGAGTTCAAATCCGACCTCAGACACTTAATAATTACCTAGCTGTGTGGCCTTGGGCAAGCCACTTAACCCCATTGCCTTGCAAAAACCTAAAAAAAGATAAAAGTGATGGAAAATGAAGGACAAACATCATCATCAAACATCATCCTTACTTTCAAGAAGAAACTGAATTTTAACTCAGATCCCCTGTTTTCAAACCCAACAGTCTCTTTTTCTTTTTTTTTCCAGATTTTATCTGATATAGAGTTCCAAATTATCTCCTCCCTTCCCCCACTCACTGAGAAGGCAAAAAAAAAAAATAAAATCCATCACAAATATGTAATGTCAAACAAATTTCTGCATGAACCATGTTCCCCAGCCACTATCCCAACCCCTTCAAACTCAAAATTGATTTTTTTTCCTTTTAAGCTTTAAGTGACTTGCCCAAGGTCACACAAGCCAAATTGATTTTTAAATAATACTTTATTTCCCCCCATTACATGTAAGCACAATTTTTCTTTTCTTTTGCTAGGTGATCAGGATTAAATGACTTGCTCAGGGTCACACACCCTGCTACCATATTCTCTTTTACAGATGAAGAAATGGAGGCAAATAGGTCTAAATGACTTACCCAGGGTAACATAGCTAGCAAGGACATACAACCCAGAAGGTATGTGCCACTCCATCCTCATTTTACAGATGATGAAATGGAGGCAAATAGGTTTAAGTGACTTATCCAGGGTCACACAGCTAGTGAGTATTTGAGGCTGGAATTGAACTCAGGTCTTCCTAAATCCAGGACTTTGTGCTCTACCCACTGTGCCATCTAGCTCCCCCTAAAGATAATTTTTACCATTCATTTAAAAAAAAATTTTGAGATCCAAATTTTCTCTTTCTATCTCTCCCTCACCCCCCCTCCCCAAAGTAAGCAATTTGATATGTTATACACATTCAAACATGCAAAACCTATTAGTGTTTAAATTGATTTTATAAGTGTTATGGAATGCCAGACACTGCTACTTTTGGGAAATAAAAAAGAATATCGTAGGAAACAAAAACAAATCATCTGAATAATCCCCCTCAAGGAGTTTAATTTCTTCTAGCAATAGCAGTAAGATCCTTCAGAGGGTGGTTAGAAGAGACAGTCACTTAAAGGCATTATTTCTTCCCCAAATTTATTCCTTCTAAATTCTCCCCCAACTCAGAATCACCAGGTTCCATCTCTTAATCCAAGTGCAGAGAGCTTGATTTGAGTGAGCCTCTGCTTAGTTTTATCTAGTTCTCAAACATTTCTTAAACATCTACCCTGTGCCAACACTTTTGGAAACTGATGGATACAAAAGAATTTTAAACATGGTCTGGGTCCTCTCAGTCCTACCTCCTAATCTTGTGTCCCCAAAGACTTAGTCTCATTTCCTTTCTCTACCCTCCCTTTTATTGATGTCATCAGACCCCTTGGGTTCAATTAGCATCTCTAGGCAAATGACTTCCAGACCTATATATCCAGCAGTAATCTCTCCCCAGAGTTCTAGTTAGGCATCATAAATTGCCTGTTGAATAACTCCCAATTGATATTCCACAATCATCTCAAATTCCACATACTCTAAATGGAACTCATTATCTATTCCCAACCCCACCTGCCTCCCTTTCCTCCAAACTTCTCTATTTCTGCTTAGGACATCTGTCCTTTTCAGTCACCCATGTTTGCAGCCTCTCCCTAACCTCTCCATGCCCAGTGAATTGGGAAGCATTGTCAGTTCTAACCACCACCACCCCTTTCCTTCTTTATATTCACATGGCCATCTCTTTGGTCTGGGCTTTTGTCTCAAGTAGTAAAATGATGTAGAGAAAGTTAGTGTATAGAACACTAGATTTGAAGTCAAAAAGATCTGTGTTCAAATCCAGCCTCAGACACTCACTAGCTGTGTGATCCTGGGCCTGTGTGACCCTATTTGTCTCCATTTCCTCATCTATAAAATGGGGATGTAGCAGCACAACCCTTCCAGGGTTGTAGTGAGGATCAAATGAGGGGATATTAATGAAGCATGATGTAAATACTGTTATAAATAACCTTCTACTTGTATTTCCTAATTCTGGCCCCTGATCTCAACAACCTATCCTCCCAATATCTGCCAAAATTATCTTCTCAGGGTGCAGGATGGACCAGATCACTCTCCTGCCCAGGGAATCTCCTGTGGCACCCTGGTGCCTCTAGGATAAAATACAAGTTCTTATGTTTAGTAGAAAAGATCCTTCACAGTCTGGCTCCAACCAACTTTTCCAAATTTATTTCAATTCCTCCTTTTCATGAGTTCTGCGTTTCAGTTAAGCCAGCATATGTGGTATTCTCAAACCCAGAATTTCTTCCTGCCTTTTTACAAGCAGTAGTCAATCTCCCACTTGCCATCCAAGTTCCCTGTTGCTTCTACTCCTTGTCTTTCTTCAAAGTTCAACACAAGCTACATCTATAGGAAGCCTGTCCTGATGTCCTGAGTCATTTGTGTTCTTTCTCCTCAAATAATCTTGTAGAATGGAAGCTCTTTGAGGGCAAGGACTGGCTTTCATTTTGACTTTTTATCCCCATGCCTGGCAAAATCCTTGGCACTTTGTAGACACTTAAATGCTTATTGAATTGATGTTTATGCTCCAATTTCAAGATAAAAATATTAACACATAAAGCCATAGCCTTTAAAAAGAGATTGAGAAAAAATAGTTAAATTTTGTCTGTCCTAGGTCTTCCACTTTTCAGTAACAAAGAATACTTGCCCACCCTCTTATCCTGAACCTTCTCTCCTGGCACTTCTACTCTCTCAATTTTTCTCCTACCTTCTTTCTCTGCTCCTTTTCAATTTCCTTTACTGGTTCACCATCTTCTTCCCTCCCCCTAAGTGTGGGTCCCCCAAAGCTCTGTCCTGAGTTTTCTCCTGCTCCCCTCTTTTCCTTGATGAGCTCATCCTGTTTCCATGGATTCAATTGTCACCTCCTTACACATGACTCTAAAAATCTATGCATCCAACCCAGCTCTAAGCACTCTAATCCTAAACCTCCAGCTGCTTGCAGCACATATCCACCCACATATCCCATCGGCATCTCCAACTCAACATGTCCCAGACCAGACAACTTTTCAAACCTCCTCTCACCTTCTCCTTTTCTATTGTGGGCATGCATCAGCATCTTTCCAGTCATTCAGGGCCAAATCTCAGCTTCATCATAGACTTCCCTTCACCCATACAGGCCACAAACAATCAGTTGCCAAGCCCTGTCAATTCTGTGGACATCACATTTTTCACATGCATTCTTCTCTCTCCATCCCCCACTACTACCTCATCATTTCTCACTTAGATATTCAAAATGCCTTTTGTCTCTCTCCACTCTATTCCCTTTTCCCAAAACTGCAAATATAATCTTCCTAAGGCACAGATCTAACCTATACTCCACCCCATCTCCCTCAAAAACCTTTCAGTGGCTCCTCACTGCATAGTTATGTGTGTTCCAAAATCTATTGGTTCTCTTCCTCTCATTCACACCACCAACATCAACAAGTATTTAATGAACACCTGCTATGTGCAGATCCCTGACTAATTAGTGAAATAAAATGAAGTTTGATATATCTCTACCTTAGGAAACAGGAAATACTCATGAATGAGTAAACAGGAATATCATACCAATAGTCGATAGATGTTAAAATAAACTATATAGATAATAAGCACTATAATGTAGGTCATTACAAATTTGACCTACTCTCACATGCTCTGGCATGATTCATGAGCATGACTCATGGATCATGAGTGGAGTTGAGTTGAGTTTCCCTGACCATTTCTGGCAGGCCACTGGTGCTCTGATGTGATACTGGAGGACTTCGTGTTTTGGAATGATTTAGCAATATCTTGGTCCCTGTGATGACAGAAGAAGGGTGATGTTTCAAAAGAGGACTGGCTACTGAGCCAAAAAGAACCATCTTCTCAGGAAGAGACTTCCTTTATTGATCTCTTTTCTCATTTCCTGAGTATGCAGTGACCTCATAAAATTCTCTTTGATTTCCTATAGGGGTACTTCTCTACCCCTACTATACCCCTATCCCCTCTTTATTAAATGTTAAAATGCTAGAAAGCTAGAGTACATTTTCATCTAAGTGAACTTGAATTGGGACCTTGAGGTCCTAGATGCATCTTTGACTTTTTGTTTCTCTCCTTAAGCATAGATGGCTAAGTGGTGATCTTTATATAAATACTTTCTACTTTGAAAGCTTCCTTGGGAATTCAATAAGCCAGGAGATTACAAGTCCCTTGGTCAGAACTGATCAGCCACATGAGTTTTCTAAAACTATATCCTTCCTGAGAAGATTATCACGAATAAAGTAATGACCCCAACTCCTGATCTGACTTACAAGGTGTGAATCTTGAGGGAGTTGTTCAGTCAGTGCAGAATCAAGATGAAGGTGAAATGGATGTTCAGAAATCCCATTGTCTTATGGCTTAAGTTCTAAGTATCAATTTTTGAGTCTACATTTCCTGACAAGTGAAACTATGACTTGACTCATCTTCCTATCAGTGATCATCTTCTTCCAGATCATCTTCTTTTCCTTCTCCTCTTCCTCCTCCTTAATCCCAAATGCCTACAAAAGAAGAAGGAGGAGGAAGAGGAGAAGGAAAAGAAGGAGAAGGAAAAACTAAGAAGAGGAATGCTGATGCAGGAAGTTCCCTTTGCTGTTGCTCAGCTTCCTATGACAATTGCAGAGATACAAACATGAATGCCAGGTGCCCATGCTCAAGAAAGAAAGGTAAAAAAAGGTAGCCAGGGGCCCGAAGCCCAGGCTCAGGTTCACTCTAGCTGTTTGATTGAACCATCAGCCCTGATGGTTCAGAAAATACCTTCTCCCCCAAACTTCATAGGCAATAACAGAGAGAGTTCCTTACCAACTTTCTAGAATCAAGAAGGAAAAAACCCAAGATTAGAAGTTATCTTTCCTTTTACAATCTAATGAATGAATGGTTCATTCTGGACCAGTGGCTAACAGACTAAAAATAAACCCCACCTCCCTTACTCCTGTCAGGGAGGAATCAGGAAAGAACCAATAAGGAAATTGCTTCTTCACTTCAAAACACAAATCCTCTAGCACTGAGCCAATTATCATCAGAAGCAGCAAAGGAAACAAAGACTACACATGCACAGGATCCATAGAACGGAAGTTGCTACATAAAGAACTGGAAGCCAAGTGAGCAAACTTCAATTGGAAAATTGTGTTATTTAGTCATGTTCAACTTTTTTGACCCTGTTGGGGTTTTCTTGGCAAAGATTCTGGGATAGTTTGCAATTTTCTTCTCCAGTTCACTTTATAGATGAAGAAACTGAGACTGGATCAGGTCTGCCTGATGCCAGGCTGCTATATTGGGGAATGAAAAACAACAAATAAAAAAAAATTCAGGGAAACATGGGAACACTTACATATGCATAAGCAGAGCTAAGAAAACAATATGCACAAGGATGACAGCAATGTAAATAAAAAAGAGAATACAATGAAACTTTTGTTGGTGGAATTGAGAACTGATCTAACTTTTCTGGAAAGCAATTTGGAATTATGTCCAAAGGGAAAAAGAAACATCAAAAATCCCTTTGATCCAGCAATACCACTGCTAGGTCTAAACTCCAGAGGATAAATAACTCACAAAAATATTCATAGTAGCTCTTTTTGTAGTGGCAAAGAATTGGAAATTTAGGAGATGCCCATCAATTAGATAATGACTAAGCAAATTGTGGAATACAAATATGATGTAATATTATTATTCTGTAAGAATATTTATGTATGGGGGAACAGCTAGATAGCACGGTGGATAGAGAGCAGCAGCCCTGGAGTCAGGAGGACCTCAGTTCATATTTGTCCTCAGTGACCTTGGGCAAGTCACTTAACCCCATTACCTTGCAAACATTAAAAAAAAGAATTTTTATGTATAGGTCAGACTCAATTAAGGTTGAGAGTCCATCCAGCCCTAAAATCCTGTGATTCTGTGATTCTCTCACCTCTTCTCTCAGGCAAAACTTGGTTATGATAATTACCCAGATGACTCCAGAGGAGAAAGTGAAATTGGTGACTTAGCACAGTACCCCCACCTCTCCCTCAAATCCATTTCATGTGTTTGACATGGCATCACCTACCTGATGTCATGGGCTTCTTCTTCAAGAAGGAAGAACAAACAAACACCAAGAAGAAGATAGCAAAGGACCGAACACATTTCCCTGAGGCATTTCAATGGAAGTCCACCAAGTTGATATAGAACTATTAACAAGAACTTTTTGAGTCCAAGAAGTCAACTTGTTTCAAATTTATCTAATTATATTTTCATCTATTCCACATCTTTCCATCTTTCCCATGAAAATGGTTTGACATATTTTATCGGAAGTTTTGCTAAAATGGAAGTAAACTATAAGTTTAGTAACCCTATCAAAAAAAAAAAGAATGATTTATTATTCATACATCCATGATGCCTTATATCACCATCTCTTTGTCTAACTGTCTGCTTACCATTTCTTTAATGAAGCATTCTAGAATTTTCCCAGGAATCACAGTCAAGCTTATTGGTTCATAATTCTATTCTCTTCCATTCTTGGAAAATTGGAATGAGTTTACTATTCTTCAGTCTTAAAGTACCCAATCAACCCTTAAAGTACCTATCAACAAAACAATGGATCCCTGCCTAAAGGATTGTCTTTGATTTATCATCCTTCATCTACATAGCCCTAATTACTTGCTCTCTGAGTTATTGCCCCAATCAACATATACCTAATTATTATATTTTCCTGCCCCTTTTAAAGTTCATTTACTCCTCAGTTAAGTTGCTTGTTTTCCTCTGGGAGGGCAGTCTACTCTGGGAGAGTGTGATCCTTCCCCAAATAACCTCTCATGCCCCATGCCCTTCTTTACTACTTTATTCCCTGCTTGCTTGTCTTCCTTTGGGAGGGCAGTCCACTCTGGGGGAGTGTGATCCCAATTATGAAGATGGAAAAATGGACTTCCAGGGAAGGGGCTTTAAGGATCAATGTGGGTTCATTTTGGGTGAAGAAATCACAAGAGGCTCTCTGACTCAGGAGGGTAAGAAAAGGCTCAAATTTTAATTCACAGATTATTGCAAAAAAGTTCACGGGTTAATTAATAGAGTTCTTTAGCAAGGTGGAGAAAGTGAGCTTTAAGAACATAATTTAAGGGGCAGCTAGGTGGTGCCTTGGATAGAGCACCGCCCCTGGAGTCAGAAGTACAAGAATTCAAATCCGACCTCAGACACTTAATAATTACCTAGCTGTGTGGCCTTGGGCAAGCCACTTAACACCATTTGCCTTGCAAAAACCTAAAAAAAAATGAGCATAATTTAAGCAAAGAAGAAACAGCTATAAGATGAGCTGGTGAGAACATCAAAGACAGGGGAAAGGGAAGTAAAAGGAAAAAGCCACAAAGACAGGTTACTGGGATGAGATCACATGGATCCAGAAGCATTGAGATGAGGATAGGCCAAGCCTAGTGTACCTCCTGTGTAAGAAGGGGTTGGGGGATGGGATCTATCAGGCATACATACACCTTGGAAGGTTAGGAGCCAGTCAGGTGGAGGAGGGCAAGGGACAAGTGGCCGAAGTTGCTTTCTTTTATCTTAGTAAATTTACATTTGAGAAGAGGGTCTGAACAATGGGAAGGAAGTCAGAGACCCACAGAAATTGTCAGACAAACAGATATTAGTTTCTTAATATTACAAGAGAGACTAGAAAATATTTTTCTATTATTTTTTTCTTCAACAAGGGACTGTAGTGTTAAGTCCAAATATGGTGGTTGTACTGTCATATCAACCATATAGCAATTGCATCAATACTCCAGACCTCCTCAATGAGATTCATGTTTAATCAAAAGAAAGCGGCTTAGCAATCTATAGAGGAAAAACAATATGGCAAATGATTGTCTTTTCTGTAGACAATGACATGCTATTAGATAGCTAGTCCAGTGAGAGAGTATTATATATCAAAGACAGAGAGTACAAATGTTACTAGAGAAATTGGTGTCACCAATAAAGATTGAGAGTGCTTATAAATGAAGGAATTCACAACTATCCCTGAAGTTGAAATAGCTCAGGATCTATTTCATAAACCTTCAAAGTTTACTGATTTTTCCTGGAGAGACAGATAGCAACTTGAGGACAGGGTGAATAACAAAAGTTTAGGCCAAGTGTCTGAGGGAAAGAGTGAAAGGAAAGCAGCCTGAAGAATGACTGGGTTGAGAATCTAATGAGTCCACATGGAGCAGAGAGCCCAAGCTTGATCACAAGGTGAACAAGGTTTTAGGTGAGACTGCCTGAAAGTAAGGGAGAAAGGAAAAGATGTCATGTTTCTCCAGTGGCCTAGGCCCAGAGCACATGGATCTGGCTTAGAGAGGGAGAGTGAATGGTCAACATGAGAAAGAAGGGAAAGAAGAGAATTCTCTTCTGGGTCCCCACACTTAAATGATTTCCATAGTGGGTTGGACAAGGGTGGCACTTGAGGAGTAGTTTAGCACCTGGCTCCAGGTACTCTCCAATATGCAGGCCACAAGAGTGGTCCTCCAAGTAGAGGACAAGACAGCACTCGTTGCACATGGATTACACAAGGACACACCAGTCCTTCTTGTTCCAAAGGGCATAATCTTCAAGTTCAACACATCATTTCCCTTGGTTCAAGATATCTATCACACCTGCATCATCCAGCCTGGCCCACTAGTGAGAGCATGGTCAAGGTCAGAGTGTAAGTCAAGAGGAAGTATTTTAATAGTACAGTCAGGATTTTAATATTGCAAAAGATTACAAAATTTGTTTCCAATTACAATATTTCCTTTCCTATGCCCATAATTCCCTGCATCACATGTATCAAAGACAAGGCACTTCAGAATCAAAATGAGCTGGAATCATAATTGAACAGGAGGAAGATAGTGGGCTAGATTGCACTTGGATAATTGGGAAGTACTTTTAGAACAAGAACAAACCATTTTCCAACATAAAACTCAATTCCCAGAATTTCAGTAATATTTTGAATCTTGGAACATTCCAAACATTTTAAAGAATGGGGAGACCTTGGGTGACTGACTTTCCTACCAATTCTTAGGTTTCCTTCCATCAAGCAACTGCTTTTCTCTCTCTCCCTTCCCTCCTTTCCCTTTTTTCTCAGTCTCATATCTCATCTGACCCTTTAATGTGGCCCCAATATCTTAGGTGCCAGGGAAGTTCTTTCTAATTAAAGCTGAAAGTCCAGGGTCCTGTTTAGGACAGCTATATTCTCCTTCTCCATATCAGTGTCCCTACTTGCCTGATATCCTGTTGCCTTAAATAGGGAGACAAAAAACACCCATCCCTCCCTCTAGGGTGACTGAGTCACAGTCTGACCATAAAAGTATCAGGTGCACTCAGGAGAAAAGACATCGGGAAAGATAGGGTCGTTCCTACTCTGTAACAGGGGGAAATAACCGAATGGTGGCCATACAACTCCTAAGTGGGGGGGGGGGGCAAAAAGAAACAGAGATGGTTTTGGAGAAAGAGAGGAAAGGAAAGTTGATTCCTCTTCCAGTAATTTGATTCCCATTGCTTCTTCTGGAATTGAGCTGAGTGTTCGGAATCATTTCCCACCTCCCTTTTCACTCCCCTCTTCTCATTCTTTCAGCTTCCCTTATCTTTCAGATAAATTCAGTTCAATTGAACAAATATTTATTAAATGCCCAATATGGTTAGGTACTATGTTATGCCCAGGGATATGCCCAGAGGATAGAAAACAAATGATGATGATGAGAAGAACAAAATGAACCAGGTCTGTCCACAGGGAGCTTACAGTTAAGTACATGTAAGAAGTACAAAGTGTAACAATTTCAAAATAAAGAGTGTCAGTAACTGGGAGGATGAGGAAAGGTCTCAAAATAATGGAGAGGTCATGATTGGAGCAGCTAGGTCAAGGTTACAGGGAGGTAATGCAGATGGTCAGAGAATAGAGAACAATTTATTCCAGTTTCTTTTTCTTTCTCTCTTTCTTTCTTACCTTTGTTCTCCCTCTCTCTTTCTCTCCCTCCCTCCCTCTCTGTCCTCTCCTCTTCTCTTTCTCTCTCTCTTCTTTCTCTCTCTCTCTCTCTCTCTCTCTCTCTCTCTCTCTCTCTCTCTTCTTTCTTTCTCTTTCTTTCTTTCCCTCTCTCCTTCCCTAGCTTCTTTCTTTCTTTCTTTCTTTCTTTCTTTCTTTCTTTCTTTCTTTCTTTCTTTTCTCTTCTCTTTTTTCTTTTCTTTCTTTTTACTATTTGGTACCCTGAGATTAGGGAGTCCTTAGATATTAGGAGAGGTAATAGGCCTGGCACAGTCTTTCCAGGAGGTGAAAAAAAGCAAGGGAAGCTCCTTGAAGAGTATTAGTAAAAATGGCCTGTTTTGATTGTTTTATATATAAAGTAAATCTGGTGTTTGTGAGGAAGTATTGAGTTATTAAAGAAAAGTCAGAACAAGTAGGTGGGACTTGTAACATGAGGCTAGAAGAGAATGATCACTGAACTGGAGATGTCTGTCTTTTGCTCTGTAAGGGAATGAAGGAAGGAGGCATCCTTAAGACAGGAACCTAAGGATTACCACAAAAGGCTGCATTAGCTTTAAAAAAAGAAGACAGAGATTCTGACATAAAAGGAAACTGGTACAATAAAGACAGACTCCAAGGAAAATGATTTCCACAATCAAGGCCACAAGGACTCTTGGGAAACTAGGCCCAGATGTTAACAGAATAATTACTGGAGAAGCCAAGCTTCAGTCAAAGAGCATATTGTAATAGCTGAAAGAAAAACTCCAATATGCAGTCATTAGTCAACAAATTTTTTTTTTATTTCCAAAGCTAGGGAGATTCAAAAAGAGAGATATCTCAATATAAATACAATTAGATTTTTTAGGATGATTTATTTTATGTAGAAAAACAACAAATCAAAATAAATACTCCTCTATTCTGATTGGCTACATAACAAAGTTATGTGTATACTAATAAAGGAATATATACATATATATGTATAAATGCAAATATATATATATATATCCCTATACACAAATATATATCATATATAAAATATTCTCATTATTAAGATATTTCTACTTTAGGAAGATATAGGTGAACCTCCTGACAGAAATATATAGAATAGGAAGTATGTTTTGGACAAATGGGAATTAGTTTTGTTAATGTTTATTGCAAGGCTTCGGTTTTCTTTTCCTTCTCCATTTCCCCAGTTAGGAGGAGTGGGATGACAAAGAGGGAAGGGAAGAGAGAGGGAGAAAGAGGGAAAAAATTAATGCTTGATAATTGAAAAAATAAAAATTAATTTTGTAAATGTGACTAAAGTATAAGTAATGTATAATCCCAAAAATCAAAGTAGGATATATGACATAAAGTACTGGTGATTATAACTAAAAAACATCTGTTCTAAAAAGATATAAGGCAGAGGGGAATTTTTCTCTGATAAGCATTGTTATTTATATACTTTTTGCTTTCCCAGCAAACTACAGCAATTTTATGATTGCTTAAATTTATTCGAATTGAATGCTCAAATTTCGTTAAACTTCATTTCAAGGTGAATTAACTTTGACTGCTAGGGAATCTGCTTCAGAGAAAAGGAATGAGGCAGAGAACAACAAACCAATGCCAAGAATAAGACTTCTAGGATCCTGGCACCATAGAGACTTTTAAGAAAATAAAGGCATTGATTTGAAAGTTATACTACAAAACTGGTCTAACAGAAGAGTTATGAGATCCAAATCAGAAGTAGCTGCTTTCCCCAAAGATAAGGGAATGATTTTCCAAGGGCCAGAAGAAACCAGAAGTGTGACAGGAATACAGACAAAAAAAAAGTCTGGAAGAAAATAAGAATGCTGTTAGGGCCAGCAACAATGCTCATCAGAATTTAAAGTGACTTGATAGTCTCCAACTTCAAGGGAGCATTTCTGAACATTCCTCAAACTGGCAATGCCAACCTATGACTTCTACAGTATTTAAAATTAGGATAAGAAGGCCTCCAATGTGCTAAGTGGACCCCAAGTGGTGAATTCATGGAAGAACAAGGACAAGAGTCCAGAGGATGATATTAGAGGAGTCATAACTTGCGTTGATGGAGAAATCATTCAAATCAATGAGCTGACAGATCATACAGAGTATTTGAGTAAGAAATATGTGCTCTATAAACTCATCTTTTTTATACTTTGACTTTTTACTTGCATATTTTGTTAGGTAGATTGAGGGGAATATTTTTACTTTAAATGTTTTTATTTTTATATCACTTACCTTTCTGACTGTACTATTACCTTTATATCACTTACCTTTCTGACTAGACTATTACTATACTATACTATTTCTGATTATACTATTACCAGCACATTTCTCACCCCCATCAGTGAACTATCCTTCATAACAATAAAAAAAGAGTTGGGGGGAGAAACAGCAAAATGGCACTAATATGACTATATATATATTTATACACACACACACACACACACACACACACACATATATATATATATACATATATATAAAATAGTCCATACCCATAATCCTTCAGATGAGCTTTGTTAACTCTTCTCCTGGGACAAGCTTGGTCTTTATCATTATTCAGCATTCAGTTTAGGATACTCCTTTACTGTAGTTCTTTATTACATTCTAAGTAATTTTATAAATTATTTCCCTAAAACTGTTCACTTCACTCTGCATCAGTTCATAGAATCATTAGACTTAGAAGGGACTTGAGAGACTTAGGAGTCTAACTATCTTATTTTCTAGATAAGAAGGCTAAGGCACTTAATCAGTAGACAAAGGTACAGAAACTGAGGCACTGAAAGATGAAGTGGTTTTCCAAAGGTCACACAAATAATGCTTGAGATGGGATTTGAATCCAGGTCTTTCTAAGATATGTTCCCCATCCACTCATCACAAAAATCATGCTTCTCTGAATTCTTCATATTCATAATTCCATACATCACATTCTGTTTCACTCATACAGCACAATTTATTTAACTATTCCCCAATCAATGAGCAGCTACTTTATTTCTAATTTTCTGCTATCTCCTATCATAAGCTGTGTGACCATAAATGGTATGTCAGGGACCTTTCTGACTTAGGGGTATATGACTAATAGAAATTCATTCCTTTTTGTATGTTTTAAATTTTTTTCCTTTTTCTTTCATTTCTTATTAAAAGTTCCTTTTGAAAAAGTTCACTTTTTCTCAGCTGAACCAAGGGGAAATGGGATTTGTAAACACACAGGCCCGGGGAAGTAAAGGAAGTAGTGTGATGTGAAAGGCTGGTTCTAAGAGTACCAGCAGTTAGCCCACCATGAGATCAGGAAAAGCATGAAGCTAAAGGGACAATGGGGAAGAAGAAAGACTGCTAAGATCCACAGTTCGACCTCTGTATGTTGACCACACCGCTATAAAAACTTCTGACCAGGTGCTCAGACCTTATGGCCTAAGCAGCTCCTTTTTTTGAGCCTACTCTGGACTCTAAGGAGTTGATGCACATACAGCAGACACACAAGAGACTGGCATAATAAACCATAATGCCAATTTGTTAATTTACATGGGAGATCTGGCTGGCATGAAAACCAGTGCTGGTTGTCTACATGGGCTCTCCCTCCTGCTGCTTAAGTCCACTGGGGAGACCAAATTACAAAGAACCAGAAGGTTTCTGGGTGAGCTGAGAATTCGAACAAATGAAGTTGGATTTTCTTTAGGGATCCTTCCATCAAGCTGCGGTAATAGAGTGAATTATCCTTCACACTAGGGGTGCTTCGGCCTAAAGTATTTGTGACAGTCATCTAGAATCACAATCTCCCTCCCCAGGAGCAGGAGCAGTTTTACACTGGCAGTCTTTTATTCATTAATGAATGGAACGCTGCTCTTTCTAGACTCCCAAAAGACCATATCCCCTTCTGTTAAGACACGACTATTCCAGTGGTTACAATGTAGTTAAGATGTTTTATTTGCCTTGGTTACAATTTCACTTGCTATATCCTTGCTGGTGATTCAAGAGACACCCTCAAAACCCCATTCATAGCAAAGTGAGTTAAAAGAGATTATTTCGGTATTTTACTTGTGCTCTGTAAATTCATTCATCCTTTTTCATGTTTAGAATTTTGGCATTTAAAAAAATGTATATTTATTTCATGTTACTCTTAGAAAATTGGCAAAGATTATAAATGATAGAAATAGACAGTAATGGAGAAATTATAGAAAGATTCTTTCATTCTGTGGTGTCATTAGAGCCCATGGGTTCAATTCTCATTCCTACGCAGATGAGATAGCCTCCCCTAAACTCTTTCTTGAGCTCCATATCTACATCACGACCTGCTTGTTGGATAGTTTGAACCAGATATCCCATAAACATTTCAAAGTCAACATGTCTAAAAATAGAATATTATCTTTTCCCCCAAACCCACCCCTCTTCTAGATTTACCTACTGCTATGTAGGGAATTCTTCCAATCACAGAGACTGGCAGACTTGGTGCCATCCTTCACTCCTCCCTCCCTTACCTCAACACCTCACTTTTTTTGTTCTATTGCCACAATTTCTTTTGAGTATATATGTCCACTCACCTCTCACTTGGACTACTGCAACAGTCTTCTAATGAGTCTCTTTTCCAAGTCTTCTCAATTTAATCTATCCCTCACACCGTTGCCAAGGTGATTTAACAAAGGCAGAGGTAACTAATGTCATTGAGCACACACACACACACACACACACACACACACACACACACACACACGGTCCCCTAATCAGATAACTCCAGTGGCTCATATTACTCCTAATTTAAAGCCCTTCCACCCTTCCAAAACTAACCTGTTCTGATTTCCTGGCTTCTCTATGATGTAATGGCTAGAACTCTAGACCTGGAGTCAGGAGATCTGGGTTTAGATGTGATCTCAGATATTTATATTAGCTGAGTGGCCCTAGGTAAATCACTTTACCTGCCTCAATTTCCTCATCTATAAAATAGAGATAATAATGACACTTATCTTCCAGGATTGTTGGGAGGATGAAATGAGATAATATTTGTAAAGCAATAGTACTTGACCCTTACTAGATGCTTAATGAAGATTTATTTCCTTCCTTTTTACTTCCCTCCTTGCATTCTACAATCCACTCATCCCTGATTTTCTTCACACAGTGCTTCATTGCTTTTCTCCATGTTTTTGTAAACATTCCCCAAGTCTACAATGTCCCTCCTCCTCACCTTTGCCTTTTAGGACCCCAGGCTTTCTTCAAGGGGCCTTTCCTAATCCTCCCAGTTACCACTGCCTCACCCTCTAATGTTACCTCATATCTACTTTGTACAGTGTTTGTGTGTGTGTGTGTGTGTGTGTGTGTGTGTGTGTGTGTGTCTACAAACACTTCTTTGTTGTTCTGTTGGTTCATTTGTGTTCAACTTTTCATGACCCCATTTGGGATTTTCTGAATGGTTTTGCCATTTCCTTCTCCAGCTCATTTTACAGATGAGGAAACTGAGGCAAGTAGCATTAAGAGACTTGCCAAACCTCATACATCTAGTAACTGTCTCAGGCTGGATTTGAACCCAAAACTTCCTGATTCCAGGCCTGGAATTCTAGCCACTTCTCTATCTAATTGTATGTGCATGTGTGTATTATGTCTTATGTCTGTATAAACTACACATATGAATACACATACAATATGCATAAGATATATATATCTACCTAATATGCCTATTCAGAGATGAATAATATAAACTATATACATAAACATTCACACATGTGTTCATATACATATTGTTTATATACAAACATAGAGTGTATACGGAGTATGTGTGTGTGTGTGTGTGTGTGTGTGTGTGTGTGTGGTGTATATGTTTATGTGTGTGAATATAGACACACATGCCGGTATAGATTACTTCATCGTTCTCATTAAAATGGAAACTTTTTGAGAGCTGGAACTACTTCTTGCTTTTGTCTTTGTATTCCCAACTTTTATGTGAAGGGTATAACACAGTGAATGGAGTTGTGCCTCCAATTAGGAAGACCTGACATCAGGTTCCACTTTTAATGCCTACTAGCTGTGTGTCCCTAGGTAAATCACCTTCCAGTACACCAGGCAACTCTCCTAAATTATACATTGCAGAAAAGAAATTGAATTGCATTAATAAAGGGATATCCTTACTCAGAGCTCCATACACTGATAAAACAATAAAAATTCTGGTTCATTTGCTTTTTAATCTCCCAATATTTTATCACTGTCCAGTAGTATGGACTTATGGATGGATTTCATCTCACACTGAGAAAATTGGCAAAGAGAATGAAAGATGGGAATAGTCATTGATGGAGGAGCTGGGAAAATATAGGCACAATAATGCACATGCTAGTACAGTTATTGGAATTATGAATTGAATAATTTGAATTATGAAAGCCATTAAAATATCCATACCCTTTGATCAGAAGATCTAACTAAGTAGATACTCTAAGGAGGTCAATGACAAAAATAGACTATACAAACCAAAAATTTATAGCTGTCACATTTCGTTGTATCAAAAGACTGGAAACAAAGTAGATTGTGGTACCTGTGAACATGAATATGAGAAGCATGTGAAACAATGAATATGATGAATAAAAATATGCATTGGAAGACAAATGATCTGATACAAAGTAAAGTAAGCAAAACCAGAAAAACAGTACAAATAAGTACAATGATATACTTAAAGGAAAAAACAGAAATAATGATTGAAAGTGAATATTGTCCTATGAAAATGAGTTTGACCCTAAACAATCAAAATAAGCAACCAAAAAAAGGCATTTATTACATATTGACTATAAGCCCTAATGGGAGAATTTCTCCCATTCTAATGGGAGAAATCAGACAGAGAGACAGAAAGACAGAGACAAACAGAGACAGAGATAAGAGAGACAGAGACAGAAAGAATACATACAAGTAGATACTAGGTAATCTCAGAGGGGGAGGCACAAGAAATTGTGGGATATGAGAAAAATCTCTTAAAGAATGTGATGCTTGCGTTGAATCTTGAAAAAAGCCAAGGATCCTAAAAGGCTGAGGTGAAGAGAAAGGATATTTTAGGTTTGAAGAATATTTGCAAAAGCTTGAAGATAGGAGATGGAATATTGTATGAAGAAGTAGGTCAGGGATGATGGGATTGTAGATTACATGGAGGGGAATTGTAGAATGTATGACTAAAAAGGCAGGATGTGGCAGGTTGTAAATAGTTTTAAATGCCAACAAAAGACTTTTGTATTTATTCCTAGAGGTAATAGGGAGCCACTGGAGTTGGGGGGGGGGGGGGGGGGGGGGGGCATGATGGGAGAGACTTGAGCAGGGTGACTAATTAAAAGGTTATTGCAATAGTCTGGATGAGCTGGGCATGCTGGTACTTGCCTGTAATCCCAGTTTCCAAAGAAGCTAAGGTAGAGTTGGTTGATCAGTTGAGCTCAGGAGATCTAAACTGTAATTGGAGTGGAATCTCTCTGGGTTTTGAAGTCCCTTCCCTCACCCCACCCCATCTCCAGACCCATGCATTCCTTACAAGGAAAAATGTAGAAATAGTTGAATCCCAGACCATCATGATTCCTGATCCTTTATCATGCTTTCTGATTATAAACTCTTGTACCCTAGAACAAGTTCTCTTTTTCAATGAATTCTCACCCTAAAAAGGTTGATTCATCCCCCTCAGAATTAGATTCTAAATAAAGAACTAGTAAATAGAGAAGCATCAAGTGCTATTTCTCTTTGGGGTCAAAACCACACCTAAATAAATAAATAAATAAATATATATATATATATATACACATACACACAAAATGAGCACACACATATGGACAATGAGAATAAAGCATTTTATTTGAAATGAACACCCAAGTTCTATCTTTAGTATTCATCTCCCTCTTCTTCCTCCCCTTCCCCTTCCAAACTATCCATTCCCACCTCCTCATAATCTTTCTCCAGGGCTGCCATGTCCTCCCGAGCCTCAGAGAACTCTCCCTCCTCCATGCCCTCACCTACATACCAATGAACAAATGCTCTCTTGGCATACATCAGGTCAAACTTGTGGTCCAGACGAGCCCAGGCTTCTGCAATGGCTGTTGTATTGCTCAGCATACAGACTGCTCGCTGTACCTTAGCCAGATCCCCACCAGGGACCACAGTGGGTGGCTGGTAGTTGATGCCAACCTTGAAGCCAGTAGGGCACCAGTCCACAAACTGAATGGTACGCTTGGTCTTGATGGTGGCGATGGCAGCATTGACATCTTTGGGTACCACATCACCACGGTACAGGAGGCAGCAGGCCATATATTTGCCATGACGAGGGTCGCACTTCACCATCTGGTTGGCTGGCTCAAAGCAGGCATTGGTGATCTCCGCCACTGAGAGTTGTTCATGGTAGGCCTTCTCAGCAGAGATGACAGGAGCATAGGTTGCCAGGGGGAAATGAATTCGAGGGTAGGGCACCAGGTTGGTCTGGAACTCCGTGAGGTCCACATTAAGGGCACCATCAAAACGAAGAGAAGCTGTGATAGAGGAGACAATTTGCCCTATGAGACGGTTGAGGTTAGTGTAGGTGGGACGTTCAATATCCAGATTTCGGCGGCAGATATCATAGATGGCCTCATTGTCCACCATGAAGGCACAATCGGAGTGCTCCAGGGTGGTGTGGGTGGTCAGGATGGAGTTGTAGGGCTCTACCACAGCTGTTGAAATCTGAGGGGCTGGATAGATGGAGAACTCTAGCTTGGACTTCTTGCCATAGTCGACTGAGAGTCGTTCCATCAACAGGGAGGTAAAGCCAGAGCCGGTGCCACCCCCAAAGCTGTGGAAAATGAGGAAGCCTTGGAGTCCTGTGCACTGGTCAGCCTGGAGATGAGGATGGGGTGGGAAAGAGAAAGAGAAAAATTGGATAATACCACTACAAACATGAAAAAAGAAAGAAAATGTTTTTAAATCTTTAAAGACTTCCGTAAGAAATGATTTTTTCTAAAACTAGCAAAGGGCTCCTTTTTGCTATCCCTCAAAGAGAAAAATACTGTAACTTATCCCTCTTTCAAGCTGGAAAAATATCTGATGTTCCAAGGGATCAATTTTCCTTGAACACACTAGACATGATTTAAAAGTCAGTCTATACCCTCCCATCTCCCTAACTCTAGACTCCTTCTATCTTATTTCTGGAAGTACTATATAGTAACTGATCAACAAGGGGCTCCTGATGAGTATTTAAAGTCAGTCACTGGATAATCAGTAAATGACAACCCCTTTCATCCATGATAACCAATTATTGGGATCCTTGTGCTTTGCACTAGTTACCTCTCTGGGTAGATGCGAAGCAGTTGGGGTTAAATGACTTGCTCAGGATCACACAGCTAGTAAATGTCAAGCATCTGAGGTCAAGTCCTCCTGATTCTAGGGCTGGTGTTCTATCCACTAGTAATCATGGTGTAGGTTTTCCTTTAGGGGATCTCTGAATTTCATAGTTCTCTCAACCAATCCCTTTGTCTCCATATCTTAAGCTCTTACCTACTACTTGTCTTGAGCTGTAGTGGGACACAGATGAGGTATGATCCCTAACTTCAAGAAAATTAGTTTCCCTCAAAACCTTAGAAAAATATTATTGTTGGAAACTATCTTTGCATGTAATTGGGAAAATAAATTAATTAATTTAAAGAGAATTAGAACTATACTGTTCTTCACTCTCCAATCCTGTTAAAGGTCAGACTTTCACTCAGTCCTTTTTCTATTTCTGGTACTTTCCTCTTAAACTATATTTTTCCTTTTTCCCTGCCTCCATTCTGCTTCCTTTCCACTTATAAATGGGAAAAAACCTTAGCTTCCCCAATACCCCCACAATTCTCTTCTTTGAATAAGCAATCCTTACCAGTTTTCGAATTCGATCCAGTACCAAATCAATAAGTTCTTTCCCAATAGTGTAGTGGCCTCGTGCATAATTGTTAGCAGCATCTTCCTTGCCTGTGATGAGCTGCTCTGGATGGAAGAGCTGGCGGTAGGTGCCAGTCCGAACCTCATCTGCAATGAGCATAAATTCTGGTCCTTTCATGTCTTATGATCTTATTGGGGGGGGGTAGAGTAGCCTGAGAGACTGGCAGAAGGGGAGGGTTGTTGAAGTTACCCTGCTTAGAGTCCTTGCCTTTGGAATCTCATCTAGTATAAAGCCCTTCAATTTAATACAATAAACATTTACTAATGATAATGTAAATAGGGCAGTGTGCTTTACTTTGAACCAGGGTGGAAAAGAATAAAGGATCATCTTGAACCAAGGTGGATCCTGGAAGGTTGTATTCTCTATATCACTAGAACTAATAATGAAAGAAACTAAAAACAAGGGAAAGTTGCAGCTCCTATGGTCTCCATAGGATGTGGTAATTTGATGATGATGTATGTTCTTCATTCTCGAAGAAGACCATGACCTCAGGGAAGGTGATGTCAAGTTAAGCACAAAAAAATTGGATTTGAGTGAGGGGGTGTTGTGCTAAGTCACCAGTCTCACCTGCCCCTCCAGAGCCATCTGGTTCCAGTGGTCAGATATGAATCAGGACAACTGGAAATGCCCTGGATGCAAGATAATCAGGGTTAAGTGCCTTGCCCAAGGTCACACAGCTAGTAAGTGACAAGTGTCTGAGACTGGATTCAGTTTTCCATCCTCATGATTCCAAGGCCAGTGCTCTATCTACAGTACCACCTAGTTTGCCCAGGATGTGTTAATTAGGGCCAAGAGCAAGAGCAAAGATGGAGCTGAACTCACCAATCACTGTGGGCTCCAGGTCCACAAAGACAGCCCGAGGCACATGCTTGCCAGCCCCAGTTTCACTGAAGAAGGTGTTGAAGGAGTCATCGCCCCCTCCAATGGTCTTGTCACTGGGCATCTGTCCATCAGGTTGGATGCCATGTTCCAGGCAGTACAACTCCCAGCACGCATTGCCAATCTGCACACCAGCCTGACCCACATGGATTGAGATACACTCACGCTAGAAGAGAAGACAAGAAAGAGTACTCATGGGAGAGAAAAGCTGGTCTTGTCCAGAAGAGGGTTCCCTTCCTGCCTGAGTATACAGTATCATAGAATTTTTAGATCTAGAAAGGACTGTAGATAATCATCTACTCTAACCCCTTAAGATGAACTCTGGAGGGGGAACTGAAGTTCCTGGAATGGGGGAAAAGATATAAATAACCCAATTTTTTTCAGTCATAAGAATTTTCTGGTGACCAATTCATGAAAAACAAGTAATTCAACCAACATGCATCTGATATATGACTATTATATGCAAAGTACTGGGAATTAAGGAGGGAAATAACATCATCTTTGCCCTTGAGAAATTTATCAGTAGTAGGATCTGATGCACCTAACTGCCTTGGATCTCTAACTCAATATCCTTCCCACTGTATCACCCTAAAAGTCATTGGAAATAGCTTGTGTAAAATGATAAATATTAGAGCATGGAATGAGAAGAGAGAAATAATTAGTAAGAGTCTGGCTAGAATACAGAACCTGTAAGGAGAAGTTACATGAAATGGTGCTGGAATGGAAAGTTGGAGTCAAATTGTAGAAGGTCTTAGGTAAACTATCAAAAGAGTTCATATTTTATTTCTGAGAGTGATGAGGAACCACCAAATGTCCTTGAGCAAGGGAATGGCATGATTAGACACCTGCAATTAGGATTCTGGCAGCTAAGGGAAGTTCTAGATGGGAAGGAATGATGCAGGGAAATGACTTAGGAAGCTATTACAGTAGTCTAGATAAAACAAAATGTGGTTCTGAAATACAATGGCAGTAGTGTGACTAGAGAGGAAAGAATGAATGCCAGGGATAGTATTGCTAAGGTAGAATGAGAAGGACTTGGCAATGAATATGAGGGGAGAGAGAGGGAGAGGAAGAGGGAAGTGTCAAAGACAACTTGAAGATTTAAGCTTAAATACCTGGAAGAATGATTAATGCCATCATTAGAACTAGAAATGTTTTGAAGTGAAGTAGAGTTTTGAAGTGAAGATAATGACTCACTGAACTTGAGGTGCCAATTGGGCATCCAATGGAGTTATATATGCAGCTGGAAAGGTCAGATTAGAGCTAAAGGAGATCAGATGTTGACTAGAAAGTGTTAGATTCTAGGGTGCCCCAACCTAACTTTGAGCTGAAATATCAAAGGGGAGTTGTGGATTGGGAAGTCTTGGCTCCAATGACTAAGCATCATGGAGAAAGTTGTACAGGGCCTGACAAAGAAAGATATAGTTAGTTCCTGCCAGAGAGGAAATGAGAGTCCTTTGAGGGACAGGAGCTAGATCCAAAGGAGAGTGCAGGAGACAAGAGATAAGGAAAAGGAAAAGTAGAGAGAAGAGCTTTTTTTGTTCATGTTTAAGCACAAAAATTTACTAGAAAAAGCAGAAAGTGGTCCTGGAATCTAGGAATACCCAGATAGAACTTAGTGAATATCTTGAGGCTTTTTCTCTCTTAGTTGTGTTTATTTCTATAGTGTAATATGTCTTCAGAAAAGGTCTCCTGTTGTCCATATTATGTGACCTAAAACTAGTGATCAAGGAAATCTTGAATTTTTAAACCTTGGTCTTCAGAATAATTTTTAAGGCCCACTCAGAGAAAGAAAAAAGTACCTACCCCTTACCCCTAACCCACCCAGCTCCAGGGCATTCTATAGGATAGAGAAGCTAAGCCTTTTCATTCCATCCCAACTTTGCCCCATCCTCAACTCCCAGATTTCTCCAGATTTGGAGATAAAAAGGATCTTTGAAAACAAAATTTCATAGATTTGGAGTTGGGAGAGATCTTAGAGGCCATCTAACCTAACACTTTCATTTTACAAATTAGGAAACCCAGGGACCAAAGAGACTAAGTGACTTGACCAAGGTATACACATGGGTAGAAAATGGAAGATCTGGGATTTGAGCTAAAATGTTTTGACTCCAAGGTCAATGCTCTTTCCACTAAGCCACACTTATACAACTCCCTCACCTTACAGATAAGGAAACTAAGACCCAGAATGGTTGTGACTTGCCAAAAGTAGTAGGATTTAAACTCAACTCTTTCCAATGTACTAAACTGCCTCTCTGTGGCAGGGTAAGAATGCAATGAACTCTTAGTTGGCATTGGCTACAGGTGAAAGTTAGTCCTATCCCCTAATACCAATGATATGGAAGGAGTTTCATGGGGTTAATATATATATATATCTGGAATTCATGGCATTGATTGATGTGAGTTGAACCTTAGAGTGATGCAATAAGGCTGAAAAGATAATCTGGCATCAGACACTTAATTGCCTAGCTGTGACTTTGGGCAAGTCATTTAATTTCATTACCTTAAACAAATAAAATTTTTAAAAAATAGAATGGAGTCAGATTGTAGAGGACTTTAAATTTAACTAGGGGATTTATATTTTATCCTATGGACAATAGCTACCAAGACCTAATTTCAAGTAAGGGTGTGATATTGTTATACTTGTGCATAGGTACAATTAACTTAGAAGTTGTCAGAAGGAGATAATGAAGAGGAGATGCATTTGGATAAAAACAGAGATATCTGAAGGAAAGATACATAGTTCCAATGGAATTTGTGAAGCAAATAAAAGAAGCTACTTTTAAAAAGAATTTGTCTTAATTCATTAACAAATGGCAAGAGATTGACTTGAGTCCATTTCTGAGTACTTTAGAATAGGTTCCTGGAGGATCAGATTCTATAAAGTTTGTGGTTTGGGACTTTAACAATTAAAGAAAACTAATTTCTGGGTACCTGTTTTCTCTGTAATTGCTCTTACAGAGAATCCCTAAACATTTTGCTGTCACTATTCTTAACTGAAAGAGGGCAAAGAGGGTTAAGATCCCAGTGTCCCATTCCCAAAACCTATCGCCCCATTCCTAAATTTGTTCCTCCCTAAAAAGCAAAAAAAAAAACCCTCACCTTTTTTCTTTAAGTCTCTCCTGTCTCTAACATACACTCTCAGTTTTTTATATGTGTATGTTGTTTATTCTGCAGTTGCTACTTCTCCTAGCAACACATCATAGCACACCCCAACACACACACACACACACACACACACACACACACATGCACGCACGCTGAAGAGAAGCTGTCTGATTCAGAGAAGCTGTCTGAAGAAGGACATGCACACAGATGAAAGCAAAAGGATCAAAGGAAAAAGGAAACAGATGGGCAGCTCCTTTGGAATTTGTGGGGAAAACAAAAGGAAGCCACTTCTAAAGAGGATTTGTCTTATTTCACAAACAGCTGGTCAGGTAAGAGGCTGAAGAGAGTCCATTTTAAAGAGCTTTATAGCAGATTCTTGACGGCCAAACTCTAAACAGTTTAGGGTTTGGAACTGCAATCATTAAGTAAACTACAATCTTTCTTGGCTTATTCTGCCATTGGCCTTTTGGGGGAACCCCTGAACTTTTTCTTGTGCTGGTTATTTTTAACTGAAAGAGTACAGACATGCTTCAGATGTTAGTGTCCCATTCCCAAAACTGATCTCCTCATTCCTAAAACTTCTCCTTCTTCAGCAAAATCACCTTTCTTCTTTACTACTTGTCTCTCCTGCCTCTGGGATACTCTCATCCTTTTAAGACATATAATGCATATAGTACAGTTGCTTCTTCCCCTAGCAACACATCATAGCACCCCCCCCAATACACACACACACACACACACACACACACACACACACACACACACACACAGAAAATACTCTAAAGATTTCCCATATGCTAGTAAACAGTCCCACTCTTGGACTCTTACCCTATGTTCCCTATCACTACTTGAGCCCCTTCCTTAGACTTACCATCCTGCTCTGGTGATGTATAGCAAGTAAGACTTCAGCAGTGACAGTGATCTGAATGAGTTAGAAGAGCCCTAGAGATCCCTCCTTATATTCTGGGTTAGGCTCTCCAGGGGGTGTGTTGTTAGAAACAACTCCAGAGCATCAGACTCGTTGACTGGGTTACCATGGCTTGAGTTTGCTGGCCCATAGCCCAAACAGAAACGTGCCCTGGGCCTCAGTAGTGGTGGGCATGGTAACAGAGCAGGTACACAGACCGACATTGCCTCAGTCTTTTTCTTGGTATTGCACCCTAGGCTCTCATAGACTAGAGTAAAGATCCCAGAGGAGCTCTTCTCTTCAACCCTAGCCCCAAATGGCTAGTCAGAGTCTTACAAGGAGGATGGAAAGCCTGCAATGACCAGAACAAAGAAAGCCAAAGGGAAACAAAAACAGTATATAGGTATGGAGGATAATGGAATAAAACCTAGGATTCTATGAAATATTTATTTCCCCATGTATAGTACAATGAAAAGTACAATAGTTTGAATTTGGCACCAAAAGACCTGTATTCAAATAGCAACTCTCCCAATAACTGACTAAGTAACGTTGGGCAAGTTACTCTCTCGAACTCTGTTTTCATAATTACCAAGGGAAATGGTTGGATCTCATGATTTCTATGGTTACTTCCCATTCTAAATCTGTAATCAGCCTCCTTCTATAGAAAGAGGCTGAAAGTCTGTATCCATACAAAATGGTGAAATATGCCAGCTTGGCTTTAGTTCCCCTCTGCCTCTTTTCCTTTTGCACCACTTTGTCTACTCTCTCTTGTAGGGTAGTCATGATATAACAGATAAAGAAATGGGCTTGAAATCAGGAAGGCTTCATATCCTGCCTCTGAAACATACACATTTAACTTTGGGCAAACCATTTAACATCTCTGAGACTCAGTTTTCTTTTCCATAAAATGAGGATAATAATAGTTGCTATCTCGCAAGTCTCTATTGGAAATCAAATTAGATAAAACATGTACAGTATTTTGCAAACCTTATAGCATTATATAAATGTGTTTATTATTATAAATCATTCCCTTCACTTCCTTTTCTCATTCACTCTAATAGAGATGATGTGTTTATTCTCTCTTTGCATTTGGACATAGTAATGCTTGGGGGGGAGGGGGGTTTAGGGGTATGGTGATGAGATTTCTTTATTTTAGATCTAGATTAGTCTCTTATCTATGAATAGAATGGATTTGCCTGTTTAGAGCATTGAGAGACATACTCTGGGATGTATCTTATAATAGCTCTTCAAAAAGGAGGAGAACTCTTTAAGTCTTATTCATTGAGGATAAATTAATTGGTTTAGACTGGTTGGCAATGAAGTGGTTGGCTCGAGGGAGTTTTGTAGCATATATACACAATGGTACCATGCATTCATGTGTACATAACTTTGCATATCCAGTCCTTTTTTTTTTTAATTTTCCCTCTATTTTCTGAAACTGGGTCAGAGACAAAGGATCAAAAATGGGCTTTGGTGTCTTGACAGGAGAAGATGAGTATTGATACAGGGAAGAATATGAGCCCCTCTTTATATTGGGAAGAGGATAGACATCCCCAAATTAAGGTACTTGACCAATGCTTCTCTCACATTCCTGTAAGAGTCACTGCTTTTTTTGGAGAAGCCTTAAACTTTTTCTTGAGCTGGCTGTTTTTAACTGGAAGAGTATAGATATACTTTAATGTTAGTATACCATTCTCAAAACCTATCTCCCCATTCCCTAATTCCTCCCTCCTCAGAAAAACCACCTTTCTTCTTTACTACTAGTTTCTCCTGACTCTGGGACATGCTCATTTTTTTTTAAGGATATACAATATTGTATATTGTACAGTTGCTTCGTCTCCTAGCAACACACCATAGCACCCCCCTGACACACACACACACACACACACACACACACACACACACACACACACAGAGTATTCTGAAGATTTCCCTTATACTAGTAAATAATCCCACCCTTGGACCTTAAAACAAGACTGGGAAGAATCTGGGAATAGAAATAAACAAGGATGTTGCTAGGAGTTTTAATTATTCTCTTCAGGCCCTGAAAGGAAATATGGTGGGGAAAGTGTTGGATTTGGAGTCACTAGATCTGAGTTCAAGTCTTGTCATTTCCTGGTTATGTCACCTTGAGTGAGTCACCTAATCAATCTCTCTAGATCTCCATTGTAATGAGGGATGTTAGATAGCCTTTAAGGTTTCTTTCAACTAACTCTATAGTCCTTTGATTCTGCCATGGACTAGGATTTAGAAGTCCATATTTCAAAGAAGCTTATTCAGCTCGGAGGTCAGAGCAGCTCCAGGGGTACTGAAAACATTTGGTTTCTGAACTGCTCAGATTTTTTTCATATGTAGAAAGGGATCCTGTTAAGGACTGTATGATTGCTTCCAAGTCCAGAGGTCGTAGGCATAGAGAAATCATTTAGGAAACCAGAAGTTTCTAGCCTGGAATATTTCTACAAAGGTTTCACTATATAGGCATGGAAGTTCAAGGAAAAGGATAGGGAATAAGGGAGTGAACCAAGGCATAAGTAGAGTTCTTTGTTTGTCCTTCATTCTCAAAGAGGACCCTGACTTCAGGAAGATGATAACATGATTTGCAAGTGAATTGAATTTAAATTGGGGTGGGAGGTGAGAGATGTGTACTTTCTCCTCTGGAGTCAGTTGGGTCCAGGGGCCAGATATGAATCAGGATTCCTGGAGAGGGCCCAAATGCAGTAGGAGATCTTGGCCTTTTTATGAGAAGAAATAACGAGGGAACATACAGACCATTAGACAAATAAAAACTAGGCCGGAAACATCAAATATTTTTCAGAGAGCACCAATTGGGGGTGGGAGGTTGTTTTTCTAGCAGCTCCAATTTACTTTTTCTTTTGTGAGAGTCTAACTAGGTCTTCATAGAATCATCATAAATCTGACATGCCTATATTGATCTTTAGGATGAAGGAAGTAGTAATTGGAATGTTACTGAAAGTTCTTTTTGCTTCTAAAAAAGCAAACCATTGGGTGATATTATGATTCTAGAGGCCTGGAGAAACCTGAGTTAAAGTAGAACCCACCGAAGAGGAAAGGGAAATAATATCTATTATTTATGTGTTTATGTGTTTTCTTTATTTTTATGTTGCAGGAACGCTGTCTTGTGACCAATATAAGCATATCTGTATAATGCTAGGCTCTGTTTAAAAATTTCCAAAATGGGGGTGGCTAGGTGGTTCAGTGGATAGAGCACTAGCCTTGGAGTCAGTAGTACTTTAGTTCAAATCTGACCTACCTGTGTGGTCTTGGGCAAGTCACTTAACCCCATTGCCTTGCAAAAAAAACAAAAAAAAATTTCCAAAATGGAATTCTTATTCCTTGTTCCCTTTCTCCCCTCCCTTCCTACCACCATAAGTCTTCAATCCATTGATTTGGTTTCCTTGTTTTCTTTAAATAAATTTGTTTTTTTCCAATTACATGTAAAGATAGCTTTCAATATCAATTTTATAATGTTTTCTCTATGCCACCTTCCCATCCCCTGCCCTAGGATAGCAAGCAATCTGATAAAGATTTTATATATATATAAAATCATGGCTTCCTTGCTTTCTTGAACAAGATACTCCATCTGCCATATCTAGGCATTTTTGTCTGGCTATCCCTACCATGACTGAAATAATCTCCCTCCTCATGTCCATCCCCTGGCTTCCCCAGTTTAAAATACATACTTTTTTTTTGCAAGGCAGATGGGGTTAAGTGGCTTGCCCAAGGCCACACAGCTAGGTAATTATTAAGTGTCTGAGACCGGATTTGAACCCAGGTACTCCTGACTCCAAGGCCGGTGCTTTATCCACTATGCCACCTAGCCGCCCCTAAAATACATACTTTTTAAAAAAAAATTTTTTCCAATTATATGTAAAGATAATTTTCAACATTCATCCTTCTATCCCTTTGTCCTAAAATAACAAGTAATCTGGGTTATGCGTGTACAAAATATTTCCATTTTATTCATTCTGTGAAAGAAGAATCCGAACAAAAAGGGGAAAAGTCACAAGAAGGAAACAAAAATCACAAATTTTAAAAGGTGAAAATAGTATGTTTTGATCTGCATTCAGTTTTCATAGTTCTTTATCTGAATGTGGATGGCATTTTCCATCTCAGGTCTTTTAGAATTTTAAGCGTATCATAGTGATCACCAAGCAATGTTATTGTTACAGAGTACAATGGTCTCTTGGTTCTGCTCAACTTCAGTCAACATCAGTTAGTAGTGCTGGAACAAAAGGTATATACTAGGGGGCAGCTAGGTGGCACACTGGCCCTTGGAGTCAGTAGGACCTGTGTTCTGATCTGAATTCAGACACTTAATAATTGCCTAGCTGTGTGACCTTGGGCAAGTCACTCTTAACCCCATTGCCTTAAATTTAAAAAATTTTTTTTAATGTTTTACTATTTTATTGCCCTTTGATCATAGTTCCAAATTCTTCTCCAGAATGGTTGGATCACTTCACAATTCTACCAACAGTATATTAGTGTCCCAGTTTTCCTACATTCTCTCCAACATTTCTATTTTCTATCATACTAACCAATCTGATAGGTGGGAGGTAGTACCTCAGAGTAGTTTTAATTTGCATTTCTCTAATAGCGATTTGGAGCATTTTTTCATGACTATAAATATCTTTAATTTCTTCTTCTGAAAACTACCTATGTATATCCTTTGACCATTTATCAATTGGGGAATGAGTTGTAGTCTTATAAATTTTAGAAATGAGACCTTAAAGTTCATTCTACAAAAAAGTCTTTCCTTTCCCAGGTTCCCTCCATCTTGAACCTTTCTTCTGAAATTGTCTCCAATTTATCTTGTTTTCTTGAATATATCTTGTTCCTTGCACATTAACCCCCAACCCCCACCCCATTAGCCTGTAAGTTTCTTGAGGGCAGGGAATTATTTTGCCTTTCTTTGTATGGATGGTCCATAACTGATGATAATAACCATTTAGCATGATGCCTGGCACATAACAGGCATTTAATAAATGTCTGCTGAGTCAATGGGAATATAATAAATCAAAGAGAGTGATTGTGAAGGACTGAACCTAGTCCATAGCAACTCAGAGGCTAAATTGCTGGATCATAGTAACATGTTGGGAGCTTGGCAAATTGAGGATTAGAGTTTTCCAACAGGATTCCCAAGAAAGAGAAAAGGAATCCCCTCACCCCGAAATGAATTTCTTTTGGTATTACTTCCAACATGACAGCATCTGAAATAATGTGAGGCAATGGGGCTTTCCTAGCATCTCACATCCCAGTAGGCAGCTTGGTAGCACAGAAGGCCAAAGCGTTAAACTTGGAGTCAGGAAGATTGGACTTCTAATCCTGTCTCAAAACATTATTAACCATGTCACCCTAAGGTAAGTAACTGATTTTTTTTTTTTTAGCTTTAGTTTCCTCATCTGTAAAATGAGGATTTTATATGTAATAGTTGCCTATCTGTCAGGGTTATTGTTAGGATTCAAATATCAGCACTTTTATGAATGTTAGTTATTATCAGATTAGGTTATAAGTATGGCTCAAACAAGCTTTAAAGAACCAAGGGTTCCAAGGGAATAGTTGTTCTTTCTCCTAATTTAGCTACTTGAATTCCAGAGGTTGAAAACTGTATTAGTTGGGGGGGGGGTGCCTCCATAGAGGACATCATACTCCATCAAAATATTAAGGTACAAGAAATCTTCACTTTCTAGAAAGAACTAGATAGAATAAGGGACTCAGGAATACAGACTATTTCCTTTGTGAATACATGGATCTCCTATTTGGAGAGAGCAATTTGGGAGATCATTTTTTAAAAGATTTCTAATATTTGTAGTTATAGAAGCAATATGATTCAAATCCTTTCTCTGTTAGTACTTCTCTGGTATAGGGCAAGTCATTTAACCTCTCAACCACACAGTTCCTTATTTGTTGTTATTCATCCTTTGTTTTCAAAGAGTACCATTGGCATCACAGATGATATCGAAACTTAGAAGTGAATTGGATTTAATGAGGCAAAGCTACACAAAGTCCTCAGTCTCATACTTTCTGCCAGAATCATCGAAGTCCAGGGGCAGACAAAAGTCAAGGTGACAGGATTGCAGTGGATGTCCTTGGCATCTTCTCTCTCTCTCTCTCTCTCTCTCTCTCTCTCTCTCTCTCTCTCTCATTTTCAAGGCAATGGGGTTAAGTGACTTGCCTAAGGTAACATAGCTAAGTTAAGTATTAAGTGTCTGAGTCTGGATTTGAACTCAGATCCTCTTTACTCCCAGGTCACTGCTCTATTCACGTACCACGTAGCTGCCCCCAGCACCTCCTCTTTCTTACCAAGCTCTAAGTGCTCCACAACACTTGATTCAGTCACTTCATGACCATTGGAACAAATTATTTTCATCTGCCCATTCCTCTGGGGAAAGTCATGCTTTGAGTTGATTAATGATTGATATTTATCCTTGGTTCTTGAAAAATAACATGACATCAGGGAGGTGATGCCATGACAAGCACATTATTTGGATTTGAGTGAGGGGTGTTGTGCTAAGTCATCAGCCTCAATTTCTCCTCTGGAGCCATCTGGATCCATTGGTCAGATATGGATCAGGATGACTGAAGATGACTCTAGAGGCAGCAGAAGATCTAATGTCTCCCTGTTTCATAGATGGGCTTGATGCCTGTCATTTTCCTTCATACTGATTTTGCCCCATTTACTGAGGCAATTCTACCATAGTGTGATACTGCCCATGCCACATTTTCTTGGAGACAAAGGTTAGAGGTGGGTACCAAATGGACACCGAAGGTATCTGAGCAGTCCTAAAAACAGCTCTCATACCAGAGGTGTTAGTCCCCCAATATACCCCTCATTAGTAAAATGAGGATTTAAGTAAATGACCTCTAACCTTTAAAACTTCCTTCCTAGGTCTAAATCTCTGATTCTATAGATGACTAACCCTTATAATTCAGCCTGATCATTATCCAATTTTTTAAAAAAATTTATTATTTAAGGCAATGGGATTAAGTGTGACTTGCCAGGGGTCACACAGCTAGGCAATTGACTAGATTTGAACTCAGATTCTCCTGATTCCAGGGCTAGTGCTCTATTCATTGTGCCACCTGGCTACCCCCATTATTCAATGTTAAAGGGAAAGTCCTCTAAAAAAGAAAATAGATTTAACAGGACAGAGACAAAACCATTAGGGAGCAAAACCACTGGATTCTAGTCGAACTGGAACTATCTCACAAACGCAACCTGATCATACAACTACCTCTGTCTCCTTAACTGTCTGCTAGCTGGAGCAAGTACTTTGACCTCTTTCAGTCTGTTTCTTCATCTGCAAAGTGAGAACTTTGTATACAATAGAATCTATGTCACAAGGTTGTTATTAGAATCGAAACATCAGTTCAGCACTTTGCCAACTCTAATATGTTATATAAGTGTTAGCTATTATTAGCTTAGGTTAATAAATATGACTTAACTAATCTTAGGTTAATAAACATGACCTAAATGATCTTTGATAGACCAAAGACTCAAAGGCTGAAATGTTCTTTCTCCCATTTACATTTTCCTTCCTCTTCTCTGCCTATATGCCTATCTGTCTTTTTATACTCTGAGGAAGGCCTAATTCAAGTTCCACCTCCTCTAAAGCCTTCCTGGATATTGTCATCTCTCCTTTGAACTTCAATAATATATGTTGTCTGTATAAGTCAATTATTACTGATTATATCCTACCATGATTCTAGTATATACCTTCATGTATATGCCTTCCCCTTCCTGCTAGATCAATGGCTTCTAAGTGTACCCTGAATTTCTTGAGTCCCAAATTGTATAATTTATGCTGATAATCATAATGTATCTCGATTTCTCATAGTAAAGAATTGTTAGGAGCAAAAAAAAATTTTTGAGAACCACTGTTCTACATTTGTAAGCCCTTTGAAAGCTGGTACTGGCTTTTTCCTTTCTTTGTGCCCTCACAGTTCTGAGGTAGGGAGTTCCCTGTAAGGAGCCCACCAGCATAGTGACCCTTCTCTTCAACTTTATAATCTTGAAGATACTTTGGGAACCCTAAAAGGTTAAGTAAGTTTGTCCCTTGACTTGATCAGAGACAGTACTTGTACACCAACTCCAGCTCTGTCTGCTCTGCCATGATGCCCTTCATTTACATATATATCTATATATGTATACATAGATATCTCTCTATATATATATGTGTGTGTTTGTGTATATATATATATATGTATACAATTTAGGGGCAGCTAGGTGGAAATGGATAGAGTACCAGTTCTGGAGTGAGGAGACCCTGAATTCAAATTTGGCCTTAGATACTAGATACTTGATACTTACTTGCTGTGACCTTGGGCATGTCATTTAACCCCATAGCTTAACAAAAAAAACTCACAAAAATCCAACAACATATATATATATATATATATATAGATAGATAGATAGATAGATATAATTTAAATGCCACAAGATATTTGACCTACACTTTTCTTCCTTCAATCAACAGAGATAGAAGCATCTCCTTTCCCCATGATCCAAAGAAGGTGGTCCAATCAGGAAATATGACTCAAAAAGTGACGGTGAATTCAAGGTGAGACATCTCTCTAGCACCCAAGGCTTTGGGAGCAGACAATGTTAAAAGTGACAGTGAGGATGGCTTGGAGAGGGGGTGAGGGGTGTGACGGTGAAGTCATAGGCTCCCTAAGAACTCATAGGCTCCCTTACCCATATAAGGACCGCACCTCCACTTGTCGGTGTCTGCTGGTAGGGAGGGGGAAGCCGACTCAATGACTCTCTCAAAGAAAGCTTAGGCAACATTTCCAGAAACTCCACTGCGACTTTCTCTCTCCAGGCCCTGGGACTGACTGCTCTCTGTACTTTTTTGAAATTCTGGAACTGTAGTACTTGCTGGAATTACCAGGTGGCGTAGCCAGAATAAAGTTCAAGAGCTGATTGATGCTGTGGCTGTCTTGGATCCTAAGGGATGGAGAGGGGAATAAAGCATGACCTCAGTTCTTTTCCCTTGGAAAAAGGCGTCCGGGGCCCCGGGGCTGGATCAACCAGCCTAATTAAGCAGAGCCTAAAGGCTACAGATGCAGCCATCCCACCCCGCCGTTTTGGAGAGGCAGATCTAGGAAAGGAGAAGTTACCTGCTCTCCGCCCCAAGCCAGCAGGCAGAGTCCTTGCCCCTGACTCTATGCTGAGGGTAGGGCGTTAGTGTGCTCCCCCAAACTGGGCAGGGTTAAGGTCGGGCGTTGCGAGGCAGCCAATATCAAGTCATGGGCCCGCAGCCTCTCCAGGGTGTGACGGAGGAGAGGGAGCCGGTGAGACCGGCCGCACCGGCCTGGCGCCACCGGGGTGTGGTCTCGGACCCCGCGGCCTGCCCACAATGTCGGAGGGGGCGTGGCCGCCCCTCATCGCCCCTCCTTTGTGGGCGCCCGGCCCCGCCCCGGTCATACAAAAGCAGTGCGGCACTGCAGCTAGCGCAGTTCTCACCGAGATCCGTCACGCAGACTCAACGTGAGACTTTCCGGCCCGGACCCCCACCATGGTGAGTGAGGCCCGGGCTGGACCCCCGACCCTGCCTCTAGGACCTTCTCTCTCTTCCTTTTTTTTTTTTTTTTAAAGCCTCTACTCCAGCTAGGGGCCCCAATTCCGGGGTCCCAAGCCCCTCGCAGAGGGCTCCTAGGTTTTTTTTTTAAATCCTTCAATTATGTGTGTTTATAGAATAAGTGTTTATGAGAAATGTTTTTATTGCCGTTGGGGTGTTGGGGTGCGCCTGCCCAGGCTGGAGGAGAAATCTCACGACCTTCAGGACCAAGCCGGCCGGGGTCGGGGTGGGGGCCCTGCACTGGGGGAGGGTGGGCAGGAAAGGGCCCCAAAGCCACCCCCGGCGCGAGGGTGCCCCTTCCCCCGCCCCCCGAGCCAGTCACGCGGCCTCCGCGGCTGCTGCTGCTGCACCTTGGCCTTCCCGCGCTGCCCCCCATCTGGGGCGCCTTCCTCGGAGTGGCTGGGACACGTGCTTGGCGCCTCCCTCCTCGTCCCCTGCAGGCTCGCCGGCCCTCCTCGGTGACTCAGCGCCCCTCTTCTGAGCCGGGGAGCCCGCAGGGTGGGGGGACGCTTTGAGAGGCGGGAAAAAGCTTTGGGACCTTGCTGAGAGTTAGCCCCTCCCCCTCCAGGCCATCCGGACTGATGGGCAGGGACAGCTGGGGATGGGGCTTGGAGAGACTTGGGGTGGGGGGAGGGGAGGAAGGGCAGATGGTATTTATAGCCAGAGGTTGGGGGGGGGGGGGGCTATGCTGTAATCCAATCCCGGGTTTCGACTGGAACCTCACTGGAAATTATATCGGTGTAGGGTGGGGTGACCCAGTGGCGCTAGAGGAGAAGGATGGAGGATACAGTCTTGCCCTGGGGCCTCGCCACAAGTTACACTTCCTTTGCTGAATATTTTGTAACCTTCCTTCTGTCACCCTGCAGTGCGGTGGGGGAGGGGGGGAGGCTCTCCAGCACTCCGATCCTTAATTCTTTTCACTTTCGCTCTTCACTAGTTAATTTTGCACCAAAAAGAACCGGCTCTGCCGATGACAATCTGCTCTTATCCTGATAACCCAACCCCCCCCCACCCCATGCACTTGTATTTGCTTCCTTGAAGCTCCCTAGCTTTAGCTCTGCTTTCCCTGGGTTGGTCTACACAGAGGCAAGCAAGCTGACGTGGTGCTTTGGGTTTGAAAGTGTGGGGGTGGAGGTGGGAAAAGCAGCTGCCTTCTATCTCTCCTTTTTTTCTTTTTTTTTCCTCCAGAGAAGATGGAGCTTAAATCTGGAAGAAGGTAGGGAGAAGCATAGGCTACATAAGTCTGATAGGTCAGTGTTAGTGGCTTGATTAAGTAGGGAGAAATTCCAGCTGCTCCTGTTTTATATCATCAAAGCTAAGAATCTACCAGAGGAGAGGATTAGGCAGACTTAACAAGGTCTGAGAGCCTTTGGATGAAAAGGCTGTTCTGTTCCTATATTAAAATGGGGTAGGAGGAGCTGCTAGGTGGCGCAGTGGATAGGGCACCTTAGTTCAAATGTGACCTCAGTGGCTGTGTAACCCTGGGCCAGTCACTGAACCCCGATTGCCTCCAAAAAGAAAATAATAGGGATTTGGTATTGTTCTCTTGGACTCCTACACCTTGTATAGGAGAGAATTTGCCTCTGTCCTTGCTCATTTCTTATAGATACCTGGGCATCTCTAGCCCATTTTTAATGATCTCATGGACAATCCTGCTTTTTCATCTCAGTGGATTGTGGAATCAACCTGAACCTGTGTGTGTGTGTTGGGGGGCAGGGGTATCCTGCTTACATGATGTGTTTTTTGAACTCTAACCATTATGAAATCCTGAATCTCCCTGGAAAGGTGCATCTTAAATGAAGACTTAGAACTGATGATAGGATGGACAGTCTGTTGAGTTGAGGCCTTATTTTGTCACCTTTACTTCATCCCTCAGCGTGAATGCATCTCAGTCCATGTAGGACAGGCAGGTGTCCAGATGGGCAATGCCTGCTGGGAGCTGTACTGCCTGGAACATGGTATCCAGCCTGATGGGCAGATGCCCAGTGACAAGACTATTGGGGGAGGAGATGACTCCTTCACCACCTTCTTTTGTGAAACTGGGGCTGGCAAGCATGTGCCTCGGGCTGTCTTTGTGGACCTGGAGCCCACAGTGATCGGTAAGAAGCTGAGAGGGAAAGGGGCAGGCTTGGGATGGCTGGGATAAGGGAAGAAGCTAGGATGAACTCTTAAAAGGAGATCCTTGAACCAGCCCCCCCCCCCCCCAATTCCTGCCTGAAAAGCTAACAGACCTCTTTGAATAAGATTTATTGATTGATCCCATTCTGGACTTGGCAATGAATACAGTTGCTGGTATCTTAGGATGAGCTGAGACAGAAATCAGATCCACCCCAGCATCTAACTCAGTGATTGGTAGAAGGGTGAGAAGTCCTTAGCTCGATTTCCCTGACTCCATGGCAAACTTGCTTTCAGATGAGATCCGAAATGGCCCCTACAGACAACTCTTCCACCCAGAGCAGCTGATCACTGGTAAGGAGGATGCTGCTAACAACTATGCTCGTGGCCACTACACAATTGGCAAGGAGATCATTGACCCTGTGCTGGATCGAATCCGCAAACTGGTGAGTATTTGGGTTAGGGATGGGAGCTTGGAAGGGTCTAGTGGTGAGGTAAGTTTCTTCTCAGTAGTTTTCAGGGGAGAGTAGAAAGGTCCTCATGTTCCAGAGCATGATGCTCTATAGGTATGGGGTCTTATCCTAGGATAAGCTTGGCTCCAGATTCAGCCTCAGGTTTTTACCCAGGTGTGTGTTAACCATCCTTCTCTTTCTTGCCTTTCAGTCTGACCAGTGTACAGGACTCCAAGGCTTTCTGGTATTCCACAGCTTTGGAGGTGGCACTGGCTCTGGCTTTACCTCCCTGTTGATGGAACGACTCTCAGTCGACTATGGCAAGAAGTCCAAGCTAGAGTTCTCCATCTATCCAGCTCCCCAGGTTTCTACAGCTGTGGTAGAGCCCTACAACTCCATCCTGACCACCCACACCACCCTCGAGCACTCCGATTGTGCCTTCATGGTGGACAATGAGGCCATCTATGATATCTGCCGCCGAAATCTGGATATTGAACGTCCCACCTACACTAACCTCAACCGTCTCATCAGCCAAATTGTCTCCTCTATCACAGCTTCTCTTCGTTTTGATGGTGCCCTCAATGTGGACCTCACAGAGTTCCAGACCAACCTGGTGCCCTATCCTCGAATCCATTTCCCCCTGGCAACCTATGCTCCTGTCATCTCTGCTGAGAAGGCCTACCATGAGCAGCTCTCAGTGTCTGAGATCACCAATGCCTGCTTTGAGCCAGCCAACCAGATGGTGAAGTGCGACCCTCGCCACGGCAAATACATGGCCTGCTGCCTTCTGTACCGTGGTGATGTGGTGCCCAAAGATGTCAATGCTGCCATCGCGGCCATCAAGACCAAACGGAGTATCCAGTTTGTGGACTGGTGCCCTACTGGCTTCAAGGTTGGCATCAACTACCAGCCACCCACTGTGGTCCCTGGTGGAGATCTGGCCAAGGTACAGAGAGCAGTGTGTATGCTGAGCAACACAACAGCCATTGCAGAAGCCTGGGCTCGCCTGGACCACAAGTTTGACCTGATGTATGCCAAGAGAGCATTCGTGCACTGGTATGTAGGTGAGGGCATGGAGGAGGGAGAGTTCTCTGAGGCTCGGGAGGACATGGCAGCCCTGGAGAAAGATTATGAGGAGGTGGGCATCGACTCCTATGAGGATGAGGATGAGGGGGAAGAGTAGAGCGGCCACCTGAAGCCATTTTACTGTTTGTTGCAAAATCCTTTCGAAATAAACAGAGTCTCTGTGTTTTGAAACTAAACCTGCCCCCCCACCCCTTGTGCTCTGCCCTCTCTTGCCACGTGAGCTCCTGCTGCTGCTGCTGCTTCCCTCCCTCCCTGCTGCCGTTAACCTTTTTCTTTCCTGTGGGCTGAAGGTAAGGACTGTGAGGATCCCTGTCCCTGCCCAGAGGGCCTAGCCCTAGTCCCTTGCATTCAAGGCCCTGGGGCAGAGGTCAGGCCAAAGAGGACCAAAGAGTTGGACTTGTGTTGGGGGTGGGCTCCTTCTACTGCCAGGGCCAGCCTTGCTCATTCTGGGCAGGATGTGCTCACCTCAAAATGAGAACCAAAGGCCAGTTTTGCTTCTCAGTGATACAGAGCTCCCTGCCACCTTCGTGCTGCCTCTGCATTCTCCAGTTTTAGAAGAAGAGAAGCTTAAGCCAGACCATTAGCTTCATCTGTGTAGAGGGTGTAGGGTGGGGCAGGGTTGGTGGAGTGGCCCAGGGCTGGGTGCCAAGTGGAACCCAGCCTCAGAGCTGGGGGATGGGCAGGGCAACGGTGCTAAAGACTGGTTATGTCTGTCCCTTCTGCATGACCCAGGGGCTCCTTCCCACTGCTTTGCTGGGGACCTTGAGCTGTGGCATTAAAAGTCAGGTCCTCTCCCCTTCTGTCTGTGCTTTCTTTACAGATTCAAGCCTCGCCTCTTGGGGGCCTCCTGCCAGGGCCCTCGGGGAAATTACAGCTAGGCTAAGAGGTGGCCCAGGGCCCAGCCCTGCGTCAGCATGGGGGGATGGGTGCAGTGGGGGAGGAAACCTGTGTCACAAGGGCAGCAGGCGCCAGCCCTGCCCTCACTGGTGATTCAGGGACGCAGTGCCCTTCCCTCAGGGAGTAGAGTAGAGGCAGCAGCCAAGGTTAGGCCCCCTGTTTGCAGCAGGCCCTGCAGGAAGGGGCAGTGGGGCATTGCCACAACAAGCCTGCTTATTAATCATTAACTCATTAGAAAAAAGCCTGGGCTGAAATGGCTGCCACCACCAGCACCCTGGGGCTGTCAAGACCTGTTTGGTGTTGGTGCCAAAGCTTGCTGCTGGCCCCCTGGCTGGCCTCGAACACAACCCTGGAGATTTGGGAAGGGAAGGAAAAGGCTGTTTTTAGAGAGCCTCACCCATGTCCTCAGGCAGTGGAGCTCCTTTTCCCCTACTCTAGGAAGGACAAATTTAGATACTTTTTCTTCTTCCCTCCCCTCCCCCCCCCCCCCGAAAAAAATAGGAGACAAATAAAATGGCCATGTTTTAGTTTCATTTCAGTATTTACATATTCTGAAACTGCTGTTCTCCACCCCTCACATTTAGGGACAGACCATGATGTGAGCCCAGCAGTCCAACTTAAAAGCTCAATTATACTATATGTGACCATTTCTCCACTTCTAGGTTAGCCAGACCCTTTTTCAAGGAATTACTCTTGGTCCTTTGTGGGTAGGAACTCAGAAGCACATATAAAATATTCTTGGGATTGTGGATGCGAGTCTGCTATCCTGAAAGTTCCATTGAGGAAAAAACCTTTCCTCTTATAGAAAGTTCTACATTCTTCACCTGATGCTCTCTCAGATATGTGTGGTATGTTGGTCTGGAGCCGTAGGCTGCAAACTTTCCAACTGATTGAGGAGGAGAGAAGTATGTGGCCGGCACTGGGGATCCACAGTCATCATGGAGGCCAAAAGCTGCCGTAATGCTGGGGAATGCCTGGGGAGAACAAATGTGACAAGCTACACAGACACACACATACACACACCTCTTCCCCCTCACTCTTAAGGCCTAGGGATTTCCATGGCCTAGAAAGCTCAAAGCTTCCAGAGTGGCATCTCCCCACACTCACCTGGGGCTCTGGGGAATGCTGAGCTGGTTCTGTACAGCCAAGGCCACACTGTCCCCTTTCTGGAACACCATGTCATAGGGGCCTTCCCCAAACATCATGGCATATAGCACACAACCTAGGGACTGAGCACACATATATGATTCCTAGAAAATGGAATCCAGGAGTCTGTGTCAATCAGCTAACACTTGTGAGTCATCTAAGCTAGACAGACAAGCTGAAGCCGAGATGGGGAGTCTCCTTGCCCTAAAGACAGGGATCGACCCCAGCTTTGGCAGGCCTATCTGTCCATCCCCTGCTGTTCAGGCATGGAGAGGATGGGAAGAGCTCTGCTAAGTAGCTCCAGGCCTACCAACTCCAGAGACTCAGCTAGACCACTTCCTGTGCCCTGCTGCCAGTTTACAGGAAGGAAGTGGAGGAAAGGAACAACATATCAGGGTTCCTGGGGCCCTGAGCTATAGAGAATAAGGCAAACATCCAAGTGGATAGGATATCTCTACCTCCCATTAGACTCACCCAAATATCAGTTCGTTCATCAATGACACAATGGCTCTGCACAGAGAAGAGTTCAGGGGCACGATATGAAATAGTACAACGCTGGGCTGCCCAGTCCTGAAAAAAAGATCCCAGGAAGTAGGAGTGGGTGCAAAGCCACACCACCACACTCAAAAGGGACATGAAAGTCACCCCACTTTATTACCAGAATCCCTAAATAAAGGTTACAGGGTTCTACCTGCAGAGCCAGGGCCTGCCGGGAGCCTTCCACTTGGATTCGTGCCTGATTCATGGAACCCAAGTCCATTAACACCGGCTGCCCGTCATCTCCAAGCAAAATGTTGGTTGGTTTCAGGTCCCTGTGGGAAAGGAAGCAGGACCCAGGCCCTCTGTGGGGGTTCCTGAAGTCACAAGCACTCAAGAAGCAAAGGCAAGCTTCTGGCCTACCTCTTGGTAAAAGTCCATGCCATCCCTCCCAGGCCTTTCCCCAGCAGGCATAAAATACTTTCCCACTGACCTGTGGGCATAACCCTTGGCATGGATGGCCTCTAGGCCTCTGCAGATGCCTAATAGCAGCAGCAGGATTTGCTCCTCAGACAGGAAGTTGCCTTTGTCTTTCAGTCCTTCCACTTCATTCCAGAGTGTACCCCTCTGCAAAACACAAGCCTCCTCCAATTCTAGCCACAGCTGGCTGCGTTCCTTCTTATTTGATGGCACTCTCCTGCTCACCAGGCTAGGGACCCGTCTTCCGTTAAAAGAGGACCAACGTCTTCAATATGAAAACCCAAAGTCCTGGACTCAATCACTCAGTAACCATTCATACACTGCCTATGGGCAAAGACTCCCCCCCCCCCAAAAAAAAACCACAGCTTGATTCCATCAATTCACATCTATTTCCTTCAAACCCTGAGACCCCAGAGAACTTTCTGGGCAAACCAGTCCTCAAGCAGGGGCGAGTCTCACCTTGAAGAAGGGTAGCAGCAGCCAGGCTTCCTGCTTGGAGCCCCGTTCTGTCAAACAATAGGCTTCCAGGCGAAGGATATTGGGGTGCTGGAAGAGTCGGTGCATGTCGGCCTCCCGCTGCGCCTCTTCCCGGTCCTGTTGCTCGTGACACAGGATTCTTTTTAGAGCGTAAAAGTAGCCGTCGTGCAGTCCCTCCACCAGGTCCACGTAGCTGAACCCACTTGGAACCAAAGAAGGGCCACATTAAACAAAGCCAGCGGTTCCTCAGGGCCATTAGAGGCCTTCCTAACAGGGAATGCCACAGACCCGTCCCGCCAGAAGAGGGCAGGGGGCAATCTGGAGGCAGCTTCGGCCGTACTTCGCGTTCTCCTTGCACCCCAAATTCCAGGGCTGGGTTCATGGAACTTAGAACAGGTAGAACACCTGGGTCCAAATTCCATTTCTGACACCATCTATGGAATCTCGGGCAAGGCCCCAATCTTCCGGGCTTCAGCTTCCCCCCGGCCGGGGTTCCGGGGGTCTGTGCGGCCAGGATGTCTAGGATGGGGGGCTGGGGCTGGGGGGCCGCACTCACCCCTCCCCCAGCTTCTGGATGAAGAGGTATCTCTTGCTGTCAATGGTGAGGGTCCCTCGGGAGCAGATGCACAGCGTGTGGCCCATGGCGCCTCGGGCATCCTCGGGGCGGGGGGCAGTGGCCAGCACCTGGGGGGGGCGAGGGGAGGGGGAGGTGGAGAGCAGCGCCCCTCGCCCACCCGGAGCCCGGAGCCGGCGCCCCGCCCCGCCGGGAGGGGCTCAGCCGCGGGGGGGGGGTGGGGGGGTCGGGGTCCAGCCCCTCCCCCGCCCGGCCTCTGCCACCACGCCCCTCCCCCCAGCCCCGGAGGCCGCCCCCCGGGGAGCCGCTGCTGCCACGGACCTGGCCCTGACACGCGAGCGGCGGCGGCGGCGGCGGCGGCGGCGACCGGAAGCGGTCGTGTCGTCATCTTCCCGCGCCGCGGCAACGGCTCCCCGGTATCCTAGCAACCTCGTCCGGCGGCGGCGCGGGGCGGGAGGAGGCCTGGCCAGGCCCGGGCGCCGGGTGGGGGAGGGGGAGCCCCTCCCCCTCCCCGGGCGTCGGCCCCGGCCCTGGCTGAGCTCCAAGTCCTGTCCGGCCTGGGCCGGGGGAGCGGGAAGAGGCAGCCCCTCCCCTCAGCGCCCGGCGCCCCTCCCCCGCCCGGCCCCCGCCCGGCCCCCGCCCGGCCCCCGCCCGGCCCCCGGCTTCCTTTAGCCCCGCTTTGCTGCAGGCGGGGTCCGCGGGGCGGGCGCGATGTCGGGCCGGGCCGCGCTCGGGGGGCCGCGGCTCCGGCCGCTCCTGCTGCGCCTCCCGCTGCTCCTGCTGCTCCGCCTGCCGGCCCCGGCGGCGCCCCGCTCCTTCGCGGTGGACCGGGCGCGGGACGCCTTCCTGCTGGACGGGGCGCCGTTCCGCTACGTGTCGGGCAGCCTGCACTACGCCCGGGTGCCCCGCCGGCTCTGGCCCGACCGGCTCCACAAGATGCGCACGGCCGGCCTCAACGCCGTGCAGCTGTAAGGGGCCGGCGGGCCGCGGGGAGGGTGGCGGGGCGCTCCGCATGCGGCCGCCGGCGGGCCTGGGTCCTGCCGCCCAGCGCCGTGCCGCCCCTTAACCCTTCTCTCCCCAGCTACGTGCCCTGGAACTACCACGAGCCGCAGCCCGGGGTCTACAACTTCCGAGGCAATGGGGACCTGCCGGCATTTCTGAGGATGGCAGCCCAGGAGGACTTGCTGGTGATCCTGAGGCCCGGCCCCTACATCTGCGCCGAGTGGGAAATGGTGAGAGGGAGGCGGGACAGCCCCCCGACCCATCCTTCCCACCCTCCTCATCTAATTCTCTGTTTGTCTCTCCCCCTATCCCCGCCTCCGCGTCCTCAGGGTGGTCTCCCATCCTGGTTGCTTCGGAAACCCGACATCGTCCTAAGAACCTCAGATCCAGGTGAGTTTGGGAACTAAAGGCCGGAACGGAAAAGTAGAGACGACCAGAAGTTTGTCTGGTCAGGGACTCGAAAGTGGCAGCTGTAGCTTGGCTAAATCGTTAGGACATGCCAGGGCTTTGGTATCTGGTAAGTAGATCCTAACAGCACACCTCAACTAGTAAGAAGACCCCTTCCGGCACGCAACCTCAACTAACTGGGTTACCACCTAAAGATACTCGGCTTTGACCAACTGGTCTGGACGGCAAAGAACCTTGCTCTAGGGAGGCCTTTCCCGTCAGGTTTCCTGACATCTTACACGATGGGTCAGATTCAGTTGCTCTCATCAAGTCATTTGTCTGGGCAGGAAGGGAGCTACCTTCCTAGGGGAGAATTCCTTAGGGAGTTTCCTTGACCACAACAAGACCAACTGGATTTTAGTCCACTCTTCTACTCTTCCATTTCCTTCCTATTTTGCTCAGTTGGTGCTGTAAACCCATACCAATACCTCTTCCTTGTAGGCTTCTTGCGCCAGTCTCTGTGAACTCTCAGAGGGTGTCTGCTTGATTTAGTTCTTAGTGATTCCTACATGCATTGATAGGAGAACTAGAAGAGACTTTTGCTCAAAGTGAAGGATGCTTGAGCTCCAGGACCATTTGTTTCAAGAAAGTTGTGGGAGAAGGGCTATAGTGGAGCTCAGGGACACTATCTTTTCTTTCAGACTTCCTTGCTGCTGTGGACTCTTGGTTCCATGTCTTGCTGCCCATGGTCCAGCCATGGCTCTATCACAATGGGGGCAATATCATCAGTGTCCAGGTTCAGAGGGGCAAAGAGGTCTGGGAGGGTAGGGCCAACTGTTTCACCTTTCAGTCCAAACTTAGTGTCCTATCTCTCTGACAGGTAGAAAATGAATATGGCAGCTATTTTGCCTGTGACTTTAGATACATGAGACACCTAGCCGGGTTATTCCGGGCACTGCTGGGGGATGAGATTGTCCTGTTTACCACAGATGGGCCTGAAGAGCTCAGCTGTGGCACCCTCCAGGGACTCTATGCCACTGTGGACTTTGGCCCAGGTCACCTGAGGAGAGGGTATGGGTAGGGTCTGGGGAAGGTACCCTCTGACTGGGGAAGGTGACCTCATGTACCCCTTCCTTCCTACTGCAGCTGACAACATGACCGAGAGCTTTGCCATGCAGCGGAAATATGAGCCCCGTGGGCCCCTGGTGAGGGAGGCGGCGAAGGGGAACCAGAAGACGATGACCCTGAGGGAGGGCTGTGGTGGGCCCCCTTATACTTTCTCTCCCTCATCTTTTCATCCAACTCTTCAGGTGAACTCAGAGTACTACACAGGATGGCTGGACTACTGGGGGTGGAATCACTCGACTGTGGGCGTGAAGTCTGTGAGCAAGGCACTAGAGGACATCCTGGAGGTGGGGGCAAGTGTGAACATGTAAGTGGCTGGGGGAGGCTTCTGGATGGTGGCTGAACTTCAGGGTGCAAGTGACTTAGAAAATCAACACTTTCTTCCTGGCCCTTTTCTGCCTCAGGTACATGTTCCATGGAGGCACCAACTTTGGCTACTGGAACGGTGAGTCCAGGACAAGCTGGGGGCAAAAACAGGGAAATGGAGACAATTCTGCATTTGAAGGACAAGCTGAGGGTGGGAAGTAAAAGGAGGTTGAGTGCTACTGCTGCTCTCTACTGGCAAGCGTTCTAGCTGCTGGGCTGTTTTTCTTTTGGTCTCCCAGGTGCTGATTGGAAGAACAAATACCTACCAGTCACAACCAGTTATGACTATGATGCACCTCTCTCTGAAGCTGGGGACCCCACACCCAAACTACTTGCCATTCAAAGTGTTATTAGCAAGGTGTCCACCAATATTATGGCTCCCCTGATATTCTCCTGAGTTTCATAAGGGGCTCAGAACATGGGGGCATTTGGGCAGCTGGGATGGTAAGGGGATCCTGTGTAGGTCTAGGGTGAGGGATGGGGTGTCATTCTAGTTGTGGATTTTTAATTTCTGATAGTTCCTGACAAAATCAATGTTGGGCTTAGTTCCAGGAACTTCCCTTGGGGCCCTTGCCCCCCCCTAGCCCTAAGATGAAGTTTGGACCTGTTACCCTGAAGCTGGTGAGACTCTCATCCCACTTCATTTGATTCCACCCATCTCCGAGTATTCTTCCTCTTCCCTAGTCCCCCCTCTACTTCCTCCCTCTTCTGTTCTTTCCAAATTTCCTTCTGCTTTTGTAGGATGGTAATCTGCTGGACTTTCTAAATGTTCTGTGTCCTGATGGGCCCATCCACACTCACAAACCCTTAACTTTTGAGGCTGTCAAACAGGTGAGGCAGTGTACCCTTATCCAGCCCTTCCCAAGCTCCATCGCCTAGAGATCTCTGAAATGCTTGAGTTTTTTCATAGTCTACCTTCACTTCTTCCTTCCTCATCACCAGGATTATGGCTTCCTATTGTACCGGACACGACTGCCTCAGAACTTGACAGAGCCAACCCAACTCTGGGTAGAGAACAATGGCATCCGGGACCGGGCCTACGTGATGTTAGATGGGGTGAGAACTCTGTTCCAAGACCCTCAAGGTCTCCTCCTGCTGAGGCTTCCCCTTTCCTGTCTTGCCCTCCTTATTTCAGGACAATTATTAGCCTTCACCTTCCTCTTAGTATTGAGGATGGATGATGATGTTCTGGATGGTGAAAGCTCTCCTTGCCCTTGGGTGGTGTTGCCAGTAAGGCAAAGCAGTAGCAGCAGGGCCATACTAGCTTCCCTTCATTGCCCCATCCTGGTCATAGGTGTTTCAGGGCATCTTGGAGCGAGACAAGGAAGAAGCCCTGTTTCTGACAGGGCCAGCGGGAGGCACGTTGGATGTGTTGCTGGAGAACATGGGAAGGATCAGCTTTGGATACAACATGAGTGATTTTAAGGTGGGACAGCCAGGAACCACTCTGCCCCACCCCCATCACATCTATGACTAGATGGGGAACTAGATCCACATCTGACCCCATCATGATCCCATGGAAAGGGAAGTGGTTGGAGATAGGGGAAGAAAATGAGACCAAGACACCTTCCTTGTCCTATGGATTGCCAGTGTGGATTTGCCCTAAGAGTTGGTCATATACCCCCCTCCCCCATAGGGCCTGGTGCAGCCTTTGGTGTTGGGGAAAAGCGTCCTGACTGACTGGCTGCTCTTCCCTCTGAATATTGATGCCCTTATGGACGTGGAGAATAGGGTGTTTGAGACCCAAAAGAACAACTCAGAATCTCCCTCTGGCCCTGCCTTCTACTCTGCAGCGTTTCAGCTCCCAGGTCCTGCCTGGGACACATTTCTCTACCTCCCAGGGTGGACCAAGGTACTAGGTTTTGGGGGAAGGGTAATGAAGGGGACCGGTCTATTTGCAAAGAAAACTGACCCTTCCCTTCCCCCACTAGGGTCAGGTCTGGATCAATGGCTTTAACTTGGGCCGCTACTGGACGAAGCGGGGGCCCCAACAGTCCCTCTATGTGCCAGGACCTCTGCTCTTGCCCACAGGGGCTCTCAACAACATCACACTGCTAGAGCTGGAGCATGCACCTCCTAGGCCTCAAATTCATTTTCTGGACAGACCACTCCTCAATGCCACCACGCACTAGAGATGATCCACGGCTCTCCTGAAATGCTGTTTTTCAATCAAACTTTATTGCATTAAATTTCAATTTCAGAGGCACTGTCCCCTTTTCCTCTACATGTGTCTAGCTGTTTTTGCTGGGACTCCCCCACTGTTCCCTCACTTTGGTTTTCTGCATCTGCCTTTGGTACCACAGCAGAGGTGGGGGGGGTGTAGGAGGAGCTGGCCCCTTCACTTCCCTTGGAGATCTCACATCCCAAACAGGCCTGGAGGGGACTGTGGGAAGGTCAGGAGAATGGCTTCCCTCCCCGGCGGTGCTCCTGGAGGCATCGTGTGGAGCAGAAGGAGAAGTCGAGATAGTGAAAGGGGACAAGCCCCTCCAGAGAGGTCCCACAACCCCAACAGCGCCTGGAGAAGGAAAGGCAAAGAGCTGGACAGGTAGTTGGGTGTCTCCCCAGATCCCTGGCCTCTTGTCCCCACCATCCCTATCCTCTGTACCTGGTGTGGAGGAGGCTGGGAGGCTGAGGGGTTGGAGCCCCAAGCTGGGCAGCCAGTCTGCGCTCTGCTGCTACAGCTCTCTGAGAAGAAGAGGACCCGCAGTAAGAACCAGAGGGAAACCACTTCAGAAGGGAGAATGTTAGTTCACATTTCTGAGGACAGGGCAGGACTGGGACCACCATCTCACCTTTTCACGGTCACTGAGGGCAGCAAATCTCTGCCGCTCCTCTTGTTCACGCTTCTCACACTCCTCTTGTTTGCGACGCTGTTCCTCCCGAAGCCTCCGTGCTACCCTCTGCTCACGCCGATGGGCAGCTCGCTGTGCCTCCATCTCTGCTGTCAGGGGTCCAGGGATCTGAGGAGTTTGGAGGAAGGAAGCTACTAAGTCCCACCACGAGCCCAGAAAAACCCTCCACAAAGATCTGAAGCAGCTCCTCCAGTCCCCTCAACCTCCCAGCACTCACTTGGGCCTTGTTGTAATCATGGGCATCTGGATTTTTCTCCATGAACTTGCGAAATTCATTACGTGTCGTTTTGTCAGCTGCAACTGCATATGGGGGCCGGGCAGAGGAATCCCTGTAGGGTGGAGAGAGAGCCAGGTCACTGCCCATTCTCCCACTGGTGGCACCTAGGGAAACAAAGGAGACAGCTCAAGGCCCTCGGTGCTGGGGCCTGCTCCTGGCAGAGTTCTGGAAGTCGCTTTCCTTTACAAACCTGATCGTGGGGTCGGCACCATTCTCCAGCAGCAGTTGGACGATGAGGGCCCTGCCAGCTGCGGCTGCTGCATGCAAGAGGGTGGACCCCCCCGAGCCCAAAGGGGCACTGAGCAGAGAAAAGAGTGTCGTGTCAGAGGGGAGGGCAGCAAGCTGGGCCTTCAGCACTCTAGTGTCTCCTGCACGGCAGGCTGCCCATAGGGTGTCCCACGGCCCTTGTTGCCTAGCCTCCTCCTGGGCCATCTGTGGAAGAGAGACAGCCCCGGCCTCCTGGCTCTTTTTCTTTTTTTTTCTCCTTCTCCTCTTAGGCAATAATTCAAACTCCCGAAGATCCAAGGTTCCCAGGGTCAACTCTACCAGCTCTAGCTCCACAGGGGAGCTGCCTTCTCCTTCAGACCCTGAAGGAAAAAATGGGAGGGTCCCATCAGAGGTTGTGGTTTATGTGAGTTGTTTAGGTTCTTGAGACGTATAAAGACAGACAATTTAACACTGACTACCACATTGAAAAGGCTGCCAGCCTGCATGATGAAGAATACCCTAGTAGAAGGAACTAAACTAGCACAGACAAATGCTCACGGCTTTGTTTTAATAATATTACAACAAATAGTCTAACAAGTAAAGTAGCTTTTGAGTAAAGATAAGGGGATGGACAGCAGGTCAAGCCTGAAAAGTCAAAACAAGTTGTGGCTCCTCTTTCTCTACCTAGCCATCAACGTTGTCCTGGTAGACACCCATCTCTACTGTCTCTACCAGAGTAAAGCACAAATTTGAATTTGGGTGCTAGTGACAAAAGTGATATGCATAGGGCTGAGTCCAGAAAAAAGATGTCCATGAGTACTTTTTTGGCTGAAATACCTGAAGAGAGATGGAATTTCTATGATGTGTGAGAATAACCCTCTGTACTTCACAAGAAGAGACTCACCACTTGGGTCAAGGTCCTCATCCTCATTACTTGGACTCTTCTCCTGACTGGTGGGGTTTTTTTCCTCCCTTTTTATTTTCCAGTCTATCTGAGGAGAATTCAATCTGGGTGTTTCCCTTGGGTCTTCTCCTGTGGCAAAAAGAGGAGGCTATGACCAGTAGGTTCCCCAGTAGGCTAAGCTAGGAGAAGGAATACCAGAGTCCTCACCATGAAGATGTGGCTGAGGAGCCCCACAGAGACCAAATGGTTCCCTTTTCCCAGAATTGGGGTCAGAGAGGAGGAAGAAAAGTCTGAAGATGTGGGCTAAGCTCTCACCATGAACGTGCACCATGGCCAGCACCTGAAGGACACGCTGAAGTTCTCGGAAGGTGGGTCTACGGGTAGCAAGGGGAATTTGCCAGACACGGGGATCCCCCTGATGCAGTGGTGCTCCACGGCCCCCGAAGAAGAGAGCCCGGCCAGATCGGGGGACTCGAAGCAGTATAGTCCCTGCCTCCCCCAGTGGCCCTGCCCAGCCTGGCCCTGTCAGCAGCTCACGCACCTCCTAGAAGAGACAGCAGCTCAGCTTCACGAGCTATGGTCTATCCTCCAGCCAGACAGTGGCTCAGGAGTCACAGTTTGAGGGAAGACACAGGAGGATTAAAAATTAAAGAGACTAACGACTCTAAAGATTTCTACTCTAAAATTCTTCCTCAGGAAAAAGTCGTGATGATTATTTTTAAAAAGGCCAGGGGGAGCAAAATTCTTTCTAATCCACTTCGAAGAAATTGAATCGAAAGAGAATTTTGAAGAGAGATTCTGAAAGGTCTTAATGGTTCACCTTGTATAACGCAGCCTCATTGTAGCGCCTCAAGTTAGCTCCAGCAGAACGAGATCCTCCGACTCTGGCATCCTGAAGTCCCTGGGCCGTCCCCCGCCGTGCCCTGACGGTATAGCGATGAAACGTTTTGTGGGTCACTACTTCTCTCCTGTTAAAAGACCTGAAGGTCAGCGGGCTTTTCTGAGGATTTAGCCCTGGACTCATCTCAACTTTCCATTTAATTCTTATTACCCTCTGAAGACGGCACCAGCAAAGTGGCCGGCAGCAGCCATGAGAACCGCACAGCACCGAGGACCCCCACCCTGTAGGGCCTGCAACAGCAATTCTGCCTCCTCTGTGGGGTCCTGGGAGGACCAGGAAGGGCACGTTAGTTCAGTCCACCACCAGAAGCGGCTAATGAGATGGTATAGCATTTGTCCTCTAGTGAGAAGACCCGGTCTGACCTTAGGAAAGTCCTCGGCCTCGGTTTCCCTATCTGTAAAGTAGGGGGTGACGATCCCCACACCCGCCCCCTCCCAGGGACAGCCTAGCCCACCCCGGACCCGTGCTGGGGAGTGGTCCCGCAGGCAGCCCGGGAGGCCACTTGCCTGCCGAGGCCCCAGCAGGCATCGAAAGGCAGAGAGGAACTGGCCCTGAGCGTTCTGGAAGAGGACCCTGTGCGGAGCAAGGCCCCGGCGGGGGTCTCGGCCCTCAAGCTGCGCCCCCTCCTCCAGCTCCACCTTTCCGGGGTCTGGGTCCGCGTCCGGGTCCGAGTCCGGGTCCGAGTCCGAGTCGTCGGAGCCCGAGATGCTGGAGAAGTCTCCTGGGACCAGACGGGACCAGAGTGAGCTCGGGCCCCGCCGGCCCCCCGAGTCCCCGCCGGCCCCCCGAGTCCCCGCCGGCCCCCCGGGCCCCGAGGCTCACCTGCGCGGCTCCGCTTCTCAAACTCGGGGGCGGAGAGGGCGGGCCGGGCCCTCAGGCGCTGCTTCAGGTTGAAGCGATGCCAGTCCAGCCGGTAGTGCTCCCTCTGCAGGAAAGCCCAAGGCGGCCGAGGCTCGGGGTCGCCCGGGGGCCCCGGGGTCCCCGCCGCCCCCAGACCCCCGCCCCGCCCCCGCCTCTACCTGATCCCGGCGGCTCCCGAAGGCCTGCGCGCAGGCGCAGCACCACATCCTCTCCCCGGGGCCGGGGCCCCGCTCCCCGGCGCCGCCCTCCTCCTCGGACCCGGCAGGGGGCGCCGCGGGCCGAGCCCGGCCGGGCCGGGCCGAGGGGCCGGGCGGGGCCGGGCCCACGAGGCGCAGGCCCCGCAGGAGCGGGTCGCCGGCCCCGAGGTCCAGCAGCGACACGGAGGCCGCAGGCGGAGCGCGAGCCGGGCCGGGCGGCATGGCGGCGGCCGGGGCGGGACCGAGGCTCCGCCCGTTACCGGGGCGACGGGCCCCGGCGGTGACTGCACAGTGCGGCCGCGGCCCGCGGAGCCGCCTCGCTGCCGCTCAGACCCCAGCCATGCCACCTCGGGCCCGGCGCTACGGGGCCCCGCGAAGGACACTCCGCGGCGCGTCCCTTGGCCTCGCCCTCCGAGCAGCCTCGCATTGGTCCCGCTAAGTCTCCGCCCGCCGCACGCCGCATGTCCCACCCCCGCGGCGAGCGATTGGTCGCGGCATCACCGCCCCCCGCAGTCATTGGTCCGACCGGCCGCGGGACACGATGAGTGGCACCAGCCCGGCCTAGCGCTCGGGCTCAGGGCTGGAGTCGGAGCCCCGGACGCCAGCGCCTCCACCGCCGCCCGGGCTTGAGGAGGAGAGCCGGAGACCGGTAACCGGCGACCGAGGGCCCGGGCCGGGCCGGGGCGTAGGCGCCCCGAGCCCGGGACGACCGGGGCTGGAGGGCAGAGAGTGTGGGGGAGGGGAGCGGGGGCGCTCGTGCGGCGGGTAACTGGGGGGCCCGGGCGGGGACGCGCGCTCCGGGTGTTTTGATAGCTGGGCACGCGCGGCGGGGGCGCGCTCCGGGAAAGGGGGCGGGAGGCGAGGGTCTGGGAGCGCGCGGCCGGCGGCCCGGGCCCCGCTGCCCGGAGGCCCCGCTGCCCCGAGGCCCCGCTGCCCGGAGGCCCCGAGGCCCCGCTGCCCGGAGGCCCCGCTGCCCGGAGGCCCCGCTGCCCGGAGGCCCCGCTGCCCCGAGGCCCCGCTGCCCCGAGGCCCCGCTGCCCGGAGGCCCCGAGGCCCCGCTGCCCGGAGGCCCCGCTGCCCCGAGGCCCCGCTGCCCCGAGGCTCCGCGGCGGTGCGCGAGGCCGGGCGGGGGAGGAGAGGCCGGAGGGAGGCGAGGCCGGAGGGAGGCGGCGCGCGGAAACCCGAGCCCCGGCCCGGCCCGGCCCCGCGCGGCACGGCTGAAGCCCGGGGAGGGAGCAGGGCCCGGGACGGAGGGGGCCGGGGAGGGAGCGGGGCCGGGCCGGGGAGGGAGCCGGGCCCGGGAGGAGCGGGGCCCGGGTGGGAGCGGGCCCGGGACGGAGCGGGGCCCCGCGCAGCCGGCCTCCGTCAGCCTCGTTCCTCCTCCCACCCCCACGTCTGCCACCTCCCCCCGCAGCTGCAGCACCGCCTGGCATCGGGCGCGGAGGGGAGCAGATGCTGTCCATGGAGCTGGTAGGTGCCCGGGGTTACGTAAAGCCTTTGTTTGGTCCTAAAGGGCTTTCTTATAGGGAGTCAATCAATCAAGAATCAGTGGATCGATCCATCAGTCGGGCTTGCCCCCTTTATTCTTAGGCAAGGCTGGAGGGGCCACACCTAGAAGCCTGCAGGCAGACCCGCTGAGACCTCCCACAGCTCAGCTGTCAGCCTAGGTAGCCCCCGCCCCGCCCACCGCTGTAGGAGGCAGCGATAGCCCTTCCTGTCCTCCCTGGGTCAGGAGGCCCCAGGTGCTGAACCCAAAGCTTCCCCTCTCGTTTCCCATTCTTTTGAGCTGGACAAGGCAGGTAGGTGGTGGTGATGGCCCAGTTTGACACAGAGTACCAACGGCTGGAGGCCTCCTACAGCGACTCGCCCCCTGGAGAAGAGGACTTACTAGTGCATGTTCCTGAGGGCAGCAAGTGTGAGTCCCTGGGAAGTGTTGGGGTGGCTCAGGTATCCCTTGGTGGGCAGGGAGATGCCCTAACATCCATTTCCTTATTTCCACAGCACCCTGGCATCACATTGAAAACCTCGACCTCTTTTTCTCTCGGATATCCTTTTGTGTTGGGTTCCAGAAGAGGTGACTGCACTGAGGGGGTTGGGGGATGAGGCTGAGACTGTAACCCTAGGAGCCAAGGAGGGGCTGAGGAAGCTATCTGGTTAGAGGCGATACATCTTTGGGACCCAGTTTCTTTATGGGATCCTGATCCCTCACTCCCCTCAAGTACTTTCTTAACAGCCACACGTCTATAACCTGCACCAGAAGAATGGCTTTACCTGCATGCTCATTGGGGAGATCTTTGAACTCATGTAAGTAGACTGAAGGGGAAGGGCTTCACCCTCCTGCTTCCAAAGCACCACCTAATTCCACATGGGTAGTGGTATTGTTCTGGTTCCTGCTCCTTTCTCCCCAGAGGCATCTTTATCCTATCCCTTCCCTTCTACCTAGTCTTTTCATGTTTTCTTTGGTGTCTTTCACATGTTTCCCTGATACCTGGAGATAGAATTGCCTTCTTTCTCTTCTTAGGCAGTTCCTCTTTGTGGTGGCTTTCACCACCTTTTTGGTCAGCTGTGTGGACTATGATATCCTCTTTGCTAACAAGATGGTGAATCACAGTCTACACCCCAGTGATCCTGTCAAAGTCACATTGCCAGATGCTTTCCTACCTGCTCAGGTTTGCAGTGCCAGGTAAAGGCCCTAGGTGATGAAGATCCTGAAAAGATCCAGTTGTTATTTGGGTAGTATGCATTACCTAGTGGAGGCAGCAAGTGGCCTCAGGAATTCAAAGTATCATTTTAAATTCAGGAAGCTCTTTGTCCTGACTGTGCAAGACCCTGCTGATAACAGAAAGACAGCTACACCTTATTTGATGTTCCTTTCCTTTGAAGATACTGTAAAATTGTTTTTAATTGATAACACCATGTTCTCCTTGTGTGTGACATAGAAAACTTGCTCTGTGAAACTTAATCTTTGGGGAGAGAAGTCTAGATGTCGGCCCTGATGTGTCTTGCTTTCTCCTGCAATTGTAGACCAAAGATAGCACTTGTTCCTGAGAACATGTTGCTCATTTTTTCCTTAGCTCATTGAGGCTAAAACTGGAGTTGGGGGGAAGTTGGGTGTAGGTCAGCAGTAGCTGTTGCTGCCAGCCCTGCCCTGAGTCACAAGCTCAGATATTAGAGTTGCAGAATGGACTTCAGGGGCAGTCTGAGTTCATAAGGAGGTGGGCCAGGGTACTCCAAGCCTGTTCCCCTCCTCACCAGGATCCAAGAGAATGGCTCCCTTATCTCCATCCTGGTTATTGCTGGTGTCTTCTGGATCCACCGACTCATCAAGTTCATCTACAATGTTTGCTGCTACTGGGAAATCCATTCCTTCTACCTGCAGGCACTGCGCATCCCTATGGTAAGATAGGCTCGGGGAGGCCAGGATGGGGAGATGGTGGCAGAAGACAAAGGAACTCAACTTCCCAAGCCTTAGCCCTCATCTTTTTCAGTCCACGCTTCCATACTGCACCTGGCAAGAGGTCCAGGCGCGCATTGTGCAGACGCAGAAGGAGCACCAGATCTGCATCCACAAGCGGGAGCTGACAGAGCTCGATATCTACCACCGCATCTTGCGCTTCCAAAACTATATGGTGGCGCTTGTCAATAAGTCACTCTTGCCGCTGCGTTTTCGGCTGCCTGGCCTGGGGGAAGTTGTGTTCTTCACTCGTGGCCTCAAGTACAACTTTGAGCTCATTCTTTTTTGGGGGCCTGGCTCCCTGTTTCTTAATGAATGGAGCCTTAAGGCCGAGTACAAGCGAGGTGGTCAGCGCCTGGAGCTGGCCCAGCGGCTCAGCACCCGCATTCTCTGGATCGGCATTGCCAACTTCCTGCTGTGCCCCCTCATACTGATCTGGCAGATCCTCTATGCCTTCTTCAGTTATACGGAGGTGCTGAAGCGGGAGCCTGGTGCCCTGGGTGCCCGCTGCTGGTCACTCTATGGGCGGTGCTACCTTCGCCACTTCAATGAGCTGGAGCATGAGCTGCAATCACGCCTCAACAGGGGCTACAAGCCTGCCTCCAAGTACATGAACTGCTTCCTTTCTCCACTTCTCACGCTGCTGGCCAAGAATGGCGCCTTCTTTGCTGGCTCCATCCTGGCGGTGCTCATAGCCCTCACCATCTATGATGAAGACGTGCTGGCCGTGGAGCACGTGCTCACGACCGTCACGCTGCTGGGAGTAGCCGTCACTGTCTGCAGGTGAGCAGGATACAGGTGAAGGGAAGAGACAGAAATGAGATCAAGGAAGGTCGCTGCTGAGTGCAGGGAGGGAGGGAGTGGACTCACTGCCTGGCTCTTGGAGTGCTGACCACAACTCCACTTCTCTTTTAGGTCATTCATACCCGACCAGCACATGGTGTTCTGCCCAGAACAGCTGCTGCGAGTCATCTTGGCTCATATCCACTACATGCCTGACCACTGGCAGGGCAATGCCCACCGCTCTCAGACCCGTGATGAGTTTGCACAGCTTTTTCAGTATAAAGCGGTAAGGAGAGTGGAGGGTAGGGGGTGATAGCAGTCAGATGAAGAGCCCCTGGGCCTCCCCAAGCCTCTCCTGCTCCCCTGATCCTTGCACTTTCCCTTGAAGGTATTTATCGTGGAGGAGCTGCTGAGTCCCATTGTCACACCTCTTATCTTAATCTTCTGCTTGCGTCCTCGTGCCCTGGAAATAATCGACTTCTTCCGAAACTTCACTGTGGAAGTTGTTGGAGTTGGGGACACCTGCTCTTTTGCTCAGATGGATGTTCGACAGCATGGTCATCCTCAGGTGATGGCGGAAAGGGGCTCTTGGATGTCCCCGTCATTGATTGTCCCACAGCAAGTAACAGAGCCACCAATTGGCTGTGTCTGGGGCAGGGGGAGGCCATCCCAACAGGGACCAAAGGAGGGGAGACCTGTTGCTTCTCTAATCAGTTTTCTCTGTCTGCAGTGGATGTCTGGGGGCCAGACAGAGGCCTCAGTTTACCAGCAGGCAGAGGACGGGAAGACAGAGTTGTCACTTATGCACTTTGCCATCACTAATCCTGGCTGGCAGCCACCTCGTGAAAGCACAGCCTTCCTGGGTTTCCTCAAAGAACAGGTTCAACGAGATGGAGCTGCAGCTGGGGTCCCCTCAGGGGGACCCCTTCCTGAAAATGCTCTTTTCACATCTATCCAGTCCTTACAGTCTGAATCAGAGGTATGTGCTGAGGGAAGAAGGTGGAAGCTTAAAATGGAGACAAAGGCCGATCATGGAGGTGTCCATGTGTGGCTGGGCCCTGGGTGGTTTGGCGCTTGTAGAGGAACAGCCTAGGGCAGACAACATCAGAGCTTCCTCAGTTACCCTCCACTGGTCTGAAGATGGCCCTGGGCCTTTGGTCTCTGAGGTGATTAGAGCCAGGCTGTCCAACCTTCTTTTAGGGAAGAGAATCTTGGAAAACAGAGATCATCTCTCACTCTGAATCGCCAAACTTCCTTTCCATCTTTTTTTGCAGCCACTAAGCCTGATTGCAAATGTGGTGGCAGGTTCATCATGCCGAGGCCCACCACTGCCCCGGGAGCTCCAAGGTTCCAGGCATCGGGCTGAAGTTGCTTCTGCCCTTCGTTCTTTTTCTCCACTGCAGCCTAGCCAGGGTCCTCCTGCCCGAGCACCTGGTACTCTGAGCGGCTCAGGGTGAGGAGCAGTCAAGGACAGAGCTTGTGGGAAGGGGAGAGAGGGAGGGGAAGGACTCTGGGCCTCAGAAGCAGAGAAGAGGGCGCTGCTTTTAGAAGCAGCTGTTGCTCAGGCTTAGTGCTAAGTGCCATGTTTGGGGGGGTGTCTGGGTGCCAGGGTGGATGCCCGCACAGCCAGCTCTGGAAGCAGCGTGTGGGAGGGACAACTGCAGAGCCTCGTGCTGTCTGAGTACGCTTCCACAGAGATGAGCCTTCACGCCCTCTACATGCACCAGGTTAGTAGGCTCACACACACGGGGGAGGGGGGCAGAGGGTCGGAGACCTCAGTGGTCCAGGAAACTGCAAGCCTGGACACTTGGAGGCCTGTTGGGGCTGGATGTGAGGCCATGCTGACCAAGCTGCTTATTGCCCACAGCTGCACAAACAGCAGGCTCAGGCAGAACCAGAGCGGCATGTCTGGCACCGGCGAGAGAGTGATGAGAGTGGGGAAAGCGCCCCAGAAGAGGGCACGGAGGGATCACGAGCACCTCCCAATCTTCCTCGTTCTGCCAGCTACCCTTGTGCTGCTCCTAGGACTGGAGCCCCCGAGACCACAGCTCTACAAGGAGGCTTCCAGAGACGCTATGGGGGGATCACAGGTAAGAGATGGACCAGTGTGGGGTAGGAGAGGGTTGTGGGAACAAGGAACAAAAGAAAACCGAGTCCTGGATTCACATTCTGTTTCTTACACTTGGTCACTTACTGCCTCAGTTCCTTCAACTGTAAAATAGCAACAGTTAACCACACAGGGTGGAATTCAAATGACAACATCGGTATAAAGCCCCTGCCAAACTTAAGAGCTCACCAGTCTAAACAGCTGTCATCCGTCCTAGCCCCTCTCCTCACTTCCTCTTGGGCTCATTTTCTTCTCCAGATGCCAGTACTGTGCCTCGGGCTCCCTCTCATTTCTCCCGCCTCCCTCTTGGGGGGTGGGCAGAAGACGGGCAATCTGCAGCCAGGCACCCGGAGCCTGTGCCGGAGGAGGGTTCTGAGGATGAGCTGCCGCCCCAGGTGCACAAGGTAAGGGCTAATGCGTGGAGGATTCCCCAGCTCGTGCCCAGCTCACAGAATGTAGGCTCTTCTGCCCCCTGACTTCTCTGAGCCAGTTTCCTTCTTTCTCATCACCGCAGGTGTAGCCATGGCTGCAGAAGGCCCAGAGCCTCACTGAACAGTTGTCACGCCCCCCAAGAGGCTGAGGCCAGCTGAATGGGAAGGCTCCCTTGCGATTTGCTGCCTGGTTCGGTGTCTGTCTGAGCAGGGCCAAGGGCGATGCCGACTCCGCTCAGAGTAGTTCCGGAGAGTGGGAGGCCAGCCCCGGCAGCTGGAGGCCTGGGCACGCTGGGCCCTGACTGCTGGCCCCACACCCCCCTCCTCCCTGTGTGTGGTGCTAGGAACCAGCCCCGAGCCCCTGCCACAGCACTGCCACCTCTCCCCAGCTGCTGCCTGCCCTGCCCATGCCAACTGGGGTGCCTGTGCCAACCGTGGGGAGGCTGTGCCTAGGCCCTCCCCCCCTTTCTGTGATAGAAGGGGAGCCCGCCCATCTCGGGACCTGCCTCCCCTCCCGCCCCTGCCTGCTCCCCGACTTGCGGGGCTGGTGTGTCGGCCCCGCTCGGGCTCGGCTTCTGCTTTGCACAGCTCCCTGGAGACCCCGGAGGGCTGGGTTGTGTTTTGGATTGGTTTTCCTCACTGCTGGAGCAGGACTTTGGAGCTCCCCCTCGTAGGTGGACGCTAGGAGCCTCCCCGGGGCCTTCCGTGCTAATCCCTGCTGCTGCTGATCGCCCCCTGCCCTGCCCTGACCCCCGCAATCTACCGCTTTGGAAGAGTGGGGCGCGTTCCGCCCCGGACGCACTACCCGCCGGGACTACAACTCCCGGCATGCGGCGCGCGAGGGCGGGGGCGCCGCTGCCCTCCGGCGCTTCGCGGCCGCGCTGCATGCTGGGACTCTCCCTAGGCCGGCCCCGGCTGCCCCGGAGCGCCGGCTCGCCGCGGCGGTTTTTGGTTTTTGGGTCCCGGCGGCGCAGCTCCCCGGAGGGCCGTGTACAGCTTGGACGGCATTGAATAAAAGAGGGACTTGGATTCGGTGTGACTCCCTCGCGCTCTGGTGTCCTCGGCGCCACTCCCCTTCCGTGCCCGGCGTCGAGCTCCTCCCGCCTGCGCCCCCGCCACGGGCCGGGGAGGGCCGGGACAGGAGGACCCGGCTCGGGGCCGCCGCTTTCCTGAGAGCGCCGTGGTGGGGGGGGGGGGAGCTGCGGGCAGACGGTTTTCACATCCAGGACCCCCAGGTTCTCGGGCCTAGTCACGTGACCCTGCCTTATTTTGCTTCCTCCGCGTGCGGCGTGGCCGCCGCCCCTCGGGCAGGGTCGGCCAATGGGACGCCGCTAGCGAGTGCTGGGGGCGGGGCGCCTGAGCCGGCGCGGCCCGGGCTCCGAGCCTCCCCTCCCCCCGCAGCGGGCCGTCCCGGGAGCGGGCCAGGGAGCAGGAGCCGCGGGAGGGCCATGCCGCCCCCGGACAGCTACTGCGGGGCCGAGGGGCCGCTGAGCCCGCGCTGGACCAGCGGCGGCCTGAGCCCCTGCTTCTTCTTCACCGCCGTGCCGGCCGCGCTGCTGGGGCTGGGGGCTGCGGCGCTGGGGCTGCGGCTGCCGCGGCTCCGCGCCCCGGCGGCCCCGCCGCCCGCCGCCGCCCCGGGCCGGCCGCGGGGCCTCCCGGCGGGGCTGCATCTGCTGCTGGGCGGGCTGCAGCCGCTGCTGCCCCTGGCGGCCCTGGCCGGCCGGGCCGCGCTCCCCGCCGGCGCCCCGCTGCCCGGCTACGCGCTGCTGGCCGCCCTGCTCGGGGCCGGCGCCGGGGCCTGCGCGCTGGCGCTGCAGCTGCTGGAGCGGGCGCGGGGCTCGGGCCGGCCGGGCCACGGCGCCGGCCTCCTGCTGCTGTGGGCCGCGGCGCTGGCGGCCGAGAACCTGGCGCTGGTGTCGTGGAACAGCCCGCTGTGGTGGTGGTCGCGGCGGAGCCCGGCCCAGCAGGTGGGGCCGGGGGGTGGGGGTGGGGCGGGGGCGCCGGGGCGGGGCGGGGGCGCCCGAGCCCCCTCCCAGCCCGCCTCTGTTGCAGGTGCAGTTCGGGCTGTGGGTGCTGCGCTACCTGGTCGCCGCCGGGCTCCTGGCCTTGGGGCTCTGCGCCCCGGGGCTGCGCCGCCCGGCCTACACCCTGCAGGTCAACTGGGAGGACGACGCGGAGAGCGGCCGGGACCGGGACCAGGTGCGCGTGTGCCCGGCCCCCGCCCCCTCCGGAGCCCGAGCCGCGTGCCCGGCCCCCGCCCCCTCCGGAGCCCGAGCCGCGTGCCCGGCCCCCGCCCCCTCCGGAGCCCGAGCCGCGTGCCCGGCCCCCCCCCCCGCCCCCCCCCCCCCCCGCCCCCTCCGGAGCCCGAGCCGCGCCCGCGCTGAGCCTGCACCCTTCCCCCGCAGCCCTCCGGGCGCCCGTCCACCTGGAGAGACCTGGGCAGGAAGCTGCGGCTGCTGGGCGGCTACCTGTGGCCGCGGGGCAGCCCGGCCCTGCAGCTGCTGGTGCTGCTGTGCGTGGCGCTCATGGGCCTGGAGCGCGGCCTCAACGTGCTGGTGCCCATCACCTACCGGGACATCGGTGAGGCCCCCGGCCCCTCTCTCGGGCCCTGCCCCGCGGGGTCTCCCTCCCACCGCGTTGAACTGGAGGCGCCAAGCGAACCGCACGGGGGTCCGCGCCGGGCCAGAAACCCCACCCAACCCGCTATTCCTTACGAGAGGCGTCGTGAGGTGAATCAGAGGGTTCCGGAGGACACCCGAACTCTGAGGGGGGCGTCCAGAGCAGGGGGCGATCGCTTGTGGCCCTGAGAGACCGGAGAAGGCTTCCCGAAAGAGGCCATTTGGACCAGGGCTGACGAGCCGTGGCCGCCCGCCGAGAGGAGGCTCGGAGCGAATAGGGCAGGAGAGCCCCGGCTTCCAAAACAGCCCTGGCCAGATGGTGGGGAAGGGGCCCTGTGATAAGCCAGGGGTGGGCCCAGTGACGGGGCAGCCCGAAGGACGGCCACCCACTGGACCTCACTCTTCCCCGCAGTGAACGCGCTGTCCGCGAGGGCCCCTTGGAGCTCTCTGGCCTGGATCGTCTGCACTTACGTCCTCCTCAAGTTCTTGCAAGGGGGCGGCACCGGCAGTACTGGTACCGTAGTTACTCCCTAAATCTCCAATTTTAGGAGCCACAAACTGCACCTTCCTCCCCGCCCGTGATTGCCTGTCTCCTTCCTTTAAATCATTTAACGTGTGCCCTACTTTGTGGCTTCAAGCCAGCTCTTCTCACCCCGTGGCCCTTCCCCAGGATTTGTGAGCAACCTTCGAACGTTTCTTTGGATCCGGGTGCAGCAGTTCACGGCTCGTCAGGTAGAGCTGCGCCTCTTCACCCACTTGCACGGGCTGTCCCTGCGTTGGCATCTGGGGCGACGGACTGGGGAAGTGCTTCGGGTTGTTGACCGAGGCACAGCCAGCGTCACCGGGCTGCTCAGGTAAAGATCAAGTGGTATCTGAAGGGAGGAAACGCAGAAGGGAAGATCCTGGGAGAAGCGGGGCAGGCCTCGGGGCATCCCCCTTCCTCTCCATTCATCCTCCGCTCCATGCCCGTTTGGCAGCTACCTGATATTTAACATCTTGCCAACTTTGGCTGACATCATCATCGGCATCATCTACTTCAGCATGTTCTTCAATGCTTGGTTTGGCCTCATTGTCTTCGTCTGCATGACCCTTTACCTCAGTGAGTCCCCGTTCCATGACTTATAGTCAACTGGGGGGGGGGGGGGGAAGGGCTGGCAATTTCCAATAAGATCTCATTGCTTATTAACAACAAAAATCACTTTGATGGTTCCTTGTGATTTTTCTTGATGATCATCAGTTGAATTCAGGGACGGAGCGAGGAAAGAGAGATAATGAATATTTTCTTCTGTCAGTTCCAGCTGCAGGCCAGGGTCAGGGAGAATTGGTACCCAAACAGCATGTGTTATAGTTCCTTTGTTAAATTACTCACGTGAAATAGAAAAGGTGCTGGATCAATATGTGAGATGCCACTGGGGGATGGGGTATACAAAGGGAAGTCCTGGTGGTATCTGAAGAAGCAGCTCAGCTCTAGGCTTGTAATTGAGTTAGTCTTGTGATAAGTGGTGAATACACGTGGTTGATCCCTGCCTGGATTGTTGGGGAAACTGCTGTATCTTCTCCCTACCCCAACTGCTCCTACCACCCTCCAGCCTTGACGATTTTAGTCACTGAGTGGAGAACCAAGTTTCGTCGTGATATGAATACACAGGAGAATGCAACCCGGGCCCGAGCAGTGGACTCCCTGCTCAACTTCGAGACGGTAATGGGGTTTAGCACTCACTACTGTCCGTGCGGAAGGCCACAATGATGAGGGACTAAGTCTGGATGAGAGGGGTGATGGCAGAGCACTTTACCAGCCTCAAATCCTGGCTCAGCCCCTTCATTTGTTCTAGGGTGGCTGCAGACAAGTCACTTCCCCTCCAGGCCTCGGTGTCCTCAACTGTAAAATGAGGGAGATGGACTAGCTAAATGACTTGTAGGGTCCCTTCCAACTTCTGTCTCCTACTGTCTTCAACCTGTGGTTGGTGGGTGTGACTCTGGGAAGCATTGGTGGGGCCTCAAGCTAAGGCCCAGGTGCTACAGTAGGTTTTGACTTCTGTAGGTGAGATACTACAACGCAGAAAGTTATGAAGTGGAACGATATAAGGAAGCTATCATCAAGTACCAGGTGAGACTGGCCGGGAGAAGAAGGTCTGAGCTGGGGGACACTTGGGAGTGGCATCCTAGGGAGGGTGGGAGTCACATGTGGAGGCCAGCCATTCATGCTGGCGCATCCCCTGTTTCCCCATCCTTCAGAGTCTGGAGTGGAAGTCCAACGCATCCCTGGTCTTGCTAAACCAGACACAGAATCTGGTGATCGGGGTGGGGCTCCTTGCCGGTTCTCTTCTCTGTGCCTACTTTGTTAGTGAGCAGCAGCTCCAGGTGAGAGGCTTAAGGGAAGAGAGACCGGGGTGATGTAATGGGAGGGTGACTGAAAAGGACTAAGGCAGACGGGGGAAAACAGGTCCAGCCCTCCTTGTTCCTTGTCTAAAGGTCGGAGATTTTGTCTTGTTTGGCACTTATATCATCCAACTCTACATGCCTCTCAACTGGTTTGGCACTTACTACAGGTGGGTTCTTTACCTCAGCCCTCTTGGTCACTGCCTTCCATCATCCCTTTTCCCCTTCTCTGTGGCTTCCTTCCTCTGCCAACACGTTGCCTTTCATCCCCCAGGATGATTCAGACCAATTTTATTGACATGGAGAACATGCTTGACTTGCTGAAGGAAGAAGCCGAGGTGAGTAGAGTAAACTAGTCTGAGGAGCAGGCCACTGCAATCCTAACTCTGGAAAGGAGTCCTGGACCAGATCTGTGTTCATGGTCTTCTTAGGTAAAGGATGTCCCAGGGGCCCCACCCTTGAAGTTTCAGAAAGGACATATTGAGTTTGAGAACGTACATTTCAGCTACACAGATGGGTAAGGGACCTCCCACCACCCCTCACTGCGGAATGTCCTTGCCCCATCCCCCTCCACAGATGGGAAGATCCTCTGCTCTTCCCCCATTTCCTCATTCCCCCTCCTCTCTTCAGTGGCATTTTCTGCCTCTGTCTTCTCTCTTTAAGGGAGAAGGTCTTGATCTAATAGCTAACCAACTCTGTTCTCCCAGGCGGGAGACCTTGCAAGATATCTCCTTTGCTGTGATGCCTGGACAGACCCTGGCCTTGGTAAGGATTCATGTGCCCTCTGTCCCTATTGACTCACCCCTTTTTCCTTAGCTATATTCAGTATGGTATGGTGGGAAAAACAAGTCCTGCCCACCCCCCCACCCCAATCCTACTGCCTCCTCTCTAAGCCTCATTTTTCACATTTGTAAACCTCTTCATAAGGTTCTGGGGAAGAAAGCCTTTTCCTAGGATCCATACTACAGTCCCTGGTTCCCTCTTAGGGTCTAGATATGTTGGGTGAGAATGGGAGAAAATTTGTGTGGCGCTCCTGGGAGGGAGATGGAGAAGTCACAGATAGATTTGGGGGAGTAGGAACAAGAAGTGGCAGTCTGAGTGGATCTGGCAGCTTCTATGGGACTCATGTGGTTCTATCACTTCTCCCACAACAGGTGGGGCCCTCAGGGGCGGGGAAGAGCACCATCCTGCGCCTGCTGTTCCGTTTCTATGACATCAGCTCCGGGCACATCCGCATAGATGGACAGGACATTTCACAAGTGAGGGCAGAAGAGGGGCCTGTGGTGGGGGTTAGAGGTCTTTTCTTAGGTTGGGTTCCCAGAGAGGTGGTCAGGGGCCCTGTCTGACTAGGAAAGGCAGCCTGCCACTCCGGCTTGGAGAAGCACCTTAGTCGATCAGGATGGCTGTTCTCTTGGCCTCAGGTGACCCAGTCTTCACTTCGCTCCCACATTGGAGTCGTACCCCAGGACACGGTCCTCTTCAACGACACCATCGCTAACAATATCCGATACGGCCGAGTCATGGCTTCAGACTCTGAGGTGGAAAGCGCCGCCCAGGCTGCCGGGATCCATGACGCCATCCTGGCCTTCCCTGAAGGTGGGTGACTTCCTAGGACAGACCCTTGCCCAGCCCAGTGCCACCGTTGGGGACAAATCTCTAATGAGAGTCCCAAGCTTTACCAAGTCCCGTGCCAGGTGCTGGCATGGTGGATTGAGGGCCAGGCCCAAGTTTAATCTGATCTCTGGGCAAGCAACTCCCCCTACCTGCCTCATTTTCCTCATCTGTAAAATGGCAAGAATAATAACCACTCCCTCCCAGAGTTGTAGTGGGGAATCACACCAAGTAGTAGTGCTTGGCCCGTGTTGTTGAAGTGTGTCTGATGCATCATGATCTCATCTGGGGTTTTCTTGGCAGAGATAATGGGGTGGTTTGTCATTTCCTTCTCCAGCTCATTTTCTAGATGAAGAAACTGAGGCACAGAGGGTCACCCAGCTAGTGAGTGTCTGAAGTAGGATTGGAACTCTTAACTGCAGGTCCATTGCTCTATCTGCCCCTGGAACATGCCAAGAGTTCTATAAATGTTACCTATTATTAAATAAGAAGCAGTTGCTGCCTCAAGGAGCTCACATTGGCCATATGTCAGTGCCCAGAAAGTCACAAGATGAATGCAGAGCGATGGAAAATCATTTTAGAGGAAAGATGGGGTGTGAGTCGAATCCTGAAGGCAGGCAGGGGAATGACAGGAGCAGGTGAGATAGGGATCATTCCCATCCAGGAGGTCAGACCAAGGGCTGGGGTTTTGGGCATGGCCAAATGAGCAAAGGGAGTGACAGGGAGAGGAGCCCCCAGGCCTCAACCCAAGCTGAGCCTGTTCTTGGCTCTGGGCCTCACCCCATCTCCCCTGGAGTTCTCCAGTATGGGAGTAATGAGGAGAGCACAGTCTGGGCTCCAGTTGGGGAAGGGACCACATTGACCGGAGGTGGGCCGGGGGTGTCCATAGGCTATGATACCCAGGTGGGCGAGCGTGGGTTGAAGCTGAGTGGAGGAGAGAAGCAGCGTGTGGCCATTGCCCGAACCATCCTCAAGGCCCCAGATGTCATTCTTCTGGATGAGGTAAGGCTCTCAGAACCTTCATCCAAATCCTCAACAACCCACTTTGGTTCTCAGACCTCAATAGCCTTCCTAACATGAAACTCCAGCCTGTTTGGGGCAGCTTCCCCAAAATTGGCAGAGTAGTGATCTAGCTTCTCATTTGTAGGCAACATCTGCACTGGACACATCAACTGAGAGGGCCATCCAGGCTTCCCTAGCCAAAGTCTGTGCTCTCCGTACCACCATTGTGGTGGCACACAGGTAAGGAACTGGGGGTGGTGGGAGAAGGGCAACAAAACCTCCTTATCCTAGTGGGCAACTTTGCCCACTAGTTTCTCTGACTTCTCAGGCTATCTACAGTGGTCAATGCTGACCAGATTTTAGTGCTCAAGGATGGGTGCATTGTAGAGAGAGGAAGGTAAAGATTCTATTTTTTTTTATTGACATGTTTATTTTTGTAAATGTATCCCTTCCCCCCCTCCTCATCAAGCCACTTCTTGTAACAAATTTAAACTAACACATTAACTGTGGAATCTCCTGTGGATGCCACCAGATGATTAAGGACTGACTGACTCTGCCTTTTCTTATCTTCCTCCCCATTCTAGGCATGAGGCACTGCTGGCCCGAGGAGGGGTGTATGCTGACATGTGGCTCCTGCAACAACAGGGACAAGATGAGGAAGCGCCTCAAGTCACAAGGAGCCAGTCCCTGGGGCCATGACTGGGAGCTCGGGGAGGCATCCTCATCGATCCAGACTTCTGTAGCTGTGCAGCCAGGAGATCTAGTTCCCCAATTCACTTTGATGTGGGAATGGTATACCTCACATTTCAGGGAAACAGGACCTCAGAAATACAGAAATAAAGTGTGGAGTGAAACCTGAGCTCCATTCTGTATTTAGAGAAAGGCAGTCATAACCAGAGGGGCACCACTATTTGGGCAGATACTTTATTCCTTTCCAAGTTCCGCCTGCCCACCAAGGGATATATGCAACAGTTCCTGGGGTAACCCCTCCATGGGGGGCACAGAAGATCCAGCAGCTCCTACAACCTTGAACTCAGAGGCACTCCGGTGTGTTCTTCCTTAATCTCCACTGTCATTCTTGGATTGAGCTTCTAGCCTCTTCCAGGAGACATTGGAAGGGTGAGGGCCACAGCCCCTCTAAAGCTGAGTCACCCTCCCCACTCAACTGCCCAGGGCCCTAGCAAAGGCTGCAGTTGGAAGGTTTCAGGCTTCGGCTCTGAGCCTGGGGAAAGAGAGAGAGGGAGGGTTAAAATTAGGGGAGCCCTTGGGTGGAGTCTATGAAGAAACCTCCCCCTTTCCATTCCTATTTAGCACAGTACCTGCTGCTTTCGGTATTCCTCCTCACTGGCTGACAACGCTTGGGCCAGAGCTAGGTCTTCTTCCTCTTGAGTACTGAGAGTAAAGAGTCAGCTTGAGACAGTATCATGAGCCCCTTCATCCCCAAACTCAGCGCCTCCACCTCCACCACCTTCCCAATTCTCATAGCAGCAGCTACCTAGGAGCAAGAGGCTTGGCCTCAGTCAGAGACAGCATCAGGGCTTGCTGGAGGGCTTCATCTTCACTCTGCAGAGATAGACGCATCAGTCATCTTCTTATTCACCCCCCCATTTGATCCCCCTCCTCTGTTCCCATCAAAACTCACCAGGCCATTCTGCAAGGCAAGAGTTGGTGACTCGGCTCCTCTAGGAGAAAGAGGGAAAAAAAACTAATTGGGGATAGAAGCATAGATGAGAAATAAGGTGGGGAGAAGTGGAACTATACATACCTGCTGTGAGCAGAGGGGGAGGTTCTCCCCAACCCTGGGCCAGGGACTGGGGTTGTGCTAGAACTTAAGCCCTGGGCTCTGGAGATAGCTGCAGGTCTGCAGGGGAGAAATACCTTCCACGTCCACCCCAGGAACAAATCGCCTTCCATTCCCTCTTCTCCAAGGAGATAGTGGGAGGTGGAGATAATGAAGAACAAACAACCAAGGGAACACAAAGGGTTTCCTCCACTAGAATGGGGATGATGGTTCTAGGGAGATGCTGAGGGCATTCCAATGGGGCAAGTGGGCCTGGTTCTTGGGGGATCTGTAAGGGTCCCCAAGTTACCCAGTCTGACTGGAAGGCAATTTGTTCCCGGGGCACTCATGGTCCAGGGGGTGCCTGTGCTTGAGACAGAAGTTTCGGCCACAGCGTTCACAGGTCAGCTCCATCATTTCCCGCTGCCGGCAGCCGGGACGGCTACACTTATTGGTGAAGATCTACCAGGACAGCCAGCAGACATCCCATAACAATGGCCTCCACCCCCCCCTCCACTCAACCATTACTGTCACCTAAAAAGTCAGCCTTCCCCAACCTCTCGGGCCTTTCTCATGGATATAAAACAAGTATCCACGGTTCCCACCCAGGGAAAGAACTAGTATAATTCCCTCACCTTGCGCTTGCGTTGCGCTGGGTCAGAGCGACAATCCCTGTCGATATGATCTCCCACGGCACGGTCGGGTGATTCCCCTCTTGCCACAGGCACTGGGACATTGCACAGTGGGCAAACAGGCACCTGTACATCCTACAGCCAGGAGTAAAAGGACAGGCACATCTAGGGGTCCTTTGTTTATTCTACCATACTAATGGCAATGAAGAAAATCTAGTAAACTGGGAACTTTGCCCTCTAAGTTTTTTTAATCCAACAGCAGCAATGGCATAGCCTCAAGCTTGGATGAAGTAGGGAGATTCATTTAATGTATACCTATGGGACATCTACTATGTAGGACACACTATCATCATGGAATAGGACAGGTGTCTGTCTGGGTGGTGCAGTGGATAGCGCACTAGACTTGGAATCAGAAACTCCTGAGTTCAAATTTGGCCCCAGATATCAGCTAGGTGATTGTGGGCAAGCCATTTGATTTCTAGCTGTCTCAGTTTCCGCACCTATAAAATGGAGATCAAAAAGCATATACTAAAACCTAAAAAAAAGAAAAAGCACATACTTCCAAAGGTAAAACTCTTTACAAACTTTAAAGCTCTATAAATGCTATCTATTAGATGACATTAATGATGAGCCACAAACAAATCACCATTAAGCAAGACAAATGTGAGCTGTACCATCAGATATATAGATCTATAAGAATTTAGAGGAAAGAATCACCTAGCTAAAGATATCAAATCTTCATGTAGGACATGGCACTTTATCTAGATACCGAAGGAAAGGCAGAATTCAACCAACTGGATTTTTTGGGGGGTGGGGGGCAGGGATCAATCTCACCCATAAGTGACAAGGTCCAGAATAGGTCAGATAAGTTGTTAGATGTATTATGTTCTATATATGACTAGAAAAGTAGGTTGGAGGGCTCTGAATGTCAGCCTTTTGAATAGTAAAATGAGCATCTGAGCATAGGAAACCCATGATTAGTACCAAGTTTTAGGAAGACTTACCTGGTATAAGATGGAGTTGGAAGATAGAGGGAGAAGATAATGGAAGCAACAACCAGTTAGGCCAGGGGAATAGCTAAGAGGGTCTGAATAAATGGGAATAATAAGAAAAGGAGTAGATACTTGAGGGATATTTTAGAAGCAAAACTGACAGCACTTCTAGAAGGACTAGAGAGAGGCAAGAGCCAAAGAGGACTGGTTGAGCTTGGGTGACTCAGCAAAAAATGAAGATAGGACATGGTAAGGCTGCAGATATGGAAATTATTCTCAGAAATAACAGTTGAAGGCATGGGGCCAGATGAAATTATCAAGGGACAAAGTAAATGGAGAAAAAGCCAACATTTAGAGAGGGAAAGGATAAAAAGGAGCCTTCAAAGACAGGTGTGGTCACAGAGATAAGACAGCCAGAATTGTCCCAAGAAGTCAAGGGATGAGGAACGGTTTAGGAGGAGGAGTTGTTTAATCATATCATATGTGACAGAAGCATAAATTGAGCATCGATATGGTCAAATTTATTTTTAAACAACCTTCCTCTCTCACCCATATGAAATAAGAAGAAATTCTAATCAACCCCTAAACTCACCTTTTTGTAGGCAGAGTCACAATGATGTTGGTCATAGGCCACATGATCTGCGCAGAATATGCCAGAGCAGGCATCACACTTGAGAGGCAGGAAATCTGCAAATAGTGTCTAGAAATCATGCCTCATTCATACCATAATCTAAATTCTTTTGTTTGGTTCAGTCCCCTCCCCCCAGGGTTTCCCACTATCCCCTACCATTCCCTCTAGGGCACACAACTCCAGCTGCATTTTATATGTGGGTGTATGTGCATGAACACACATAATACAATAGTTAATATAATCAATATATCATTGTTCTTGTGATAGTTATAAATATATAATGTTCTATAATTACTACTATATTATAATATATAATATTATAATACACAATATTATATAAATAGGATATATAATGCATTATGCAAGTTATAATTATATAATACATATATAATTATGAAATAGAATTCATCGTGCCAGTTATAATTATAGAATTTATATTCCATTAATTACTAATACAATTGATATATATAATCATGATATATGATGCATTATACAAGTTATAATCATGATACATGATGCATTGTGCAAGTTATAATTACATAATACATAAGAAATTATGATATATAATGCATTGTGGCAGTTATAATTATAGAATTTATATTCCATTAATTGCTAATACAATTGATATATATATAATCATGATATATGATGCATTATGCAAGCTATAATTACATAATACATATATAATTATGATATAGAATGCATTGTGGCAGTTATGATCATAGAATCTATATTACATTAATTATTAATACAATTGATATGTATAGTCACGATATATGATGCATTATGCAAGTTATAATTACATAATACACATATAATTGCTAACACTATCAATACTATGTAATTAATTATGATATAGAATGCATTGTGGCAGTTATAATCATAGAATCTGTATTACATTAATTACTAATACAATTGATATATATAATCACGATATATGATGCTTTATGCAAGTTATAATTACATAATACACATATAATTGCTAACACTATCAATACTATGTAATTACGATATAGAATGCATTGTGGCAGTTATAATCACAGAAGATATAGTCCGTTAATTACTAATACAACTGATACATATATATGTATAGTCATGCCATAGGATGCATTCTGCTAGCTCGTTACATAACTTCTGATGATTATATAATGCTGACAGAGTGCCCTGTGGCCTGGCTTCGGGGCTCATTTAGCCCCTGCCTCTCTGAAGCGGCCCCCCCCAGACCCCAGCCGGGGCTCTCTCCTCCCCCATCTCAAGCCCCGCCCCCGCCCCGCCCCGCCCCCGCCGCTTCCCGTCTAAGCCCCGCCCCTCACCCAGGCGCTGACAGGTCGCTTCCGAGCAGTGCGCTCCCAGGTCCGGGAATTCCATGGCCGGGGAGGCGGGGAGGAGGGGCTTCTGGCGGAGGAAGCGAAGCGGTGGCGCCCGGCCCAAAGCTGGGCGGCCCTACCGCTGCCCGGCGGCTCCTCCGTCTAGAGCCACTCCGTCCCGGAGGGCCCCGGCGCTCTCCGAGCCCAGGTCCGGTCGCCGCAGACGCTCCCGCATCTGCAGGCTCGGCGGGAGAGGCTCCGCCCCCTTCCGCGCCGTGGGGCGCGGTGACGTCACGGCACGTAGCGCGGCGGGCGCGTTCCCGCGGGCCCCGCCCCCTCCCCGGCGCCCGTGCGCCCCGGGCCCGGGCTCCCGGCCCCAAGCCGGCGGACGGCGGCCCTCGCGGGCACGGCCGGGCCCCCGTGCGCCCCGGGGAGGTCACGGCCTCCGCCGCCTCGCTTGTTCTCTGCCAAAGTGAGGTCACAGTGGCCACGGGCGGCCGGGGCGGCGGCGGCGGCTCCGGGGCCCGAGTGAGCCTCCGCCGCCGGGCCGGGCCGGGCCGCTCCGGGGCCCGAGTGAGCCTCCGCCGCCGGGCCGGGCCGGGGGCCGGGCCGGGCCGCTCCGGGGCCCGAGTGAGCCTCCGCCGCCGGGCCGGGCCGGGCCGCTCCGGGGCCCGAGTGAGCCTCCGCCGCCGGGCCGGGCCGCGCCGCTCCGGGGCCCGAGTGAGCCTCCGCCGCCGGGCCGGGCCGCGCCGCTCCGGGGCCCGAGTGAGCCTCCGCCGCCGGGCCGGGCCGGGCCGCGCCGCGCCGCCGTGCGGACGCGAAGGAAGGCCGGGAGCCGGGCCCGCCGCCCACACCTGCGCACGGGCGGATGGGGACGGAGAAACGGCCGCGGACACGGGCCAGGGCCCAGGCAAGAGGACCGAGGAAGGGCCCCTGGCCCAGGGGCCCCGGCGCAGGCTCCGGGCAACGGGACCCGCCAAAAGGCAAGTGCGTGCGGGCAAAGAGAAGCACGGACGCCCCGGCCCAGCCGACAAAGAGCCCGCGTTGCCCGATGGAAAACTTCCCAAAGTCTCGGGACATTAGGGGTATGTGGAGACGCCAGCTTCTCACAGGATGGTTTTTCTGTCATGAATTTCTCCCAAAAGACAGTCTGGAACCACACACACACACACACACATACACACGAATCTGTAATTATGCATAAATATGCCCCTTATACACATACGTGCATATACAAACCTGAATGTGTAATTATGCATAAATACGCCTCTGATGCATACACTTGTATGTGTATGTGTGTATAGACACACACCTGAATATGTAATTATGCATAAATATGCCTCTAATACATATACATCTGAATATGTAATTATGCATAATTATGTCTCTAATGCATACACTTGTGTGCATGTGTGTATAGACACATCTGAATATGTAATTATGCATAATTATGCATCTAATGCATACACTTGTATGTGTATGTGTATATAGACACATCTGAATATATAATTATGCATAAATATGCCTCTAATACACTTGTATGTGTGTGTGTATAGACACACATCTGAATATGTAATTACACATGAATATGCCTGTCATACACTTGTATGTGTATGTGTGTTTAGACACACATGAAAATGAAGAAGAATGTCTCTGGTCCAATCTCTCACCCCTTAAGTGGGTTTAGGGTTTCCAGGTATCATTCTCTCTGTTGTTTAAAAGAATTTTATATAAAATGCTTTGGAGTTGAAATCCTGGCTAATATTTCTACAGAGCTGAAATTGTGTTCTGTATATCAATCAGAAGTCTTAGTCTCTTTTCTCATGGCATGCCTTCAACTCTTTGAAAACTGTGATCACATATCTCCTGAATCTTTTATTCCCCAAGCTGTACATCATTATTTCCCTCAATTATTGCTCATAAAACAGGGTTTTAAATCACCTCATCACACCCTTTGTATTTTATTTTGAGTGTGCTTAATTTTTTCAGTGTCCTTTCTTTTTTTTTTTTGGATTTTACAAGGCAGTGAGGTTAAGTGACTTGCCCAAGGTCACACAGCTAGGTAATTATTAAGTGTCTGAGGTTCCATTTGAACTCAGGTCCTCCTGACTCCAGGACCGGTGCTCTATCCACTGCGCCACTTAGCTGCCCCTCAATGTCCTTTCTTAAAACATTTTTCCAAAATTAAATACACATTTCAAATCTATATAAGGGGGGGGGCAGCTAGGTGGCACAGTGGATAAAGCACCGGCCCTGGAGTCAGGAGTACCTGGGTTCAAATCCGGTCTCAGACACTTAATAATTACTTAGCTGTTTGGCCTTGGGCAAGCCACTTAACCCCATTTGCCTTGAAAAAACCTAAAAAAAAATTTATATAAGAAAAACCAAAGTGAAAAATATAAGGTGGTAAAATGCTATGAAGGAAAGAAAAAAAAAGGCCAAGTATCAATTTTCTTGTTATTGTCCACAATAAAAGAATGCTAAATCCACTGTAAGTTATTGATAGTTCAAAATTCCCTGTCTACCTGATGTGATTTGCCAAGAGGTATCATTATGTTCTCCATACTGAACCTAAAATTATAGCTTTTTTATGCCTTTTGGGTTTGGATCTTGGTTAGTATATTGCACTTCTCTTGTATTCATTATATTCAATTTTGTATTATAATTATTAGACTACCCTCCCTAGTAATTGGTTATCTCCATGAGATAACCCCTTCTGGACTTATTCTCTCCCCAGCTCATAATTGGCTTTCAAGTTCAATCCCTATATGTCAGATACTACTCTTATTCCTTTTGCTAGTTGGAGTAACCCTAAGGAGATAAACATTCTAGTGTTGCTCACAAACCCCTATCTAGCATGTTCCTCAACAGTAAATAGCCAGATGACTTTAACTTTATAAAAACATGTTTACTGAGAATAATAGTTAACATTTATGTAGCACTTAAGAGTTGCAAAGTACCTTACAAATATCATCCATTTTTATTCTACTGACAACTTTGGGAGGTAAATGCTATTAGATGAGGAAACTGAGTCACAGAGAGGGTTGGGTTTTTTGTTTTTTGTTTTTACTTTCCCAGGTCCCAAAGCTAGTAAAAATTTGAATTTAGATCTTCCTGACTTCAGGTCTAGTACTTTTTTTTTTTTAGTTTTTGTTAGGCAATGGGGTTCAGTGACTTGCCCAAGGCCATACAGCTAGGCAATGATTAAGTGTCTGAGGCCGGATTTGAACTCAGGTCCTCCTGACTCCAAGGTCAATGCTGTATCCACTGCGCCACCTAGCCGCCCCAGGTCTGGTGCTCTTAAGCAATATTACCGAAGAGCACAGTAAGACTTGAAATTATAAAAACATTTCCCCAAACTTAGTGGCACTTACCCAGCAGGAGAATGGACTCAAAATTAAGGCTCAAAAACAATACTGAGAAGTACCTCATATCTCCTGGCCCTGGAACTTTCTTACCTCAAAGTCCCCTGTCACTTTACTGCAGGTCAAATCATCTCTTGGGGGGCGGCTAGGTGCCATAGTGGATAGAGAACCTGTCCTGGAGTCAGGAGGACCTGAGTTCAAAATCCGGCCTCAGACACTTAATCATTGCCTAGCTGTGTGGCCTTGGGCAAGCCACTTAACCCCTTTTGCCTTGCAAAAAACAAATCATCTCTTGGAAGAGTAGTTGCCTTTCCCTCGGGTTGGGTTGGCTCTTTGCTGATGGGCAGCTAATTTCATCCACTAGCCTGGGCTCCATGGCCATGTTCTGATTGTCAGAGCTGCTATGACTGTTGGGGGTGAAGAGGTAAGAAACAGTCCTTCTCTCACGTCCAGGATGAAAATCCAAGCCAATTATGGCAGACCCCCAAGTTGTGTGCTCAAAGAAGAAGGGGGGGGAAAAGGCAAGGGCTCCTGACTGTGGGGCTCTTCTTGACCCACCTCCTGCCACAGGGACACAAGGGGATCAATCAGGAGCAGCTAGCCACACACGTCCTTTAGCGAATGGCCACAACATTGGTCTCAATGGAAGGATCAAAACATATTTCTTGATCTGTAGGAAGTGCTTGAGTCCAATCCCTGATACATTGAGAATGGATGATTCTAGTCTTTGGAGGTGGGGGAGTACACCTTGAATAATTGAGTTTGAGAGTTCCCAAGAGAGAATTCCTGAGTTTGAATGTTTGGGCAGCAGCTTCCTAGAGGCAAAAGGTTTCCTTAACATCGTGAATCTCAGAGAAGAGCATCTTCTATAAAAGCTTAATGCCAAGGCATGAGGGGCCAGGAGACCAGGACCTTGCCAACCTTCTGCAACATTGCTGTGATTTGTTTGTCTGGGGCAGGTTCAAGGTCTATGAGAAGTGTTTGCCTGACAGTTGTACAAAGTGTCTTTACCTTCTTAGAGAAGTCTAATCAATCTGATGGGTTATTAGTGTATTTTGTTTCTGTATTTATTCATCCTTTTAAGTGGATAAATTGTGATATGATGAATAAAACCAAGACTTTTCATTCTCTACACAAACATTATGCCTATATTGTGACTATCTGGGAGTTGGAAAATGTTTTATTCACTTCTGGGGAAATCCAGGCACTAAACCATTTGTAAGATTTATTCAGATTTTCCCAGAATTTTGCTCCAGGGCGAGAGCAATGATCCAAAGAGGAAAAAATGAACTCTTGAGAAATCAGCCACAAGTCCCAGAGTCTTTGGGAAGGCCAGAGAGGGGCATTCTTTACTGCTCATCTTTGCAGCTCATCCAAGATTTCAAGCCTTTGTTCTTAATCCATTTTGGGGAGTTCCACATATCTTTGGTGCTTTGTCTAAATTTGTTGTTGAAAGAAATGGGTGGGAAACTTCATTTAGAATGTTGGTTGAATTACTAGGCTACTGAAGAAAGTTTTGGGTTACTCTATTCATAATCAAAAAAAGTGAATGCAGTTAAAAGGGCCTTTTCATACCTGCAAGGACCAAATTCAAATTACTCCCACTGTCTGCCTCCTCTGCTCCTGCTTACATGCTGCTGATCAATTCTAGAGGAAGTTGCCCATTCTACTACAAATTTTTATTCTCTTAACTTAGAGTCTATGAACTTAGTTTTTAAAAATATTTTTTGATAATTGAATTCCAGTGTAATTGGTTTCTTTTGTATCCTTTGTATGTTATAACTTTAAAATCAATATTCTAAAAAAGTATAAATAAGTTTCACTCAACTACAATTGGATCCATGACACAAACAAGGTGATGCTTTTCAAATGAGATCATGAAGAGTCAGATGTGACTGAAACAATTGAACAACAACTAATTGACAATCTATACTATTGATCACATTAGGAATTCCAAAACTTTCCTCTCTTTATCTCTTCCCTGACCATCTTGGCTGATGACCTTACTTCATATTTTGCTGAATACTTTCAAATTAAATTAAAATTTTGTATTCTGCATTTAACAGATACCTCCCAGTGAGCACTTCCATACACAAAATAGAACATAAAAGGATTATATATAAAATTATGAATCTCAAGTCCATATAGCTTGCTTTAATATATATATATATATATATATATACACACGTACACACACATAAAATAAATTTAATTTTATTTTCCAAGTTTTCCTACTTGTCTGTTTCTCCTTAGGTATCAATTTCTTTCCGATCTCTTTTGTACATTTATGAAATGTTTCAATTGTCTTTTTTTTCCTTTTCTCTTCTTTTTGATCTCATTCTTTCCAGTTTCCATATTCACCCTCTGCTCTTCAACTGATCTATAGATTGACATTCAAACCCTGAAAACTGCTTCAATTCAACAAATATTTCTAATAATACCTATTCTCATAGAGTGGTCCAGAGCCCCATATAGAAAACAGTTGAAACGACTTTCAGTTGTTTTTATTTATGTTCTCATGCCTTGCCCTACTTTATATTTCCTTCTGATTGTATAACTCGGGTGTTACTGAGTCATACCTAAATAGACGTATCCCATTCCTCTATGGCATTTGTCCATGCTTCATTGTTCACTCGGCCAGCTTGATTACCAGTTGGCCAGTCCTTGGTGTTGTGATCTGATTGGGACAGGATTCTTGTTGACTCATGCTGCTTCAGCTGGGCCATTAATCGATCCTGAATTATATGTCAGCCAGTTTCCTGGTTGGTAAATGCTGCCAGGTACAGACCTGGAATGATGATGATGTTGATGATGTAGCAAATGGTTCTGCTTGTCAATACACAGCTGTTTGAACCTGTCTTATAATACATTCAAAAGTTGGAAGGGATTTCCTATTGGTAAAGAGTCTGGCAGTTTACTTCTTGGCTCAACCCTCATACTTGAGGGGTATTGACAGGATTGATTCAAGAATAGAGACCAAAGCTAAAAGTTTATTTTGTGTCACTGCTTAGTTTTCTTTAACAAAGAGTTTCTTTTAATAAGGAAAGACTTATAAAGAGATTTGAAAAAGAAAGAAAAAAAACCCTTCAGAATCTGATGAACATTACATTCACTTTAAAAAAATTTTTCTTATGTATTTCTTTCCCTTAATCCTAATTTTTCATTCTGAAAAGATATAATCTGTAAACATGTTTAATCCAAATATGAATGTGCAATATTCACCTGACTTTTCATTGGTGAGGGAGGGTGGAAGCAAAATATGTAACTTTAAAATATACATATACATATGGATGAATGTTGAAAAACTTTCATAACGTGTATCTGGAAAAATAAAATATCAAAAAATTTTAAAAATAAAAAAATAGAAAAATAGTATCTCTTATATCACCTGGGGTCAGTCTTAAAGACAGCTAAGGATTCCAAGAGGTGGAAGGAAAGAGAAAAAAACATTCCAACTATCTTGGACAACTCATTCAGAATGTGGAGGTGTGAAATGGAATGCATTAAATAGCAGGTAAGTTTTGCTGAAATGCAGAATTGTAAGGGGGTGGTATTATGAAATAAATATTAAACATTTCTGTGTAAAGTATTATGCAAGTGCCTATGCACCATTCTGGAGAATTGAAACTATTAAAAGATCCTGACAAGCAGTTGTACAACTCCTATTTAAAAATTCTATTGAAGGGAAATCAAATCCAAATGATTTAAGTGCTTATCTTTTTTTTAGATTTTTCAAGGCAATGGGGTTAAGTGGCTTGCCCAAGGCCACACAGCTAGGTAATTATTAAGTGTCTGAGGTCGCATTTGAACCCAGGTACTCCTGACTGCAAGGCCAGTGCTCTATCCATTGTACCACCTAGCCGCCCCTTATCTTTTTCTAAGGAAAAGGACTGCTATCTTATATTTTTTCAAAGATTCCAATGATCCAACAATTTTTTTTCCTCATTAATACAAATTTCCATGTGCTTGCTCCATGCATTAAGGAAAACATGTTTTCAAGATCCAGACTGGTGGATAAGTTGGGCCTGTATACTTTGTAAATATTGCTGGCAGTAATATTTTGCTAAGGTCTCAAATTTTATAAGTTTTAAGTAAGGTATAAATACTTATAGAATGTATATTACCAGTTTACGTCTTTCCTCCCTCTCTCCCTCCCTTCCATCCATCCATCCATCCATCCTTCCTTTCTTCCCTCCCTTCCTTCATTCCTCCCTCCCTCCTATCCTCCCCTCCCTCCCTCCCTCCCTCATTTTTGTCTCTGTCTCTTTCTCTCTTTCTCATACTTCTCCTCCTTGAAATTTTTTCCTCACGTAAAAAAAATCTTTGTAAAAAAAAGCAGTCACACAACATAAATCCACATTTAATACTCCTTCAGAGGTCAGTCTTCTGATTCACACCACCACTGACTGGGACTGGTTACGTCCCCAGAATGAGAGTATCAGTACTCCCAGAGTTTAGGGAGTGATTTGGAGGTGTCTGGCCTCCTAGATAGTAACTGAACTCCCTATTGATGTGACTCCCCTTAACAGTCAGTCAGTAGCCTCAGTTCTTTAGCAAAAGCATTTTCTCAAATAGCATAACAGAAAAATGTAGTTTAAAAGCATTTCCCCTGACACCCTACCCTACTGTTTTATTCAATATATGGAGTATCACGTATAAATTTATATAGATAAATTTATATATTTTATATAATTTATATATTTATAATATATAATTTATATATTTATATAGATAGTACACTTTCCCACAATTATACTGTCAATTGGAGTGAGACATATATGTTGGGGACCCATATGACCAAGGTAATCCATCCCTTCAGAACCATTCCTAGAAGCCATTTCCCTCTTGTAGTCTTTCTGATATTGGCTCCTAGTTGCTTGGATGTTCATTAGGATTTACTCCCCCTGGGGTGTTGTGTTGGGTGGATCTGCTGGATGGACTTGAGCAGTCCTTGGTGGCTTTGTTGGCTCCTCAAGAGGGGGGTTCCATTACTTGGCTGCAGGACTCTTCTCCACTGAAGAGCAGTTCAATGCACTAGTGTCTTTTGATTACTCTTTAATTGACAGTTGCAGTCTTTTGACCATTGGTTGGGTTGGGTGACATTGATATCTTCTCAAATGGAATGTTTTAGTTGAGGGACAAAATCTTAGGATTTATCATTCTTGGTGGAGAACTACTTTCCCTAAAATAGCAAACTGAATAAATAAATCTCCAAAAACTGTAGGTTGAATGTAAGCTTCTGGCTGCTAGCAGCAGGCAAGGACTGCTTTGTTTTTCCCTTTTTAATCCTAGCACTAAGTAGCATAGAAGCTTAATAAATGTTTGTTATTTCATGAGAGTCATGCCCCCACCTAGTCAATGGTTTGGAAGGGATGCTAATGTTTTCTGAGTATAGTAAAGCATATACAATTTTTTAAAAGTTGGAAAAAATATAAAGCATGCAAGATCTTAATAGCATATACTTTTTTTTAGTTGCGTTTTATTTTCCTTGCAAGGCAAATGGGTTTAAGTGACTTGCCCACGGCCACACAGCTAGGTAATTATTAAGTTGTCTGAGGCTGGATTTGAACTCAGGTACTCCTGACTCCAGGGCCAGTGCTCTATCCACTGTGCCACCTAGCTGCCCCTGGCATATAGTTTTTTTTAAAAAAAAAAAGAATATTTATTTTGAGTTTTACAATTTTTCCCCTAATCTTACTTCCCTCCCCCCACCCCCCACAGGTGGCAATTTGCCAGTCTTGCACATTGTTTCCATGGTCTATATTGATCCAAATTGAATGTGATAAGAGAGAAATTATATCCTCAAGGAAGAAACATAAAGTATATGATAGCAAGATCAGACAATAAGATACCAGTTTTTCCCCCCTAAATTAAAGGTAATAGTTCTTGGTCTTTCTCTGGATACAGATGGCATTCTCCATTGCAGACAGTTCCAAATTGTCCCTAATTGTTGCACTGAAGGAATGAGCGAGTCCATCAAGGTTGATCATTGCTTCCAGGCTTCCCTGAATTCCCATCCCTCCTGGTTTCTAATAGAACAGTAGTGCTCCATGACATACATATACCACAGTTTATTAAGCCATTCCCCAGTTGATGGACATTCACTCAATTTCCAATTTTTTTTTGCTACCACAAACAGAATTGCTATGAATATTTTTGTACAAGTGATGTTTTTACCCATTTTCATTATCTCTTCAGGGTATAGACCTAGTAGTGGTATTGCTCGATCAAAGGGGATGCACATTTTTGTTGCCTTTTGGGCATAATTCCAAATTTCTCTCCAGAAAGTTGTTCACAGTGAGTTCACAGCTCCACCAACAATGCATTAATGTCCCAGATTTCCCACATCCCTCCAACATTGATCATTGTCCTTTCTGGTCTCCTTATCATTTCTTATAGCTCAGGAGTATTCAATCCCAATCATATACCACAGCTTGTTAAGTCACTTCCCAATTCAAGGAGAGTTTCCATTTCTTTGCTGACTCAGAAAAAACTTATAAATATTTTTGTACAGATAAGTTCCTTTTCCCTTTTCTTGTACCTCTTTGGTTTTCTAGCAATGGTTCTGTGGGGTCAAAGATATGAACAGTTTCATAATCCTTTGGGTGTTGGTCCAGATTTGTTTCCATCCATAATAAATTTTTCTGAGATATATGACTTTCCCCCCAGAGCCACCTGCCCCAATTATGCTATACCCAATTACAGAAGTATGAAATATTGGTTTTAGAAATATCAGTCTGTCAGAGCAAATAGATACTTTAGGAGTCACAGATACTTTAGTAAAGTATCTTAATTTTGCTGGCATTGTTCTAGAATTAGTCCTACTTAAAATTATTCCCTACAAATCTTCTGAAGTGGATGGTCTACTTTTACATTTCAGCAAGCATTCACAACAGTCCACTTCTAAATTGGGTCCAGCTATGCTGCCGTCACTTAGCTTTTACTTCTACTTTATTTTTTAATTGCTGCCTGGAAGGTTATTGGAGTAATTTTAACTATCATCTATTTTCTCTGCCGATTTCGTAAATTAGTTGCAATGACCCATATGTATAGTTAAATCTAATAGTGACGTATTTTAGAATAACTATTATCTGTTATCATGTTCAAATTTGCCATAACTTAAAATAATTCTTATTTTTCAAAATAAATTTGTTTCTTAACATAATCAGTCAATCCAAGTATCTGTCCTCTTCCCCCTCTCATAGAACCAGCCTATCTTACAAATAGTATTTTTTTAGAGAAGAAAAACACGTCAGCACAACTGACTTCTATCTTGAAGAAGTCTGGAAAAAATGTACAATGTGTTACATCTATGGACCTGGCACTTCCATGAAGGGATAGATTGGGGTTTTCTTTTTATCTCTCCTCATTAGAGTTCTTTATAACTTTGCTATATTTACTCTTCTTTAGTATGTCACTTTCCATTAAATTGTTGTAGTTAGTGTGCATAGTTTTCAGGGCTTTGCTTACTTTACTCTGCCTCAGTTCCTATAGGTTTTTACATGATTCTCTGGATTCATCACACACACACACACACACACACACATTTCTTATAGCTGATTACATGCATGTATCACAGTTTGTATAGCCGTTCCCCAATTGATGAGCATTTAATCTGTTTACAATTCTCAGCTGTCACAAATATTTTGCAGTATATGGGGGCATTCTTCCATTCATGGCTTTCTTGGGATATAAATCCAGTAATAGAGTCACTGGTTCAAATGGTGTGGTCATTTTAAGCATTTTATTTGCATAATTCCAAATTGCTTTCCAAAATGGTTGCATTATTGCACAGCTCCACCAATAATGTATTAGTATGCCTATATTTTGACAACACATCCATCAATGATTGTTGTCATTTTTTGGTCATTTTTGCCAATTATCAGGGTATGAGGTGAAACCACAGGGTTTTTGGGGTTTTTTTGCAAGGCAATGGGGTTAAGTGGCTTGCCCAAGGCCACACAGCTAGGTAATCTTCTGAGGTCGTATTTGAACTCAGGTACTCCTCCCAGGCCGGTGCTCTATCCACTCACTGCACCACCTAGCTGCCCCACACAGGGTTTTTTTGATTTGCAACTTTAATTAGTAATTTGCAGCATTCTTTCATGTTGAGAATACTTTATAATTCTTTTGAGAACTGTTTGTATCATTTGATCATATATCTATTGAGGAATGGCTATTAGTCATAGCTATTTATTGTTTACGTGTATTGGGTACCACACTCTTATCAGAGATATTTGATACAGAAAAATTTTCCCATTTGACCCCTTATCCAAGGTGCATTGTCTGCCAAAGGCTTTTCAACTTCAAGTTATCTATTTTATCTTTTGTAAATTGCTTCAAACTCATTTGATTAAGCATAATCTCCTATTCATAACTATGAGGTATATGATGTTTCCCCTAATTTTTTAATAGTATTACTTTTAATATTAAGGCTGGCCCGCCCATTTAGAATGTATTGTGGAGTATGGCATAAGGAAGATGTTGATCTATACCTAATTTCTACCAGACTGCTTTCTAGTTTTCCTGGTAGCTTTTCCTCAAATAAAATTTTTTTTCCAAGTAGTTTTCTACTTTATCAAATACTGGATTATTGGATTTTATGGTTTTGGGATATTCCTTGGCTTTGCCTCAGTCCTTAAAGACTATTTTGGTCTATTCATTCGTTTTGCACTTTTTGTTTGAAAACAGAAAAATTATTCTGACAAAAACATTAATATTTTCCTCCCCAGGTTTTCCAATTCTGGAACCATCCTCATCACTTGTTAAGTTTGTCAACGTCCCTTTTAAAGTGTGGCACCCACAACTGCACATAACATGCAGCACGTAACTATATAGTGCCTCCCATGATCTCAATATCTTTTATTAAAGCACATTTCATCACTGGCTTTTTTTTGGGGGGGGCAGGGCAGTGGGGTTAAGTGGCTTGCCCAAGGCCACACAGCTAGGTAATTATTGTCTGAGGCTGGATTTGAACTCAGGTACTCCTGACTCCAGGGCCAGTGCTCTATCCAGTGTCACCTAGCTGTCCCTATCGTTGGCTCATATTAAGCTTATAGTAGCCACTTTTCTATCTTGAATGTAAGCAGCAAATTTTGTTGACCTTTCAGATCTTCATATATACATGAAATCATTTTTGAATACGAAGCATCTTTCTCCAGTCTGTAAGAGGAAGTGGGCATTTATATCTATTCATTTATGGCTGGGGAAATAACCATCTCTGGATTAGGCCGAACATCAAAATGATAGGAGGCACTTATTTCAAGTGATTTAACAATACAAACATTCCTAAACCTGTCTCCATTTTTTACCTAAACCAAATGTGACTTAGTGAACTTTTCATGCTTATCATGACTAAATGCTTCTTTTCATTAGGTGTGCAGGACATCTCATCAAAATTGAAATTAAATATGTAGATACTAAAACAGAGATAAATCTTAACATCAATATGGGCTGTGAAGCCAAGGATAAAATAAAAATGTCAAGTCAAAAGCTAGACACACAACCACTTGCTGTCAACTTGATTCTAAGGTTGTCTTTAATGCTTTTCTGTACCCAAGTTTAAGAATTGTTTGGGACAGAAGACTAGAGCTGCATCAATGGTAGCACTAATCTCAAGTTCCCATGTCCTTCAACCTATTCCCATTAATGTTCTTCCAAAGGAATTGAGTGCCCCAAGAAGGGGTACTTCCCTGTCCACCAGAGAATGCTTACTTGGTCCTCAGCCAGACTGTCGTCCTTGAGCTCCATGAGGACCAACGCTTATGACATAACTCGATGAGGGTGAATGAACTTGGTGTAAAGATTTGGTTTCAGTGTCACTAACCAAGCTGGTGAAAACCACTAGATTACTTTGGACTGGGATAGTCCAAGCCATTTTTAGTCCAAATACATTTTTGATTAAATAGTTGACATTGTCTTATTAAGATTTAAGCACAGTACAAAAACTGGGCATAGAAGCTGGAAGCAGCTTTTGTTTTGACTCCACCACTACCAGTGTGACCTTGGACAGTAACAGAAACCCTAATTATTTCTCATCCATAAAATGAGAAAAATGGCATTTGTACTACCTCATGTGTGGCTAAAAAGCTATGGGGCAGCTAGGTGCCAAAGTAGATAAGAGTGCCAACCCTGGAGTTGTAAAGACCTAAGTTCAAATGTGGCCCGACCTGGCAAGTCTCAATTACCTCCCTCCCTCTCCTGACGGACCCCTAAAAAAGAATAGGATTAATATGAACTATGATCTACAAAATTAGATCAAACACGTCATAATTAAAGGACAAACAAGTAAAACTTTCAGTTGTTTCAGGTAATAAGTTTTTGCCCTTCTCCAGGGCAGGAGCTCCAAAAGGGGCAGTTGGGGGAAGGGAGAATGTGAGAGGGAAGATCCATTAGGTATCAAAGAGTCCTACAAAGTGGCCCACAATGGGGCAGGAAGGCAGCAGCAAATCCAGCCAACCAACACATTTTATTATTCTAGTTGATGCCTGCACAGGTGTTACAGTCAAGGGCACCCACCCTTAGATATTCAGAATACCTAAAGTCCAGGAACCCAGGTCCCTCCTTTCCCTCCCCCCACCCAAGTGCTGGTGTTTATGTGCTATGAATTCCTGTCCCCCCCCCCACCCCACCCCCCATCTCCAAACAGGAACCTCCCCCCCACAATTCAGTTAGTGCCTGTTGTGGGGAGGGAGCTGGGGTAGAGCAGCCTAGCTGGAAGATGAAGACAACAGGGAAACAGAGCACAGAGGGGAGCAGGACAAGAGGAAACTGGTAAAGTGCCTTATCTAAACAACTTGGTGGGACACTGGGGCAGAGCAGCACAGGTCCCTGAGGCTGGAAAGGAAAGGTTGAGGAGCCCACTGAAGTGAGAGGGAGAAGAAAAGAGTGGGAAGGAGGGAGGCAAGTGATAGGCTGCAGGCAGGGCTCCCCTGGTCCTGCACGTATCCACTAACCCCAATTTAAAGTTATTTACAAACAAACTTAAACCAACTGGTAGGCCCAGTTGCAGGCAGGATGGAGGGTGGAATGGCCCCCAGCCTCCCTGCTCCAATCCCTGCCTAATGCAGTAAGGCCAGGAGGAAGAACAGCTGTACCCTCGGCTAACCAGCCAAACCTGTGTCTGATCCCCCACTCCACCCCTCTCCTTACCCCTCCCAGCTGGCTCAGGGTTCCACAGTGACCCCGGCCTTTTGGTCTGGCAGTGCAGGAAGTGGAGCATCAGGAATGGGAGGTGGAGCATCAGGGGGTTCTGGGGGTGTGCCTGGCCCCAATCCTAGTTCCACCTCCAGCTGCTCCAACTCCCTTTGATCCAGTAACTCAAAGTCCTCAGAGGTCAGTGTCTCCTCCTCCTCCTCAGGGGCAAGGGTAGGCAGGGTACAGTCCTGGGGAAGAGGCAAGAGGACTGGGGGGGAGGGAACTTTGCTGCTTTCAGCATGGCAAAGTGCAGATGACAGGGTGCTGGACACAGTGTTGAGGGAATCACTCACTAGCTCAGGGCTAAGTGACTCCATTGGTCCCCCAAGGGAAGCCCTGATCCCAGCCCTGGGGGACCCTGCCCCATTGAAGTGTGTGTTCACAAAGTGCAGTGGGGAGGTGAGTTGAAGCAAGGTCCCCTTGGCCGCCGCCGCTGCCGCCGCCACCTCCTCCTCCTCCTCCTCCTCAGAGTCCAGTGCCTGTTTTGAGAAGCCATGGTCATGGTCCAGCAGCTCCTCAGAAGGGGCCAATTCTCCTTCTTCCCCTTCTCCAAGGTCCCTGCTTAGTGCCTCTTCTGGTTCACTTGGCAAGCTCTGCTGGTCCAAATCTGCAGGAATGGGAAGGGAGCTCAGCCCTGTGTTTCTGATGGCCAGACTAACCAAATATTGAGGACATGGGGGCTGGACTTCCAATCTGAACTCTGGGAAGCTTGGCTACAGGTTAGTCTTCTAGGGGGCTGGGGACTCCCGAGGGGGAATCAAGGATCTTATGACAGAGCACAGGATGCCTGGCATATACAGGGCCTTTGTGCTGGGCAGAGAGGAAGAGTGTCCCATACCCTCAGAGACATCTGTCAGTTGTGGAGTAGTGGCCCGGGAAACAGAGAAGCCGCCGCTCTCCAAAATAGAGGCTTCTTCATCTGATAGTTCTGAGTCTGTAATAGCCAAGGCAAGTGCTGTTTTCTTCACATCTACCTGTACCAGAGGAACGAATGACAGTAACTGACACTTGTGTGGGACTTTAAGCTCATTTAAAATAAAAGCAAGGAGAAACCATTCAGTTCTATCAGGAATCTCCTTCTGTCTTCATTTTCTAATCCCAACAGGATAATGTTAGACACAAAAATTCTACCTGACAGCACAGCACCCTTAGAAAGGTTTCCCTCAGCCTTCCATTCTTTTACCAAGATCTCACCACTGGGGAGAAGCCGGCGAGCTCAGCCTCACTTTCGCTCTCCGTCTCTGCCATCGGTTCGTCACCTCCGGGAGGCATGCTCCTCATCTGCCGCTCTGGGGAACACAGAGGTGGACACAATTGAGAGGGTGGGGGGGGGGTGATGCCCAAGGTCTTCAATCCCAGCCTCCCCAGGATCTCCAAGGCTCAGGGAAGCCCCCTTACTCCTCTTGTCGTGTTTGTGATGCAGGGCCTCGGCTTCAGCTTTCATGCTGTAGTCCAGCTGCATGAGTAGGGGCTCCAGCCGGGTGTACATCCTCTGGATCAGCTCATGATAAACCACCAGGGGCCAAAGCAGGATACTCAGCACTGTGAGTCAGAAAGCCTCCTCAGTGCTCCCTGCCCCACTTCCCCTCAGTCAGGTGGTCTCCCCGATGCTGGTCCTGTTCCCCTCCCCAGCCCATTCCCCCACAGAGACTAATATTACAGCTTTTTCAGATACCTACAAAAATACCCAGTTGGGAAAAAGAGGAAGGAGAAAAGGAAGTATTGATGAGGCCTCTACTAAGTACTTTAGAATCCTCTAGACTGAACCTCACATCAACCTTCAGAAGTAAGTGCTGTTATCATTCCTAGTTTATGGCCGAGGACAGTAACGCAGATGAAGGTGACTTGCCCAGTGTCCCACAGATAGTAAGTGTCCAAAGCCAGATCTGAATTCTGGTTCTTTGGACTCCGGGATTTCGATTCTCTCTATCAAGTCCCCTGACTGCCAGGGAGGCAATGCCTTGCCTGGCTAGACACAGAAACGGATAACCAAAAAAAATGGGGGTTAAGGGAAGGAACTACCCTCTACTCACGGACAATGTAGGAAATCATAATCCCTGGAACATAGTGGCCCAGCATGGCCAGAACCGCACAACCAGAGCAGACTCGAGCACAGAACTGCAGAGAAGAGTGAGTATTTGAGATGGGAGCTGGGGTATCATAGGCTCTCAGAGCCTCCTCTGATGACTTATAGCCAACATTCTCAATTCAAGGCAATTCTATCACTAGCATACGTAAAGCAGGACCCTCTTTGCTGCTATAACTGTTATCACACCTATACTATGAGCAGGTCCAGGACACAGGGAAGATCTTCAGGGAAGTTTGTGATCTCTAGCATTTAAGGCTCCTGTAAAGCTCTGGTGATGATAAATATGGTTTCAAAGGGCAGTCAGAGTTCTATACAGGATCCCCTCCAAAAAGAGGCAGACCCTTCTCATCTCTCCTGATGCAGAGCAGAGGATGACTAGGTGGGCTGTAGACTCACCTGGGCTGGGTTCTGTCTTTTGTACTGCAGCAGCTCCTGAAGATGAATCTGGAAGGTGAGCCAGCTCTCGGCCAGGTAGCGACACAACTCGGGCACGCTCAGCAGGTGAGGCCGGGCGCCCGGCCCTGCACCCTCACTGGGAAGACATGACACGATGCCTCCAAGTCTCAGGCATCAGCTGCCTAGGCACTCCAGCCCGGCCTTCTCTTAACCTAGAGACTGTGAGCTTTTTAAGGAATACTCTCATGATCGTATTTAAAGTTTCTATTGTAATTATCTAGCCAGTTTAAGAACTCTAGAAAAAGAGGTCCATAGGTTTCCCCAGATTGCCAAATGGAAGATCTAAATGAAGTTAAAAAAAAAAAAGGGTTGAACAAGCTTGTTCTAAAATAAGTGATAACCGCACTCTCCTGACTTTCGTGTCGTGGCTCTGGGCCCGTGGCCGTCAGGAGTCTCAAAAATTTCCACTTGACTGTGACCAAGGAACCTCAAGGGCTCAAGAGCAGGGCCCGGCTGGGGGCGTGCTCCTTAGGGGGTACCCCATCCTGCGAGGCACCCCATCCCACGAGGCGCCCCGTCCCGCGGGGCACCCCATCCCGGCAGGCGCCCCGTCCCGCGGGGCTCCCCGTCCCGGCAGGCGCCCCGTCCCGCGGGGCTCCCCGTCCCGCGGGGCTCCCCGTCCCGGCAGGCGCCCCGTCCCGCGGGGCACCCCGTCCCGGCAGGCGCCCCGTCCCGCGGGGCTCCCCATCCCGGCAGGCGCCCCGTCCCGGCAGGCTCCCCATCCCGGCAGGCGCCCCGTCCCGCGGGGCTCCCCATCCCGGCAGGCGCCCCGTCCCGCGGGGCTCCCCGTCCCGGCAGGCTCCCCGTCCCGCGGGGCTCCCCGTCCCGGCAGGCGCCCCGTCCCGCGGGGTACCCCATCCCGGCAGGCGCCCCGTCCCGCGGGGTACCCCATCCCGGCAGGCGCCCCGTCCCGGCAGGCGCCCCGTCCCGCGGGGCTCCCCGTCCCGCGGGGCTCCCCATCCCGGCAGGCGCCCCGTCCCGGCAGGCTCCCCGTCCCAGCCGACGCCCCGGATTACCTGTCGGAGTGCGCCTCTTCTGGGGACGAGGCTGTGAAGAGAGGGCATGCGTCAGGGGGGCACGGGGACCCGACCCCTCGCGGGCGGCCCCGGCCCCGCCGGGCGCTCACCTGGGATGGCATCCCAGAGGCGGGGCTGCCAGAGGTCCAGCAGCAGGTAGCCCAGCAGGGAGACGCTCAGCACGCACAGCGGGCGCAGGGCCGAGGAGGACAGCAGCCTGGGGCGCAGAGAGAGCTCAGCGGGCGCGGCCGCGGCCCCCGCCCCGCCCGCCCCCCGACCCCGCGGCCGTTACCAGAAGAGGCCGTTGATGGCGGCGGCCGACACCAGGCTGTGCAGCGGCCTCTCCCACACCAGCAGGCGCTGCGCCGCCGCCAGCGCCGCCTCCCAGCCGCGGAGCCGCAGCCACAGCGCCGCGGCCAGCCGCCCCACCGCCTCGGCCGCCGCCTTCTCCTCCGCCTCGGCCGCCGCCTCGCCCATGGCCAGGCCGAGGCCCGGGCCCAGGCCGCCGCCGCTCGCCATGGCCCCGCAGCAGCTGCCGCCCGAGCGAGCCCGAGCTGCGCGGCCGCCGCCGGGGGCGCGTCAGGCGGAAGGGGGCGCACGCCGCAGAGCCCGCCCCGGGGGCCGCCGCCCCACGTGACGGGGCGGCCGCCGAGCGCGGGCCCGGCACGTGACGGGGGACCAACCGCCCCCGGCCCGGCCCCCGGATGTGAATCCCCAGAGGCCTGCGCTCTCCGGGCGGCTTCCGGGGCTCCCCCCCCCCCCGCCGCGGGAGACACTTCCGGCCTCGCTTTTCTGGGCGCTTGCAGGGGGCCCAGGCTGGGGCGGGGGGCGGGGGGGGGGGCTCCTCGGGCTGGTTATGGGGAGCGAATTCCGCAGAACCCTCGCGACGCGCCGAGGCCAGGCCCGCTCCGGGCGCTCGGCTCCGCCCGCTCGTTGCGTGTCCGGGGCCCGCCCCCTCCCCCGCCCTCGGGATGAGAAAACAAACAACCGCCTGGACCCAGCCGGGCCCGGGAGCGGGCGGATGCGGGCCCCGCCCGGCCCTGCGCGCCCGGCGTGGCCCTAGTTACGAGCCGAGGCGCCCAAGCCAGCTGCGCTGGGCGCCGGGACGCCTCTGCCGTACGGCCGCCGTCAGGCAGCGGGTGCCGGGCCGGGAGCCTCAGCCCCGAGGTCCGGGCCTCCGAGAGCATGCGCACGAGGAGCGAGGGGGCGGAGTGAGGGGGGCAGAGCCGGGTCTCCCGGGACCCGCGCGCCCCTGGCTCCGCCCCCTCCCGCTTGGACAAATCCCGAGGCGAGCAGCAGCCGGGCGGTGCCTGTCCCCGCGCTCCGCCCCCCGCGGCAGCGAGGCCGGGGATTGGAGGAGACGGGGACGGGGCCTCGCCCACCTCGGGCGGAAGCGGAAGCGCGGGCCGCGGAAGCTGCGCCAGAGCCGGCCCCGCCCCGCTGTCGCGGTCTCTGTGGAAGTCGGCCGGGCCGAGAGCAGGGCGCCCGCGGCCACCTTCGCCGTCTCTTCCCTGTCTGCTCCCCGGCGGCGGCGGCGGCGGCATGGATCTGTCCGGGCTGCTCCTGGACGAGGAGGGGGCGTTCTCGCTCGCGGGCTTCCAGGAATTCACGGTGGGTGCCGAGGTCCCGGCGAGGCCGCTCCCCCCTCCCCCGGCCCCGCCTAGGGTCAGCGTAGGTGAGGCCGGGGCGTTGCAGGCCCGCGGAGGGCCGTGCCCCCTGCGCCTCGGAGCCCCTTGTATCCGAAGGGAGGGCAAGCGCGCCGCCGGAGCCAGGGTCTGGATTCGAGTCCTCCCGGAGTGGCCCCGGGCCAGCCCTTCGCCTCAGGGCTTCACTGGCTGCTGGAGACTGAGCGCCTCGCGGCGGCCCCCGCCGGGCCCCTGCCCCCCGGGCCGCGCCGCCGACTTTCCTCTTGTCCCCTTTGTTGTTCCCTCCCAGTTTCTCCCCGGACACCAGAAGCTGAGCGAGCGGGTGAGGAAGCGCCTGTACTACGGCTGGGACCCGGACTGCGGCCTGGAAGAGCTGTCCAGCCCGGTGGCAGGTCAGCCTGCCCGCTGGGGGGTCTCCTCGAGGGGCCGTGGGTGAGACAAGTGGGGGACGGGGTAAAGCCAGCAAAACGGGAAGCTTTCTAGTACTCACCACGGCATGTAACCACCCGAATACAGACCGAGAAGCAAGTGAAGGTGACTGTGGTTGAGGTTCAGCAATAAATAAATACGGAAGTGGAGATCATGGGGCACGGCATTAAACTTTAATGGAAATGAAACTAGATTTCAGCAAAATAGTCCCCTTTCTCTGCAGTGCTCCCCTCCCATTAGGAGCTGATTCACTGTTTTGACAGCCTTGTAAAAATTTGTTTTCCTCAGTGTTGTTAGCACTGTACTTATCAGTGTTCATGCTGTCTTCTGAGAGTTGTAAGCCCCCCCCCCCAGGCAATGGGGTTAAGTGGCTTGCCCAAGGCCACACAGCTAGGTAATTAAGTGTCAGAGATGGGATATGAACTCAGGTCCTCCAGGCGGGTGCTCTATCCACTGTGCCACCTAGCTGCCCCCTGAAAGTGTAATTTTTTTTTTGAGAGTGTAATCTTGATGGATATTTTTATGTCTAGTACATAGTAGTTTAATCTTTAAAGTCAAATAGGTAAAAACCATTGTCACTTTATGAAGTATATATGAGATCAACCCTTTTTATCAATACCCAGATTTCTGTATTACAAGATTTAATCTTTTAGGGTTTGGTGGACTCTAATTCTATCCACCTATTTAAAGCTAAAATTTAAAACCTAGAAAAGATGTGGTATGGAATGTGAGGGGAGCATTTTCAATTTCACCAAAGTTTGCAATTATCTTTTGATTTCTAGTATCTCTTTGGTTCTAACCTTGAGGCCACTGACAGATCTAGCAACGTGTCTCTATATATTTTACTTTGTAAGAATGAAAATAAAAGGGGGTTTGGTAGAGAGGAGTGCTTTTTTACTCTGGTCTTTTTTCTTTATAGACATCGCTGTGGAGTTGCTCCAGAAGGCAGCCCCCAGTCCTATTCGTCGGCTCCAGAAGAAATATGTATCTCATGTGTCACGGTGAGCCCAGAATGAAGTGTAGCGTGTGTGGTGGGGTGGGGGCTGATAAACAAGACTGACTCATAAGGAGGGTTTTAGATAGGTCTTAGGTGAAGAATAGGAGACTGGAATAGAGAAAGTGAATGGAAGGAGAAGAGATGATAGGTGGTATAGTCCTGTGGAGTAATGCGTCTTTTCCCTAATTTCATAGGGAGGCATGCATCTCTCCATGTGCAATGATGTTGGCTTTAGTTTACATTGAACGCCTCCGGCACAGAAACCCTGACTACTTACAACATGTGTCATCTTCTGACTTATTCCTCATCTCTATGGTGAGTCCCCAGTCTCCTCAATACCATTTCTTTCTCAGGCCTTTATTTCAGGTTTCCCCATTTTTTTTTTAATCATTTCTCTGGATAAGGGTGTCAGATGGGGTACTCTAGTGATAGAATCTCTGATGCCCTTGCAGATGGTGGCTAGTAAGTACCTATATGATGAAGGAGAGGAGGAAGAGGTCTTCAATGATGAATGGGGGGCTGCAGGAGGTGTGACGGTGCCTACCCTTAATGCTCTGGAGAGAGGCTTCCTGAGCGCCATGGTGAGAATCTTTTTTCCCCTGATTTATTTCTACATGTGTCCTGATAAATATTGAGCAGTTCAGTCCCAAACCACCTGAAGTAGTAAAGTAGAAACTTTGTGTTCTCTGCCCATTCTCATTTTATCATTCCTTGTTTATTTTTTAAATAAACAATTTTTATCATTTATCATTTTTTAAAGGTTTTTTTTTTGGCAAGGCAATGGAGTTAAGTGACTTGCCAAAGGTCACACAGCTAGGTAATTTATTAAGAGTCTTGAGGCTGGATTTGAACTTGGCTCCTCCTGACGCTAAGGCTAGTGCTCTAACCACTGATCCACCTAGCTGCCCCCAATTTTTAACATTTTTTAAAAATTGTATTCAAAGTTCTTTGTTTGACCCTAAAACTTGCATCTTTGGATTTATCAAATACTAAATTGCCATGTATACCGTACCTAATGTATTCCACTCATCTATCTTCTTTTTTTTAAGCCAGTACCAGATTTGTTTGGTGATTACTGCTTAATCATACAGTTTAAGATCTGGTACAGCAAGGCAATCCTCCATCACATTTTTTTTTCCATTGATTTCTTTGAGATTCTTGATTTGTTCTTCAAGATGAATTTTATTATTTTTTTCTAGTTCTAGTTTTCTCTTTGATTGGTATGGTAATGAGTACAAAGATTAATTTAGGTAGAATTCTCGTTTTTATCATGCTGACTTGGCCTACTTATAAGCTTAATAGGATTTTCTCAGTTGTTTAGATCAGATTTGTGTGAAAAGTGTTTTGTGTTTGTCATTGCTGGTAGACTCCCAAGCATCTTTTGTTGACTACAGTTATCTTATTTTATTTTTTATTAAAGATTTTATTTATTTTGAATTTTACAATTTTCCCCCTAATCGACAGTTATTTTAAATGGAATTTCTTTTTCTGTTTTTTTTTGTTAGACTTAATTGGAAATATGTCAAAATGCTGATGATTTATGTGCGTTTATTTTATATCATGCAACTTTGCTCAACTAGTTTTTTTAGTTGATTCTCTAGGATTCTCTCTCCTTTTTATTCTTGTTTATTTTCTCACATTCTTGTATTTTTCATGTAAGGATTAGCTTTGCTGTCAGTCTTCCTAAGGTAATGCCTAAAGCTTTTGGTGAGCAGGAGCATTAGTTTTCAGAACAGTTCCTATTCGAACGTCCTATTCTCTTAATCTGTCCTGATCTCATATATATTTTATAAATTCTAGGACTGGAGCCTCTACACTGACCCCCGGGAGATCTTTGAGGTGCTGAGTTGGCTGGAGGGCTGGTAGGTCCTGCAACATGAGAGAAGACTGATGTGGTGAGAGAGAGGGGGAAATATGTAGGAGGGGAAAATATATAGGAGTAAAAGCCATTGTGTGGGGACTGGATTGTGAAACAAGAGGCATGTGGGTAGTTGTAGATGAAACATCACATCTGGTGCCTTTTTCCCTTTAACAGATATGAGGGGAGGAAGGGCTTTCATGGCAGATTTATGTTAACTGTTCTATGGTCATTGAAAAATGTTGGACTCAGTTTTAAAAAATTTTAAGTAGCTGCAGGAGGATTTGATAGGCCTGTGGACACCTGTGCTGCCTTTGGCACACTGGGAGGTGTTGGTTGGGGTGAAAAATTCCACCTTGCTTGAGCCCTTCAAGACACGTTTCATCTTCTACCAGTGTTGCTGAACAGCAGGGTCGACGCCGGGGCTGGTATACCTACACAGACTTGTGTGTGCTATTGGAGCAACGAACCTGGCAATTGGCTTTGGGCTCACTGTGCCAACGTCTGGCCAAGGTGAATGTGATCACAGGAATGGAAGTTGGGTTGAAGAGTAATGGGGTAAAGGAGGTGTGAATAGGGGGTTACAGAGGGTAGAATGAAGTAAGTTTTGGGGTAGGGTAAGCATAGTAAGAGCTAGAAGAACTATAGAAATACATTGCTGGGATTTTGGGGGCTACGCAGGAATTGGGCTGAAGGAATACAACCTCAGAGTAGACCTCTTCATTTTTGAAGAATAGAGTAGGTATTGAAAAAGGGAACAGACCAGGATATGTGTGTGTGTGTGTGTGTGTGTGTGTGTATAAAAGAGTTTTTGTCTTTGACCTTTGTTTTTCTCTCCCTAACAGCTGGCTTGCCTGCTAGCCCTGGCCTATGTGAGCAGTGTAGCTGTGGCTGTGGCCTCTGTGACTATCTTGCACCAGACCTTGGGGCTGCATGGCACTTTTCCACCAGGACCTTTTGATGTTGGCTGTCTTGCCCCCAAGTGCCCACTGGGACCTTGTTCTCTGTCTTCAGCCTCTGTTCCACAGTTCCTACCCCCTTCTGCTAACACCTCTCAAAATCTAGTGGGACTACATTCACTGTGGGGGAGTCTTCTGGCTACACTGACTCCTCCATTGTCTCCATCACCTGATAAAGGCATCACAGCTTCTCAGCTCTGCCCCCTATGTCGGCAGCTCCAGATAGACTCCCCGGCCCACTATGCCTGTCAGCGAACCAACTATACAACCACAGCAAGGCTTCTCAGTCCCTGGTATCTTCCACCTGGCCAAGCCCCATCCTGGCCTTGGAGCCCTGTGGCTCCTGTCCTCCCCCAGCCACAGCAATACTCCTTGTTTGGTGCTATGGAGCTGGCCCGTCTCAAATCCTTTATCTTTCCAGGATAGGTAACTGACTCTGGAATTATGTTGAGGGGAGTTAGGTTGCCCTAGGGGACTTACAGGACAAAGCTTTATCCATTTGGAAAGAAGAATTTAAAAACATGTGATTTAGATTCTCTCTTCTTTTTTGGATCCTTTGTTCTTTTTCCTCTAAGGGGAAAGGTAAATGTGGCAGCAGGGTAAAGAGTATATTGTCTGTCTTTATGGCCTTTGCCTATGACTCCGAGGCTGGGCGCCCCAGAGTTGGCTTCTTGATGTCACTTGGGAAGGCTTTATCCTGGTGACCTGTGTGATGTCATGTAGAAAAGGCCAGGGAGAGGATTCTCTCACCTTTCTGAGGCTTTCTAGAGTTAATGATTTTTGCTCTTGTTTCTTAAGATGATTGGGCAAGTATGAGAGTAGGGGGACAGGTTGAGGTTGGTCTATGTGAAGTCCCTAGGACTTGAGTGCTAAGGGATGATAGGACCAAGGAACTGGAGGGTGCTTTGGAATAACAAACATCAAGGGGAGGTGTTGGGGAAAAAAAAAGGGCCTCTTTGAATCCAAACTTAAGGGGGTTTCTTAACCTTTAGCTTCTGTCCTCCAGTGCTCCCTGCCCCCTGTATTCTCTTCTTTGTACCTCTCCTCTATGGCTCTTTCCTCAGGTTTCTGGCCCCCTGGTTTGTACCTGGTTGATTTTTTTTCCCCAAGCTTTTATAGAAGAATTTGAGGTTTAAATAAACAAGTTTTAAGTTGCCTGGCCTGGCCTCTGTTTTCTGCGCCAGCTCTGACCACCGCCAAGGCTTTCAGTCCTGTAATTAACATCTCAGCTCCTTCATTTGTCACCTTTTCTCTGGGTATCTCCCAAACCTCCAATTATTTTCATAGAGTTAGTTTCCAGTTTCAGGATTACTTCAGGATTCTGCATCTGGTGACCCTTGTTTCATTCACTGTTCCCAGCCCCCCATCTTTCTCTTGTGCAATTGAGGCCTGGGAAGCTGTGACTCTGCCCTTTGACTATTGTCTTAGTTGAAGATTTGTCCCTTGACCAGACACGTTTTTCAGTATTGGCCAGAAGTTATTTAAGATTTGTTTGTAGCTCTCATGAGCCCAAGTCTGAGGCTTCTAAAGGAGCAGAATGAATGACTTTTGGCAAGCTGGAATGATTGGGTACTTTTGGCATCAGTGATGTGGATAGTGTGTCATCCACTTTCCTACTTCTTCAGGGGGCTGGGACTTTGGGGAGGAGACCAAGCCATTAAATCCTGGAGATAGGAGGGGAAACAGACCTGGCAGAATCAGGTCCTCCAGTTAATAGGTGATGGAGTTTGCACCAGAGCTGGGCAAAGGTGAACGTGTTCCACTGCTGCTGAACGTTCCCTCATCCCTTCGTTTTGCTTCATTGCCACTCCAGCCCCTCCCTTAAATAGGCAGCTGACACCACTTGATTCTAACCCCTTTCACTGTATCCCCTCAATCCTGGACCAAACAGCCAGGATAGGACTGATAAGGCCTGGAGCGGTGGCAGCATGAACAAACCAAGTAACCAGCCTAGTCCATTCCCTTCTCTGGTTCCCCAAAATCCTCTGTCCCCGTCCTGGGATTTCCTCTGTGGGACCCCTTCCTGGGGTCTTAGCTGGCTTTTGGCTATACAGGTAGGAGGAAGAATGGGTGGAAATTTGTATAAGGGGACATTTTTATGGCTAAGGGAAGGGGGTGGAGTATGTTTCTTGGAGGAATGATATTTGAGAATTCTTTCCTCTCATTCCCTCCCTTTTCACCCCCACCCAATCTTGTCACCCCCCCCCCCCCCCATGCAGCATATCTTGGTCCTGGCCTCTTTGCTCTGTGTCTCTCACCTGCTCCTGCTTCGGAGTCTTCCACCAGGAGGGCTTTCATATCCTTCTGGCCAGCTCCTGGCTTCCAGTCTCTTCTCTTGTGGTTTATCCATTGCCATGCAAATCTGGATGGGTAGCAGGTGAGAGGAAACTGAAGAGATTTGGTTTTGTGGGTACTGTGCCCTGAGGGAGAATCCCCCCAACCATACTTCAACCCTTAGTAAACCTTCTAAATAGTACATCCTCTATTCTTCCTGCTGAACATACAGGCTGCCTCTCATCCAGGCTCCATCTTTTGAGTTTCTCATTCCTGCTCTGGTATTGACCAACCAGAAACTACACCCAGCTACGTGGACATATGGAAACAGTGAGCATTGGACAAGGGCGAGGGGAAATAGCCAAAAACCTCTGCAAGATGATTTTGAGAATTTTGAGAAATTGAACATTGTTACAGGGCAATTGGGTTGGGGCAACAGGAGAGAGAATACTGAGCTTGGGTTAGTTCCTCTTCATGGGCAGTAACATGTTGATCTCTACACAGATTTACAGGTCCTTAAATTCATCATCTCACCATCCTTTCCCAGATTCCCGTATACTGAGTCCATGTGTGGGGACAGGCTGCCCTACCCTGGGAAACTGGGATGAGTCTATCCGAGAGGTGGGTGTTCTCTCTTAGAGGGGTAGGAAAGGTAAAGGGGTCATGGGTGGGATCAGAGGAGACAGAGACAGGTTTGTGTTTTAACTAAAGTTTCTAGCTCTGACGCTGTCTCTGCAGGAAAAGGACTGGCGGGGGAGAGCAGTACTAAGTATTAAATACTACCCCTAGGCTCACCTAAAGATTCAGGCTGCAGCCTCTATTTTCTTTCTTCACCAACCCAATTTCTTTCCACCCTCATTTAGGTATCAGGTGCCGTGCTGATATCTGGGCTACTTCAGGGAACACTCGGGTTGTTGGGTGGGCCTGGTCGATTGTTCCTTCATTTTGGGCCTCTGGTCCTTGCTCCCAGCCTGGCCGTGGTAGGCCTTTCTGCTCACAAGGAAATTGCATTGTTCTGTTCTGCAAACTGGGGCTTTGCATGGCTGTACGTGAGTCTCAGCAGCCTCATGGACAAACCTGAGCTGCCTCACCTTAATGAAGATCTGGGGGAGGGCAACACTAGCCATTTTGAGTCTAAACCTTTTTGTCCAAGCTTCCCGTTACTTTAATCCTCACAACTGATTCCATTCATTGCCTCACTACATTACTGCCCTTCCCCTTCACATCCTGTTCTACTTCAACATTGGTCGGATTCCCGATAACTCCCTTGTGGTTGTAGCCTTTCTCTCCCGTTGTCCACTCCACACAGTACCCGATTCTCATAGTCCACAAATCTGCAAATCTCCCTTTCTGCCATACAGTACACCCTATGCTTTCTGTGATTTCTTTTCTTCCCTGATTGCTAAAGCATCCTCTCCCCTTTAGGCCTATTCTACTTATCGTTGTCTGTTCTCAGCATCTGAGGTCCTGTCTGCTGCCCTTGTGCCCGTTAAGAACTTCTGCCCCTCCAACTCACACCTATGTCCCTGTCTTCCGCCTCTTCTCGGTATGTGGAACCCAGTGGTGATTGGAATTTCTTCGAGATGTGTCCTCAGCCAGCCTACCCATCAGCTTCACCTGTCCATGAGCTGGGGTGGGGATTTCTCAGTCTTGTCTCATGCAGGTACTGCTCCCGGTGGTCTGTGTTTGGATCCTCTCTGCTTTGTTGGGTCTTAGTTTCACTCCACAGGAACTGTCTGCCCCTAACATCACCCCATGGCTGTGGCTGCCTCACCCAGGTATGACCACTCAGACCACCCCTCTAGTTCCTTAGCCAGTCATTTAGAAAGTCATGAATGTTTTCAGTCAAGGCTAATAGCATTTATTGCCAAGCACTGCCTGGGACCATAAAGGAAGGCACAAATCAACCCTTGCCTTCCAAGGGCATGATGAAATCATGAATCTAGGATGGAAAATGATCTGAAAAGGATTTCTGGAGATGCTAAAGTCCTGGAAAGTAGCAGTTGTACTTCTTTGAAGTCAATGTATTTTTTTTCTGTCTTAAGACCCGAGTCCTCCCCAACCAAGCTTATAAAGACAGACTTTGTGCTAATGAAATCTTTTGTCATATGAGGATAAGAGACGTGTATAAACAAGAGCCCTCCCTTGATATTTTGGAACAAGGAGATTCTCAAGACTAGTCAGGGAACAAATGGCAGCAAGTTGGCTATTTCAGATTTGTTATCTATTAAAATCTCAGATGCCAAATGACTCTCCAACCTCTTTCCAGGAAGTTGGGGTTGGCCCAGGTTGACCCTCCAGGGTCTGGCTGCAGGTACTACCATGGCACTGGCATCTTCTATCAGCTCCTTGTGCTGTTACGCCTTGTGTAGTCGGCTGTTGCAGCTGCCTCCTCCCCCCTCCCATGCTTGCAGTCGAGGCCTGGGCTTTGAGGGCCTGGGCAGCCTGCTGGCTGGGTTGTTGGGGTGCCCTTTGGGTATCGCCTCCAGCTTCCCCAATGTGGGCACCACCAGCCTCACTCAGGTAGATATCTTGGTGATGGAAGATGAAGGGAAATTTCTGGAGGACAGGGGATGGAACGAAGTAATCTGTTATGGCTATGCAAACCGAGCCTCTGTCTTCCTACTTAGGCTGGGTCTCATAGAGTGGCAAGACTAGTCAGCCTACTGTGTATAGGACTGGGTCTCTCTCCACGACTGACACAGGCCCTTACCACCATCCCACTGCCAGTTCATGGTGAGTACAAAGTCTTGACATGAGTTTCCTTGCCTGCTCAATCCCTTTTATTTTCCTATTCCTCATCAGTTTCCTAGTTGACTCAACCATTATGAGGGGATGAGATTTTATTTTCATTGTTCTACTTGCCACTGTTGAGACATAGGACTCAAGAAAGCTTTTTCTGTAGTTGGCACATTATGTGGACCTACCTACCCAACATCCTTGGCCAAATTAATGCCTTTCCCCCCAGTTTTCTTGCTGCTGGGCCTCTCTTTAGCTTTATGTATTGAAAAGCCCTCATCTTGCTTAATAGTTTTTTCCTTTGGCTTCTAAGACACTGCATTCTCAAGTTTTCCTACTAGCTATCTGACCATTCCTCTGGATCTCTTCATCCTCTTTTCCACCCCTTAAGTGTGGTTGCTCCCTAGTGTTTTGTTCTTGGTTTTTTTCCTTTGTATTCTTTCTCTTGGCAGTCTTTTTCAGCGTCGTAGCTTTAATTATTACCTCTGTATGGAGTTGACTTCTAAGTCTTTTTATCTCTAAACCTGAGCTTTAACTCTATATTTAGAACTGCCTGCTAGATCCCCCTCCTGGGGAAATCTTTTGCCTAACGTTTATAATAGCTCTTTTATGTGCTGGACTCTCTGGATGAACACAGACTTGTCTTCAAAGAACTTCTCTTTTAACAAAGGAGACAACATATACACATATGAATATTATGCAAAAAGAGATGAACTTTTTTTTGTGGGGGAGGCATCAGCCCTTAGGAAAGGCTTCATGGAGGAGATGGCCCTTGGTTTAGAACAAAGGAAGGATTCTAATATGTGGAGATGAGGATGGAATCCAAAGGCATGGATGGAATTTTGTGAGGAACAGCAAGAAAACTCTCACAGTTCAAATATAACTCAAATCAAGCTCACCATTTTCTCCTCAAAACTTAGATATCCCCCTCATGTGGTTTTTATTTCTGTTGATAGCACCATCCTCTGAGGTTCCTTTCATTCCCATTGAAACCACCTTGGTGCAGGCTGTCATTACCTCATGGGGAGGTGATTGCAAAATTTTAATAACTGGTTTTTCTTTCTTTGCTCCTTCCCTGATCTCCCACTTCATCTTTACAGGATTATTTTTTTTCCTCTTTTTCGTTTTTCATTTTTTTTTGCAAGGTAATGGGGTTAAGTGTCTTGCCCAAGGCCACACAGCTAGGTAATTACTAAGTGTCTGAGGCTGAATTTGAACTCAGGTACTCCTGACTCCAGGACTGCTAATCTATCCACTGCACCCCCAGCTGCCCCCTTTACAGGATTCTCCATGTAGTCTTCATAATGCATCATTCTGGTCACAGTGATATTCTGGTCTTCCAAATATCTTTATATTCTCAAATCAAAGATAGCCCTCCGCTATCTGACCTCAGGTTTCCTCTTTAGCTTCCTCTCATGTTCTGCTTCACATCTTCCACAGTTCAAACAGAAAGGTTTGGGAAATCTGCCGTTATGATGTGCGCCGGACCTGAGTGAGAACCACGTGCACAAAAAACGTGATTCTTGGGAAATATTTCATTCCTTCAGTGTGCCGAGGATGAGCTCCCGTCTTCACCGCCTACCTCACGGGTTGTTGTGAGGAAGTGTAAACTCTGAATACTCATTACGTGTTATACATGTTGGATGGTGTCCTCGTGCTTGCAATGACCTCGTTATAATTGAAGTGATTTGCCTCCTTCAGGGCTGGGCTTCTCCATGACGCCTTGCCATACCTCCAGACCCCCCCCTTGCCCTTTCCTGCGGCTGTGTGTACATGAGCGCCGTGCCTCCCCCAGGTGCGGTGCTGGGGGTGAACCAGGCCGTCATCCTGTCCGCCGGCTTCTCCTACTTCTACTCCACCGACATCGACTCGGGCCGGAACGTGTTCATCGTGGGCTTCGTCATCTTCATGGCGCTGCTGCTGCCCCGGTGGCTTCAGGACGCTCCGGGCCTCCGCACAGGTGCGGGGGGCCGCGGGGATCCCGGGGCCCCGAGCCCCACGGGGTGGGCGCGGGAGGGGGAGGGGAGGCGGCGCGGCCCGCGCAGTCACGCGCCGCCCCCCGCCCAGGTCTCGGCCCCGTGGACACGCTGCTCTCCTCCGCCCTGGCCGAGCCGGTGCTGCTGGCCGGCCTCCTGAGCTTCCTGCTGGAGAACACCATCCCGGGTGAGGGCCGGGCGGGCCGGGGGGCGGCCGGGCGGGCCGGGGGGCGGCCGCCTGCTGACGCGCCGCTGTCTCCCTCCCAGGAACCCGCGCGGAGCGGGGCCTGCCCGTCCGCAAGGCGCCGCGGGCCGCGAGGGGCGCCCCGGCCTACGAGCTGCCGGCCTGCTTCGGGCGGCTGCGCCGGCTCCTGCCCCCGGCGCTGCGCCGCCTCTGGGCCGCGCCCGCGCCCGAGCCGGAGCCCGAGCCCGAGCCCGCCGGCGACGAGGAGCGCGGGCGCCGCGAGCCCCGGGAGACGGCCGAGCTGCTGCCGGGCCGCGCGCCTCCGCGCCTGCGCCCCGGCGCCGACTGACGCGCCCCGCCCCCCGCGGCCGCCCCGGGGGACGACGGGGGAGGGGGAGGGTGTCCGCGGCGCCCCGCCCCCGCCGGTGACGTATAAATTTCCCACAACCGCTCTGGAGACTCCTCTGTTTGTCCGAGGGCGCGCCGCCGCCGGGCCCGTGGGGGCGGGGCCTCATGAGGGGGTGGGGCCTCCGTGGGGGCGGGCCACGCCCACGCGCAGCCGCTTCCGCCCCTCCCTCTGGGGAAAGGTTGCGCGCGCACGGCGGGGAGGGCCGACGGCTATGACGTCACGGTAGGAGAGGCGAGGCCGGCCTGGGAAGACAGAAAAGCTGGGGGGGGGGGGCGGCTCGGGTCGGAGAAAGAGTGACGTGGGCCCAAGGGTTGCGCGTGGCGGAGTAGAGTGGGGGGGGGGCGAGGCCTTTGTCTCGGGCACAGGTGAGACCGGCGCGATCCTGGAGTGCCGGGCGGGGCTGGAGTGGCTCGCGCACGCGCGAAGCGGCGCCGACCGCCTCGGCAGGGACTCCGGGCCGCGCATGCGTCCGGCTCCGGCTGGGGCTAGAGCAGCGGGCGGCAGCGCCCCCAGAGGCCACGCAGCCCCTCCGGGGAGGCTGTGGCGTGGGCCGTGACCCGCGGCCTGGCTGCCCCCTGGCGGTGGCCCGAGGGGAGGCGCCCCGTGGGGTCCGCGGACTGCGCAGCTGCCGAAATGAGGCGCGGGGCCCCGGTGTGTGCGGGGGGGGGGGGGGGGGGGGGGGGGCGGTGTGGGGCGGTGTGTGTGTGGGGGCAATGTGTGTGTGGGGGGTGTGGGGCTGCAGCCTTGGGCCGAGGGGGGAGGAGGGAGAGAAGTCAAAGCGCCCCTCCTCCGGGGCCCGGAGATGTCAAAGCACAGCCCGGGCTGGCCCCGCCCCCGCCCCCAGGCAGCCCCGCTGAGCGCCCCCTTGTGCCCGCCCCTGCCCCCAGGCAGCCCCGCTGAGCGCCCCCTTGTGCCCGCCCCCAGGCAGCCCCGCTGAGCGCCCCCTTGTGCCCGCCCCCCTCCTCAGGCAGCCCCGCTGAGCGCCCCCTTGTGCCCGCCCCCAGGCAGCCCCGCTGAGCGCCCCCTTGTGCCCGCCCCTGCCCCTCAGGCAGCCCCGCTGAGCGCCCCCTTGTGCCCGCCCCCAGGCAGCCCCGCTGAGCGCCCCCTTGTGCCCGCCCCTGCCCCCAGGCAGCCCCGCTGAGCACCCCCTTGTGCCCACCCCCCTCCTCAGGCAGCCCCGCTGAGCGCCCCCTTGTGCCCGCCCCTGCCCCCAGGCAGCCCCGCTGAGCGCCCCCTTGTGCCCGCCCCCAGGCAGCCCCGCTGAGCGCCCCCTTGTGCCCGCCCCCAGGCAGCCCCGCTGAGCACCCCCTTGTGCCCGCCCCCCTCCTCAGGCAGCCCCGCTGAGCGCCCCCTTGTGCCCGCCCCTGCCCCCAGGCAGCCCCGCTGAGCACCCCCTTGTGCCCGCCCCCAGGCAGCCCCGCTGAGCGCCCCCTTGTGCCCGCCCCCAGGCAGCCCCCTGAGCACCCCCTTGTGCCCGCCCCCCTCCTCAGGCAGCCCCGCTGAGCGCCCCCCTTGTGCCCGCCCCTGCCCCCGCCCCCGCTGAGCACCCCCTTGTGCCCGCCCCCAGGCAGCCCCGCTGAGCACCCCCTTGTGCCCGCCCCTGCCCCCAGGCAGCCCCGCTGAGCACCCCCTTGTGCCCGCCCCCAGGCAGCCCCGCTGAGCGCCCCCTTGTGCCCGCCCCCAGGCAGCCCCGCTGAGCACCCCCTTGTGCCCGCCCCCAGGCAGCCCCGCTGAGCGCCCCCTTGTGCCCGCCCCCCCCAGGCAGCCCCGCTGAGCACCCCCTTGTGCCCGCCCTCAGGCAGCCCCGCTGAGCGCCCCCTTGTGCCCGCCCCCCTCCTCAGGCAGCCCCGCTGAGCGCCCCCTTGTGCCCGCCCCCAGGCAGCCCCGCTGAGCGCCCCCTTGTGCCCGCCCCCCTCCTCAGGCAGCCCCGCTGAGCGCCCCCTTGTGCCCGCCCCCAGGCAGCCCCGCTGAGCACCCCCTTGTGCCCGCCCCCAGGCAGCCCCGCTGAGCACCCCCTTGTGCCCGCCCCCCTCCTCAGGCAGCCCCGCTGAGCGCCCCCTTGTGCCCGCCCCCAGGCAGCCCCGCTGAGTGCCCCCTTGTGCCCGCCCCTGCCCCCAGGCAGCCCCGCTGAGCACCCCCTTGTGCCCGCCCCTGCCCCCAGGCAGCCCCGCTGAGCACCCCCTTGTGCCCGCGCCCCCAGGCAGCCCCGCTGAGGACCCCCCAGTGCTCAGCACGGCTTTGCCCACCTGCCCAACAGTCCCGTGGCTGGCTCTGGGCGGGTGCCAGCTGGCCCCCAGGCTGGGGCCAGGCCGGGTGGCCAGTGCTGGAGCTCCAGGCCATCCTGGAGTGGGGTCCCCCTACGGGTCACTAAGGAGCCTCCACACTAGGAGAACTTTTTGATCCTTAAATCTGTTTGGCAGTGAGAGGGACGGGTGAGTGTGCAAGAACCCAATCTTGGCTTTTTTTCAATTGGGAAGAGGTTTGCACGGGCCATTGGCAGGGCAAGAGCCACCCGGCTCCCCTTTCCCAGGGCAGGGTTGGGCAAATGAGATTCTCTTCCAGATGGAGGAACTAGAGCAGGGTCTGCTGGTGCAGCCCTGGGCATGGCTGCAGCTCCCAGAGGACTCCCTTCTGGCCAAGGCCTGCATCTCCAAGGATGAGGGCTACGCCCTGCTCCTCTCTGACCTCCAACACGTGTGGCACGAGCGAGTGGACCCCGGGGTGGTTGACCGGCGGGCCAAGGTAAATGGGAGGACTGGGAATGGAAGGGCACATGTGTTCTCCTTGTCAAGCCCAGGAGATCTATCCCCAAGTGGGGTCATCTGCTTTTGAATTGCCAAGGAGAAGCAAAGAGAACAATATAGAAAGAACTCTCATCTGGAAACTTAAGAAATTCAGGGTTTGTGCCCTGCTTGCCTTCTAACAATCCAGCATTAAAATTCTTTTGCTTGGCAGTCAAGTCTCCTCTACTACTTTCCTTCTTGTATACTGTAGACCTGGCCAAATTGGACTTGAGGATCATGGTTTTGAATCCCAGCTCTTCTGCATGTGACATTGTGACCATGGGGAAGTCACACTCTTTGGGCTTCAGTTTCCTCATCTTTTAAATGAGGGTTTGAATTCTGTGACTCAGAATGTCCCTTCCATCTCCAGATCTACGATTCAGTGATTTTCCTGAAGTTTTCTGTCTCCTTAGATTGGTTTACATTGTTTATTATGCCAAAAATGTCATCCCTTTCCTTCTTTATTTGTAAAATTGTCTACCTGTCCCTTAAAACTGAAATACTACCTCCCTCATGATGTCTTATTTGGTTTTCCCCAGTCAGTAAATAAGCATCATTGTATGCAGGACATCATTTTACTGGCATGGGGCAGAGAAGAAACAAGGATTTTTATTATCAATGAATTTATATTCCTCTGGGAAGATAGAATGCACATTTAATTGTCCATACTTTATTTCCTGTCCTCTAGTAGAATTTGAGGAGGAAAAGTAGTCTAACAGCTGGGGGTGTGGGGTGTGGAACAGCATTCTGCAGAAATTAACACCTGGTATAAGATGATAAAGATTCTGAAAAGGATGAGAAGATCCAGGGGCAGCTAGGTGGTGCAGTGGATAAAGCACCAGCCCTGGAGTCAGGAGTACCTGGGTTCAAATCCAGTCTCAGACAATAATTGTCTAGCTGTGTGGCCTTGGGCAAGCCACTTAACCCCATTGCCTTGCAAAAACCTAAAGAATGAGAAGATCCTACCTCATGGAGAGGTTCCTTAAATCACTTTGATAACCCACTTTGCCTGGATCATGAAATATATGAAGGGGGTTTCAATGTGAAATAAAGTCAAAAATTTAGGCTGACTTAGCTAGAGATTGTGGAGAATCTTAAAAGTCAGTTTGTATATGATCCTATAGACCTTTAAACAGAGACACTGAAAAATTTGGGGATTACAATTGTATTTTAGGAATATAATTTTGAAAACTGGGTAGCGTTGGCTTAGAAGTAGAGAAAGCCTGGAAATAGAGGTAGAACACCAGTTAGAGTGCTATGGCTATAGTCTAGGCAAGAGGTGATGAAAAGCAGGCTTGTGAATAGAGAGAAGAGGACAGACAGATGCAAGAATTATATGGAGGCAGTGTTGATAGGATTCATTGGCTTATTGGGCTATCAGTTAAGAGAGAAAGAGAAAGTCTAGAATGAATGACATTGAGGGAGCCAAGATGGCAGCATGAAGAATGTATGTGATTAGGAGCAGCTAGAAGATACATTGGCAGTGGAGTCAGGAGGACTGAGTTCACATCCAGCCTCAGACACTTGAGACTTAGCTGTATGACCTTGGGCAGGTCACTTAACCCCATTGTCTTGCAAAAACAACAACAACTACAACAAAAAGAAAGATTACAATCTTGAATGCCTAAGAGGATGAAAGTACCCTCTTCACAGTGATGGAAATTTGAAACTGGGTCAGGTTTTAGGGAGGAGGATAAAGACTGAACATTCAGATGGAAATGGCTTAGCAGAAATGATCTAGGATTGCATTTCAGATCTGGGTACATAGATTTTGGAGTCATCTTCTTAGATAATAATTGAACACATTGGACTGCAAGATCACCAAGGGTCAGAGAAGAGAAACAGATCTATAACTGATCCTTGGAAAACACCCATATTTAGGGTAGTAGGGGATAGAGAAGGATCTAATAAAGGAGACTAGAAAGAATCATTCATTTGGGTAGAGGGGAGCCATGGCAACCAAGAGAGCAGCAAATGGCCAGGAGCAGGGCATGGTCAGTAAAATAAAACAAACTCCAGAGGTCAAGAAGGCTCATTGTGAACTTTTAGGGGAACAGTTTCATTTAGTGCAAACTGGTTTCCCAGTGTGGGGGATCAGAAGTTGGAGTGAAAGGGGCTGAAGTTAAAAAAAGACTCCCTAAAGCTGCCTTCCCATAAGGCCAGTCATATAAGAATTAGAGTGACCACCTTGTTAGATTTGGAGCATTGTCTCAGACCTTTCCTCTCTGCTAACAAAGAACATTCCATGATCTGTATCTCTTCTGGTGTTGTTATAGGAGCTGAATAAACGACTGACTGCAACTCCTTCTGCCTTCCTATCCCATTTGAAAGACCTCATGGGCACCTTACTGGAAGGTTCAGCTGCTCCTAGAGGGGTCACTTTCTCTTGTGAGCACACACCAGATGGACTGATGCTGCGTGTTCGGAGTGAGCTCTCTGGTCTACCCTTTCACTGGCACTTCCAGTGTACCTTGGCTACTCCTTCCCTGGTGAGTGTGGAATGGGAAGTAGCCCTTTCATAATCTATAGAATTCTCTTGTTGGAGGAAGGAATTGCTCTATAGTGATAAAACATCAGAAATATTGACCAGAAAAATTAGACATCTCTAAAACTCTTTCCTTAGAAGCCTTTTGGCTAAGAGAGAAGCAGACTTGTTTTTTTTTTTTTAGGTTGTTTTTTTTTTTTGCAAGGCAAATGGGGTTAAGTGGCTTGCCCAAGGCCACACAGCTAGGTAATTATCAAATGTCTGAGACTGGATTTGAACCCAGGTACTCTTGACTCCAGGGCTTGTGCTTTATCCACTGTGCCACCTAGCCGCCCAATTTTGTGTATATTGTTAAGCTTTCCACTTTTGGGGGAAAAAATGGAATTTCTCATTTAAAATCTCAAATTGCAAGATCCTAAAAAATGTATCAGAAGCCTTTGTACCCACTAGTTTAAGTAATCTAGTTTATGGAAAAATGTTTACACTAGATTTATAGAATTGACTTTAGAAGGAGAGACTTGTCAGTAGGTCAGCTCTCTGGCCAGTAGCTCTTCAGCAGGCTCCCACTTTTGGTGAATTGTGAAAAGCTCACAAAAGTGATCAAAGAAATAAGTTCTTTCTTCATCATGAGTTAAGAGGTTTAAGATCAGAACTTTTGGGTTAGCAGCTTGGTATATGAAAAATACTTAATTCTTGACCAGCAGATCATTCTCCCACAAAAGGAACTTGAGTTGTGTTGTTAGTTTGCATTTCTATAGGTTTTTAGGACTCAAAAAACCCATTCCATATATTGGCTCATTGAATCTTCCTTATATCTATCCTGAGAGATAGGTGCCATTACTTTATAGATGGGGAAACTGAGGCTGTACAATCAGGATGCTTGTGAAAGAGGGCACACTGAGGCTAAATCTGAAGCTGAGCCATCTGTCTCCTGTACCACTCAGTGAAATTGTGACCTCATTGATGTGCATAGCCCTTTCACTGGTGCAGATTGCCATCTGTGAATTCTCATCCTGTGTAATTCTTGTTTATTGTTTCACTAATTTTTCACAGAGTGACTGCCCAGCATGCTGGAGGCATTCCTTTAGGTCTTTTTACCTTTTGAAATACCTTTCAAGGTACCCTTTTAAAAAAATTTTTTTTAATATTTATTATCATTTTGTACAATTTTTTTATACATTAATAAAATATTCTTGTTTAAGAGTAAACAAAATGCCTTCTCCCCCCAAAAAATATAGACTCACTTGAGCGATAAAGTAAAGGGGAGAGAAAAAAATTAAAATTAAAAAAATAATAGTAATAATTGTAGGTATGGCCAGGTAGTGCAGTGGACAGAGCACCAGACCTGGAGCCAGGAGCACCCAAGCCTATATCCAGCCCCATTCACCCAACAATCACCCAGCTGTGTGACATGCAAGCCACCCCAACCCCACTGCCCTGCAAAAACCAAAAAAAGAAAAAAAAGACCCAAAATAAAATAGTAATAATAGTAGGGGCAGCTGGGTGGCAAACAGAGCACTGGCCCTTGAGCCAGGAGCACCCGGGTCCGAATCCGGCCTCAGATACCCAAAGATCACCCTGCTATGTGACCCCAGGCAGGCCACCCAGCCCCATTTGCCCTGCGCCCTCCCCCAAATAATAATAATAAAAAATGTGCTTCAGTCTTTTTTCCAACACTAACAACTCTGTCGCGGGTGGATCACATTCTTTATGATAAGTCCATCGCAAAAGTTACTTCCATATTTTTCCAACGTTACCATTGCTGATTGTAACTCCCTCCTTTCTTATTTCTCCACTACCATGTACTATATCTTCTCTCTTCTTTCATTCTGACTCTGCTGTAGGGTAGTTGAGTGATGCAGCAGACAAATCCCCAACCCTGGGGCCAAGAGGCCCTGAGCCCCCATACCACCCCTTAGGCCCAGCATCCACCCGGCCCTGTGGTCCCAGACAGGCCATCCAATCCCAGCCCCTTGCAAGACGTAAAAAAGAAAATGCGTTATATCTGACTACTCCTCCCCATAGTCCATCCTCTCCTCCTTCATTCACATCCCTACCCCTTCCCCCTGTCCCCCCCTCTCCTTACTCCAGATGTCTATACCCCATTGAGTATATATTCTGTTTCCTCTCCTAGCCACCTCTGATGAGAGCAAAGGTTCCCTCATTCCCCTCAAGGTACCTTTTTACCTTTTACCTTTGAAAGACCTTTGAAAGGTCTTTTACCTTTTTACCTTTACCATTAGCAGAAACTAGTGGATAGAGAGCTGGGGTCAGGAAGACTTAAGTTCAAGTCCATTTTCAGACATTTGCTAGTTGTGTTGAGTCAACTTCTGTCCTCCTCAGTTTCTTCAGTTGTAAAATGGAAATATTAACCACCTCCCTTCCAGGTTGTTGTGAGGATCAAAGGAGAGAATATCTGTAAAAAGTTGTACAGGGGGCCAGCTAGGTGGCGTAGTGGATAAAGCACCAGCCCTGGAGTCAGGAGTACCTGGGTTCAAATCCGGTCTCAGACACTTAATAATTACCTAGCTGTGTGGCCTTGGGCAAGCCACCTAACCCCGTTTGCCTTGCAAAAAAAACCTAAAAAAAAAAAAAGAAAAGTTGTACAGGAACCTGGCCCACAGTCAGTACTTAATAAATTCACCCTTCCTTTCATCAGAGGCCTTGAGTCTTCCATTTCTCTATTACTCATTTGTGTCACATCCCTAACTTACTACCATCTCCTCAGTGCTTTCCCTTCTGTTTTGTCTTGAAAGTACATAATCATTGGAAATATTTTATATATTCTACAGACAAATAATGCATATCATATACATATCTTATCACAAACATGTACATATAACTCTGGACCAAAATACATATACAGATACAATTCAGTGATAGGCTGCTAGGGTGAAGCAGTGGAAATGAAGACTCATCTTTTTTTAGTTCAAGTCACTTCACCATGTTTACCTCAGTTTCCTCATTTGTAAATTGAGTTGGAGAAGGAAATGGCAAATCTCTCCAGTATCTTTGTCAAGAAAACTCCAGAAGGGGTCACAAAGAGTTGGACATGATAGAAATAACTGAACAACAAAATTCAGTGACTTGGTTGTCCATCCAGCTGCATGCCATCATCTGGTTAATAGGCATTTTTAGCACATTTGAGTTTTTCCTGCATGGGTTATCAGGTCATTTCTATTGAGTAATCATGGATTTAATTGAAAAGGCATTGTAAAGTCAATCCTGTATCATCAGCAAACATGATTACATGGAGGATCTCACCATTGCCCTTCCATTTGTGCTTTGTACTAGATATATCATTTTGGTCAGTGTATATTTGTTTTATGCCTCACTTGATGTTGGATAGTGATGCATAAAGCTAGTTGTATTGAGTTTTTCAAAGAATCTTGCAGCATCTTAAATAAGCAAAGGAATACCTTATTGGGGGAGAACTTTAAGACATCTGGCATTGTCAGATGATAGTTAAGAAGCAGTCACTATGATGGGATCCTGTATCATCCTCCCTTTCAGATGGCAGAGTGACTGTAAAGGGGTGAAGTGATGGGGAATGTTGTTTGGCAATGCTTGCCTATTCATGAATACTTCGAATACACAGCTTATCCTCATAAAGATTTTTTATAAAAATTAGATGATATTTTGGTTAGCAGTCGGGTGTATGTATGTATGTGTTAACAGTTCTTGATCTCTTGAAGATTATATTTTTGGAAGATTATATTTTTTTGTATTTTTTTCCCCAATTACATGTAAAAATGGTTTTGAAACTTCATTTTTTTTGGTAAGATTTTGAGTTTCATATTTTTTCCTTTCTTCCCTCCTTCCTCCCCAAGATAGCAAGTAATCTGATAAAGATTATACATTTACAATTTTGTTAAGCATATTTTCATATTAGTCAAGTTGTAAAAGGAGAATCAGAAGAAAAGAAATACATGAGAAAGAAAAAACAAAAAACAAATTTTTAAAGTGAAAATAGTATGTCTTGGTCAGCATTCAGACTCCATAGATCTTTCTCTGAATGTGGATGACACTTCCCATCCCAAGACTTTAGGAATTGTTTTAGTCACTGTGTTTTTGGGAAGAGCTAAGTCTATCGAAATTGATCATCGCACAATGTTGCCATTTTTTTGTGAACAATGTTTTTAGTTCTGCTCATTTTACTAAGCGTTACTTCATATAAGTCTCCACATTTTTCTGGTCTGCCCATTCATGATTTCTTACAGAATACTAGTATATCACGTTCATATACCACAGTTTGTTCAGCCATTCCCCAACTGATGAGCATCCCCTGGATTTCCAATTCTTTGCCATCACAAAATTACTTTTGTCTGTGATTATCCCTAAGTTATCTTTTCTTAAAGTAATCAGGAAAATATTTTAACTTGTACCCATATTGTTTACTTCTTAAAGATCTGTTGAGGTCCCACTTCTCTTGGTGTGCCTGGTTTGGTAAATACTTTACAAATTGGGAACTCCCAGTGAGTAGACTCCTTGTACTAGCCCTGCAAGACAGCACCTGCTACATCACCTGTAGTTGTAGGAGAGCGACACGGCACCCTGAGAGGTGGCGACTTGCCTAGCCCCAGAGAATTCTCAGGGCAGCTCAACTGCTGGGCATTGCTCTGACTCTGTTGGGTTGCTTTCTCTCCTCATAATGCCTTCTTTTGGAATATCAGGCGAGAAGAAATATAGCCAGCGTCTGTTTGGTTTGTGACCCAGGGGAGGTTGTTGGTCCTGGAGCTTCTCTCACAGGGCCACTAGGGGGCGCTGGGTGCTCAGGGATGCTACGCCTTAGGGAGCAAAATCATCCCTGATGTGGAAATTGCTGGGGAGGCGGGTACCCAGGCAGACCTGTCATTGGAAGGGCTTCTGATCCAGAACCTTTCCCAGAGCTGGGCCAGCTTGCTAGGCAAGTTGTGTCCCTGCTGGGCACTGTGGGCCTGCTGGGGGTTGGGGTGTGAGGAGAGGATTGCCATGAACCCACAGTTCAGTCAGCCCAGCCATGGGGACTTGGACCAGTTGACCAAGGGGCCCTCACACTTGAGCTCAGCTCACGGTGCTGGCTCTTTCTCCATCTGCTGAATTTTTTTTTTCTAAATCTCTGGGAGCTCAGAATTGAGTTTTATCACTCTCTTCTGACAGGCTTGCTAGGCTGATGGTGTGGTATAGTTGTCTCTCTCTGTGGATCATCTATGGGCACCTATGTGTCCACAAGGACAGGCCTGGGTGTCTCAGTCCAACCTGCCAGCTCTCCTAACATCTGTCTGTAGAACGGATTTGCTGAATACATTAAAATGGTGGCATTGAGGAGCCCGGCAAGGATGAGACCACTGCTGCTGGGAGGGTTTCTGGGTTCCATGAGATCGTATTTACACTACTTAATATTTAACAACAGCAACAACAATAATAACAGCATGTATTTCCATGGGCGTTTAAAGTTTACAGATTATTTTTCCCACCAGAACTTTGTGAAATATATCCGTCTTTTTATTAGTTCAAAATGAGGCTTAGGTGAGTAAGTGGTTTGTCTCTGATCCATCCCTTAGCTAAGAAGATTTGGAGGTAAGATTTCAACTTGAGTCTGCTTCCTAGATCCAACTTTGGTTTTTCTACCATGTACCAGTCTCTTTCTTTCAATGTCAGAAGAAAGGTCTGGAAGGAAGAAGACAAAAGGTGCCTTTGCATGCAGTTGTTAGAAATCTTATAGGTACCGGCAATATTTCTGGAAGGTCTGACCATGGTTAGTAAGAGAGATGGAGACTGGAAAAAAGCAGCAATCTTTTTCATCCTGAAAAATCCTCCTTATTACTAAGCACATCCTTCCTTCTAGCTATCATTTCCCTTCATATCAAGTATCCCATTTTATCTTTGTGACATCTGTCTTTAATACTGCAGTCTAACTTACTGTCTTGGGATGTCTCAGAAACATTTAAGGCTCTCAATAGTTATATCTCTCTTTTCTTCGTTCTTGACCTTTTCATTGATTTTAGAAGCATTATTTCCATTAATAAAAGCTGACATGTATGTAGTTAAAAACCTGTATATACTTTACTATTTGGTCCTCACTATGTGAGCTATTATCACCTTTATTTTATGGGAAAGGAAACAAGGGTAAAATGGCCTATTTGTGGTCACCCAATGAAATCAAGAAGGTTCTGAGATGGGATTTGAACTCATACTTTTTTTTTTTAAGGCAAGGCAAATGGGGTTAAGTGGCTTGCCCAAGGCCACTTGGCTAGGTAATTATTAAGTGTCTGAAGCCGAATTTGAACTCAGGTACTCCTGACTCCAGAGGCTTGGTGTTCTATCCACTGCGCCACCTAGCCACCCCTGAACTCATACTTTCTAGATTTGGGAGTTCAACAGTCTTTTTGCTATTTTATAACTGTTGTGGTTTTTCTTTTTATCTTTTTTTGCATGTTTCCTCTCATTATTTCTCATCATTTTGTTTAGACTCCTTATTCTTCTTTCTCTTATTCTATGCTTTTACATTAAGAATTTTAAACTTTCTGTTGTTCTTAAATTTTTATCTCTGTAAATGGCTCTCAAGAATCAAAGGATCAGGGGGTGGCAAGGTGATGCAGTGGATAGAGCACCGGCTCTGGAGTCAGGTGCACCTGAGTTCAAATGTGACCTCAGACATTTAATAATTACCTAGCCGTAGGGCCTTGGGCAAGCCACTTAACCCCATTTGCTTTGCAAAAACCTTAAAAAAAAAAAAAAAGAAAAAGAAAAACTAATCAAAGGATCTAGTCTAGTTCATACCTGGGGAAAAAAAAGTCTGTCCTATAAAATACTTGAGAAGTCCTCAACTAGTCTTTGCTTGAAGATTTCAGTGAGGAAGAATCTATTTTCCCTTGAGGCTACCCAAATTTGAGATAACAGTAATTATTAGGAAGTTTTTTCTGATGTCAAACCCAGATTTGTTTCTGCAAAATCTTCCCATTACTCATGATCTGGGGTCAGACAGAATCATGTAACCTCATTTTCATTTGACAAAAATTCCAAAAAACTATGTTTCAGTCTGTTCTAGCCCAACCCTAAAGGGTCATTGTTTGATCCTTGATTGCTCAGGGTGAATGTAAGTAACAGTTGTTTCTGTTTTGGCCAGAAACCCTGAAAGTCTTCCCCTCTCATATTGTTTGTTTTTTTTTACTAGATAAAAGAGACCAGTGTTTGTCTCACTTCTTTTTTACTTAGCCTTAATCACTGAATGGGCATTTTCTCAATCAAATAGATGTGTTAAAGAACTTAGCTTAAAAGAACCAAGGTCTCCCACTGCATTCAAGTCCATCTCCATATTTGACCACTGGATCCAGATGGCTCAGAGGAGAAAGGGGAAAGTACAGCCCCCCTCACTTAAGCAATATATTTTCAAGTCATGGTATCACTTTCCTGATGTCACAGAAGAACCAAAGGACAAATAACAACCACAACATTATTTGACAATATACAAGTTCCTTTACAGATACCCTGAGTCAGGAAGACTCATCTTCCTGAGATCAGATTTGGCTTCTAGACACTAGCTATATGATCCAGGACAAGTCATTTAACCCTGTTTGCTTCAATTTCCTCATCTGTAAAAATGAGCTGGATAAGAAAGCCAAATGGGATCATGAAGAATCAGATTGGACCGAAAATAACTAAAGAATAACATGATACTTCAAGATAGTTATTGTGTTTTCCCCTAAATCTCCTTTAGGCTAAACATCTCCATTCCTTTGACCAATCCTCATTTGATATGAACTTGAGGACTTAATCCATTTTGATTGTCTTTGTGTGTACATTCTCCAACTTATCAATGTTCTCCCTAGAATTGATGCCTAGAATGGAATACAGTAAACTCTAAATTTGATAACCTTTGTGGAACACCTCACAATAGGATTTTCACCTCTGATTCATGAAAGTAATCTTTTTTTTTAAATTCAGGCCAAAATCACATTAATATTTTTGACCATTTATGTGGAGTTCATATTCTACTGTTAACCCCAGATCTTTTTCAAACAAACTATTGTCTAAAGCATATCTCCTCCATATCATACTTATGAGGCTGATTTTTTAAAATTCAAATATAAGACTGCATTTATTTCTATTAAATTAAATTTTATTAAATTTAACCTAAGGTTCTATGGTTTTGGATTCTGATTGTGTCATCAGTATGCACATATCCAATCTGCAAATTTGATAATGCTAGCTTTGCATTTATCTAAATCATTGATAAAAATATTATAAAGCACAAGAGCATGAAATGAGTATGTGTTTTTTCAATTAACATTTTTAAAATTAATATTTACTTTTCTTCCCCCATGTACTCCACTCCATTGAAGAAAAAAGAAAAGAAAAACAAAATTCTTGTAGGAAGATTGCATATTCAGTTTCTTATATTACCTGTGTCTAAGGAATCTAGATCTCATTCTGCATGTTGAAGCTAGCACCCTCTGTCAGGACATTGGTGGTGAGTTTATCCTCTGTTTTCTTGTAACATGGTTGATCAGTACCTTGAACAGAGTTAAATCTTTCAAAGTTGAATAGGTCCTGGGATCATTTCAGTGGAGACCCTTTCTTAACTGACATTGTATCACAAATGTCAGTTTTATTAAATTATTGTGTAGCCCTCATTTCTCCATTCTTTTTTTTTCTTTTTTTCTTTTTTAGGTTTTTGCAAGGCAGTAGGGTTAAGTGGCTTGCCCAAGGCCACACAGCTAGGTCATTATTAAGTGTCTGAGGCTGGATTTGAACTCAGGTACTCCTGGCTCCAGGGCTGGTGTTCTATCCACTGCGCCACCTAGCCACGCCTCCAGTTTTCTAAAACAAAGATGTATACAGTACTTTTATCATAAATCATGCTAATGTCCAGGTAGACCATAGAATTGCTCTACCAATTAAGTAATACTGTCAAAAAAAGTTAACGAAGTTAGTCTAGTATGATTTGTTCTTACAGAAGCCATGTTGATTTTCTCCGATGTTCATTGACCATGCCTTTAAAAGAATTTAACATGATCTTTTTTTTTAAAGAATTTAACATAATTTTTTTTTTTGGCAAGGCAATGGGGTTAAGTGACTTGCCTTAGGTCACACAGCTAGGTAATTATTTTTTTTTAGGTTTTTTTTTGCAAGGCAAATGGGGTTAAGTGACTTGCCCAAGGCCACACAGCTAGGTAATTATTAAGTGTCTGAGGCCGGATTTGAACCCAGGTACTCCTGACTCCAGGGCTGGTGCTTTATCCACTGTGCCACCTAGCAGCCCCTAGGTAATTATTTTTAAAAATTTTTTAAAAGATTTAATTTCATCCATCTGCACATGCATGTTTTTAAGTTATAAAATTTTTTTCTACCTTACTCCCCCCTCCCCTCAGCAGCAAACAGTCAGGTTAGCATTGTACATACATGTTTTTGATAAACATGCTTACAGATTAGTTATTTTTGGTATGAGGAATTAGGATTAAGAGAAAGAGATACATAAGAGATAATTTTTATAAAGTGTTCATCAGATTCTGAAGGGTTGCTTTTTTTTTTTTTTAGGTTTTTGCAAGGCCGATGGGTTAAGTGTTTCACCCAAGGCCACATAACTAGGTAATTATTAAGTGTCTGAGGCCAGATTCCAGGGCCAGTGCTCTATCCACTGTGCTACCTAGCTGTCCCTGGTTGCTTTTTTTGAGACTAGATTTGAACTCAGGTCCTCCTGACTTCAGGGCTGGGGGCTGAAACCACTGCGGCACCTAGCTGCCTCAAATTTAATATAATCTTAAAGAATTTTGCCGGGAATTAAAAAAATCAAATTCATTGGCCTCTAATTTTCAAGTCCTGTTTTCTAACTTTTTTTTTCCTTAAATGGAACAGTATTATAATTCTCCTTCCTTTATCATCTGAATCTTCCTGGCGGTGGTTTAGCAAATACATATACCACTTCCTATACTTGAGGATGTTATTCATCTGGATTAAATGACTTACATTTTTTCCAGTACACCCAGGTTCGCTCTTCTTATCTCTTTATTTGTTTTGGGTGTCAACTCCCTATTAAGCATTTTTTGCTCTTTCTAGGCCAAAGGTCCTCCTCTGGCAGGGAGAAAACAGAAGGGAAATAAATGTTGAGGCCTTCTCTCTTCTCCCTGGTGGCTTTGCCTGGGGAAAGGGGGGGGTGGGCTTTCCTTTTAATCCTCCTTCCTGTCTGCAGAGCCAGAAAACCCTTTTTTTTTTTTTTGGTTACCCTGAGCCTTCTTTGACAGCCTCAACTAATTTTGAACTTTAACCTTGACAGTATTGTTTTTTAATCTATTTTTACTGATATTTTACTTTTTTTTTTTTTTAGTATTTTTTGATTCTGAATTTATTCTTTCTTGCTCTCTTGCCCAGCAAGCTTATTCCTGGAAACAAAGTTTTTAAAAAAAGAAGGGGAAAAAAAGTTTAGCAAAGCCAGCCAATTCCTCAGTCATGTTTTAAGAGTGTATGCAATATTTTACACCTGTAGTCCCTTATCTGTGCAGAAATGGGAAAGGAGGTACAGTTTCTTAACTCTTCTTGGTCATAGGGTTCAGTTTCTTCTTGTTTTTGTTTCCCCCATTTTCAGTGTGTTGACCATTATAAATGTATGTTGTTTTCCTGGTTTTGCTGACTTCACTCTTGATTAGTTCATACTGTTCTTTTCATGCTTCTCTAAATTCTTCTTATTTTTGTTTCTTATGACTCAATAATTGTTTTGTCACATTCCTATATCATAATTTGTTAGTCAGTTCCTATTTGATGGGCACCTAATTTGTTTTTTTTATTTAATTTTTTCTCATTTTGTACAAATGTTTTTTTTTACATTAATAAAATATTCTTGTTTAAGAGTAAATGAAATACCCCCTCCCCCCATGAATATAGACTTGCTTGAGCGATACAGTAAAGGGGAGAGAAAAAAATTAAAATAAAAAAATAGTAATAATTGTAGGTATGGCCAGGTGGCGCAATGGACGAAACACCAGCCCTGGAGCCACTAGCACTGGAGCCCACATCAGGCCCCGTACACCCAACAATCACCCAGCTGTGTGACATGCAAGCCACCTGATCCCCACTGCCCTGCCAAAACCAAAAAGAAGAAGAAAAAAGACCCAAAATAAAATAAAATAGTAATAATAGTAGGGGTGGCTAGGTGGTGGACAGAGCATTGGCCCTTGAGCCAGGAGCACCTGGGTCCAAATCTGGCCTCAGACACCCAAAGATCACCCTGCTATGTGACCCCAGGCAGGCCACCCAGCCCCATTTGCCCTGCGCCCTCCCCCAAATAATAATAATAAAAAATGTGCTTCAGTCTTTGTTCCAACACTAACAACTCTGTCGCGGGTGGATCACATTCTTTATGATAAGTCCATCGCAAAAGTTACTTCCATATTTTTCCATCGTTGCCATTGCTGATCGCAACTCCCTCCTTTCTTATTTCTCCACTACCATGTACTATATCTTCTCTCTCCTTTCACTCTGACTCTGCTGTAGGGTCGCTGAGTGGCGCAGCAGACAGATCCCTGGTCCTGGGGCCAAGAAGCCCTGAGCCCCCATACCACCCCTTAGGCCCAGCATCCACTTTAGAATATAAAGTCTTCCCATCTTTCCTGGACTGTGGAATTTTAGTTCATGGGATCCTTCCTCTTAGTCTTTTGACATTTCACTATTAAAAAACTAACGGGGGGCAACTAGTTGGTGCAATGGATAGAGTACTGGTCCTGGAATCAGGGGGACCTGAATTCAAATCTAGCTGTGCGACCTTGGGCAAGTCACTTAACCCCTATTGCCTTGCCAAAACCAAAACCCAAACCAAAAAAACCCCCAAAAACCCAAACCTCTAATAGGGAAAAATCACTTCCCCAAGCATCCCAGCATTTCCATCCCAACAACAAGTTCCTCCTTGTTGGTGACAATGAACTCTTCAGAGTGGAAGTGTTAAGTACCATTTTTCTTTTCAAGCTCTGTAGCTCAATAATTTTTTTAAAACTGAATCTGTGATTTCTTTTATGTAGGAAACTGCAAGGGCAGTATTTCCTTTGCCAATGGAAATTGATACCTTTTCCTCAATTTATTGTCTTCATCTATTACCTGGGAACACTAAGAGAGGGTAAATCACTTACTCAGACTCTCACAGCTAATATGTGTCAGAGCTGGGACTCCACCAGAGGCAAGGCCTGCTCTCTTTGCTGTTGTCATTTTGCCTCATCCTTCCTAAATGTGTTGTGATCATGATGAGAATGTAGTGGGGTTTTTTTTTACTTTTTGGAGGCAGTTGGGGTTAAGTGACTTGCCCAGGATCTGAGGCTGGATTTGAATTTGGTCTTGTTTGGATTTCTGCAACCTTTTCTGACTTTCAAGTCATTTAAATCTCTTTCTTCCTCATTTTCCTCAGCTGTAATATGGGCATCTGTACCTAGCTCACCGAGTTGTTATAAGATTCAAATATTTGTAAAAGCACCCAACCTGGTGCTTGGTACAGGTTAAAAATGCTTGTTCCTTTCTTGTCTCCTTTTCTAATAACTTGCAACCAGATCTAGGGTGCTTTAATTGGCCTTGGCTAATTTCTGTTCACCCTCAGGAGTTTGCTGATGCTGAAATACAGTGTCTTGAATATATGTGTGATAGCTAGCTGAAGGCTGGCATCCCTGGAAGAGGGGGACACAGGTGGTCCTCTTTAACATATTCTTGGTTGCTCTGCTTAAACTGTTTCCTGATATGGCTCCTTAGAATGTGGTTACTCATTCCACCTGTACAACTGTTAGCTGCACAGTTCTTGTCAGAATTCCCCATAAATCTATAAAGGGTGTATTCAGTAGTTTGGAGGCTTTTATCTTGTTTGTCTATGTGCCATTTGCATTGTCTAGTTGTTTTCCTTTTTTCAGGTCAAACATGGCCTTGATGATATTTTTACTTTTTATATCAGCAAGTGACTTTTGGTAATATACCATATCTTGTTTTAATCTGCTGCATGTTGTCTTATTGGTCTTGGTGTTTTTTATAATTTTATTTCTTCTGTGATTGTTGTGTTCTATAATTTGCAATCACTTGGGAGAATATTGATGTTAAAGAGATGTTTAAGAAGATTCCTCACCCGTAAGATTATAGCATCTACCTCACAGGCTAGTTGTAAGCCTCAGATGAGGTATGATGTATCTTAACCTTAGAGTGCCATACAACTGTTAGCTATTGCCACATAGTCTAGATAACATACATTTTTCATTCACCTTGGTTTTTTCTCTACAGATAACTTTGTATTTTATCTAAATAGACTTTATTAGTATTCTGAGGTGCAATACAATTAGTACAAATACCACTTCCTAAAAGGAGCTTTTGGAGAATTTGCCATCAATAGAAAATTATTTGTTTATTTAAATGTTCTGTAAGAAACCTTCTGTGACCCGGCTGAATCCTTGGAGAATATTTTTTTTGCCCTCTCTGAACTTGCCTATTTCTGTTGAGGGCACTGTTGTCCTTCAAATCACCAGGGTTTGTAACTTAAATGTTATTTGTGTATCCATTCATTTGCTGTAGCTTGTCATTTGTATCCTAACAGTGCTTCCAGCTTCTCAACACCCTTGTTTTATATATTTCATATATTGCAATGGTTTTTTCCTTGGTCTTCCTGACTCACATCTACTTTTTTCCAAAGGGGATTTTCCTGAAGTGTAGATCTCACCATTCCACTCCTTTATTCAGTTAATCCAGCAAGTCCTTGTTTCTTCTTGTATAAAATAAAAGCTTCTCTTTTTAGTTTTTTTTAAACTATTCTGAACTTAACAAGTTGGCATTTTTATATATAAAGTAGAGCAGATGATGAGGATTATACATGAAACTACCTGTTATATACTACCAAGGTATCCCCAGTGGGGCCCAAATTCAGTTAAAGTGCAATTGGGCAATGTTCAACAAAATTAAAATATTACACAATGAATAATGTTAATTTGTGGTTTTGTAAATCATGATGTTAATCCACACTGATCCATTTCTTTTTGTCCTTGATATCACTCATGTTTAGCTTACTTTTTTTTTCTTTTTTTGTAAGGCAAGGGGGTTAAGTGGCTTGCCCAAGGCCACACAACTAGGTAATTATTAAGTGTCTGAGGCCAAATTTGAACTCAGGTACTCCTGACTCCAGGGTCAGTGCTGTATCCACTGTACCACCTAGCCGCCTCCTATAGCTTACTTTTTAAGTGTGCAAAAAGTGGAGGAAATTTAGTTTTGTATTTTCAAAGTTGTCCTGCTCATTTGTGGTTTTTTTCTGAACTTCCTTCTTTTTTCTTTCTGTGTACTTTAAGAAATGCTTAAATGACCTTATGACCTTTTTTTTGGACAATGCTATTACAAGCCCCTCCTCTCCATGAGAAAAAAATTAAAATCAAAACCCTTTTGACATGTTGATAGGCATAGCCAACCAAACAAACACATACTTTGACCAAATGTTTAGGGGCTGTTAGGTGGTTCAATGGATAGAGTGCCAGGCCTGGAGTCTAGAAGACTGAGTTCAAATCTGGTCTCAGACATTTGCTAGCTGTCACTGACCCTGGGCAAGTCATTTCACTACACTTGTCTGTTTTCTTATAATAGAACGATCTGGAGAAGAAAAAGGCAAAATACTCCAGCATGAGTCAGACATGAAAAAAACTGACCAATAACAAAAAAAAGTCTGTCTTGTTCTGCACCTGACAAGAAAACTCTTTTCTTCCAGGAAGTGTGTAACATCATTGGTCTTCTATAGTAATTTTAGGTCATTTCATCAGGTATTTTTTCTTCATAATGTTATTGCTGTATAATTATTCTCATGGTTGTTCTCTCTTTGATCTGCGTCAGCTCATACATTTCTTTCCAGGTTTCTCTGAAACCATCCCTTTGTCATCTTTTATAACATAATAATATTCCATTATATCATAAACCATAGTTATTTTTTAAAACAATTTCTTAATTGATAGGCAATCCCCTTTGATTCCAGTGTCCTTCACGGTTGGAATTTGGATTATTTATGACTAATCCCTCCCTCTTTCTTTTTAATTTTAGAAAGGCTTTATTTATTTTGCATTTTACAATTTTCCCCCCAATCGCACTTCTCTCCTCCTATCCTCCACAGAAGGCAGTTTACTAGTCTTTACATCATTCCCATAGTATGCATTGATCTGAGTTGAATGTGATGAGGGAGAAATCATATCCTTAAGGAAGAAATATATAGTATGAGATATAGCAGAATTACATAATAAGACAACATTTTTTTTTAAATTAAAGGTAATAGTCCTTAGTCTTTGTTCAAACTCCACAATTCTTTCTTAGGATACAGATGGCATTCTTTGTCACAGATACCCCCAAAATTGTGCCTGATTGTTGCACTGATGGAATGAGCAAGTCCATCAAGGTTGATCATCGCCCCCATGTTGCTGTTAGGTTGTACAGTGTTCTTCTGGTTCTGCTCATCTCGCTTAGCATCAGTTCATGCAAATCCTTCCAGGCTTCCCTGAATTCCCATTCCTCCTGGTTTCTAATAGAACAATAGTGTTCTATCACATACATATACCACAGTTTGTTAAGCCATTCCCCAACTGATTGACATTCCCTTAGTTTCCAGTTCTTTGCCACCACAAACAGAGCTGCTATGAACATTTTTGTTGTTTTTTTTAAAGATTTTTCAAGGCAATGGGGTTAAGTGGCCTGCCCAAGGCCACATGGCTAGGTAATTATTAAGTGTCTGAAGTTGGATCTGAACCCAGGTACTCCTGACTCCAAGGCCGGTGCTCTATCCACTGCACCACCTAGCTGCCCCCTTAATGTGTTTTTTAACACTAACTTAGGACCTCCTGAACTTTTTTTCTGTTCTCTTTTGTGCATCCAAAAACTATTACATTGATATTCTTTTTTGGTATTAACTATTACTAATCCCCCCCAACTCCCCTTATAATTAAAAACAGAGAAAGAAAACATAATCTTTGTGGTAAATAAGCAAATCAAGCAACAAGAATCCACCAAAAAAATATATCTCAAATGTGGAGGGAGTTACTGTGGGAAATTTAGTACATTAATGCCCTATGGTGGAGCTGTGAGTTAGTTTAATGGAAGGCACTTTGGAGCGCCAGCCCTAAAGTTTCTAGTCTTTACATTTCTTTGACCCAGCAATACTCTACTTGGTCTATATTTCATAGAAATCAAATCATGAGGGAAGGAACTATGATATGCAAAAATATTTATAGCAGTTCTTCTTACAGTGGCAAAGAACTGGAAACTAAAGGAATGCCCATTAACTTAGGGAGTTATAACATGAAAATAATATCATAACATGAAAATAATGGGATACTGTTTTTATTTGTTGTTCAGTTGTGTCTGACTTTTTGTGACTTCATTTGGGGTTTTCTTGGCAAACATCCTTGAGCAATTTCCTTTTCCAGCTCAATAGAATACTATGCTTCTCAAAAAATAGGAAGGGGATAATTTTAGAGAAACCTGGAAAGATTCATGTGAACTAATGCAGAGTGAAAGGACACAGAACTAATACAGGAACAATATTGTAAAATCAATTAACTTTGAAAGACTTAAGAACTCCAGTCAACACAGTTCCTCTGTGGCTATATCCTCTTTTCAGCTACTCCTTCATAAGAAAAATTCTGTCAGAATGGCTAGGTGGTGCAGTGAATAGAGCTCCAGTCCTGGAGTTAGGAGTACCTGAGTTCAAATCAGGCCTTAGACACTTAATAACTACCTAGCTGTGTGGCCTTAGGCAAGCCACTTAACCCCATTGCCTTGCAAAAACCTAAAAAAAAAAAAATCCTGTCAAGGGTAAGGAAGGGAATACTCAATTATTAAGCAATTTTTACAAATATTTTCTCCTTTGATCCTCACAATAACCTGGAAGGGAGGTGCAGTTAATATTCCCATTTTACAATTGAGAAAACTAAAAAAGACAGATTGAAGCAACTTGCCCAGGCTCAACACAGCTAGCATGGGTCTGAGACTAGATTTGAACTCAGATCTCCATGACCCCACATCTCCCTCCACCTAGCTGCCTCTAATGGTATACTCAAAATGTAAAAAGACCTAAAGGAAGGCCTCCAGCGTGCTGGGGAGCCACTCTGGAGAACTAGTGAAATAACACAAATAAGGGTGACAAACCAAGGGATAAGTGTCTGCACCAGTGAAAGATAAGTGAGAGGTGATGGACCTAGGGCCCCAATGGAAGCATACCTTTTTTTTGGAACATGATCAGTGAAGTAATTAGTTTTGCTTTTACCATACCTATGTATTACAGTGTTTTGGGTTTTTTTTTATTTGTTTTTTGCAAGGCAAGAGGGTTAAGTGACGTGCCCAAGGTCACACAGTCTGAAGATAGATTTGAACTCAAGTCCTCCTGACTCTAGGGTCAGTGCCCTATCCACTGTGCCACCTAGCTGCCCTTTTTTTTTTTAATTGGAGGGGGAGAGAAATATTTTTGTCAAATGAAAAAAATAAGATAAGTATGTCACTTTCTGTGCCCCATATCCATCATTTCGGTCAGGACGTGAGTGAATGCTTTCTCATGGGTCCTCTGGACACATAGTTGACCATTACATTGAGTTCTTAAGTCTTGTTTTTCTCTAGACCTCCAGTTAATTTATTTTATTCTTGTCTTATAAAGGTGATTTTGTTTGGTTTTGTTTTTACAATGTGGCTGAATCTTACTTACATAATTAATTCTGGTTTTATTCACTTGACTCTGAGTTGTTCATACTCCTCAGGTTTCTCAGAAAGATCCTCCCTTCCAGTTCCCAGTTTAGGATCATAAAGGTTGTTTTCCTTATGACTCTTCCCTTCCCAGTAGGATCCTTGGTGCCTCCCCTCCCCCATCCCTGCTTGTTTCCTCCTGTTGAGTTTGATGTATTTTTATACCAAACTTGATGTGTGTATCCTCAACCCTTCTTTGTCCAGTTTAGGGCAAAAATGGGGCTCATTTAATGCTTACCACTCCACTCTTCCTCTGTGGCTATAGCCTTTTCTCAGCTACTCCTTTTTAAGAAGAATCCTGTCCCACTCCCTTCCTCCTTTCTAGGGTAAGGAAGGGAATATTCAACTATTAAGCAGTTTTTACAAATATTCTCTTCTTTGATCCTCACTCAGTTCTCCATGACCCCACATCTCCCTCCACTGTACCACCTAGCTGCCTCTAATGGTATCCTCATAATGCAAAAAAGACCCAAAGGAAGGCCTCCAATCTGTGGAGAACTAGTGAAATAACACAAACCAGGGTGACAAACTAGGGATAAGTGTTTGCACCAGTGAATGTGCACCAGTGAAAGGGCTATGCACACCTGTGAGGTCATAGCTTCACTGAAGGAAAGAAGGTTGTACAGGGGCTGGAGGGCTGGGCTTCAGAGTCAGTCTCAGTGTAACCTCTCTCCCAAGCATTCCAACTGCTAAGAATCAATCTGAAGCTGGTTTTGAACTCTTCCTATGTCTGTATTCTATCCACTGGATGACCTGTAGGATTGTGGGGTTGGGTTTGGTTGCAAGCTCATGTATAGGATAATTGAGTCAATTTAACAGTTTTGATGCCAGTAATATGGTAGGTGATGAGGGAGAGGTGCTGGGTGAGTTCAGGGTAGGCATCAGTTCAGCTTTGTTTTTGTGTTCAACTTTTTTTGGACTCTGGGGGCTCCTCAACCATAGAAAAAACTAAAGGTGTTATATAATTGATATTTTGGAGAGGTTTTAGAGGTTGTGGAGATCAGAGATAATTTCTAGTCCACCAGCTTGTTGGACACATGGTCCAGAAGTCCTCTAGTAATTCTTAAATGATCTCTACTTGATGTGTTTTTGAGTTACATTGTTTTTGATATCTAATATTTTGAATTTTCCTAAATTTTTGATCTTTTGATTTTGTTCTAATATTTCTTGCTGTCTCATGGAGTCTGATTTCTGTTTAGTTTTTGTAGAGTCTATTTCTTGGGTAAAGTGCTTCACTCTTTTCTTTTTTTTTTAAATTTATTTATACTTATTTTGTACAAATAATGCTTTTATATATTATTAAAATATTCTTGTTTAAGAGTAAACATAATACCCCCTCCCCCCCAAGAAAATATAGACCCACATAAGCAATAAAGTAAAGGGGAGAGAGAAAAAAATTAAAATAAAAAAATAATAATAAAATAATAATGGTAGGTATGGCCAGGTGGCTCAGTGGACGGAGCACTGGCCCTGGAGCCAGGAGCACCTGAGCCCAAATCTGGCCCCAGACACCCAACATCACCCATCTGTGTGACCCCTTGCAAGCCACCCCAACCCCATTGGCCTACAAAAACAAACAAAAAAAAAGACCCAAAATAAAATAAAATAGTAATAATAATAGTAGGGGCGGCTGGGTGGCATATAGATCACTAGCCCTTGAGCCAAGAGCACCCAGGTCCAAATCTGGCCTCAGACACCCAACAATCACCCAGCTGTGTGGCCCCGGGCAGGCCACCCATTCCCATTTGCCCTGCAACACCCCCCCAGAAAATAATAATAAAAAATGTGCTTCAGTCTGTGTTCCAACACTACCAGCTCTGTCACAGGTGGATCACATTCTTTTTTTTTTTTTAGATTTTTCAAGGCAATAGGGTTAAGTGGCTTGCCCAAGGCCACACAACTAGGTAATTATTAAGTGTCTGAGATCGGATTTGAAGCCAGGTACTCCTGACTCCAAGGCCGGTGCTCTATTCACTGCGCCACCTAGCTGCCCCTGGATCACATTCTTTAGGATAAGTCCATCACAAAAGTTACTTCCATATTTTTCAACCGTTGCCATTGCTGATCGCAACTCCCTCCATTTATACATTTCTACTACCATGAACTATATTTTCTCTCTCCTTTCATTCTGACTCTGCTGTAGGGTAGTTGAGTGATGCAGCAGACAGATCCCCAACCCTGGGGCCAAGAGGCCCCAAACCCACATACCACCCCTTACCCAGCATCCACCCAGCCCTACGGTCCCGGACAGGCCATCCAATCCCAGCCCCTTGCAAAAAGTAAAAAAGAAAATGCGTTATATCTGACCACACTCCCCCCATGGTCCATCCTCTCCTCCATCACTCACATCCCTCCTTCCCCTGTCCCCCTTCTCTCCTTCTTACTATAGATGTCTATATCCCATTGAGTATATATGCTGTTTCCTCTCCTAGCTACCTCTGATGAGGGCAAAGATTCCCTCATTCCCCCTCACCTTCCCTCCTTCCATATCATTGCAATAGCTCATTGTAATAAAGAAAAATCTTATTATATGAAATATGTTAGCCTATTCCTCCTCTCCTTTTTCTTTCTCCCATTATATTTCCCTTTTATCTATTGACTCTTATTTTTATACCACAATATATCTTCAAATTCAGTTTTCTCCTGTGCTTCATCTATAAAAGCTCTTTCTACCTGCTCTATTAAATGAGAAGGTTCATATGAGTATTGTCAGTATCATTTTTCTATACAAGAATACATATAGTTCATCATCATTAAGTCCCTCATATTTTCCTCTTCTCCTCCACTCTCTATGCTTCGCCTGAGTCCTGTATTTGAAGATCAAACCTTTGTTCAGCTCTGGCCATTCCAACAGGAACATTTGAAATTCCCCTGGTTCATTGTAAGTCCATCTTTTTTCCTGGAAGAGGACGTTCAGTTTTGCTGGGTAGTTAATTCTCGGTTGCATTCTAAGCTCTTTTGCCTTCTGGAATATTATATTCCAAGCCCTATCAGTTTTTAATGTAGTTGCTGCTAAGTCCTGTGTGATCCTGACTGCAGCTCCGTTATATTTGAGTTGTGTCCTTCTGGCTGCTTGTAATATTTTCTCTTTGACTTGGGAGTTCTGGAACTTGGCTATAATACTCCTGGGGGTTGTTTTTTTTTTTTTTTTTTGGATCTCTTTCTCGGGGAGATAGGTGGATTCTCTCCATTTCTGTTTTGCCCTCTGCCTCTAGGATATCAAGGCAATTTTCCTGTAATAATTCTTTGAAAATGATGTCAAGGCTCTTTTCCTGGTCATGACTTTCAGGTATTCCAATAATTTTTAAATTATCTTTCCTAAATCAGTTTTCCTTATCAGTTGTTTTTTCAATGAGATGTTTCACATTTTCTTCTAATTTTTCATTCTTTTGGTTTTGAAGTATTAAGTCCTGATTTCTCGTAAAATCAACAATCTCCCTGAGTTCTATTCTTTGTCTGAAGGATTTGTTTTCCTCAGAGAGCTTTTTGATCTCCTTTTCCATCTGGTCAATTCTGCTTTTTAAAGCATCCTTCTCCTCAGTAACTTTTTGAACTGTTTTATCCATTTGACCTGTGCTGGCTTTTAACATGTTATTTTCTTCAGCATTTTTTTGGATCTCCTTGACTAAGCTGTTAACTTCATTTTCATGTTTTTCCTGCATCTCTCTCATTTCTTTTCCCATTTTTTCCTCTATCTCCCTCACTTGATTTTCAAAGTCTTTTTTGAGCTGTGTCATGGCCTGAGCCCAATTTCTGTTTTTTCTTGGAGTCTTTAGATGCACAAGCTTGTACTTCCTCATCTTCAGACTGAGCATATTGATCCTTCTTGGGATCATAGATAATGTATTTCTCAATGGTGTTCCTCCTTTTTTTCTCTGCTTGCTCATTTTCCCAGCCTGAGCCTGGTTTTGGGGTGCTTCCTGAGCTTTTGGGACACTCCCACAAGGGTCTCAGTGTGTGAGGCTCTAACCTCCCTCCTGGTCTGTGAATGACCATATGCGCTCCCCCCTCTTCCATAGGGCTGAGGTGGAGGGGCCCTGCTGTTCTATAGTGGGGGGGCTAGACTGTGATCAGGACCTGAATATGGTCAGAACCTCAGAGTCCTGTTCCAGGGACAGAGGACAGAGCTCTGCAGTCACTCTCTTCACTCCCCTCCCTAGGTTCAATGGGCTCATGCCCTGGAGGCTCCTGCTTACCAGCTCCACCTGCTCCTGGTTCCTGGATCTGGGCTGCTGCATCCAGGCTGCTGATTGTGTGCCCTGAGGGCTGGGCTTCATGTGCTCACTGTGGCAGAGGTTCCCCCCCCCCAACCTTGTTCCCCCAAGTTGTGCCTGTTGTTCCCCGGAGTGTAGGTCAGAAAACTGCCCCGCTGCTGTGAGCCACAGCTCCCAGCTCCCAGCACCTGGGAGGCTGAAGTTCCTTCGTTCTGGTGGGCCACCCCTCCAATCCTGTGGAGCCCAGCCTTTCTGCTCTTTTCCGGGTTACCTTGTATTGGAGAATTGCTTCACTGGATCCCTCTGTGGGTTCTGTCTCTCGAAAATGTAGTTAGAACCCTTAGTTTATAAGTTTTGCTCCAGAGCAACTGAGAGAAGGTCCTCTCCTGTCGACATCTTGGCTCTGCCCCTTCTTCACTATCTTTTCTAAACTGTCTTCCTTCTATTTTTTCCTCGAGAGATCTTATTTCTTTTTCATTTTTAAATCTCTTGTTTCATTTCTCCTAGGGTTAAATGTAGTCTTTGGGGAAAGTATGTTTTTTCCTGTGAGTCTCTACTTGGAGGTGTTATAGAGTTTTTCAAATTCTTTCTTTTTTTGGGAATCTTTAGATAAACAATATTTTTTTTTAGGTTTTTGCAAGGCAAACAGGGTTAAGTGGCTTGCCCAAGGCCACACAGCTAGGTAATTATTAAGTGTCTGAGACCAGACTTGAACCCAGGTACTCCTGACTCCAAGGCCAGTGCTTTATCCACTACACCACCTAGCCGCCCCTAAACAATACTTTTTTGATAGCTTGATGTGTTCTTTGATTTAGTCATCTCTAATAATTTACTCTGGATTGGGTTTTGTGCCAGGGACAAGATGCTACACCTTCTGTGATTTTGGCCAGCGTGGTCCTTTTGGGATGAAGTGGTTGCCCCTGATTAGTTTTGCCAGAGACCTCTGGTTCTTCTGCTGCTGACAGTCTCTGGAGACTAGGCTCTGCTGGAACTTTGAGGTTTGCAATGCTGCTTCTTTAGGATCTTCTCTGAAGACTCTCTTGGACTTTGGCTGTCCCCAGCGGAATACTGCTGGGCTCTATTCTGGTCATTGCTCCCTGAAGCCACTCTCCCATACTTCCAATAATCCTGTTCTGGGGCTCTCTGCACACTCTGGGGTCTTTCACTCTTCTTGTCTCTGGACACAGCCTTCCTTGTAGGCTACAAGGGACCCTGTCCATCTCTGGTCCTATTGGGAGGCTTCTCTGTCAGGGGGAACGTGCTGTTGGCACTTCCCTTGTTCTTCTTCTGACTGACCCCTTATACATTTCTGAAGGAAAAAAAGTTAGTATTAGGTGGGAAAAGACTTTTAATGAAATAAAAGACTTCTGAGCATTAGAGCCGACTAGAATCCCTCAAATGCAAACTCAGTAGACTTTTGCCAAGATGACCTGGATGAAGACATACTGTCCAGCTTCCACATGATGACTACAGCAAAGCCCCTACAGGGCACCAGACTGAGTAATGAGCAAGTACTCCAAGGTGAAGCTGCAATGAGGGTCTCCTTCCACTCCAGAACTGCATCAGGGCTCAGTCAGAAGTGCCCAGGCAGTGGCAGCGCTAGCAGGCTGGGGTGGTAGCATCATTTCAACATTTCTACACTTGCCAAAATCCATTCAGTTCAGCTCAAAAAACATTGATTATTCTGGACAGAGTAATTAGAGAACTTGGGAGGGCTAGAAAGAGGAAGGAACAACTAGGGACTCAATATTACCTTAAGTCTACTTTCTGCATCCTAGAAGCTAAAGACAAAGAGGAAAGGCATATTCCTGAATGGCCACTCATCTTGTCCTCCGCCAAGTCTTCACCCTTCTCTCAATTGCATTAGACGTGATGGGGCCAGTGTGACCACACCCCAGGTATCCTTGGGTGTCCATTTCACCTTGGGCCAAGCAATTCCATGAGGAACAACAGAAAACTTTTAAATCAACATTTTATTTGTTTTCTAATTATATATAATAGTGGTTTTTACCTATCATTTTTTGTAAGGTTTTGAATTTTATAATTTTTCCCCCACTCTCCCTTCCCTCCCCTCATCCCTCCACAGAAGACAGTCTAATAATCTTTACATTATTTCCATGCTATACATCGAGTAAAATTGAATGGAACAACAGAAAACTTGACTTAATTCAGTATTTTAATAATTTAGGGTTTCATCAGTGTAGTATTTCCCTCCATCAATACAAATTATAACCCCTCTATTCTTAAATAGATGGTTTTTCAGAGTTTCCATTTGCTTAAAATCACCTATAGCCATCCTAGTGAAGGAATCTCTCCCAAGTGATTCTATTTGAAAAAAATCTAATATAGAATTAGTATAATATTTGAAGGCTTTCCACTTTGATAAGAATTTCCAGAACTTTCCATTATCCATTTAGATAATCATTAGATAACCATTTAGATAACCATTTTAGATATAGATATAGAAGATATGGAGATATAGAAAACATCATGTTTTTGTTCCTTCTTTCCTCTTCTTTCTTCTCTCCCACCAAGTAAAAAGTGTCTTGTCTTCCAGGTGCAAAACTTTGAAGAGGCCATCTCTAAATATTGGATGCATATGGCAGAAAGTGAATGATAGCTGAATCTTGTCTGAATTCTTTCTTTCTGGCTGTTTATATTTATTTCTTTGCTCTGAAAAGATTTCGGCTATGATAATCCTAGGAATTTTCATTTTGGGGTTTCTTTCAAGAGTTGACTGGTGGATTATTTCTATTTTTATTTTGCCCTTTCAGTTCCAAAAGATCTGGGCAGTTTTCATTTCTGATTTCTTGAAGTATGATGCTTAGGCTTTTTTTTTTTTTGGTCCTGGATTTCAGGTAGTACAATGATTTAAAAAAATTTTTTCTCCTTGATCACTTGTTTTTGCTCTGTCATACTTTACTTTTTTCTTTTTTCCCAGGCTTTTGATTTTGTTTCAATATTTCTTTTTTTGTCTTATGGAGTTAATTTCTCCTGTTTGGTTCATTTTAGTTTTCAGGGATTTTGTTTCTTGAATATTTTAAACTTTTTGTACCTCATTATTAATTCCCTTTTCAATTCTTTCTTCCATTACTTTAATCTGTTCTTAGATTTTTTTCCTCTGATGTTCTCATTTATAAATAAAAATTTAAACTTTTAAAAGAAACTCTTATCTCTTCCAGAAAGTCAGTTGAACTTGTTTTGTCCAAGTTGTGTTTTGCTTTGAGGCTTTGTTTTTAGGTGTTTTGTGGTCATTTTCTTCTCTTGTGTTTTTATCTTGAACAATCCTATTATTATGATAGTTTTTTAATGGTAGCATCATTTTTTTTTGTTTGTTCATTATTCCAGTTTATTTCTTGATTTCAGACTTTGTTAGCAGGCAGCATCCATACACTTCTGGAAGGAGTGTCAGAGCCAAGTTTGTGTCCTCCAGGGTGTTTTGCTATTTTCTTTTGAATAGTGTTGTGTTATTTCAGGATCTCATGGACATCTCATGGTGGAGGCCTATCAGCTCTCCAAACTTCCAGAGATGTTTGATCACTGCCCTTCTGACCTACATTTGGAGCTAAACTGCACACCTAGTAGTCTTTCATTAGTTGGTATTTTAGTAGACTGTTTCTAGATCTGATCAGTGTTAGTTAACTGTAAAACTTTGCTGGTTCAGAGTGACAAAACTGCAAACTCCTTTTTGATTTGGAATTCTTGACCTGTTTATTCCACTGCAGACCTCAGACTAGGCTTGTTAAAAATGAGTTCTACTGGGCAACTCTTCCACACTGATCTAGATAATACACCAAATCAAATCTTGATTGGGAAGTCTAAGGGGAAAAAACCCTATGAATTTTTCTAACCCAAATCAACCAAAGAAGCTAGAGATCTAGAGATCCTGGAGAACAGGAGTCATGACTGCATAGAACATTCCAGTGCAAAGAGAGGCTTGCACCTGGGTAGGAAATTCCAAATCCAGTGCAAAGGGGCCATAACTTGTTGAAGTTCTGTAAGAGGTTCCAGGTGGCAGCTGCTTCCAATTCTAGGTGATTTAGGAAAGGACCCGATCCTGATTATAGCAATTATAGCAATTCAGTTGAGCAGGGAGGAGTATAGAAACAAGCAAAACAGCAAAATCATTTTTAATAATTTACTTTATATTTCCTCTTAAATTGTTCTAAATTCTCTGAAGAATTTTGTTTTTCTTATCTTTGGTTCTGTAAAATTTATTTTGAGAGTTTGGCACAATATGGAATAAGTAAATTAATTTATGTGGTATTGTCACTTTTATATATCGTTTCAACCTACCATGAACATTGAATATTTCTTTAGTTATTTGTCTCTTTATTTCCTCAATGAGTCTTTTATGATTGGATTCATATATATAGTTCCTTGGATAGACATATTCCCAAATATTTTATAGCAAATGTAATTTTTTAAGTGGAATTTCTCTTTGTATTTCTTGTTGGGTTTTGTTGGTGCTATTTATATCTTATTGATTTATTTTATATTATTTAACTTTATTGAAATCATAATTATTTCAATTATTTCTTTGAGTATGGGATTTTGTAAATAAATTATCATTTAATCTGTATAAAGAGTTACTTTTATTTTCATTTTTGCTTTAACTATTCCCTTGTTTTCTTTCTTGTCTTGATTTCTTTTTTTAAGAAAGATTTTATTTATTTTGATTTTTATAATTTTTCTCCCATTCTTGCTTCCCTCCCCCCCACCCCCCACAGAAGGCATTCTGTTAGTGCTTACATTGGTTCCATGTTATACATTGATCTCAGTAGAATGTGATGACAGAGAAATCATATCCTTAAGGAAGAAAAACAAAGTATGAGATAGTAAAATTACATAATAATGTAACACTTTTTTTTTCTAATTTGACAATAATAGTCTTTGGTCTTTGTTCAAAGTCCTTAATTCCTTCTCTGGTTACAGATGGCATTCTCCATTGCAGATAGCTAAAAATTGTCCCTGGTTGTTGCACTGAAGGGATGAACAAGTCCATCAGGGTTGATCATCACACCCATGTTGCTGTTAAAGTATACAATGTTTTTCTGGTTCTGCTTATCTCACTCAGCATCAGTTCATGCAAATCTTTCCAGGCTTCCCTGAATTCCCATCCTTCCTGGTCTCTAATAGAACAATAGTGTTCCATCACATACATATACCATAGTTTAAGCCATTTCCCAATTGAAGGACATTGACTTAATTTCCAATTTTTTGTCACTACAAACAGGGCTGCTATAAATATTTTTGTTTCTTGTCTTGATTTCTAACATTATATTAAATATTGTGTTAATGGTTATCTTCTAATCTTATTAGAAAGATCTCTTAACTTTTCCCCATTATATGATGTTCATTCCTGAATTTGTTTACTATATTGAGGAAGATTCCATTTGTTTCAATGTTTTCTAGAGTGTTTTAATAGAAACAGGTGCTAGATTTAAAAAACTTAAACCTTTTTAGCATCTTTTGATAGAATTATGTGGTTTTTATTATTCATATTACTAATATGATCTATAGTTACTATCTTCCTCATTTTTAACCAACCCTGAATTCCTGACATAAACCCAACCTGGTCAGAGTATATAATCTTTATTATTGTTTTAGCTTTCTTGCTAATATTTTATTTAACATTTTTATTTTTGTATTCATTGAGTTTATTGGTTTATAGTTTTTTCTCCTTTCTCTCTTCTCAGTTTTAAGTATCAATACCATATTGGTATCCTAAAAAGTTTCTTATTGCAAACATTTTATGTAAAATTTGAATTTATAGTTTTTAACATTTTGATAAAATAGGAGTTCATTTCAGTCAACTAGTCATAAAACATTTTTAAATACCTGCTCTATTCCACATAGTTTACTAAGCCATGGGGATATAATGAAAGGCAAAAGACAGCCCCTTCCCTCAGGGCAAGTAATCTGAAAAAGGGGAAGGGATATCTGGCATAGGCAAGGGCAGGATGAAATCTAGAGGAGAGCAGCCAGATGAGAAATGAAGAAATGGCTGACTTGGGTGTTCTTCTTAAATGGAGGTTCTGAGAGGAGCTCTCCACTCTCCAAATTAATGATTGGGAAGAACCCCAGGAACTTGATGAGGTAAGTTCCAGGACTGAAGAGACTTTGAAGGAGGTGCATTTATGACTTATTCAGTTTCTTTTCTGATGTTAGATTATTTAAAGTCTTTTTAATTTTGTTAATTTGAATATTTTATAGTATCATAGCTATTCTTTCATTTCCTATAAACTTTTCAGTTTTTAAGCATTTAATTACACAAAATAGATTTTTAGTTGTTTGCATTATTTCCTCTTCAGTTGTTCTAATTTTCTAAAATGCTTTCCAAAATGACCATACTATTTCAAAACTCTATCACTACCATAACCTCTAACATTGACTATTGACTTTTTTGTTCATTTTTATCATTTTGTTGGTATGAAGTAAAACCTCAGGGTTGTTTTGATTTTAATTCTCTTAATTAGTGATTTGGACTATTTTTTCATATTGTTATGAATATTTTTCTTCCCCCCACTGAGATGACTATTATGATACAAAGATTTGTATGTATATGAATACATATATTTATACAGAATCTTGTTTATTAGTTCTTTCTCTAGATACATGCAAATAGCATCTTCCTTCATATGTCCTTTGTAGCTAATTTGGGTAATTCCAATAATCAGAATGACTTGATCATACAAAAGTTGTTCTATTGCTGTTACTATATACATTTTCTTGGTACTGCTCATTTCATCATACTTCATTTTGTGCAAGTCTATCCATGTTTTTTTTTAAGATCAATGAGCTTATTTCTTATAACACAGTAATATTCCATCACAATAATATTCCACAATTTGTTCAGTCATTCCTCAGTTGATGGGCATCACAGTTCTTTAACACCATAAAGAGGGTTGTTATAAATATTTTAGAATATATAGGCTCTTTTTCTTTTTCCTCCTAATCTTATTTTAAAATAGACCTAGTAGTAGTATTGCTGGGTCAAAGAGTATAGGCAGTTTAATAACTCTTCAGTCATAATTCCAGTTGGCATAATTTCAAAATTATTGGATTAGTTCACAATTCTACCAACAATGAATTACCATCCCAGTTTTTCCATATCTCCCTCCAACAATTTGTGCTTTCCACTTTAGTGATTTTAGCCAATCTGATAGATATAAAATGATATCTCAAGCTCTTTTTAATTTGCTTTTCTCTATTTGATAATGGTTTAGATCATTTTTTCATATCACTATAAATTGTCTTAATTTCTTCATTGAAAATTTGCCTATTTATATCCTTTGGTCATTTATCAGTTGAAGAATGACTTATATTCTTATTAATTTTGTGAACTTTTTATATATTTGAGATATGAGACCTTTATCTGAGAATATATCTATAAATTCCCCCTATCCACCCCCCAGTTTTCTGCTTTCCTTCTGATCTTGGCTACATTTGTTTTATTTGTACAAACCCTTTTAAATTTAATGTAATTGAAATTATCCATTTTATACTTCACCATTCTATTTCTTATTTATTCATAAATTGTTCACCAATTCTTAAGTCTGATAAGTAGTATATTCCATGCTCTTCAAATTTTCTTATAATATCTCTATTTAGATCTAGTTAGTTACCTATTTTGATCTTATTATGGGAAATTGTATAAGATTTTGGTCTATGTCTAGTTTCTACCAAATAATGAATTTTTATCCCCGAATCATAAGTCTTTACACTTGTCAAATGCAAGTTTACTATATTTATTTGTTACTATAAATTATGTATACTGTTTCATTGATATACCTTTTTATTTCTTTTTTTTTTTGCAAGGCAATGGGGTTAAATGACTTGCCTGAGGTCACACAGCTAGGTAATTATTAAGTGTCTGAGTCTGGATTTGAATTCAGGTCCTTCAGACTCAGGACTGGTGCTCTATCCACTGTGCCATCTAGTTGCCTCTGCATACCTTCTTATTTATTAGCCATATAGTTTGTTTGTTTTTAGGTTTTTTTGGCAAGGCAAATGGGGTTAAGTGGCTTGCCCAAGGCCACACAGCTAGGTAATTATTAAGTGTCTGAGACTGGATTTGAACCCAGGTACTCCTGACTCCAAGGCTGGTGCTTTATCCACTACACCACCTAGTCACCCCAGCCATATAGTTTTGATAGTTCCTGCTTTATAATATAGTTTAAGATCTGATACTATGGTATACTGAGAGAATCTGAGAAAATCATCTTTAAAAACTCCTTGAAACAATTAACAAAACCAGCAAAGTAGCAGGATACAAAATAAACCCACATAAATCATCAGCATTTCTATATATGAATAATAGAGCTCAAGAACAAGAGATAGAATGAGATATTACATTAAAAGTAACTATAGACAACATTAAATACTTGGGAATCCACTTCCCAAGACAAACCCTGAAATGTGGTTATAAAGCACTTCTCACGCAAATGAAGTCAGATCTAAATAATTGGAAACATATCAAATGCTCATGGATAGATGAGCTAATATAATCAAAATGACAATTCTACCCAAATTAAATTACCTATGCAGTGCCATACTAATCAAACTACCAAATAACTGCTTTATTGAGCTAGAAAAAAAATAGTAATAAAATTCATCTGGAGCAACGAAAGGGTAAGAATAGTAAGGGAATTGATTTTTAAAAATATAAAGGAAGGTGGCCTAACTCTACCAGATCTAAAACTATACTATAAAGTGACAGTCATCAAAACTGCCTGGTACTGGTTAAGAAATAGAATAATGGATTAGTGGATTAGGAGAGGTTCAAAAGAAGTCGCAGTAAATGACTACAGCAATTTACTATTTGACAAACTTGAAGATATCAGCCTCTGGGGTAAGAACTTACTATTTGACAAAAATTGTTGGGAAAACTGGAAAATAGTATGGCAAAAACTAGGCATAGATCCACCTCTCACACCCTATACCAAAATCAGGTCAAAATGGGCACAGGATTTAGACATAAAGAGTGACACCATAGATAAACTAATAGACTAAGAAATAGTCTATCAGATCTATGGAAAGGGGATAAATTTATGATCAAATAAAAATCAGCATTTTATAAACTGCAAAATGAATAATTTTGACTTAAATTCAAAAGGTTTTGCACTAATAAAAATCAATGCTGCCGAAATTGGAAATAATCTTCACAACTAGGGGTTCTGATAAAGGTCTCATTTCTAAAATATATAAAAAAATTGCATCAAATTTATAAGGTCACAAGTCATTCCCCAAATGATAAATGGTCAAAGGATATGAATAGACAGTTTTCAAGTGAAGAAATTAAATCTGTATATAATCATATGAAGAAATGCTCCAGATCACTATTGATTAGAGAAATGCAAATTAAACAACAATGAGGTATCATCTCATATCTATCACATTGGCCAAGATGAGAAAAAAGGGAAGATGATCAATGTTAGAGAGGTTATGGGAGGATTGGGATATTGATGCATTGCTGATAGAGTTGTGAATGAATCCAACCTTTCTGGAGAGCAATATGGAAAGAGCAATAAAACTCTTCATACCTTTTGTCCCAGCAATTCCAATTCTAGGTCTAGATCCAGAAGAAATTATTAAAAAATGGGAAAAGTCATATATATATATATATATATATATATATATATATATGTATATATATATACATATATATATATATTCTAAAATATTTGTAGCAACCCTTTTTGTAGGGGCAAAGAATTGGAAATTGAGGGGGGATGCCCAACAATTGGGGAATGGCTAAACAAGTTATGGTTTCTTATAGTATTCTCATAGTATTCGTGTAAGTTATGGTCATGAATACTATGGAATACTATTGTTCTATAAGAACCTATAAAGGGTCAGACTCTAGAGAAGCATGGAATGAGTTACAGGATCTGATACTGAGAGAAGCGAGCAGAACCAAGAGAATAATGTACATATTAACAACAACACTGTGAGATGATCAATCTTGCTAGAAGCAGCTCCTCTCGGCAGTTCAGAGAGCTAGGACAACCATATTAGACTGTATGGACAATGTTAACCCCATCCAGAGGAAGAAAAACAAAACGAAACAAAACAAAACACACACACACACACACACACACACACACACACACACAAATCAACCCTTCAGAATCTGATGAACACTTTATAAAAATTCCCTCTTATGTATCTCTTTCCCTTAATCCCAGTTCCTCATACCAAAAATAACTAATCTATAAATATGTTTATCAAAATATGTATGTACATTGATAACCTGACTGGTTGCCCCTGAGAAGAGGGAGGTGGGAGGGGAGGGCAAAAGGAAATTTTGTAACTTAAAAATATGCATATGCATAAATATGAAAATGAATTAAAGAAAGTTCTGATGCTACTAAACCACTTTTCATTTTTCCATGAGTTCCTTTGATAGTTTTGACTTTTTTTCCTTCTAAATTTTAGTTTTTTCTTCTAATCCATTAAAATAATTTTTTTGGGGGGGATGGAGCACATTCTTTATTAGAAGTGCATTAGAGGGGTGGCTAGGTGGTGCAGTGGATAAAGCACCGGCCTTGGAGTCAGGAGTACCTGGGTTCAAATCCGGTCTCAGACACTTAATAATTAACTAGTTGTGTGGCCTTTGGCAAGCCACTTAACCCTATTGCCTTGCAAAAATCTAAAAAATTAAATTAAATTAAATTAAAAAAAAGAAGTGCATTAGAGAAGTTGCTTCAATATTTTTCCCACAGCTGCTAGTGCTAGCTGCATTTCCCTCTATCCTATTCCTTCCAACCCTATTTATTCTGTTCTCTCTCTCCTTTCACCCTGTCCTTCCTCAAAAAGTGTGTTGAATCTGACTACTTTCTCCCATGACCTTCCCTTTCTTCTATTACCCACACCTCTCCCTTCCCTCCCTTTGTCCTCTTTCTTATTTTCCTCTAGGGTAAGATATATTTATATACCCTATTGAGTGTATATGTTATTTCCTCTCTGAGCCACTTCCAATAAGGCTCACTTATTCCCTCTCCCCTTCTACTCCATTGCAAAAAACTTTTTTCTGCCTTTTTTTATGTGAAATAACTTAGCCCATTCTACCTCTCCTTTCTCCCAGTCTATTCCTTTCTCACCCAGTAACTCCCATCTTTTTAATATCTTACACTTTCATATTCAGCTCTAATAAATGAGAAATTTCATATGAGTTATCAGTGTCATCTTCCCATGCAGGAATACAAGCAGTTCAACATCATTAAATCCCTCATCATTTGCCCTTCCCTTTCTATGCTTCACCTGAGTCCTATATCCGAAGATCAAACTTTCTGTTCAGCTCTGGTCATTTCAACAGGAAGATGTGAAAGTCTCCTGTTTCATTGAAAATCCATCTTTTCCCTGAAAGAGGACCTTCAATTTTGCTGAGTGGTTGATTATCACTTGTAATCCAAACTCCTTTGCCTTCTGGAATATCATATTCCAAACCCTACAAGCTCTTAATGTAGGTGCTGCCAGATCCTGTGTAATCCTGACTGTAACACCATGATATTTGAATTGTTGATTTCTGGCTGCTTGTAATATTTTTTCCTTGACTTGGGAGTTCTGAAATCTGACCATAATGTTTCTGGGAGTTTTCATTTTGGGATCTCTTTTAGGATTGGTGGATTCCCTTTTCTATTTTACCCTCTGCTTCTAGAATCTTAAGGCAGTTTTCTTGGAGAATTTCTTGAAAAATGAAGTCTAGGCCTTTTTTTGGTTATGACTTTCATGTAGCCTAATAATGTTTAAATTAGCTCTTCTGGATCTGTTTTCTAGGTCAGTTGTTTTTCCAAAGAGATATTTCACATTTTCTTCTAGTTTTTCATTTTGGGGGGGTTTGTTTTATTGTTTCCTGATTTCTCAGTTATCAGCTTCCTTTAGCTCTATTCTAGATTTGAGGGAGCTCTTCTTCAAAGAGCTTTTAAAATCTCCTTTTCTAACTGACCAGCTCTGCTTTTTAAGTCATTATTCTCTTCAATGGCCTTTTGGACTGCTTTTTTCCATTTGACCCAAACTGGTTTTTAAGATGTAATTTTCTTTAGTATTTTTTTGGTAATTCTTTCACCAAACTGCTTAGTTTTCATGATTTTTCTGCATTGCTCTCATTTTGCTTTCTAATTTTTCCTCTACCTCTCTTACTTGATTTTCAGAATCTTTTTTGAGCTCTGCCATATCCTGAGACCAAGTCATATTTTTTTGGAGGCTTTGGATACAGACGCTTTGACTTTGTCATCTTTTGAGTGTGTGTTTTGATCCCTCCATGGGACCAAAGTAATTGCCTATGGTTGAATTTTCTTTTTCCTCTTGTTTGCTTATTTCCCCCAGCCTGTGGTTTGATTTTAACTCTTTCTTAAGGTGGGCTTTGCTTCCAGGGTGGAGGGTGCACTGTCCAATGCTTTTGAAGATCCCCCCCCCCCCATGCAATTCTTCTAAGGTCTTAGGAAAGGCTCTGACTGCTCTCCTAGCCTGAGCTCTGGTCTGTGGATGTTCATAAGTGAGCCCTTCTGAAGCTGTGAGGAGGGTCCCTGCTCTACTATGGTATAATGGAGCCCCAAATTGCAACTGGGATATGAGTATGGGCAAAGCAACAGTCTTGCCTCAGAGATAGATAGCAGAGAGAGCCCTGCAGTTTCTCCCAACCCCCTTACCATCAGTGGACTGAGTGCTCTGGAAGTAGCTGCTGGGTGTCTCCCAGGTCTGCTCCTGGTGCCCGGGGGTTGGGTTTGTGCTGAGGCCTACAATAGACTGGACTCTGTGCCCGCTCTGGTACTACAGAGTTTTCCTGCTGAGCTTCCCAATTGTCCTTGGCAATCCCTGGCCTGAGAGGACTGGAAACCATCACCCCTTCCATGAATCCAGATGCCCCCATGAACCTAATTACTCTGCAGGTGGTTCCTAGATGGCTAGAGCCAGTTAGGTTTGCTGGGGCATGTCCCTGGCTGCACTGTGGGCCCTTTCTAACCCCAGTGCCACAGACTTTTCCAGCAGATATTCCAAGTTGTCTTGGGCTGGAAAATTGTTTTACTCAGTCTTTTTGTGGGTTCTACTATTCCAGAATTTGGTTAGGGTCATTTTTTTTTATTTTTATTTTTTTAGATTTCTGCAGAGCAAATGGGGTTAAGTGGCTTGTCCAAGGCCACACAGCTAGGTAATTATTAAGTGTCTGAGGCCGGATTTGAAATCAAGTACTCCTGACTCCAGGGCCGGTGCTCTATTCACTGTGCCACATAGCTACCCTTAGAGTTATTATTTAAAGATATTTGGAGTGGTTTGGGAGAGAGCTCAGGCAAAGTCACTGCCTTTACTCAATCAATAATCTTGAATCCACCCCCTCATAAAAAAAATGATAATTTAATTGTCATGGTATTTAATATATATATCTATATATTTATATATTAATTGGGTAAAATTTCATTTTTATTATATTGGTCCTGCCTACCCATGAACAAAATTACTATTTCTCCAATTATTTAAATTTGATTATATTTGTATATAAAGTTGTTTTTTATTTTTTGTGATTTTGTTCCTGGGATTGTTTTGGCAGGTATATTCTCTGATATTTTATGCTATGGAGTTATTTTAAATGTGGTATCTTTTTCTATCTCTTCTTGCAAAGTTTTGTTTGTGATTTATAGAAGAGCTGATGATATTTGGATTTACATTATATCCTGCTACTTTGCTGAAATTATTAATTGTTCCAACTAAATTTTTGTTGAGTCTTTGAAATTTTCCAAGTATATCATCATATCTGCAAAAAGAGATAGTTTTATTACCTCATTCCTTATTCTGATTCCTTTTATTTCTTTTTCTTCTCCTATTACTAGGATTTTCAATACAATATTGAATAAAATTGGTGGCAATGGGCATCCGTGTTTCATACCAGATCTTACTGGGAAGGCTTCTAGCTTATCTCCATTAAAATAATTATTGCTGATATTTTTAAATAAATTTTTTTGTCAACTTAAGGAAAAATCCATTTATATTATACTTTCTTTTTTATTTGATATTTTATTTTGTTTTCCAATTATAAGGATAGTTTTTAACATTCATATTTTTTAAGTTTTTGAATTCTACATTTTTCTTTTCATCCTTCTTTCTTTCCCCATGTCAGTGAATAATCTGATATAAGTTGTACATATACAATTGTGTTTTACATATTTTCATATTAGTCATGTTGTGAAAGAAGAATCAGAACAAAAGGGGAAAATAACCATGAGAAAGAAAAAAAAACAAAAGTTTTTAAAAAATAAACTTAGAATGCTTTTCTCTGCATTCAGAGTCCAGTGTTTTTTCCCTGGATATGGATATCATTTTTGAACACAAGTCTTTTAAGGATTGTACTTGATTACTTAACTACTGAGAGGAACTAAATTCATCATATGTGATCATTCAACAGTTGCTGTTAAAGTGTACAATGTTCTCCTGGTCCTGCTCCCTTTGCTCAGCATCAGTTCACACAATTCTTCCCAGGTTTTTCTGAAGTCTGTCCACTTATGATTTCTTATGGAATAATAGTACTCAATCACATCCATTTACCATAATTTGTTCAACCATTCCCAAATTGATGAATATCCTCTCAATTTACAATTCTCTGCCACTATAAAAAGAGTTACTATAAATATTTTTTGTACATTTGGGACTTTTCCCCTTTTTTATGATCACTTTGGGATATAGTTCCAGTAGTGGTATTGCTGGATCAAGGGTATGCACACTTTTATTGCTCTTTGGGTATAGTTCCAAATTGCTCTCCAGAATGGTTGGATCAGTTCACAACTCCACCAATAATACATCAATATCCCAGTTTTCTCATATTGATTCCTTTTTGGTCCTTTTAGACAATCTGATAGATGTGAGATGTTTTAATTTGGATTTTTTTTAGGTTTTTGCTAGGCAATGGGATTAAGTGGCTTGCCCAAGGCCAAACAGCTAGGTAATTATTAAGTGTCTGAGACCGGATTTGAACCCAGGTACTCCTGACTCCAGGGCTGGTGCTTTATCCACTGTGCCACCTAGCCGCCCCCTGGATTTCTTTCATCAATAATTTAGAGCATTTTTAAACTTAAATTTCTTCATCACAAAAATGCATGTTCATATCCTTTGATCATTTATCAATTGGAGAATGTCTTGTATCCTTATAGATTTAATTCAGTCTCTATATATTTTATAAATGAGGGCTTTATCAAGAACACTGTGAAAATTGTTTCCTAGTTTTCTGCATTCCTTCTACTCTTGGATGCATTGGTTTTATTTGTGCAAAACCTTTTTAATTTAATGTAATTAAAATTTTTCGTTTTGTAATTTATACTGTTCTCTATTTCTTGTTTGGTCATAAACTCCTCCCCTCTCTATAGATCTGAGAGGTGGCTAAATCATGTACCCATTCTGGCCTTATCTTGGTATAGGTCTAGTTTCTTTTTGTCTGTGCCTAGTGAGATGTTGTTTTATGCCTAGTTACTGCTATACTATTTTCCAATTATCTCAGCAGTTTTTGTCAAATAGTGAGTTTTTATCTCAGAAACTAGAGTCTTTGGGTTTTTTAAACAATAGATTCCTATAGTCATTTACTGCTGTTTCTTTTCTTCCTAATCTAATCCTACCTTCCCCCTTTTTATTTTTCTTTCTCCTTTTACCTTATCCCTTCTTACCAGTGTTTTGCTTCTGATTACAGCCTCCCTCAATCTGATCCTCCTTCTATCAGCCTCCCCCCCCTTTCTTCCCCCTTTCTCCTTTTATTTTCCCCCCCCTTGCTTCTATCAGCTCCTCCTTCCCCTTTCCTTTCCTACTTCCCTGCAGGGAAAGATAAATTTCTAAAACCAGTTGGGAGTGTATGTGATTTCCTCTTTGAGTGAACTCTTTTGAGAGTAAGATTTACACAATGCTCACATCCTCCCTTTTCCCCCTCTATTATAATAGGTCCTTTGTGTTTCTCCCTATGCTGTTGTTTACCCTCTTCTGTCTCCCAATATAATCCTTTTTTCTTATCTTAATTGTTTTATACCTCTCTTATATACCCACCCTCTTTCTAAGTTGGTTGGTTCCAAAATGACATCATTATGTTTGAGACAAATTACAGTGTGTCATTCTATGGATGATCAGACCAACACGAACTCAGAATGCTCTACCACAGGTTGGACCCAAATAGTCCATGTGAACACCTGGGGTGAGTACTCTAAACTTATGTCATGTTTCCTTTGAGCTGTTTCAATTCTGCCTTCCTCATAGAGCACAGCTCCCTCACTGATGAGGGTATGCTATGCTGGGTGATCCTGTGCCAGTATCTTCCATGCTGTGCAATCAGTTCCAAAGTTCTTCAATGAGACCTTCAGGGTTTCTTGGTAATGCCTCTTCTGACCCCCTTGTGAACACTTGCTTTGTATGAGTTCATCATAAAATGGATTTTTTTTTGGCAAGTTTACATCTGGTATTCTAATAATGTGTCCAACCCATCATAGTTGTTGTACTCTCTGTAATAATGTTGGAATGATATGCAGTTTAGCTTGAAAAAAGACCTCAGTGTCTGGGGTCTTCTGCTGCTAGGTGATCTTCAGAAGCTTCCTAAGACTATTTAAATGGAATTGATTCAGTTTCCTGGCATGGTGCTAGTAGACTATCCAGGTTTCACAGGCATATAGCAATGAGGTCAGCACAATGGTCCTGTAGACCTTTAGTTTGGTAGTCAGTTTATTATCTCTTTTCTCCCATACTTTCTTTTGGAGCCTTCCAAATACTAAGCTAGTTCTGGCTATGTGTCAACCTCATTGTCAATGTGTGCTTCCTTGGAAAGGACACTGCCAAGGTAAGTGAACTTGTCCACAGTACTCAAAACTTCTTCATTTTTTGTAATCCATGGTTCTACATGTGGATGGTGTAGTGCTGGCTGATGGAGCACCTGAGTTAATTGTTAGACCAAAGTGAGCACAAGCAGCAGAAAATTGATCCATCCTTTGTTGCATCTCAGCTTCAGAGGTGCATTGAGTGCACATTCATCTGCAAATGGAAATATCATGCACCAACACTCCTTCTACTTCAGTCTTGGCTTGTAGCCTTTTCAAGTTGAAGAATTTGACATTAGTGAAGCAGCTGATCTTGAGACCATGTTCATCCTCAGTGAACGTGTTTGATAACATGGCTGAAAACATCATGCTAAAAGGTATGGGAGCAAGGACACATCCTTTTTTTTACTCCATTGGTGATTGGGAAATCTTGAGACCATCATTCACGATCCAGAACCCAGGTATACATGCCGTCGTGAAGTTGACATACAATATTGATGAACTTCTCTGGCAACCAATTTTTGACATAATTTTCCATAAACTGTCATGACTGATGGTATCAAAGGCTTTGATCAGATCTACAAATGTTGTTTATAGACCTCTGTTCTGTTCCTGGCATTTTTCCTGGAGTTGTTGGGTAGCAAACACTGTATCGATTGTTCTTCTACCCTTTCTGAAGCCACAATGGCTTTCAGGAGGGTGACCAACTTCCAGGTGAAGGATCAGCCTATTTAGAAGGACCCTGGCAAGAATCTTACCAGCAATGACAAAAAGAGGAATACCCCTGCGATTGTCACAGGACAATCTATTCACTTAACCTTTTTTAGAGATAGATGATGGAGGCATCCTTGAATTTTGGGGATATAACCTCTTCATGCCATATAACTTGGAAAATATCAGTCAGTTTTTGATGAGCAATGGATCCCCCACCTTGTGGATCTCAATTGGAATAGAATCAACACCAGGTGCTCTGCCACAGGAAAGGAGCTTAATGGTATTCAAAACCTCATCTTCAGTTGGAACTTCAGCTAGGGTCTGATTGACTTCAGCTTGAGGAAAATGGTAAATGGCTTCTGCATTGATTGATGATGGTCTGTTAAGAACACCATAAAAGTGTTCAGCCCATCTCTCTAGGATCATGTCCCTATTGCTAATTAATGTGGATCCATCAGCACTGAGTAGCTGAGACATATCATATGTCTTTGGCCCATAAATAGCCTTAAGGGTATTATAAAGCATTTTGGTTTGTTACTGTCTACATAAAATTGAATTTCATCTGCCTTCTTACTGAGCCAAGAGTCTTGCATCTCTCTAAACTTTGCTTGGATTTTACTATTTCCCAAACATTTTCATCAAACCAGTCTGGTGTTTGAGTATTTTGGCCCAGATGAGCCAGTGCGGTGCTGTACACCGGACTTCTGAAAGCTGCCCACTCCTTTTCTGCTCTACTTTTGCCAACTGTGTGTTGGCTTAGCTTTTCCTCCAAGTTAGCAACAAACAGTTTCCTCTCAGAGAGGCACTCTAATCTCTTGACATTAATTCTTCTGGTATTCATTTCGCCTTGGGACCATTGCTTTGGATAATTAAAAATATTTAGCTTAGAGAGGATGAGTCTGTGATCAGTCCAGCACTCTGCACCACACATTGCCTTTGTCACTCTCACATCCTGTCTCACATCCATCTCTTTTCCTTACAATTACACAGTCAAATAAAACAAAAAACAAACAACTTTTCTTACATCCATGAGACAAATCTTTCCTGAGGTTCCTCCCAAGATGGATTCTGCTGAAAAGTCCTTCCATTGTTTGTTTGTTTGTTTTATGGATTCTATCACTTTAGGATCTGATAAGCTCTTCATTTAAAGTTGTTTTGGAAAAAGTTTCTGGAGCTTCTTCTTTCTATCATCTTGGGTTCCACCCAGGAAGTTCTGTACCACCCTATCAAGTGATTTTAATAGAATGGGTGTTGTACCTTATCAAAAGCTTTTCAGGGAGTGACTAGGTGGCACAGTAGATAGAGCACTGGCCCTGAAGTCAGGAGTACCTGAGTTCAAATCCCGCCTCAGACACTTAATTACCTGTGTGGCCTTAGGCAAGCCACTTAACCCATTTGCCTTGCAAAAACTAAAAAAAAGCTTTTCTGCATCTATTGATATATTTTTTTTTACTTTTCTTATTGATCTAATCAATTACTAGTTTCTCTTATGTTAAACTGTCCTTGCATTCCTGGTATAAATCTCCATTTGGCTATATTGCATAATCTTTGTAATATATTGCTAAATCTTTTAGTTAGTATTTTATTATTTTTTTTGAAAATTTTATTTTATGTCTTTTGACCACTTATCCAATGAGGAATGCCTATATATATGAAAACCTAATCAGAGGTATTTGGTACAAAGAATTTTTCCCATTGACCACTTCCTTTCTTATCTAGGGTGAACTAATTTTGTCTTTCAGTTTCAAGTTATCTATTTTAGCTTTTGTAATTGCCTCTGTCTCTTGTCTGATTAAGAGTACATTTCCTATAATAAATACATCCCATGTAGAGGATGTGGGAAAACTGGGACACTAATGTAGTGTTGGTGGAATTGTGAAATGATCCAACCATCCTGGAGAGCAATTCTGAACTATGCCCAAAGGAAATTGAAAACTGTGCACACTCTTTGATCTAGGTCTTTATATCAAAGAGATCATACAAAAGGGGGAAAGATCCGCATGTAGAAGGGTATTCATAGCACCTCTTTTTGTGGTGGTAAAGAATTAGAAATTGAGGGGATGCCCATTAATTGCAGAATGGCTGAACAAGTTGTGGAATATGAATGTGAATGGAATATAAGAAATGATGAGCAGGCAGATTTCAGAAAAACCTGGAAAGACTTACATGAGCTCCTGGTGATAATCAACTGTGATGGGCTCAGTTTCTCTCAGCAATACAGTGATCAAAGGCAATTCTTAAAAGATGGGAAATGCCATCCATATTCAGAGAAAGGACGATGGAGTCAGAATGCAGATGAAATTAAACTATTTTCACCTTAAAAATTTTTTGTTTTTGCTTTTTCCTTCTCATGGTTTTCTCATTTTATTCTGATTCTTTTTTCACAGCATGACTGATATGGAAATATGTATAACCTATATCAGATTACTTGCTATCCTAGGGTGGGGGAAAGGAAGAGTAGGAAGAAGAAAACTTTACAAAAATGAATGTTGAAAAACTATCTTTAAATGTAATTGAAAAAGTAAATGAAAATTAAGTACATTTCTTATGAGAGATAAAGGATCTCTTCTAATTTCTTTAAGAAATATAATCTTTCATATTAAAGTTGTTTATCCATTTAGAATATATTATAGAATATGGTGTAAAATTTGTTGATCTAAATCTAATTTCTGCTACATCTTCATTTTCCCAGTAGTTTTTACTCAATAAGAATTTTTTCTCTTAGGTAATTTTGATTTTCTACTTTATCTAACACTGGGTTATTGAATTCTATTGTTTCAAATTCTCCCATGTCTATTCCATTCCATTGATCTAGCTCTATTGTCCTTTTTTCATCATTTCCTTTGATTTTCTAGAACTTTTGTTTTTCCAAATGAATTTTGTTATTATTTTATCGAATTTTGTGGAGTATCCCCTTAGTAATTTGATTGGTATAGGATTAAAATGTAAATTAATTTTGATAGTATTGTAATTTTTATCATATTGACACAGCTTAGCCATGAGCACTGAATATTCCTTTGGCTATTTGAGTTGTTCTTTTTTTCTTTAAAGAACACTTTTGAGGGCAGTTGGGTGGCTCAGTGAGTGAATAGAGCACTGGTCCTGGAGTCAGGAGGACCTGAGTTCAAATTTGGCCTCAGACATTTAATAATTACCCAGTTGTGTGACCTAGGGCAAGTCACTTTAACCCCATTGCCTTGCAAAAAAACCCAAACAAAAATCCAAAAAATACTTTGTAACTAAATCTAGGCAAGTCTTTTGTGTGATTGGAGATGTCTGACTCTTGTTATTTTATGCATTTTGTTGTTATTTAGAATGGGATTTCCCTTTCTTGTGTTGTCTCTTGTGTTTTATTAATAATAGATATAAATGCTGTTGATTTTTGAGGATTTATCTATAGTTTGCAACTTTGTTGAAGGCATTAATTGTTGTGGTATCTTTGATGATTCTCTAGGATTTTCTGAATAAACCATTATATATCATCAGTAAATAAGGAGAGTTTAATCTTCTTTTTGTTTTTGTGCCTTTAATTTACTCTCTTTTTGCTATTTGCTAGCATTTCTAGAACAATATCAAGTACTGGGAAGAGAATGGGCATCTTTGCTTCACTCCAATGTTTATTGGAAAAGTTTCTGGTGTTTTCCTATTAAATATGATGCTATATTTTGATTTTAGGTATATTCTTTTTTTTTTGGTCTTTTTAAAATTTTGTTTTTCCAGTTATATGTAAAGGTAGTTTTCAATATCCATTTTTATAAACTTTTCTCCCAACTACTATTTTCCTCACCCTAAGATAGCAAGTAATCTAATTTAGGTTATACATGGACAATCATGTTATACATATTTCCATATTAGTCATTCTCATAAAGAGAAGAGGCAAATGCTTTTGAGATTGAAAAATGATCTTTTATGCCTATACTTTGGAGAGTTTTTAAACATAAAAGAATATTATATTCAAAGTCTTTTTTTTGCATTCACTTCTGCATCCTGCATTCACCATATGAGGTGATTTTGAATGTTTTGATTTTTAATGTGACTGATTATTTTGATTTTGTTTTCCTAATGTTGAACCATCCACATACATCCCACTTGGTCATACAGAATGATTTCTTAGATAAATCACTGTAATCTGACAATTTTATTGAAATTAGTGTTCATTAATGATGGCCTATAGTTTCCTTTCTGTGTTTTATCTTCCCCTGTTTAGGTATTAGTACTCTATTTGTCTCATAAAGGGAATCTGGTAAAGTGCTTTTTGTCACAGTTTTTGAGAATAACTTGCACAGAATGGATATTCACTGTTCTTTAAAAGTTTGAGAGAATCCAGCAGCAACAGGAGGTTTGTTTTTTTTTTACCTTTGGTAGTTCCTTTATAGCTAGATCTATTTTTTTTTTGAGTTTGGTTATTTAAGATTTTTCTTTCTTCTGATTGTTTGGGGTATTTTTGGAAGTATTCCATTATTTCTTTATGTTCTGAGTTTGTGAGCATATTATTGTGCATAATATATTCTGATTATTCTTTCTTTTTCATCTGGTTTTGCTATAATTTCACCATGTTCATTTGCAATTTTATTGATTTGATTTTCTGCTTCCTTTTATCAGATTAAACTAAGACTATAAATTTTATTAGTTTTTTTGTAGTGCAGCTGTTAGTTTAATTTATAATTTCTGTGAATTTTTTCATTCTTATTTTCCCTCAAATTTGAATTTATTTTCTTTTTTTGGTGCTTATGTTATGTTTATTTATTGGCTTTCTAATTTTGTAATGCATATTTAATTCATGAATCATCTCTTTTTCTGTTGTATTAATGTATGTTTGTAACGATATGACTTTTACCCTGACAAACTGATTTATCTATATATCAGAAATTTTGATATTTTATTTATTATTATTATTTTTAAATAGTTATTCATTTTTCCTGTGATTTCTTTTTTTTTCATTTTTTTTAGATTTTTGCAAGGCAAATGGGGTTAAGTGGCTTGCCCAAGGCCACACAGTTAGGTAATTATTAAGTGTCTGAGGCCAGGTTTGAACTCAGGTACTCCTGACTCCAGGGCCAGTTCTCTATCCACTGCGCCACCTAGCCGCCCCTGTGATTTGTTTTTTTAACCCTCTTATTATTTAAGATTTCATTGGTAAGTTTCCATTTGGGTTTGTTTGTAATCCCTGAACCATTAACTTTTTATTATGTTATTATCAGTAAAGCGTGTTTTAACAAATTCTACCTTTTTATATTTGTTGACAGTGTTTCTGAACCCTAGTAAGTGGTCATTTTTTTATTTTGGTAAAATTTCCACGTGGACCTGAAAAATTTTAAAATTTTTATGATGTCCCTTATAAATACTATAATGTCTGTTGATTCTAGTTTCTCCTCTAATTTGTTCCTTTCCATATTTTCCCTTTTGTTTATCTCTTGAAAGACTTATCCAAAACTGAGAGTGATATTGTTTCTGCCACTATATTGTTAATGCCTGTCTCTTCTTGTAGCTCGTATAATGTTTCCTTTATGAATTTTGATGCTAAGGCATTTTCATTGTATAAGTTTATTATCAATATTGTTGGTTTTCTGTGGTTCCTTTTAGCATGATATAGTTTCTTTGTTTATCCTTTTTTATTTTTTGAATGTTTTTGCTTTGTTAGATAGCATGATTTCATTTCCTGCTTTTTTGGATTTATTTGATGCAAAGTAAATATTTTTTCAGTTTTATTCTGTATGTGTCTTTGTTTTTAAAATGTGTTTCTTATAAGCAACAGATCATAAGATTTTATTTCCTTATCCAATTTATCACATTTTTGTTTTATTAGTTTAATTCATTAACATTTAAAGTATGTTTGTTTTATGTTTTCCTACATTTGTCTCTAATATGTTTTTTTTCCTCCAGTTATTATTTTTCCCTCTCTTCTGTTATAAACATAGTACTTTTGCTGTAGACAGAGTTCCACCATTTACTGTACCTTAATCTTTTTTTTAAAGTAGCTCTGTTCCCAGTGGCATATCTTTCCCTCATCCCTGATCCCTTTCTTTCCTTTGCTATCCTTTTCTCTTTGGGATTTTTCTTATTTCCTTTTTTCTTTCTTGTTTTTATTGTTTCTTTTTTCTCTCCTGTTATAGAATTCTCCCCCCCCTCCCTTTTTTCCTTTTCAGTCAAGTGGATTTCCTCTTCCTCTCATTCCTTTCAACTAGTCCTGTTCATTAGTTTTTTAAACTTTAATTTTTTGTACCCTTTTCCAAAAAGATTTTTCATGTTCTTCATTATTGATCCTCTTTTTCTGTTTACTCTAGATCTTCATTTTTTAATGACTAATGGCGCCTGTATTTATCTTCTCTTTCTTTTCTCTGTATTCCTCTTGAAATCAAAAAAGCTTTCCCCACTTTTTAATCCTTCCCCTGCCTCCTTTCCCACTCCTCTTTGACTGGTCTCTACAAGGGTCACCTTCCCCTCATTGCTAGCCCTGGCTTGACCCTGCTCTATCACACCTTCCTCTCTATTCCTTTTGTTCCCTTCCCACCTTTCTCGTACCCTCTCAAGTTGTAATGCAGTCACAACAACAACAACAACAAACTGAAACATCGATTCAACTGTAGGTAAGGTACCAGGTCTGTCAGTCCAGGAAACTCAGAATCCCCCCCCAAAAATATGACCTGAGCTCATTCAGCACTCCTTCTCCACACTACTGGTAGTGAAGCCACATTAGTAGACCCAAGGATTGGTTTACAACAAAAGGCAACTCCACACCTCAGCCTTCCTTCCCCTCACTCCCTAATTCTAGGGCCATGGAACCCCCAGAACCAAGCTGCAGAAGTTTTCTTGAACCTGACAGACAGATGGTATCCTTCAAAAAAAAAAAGCCTGCTTGGGAGTAGGTGGGATTCTAACCCTAGAGTCCTAGTGATGCAAAGTTCTAAATTGCCCATGGTGATCCAGAGAACTTGAGGAATACAGACAGAAGGACAGAATACCAAGACTGAGTTTCCTGGACTATGAAGACAGTCTTCTCCCTTCACATGTGTCTCATTGTGCATACTTAGAAAAAAGTCTCTTTTACTTTCTTCTGTCCCTCCATTACTCTTGCTGAATTTATTTATTCCACCTGCATTTCTCTTGTTTGAGAAGCAAAGTATATCTTCAATTCTGGTTTTCTTCTTAAAAATGTTTCAAATGATCCAGCTTCAGACACTTATAATAATTACCTAGCTGTGTGGCCTTGGGCAAGCCACTTAACCCCATTTGCCTTGCAAAAAACAAAACAAAACAAAACAAAATGTTTCAAATGCCTCTTTATTATTGGATGTCTATTTTTCTTTAATGGTTAACCTCAGATTTTCAGTGCAAATCATCCTATGCTGCATCCTTAGCTCCATTGCTCTTTAGAACACATTATTCCATTCCCTCTTACATTTTTTGGTGAGTACAGAATGAATAGTCTTGAGTTATTCAAATTTCCTTTCCTTTGTATTTGAAAGTCTTTCTCCTCATGACTTGTAGAACTTGTTCTCAATTGAATTTTTAGATTTAACACTATGGAGTTTGCAGCTTTGGTCCCCATTCCCCCCCCCCCTTGCCCCCACCCCCGGGATCTATGAATTCTTTCATTTTATTATTTCAGAAGTTCTGTATTATTTTCTTGCATTATTATGTTAAAGTTTTTTTTGTCTTATCATGTTTGTTCTTGGAGATCTATAATCCTAATGTTGTTTCTGTACATCTCGTCTCTGACATCATATTTTGTTTGGATAGTGAACATAATTTCTTTTAACTGGGTTTTTTTTTTTTTGGTTTTTTTTTTTGCTTCTCTGTCTTCATCAAGTGTTGGATAATTTTCCTTTTCATTTAAACAGTACTTATTGGGGTGGCTAGGTGGCGTAGTGGATAGAGCGCCAGCCCTGGAGTCAGGAGTACCTGAGTTCAAATCCACCCTCAGACACTTAATAATTACCTAGCCATGTGGCCTTGGGCAGGCCACTTAACCCCATTGCCTTGCAAAAAAAAAAAAACCCTGAAAAAAATAAACAGTACTTATTCAGAGATGGCTGAACTTGTTTATGGAGGCCACATTTCCTTCTGTTGTTAACATTTTCTCCATTAATTTATCTGCTTACATCCAAAATCTTTGAGTTTTCTTCCTGATATCTTTTTCTCCTCTGATTTTTCCCCATTGTTCACTTTCTAACTATTCCCTCTAATGGGAGGTGATCTCAAAGCATCTCAGCCTTCCCCTATACAAGGCAATTCATGCTTCATTGGCTTAGATCTCCCTCCCAAGTGACTTTTGGGGGACAGAACTGGCCCTACCTGGATGCTGAACTCTTTACCTTACTTACCACTCTGTCTTGGTATTCTGTCCTTCTGCTAGTGTTCCTCAGTTCTCTGGCTCACCATGGGCAATTTAGAACTTTGCCTCACTTGGACTCTAGGGTTAGGGTCCTACCCACTCCCTACTCCCAAGCAGGCTTTTTTTTTGAAGGACACCATCTGTCTGTCAGGTTCAAGAAAACTTCTGCAGCCTGGTTCTGGGGGTTTCATGGTCCTAGAATTAGGGAGTGGGGGAAGGAAGGCTGAGGTGTGGAGTTGCCTTTTGTTGTAAACCAATCCTTGGGTCTACTAATGTGGCTTCACTACCAGTAGTGTGGAGAAGGAGTGCTGAATGAGTTCAGGTCAGAATTTTTTTTTTTTTTTTAGATTCTGAGTTTCCTGAACTATGAAGACAGTTGAAGTTGTTTTTTATCTTTGGTCCATAATTTCTTGTTTTAAGTACTTGGAGAGGTTTTAGGATTAGAAAAAATGTCTGGTCATATATATTGTCATTCATGTTATTTAGAAGTTGTCTCTTATTCTTTTAATTTTGAATGAATTCCTTATAAGATTGATTTTTTTTTAGAAAAAATTTACTATAATAGTAAAATGAAGAAAATTTGTCAAAGACTTAAGAAACCGCAGGAGTAGCTGAGATTTATAGAGTATGGGTTTTTTTTTATCCTAATTTAAATCTATTCCATTGATCAGATTGGATAGAGCATTTTATTTTATTTATTTATCTATTTATTTTTTTAGATTTTTCAAGGCATTGGGGTTAAGTGGCTTGCCCAAGGCCACACGGTTAGGTAATTATTAAATATCTGAGGTCAGATTTGAACCCAGGTACTCTTGATTCCAAGGCTGGTGCTCTATCCACTGCACCACCTAGACACCCCTAGAGCATTTTAAATGCATGGCAGTCTCTGATTCCCTTCTTTCATTTTGATTTTCCCCTAGAGCTCTCTTTTTTCTTATCTTGGATTTTTCCCATTTCTTCTTTAGGGGAGTAGCTGGGACAAGAACTAGACAAGATAATAGACTATTGATTGGCTAATGGGAAATTTCTACTAGAGAAAGAAACCATTATATTTTGCTAGAAGGACATTTTCATATTAAATTATAAAGATTAGAAAAATATGATATCTGTTTATGTCTCCCCTACCACTAGACTGTAAGTTCCATGAGGGCAGAAATCTATTAATCAACAAATATTTTTAAATGGTGTCAAACATTGTATGCTAGGTTCTGAGAAATAGAAATACAACTAATGAAAGAATCTCTGCTTGCAGTGAACTTGAGTTCTAATAAGGGAGACAGCAAGTAGATATCCAATAGATTCCATTTATATATATATATATATATATATATATATATATATATATATATATATATATGCATATAGATATACATATATACATACACACATATACACACACACACACATATATATATTCACACATAAAGTTAAATACAAAATAACTTGAGTGGTAGTGCTCAGAGGCAGGCAGTGGAGTGCAAACATTTATTAAGCACCTACTATAAACCAGGCCTTGTGTTAAACATGGGAAGCACTATGAGAAGCCTTAGGGGGTGGGAGGGAGAATGATGTTCCATGACATTAATATTAATGTTGAGTTAATGATGTTATTTTGATATCTCCAAGCCTAAGAGATCTTCCTTTCCCTCTTGTTAAGTAAGGGTTGTTAATCTCTTGATGGTAAGCTGGTTATTTTAGCATGGGATTTAACTATTGACAACCATTCTTTAGGTTTTGCAGCCTTTATGGTAACAAATTGAAAAAATTAGGATATCAACCTTGATTTCAAAGGACCTTGGAGCTGCTACTAAAAGCTAAAATGCTTCCTAAAAGCTATCTAGATATAATATGTTCTTCAAAGTTCTCAACCTGTTTTCCCCTTTTGTTTCTTTTTTCATATGGCATCTTAGCTAGTAGCATCGTCCATTTTAGCTTAGTTGACTTTCTCATGGTTCCTCTTAGTCATTTCTTTAATTCTTACATCTGGAGCCTTTGTTAAGTTGTTGCAAATTCTTTTTTGTTTTGCATGGCAATGGGGTTAAGTGACTTGCCCAAGGCCACACAGCTAGGTAATTACTAAGTTTCTGAGGTCACATTTGAACTCCTGTCCTCCTGACTCCAGGTACTGTATCCACTATCTTGATTCATTCAATTCTTGATTCATTCACTCTTCTCTTTACCATACAAAACCTTTCTCTTTAAATCACATCAGTTCTTTTTTGTTGTTGTTTGTTTCTATGTTGTACATTGATCCAAATTGAGTGTGATGAGAGAGAAATCATATCCTTAAAGAAGAAACATAAAGTATAAGAGATAACAAGATCAGACAATAAGATATCAGTTTTTTTCCTAAATTAAAGGGAATAGTCCTTGAACTTTGTTCAAACTCCATGGTTCTTTCTCTGGATACAGATAGTATTCTCCATTGCAGATGCCTCAAATTGACCCTGATTGTTGCGCTGATGGAATGAGTGAGTCCATCAAGGTTGAACATCACCCCCATGTTGCTGTTAGGGTGTACAGTGTGTTCTTCTGGTTCTGCTCATCTCACTCAGCATCAGTTCATGCAAAGGCTTCCCTGAATTCCCATCCCTCCTGGCTTCTAATAGAACAATAGTGTTCCATGACATACATATACCACAGTTTGCTAAGCCATTCCCCAATTGAAGGACATTTACCTGATTTCCAATTCTTTGCCACTACAAACAGGGCTGCTATGAATATTTTTGTACAAGTGATGTTTTTACCCTTTTTCATCATCTCTTCAGGGTATAGACCCAGTAGAATCACCTCAGTTCTATGAAACTTTTTCTTAGTATTCTCCTTTAATAAAACAGAAAAACTCCCTACTCCTACCCCAATAACTTTTATAATTATAATACAATTGTTAATCTATTTATCTTGATTTCATTTTTGTTTCTCCTGTAAGATGGTAAACTTCTTTGTATATTCCTAAACTATTTGGTGCTTCCTTGCGCAAAAAGCCTTTGTGGCATCCAATTCTTCTAGACTATGTTAAGATATTAGGAGTCACCCTGTTTTCCAGAGCTAAGGCCCAGTAAGCCCAGTTGACAGATAAGAACTTCTCTCTTGAAGATTTAAAATCCATACTTCCTTCCTAGGCTTATTCCATGGGACTCCCCTTCTTGTACTCTGTTCAATGGCTTTCTCTCTGTCATTTATTCAGGGTTTCATCTCTTATCTCCATCCCTGCTTGGCATGGACTTGCCCACTTCATCCTCTTCCTTTCTTGCTTTCTGATAATCTGTGGCTAGCACTGGGTAAAATCACTGCATCCTGTGTTGTGTTATCAGGGGTGCAATCCTTGGATGTCCTCGGCCTTGAGCACCCAGCTGCCACCATCCTGAGTGGTTGCTTAGCCCTTTGCTCTGGGCAGCCCTTTGAGGTTATGTGTTCCAGAGGAGATTCTGAGTTGCCTTGGAGAGATTCTCTTGGGAGTTCCCTTATGTAGAATGTAGGTGTCCTGAAGGCAGGGACTATTTAATTTTCATTCCCATACCTCAGGATCCTCCACTGGCATCTGGTACAGAACAGGCTATTCATAATTGCTCAATGCATTTATGAGTTAGTTCCCTGGATTCTTAGTACAAACCCTGAGAGTGCTATAGAAACAGTTTGTAATGATGGCATCCTCTTTGTCAAAGGTGTCCCAGCATCTCCTTCGTCCCCTGATGGGCATGAGTCTGGTGTTGCAGGGCCAGGTGAGAGAGCTGGCTTCCTTGCTGAGACTGAAAGATGCAGAGATCCAGGACTACCAGGAGAGTGGAGCTGTCCTGAGCCGAGGTGAGAGGGATAGCCATGACTGGGGAGGATGGGGGAGCTATCCACCAGGAGGGACAGGTGCTAGAAGTTTGGTGCTGGACCAGAAAGTTCTTTTTTTGACTTGGAGCGCTTGACCAAGACCCAAGTGGCTGGCAGGGCCAAGAGCTGAGTCGCCTGGACAGGGGCAAGAGAAGCCTTTGGAAAAGGACCAGTAGTCAGACAACTTTAGTCTAGGATATCACAAAAGTTGGGTTTTAGAAAGCTTACAGCATCTAAGTCTCTTTCCCTAGGAGACACTTTCTTAGGTATCATTCAGAGAAATGAAAGACAGATTCTTTTTTTCCAGGAAATCTCTTTATTTGTCTCTCTCTTCTCTTTTCCTATTGCAACTACATTCATATAGATGACCCACATTACTGCTTTCCAGGACTATTTGGCTTTCCAAAAAACTGTTTTCTATTTTAATTCTCTTCCAATACAGAGTTATTTTTGTTATGATTTTTGTTTTATTGCTTCATTCTACTGTTAATTCAGTGATTTCCTATTGTCCAGGAAATAAAGTCCAATCTTCTTTGTCTGACATTCAGGACCTTGTACACTGTTAACCACCTTACCTTTCTAGACACACGCTTCATACTTTTCCCCTGCATGCACACTATTCTCTGTCCTCCAAATACACCCTGTACTTCTCTTTATCCACACTCCCAAATGTTTTTGCTCTTTCTGTTTGTTGTGCTTGGAATCTCTCCCTTCACCTCCTTTTCCTAGGTTCCTACTTAAAACTTTAAAGCCTAATTCAAATGCTTCCTTCCAGGAGGGCTGGTTCTTTTCTTCTTAATGACCATTCTCCTTAGATCTTATAAGTCATTTTGTTTTGTACATGTCCAATGATAACTGTTTGTAATAGTGCATGATATCTGTTTATGTCTCCCCTACCACTAGACTGTAAGTTCCACGAGGGCAGAAATCTATTAATCAAATATTTTTTAAATGGTATCAAACATTGTATGCTAGGTTCTGAGAAATAGAAATACAACTAATGAAAGAATCTCTGCTTTCAGTGAACTTGTGTTCTAATAAGGGTGACAGCAAGTAGATATCCAATAGATACCATTTATATATATATATACACACACACACACACACACACACACACACACACACACACACACATATGCACATATATATTCACACACAAAGTTAAATACAAAATAACTTGAGTGAGGTTGTGCTCAGAGGGAGGCAGTGGAGTGCAAACATTTATTAAGCACCTACTGTAAACCAGGCCTTGTGTTAAACATGGGAAGCACTATGAGAAGCCTTAGGGGGTGGGAGGGAGAATGATGTTCCATGAGGCTGGGAAGGTTGGTTTGGGCCATATTTTGTAGGAATTCAAATATTTGATTCTATAGGCAAGATGAAACCAGTGGTGGTGATTGAGTAGGGAGTCTTGGGGTAAAATCATTGTTTAACTGTAGCAGCAATGTGGAGAATGGTATGAAATTGTTGAGATTTGAGTCAGGGAGACTAAGTAAGAGACTTGTTCACTAATCTAAGAGAGAGGTGCTGAGAGTCTGAGCTAAGGTGGTAGCTAGGTGATTGGAGATGATTATTGAGGTAATGGATTGTGAGGGTAGAAATGGTGAGGCGAGAGAACTGATTAGATTATGGAGTAAGAGTGAGACATGGAGAATGAGACACTGGAAGGAGGGTTTGCCTTTTGAAACAATTAGGGAAGTTTGGGGGAAAGAAAATGAAGTCCTTTTTAGATATGTTGAGTTTAAGGCAACTTCAGAACACCCACTGTGACATCTCTAATAGGCATACTGAAGCTTAGGAGAACTGGGACCAGATCTGTAGATGTGAAAGCCATCTGTAAAAATGAGTATTAAAAACATGGGAGCTGATGAGGTTAGAAAGAGAGAGAGAGAGAGTGAGAGAGAGAGAGAGAGAGAGAGAGAGAGAGAGAGAGAGAGAGAGAATGAATGAATATAGATGGAGAAAAGAAGAGACCCAGTACAGAACCTCAGGATCACCCCCCAAGGGGGTTTGATGTAGATCATGGTCCAGCAAAAGATGCCAAGAAGATACAAGAAGGTCAGAAGGATGGAAGAAAAATGATTTGAACCAATAGAGTAGTGTCATGAAAACCCAGAAAGGAAAGTTTCCAGGAGAAGAGGATGATCAACAGTAAAGAAGATTTGTGATGAAAAAAGACCATCACAAAGACAATTAAGAGAAGATTTATCAGTTCACTCTCTGGAGGTAGATAGCATTTTTCATGATGAATTCAGAATTGCCTTGGTTCATTGTCTTGATCCAAGTAGCTAAGTTGATCAGCCGTATCATATTGCTGTTATTGTATACCATACACTTGATATTTTTGAAAGGTTTAGTTTCTATTATATAGTAAGTTCCTAACAGATTATTGATTGAATGAATGAACAAATAATCCTAGACAGGGCTGGATCTTCTCTTTGCTCTGCTGAAGAGATCTTTAGGCTTACTTCTTTTTTCCTTCTTTTCTTATTACAGATCAGTTGAAGACAGAGCTATTTGATGAGAATTCTTTCCTGGAGCAAGTCATGACAGAGGTAGGAGTTCTGCTATTTCCTTATTCCTCAGTTAGCTTTCCTTTTCTACCTCTTCTCTGGTCATTGATTAGGGACTATGATTGTCCTGATACTTTTAGGCTTAAAAGTCTAAAAATCAAAGAACCTTTTTTTTTCTGAAAAAGTCACTCACACAGAAATTGGTTTGTTTGTTTTAACAGTTATAGGTGGTAAGAGACAACATATCTTTAGGTTTTTAATATCAAAAGTAGCAGCTAAACTAGCATTTGAATTCCCCAAAACCATTTATTTTGGGTTCAGAAAATTATAGCAGCATGACAAAGATGTTGACCTCATGGCATTGAAAAGCCATTTCTCTCTCACAGCTTTAGTGTTGTGACTAGGATACTGTTTATCTGGTATCACTGGGTCTCTGTTCTTGGGTTGGAGCTGATGGGCCTAGGAGTGTCCTCAGCTGAGATTCCTCAACAGTATTTTGAGGATTCTGGTATCCTTACCTCGGGAGGTTCAGTTGACTTTAGATCGGCCAAAGTTCAAAGCCAGGTGATTCACCCGTCAGCAACCTCTTGTTGATTAACTCGACTGGGCCAAAGAACTAAGTACTGGCCATCTTCAGGAGCTCTAGCAACAGCCATCTGGGAGTTTCAGACTTTGTTCTTTACTCCTTTGTTGGCGCAGTTCATGCCATGCATGTAGGAAATCCTTCTTAAACCAGTGCCAGTGAAGGCTAGGAACTCAGCTATGTGAATGCCAATTTTGTCTAATCTCAGAAACTTTTTAAGTCCTTACCATCTGCCAGGCACTCTGCTGATACTGGGAATATAAACAGAGCAGCAGCCCTGACCTCAAGGAGTTTACATTGTACTATATACTCTGTGTGTGTGTGTGTGTGTGTGTGTGTGTGTGTGTGTGTGTGTGTGTAAAATACAACAATTTGAGGAGGAAACCAAGAACAATTATAGCATTTATCCCAGACTCTACTGCCAAAGTACCACATAGATGAAGAAGGTAGATATCTAGTAGTTCGCTAAGGCTTCACATAGGAGTTAAAACTTAGGATGACCCATCAGAATAGTCCAGCTAACAGCTAATAAGAACCTCAGCTAACTTGGTGGTCCAGGGCTAGACTGGCTAATCAATGCCAAGGTGACATTGCCCACTGAGGAGACTAAATATTAGCCCATTATAAGCAGAATAGCAGCAAGATGTATGGGTTGAATGTTAGGTGTTGCTGACCAGCTGAGCTCATCATCACAGTACACAAGGAGATGTGTGTGGTTGGTCTGAATCCTCAGACAGGGCACTATGGAAAGTTTGTAGAATGTTTCTTACCAAGCATTCAGAGAACTCTATGGTGCTTTCTTAGTCCTTTGGGAAGCTAACTTTCCAGATAGCTAATCTTGGGCTTATTTCATATGATATTGTGAGGTTAGAGTTTGGGGTGAATGCCATGACGTTGTGGAAGCAGCTCAGTGTAGCGACAGTTGTCCATGTCCCTTCAATTCCTGTTAATGCAAGAGGTAGTGGTGGAAGAAGCCTTTATTCCTATTCAATAACTACTTTGTTTTAGTCAGCAGACTAGCTAAATACTGTGCACAAGGGAGCTTATATAGGAGTGCAGGACAGATAATGGGGCCTGTCAGGAATTCCTACCCAGGTCTCCATTAATAGATCTACACTTTGCAAAAAAAGATTTTTAAAAAATCTTTTCTGCTGTAGTTAGTATCTATTGAAATCCTTCTTTTCTAGTATATGTATTATACAATGTACTTATAACAAATGTATTATGTGTTATAACTATTATATGTATTATATAATGTACTTATAATAAATAGTCCTGTATTTTTCTAACTTGTATTACATGCATAGATTACAGTTTATCTATATACACACACACATACACATATATAAAATTGTCTTATTTAGAGCTACATATGTGACTTTTTTAACACCTTTACTCAGCTCTAAACTTCTTGTCCTCATGCACTGTGGTTATACTTTGTATGATATAATGATTAGCATGGTACAAGAGACTTGGCAGGTCCTGATTGATTTGAACCCTTCTGTTTTTCTGTAATAACCCTTCTTCCCCTCTCACTCCTCCCCCCAATTCCTTTGCTCCCTTGGGGTCATTATCCATTAGCTAAGTGGACAAGAAGTTTCCTTCTCTTGCTTTCTAGAACCATAGACAGCTCATTCTTCTTTGGAAGATAGTACACTGTAATGAAATGGTGTTGAATCTGGAGTCATGAGATCTGGGTTTGAATCATGGGTCCAGCACTTTGAAGTCCTCACTGTATACATATAAGCTAGAGAGAAGGCGGGGGCTGTTCAAATCAAGCTTGACCTGCTTTGGCCACTTGTGCCAAGGACTTTCCTAGTTCCTTTGACCACAAGTATTAAGCAAGCCTGTCTGGTGTGAGGTAGGGTATGGTGACCATGGTTCTGCAAGCCAGTCTAGTATCTGGCCTGGCAGCTGCTGCATCCACTGTATTTTACTGCCTGGGTAGGACTTTGTCTTCTTAGCTGCCTCCCCCTTTCAGTCTCTCAGTGGAAGGGGGAAGCAATTTTCTGGTGGCTAAATTAGCAGCTTGGAGCATAGGGTATAGTGTGAAAAATGTGACTGCATGTCTGTTGGTAGAGGGTGGCAGATTAGAGTTAGAACTGTGCCTGGAACTTGTTCCTATGTCACATCTCTCAGAACCTTGGTCTTCACCTGTCACATTTGAAGCATGATGCTTCCCTTGGTTGCCCCAGTTGGGTAAAGGGCATGTGGGAGTGAAAAGGCCTTTGGATCCCTGGACATGCTTGGAGAAGGGGATATGATCCTTCTAAATTATTTTTTTTTGTTTTTTTTTTGTTTTTTTGTTTTATTTTTTCAAGGCAATGGGGTTAAGTGGCTTGCCCAAGGCCACACGGCTAGGTAATTATTAAGTGTCTGAGGCCAGATTTGAACTCAGGTACTCCTGACTCTAAGGCCAGTGCTCTATCCACTGCGCCACCTAGCTGCCCCCCTTCTAAATTATTTATGCAACCTTGATATTTCAGATTCAGAGGGACCATATATCATTTAGTCTAACCTCCCTTCATTTTAGAAATGGGAACCTGAGACCTGGACTGTGTAACAGTGTCCCAAACTTCCTTGACTTTTACCTCCTCATCTAGTGTTCTCTGCATTCTGCCCCATTGCTTTATCTGATTTTTAAACAAATTTGAAGGCTTTGTGAGAGGGAAAGAGAGAATCAAGGTCAATGAAGAATCCCCATGACCTCTTAGAATACCCTGCTATCTATTGAGTGTGGCATATAGAGTTTTCTCTCTGAGCAGTTGTGGTCCTGTCATGACCACAAAATACTCTTGCTGCTCCAGCAAACAGGACACAGTGAGGTCAGAGGGTCACCTAGGCTTGAGCTGGGAGGATGTGCCATTAAAATAAGCAACATTGAATAGGAAGATAAACAAACTATGGACAGAAAGCTCTAAATGAAGGATGGGGGACCAGAGCTGACGTCAGAGGACTAGGGGTCAATCACTGGGGTCTGTGTTTCCTGAAGGGAATGGTTGGGCAGGGGGCCAGAGAGAGATGATGTTCAAAGGGTAATAGGGTGAGTGGGATTTGGAGGCATAGACCAGGGGGCTAAGACAGACAAGAACTTGAAGGCTGAATAGGAATAAGTTGGAAGCGATAAAGAATCTTTGATTTGAAACTTTAAAAATGACATATTCTCTTTCCTTGTTTGGGCTCCTCTTTGAAATGACCCTTTGCTCTCATCCCTTGTCCCCAAGGACACCAACATATGAGGAAATTGATTGGAGGGAGCCTGGCAGTCCAGATTCAAGAGGAAAATAAATAGAATGGTAGTCAACAACATCCCATACAGGACATTTCCCAGGACCAGGAGAAAGCTTTAGCATTGGTAATAGGGCTAAAAAGTTGGGGATGGTTAGTGTCTGAAGAAGAATTTCTGTAGAGGATGTATCTAAGTGAGTTGGCTAGGAGAAGGATATGATGACTAGGCCTCCATAGCTCACCCTCTCCACTGAGTCCCTCACAGTAGTTCCCGCCCCTTGGCCCTCTCTCTGTATCCTCCTTCCCATCTGGTTGCCATCAGGCTGTGTGGCTGCTGGCGGGCTCTTTATTTATTTATCCCAGCATAATGGGGTGAGGAGGGGAGCTGGCCCAGGGTTGGCATTCCGGGACCGTGCCACAGAGCCACAGGCGGTTTGCATGGGTGTGTGAGTCACTAGGGCCGCATGCTGCTCAAACCAGACATGGCCAGGCTCAAAATAGAGCTCCGCCCTCTGCAGCTGGCTGCCCCTGGCCAGGGACCAGCCCTCAGCACTGGCACTTAGGCAACTTCATGAAGTAGGTTCCTCCAGGGTGGGGGTCCTGGCATAGATACGGATGTTAAAAAGTCTTGCCTTCCATATCCCTGCTCCAGGGTGTTCAGAGTAGTCGGCAGTTCCCCCATTACAACATTGATTCACCTTGTTGAGGGTTAATGCCTGAGCCAAGATCATGATGGCTCCAGTCAAAGTTCACAGACTTTTACCTTCTAAAAAAGAAACTCAGTCTCATTTATTGCTTCTTTGGAGCCAACCTCTCTCTTCCCCTTTGGACATCTGGTAGTGTTACTCCAGGGCCAACATCACAAGGTCCTGCAGGTGATGTTTATGACTGTATTTATGAGGTCTAAGACATGCTTCTTACCTGCTCTCCAGCTCTGTTTAGTTACTGCTATCTAGCTTTAGTATTGGGCGTGTAGTGAGCCCTACTCTTTGACTTGTCCTGGGCAGGCCACTCAAAGGTGTTCAACGCTGGTTGTTAAGACACCTCTTGAGAATGTCTTTCCTTTCATTTTTTGAGTGGCTTAGTTGGCAAAGAGGAACTGCTGGTAATATTGAGGCCTCTGTAGTATATCCTCTTCCCTAAATTAGAAAGATTGTTTAGTATCTGCGAAACTTTTGATTTTGTTTTCTTTTTTATTCCTGTGTTGTCACTACTCTTCCATTAGGTTTGGCCATTGGGATGTCTTAAGTTTTGGGTTGAAGTGTTTTAGAAAAAAATTTATAATTCCTTACAATTTCCTTTTTATTGATGCGTTTCGTTTTGATGCATAGATATTTCTTGACAAATATCTACACCAATCTCTTTATAAAACACATTCTTTGAAAACAGTTTAATTTGTCATTAACAGAAAGGGGCAATGAAATGATTTTTACCTTTGGAAATATGATCATTGTGTTTGACTGAAGTTTAGTGGCCTCTACATGTTAACTTTTTTATGTTGTTATAATTGTATATAAGGATCTTTAGGTGCTTTCTTCATTACATCACATCATACTCTGAATTCTTCACATTTATGATAGCTTATAGTACTGTAATATTTCATTACATTAACATAGTATGATTTATTTACTGATTTCCCAGTTGGGTACAAGTTTTTATTTACAGCTTTGTATTATAATCATTTTCCTGCAAAATAAAAAAAGTGCTTCTCATGAAAGCACTAGGTAGCACTTCAAGATTTTCCTTGGGATTTCCTTGGGCTGTCCAATCTTATTTTTAAAAGTTTTTATTGAAACAATAGACAATATATTTTGCTTTGCCATTTTTAGTGAGAGCTCTGCAGTAGCTCGGCTTCATTTACTAAAGTATTTAGTAAACCCACAGACAGCTGCATAAAATCACATTGTGGGCTGCATGCAGCCCGTGGCTGCATTTTGGATAGCCCTGAGTTAGGGAGAGTTTGTATTAATTCTCCCAGGTCAGTTACCACTCAGGCATCCTTGGCTGACTTACTGTAAGTGTTACAACCCTTATAAATAGAAGAATATATAGAATAATTATATATATATATATATGTAAACATACAAATACATAATACATATATGCATATACGCACATCTGTTTTTGTCTACTGGTAGCCATCTGTAAGGTGGGGGAAAGAGGACACAAAAAAAAAAGAATAAAAAGAAATTTATACAGTAATTTTATTATATATTTGAAAGGAATAGTTAATTGTGTGATTAGTAAATTTGCAGTTTCATGTACAATCATCTTTTTATTTACTATATTATGAAAATGCTCATTTTATTAAGTAAAAAAATAAAATTAAGAGTTGTATTCTCTATGGAAAGTTAGGTATGACATAGTAATATAAATTGGGAGTTAGAATTATTTCAGGTTCCTAAAAAGACTCCCTGTATCATCTTTGGTGCAATTCCTGACAACCCTGGTACTTTCAGGTTCCTCTTTGTAAAATGGGTGACTACCTGAGCTGCCTGGATTTCTTTGGTTCCCCACCTTACTTATTAATGACATTTTCTTCCTCCTAGAATAAAGATACAGACATCTAGCTGCATTCTCCTGGCCTCTGCCCTGGCCCTTCTCTCTACATGGTCTTAGTGATTTATTAACTTCTATGACTCCAGTGCTCATTTTTAGGCAGATGACCCCAAAGTATGTGTAGCTGCCCTTGGTCTTTCTCCTGATCTTCTGTTTCCTATCACTACCTGCCTCTGGATGCTTCTCTTCCTATGGACAGCCTATAGACATTGAAAACTTAATGTGTTTAGAAGAAAATTCCTTCTGTGTCACTCCCCTCCTTTCCCTCCCAGATTTCCCCCTTTCCTTTTAGTTTCATGGTCCCTCTTCAGTTTAGATCTTCATTTTCTCTTGCTCAGTTATTGCATCTTCTTTTTCCTCTCTCCTAGTTGTCCTTGCTTCTGAAAGCACAGGTTTGACTCCATACTTCCACAGCTTAATAACCTGCAGTGACTCCCTGTTGTCTCCAGGGTAACTTTAAACTTCTCAGTCTGCCTCCCCCCCCCCCCCCACTGCTTTTTTCCCCTTTTTCTTAATGGTCCAGACAAACAGGCTTTCCCTCATGGCCTGCCCTGTTCTTTCTCTGTGCCTTTGCAGGGACTGCTCCTTATTCTTAGAGTTCACCCCTTCCTCATCTTTGCCTCATGATGCATCTCAAGTCCCACGTTCTCCCCTGCCTGCTGGTGGCCTGACTTTCCTCCTTGTGACCTCATATTGAACTGCCTTGCATTATTGGGTATCTATCATATTGTGCATGCACATTACTCATGAGCTACATATGCGGCCTTCCTTGGAAGGATGGAAGTTCCATCAGAACAACAGCTGTCTCCTTTTTTCTCTAGCCCAGAGCCTGAGGAGGGGGGAGTAGGGATGGGGGGGGGGGAGAGGATGTATATAACCTGCTATGTGCAAGACATTGTGCTCAGAACTTTTTACAGACCCACAGTAAGCACTTAATAAGGACTTGTTGACTGATGGAATGATTAAGAGTAATGGTATGGAAAGAGCCCTGGACTTGGAGTCACAAGAATCATTGGTTCAGATCCTACCTCCAAAACTTATTAGCAGTGTCACCATATGCATATAAGTCATTGATCTCACTGAGACAGGATTTCTTTAGTTATAAAATATTTAGACATAATACTTTTTGTAGAATATACCAATAGAGTTAAGAGTGTCAAATGAGATGCTGCATGTAAACCCTCTTGGTTCCACTTCTTACTCTCCTGATCTCTCACCCTGGTGATGCCTCTGCTGTACAACCCTTTATTCTGATTAGTCTCTGACACAAACCACCATTTAAAAAAATTTATTTTTAATAGTATTTTATTTTTCCCCAATTACATATCAAAATTTTTAGCATTATTTTTACAATATTTGAATACCAACTTTCTCTCCCCTCCCCTTTTCTGAAAATGGTAGGCAGTTTGATATAGTTTATACATATGCTATCATGTAAAATATATTTCTGTATTAGTCTCAGGTTTATAAGAGGCAGATTAAAAGGGGGGGAATCACATATAAGAATAAATTAATTGAAAAAATATGCTTTAATCTGTATTCAGAGTCCATCAGTTATCGGGATGTGGAAAGCATTTTCCTTCTCAAGTCTTTTGTTCTTGTCTTGGATCATTGTGTTGCTGAAAAGAACCTTTCAAAGTTGATCATTACTCAGTGTTACATTATTTTCTAGTTCTGCTCATTTCACTTTGCATCAGTTCATATGAGTCCATGTTTTTCTGAAATCTTGCCTTTTTCATAATTTCTTATTACACAAGAGCATTCCATGATATTCATATGCCATGCTTGTTCAGCCATTCCTCAGTTGATGGGTATTCCCTCAATTTTCAACATTTTACCATCACAAGAAGGGCTACTATAAATATTTTTGCACATATAGATCCTTCTTCCTTTTTACCCACCAGGTTATAGTCGTTCTGGACAAACCATCATTTAGGAAATGCCAGGACATATTCCTTTCAACCTTGGCTGTCTTCAGGCTCTGGAATTTTCCATTCTCCAGCCTCCTTGGTTTCCCTTATGAACCCTTCATATCCCCCCCCACCCCCATTTTCCAAGTCCCTTTTATTTATTGACTTCTTCCTTTAGATTAGAATATAATTTTCTTGAGGGACTGTCTTTTTTGCTTGAATGTGTATATCCAGTGCTTAGCAGAATGACTAGCACATAGAAAGGACTTAAATGTCCTTTTTATCTGTTTCTCTTCATAAATTTTAAAGCACTATATAAATGTTTGCTATTATTACTATGTGGGCCAATATATTGGCATTTTTCCTCATGTAGATTAAATTTATTATGGAGGGACCATCACCAATATCACCAGATTAACTTGATTGAGCATCTTTGAGAAGTAGTAGATACAGTGGGGATATATACATACATACATATATATTAATATTAAATTATAAAATATATTTTAAATTAAATATACTTCTGAAATTTTCAAATAGGAAAAACAAACCAGATGAACATGAATACTGTATACATTTGCATATATCAGATGAGCTCATTATTGTAAAGAGCTTAGCGTAGTGCCTGGAACATAGTAAACACTCTATAAATATTAGTGATCATTTTTATATAACACATTCATAAGTAACTATTTATCTTTTTTTTAAGGTTTTTGCAAGGCAAATGGGGTTAAGTGGCTTGCCCAAGGCCACACAGCTAGGTAATTATTAGGTGTCTGAGACTGGATTTGAACCCAGGTACTCCTGACTCCAGGGCTGGTGCTTTATCCACTGCCCTAGCCACCCCAGTAACTATTTATCTTGAGAGAAAGTCTGATATTACTTGAGATGAACTTAAGGTTAATTGGAGGATGTCATCCTAATGCTGTAGAGGTACAGATTCTGTTCTCTTTCTTGGTAGTCCTTAACCTTTTACATTTTTTTTTTTATTTTGAGGGGAATATACTCTAGTGTGGGTACATATTGATTGTGTAAAAAGAAAAATGTACCATTTTATTTTTTTTTAAAGAAAGACTTCCCAGAAGATATAGGTCATGAACTGAGACTGAAATTAGACAAAGTATGCTTTTTCATAAATTTTGGAAGGAGAGAGCAATTTGAACATTTCAATAACATCGCTGCAACTGATTGAAATCATCTTCAGTAGCTCACTTAGCTGTTGTTTTCCTTTGAAGCCTATATTGAATAAGTGCTCTAGGGTAGCTTTCTAATGGTGTAGCTGTGTGTGGGAGTGATAAAGGGGGGCTGAAGTGAAGAAGACCTTTTTTAAAGAGTGGTCATATATGACATGTCTTGAAGGAGAAACCAGCTCTCAGGGCATTCAGTCCCTAGGAACTGGCCAAGATAAAGAAGGACCAAATTGATTGTTGAGTTGTATTCTCAGTTTCACAGTGAATAAAAATGTGGACCTACATCCTTTAATTACTTCATAATCTTTGGAGTTACCAGTAATTCTGATGGGTAAGGGTTTATCTGAAGTCATCATATGGTCCCAATTTGTAGAGGTATCCTGATTTTCATTGGTAATTTTTTTTTAAAGATTTTATTTATTTTGAGTTTTACAATTTTCCCCCAATCTTACTTCCCTCCTTCCACCCCCCCCCCACAGAAGGCGATTTGCCAGTCTTTACATTATTTTCATGGTATACATTGATCCAAATTGAATGTGATGAGAGAGAAATCATATCCTTAATGAAGAAACATAAAGTATAAGAGATACCAAGATCAGACTATGAGATAACAGTTTTTTTTCCTAAATTAAAGGTAATAGTCCTTGGTCTTTGTTCAAACTTCACAGTTCTTTCTCTGGATACAGATGGTTTTCTCCATTGCAGATAGCCCCAGATTGTCCCTGATTGTTTGCACTGATGGAATGTACAAGCCCATCAAGGTTGCTCATCACCCTCATGGGTAAATATTGTTGAGTTATTAACTAGATTTAGTTGTAATTCCATTTCTATCCAGAACAAAAGTCATCATTAGTAGTCATCATGAGTAGTCCTCCAAGGGAACTGTCAAGAGACAAGATGGGGAAGTAGAACTTTGTCTGAGGGGCCTTGAATGTTGTTTTCTGAGGGAACTCCAATAATTGCTTTGGTTCCTTTTCCTTATAATCAGTTGTGGGAAGGAAGCAATATGGGTATTTTCCTTTGTCTTCATCTTTATTTGTTTTTTTTTTCCTTCCTAATGGTCTAGAACCTTAAAAGCATGAGACATTCTCACATTTTCTGCTCATTACCCTAGTGTTCTGATAATGCTTTAGAGATCCAAAACTGGTCCAGTTGTGCCTGCCCTTGTTGGAGCTGTCCAGGTCTGACCAATAGTTATTGACAACCTGAGAGCCTCTCATCCCTGAAACTGCTCTTGAGGTCTTTGGCTTGAATCAAGTGGCCCTTGTTATGGCCCCATATAGAGTTCAGAATGTCACTTTTCAGTTTGTCCACATGTGTAAATATATGTTTCTGTAGATATAAAAATTGAGAGAGTCTGTTAGTCACTTTTTTTTTCTATACCCCTTTTCATGGAGCAGGCTAATGAGATGCATGTCATTAAAGGTCTGATGTTTTGTGGAATGGGAGTCTTTTAAACTGGATGTGCCTGGCTTAGTCATGGCAAATATTTACCAAAAAAAAAAAATAGGGACATACCATATAAAATTAGAGTTCTGAAAATAGTACTGAGAGAGGGAGAACCAAAAAAACCCGGGACAGAAAATACAGCCCAGACTGTTCAGGAGAGAAGGAAAAAGAGATAAAATGAGAGAAACCTCGGCAATAAAAACAGCATCTTGGTAAACAGACTATAAAAAAAATTGTGACCTGCTTTCTGGCAGCCCTGGCGGCTGTTGAGCAGGCGAAGGTGGCGGAGCCGGCGTCTGTGTGGACATGCGGTGCCCAGGGCGCACGGCTCCCCCGGCTGCGTAGGGCGTTAAATTTAGCCACATAATGATGGGCCTGAAGAGCAGCCTCTTGTTGACCACATAGTAATTACTGCCTCGCTCTATGAATTTTATTTTGCTTATTTTGTTTCCTTCTCCTCTGGCACGAAGGCATCCTGGGGAGGGGGAAGTCCCACTCCCATAACCCTCCCTCATAAGCAAACCACAGTCTTTGAGGGGGCTTGAAGCTTTAGACCATGAGGGGGAGAGTTGGGTTTTCTGGTTGATCAGGGAAAGGAAAAAGGCTCATGGTGCCCAACATCCTCAGTTTATCATTGGGAAAGGCCCATGTGGGACTTGCAATACCTCCTACTCACAGCTACTGGAGAAAATGACTGTCCTCAAGACTTTGGTCTACATATGACTCTTAAGAAACTGGGCCTTCTTAACGTTCACAGAGCTAGGCTTCTGGGTATTGTTAGGTATTTTTTTTTTATTCTTTAAGTGGCTTAACTCTAAAGTTCTCTGCCTGATCATCACCTTTCTAGACTATTGAGATCTTTACAATACCATATATAACAAACTTTTACAACAGCTGGCATTTTTATAGCATTTTAAAGTTTACAAAGCACATATGATTGTTATTTCATGAACCTAGTATCATTTCTGAACTAATGATCCCTGGTACAAGTAAAGATCTGCTTCAGGTGATGTTGCTCTGTTGTGGTGACCATTTAATAATTGTACTTTCCATGGACTTTAGGCACTGAAGCCTGCCTGGACCAGGCTTTACGGCACTGCTAGGGTTGCATAGCATGATTATAATCCTATATCCCAAGTGTTCCCCCATCACTCTAAGATGCATTATTACTTCAAGAACTGGCTGTATCCAGAATCATGAGGACAGAGTAGGAAACCCTTGATCCCAGGCCAAAACCATCTGGTTGGTGTGGGAAAGGAGATGGTTGAAGGGCCATTGGAGGAGTTGTATAGGCCAGACAGGAGGGTCAAGAGGGATGAAGATCCTGAATGGTGAACTAGGCTGTCACCTGTGCCCCCATAGTGGCTCTTGAACCAAGGAAATAGTGGAAAAGGAAAAGCAAACAGGAGCTGAAGTTCAAACTTCTGGTCTGTCCCTCCTTTACCAAGACTGTCCTGTTTGTGTCTGGGGTGTGGGATGATTCCCAAGGCCAATGTGTTGGGGGAGGCCTCTTGCTGCCCTTATTTTCCCAAAACAAAGGAAGCTCCTTGCATTGCTGGAAGTCGCGTGCTTGGAGGCTGAGTTTGTTATTGCCTGATAACCCGGCCACTGGTCCCTGCCCTTCTCTTCACCCCGACAGCCTCGGGTGCAGTGGGAGCAGCTTCCGGCCCCCTCATCCCAGGCAGCAGATCCACTTTCCACCAGAATCCAGAGGGATTTTGGAAAGGGAGCGTCTTGTGGTCTTCAAACCTATTGTGCTGGAGCTATTTCAGGTAGATTCAGGGATTGGGCCCCAGTGCTGCACAGAAGTGATAGACAGGCAAGGGAATTATTAAGGAAGCTGGGGAAGCCCATGGGGAATAGTTAATTAGCCTTTCATTGCCAAGGCCTTCCAATGTGGTCTTAGCATTCAGGTCCAGAGCTGTACTAGATGACCCCAGGGGCCCTTCCAATTCTAAGAGTCTGTTAATAAACTCAAGCCTTGAGGCAGACCAGGGAGGAGGCTGTCTGGCCAAGGTGAAGGAGGGCTAGGTTTGGAGCTGCAGGACCTGGTTTTAGTCCTGCCTCTGCCATTACTACCTTGTGGGAGCTTGTGCAAGTTACTTAACTTTTTCTCAATTGGTAAAATGAGGGAGTTGTCCTTGGTCTTCCCTTTAAGATTTAGATTTGTAAGCCTATGGCTAGGGCTATTTTTTTTTTTTTTGAATTGAAGTCCTTTGTTTTTATATCACCACCATTTCACACTCCATCCTGAGATTGCTTTCTTGGTGTGGTATTGGTTACAAATCCAGATCCCAAGATTTAGGGTGTTAAGGAGTATGTTTTAAAGAGTGGTGATGGTGAGGGAAAGATATTTAATCTGTCCTGTCCTGTGCTTTAGTGAATACTCACCACATTGATCTCTACAGTCATTGTGTGAGGAGGAGAACCTGGTGTCAGAGGTCAGAAGAGCTGTTTGGGATTCAGAGGACCGATAGTAGAGATGACTTGGCTCAGAAATGTGTACCATAGGTTCTGTTTTACAGGGTTCTGTAGAGGGATTCAAGCAGAGACAGTAAGAAAATAAGAAAATGAAAAAGAGCTGATGGAAGAGTGGGTGTGGGAGTCTTACTATATATAGTTACAAAGCGTTGTTTGTTGTTGTTGTTTTCCCTGCTAGGAAGAGAGACATGAAAGAGCAGAGAAAGTCAGACAAGACTCTCTGGAAAGGAAACCAAGAATTCAAATGACTGGGCGGCCTCGTGAATATGGGATTAGGAATGCTCTGAATTCTACCTTGATGGAGAGACTGATCAAAAAGAAATGGACAGTCCCAATTTTATACTTGCATGAAGCATTCTCTTTTCTGTTTTCTAGAAACATGCTTTCCTGAGGAATAATATCAGTGTGATTGGAACCTTTGACTGAAGCAATGTGTTGCATGGCCTAAGAAATTCTGATCTGGTCTGGTCTGTGTGAGTTTATGTTTCAAGGTGGTAAAAAAAGAGAAGAGCAACTAAGGAACACTAAAGGAAAGGGGAAGGATCAGAGTGATTCAAATAGTAAGGGTAATAATAGCAGTCATTTAGAGAATATTTTATGGTTACAAAATACTTAATATACATTATCTCATTGGAGCAAATGTAGCAACTAAGGACTAGTCTCCACTTTTTTTGGTGAATCTATGAAGAAATTTCATATTTTATACTGCTTCCTTATACTCCTTGGGGTTGCTTAAGGAACAGAGGATCTCAGTGAAATGATCATAGGACCGAGCGCTGTTTCTTCCTTTTTTTTTCAGCTCCATCTAACTCAACTACTACAGTTGAGTTGTATGGGACAGAGTCCAAATAAGAAGCTCTGGGGAAAGTCCCTTGTTTCCTGGAAAAGAGAAGTGTCATTACCCCAGTCAGTGGAAAGCTGGTCTATAGGGCCAAAGTCATTTGTGAGGGTGAGCATTATGTTGGGTGAAAGAGGAGCATGACACTGTCCCTGTCACCAGCAGAGAGCAGTAAATTCTGGCCATATGGGACCCAGACACTCTTTGTCCGACTGTGTTTTCCCCGTGTCTCCTGGGGAGTGATTCAGGGCCAAGGTGACCGTGGGTTTGGAGCCCAGATGAAAGGATGCCGGGGACCACAAGACAAGGTCTCTTGTGTGGCAGCTGGCTAGAGAGATGAGTGAGTGAATGTGTGGAGGTCAGTGACGCAATTCCTGCACTGTTAAGGGTAGGAGTAGGAGAAGGTTGGCCGTGTGTCTCCTTATAAAGAGGCCCACACCACATGAAGTAATTGGTGAAGGTGATCCCACTGTGAGTCACCCAGGAAGGGACGCCGTGTGCCGGAGCCTGGAGGGAGGGACTGTGGATTTCCCTCTTGCTCCTTCTATGTTTTTATGCACAATGTGGATCGTCTTAGTCACCCAAGCTTCCATGTCTAAGGCCCATCCCCTGCCCCACAGTCTCTGGTATTTTTTGTTTGTTTGTTTTGTTTCTCATCTATCATTTTGTTCTTGATTTTCAGTCTTTTATCTCAGGTTTATACTCCAGCTTTTGGAAGACCCAAACCACACTTATGTCATTTGAGGAGGTAGCCTTGTGGCTCTTAGCCCAGTTTGGTTTTTGCTGGACTTTTGGTTTGTTTTCCCCTTCCCAGGTAGGCAACATGTACTGGTCCTGGAATTCCAAAGAGCCCTAGGGGGCCCCTGAGCCTGGGGTGTCCATCAGTTGAGGGCAGCTAGTCTGGCCTTTATTGAGGTCTGGGGCTGTATGGAGCTCTGGGGAGTGTCCCTGTAATCAGCCAGCCACCAACCCCGGACTGCCTTGTAATAAGGCTGCTCTATATTTGTTCTGTTTATATTCTCCTCTGTAATAATGCCATAGCCCTCATTGCTTTCTCCCTTTGGGGGAGATTTTCTGGGTAATAGAAAAATTTGGAATGGGAAGCATTTGAAGTCTAAGAAAATTTTGCTCAGGATGAGTCTTTTAATTGGGAAAAATGTGTGTGTGTGTGTGTGTGTGTGTGTGTGTGTGTGTGTGTGTGTGTGTGTCAGAGACAGAGACAAGAGAATTAGAGATAGAAGAGACAGAAAAAGAAACAGATTGTCATTATGGTGTTAAGAATTATGTGAGGAGTGGGTAGCACATGGGTGTGTGCTATGTGGTTGTAGTAGATATGGAATGAATTTCTGCAGGGGCAGTAACAAGTTGGGAATGTGGTTGGCGTGGATATGTGTGGGAGATCTATGAAGGTGGATAGTGCAGTGATGGAAAACCATTTTTTGAGGCAACTTCAAACTGACAAGTTTAATATTGAGAATTGAATATTTGGCCTTAGAATAGAAGACTCTTACAAACTTAGATAATGTCTTCATCTGATGGTCCCCTAGCCTCTTGTGGCCTGGGTGCCACAATGCTATTCAACTTGGTTAACTTCCATTATTTCCTTTGCTTCCTGAAATCAGATCCAGAAGAAAAATTGGAGAAAGTGTCGGCATGATACATAAGTGTTTAAACCCACTTATTCTTGTTATAGCTTAGAAAGAAAGGGATAAGACTTAGAAACGGACTTTTCCTTAACCTTATGTCCTTCATTGTGGACTCTCAAACTAATTGACCTGGCATGGTGAGTTCTAGGAGTTATTGCCAAACATAAGTTTAGTACTCTTAATTCACCTCCCTTCCCCCTCTCTCCCCTTCCCCTTGTGGTGCACCCCCTTCCCCCAACTGATTCTATAAATACTTTATTATATGGCACCAGTAAAACTTCAAGTATTTCTTTTTATTAGTGCTACATAATATGGTAATTGTGTGACAGAGCAGGGCTCCTGTGAACAGCCTCCACCCTTTTCCTAGGTGTGGCTTCTCACCACCAAAGCTTGGGCTGGGCCCACAGACCCCTCTGTTCCTCTTCAGGGATGCTGCTAACTTGTAGGAGGGGGCTGGGCTCATTCCTTAGTGCTGAAGGAGTCCTGGCCCTTGAATGCAGCCAAGTTTGTAGGAAAAGATGCTTTTCCCGATGGCTTTGTGAAGCTATCTTTTGCTTCCTAGCATCATGCCAGATTATTACTAATCATTGTATGGGGACACGTAAGCTGTTCTTTCCTTTGAATATGGCCCTCACATAGCAAAGGAATAGGTTTTGAACTTAGACCCAGGGCAGTGGTGCAGAGATTCCTTAGACCTGGCCTGGCATGAGGAAGTATTTGATCATAGAATTTGTCTGCTTTTCTTGATTAAAAACCATTCTTTCTAATTTTTCTAGAACTCATATTCTGTGATAACAATAAAGTCTCATCTCCATCTCTCTTCCATCTTATTCTTAGAAGAGCCTTATGGTCAAGTCTATGACTGGCTCCTGCATCAGTTCAGACTTCTACTTGGCATGGGTCTGGTAATAGAGGCCATGGCTTGGTCTGTCTTACAGTTACTTGTCTGGTACACAAAGTGCGCATATTTTGGTTAGTCCTTCTCTTACTTGGGGGTCTCCCTAGCTCCCATGGAGTTTTGGGATTTTTTGGCTTTTACTTTTGCAAGGCAATAGGGTTGAGTGATTTGTCTAAGGTCACACAACTGGATAATTAAGTGTCTGAGGTCGAATTTGAACTCAGGTCCTCCTGATTCTAAGGTCATTACTCTATCCACTGTGCTACCTAGCTGCCCCTCCCCATGGAGTTTTAATTCCCATCTCTTTGCAGATGACTCCCAGGTCCTAGTCCTGGTCCTCACTCCTGTCCTCCATCACCAACTGCCTATTCAACATTTCAGATGGCTGTCTAAGAGACACCTCATACTCTGGAAGTTCCAAACAGAACTCATTATCTTCTTTCTTAAGCCCATCAACTCCTTCTTTGAGCTTCCATTTTCTACAACTGTGCTTTCAAACTCCCAGGCTTGTAGCCTTAGTGTTATCTTTAACTGCTTCCTTTCTCTCCCTTCATAGGGCCATTCAGTTGTCAGATCTGATCATTGCTTCCTTTATCATGACTCTTGAATTCATTCCCTTTCCTCCACTCAGATGACTTATAGCCTAGCCATTAGCACCCCTCTCTGGACTATAGTGTCAACTTCCTAATAGTCTCCTCACCTTAAATTTCTCCCTTCTCCATATGGCTGCCAAAATGATTTTATGCTCTCTGGGATAAACGGTATCATTCTCTTACTTATTAAACTGGAAGAGCTCCCTAGAATCTCCCTAGAATTACTCTAGAATCAAAAATAAGCTTTATTTCTTCCCATTCTGTCCCAGTGTACCTTCTCAGTCTTAACTGTTACTCCTCTTCCCTCAGCCTAATCCTAAACCAGCCAAGTTGGTCTTCCTTGGCTCCCAACCAAATTAGCCTTTCCTATTGTTCCTCCATTTCAGTTCTGTGTGTGTGTGTGTATGTGTGTGTGTGTGTGTATACGCATACATATGTGCACTAAAGTCAATATGGGGAGTATAAGAGCACCTTTCTCCCAGAGTTATTGTGAGAATCAAAAGAGATCATATTTGTGAAGTACCTTATAAATGCTCATTCTTATTCACTATTGTTACATTGTCCCTCCTAAAAGAATATAAGCTCCTTGAGGGCAGGCACTCTCTCATTTTTGTCTTTAGAGCTACATTGCCCAGCACAGGTGATTGATGTTTTTCATTCATTCATTCATAGATACAAGGGTGATTAGTCTCTTGCTATTTACTTATTGATATGATAAAGATGTTGCTTTGAATCTTACCAGCTGCAGAAAAAAGTAAGTTGTTTTACTTTTTAGACCCTGAATATCAATAGGGAAGGGAACTGGGAACCATTGCCTAAATAGTGGTTCACAGAAAACTACCCTCCTGAGGGTGGTGGGAGTAGACTTGTACAGAGTCATTTCCTAGCTGCCCTTGTGCCTAACAACTCAGCTTCTGCATGGGAGCTAAAACCCAGCCTGGACCCTGCTGTCCATTCTTCAGTCCTTTTGTGGATGCTTGGGTATCATATCTTTCCACCCTTTGGACTTGGCCAAGGTTAATATTAGGCCAGGCTGGGCTGATGTTCCTGAAAGCCACAGGGTGTTGTTAATATTTATGTGGCCACAGAGGCTCATCAATATTCATGAGACCTCTGCATCCTTCCTTCAGGACTCTAGTCTAGAAAAATTAGTTATGATTAGAACTTCTGGGGCTGATATAATGACTAGTGTTAACCTGTTTACAATAAAATGAGGGATTGTTAGATACTCTGAGATGGTGAGGGTATCCCTTCTACATGGGGTTGTTGGAGTTACTCACAGAAGGCTTCTTAGAGAAAATAATTTTTAAAATTAAATTCATGATGGAAGTGAAGGAAACAGACTATATCAGGTCCTAGGGATAGCTTAAGAGAATTCAAGGCAGAAGATGAAGGGTCTTACAAGAAGAATCTCATACATTTTCCTAGCAGGAGGAAGACGTATGGCTAGGGTTAGGGACAAAGTTCCTAGGTGACTTTTAGTGAGAGGAACAATCTAAGAAAATTAAGGTAGCATCATTTTCAGCTTTCCCATGACTTCTCCCTTAGGGAATTTTTCCTGTTCCTTTAGACAGTGTGTGTGTGTGTGTGTGTGTGTGTGTGTGTGTATTTTAACAAATCAAAAGCTTGGTTTCAAAGAGGGCACAATTGTGATATAGCCTTTAGTTTGAATGTTTAAGTGAAACTAGTGAGGGAGGGGAGCAGGGAACATGAGAATTTGGAGATGAAAGTAAAATTGAATTTTAAAAAAAGTGAAACTTCACATGGGTACATTTTGAAACCCTCCTGGTTTATTCAATATCACTGTTACCTTAGCATTTTGGTCCCTGTGAATTCACATCCCCTGCCTGACCCATAGCCTTTTTAGTTACATCTAGCTATAAACTCTCCTTTTCTTCTCAGGGCTTTTGACTCTCAATTTCCTCCCTTTTTAGGGGGTCAGGAATGAGAGGGCATGTAGGGAATACTCCACTGATGTGGATCTGCAACTCATAAGAGCATATGAGAATTGATTTAGAACTGGAAGGCACCTCAGAGTCCATCTAGGGTAACCCTCTCATTTTACAGATGAGTGTAACTTGCCCACGCTTACCCAAGTAATATGTAGCAGAGCTTGCTCCCAACCCAGAACACTCTCCATGGTACCATGGCACTTCTCTGCATGAAATACTCAGACTTAGAGAGGTTGTATGACTTATCCTTCACCACATAGCTAGTGTGTTATCAGAGACAGGACCAAAATCCAGGTTTTCCACTTTTGTTACCTCTTGTTCTCCTCTCATTTGCAATATTCTTTCATATGTATCTGATATCACCTTACTAGATTGTAGACACCTTAAACTCTGTTACCAGATGAGTCATTTGTATCTCTTCTCTCCTTTATTAGCAACAGTAGCATAATGGATGATTGAATGAATGAGTGAATGAAAATGAAATCTTCATTTTCAGAGGACAGCAATGGTAATGGGGTAGGTAATCCCACCAGTGGGAAGAAACTATAGGAAATGGGATTACTTAACTAAATAACCAACAGTTATAAAGCACTATGTGTAAGACACTTGAAAGATGAAATGCAGAGCAGGAAAAAGATGAAGTATGCTTACAATAAAACTTTATGCATTAAATAATTTAACTAAGCAATCAGCTTTCCATTTTGAGATAGTTTGAACTAGGGGGGGCGGATAGAGCCTAAATGACAGGATACTGTCAGGATCCAGCTGAACACTCCAAATAACTTTAAAATAATGCCTCAAATTAAATTTTGGAGTGAAAGAGCCAATAAAAGATCATAGGGAAACCATTTTTTCAGTCAAAGAAAGAGTAGGAGGTCACAAGACGGGTCTGTAACACTTGGTTTCCACAAGAGCACTAGCAATGGTTCTTAGAGTTGCTATCAATAGCAGCCCAGTAGCTTCACGAGCCCAGAGACAGGAAGGAGAGCACTTTTTGCTGGTACTGGGTGTAGCTAACACTGATTGACAACTCAGTTGCCAAAAAGCAGCATGGGGTCACAGTTCCAGAGTGGAGCGCTTGGAATGAATTCCATGATCAAGAGGAACACTAGCTAGTATTTGTGAGTGTAGGGAAGTAGGAACCCTTCCTCAGTAAAGACCAGAGTACAAATCAGAAGAGCAGTGACCATACCTTCCTTAGAATAACAGCACCATGGAAGCATTGAAAACTTGCAGAACTAGCTTTGAAAATAGCAGCATGAAAAAACCCAGTACCTCCCCACTCAACTCTAACATAAAGTTAAAAGTCAAGAAACAGACTGAAAAAATGAGCAAGCTAATAAAAAAGAAATTGAACATAAAAAAATTATTATGGTGGCAGGGAAGACCAAGACAAAAAATTTAGGCGATGATACCAATATGAAAATAGTCACAAGCAAAACCTCCATGAAAAATGCTAATTGGGTCCCAGGCCAATAAGAATTCCTGGAAGGGTTAAAGAAAGAGGTAAGACTGGAAGAGAAAAAAAATGAGAAAAGAAATGGAAATTATGAAAAGATAATTAACAGCTTGATCCAAAGAGGCACTGAAGAAAGTAAGACCTTAAAGTAAAACAGAATTGGCTTAATGGTAAAAGTTGCATAGAAATTCACTGAAGGAAAAAAAACTACATTAAAAGCAGAATAGGCCAAAGGATGCATAAAAATTAATTGAAGACAAGAACTCCATAAAAAACAGAATTATCCAAATGAAAAAGGGAGGTACAAACACTAGAGAAAATAACTCCTTAAAAATTAGAATTGGCAAGTAGAAACTAATGAAACTTTAAGAAATAATAAAGTCAAAAGAATGACTTGCTCAATGAGAGATAGTTTAAGAATTATTGAACTGCCTGAAAGTCATAAAAAAAAGAACCTGCACATCAATTTTTTCAAGAAACTTTAAAGAAAAACTTGTCTTGATGTCTTTAATCCAAAGGATAAAATAGAAGATGAAAGAATCTACTGATCACTTTCTGAAAGATCCCAAAATGAAAACTCTCAGGAATATTATAGCCTAATTCCTTCAAGTAACCAGAAAGAAACACTTCAGATATCCTAGAGCCATAGTCAGGATCATACAATATTTGATAGCTTCTACATTAAAGGAATGAGGGACTTGGAATATGATGTTCCAAAACACAGAGGAGCTACAATTACGACCAAAAAATAATCTATTCAGCAAAACTGTATAATCCTTCAGGGGTTAAAAATACATGTATTTAATGAAATTGTGGACTTCCAAGCATTCCTAATGAAAAAGGCCATAACTGAATAGAAAATTTTACATTCACATTCAAACAGAAGACTCAAGGGGAGAATTAAAAGACAAATATGAAAGAGTAATGAGGAACTCAATAAAGTTAAATTATTTATATTTCTATATGTGTAACTCCTAAGAATTATTATTACAGGACAGTTAGGAGGAGTCTGAATAAACAGAGGACATGAATGTTATGTTAGTTGTTTATACTAGCATGATCTTGGGAAAAAATGGGGAAAGAGGAATGCCCTGGGAGATAGGGGAAGGAAGAGGTAGGATGTGAAAAATTTTCTCAACTAAAAGAAATACACAAGCAAGAGCTTATATAGTAGAGGGGAGAAGGGGGAGAAGAGCAATACTTCAACCTCACTTTCCTCAGAATTGGTTCAAAGAGGAAAGGGAAAAAATACACACACACACACACACACACACACACACACACATATATATGTATGTGTGCATATGTATATATATGTACATGTGTATATACACATATGTACAAACACATTCAGATGAGTATAGAAATCTGCCTTACCTAATAGGGAAATGGAAGGGGAAAGGGAAGAGAATAAAAGATATGGGAGGGGGGGTGGAAATGATAAAATGGAGGACAAATTTAAGGGAGGTAGAGTTCACAAATAAAACACTTTTGAGTAGGGACAGGATAAAAAGAAAGAGAACAAAATAGGATGAAGGGAAATAACAGTGAATAATCATAACTGTAAACATGAATGAAATCAGTTCACCCATAAAAACAGAAGCAGATCACAGAATGGATTAGAAACCAGAATCCAATGCCCAATTACACATGTGAAGTCATACAAGACATATTCCCATATTAGCCATATTAGCAAGTATATCTTAAGTGTATCTGCTGTTCTCCAGGTACTGTGCTAGGCTCTAGAAATACAAGGACAAAAATGAAACATCACTATTAGTAAGGTAATATTTCTTATTAAATAACCTAGCTCAAACATTAAACCTCCATACCCCCATTTTGCAGATTTGGAAACTGTCCCTTAACTTTAAATGTCTTACTCAAGGTTATATGTCTGATAAGTGGAAGAACTAGTATTTGATACAGTTGCTTTAATTCAATGCTCTTTCTACTCTGAGGCCTCTCTAGTCTATGTATAAATAAGGACTTAGTAGATTCTTGGTATAATGGTAATAATAAATTATACTAATTTGGAAAGAAAGAAATCTGAATCCAAAAATTTGTTATGTACTAGAAATAAAGACATAAACAAATACAAAGTTAAAATAAAGGACTGAAATAGAATCTATTATGAAAATGGGAGAGGTAGCTATCATGATCTCAGAAAAAGCAAAAAGCAAAAATAGATCTGATTAACAGAAATCAGGGAAACTACATTTTGCCAAAAGGTACCATGGACAATGAAGTAATTCTAAAAGTTTTATAGCAAGTTTCTCTGTTAAAGGCCTCATTTCTCAAATATATACTGTCAAATTTACAAAAATAAAATCATTGCCTGACTGATAGTCAAAGGATATGAACTGGCAGTTTTCAAAAGAAGAAATCAAAGCTATGTATAGTCATAAAAAATTTCAAAGTCACTCTTGATTAGATAAAGGCAGATTAAAACACCACCAAGATGTCACCTCAATCTCTCAAATTACAAATATTGAAGGAGATAAAGGGATTGTTGGTGGGGTAGTGAAGTGATCCAGCCATTCTGGAGGAACAATTTGAAACTGCCATTTGTTCCAGCAATACCACTACTAGATCTGTGCCCCAAAGAGAACAAAGAAAAAGGAAAAGGAGCCACAAGTACAAAAAATATTTATAGCAACTCTTTTTGTATTGGCAAAGAATTAGGAATTGAGAGGATGCCCATCAGTTGGGGAGAAGAAATTGTGACATATGGCTGTGATGGAGTGAGTACTGAGGAGAATGGTTTTAGAAAACCATGACAGGACTAGGAGAAGAACTGGGAGATCATTGTACACAGTAATAGCAATGTTGTAAGAAGATCAACTGTGAAAGACTTGGCTATCTGATCAATACAATGATCCAAGACAATTCCAAAGGATTCATGATGTAAAAATACTAACCATTTACAGAGAGAGAACTGATGAACTCTTGAGTTCAAATTTAAATATAAATATTTTGTTTTTTGATTATTTTTGCATGTGCTATGGCTAATATGGGAATATGTTTTACATTATTTCACATGTTCAATTGATATATTGTTTTCCTTCTTAGTGGATAAAGGAAGGATAGGGAGGGAAGGAGAGAATCTGGGACTCAATTTTAAAAGAAAAAAATGCTTAAAAATAATAAATTAAAACAAATAGGCAGGAAGGGATTGGGTGAGGTAGAACTTTCTGCCTGATAGACTCACCTGTAAGAAGTTAGACCAGCTCATCAGTAAGGATTTATTTAAAATTATCTCAATATTTGGTTGCCTGGAGAAGTTCCTCAGTATTGTACATCAATTTCATGATGACGTGCTTGCCCGGGTTCTGGATAGTAGATGAAGCTCTCAAGATTTCCTGGTCACCAGTGGAGTCAAACAAGGATGTGACCTTGCTCCCAGGCTTTTTAGCATGATGCTCTCAGTCATATTATCAGACACCTTCACTGAAGATGAGCTCTGCACAATGATCAGCTTCTGCACTGGTGGTAAATTCTTCAATTGGAAAAGACTACAAGCCAAGACCAAACTGAAGGGACTGTTGGTGAGTTATCTTGTGTTTGTGGATTGATTGTGTCCTCAGTGCAGTCTCTGAAGCTGAGCTGCTTGTGCTAATTTTGGTTTAACAATTAACACCAAGAAAACACAAGTGCTCTATCAGCCAGCACCACACTATCCATGTCCTCTCCAAGGAGGTCCACATTGACAATGAGATTGACAAGGGGACACACATTGCTAGAGCTAGCTCAGTATTTGGAAGACTCCGGAAGAAAGTGTGGGAGAGAATAGATAATACACTGACTATCAAACCAAGCGTCTACAGAGCCATTGTGCTGACCTTAATGTCTGTGAAACCTGGACAGACAGTCTGCCAGCACCAGGAAACTGAATTGCTTCCATTTAAATTGTCTTAGGAAGATTCTGAAGATCACTAAACTGCCAAATATTCAAACATTACTACAAAGAGAACAGTTATGTTGGGCTGTCTACTTCATTCGAAGGCTAAATGTATGCTTGCCAAAGCCTTTTATGGAGAATTCACACAGGGCAAGTGCTCACAAGGGGGTCAAGATGAAGTGATAGTGAGACACCCTGAAGGTCTCTGAAGAACTTTAGAATTGATTGTATAGCATGGGAGACACTGGCACAGTACCACCCAGCATGGCGTGCCCTCATCAGAGGGGATGCTGAGCTCTATGAGGAAGGCAGACTTGAAGCAGCTCAAAGGAAACATGACATCCATAAGTTTAGAGTACCCATTCCGGGTGTTCAAATGGACTATTTGGGCCCCCGACCCTTTGGTAGAGCATTTCAAGCTCGTATTGGTCTGATCAGCAACAGTTTGATACCCTGTAATTTGTCTCAAACAGTAATGAGGGACAAGAACCAACCAACCAACCAAACTCTATTTCAGCTTTAAAATTTCATGATTCAATGATAATTGTAACTTGTTGCTTAGAGAAGGTTGAGGGTCTTTTCAATACCTTTGAAATTCTCTCCTCTTGCTTTTCATTTCCCCAAGACTAAATGGACTGTTGGTACTGCCTATAAGAAGGGCAGTGGCTTGATCTTGGGGGGTGCTTACCAGCTCTGCAATTCTGAGATCCACCTTCTGACCGATTGGAAGCTTGCCCTTTTATAAGGAGACACTGAATAAGGAACAAATGAAAAAAATCGTCAGTGTGTGCACTTTGCACTGCAGATGCAAACAGAAAAGTCAGACAGTCAATGCATAGAAGGCGCTTTTGCTCCCATGGTCCTTGGGGTACAGCAGGGAGGCCCCCTTCAGGTTGCTTTCATTCATGAAAACCATGTCGTCCTCTGGTGTTGCCAGGACCTGTACTGCTGAGGCAGCCCCAGTTGTGGTGCTTGGGGAAGCAGTTGCCAGGACATATCTCTACAAGATGGCAGGGATGGCCAACATTGATCATTCAGTCAACAAGCATTTATTAAGCACCTGTTGTTACGTGGCAATATAAGCACAAGGAATGAGATAGTCCCTCCAGTCGAGGTGCTTCGGTCCTCTAGATGTACAAGTCAACAGAGTAAACAGAGGGAATAATAAGTGCAAGCTAACTCAGAGGAGTTCCATGGAGGGCAGATTCGGAGGTTTTGTCTCCTAAAAGATGGAAGAAGGAAGGACTGGATTCCAGGACGCAGAATCCCTGAATAAGTAGGGCAGGGAGGGAGGCTAGAGGAGAAGCTTCTCATGTCCTCTTGAACAGTCGGGAGTCCCTTCTGTGCACCAGCCTCTAAGCTCTGTCCCCACTAGACTTGTGTCTGATGGTGGCTGCGGAGTGAGCAGGAGAAGGCAATGTCAGGGTCAAATACTTAAAAGAGTGGCTCAATGGGCTTGACAGAAACAGGAAAGTCTACAAAAGAGGCAGGTTTAAGAGGAAAGTAAAAAGGGGGGTTCTGGATAGTTGAGTGTGAGAGGCCTTTGGGAGGCCTACTTGGAAATGTTCATTCAGCAGTCAGTCTGCAAGCACTTATTAAAGGTCAGGCCCTCTGGAGATGCATCCAGAATGCTGAATCCTGGAGCACAAAGAGTTGATAACTAACATCAGAAAGAGTTTCAGCCTAACTACTAATAGATAGAGAGTAGACTGCCACAAGCTAATCTGGGAGCTGGGGACCAGGAAAGGCAGATAGATGGCCAGGGCAAAGGCTTGGAGAAGCAGAGAAAGCTGGTCTGGCTAAATCCAGAGTGCAGGAGGGAAGTAGTGCCCAATTGTGTGGGGGGTGGGGGGGGCTTTACAAACAGTGCAGACTGAGTTTGATCTTAGAGATCTTAGGAAGCCCTTGGAGCTGATGGATAAGGAGTCAAACAATCAGATCTGTGGGGAAGGAAAATGACCTGGGCAACAGTGTCATATGGGAGCAAAATGGTGAGATGCTTAGGGTAGGAAGACCCATCAGGGAACTGGTCTCAGTCACCTAGGTGAGAGATGCTGAGGGCCATCTGACAAATGTCCAGAAAGGGCCAAGTGGGAGAGAAGGAAGAAATGGTAAAAATCTGATCACCAATTAGCTAGGCAGAGTGGGGAGAAGGAGCTCTATAGGTGAGATCATGCTGAGTTAGACACTGGATGGATGGCAGCTCCTGTGACAGAAATAGGGAAGTTTAGAAAAAAGGAAGGTTTTTATTTTTATTTTGGTTGGTTATGGGTTTTTTTGGGGGGAGGAAGAAGATAATGAATTCAATTTTGGACATATGGAGTTTAAGATATCTCTGAGATGTTCTGTCCGAATGTCCAACAGACAATTGGTGATAAAGGACTGATGTACTGGGAGAGTCCTAGATACATAGATCTAAGAACTCGGCTTACAGATATTGATTGACCCTCTGGAGCTAAAAAAACAACACTTGGGGCAATGCTTGTGAACCACTTATGTGGTCCTTGGCAGGTAGAAGAATAGTAACATTCCCAGCTTTCTGTTAAGGGACCCCAGATTACAAATGTGTACAGATGCTGCACTTAATGGATTTGATTTGTGATTTCTGAAGTTGGATTCAGGGATAAATTCATAGTTAGGAAAATTCATTTATGTTTCTTTAGATGAACCATCCTTTTAATCTTTGCCTCTAATTTCCCTTTTCTATAGTCTTCCTTTCTCAATCTTTTATCTTTCTTTCCACATTACAAAATATACTGTGTTCTTGTCCTGTTTCCTAAATGAGTACTGATTGTTCATTAGAATGGATAAGAAACATCCAGCTAATCCTAGGGGATCAGGTTAATGCTATTCATGTAATGGGGAGGATGAGTGAACTCACTGCCTAGTGATCTATTCACTGTCAGAGTTGTACCCAGAATGAGGGAGGAGCATTTTTCCTTCCTATGTCTCAGGGTGATAGAGTTAAATGAGGCTTCTTTCCGTAGCACAAGTAGGGGACTTGACTTTTATTTTAAGTGGGTCAGGTCATCTGTGTACATAAACAGAATTTCTACTTAATATCAAGAAAAATACATCTAGTTCAGAAATGCTGTTAAAAGTTTGCAAATTAAGGAAAGGCTTTTTAAAAAATTTATAAACAAATCCTACATCTCCTATGTCAATAACCTAGAAGGAAAACAGATGTAAGACAAAAAAGCAAAACCTATTGATTAGGTTTTGGTTGAAGAACAGAGGGTTTCTGGAACAACTGTCTCACACAGTGCAGTGGGATTTCCACAGTGTGTGAACTCTTTTTTTGAAACTACCTCTCCTTGGAGAGGAAGGGTAGTAGAGTAGAAAGAGTACTAATCTGGACATCAAATCCTAGCTTTGTTACTTACTGCTATTATGACCTTTTGAAAACCTGTTTGCTTTGCTAGACTTCCATGTCCTCCTCTGTTAAATAAGGGAGTGGATCGAGATAAATCTCTGAATCTCTGCCTTTCAACTTTGTTCTCTAATGGTGTGGGCTACAGTTCACGAGCGTGGTCCCCTCCTCTGTGAGGAGAGGGCAGCAGGTGGCGCCAGAGCATCACTCTCCCCAGAGCCATGATTGAGCCGCTAGGCTGGGAGCCTTGACCAAGGGGAGTGGGCACCCCTTCAGGATCCCTATTTTGTGTTCTTCAAAGCATAGATGGCTCTGGAGGGGAGAGGAGAGTTTCAGGGAAGCCAGGACCCCGGAGCCCCGACATGGTGTCCAACTTTCAGTGGCCTAAGGGTCTAGACTTCTTCTACCCCCCCCTTATGATGCTCTATCTCTTGGGGTTCATTATGTCTTGGGACTGACATACTGAGCTACCCAGTCCTTGTCCTATCTTGTCTTTGAAGCATTTGCTTTGATGCTTAAAGGGGGATAGAATTAAAGAGCTTTTCTGTTTTCTCTGGGCCAAAATAGATACAGAAATTAATCTGGATTGGAAGAGAGAAGTTGGTATAGTTATATGTGATCTAGTAGCTGTTTGTGGGGCAAAGGAGGATTTTTAGTAGCAGCGGTGGTGGTAGGGATGGTGGTGATGGTTTAGAGAGTACTTTTCTTACATTAACCCTGACTCTGCCTCTTCTTACCTAGCTTTTAGATTTTTGGAGAAGATAATTCCCCCAGTGCCTCTGTTTACTTAGATATAAAATGAGAGAGTTGGCATCAGACCCTTTTAGTTCTCTGATTCCCATGAGGTAAGTAGTCCAAGTGTTATCTCCATTTCACAGGTGAAGAAAATGAGGTTCATCCAAAGTAAATGATTCACCAGTCACACAGCTGATAAGGGACAGAGCTAGGCCACAAAAACATTCTCCTGACTCTTGGGCAAGTGATTTTTCTCCTTGGACACACTGCCTTTCTAGTAACCTTATGGGAGGGTGATGGGAAGGGCACGATGTGACTTAAAGACCCATCCTGCCCGTAGAGCTAGCTGGGTGCTCAATTCTTGAATGCTCCAGGAGACCCTCTTCCACCTCTGGTTTGGCTCTCATTGCCTGGCCCCTAGCTCTCACCATCTTTCCTACCATTGTCCCTACCCCCTCACCTCCCCACCCCCTCAGTAAACCCGACGGGCTGTCTCCAAGTCTCATTCCTCTGGCTGGTTCCCTGGCCTCCCCCTGTCCCTGGGGCAGGTTTACAGGGCTGGGCGGGGCTGTCCGGCTAAATCCCCTGCGGCCCCTTCAGTTCCTGGTTCTATATATATCCCTGTCCTTCTCTGCACGGGGTTTGATATGGGCTTTATGGGCATTTCCATCCGCTTTACAGACATAGCCATCACAGAGGCGTGTTTCACCCGAGAAACCTCAGAGGAGCCGGGCCTGTAGCGGCCCCGTCTGGCCTCTTGAATCAAGGCTCTCTTCTCTCCTGGCCCTTCATGGCTCCCTCCCCCACTGAGCAGCAGAGCCCTGGGGAGCCCTCGGTCTGAATGACTGAGGATGTTGGACCCCCAGGGGTGAGGGCAGCAGTTTTGCAAAGCTCTTTTCCTTACCAGATCAATCTCTTCCCAATATTCCTGCATCCTTCTACCTTTGCTCCCATTCTGGGGATATTTGGGTTCTTTCTAAAAACAGTAAGTGCCCCTTTGGATACTAGAAGGCTTGGGTCAAATGAAGAGGAGACACAGAAGTCATTGGAGATAGGAACAAACAGGAATTCTGGCTACAGGTCATACACTGAGATCAAATCAGAGAAGAGAGTCTTGGCTGGAATATAAGAGAATATTTATATAATAATAAAACATAACATACTACAATTATAAACTTGCTGAATTAGGAAAGTAGAATAAGTCAGTTTTCCTTTTTAAGCTTCAGTTTCCCCATCTGTTAAATGGAATAGTTTGATAGAAGATCTCTAAGATTCTAAATCCTGTGGTCCTATGAGAAAACCTTGTTCTATCTTTTTTTGACTCTTATGTGGCTTTCCTATATTTCTCCTGTGAGTGCCCATTATCCTTTCCAGAGCCAGAGTGGCCTGACCCTTGGAACCTGGGAATTTTCAAGATACAGGATGCTTGGTGTGGTACCCAGTGATGGGCTGACCTTTGTGTCCCTTTGTGAATCCTTTTACTACTCTCAAATTTGGGATCCATTTGTAGCCCAGTGCTGCTTTTAAACCTTTGTCCTGTATTGCATCCTGGGCAGGTCCTGGAGACATCAAGCCATCTGTGACTGCTGCCTGGAGTGGCCTGGTGAGGTGTTTTCTTTCCCTTGTGATGTTTACTGTTCTTTCGTGGGATTGCAGGTTTCCGTGATGGCGGAAGGCTTATAAAATGAGGGCGGTGGGGGCTATGGCAGGAGTCAGCAGTTGGGACAGGCCAGGCCGGCAGCACAGACACAGCTTTTATAATGGTGCTCAGGGCTGGGAGGCTCGTAAAGGCGACGCAGGCAGATAGGGGGATAAATCATGCAAGCAGTGGGCAGGGTGGTGAAGCCGAGGTTAGGAATTAACTTTGTGTTGGATGAGTCCCAGGTTGTGTGGTGGGAAGAGAGGCCTCTCCTCTCCTTTGCTCTCAGTTCTGCTTCTTGACTCTCCTCCCTGCTTGGCTCTATCCACTGCAGGCTAGGACATGTTTGCCCTGGCTCTTCCTGCCCCTCCCCCAAGTTGTCTGGACTAAATCAACAAGGGAAAGGGGACCCCAAAGCAAGGAGGGGAGATTGAGATGCCTGTCAGCATCAAACTCTTCTACCTTAATTTGGTTTGGAAATAGGGCCTTTTCCCCCATAGTCATCTACTCTATGACCATTTGGCATGGCCTTCTTCACTATGCCTCCTCAGTAGAGAAATCTAGGAAAAACGATCTTGCTTCCATGAGGACTGTGGTAAAGGTAGAAGAGTCCCTCTTGTAGGCTTCTGTTAACTTTAGGTTTCTTCTCAGTCTAACTGACTGGCTTCTTCAGAAGACCGAGACTTACAAATGACTTCTCACCTAGAACTATGATGACTTTACCTTGCTCCAGAGATGTTTTTGTAGGGGAATATATGGGAATGTAGAGAATTCCAGAGGATGACCTGGGTCAAAACAGAAATGTGCACAATGAGCATGTAGGGAGCAACTCAAGCTTTTCTCTCTTTTGGATGTACTCTAAAGTCTATAAGGAGGTTGATATTTATCCTCTTCTCCAGGGCAAAGAATCTGTTGACTCTGTTTACTTTCCCTCTCCACACAATAATTTGTCTAGCTTTTCATAAAGCAAATGCTTCGGAAATATTTCGTACTGACTGCTTTGGTTTCTGGTAGACATGAATAATTCTCTCTTCCAGTTGGGTCCCTCCAGTTGCCTCTAATCATTACAGCTTTCAAGTGGATGGCTCAGCCCAAACAAAAGTCATTGACTGTTCTTCTTCCTCCCTGGTTCTTTAATAGCAATGCTACTTTTCTTTCTAATTAGGACCTAATTGAAAACTGGTTGCATTGGATTTTTCTTCTGCTGCTCTGCTTTTTAGTTCCAGTGGTGGAAAACGATTAAGCTGAGGTTTGGGTTTTTTTTTTAATATGGCAGAATTCTTTTGGAAAGGCTGTCCCCTGCCTGTTGGAGCCCAGCTCACAAACACCAGCCTTCTCCTGGAAGACGGAGCCTTTTCAAGTGGTTTGCCCAGAACACGTCGGAGGCCCCCAATGCCTGTGACAGTTTCTGTTAATTATAGAGGCTCTTTCCCCCTCTCACATTAGTCAAAGGAGTTTTGTGTGTTTTAACAGCGTTTTCCCTTGGCCTGAATAAGACTCTGTTCAGACATTTCCCAGGGCTAGTGAGTCGGCAGCACTCCCTAGTACCCGGTAGCAGGGTTTCCTTGTTTGCTTCTCTGGGGGCTTCCAAGATTAAGCTGGAGAGATGCTTCCTAGTAGTACATTCAGGACTCAGTTGTTTCTTGTCCATAACTGGTGCTTGCATACTCAAAAACTTCTGTAATCAATCACAAGGAAGCATTTGTACGTAGATGCTATCCAGCTCCACTCATCTTTTGGGGTGCTTCCACTCTGTTCAGACCTCTAGTAGAAGACCTCTACTTTGCTACTGAACAGACTCTGTTAGCAAATTTTTCTCCATCTGTGGCTACCATATGCCACTTTATAAATTGCTCTAGCATAAAGATTCCTTCTTACTGACTTTTGGAGTTTCTCTATATTTCTCATCTTTATCATTAAGTATCTTTTGCCATTTGCCAGTCCTATCATGAAATCCAAAGGATGGTATTTTCTCTTGATTATGATAAAACATTCTGAAAAGGCTTTGACTCTGAAATGTATTGCACTTGGGGACTTCTCAGGAAAATCAGCTCTTATCATTTTGACTAGAGGGGAGCAGGAAGTCTTTGAAAAAGAATCACCAATGGGAAACTTTACTTGGGACTACCTTTTGCTGAAATAAACAGTCTGAATTCAGTCTTTGAGTGTGTCAACACCATATTTCAGATGAAATTTCAGATTAGGAGTCAAAAGGTAGAGGTCTGGGTCTCACACTGCTATTGCTGGGCACGACAACCTTGAAGAAATCATTTTCTATCTAGTGCTGTTGTGAAGATTTTCAGTGGCTTACTCAAAGTTCCTAGTGTAGAGTTTATGGGCAAGAATTTTGTTTTTTAGGTTGTTTATTTTCAGATCTTTCCTTTTTTTTTCCCCTAGCATAGATGTCTTTCTGTTTGAAAAATCAATTTCATTTGGTCCCTGGTAAGATATTATAATAATTGAAGTTATCAGGTAGAGATCATAGGATGAGTTTGGTTTTGTCTAAGGATGTTTCTGTGACCACTGGCAGTTTTGCAATGGGACCCTTCAGAAACTTAATTCAGCAATCTTTATTAAACATATATTTTATGAAGAGCACTATTAGATGAAAAGTAAGATGTAACATTTAACTAAGACCTATGTAGTCACTGTCTCATGAAGATTACAGTCGAGTATGGAGATAAAACAACACAGTTTAATATAATGCCCCATTAAGTGCATTGGAGAGGTCAGAAGTAAAGTTCAGTGTGAAGATTCTCAAGGAAGGTCATTCCATACAAAGGGCGATTAAGGGACATGTTATGGAAGAGGTAACTTTTCAATGGATATGTACTCAGTTGGCAACAAGAGAAACAACATAAGCAAAATGTCACAGAAGTGGAATGATATCAGGGCATTTTGGGAAACAGAGTAATTCAATCTGATGAGTATAGAGCGTTTGAAGTGGAGTAATGGGATGAAACTTGGAAGGTAAGTTGACAATTAGGGAGGCTTTGTATGATGGGCAAAAGAGTTTTAATTTTATTTGATTAAACTGGAAGATTTTTGAGTATAGAAGTAACATTACCAGATTTGTGTGCATGAAGAAAGTCAGAAAATGGTATGAAGTAAGGATTATATGAGGGATCTTGAAAGTAGGAAAAGCTGTCAAGAATGTTATTGTTATAGTCCAGGAGAATGGTAGTGGGGGCCTCAGAGTTGGTGGCAGTGAAAATGGATTTAGTGGGACAGATAGAGTGGGAGTCAACCAGATTTGGTAACATTGGATGTGAGAGAGCAAGCAGAGGAAGGTTTGAAAAAGGCAAAGTATTTTTTTCTTTGAGAGAAAAAAAGATATGGCTATACTTAAAACTTTTCCTGAAAGATTTGAGACCTCTTGATGGGCAAGTAACTAGACTTGTTCTGCCTGTCCCCTGAGAAAGCAATAGTAGTGATTTGTGGGAGTTGCAGAGAGATAGGTTTTATATGGATATGAAGAAACAATTTGTAATGACTATTCAGAAACAGCAGTTTGCTGAGAGGTAGTAGGCTCCTTTCCACTAAAGGTGAAGAATGCCTGTAGAGGACCAGAAGGTCTTATATAGATCCTGCTACCTCATGGGACTATGAATGGTGCCATTAATCTTTCCATTAGAAAGAACTCTTGCTTTTGCTTACCCAACTCTTTTGGAAATCTGCTGCCTAGCTGTGTTGGGCATCACATGAATGAATTATTTTAGCCATCATGACTGTTCTAGGGAAAGCCATAAAAGTTTTCTATTGTCATCTCCCTTTATATAGAAACTTGGGGCACCCTGGTAAAACTGTGATTCCTTATTTTTAGTTTGTATTGTTTGATGTAGCATCTAAAGGACCATCCAGGAAAAGGTATAATTCACCCAATTCATGTAAGAGAAAGTAGAACTGAAACCCACAAAGGGGGAAGTAAGTCGTTCTTTCATGATAACATAAAGAAAGACTTATGGGAAAAGAAAAACCTTTTTAAAAAAAATTTAGTGATTATAGATTCATCAGTCTTAAACTGAAAATAGTTTTAGCAGAAAAATCTTAAGAAAGGACAGAGTTAAAGAGAAAAGATTGTGAAAGTTAATGAAGTTCTGATATAAAATAGGTTCTGTAATTAAATAAAACTAGGAAAGTGGGTCTCCTAGGATATTTTCTCCCTTCCCCTTTCCTATTTATTTTTGGCCCAATGTTCAACATTCTTTGGGGGGGGGGGCATTCAATGCAAACTCTCTTACTACTATGAGATCATGGAGACAACAGAATTGGAGATACTTTCTAAATTGAAAACAGAATCAAGTTGCAGATTGTATATTTTTATTACATATTTGACTATATAAATGGCTATATTTTTTTTAAGGTAAAACATTCAAATAAAATGTGAGTTGAAAATTTTGATCTCTGGTTAACAGTGAAGTTGTGTAGATAGGTTGCCATGATCTTTCTTTTTTGCCATTGGTAATACTGTCTGTGAGAACTGTGATCATATGGTATGTAATATAAAGACTGTACCCTATAAAGGATCACTGCTACTTGGTTCTTCTGATTTCTTCAGTACTTAGGGTCCATTTATTTCCTTGCTCTGACTTTAAGCTTTTATATAATAATTGAGCAACTGATGTGGAGAGCATATTTTGTATATTAAATGCTTCATGGACCATTTACTTCAGAGAAGACCTGAGAAACAACCCATTTATGACAGAAGAAGAAAGAATTCAGCTACAGAGGAATCACTTGATCCTGTCACCATGGGTAGATGTATCTTGAAGTGTTTTTAATCATCAAAATCAGGGGAGAAGCAAAGAGAAAATGGCATCAGAAATTAGACATGGAGTGGAGCTGTCCACTCTTTGAAATACAGAACAACAGCCAGTTCATGCATGTGTCATAAGCTGCTTGTCCCTTAGCCTGCCAGGGAGCAGTGCTTTAGGAATATTGCATGTGATTCTTTCCCCCCTATTTTAGTTCTTGGACCTCATAGATGCTCCAAGTCTAAATGTTGAGACCAGTATAGGATTATTTAGTTGTTTGAGGCAAGGGAAGGGTTTAGGTGAGTGCCACTGGGTAGTTTTGGAGAAGATTGAGAAATCTAGGTAAAGCCGAAGCTCAGCTTCCTGGCCTCTCCTCTAAACCCTTGGAAAGCTACAGCCTTTGGATGAGTTTTGAGGAAGAACAAGCTTAGGAAGTTATTGGAAACAAGACCAAGCCATCTCGAAATGAGAGGGAAGATTCCAACTGCCTTCTTTAGATTGCTTACCAGGTCATACACTTCAGTGGCTCATGGCCTGACCCAAGGGCCAGAGTTCAAAAGGATAAGTTTCCTAGTGTTCTGTTTTCACTCTCAGTCTTTTGCCATCCAACTGGCTCCTTCTCTTTCCATCTCTCTTTCTTTTCAGCACTTCATTTTTTTTTTTCTTTCTCACTCCATCTCTGCCTTCTCTCTACTGGAAGAATATGTACTCTCTCCACTTTTGTGGAGTTACTCCTTGGGAAGCCAGAGGAGCTCCCACCTTCCAGAAGAGTCCCTGTATTTAGAAGACTGTTAAAAACGTCTCCTGTCCCCTCCCCCTCCTCCCTCCCCCCTCCCCCAAAGTGCGGCCTCTTCCCGTCCTGCCGTCCGGCTGGCTGAGCGCGTGGGGCAGCTGTGGTCAGTCCCATTTATAAAGCTGGTAAATATGGGACCGGTTTCTGTCCCCTCCAAAGGTCAATATTTGTGCAGAGTTTAATTTTAACTTAACAAGCAGTTGTTTTCTGCAGCTGCCCTGGTGTGTTGTGTTGTGTATGCCTTCCCTGTTTCCCCTCCTCTCTAACTGTACGTGTATATGTATTTTCTTTTTGTTTTAAATAAGTTTTTACTTTATATCAACATAATTTCCCTTCATCTCCTTCTCCCCTCCCAAAGATCCATCCCATATAACAAACTGTATTTTTTAAGACCAAAGCAAAAAAGGAAAAAAATTCATCATAATTGATCAACACACACTGAAAAAGTCTCAAAATATGTGCTGCAATATAAATCACACTCATGGGTCTCCTACCTCTGCAAAGTGGTGCAATGGAGATGGCTTCTCATAGCTCTTCTTTTGAGCCATGTGTGTTCTTTATGATTTTGCAACGTTTATTTTTAATTTTTTTGATGTGGTGATTCTTTCTGTTTGCATTATTGTATTATTGTAAATATTGTTTTCTTGACTTTGCTTACTTCATTCTGCATCAGTTTATGTAGATCATTCCATGCTTCTCTGAATTCATCATTTTCATAATTCTTAAAAGCTCAACAATATTCTGTTGCATTCATATCCAAAACTTGTTTTGTCATTCCCAGTCAATAGGCATCTACTTTTTATCTAGTTATTTGCTAACACAAAAGGTTCTGCTATAAACATTTTGGTGTATTTGGGGACTTTCCTTTTATCAATGACTTTCTTGATGGTATGGGCTTAATAATAGAATTTCTGGGTCATAGGGTATAGCCATTTTAGCCATTTTATTTCAATAATTTCCAATTATTTTCTAGAAGAGCTTCACAGCTCCAACAACAATATATTAATGCACCTCTTTTCTACAAATCTTCCAACATAGATTTTTTTCTATCTTGTGTCATTTTTACAAATGTGCAGCATGTGAGATAACATCTCAGTATTATTTTGATTTGCACTTCTCTTATTATTAGTGATTTGAAGGAGTCTTTCATATGGTTGTTGATAGCTTGTTATTTTCTTTTGAGGATTATTAGTTTTTATCATTTGACCACTTATAGTTGGGAGAATAGTCTTTGGTTGAACATCATAAACTTCATAAACATCATAAACTCCTGTAATCTTCCTCCAAAAGTTTTGGCTTGTCTAAACTTTACCTTATGGGTAACATGCAGGAGTGAAGGAAACACAGCAGCTTCTGGAAAAGCTGGCAGGACCTTTTCTTAGAGCATCCAGAACTTGGTTCTGTCTTTGTCATCCCTCACACCTAACCATGCTTACCCTCTTGTAGGAAGTTTTCCAGAAGGCTGTATGTTCAACATTAATCATTCTTCCTTTTCTAAACCTGTTCCTTTTATTAACCTCACCCCCCCCCCCCCCCACTTTTAGGTGCTAAACTGGAAGCCAGGGCTGTGTTCTTTCTACTGGGTTTCCATTAAGATCAGTGACTCTTAACCTTTTTTTTTTTATATCACGGACTACCTGCTCTCTGAATAATATTTTTAAATGCATAAAATAAGATACAGAAAATTACAAAGGAATCTAGATCTTTTGAAATTCACTCACCCTCCAGAATTTGTCAGTGTATTTCGGGTTAACTTCTGATCTAGAGACATTGGATTTTGCATTAGAGGACCTGAGTTAAAATCCTGAGTCTACTGTCTGCTTCATGTATAACCTAGGACAATTTCATTTTCTTTCTCTGAGCCTGTTTCCTTGGCTGGAAAATGATGTTGGATTAAGATGCACCCTACAGTTCCTTCCATCTCTAGAGCAAAGGTTGATCTTTCATATAGGGTAATGTAGAAAGTACTAGACTGAGATTCAGGAGACTTGGATTTTAGCCTTGGTTCTGCTGTTAAACCCGATGTGGGTAAATCAGTCAGCTAGCTTCTGGGTCCAGTTTCTCATTTCCTAGGTAGTTTCTATGATTCTGGTATCTTTCAGCTCAAAAATTGTATTATTCCATGAAAAAGCATGCGACTGGGTTACATTCTAATTTCCAACTTTACCAGGGATTCATTTGCCATGCCTGGGTCCCTTCCTCTATGTAGACCTTAATTTCTCATCCAAATTAAGGAGCATGAGTACCTGTCTCTAATTCTATAAGGATGAATGAGATCCTTTTTGAAAGAACCTTGAACTACTGACAGAAAAAATGTAGAGGAATATCTTCAAATTAGCCAATTCCTACCTACTTTCTTCACTTGAAATTAGCCTTTTTTAGTTTTTTTCTTCTCAACTTTATGCTAGACTGGAAGGTTGAGTCTCAAGAACTGCAGGCCCAGACCCTCATCAGAGTTAGGCTTTGAGGATCCATTATATCTGCTTCTTGGGCCGAGGTCCTGATGGAGTACCATGTGAGGGGTCAGGCCAAAAGGGCTTGTCCCCTGCTGGCCTTACATTTGCAAGTGGCCCTTGTGGCTAAGGAGAGGCTTGAGTGGTGTGTTCCCCCTCCCTCTATTCCAACACCCCTGTCCCTCCCCTCTCCTTTCCCCTCTTTGCTGCCAGACATAGCCGATCCTAGGGAGAGCACGCTGCTTGTATTGTGAGTTGTCTAGAGACAGAGGGCCCTTGACAGCAGCAAGCGCTTCTTGTGACATCATCTCTGTGGCTTTGGGGGAAAGACTGTGGCTCTGGGTTCTCAAGGGAGGGGGCTGTTTTTCTCTACTTGATCATTCACGTTGGTGCCCGTCTGACTTATAAACTTTAATGGCCAGTTTTAAAGGTTACTGCCATGGGGCACCTTTGTTGCCAGTTTTAGTTTTTTAATTTGGAAACTTTTTTTCTCCTTGTGGTCTTGGGAGGAAAGATTTGGGGCCATTTGGGGCCGGGTACTGGCATTTGTGGGTGAGGATGAGACAGCCCAGCAGCATTCTGGTTCTGGTCCCAACAACTAGAAACCCCAGCACATTATCCAGTTACCCATAGGAGCCCCCAAATCAGTGTAGTGGCAGAAAGAAAGGACTGAGAACTTGGAATAGACAGATGGGAAGAACAACCTGGGCAGAAGGAATAGAAGAAAAATTGGGACTTATTGAGGGTGTTGAAGGGGAATGGTAAGGAATGGTGTCGGGAGTAATGGACCTATTCTGGAGGGAAGGAACCTTTTACCTTCACTGTTTCTCATTTCCCATACCTTTATGATTTGAACCAGAGCTTAACTAAGGAAGGATAAGCTAAGTCACAATGTGAGAAAAGTTTCTTTCAGGAACTAGTGATAGAATTGATAGAACCAAGATGGTGTGTCTGTTAACCACTTCACTATGAGCTAAATTCATGCATAACTGATAGAGGAATCTCATGGGGCCTTGCTACCAAAGGTTATGGTCTTAGCTGTAGTGTCAACCCCAACATATGGCGATCTGGATTACAATGCCCCCTTAATTTTAGTGAGGCACAAGATATACATTTTTCCCCACTTACAGAAATTCTCTGTCTTCCTTAAAGTTAGCTATATTTCCAGAGAAGTCATTGAGACCTCAGTTCTGTTTGTACCCAAAAGATTCACTTTCTAAAACTGTCTGAAATGAAAACTCTGTGGGTTTGAAATGAATGTGACATATTTTGGAAAAGGGACCCTCTAACAGGTCAAGAGTCTTTATGGTTAGAGCTTATGTCTTTGTGGTTAGAGCTTATGTGTATGTTTTTCATATCATGGAAAAGGGACAGGGTGGGAAAATTGGTGGGCAGATGGGTAGACACTAATGAGCAGACATGTGGCCCTTTGTAATGGGTAGATACACCAATCAGCCCACTGACTGGTCAGTCCCCTGACTGCCATCTTGATCAAGTTTGTTCTCCTTAAATGAGCTAGTCAGAGAAGTTGGAGAGGTCTGTAGAGGATTGCCTCTCAGAGCAACCCAGTGGTTGAAGAAGCATTTGGTGCCAGAAAGAGGTAGTCCATTCCATCAGCTGATGGACCAAAGACAGCTTCTATCAGACAATTCTATCTCTCTCTTCTGATTTTCTTCAGTCTTAGGTTCAAATCTTCCCCAGCTATTTTTCCTGGGATATTCAGAACTGGTCTCATTTCTTGTTCCCTGAGCTACAGGGTGGAGGAGGAGGTGTGGGGGTTGGCACGGGGCTGGGCCACAATTAGTGACCTGGAAGCCAGGCTGGGCACCCAGAAGCTATAAATAGCTGGCATGAAACTTTCCCTGAGCGCGGTCACAGCCCAGCCAGACTAGCCGCATTTCAAGTGGTCTGGGTGGGATTTTTTTTTTCCCTGTTAACCATTTGTACATCTGGTTTCCTCCACATTGGTGGGGAGCAGGAGGAGGGAGGATCATGAGAGGAAGCAGAAGGCCTTCATACAGAGAATAACTTCTAGATACTCTTCTGGTATGAGTACTCGGAGACTGTTGGGGTCCTGAGTCTGTTGGGCATGGGGGATAAAGGGTAGACTTTGTGGTTTCATTAAATGGAGATCAGACCTTATGAGAAAGCACAAAGTTTGTAAATTAGAATTATCTTAGAGAGTTTTAGTTCTTTGGTTCATGGGTGGATAAATCTTTAGTGGGGAAATCTTACATAGTGCTACTAAGAGCCTTTGAGTGGTGATTGGGGATTTCCATCTCTGTTCTCCAACACAGCAAAACCAGAATGCCTACTTTTTTGATTTACTTTTCAAACTTGATAATTCCTGCTTTTATGACTTTACGTATACATTCTCATCTCATGGAATACTTCTATTACTTACTTCTAATACAGTGTATGCTATATTGATGAATTTAATTCTTTCAATTCATTAAAACATATAATTGAATGTCTCTCACTGTTCATGAGCTATAGATTCAAAGATGGCAGATTCTTTGCCCTCAAGGAATTTATAGCTTGTACTGGGGGGGGGGATAAGAAATATGTGTGAATATTATAATATAATATAATCCAATATAATAACACACTTAGGGGAAAATATTATTGCGTGAAATTTGACAAGGAAGGGATTACTTTTAATTGGGATAATCATGAAATGGTCTTGCCAGTATTTGGTCTTCAGAGATATGATATGATGTGGTGCAATGAACTTCAGAGATATGATGTGGTGCAATGAAAAAGAAATACTTGCCTGGCAATCAGAAAGTCCAGGTTCAAGCCCATGCTTTGCCACTTACCAACCATATAACTGTATTCAAATTATGGAACTTCCCCGAGTCTTACTTTTTTTGTATGTAAAAATTAGAGAAATAAAATAATCTCTAAGTTCCTTTCCAGTTCTATTTTCTTAGTCTTGTGAGTCTAAGGATTTTGTATGGAATTATATGAAACCACAAAGTCTGCCCTTTATCCCCCATGCCCAACAGACTCAGGACCCCAACAGTCTCCAAGTACTCATACCATAAGAGTATCTAGAAGTTATTCTCTGTATAAAGACCTTCTGCTTCCTCTCGTGATCCTTCCTCCTCCTGCTCCCCACCAGTGTGGAGGAAACCAGATGTACAAATGGTTAACAGGGAAAAAAATAATAATTTTAACCATGGTGCATAGCATATTTAAACATCCTAAAGTGGGAGAGAACACAGTGAAATCAGAAAATTTTAAAAATCATTTTGGCAAAACTATATAGAATGTTTGAAGAGATCATAGATTTTTTTTTTTAAGAATTAAAAGGAGGGGCAGCTAGGTGGCATAGTGGATCAAGCACCGGCCCTGGAGTCAGGAGTACCTGGATTCAAATCTGGTCTCAGACACTTAATAATTACCTAGCTGTGTGGCCTTGGGCAAGCCACTTAACCCCATTTGCCTTGCAAACCCCCCCCCCAAAAAAAAAGAACTAAAAGAAGGTCAAAGCTTATCTAGTTTAACCCTCTCATTTTTTAAATTAAATTTTATTATTTTATTATTTGTAAGTTTTCTTTTTTTCTTCTAACCACCTTCTCTCCACCATGCCCTCCCCCCCCACCCCAGTCCCTACAGAGAAAACCCTTGTAACAAATTTGCAAGGTCAAGAAAAACAAATTCCTATATTGGCCATATCCAAGAATATTTGTCTTATTATGAATATTTAATCATATCTTTGTTAGAAGGCAGATAGTAGACATCACTGATTCTGTGGAATTGCTATTGACCATTTCATAGATCAGAGATCTTAAATCTTTCACAGTTGTTTTTACAATATTGTTTTTATAGTATGAAGTGTTCTCCTAATTCTATTTCCTTTTACTCTTTATTATTTCATATGAGTTTTCTCAAGTTCCTCTGAAACTCCCTTTTTCTTTATTGATTTTCAAAATACAGTATTACCATTATATTCACATGTCATTCAACCATTTCCCAGTTGATAGGCACCCTCTTTGTATCTAATTCTTTACCACTATAAAAAGGCCTGCTATAATTTTTTTAATGAATATGAACTCTTCTCTTTCTTTGATCACTTTAAGGTATAGGCCTAATAGTGCCAGACCCATCATTTTATAACTAAGGAAACTGAGACTCAGAGAAGCTTGCCTAAATCTTTTCCAGAGTCATACTGCTAGTAAGAGTAAGAATAAAGAATCAGAATTTGAACCTAGGTCTTGCTGAATCCGAGTTCAGCATAGTAGAGATAGGATACCATACTATAGTGGACAGTAGTATGTGGGTCCTTGGATACTAGACTAAGGAGTTTGTATTTTATTCACTACATAATGACGAACCACTAGAGGTTCTGAGTAGGTAAGTGATAGGATCAGATTGTATATTTGAAAGATTACTTTGGCAAGTGTAGAACAGAGTAAGAAATTGAGTTAGGCATGCCATTCAAGAGTTATAGTGCAGGTGAGAAAATTATAGAGGCAGATTTCAATGGGGGAAGGGAAAGAAGGGTGTGAGGAGTATTTTAGAGGTAGAATATGTAAGACTTGGGTGGGGTCCTGATGTTGAAGCTTTAAGCTTAGCAAAAAAAGGAGGAAAGCTTTTGAGGTGATTTTTTGTAAATTGTTGGAAGTTCAGGACTTAGAACTCAAAAAAGGATGGGACAAGGCAGGATATGTAGATTTGTGAATTAGCTGCATGGGGGTAATAATGTAAACTTAAAAGGAAAGGGACAGGGGCGGCTAGGTGGCGCAATGGATGGAGCATCGGCCCTGGAGTCAGGAGTACCTGAATTCAAATCCGGCCTCAGACGATTAATAATTACCTAGCTGTGTGGCCTTGGGAAAGCCACTTAACCACATTTGCCTTGGAAAAATCTAAAAATAAAAAAATTTTAAAAAAAGGAAAGGGACAAATGCAAAGCCCTAGGGGAGGGCAGTTTGTCAAAACTATATAGAATGTTTGAAGAGATCATAGATTTTAAAGAGATCATAGATTTTTTAAGAATTAAAAGAAGGTCAAAGCTTATCTAGTTTAACACTAGTTTAACATCTAGTTTAACTTTAAGAAGTAGCAAGAGGAGCCAAAGAAGTAAATCAAGAAGATGCTGTCAGAAAAATAAGAGAATAAGAAGACATCATCAAGGAAAGCAAGGAGAAGGAAACTCAAAGGAGAAAGGGGAGTGATTAGTGATGCCACACTGCAGAAAAATCAAGAGGGGATAAGGAGGACTCTTTGAAGATTGCTTCTATAAGTGTTCTCCAGTTATTTCACATGTGTGTGCTAAGACAGGGACCTGTTTTTAGTGTTTGCACCACTTTATACAACAAACATTAAGATCTAATGTATTCAGGTCACTCTTGTCACATGGGCCCACAAATAAAGAAAATTAAAAGGCCCTCAAGGCACTCACCTTCATTGAGAAAATGTCACATGCAAAAAAGATGCTTATGTTTTTAAATTTTTGAAAATTTAAGACAATGGGTTTAAATGACTTGCACAAGGTCACACAACTAGGCAATTGTTAAGTGTCTCAGGTCATACTGAAACTCAGGTCCTCCTGACTTCAGGTGCTCTATCTACTGTGTCATCTACTATCATACATTTCTTTAATGATATCCTTTATTCCACTTATTATGGCCAAACATCATGCTAAAAATATCACGTTGTCAAACACCTTCACTGAGGATGAATATGGCCTGAAGGTCAGCTACTGCACTGTTGGCAAATTCTTTGACTTGAAAAGGCTACCAGCCATGACTAAAGTGGAGGGAGTGTCAGTGCATGATCTTCTGTTTGCAGATGATTGTGCCCTCAATACAGCCTCTGAAGCTGAGATGGCAGCAAAATTCTCTGCTGCTTGTGCTGATTTTGCCCTGATAATGAACACCAAGAAAATACAGGTGATCCATTAACCAGCACTACACCATCCATATGTAGAACCATTGGTTACAGCAAATGGAGAAGCTTTGAGTATTGTGGACAAGTTCACTTCCCTCAGCAGTGTCTTTTCCAAGGGGGTACATGTTGACAATGAGGTTGACACTTTCATTGCCAGACTAGATCAGTATTTTGGAGGCTCCAAATGAAAGTATTGAAGGGAAGTATTAGACTGGCTACCAAACTGAAGTCTACAGGGACATTGTGCTGATCTCATTGCTACATGCCTGTGAAACTTGGACTGTCCATCAGCACCATGCCAGGAAAATGAATTGCTTCCATTTAAATTGTCTTAGAAAGATTCTGAAGATCACTTGGCAGGAGAAGATACCAGACACTGAGGTCCTTTCTTGAGCTAAACTGCCTAATATTCCAATTTTACTACAGAGAGTTCAACTATGATGGGCTGGACACATTAGAATACCAGAAAAAAATTACCAAAAAGAATATTTTATGGAAAACACACAGGACTCAGAAGGGGACAGAAGAAGTGAAACCAGGATACCCTGAATGTTTCTCAAGAACTTTGGAGTTGATTGTATAGCATGGGAGACACTGGCACAGAACCACCCAGCATGGCGTGCCCTCATCAGAGAGGGGGCAGTGTTCTATGAGGAAGCAGCTTAAAGGAAATGTGACATACGTAAGTGTAGAGCAACCACCCCAGGTGTTCACATGGATTATTTGTGCCCAACCTGTGGTAGAGCATTCAGGGCTTATATTGGGCTGATCAACCACAGTCAGACACACTGTAATGTGTCCCAAACATAGTGATGTCATTTTGGTCTTCTTCAATAATGAAGGACAAAAATCAACTGTTCCACTTATAATGTAGCTTATATATAATGTCTTTTGTCCCTTGAGTGACTCATTTTCTTTTTTTTCCTAATTTTTAAAAATTTTGAACTTCATTTTAAAAACATCAAATAAAATGGGTATTTCCCCATACACAGTAGGATATATAAAGATTGTATGTGAAACCTACAACTGTAAATCTCTGGGCAGCTAAATGGCACAGTGGCTAGAGCATCAGTCCTGGAGACAGAAGGTTCTGAGTTCAAATCCAGCCTCAGACATTTAATAGTTACCTAGCTGTGTGACCTTGGGGGAGTCACTTAAATTCATTGCCTTGTCCCCACCCCCCCAAAAAAGAAACCCCCTGCAAATCTCTATGTATAGCATGTTTTTCTTTTCAAGTATCTAAGTTCATCTTAAGGCTTTCAAAACTGTCATGTTTGTCTGATTTTTTTTCTGACCTTTGTCCTATTCTCTGTTTTGTTTTGTTTTTTAAGATACCTCAGTGACCTTCTTTCCTTCCTTCCCTTCCTTCCCTCCCTTCCTAACTTCTTTCCTTCCTCTGCTTCTCTCTCTGTCTCTCCCTCTCTCATCCTCTCCTACCCCCCCCTTAAAGTTGTTTTCCTTTATATTGCTGTTATTGAATAAATTGTTCTCTTGACTCTACTCATGTCATTCTTCCTCAGTTCAGGTGTTTTTTTCCATACTTTCCCTGAAGTCATTCATTTCATCATTTCTTAGGTTACAATACAATAGTATTGCTTTATATTTGTAAACCATAATTTCTTTAGCAATATCCCAATAGATTGGCAACTCTCAGTTTCTAGTTCCTTGATCCAAAAAGACCTACCATAAATAATTTTGCATATATTGAACCCTTTCCTCTTTCTAGGAGGTGATACTTATTTTTACTTCTTTGGAGACTATACTATTCCACTGCTCAACACCACCTATTAGTATTAACAAAATACCGTTATTAAGATGATGGATCTTGGGATCATTAAAAGAAATTTGAAATTTCCCAAAGGCATTTTAAGTTACTTTTCTATTTCCTATTCAATTCTGGGCCTGACCCATTGTCTATATATATAATATCTGGTCAAATTAATTGAACTCTGTAGATTGCCTGTCAAACTGTATGTCAGAATATTGACAATAAACATTTTTCATCTATTTGTTTTTTTCCTATATAAATAGTCAGACAAAACTCTTTTGAATGGTTTTAGAACTCATTTAGAGGTTCTGTAGTATTCTGGTACTGATGCATTTGAATTATGTCATCCTCATCTGGATCTGGACATGTATCTGGAGGACCTCATCATATATCAGGGAATTGCTCTTCAACCTTAATTGTCTATTGTAATTCCTCCATAACTGTAGCAAATACTTTGGAAAGCATATGTTCTCTTGTTAGGGGTTTTTGCCTGATATTTATGTTCAGGAGATTATCAAATAAGGTCATCTTTGTTGATAGAACTTTCAGGAATCTTGTATAATCTTGATTTAACCCACACAGATGACTTCTAGATCTATATATTTGATCTTATTTGATCTAGGCCTTACTCAGTGTAGTCCATGCAGTTTGATATTCATGGACCATATTGAACAAATTTTTGAAGATAGGATGAAAAGGATACAATTGCTGATTAAGTTTAAATAAAATCCCACTCTAGGGGCGGCTAGGTGGTGCAGTGGATAAAGCACCGGACCTGGAGTCAGGAGTACCTGGGTTCAAATCTGGTCTCAGACACTTAATAATTACCTAGCCGTGTGGCCTTGGGCAAAGCTACTTAACCCCATTTGCCTTACAAAAAAAAAAAAACCTAAAAAAAATAAAATCTCACTCCCTCTATGTATTGAACATTGTAATGGTTAATGCTAGATCAAAAAAGGTATTTCTTCAGGGAAATGAAAATTCTGCTAAAAGCTCTGATATTAATTCCCTTGAGCTGCATCTTTTAAGCCTCCAGTAGCAATGAAGCCAGATGGCTTCCCCTTAAAGACCAGCCCAACCATCAGCCAATAAAATAGCTGCTACTACTGCCACAAGCCCTGTCTTTTCACTGGAGTTCCAGTTCTGTACTTCCAACCACTTGTGTAGCATCACTTGAGTATGCCAATGACATCTTCAACCCAGTGTGTCCAAAACCAGATTATCATCTTTCCCCAAACCTTTTTTTCTTCCTCTTATTTTAATATGTTTAAAAAAATTTTATTCAGAATTTATCTCTTCTCCCTAAAGAACATTTCTGTAAACTAAGCAGAACACAAAAAGAGGATTCTATGAACTTTCATTTCATACTACTTGCTTTTTTGGGGGGTGGGGGTATCTTACCCTCTTTTGGGGGGGCAAGGCAACAGGGTTAAGTGACTTGTACAAGGTCACACAGCTAGGTATTTATTAAGTATCTGAGGTTGGTTGAACTCAGGTCCTCCTAACTCCAGGGTCAGTACTCTATGACCTCTGTGCCACCTACCTGCCCTCTACTTGCTTTTCTTTATGTTTAATATTTATTTATTCTCATTTTGTACAAATAATTTTTTATACATTAATAAAATATTCTTGTTTAAGAGTAAACAATATACCCCCTCACCCTCAAAAATATAGACTCGCTTGAGCGATAAAGTAAAGGGGAGAGAAAAAATAAAATAAAAAAAATAGTAATAATTGTAGGTATGGCCAGATGGCACAATGGATGGAGCACCAGCCCTGGAGCCAGGAGCACCCAAGCTCATATCCAGCCCCACACACCCAACAATCACCCACCCGTGTGACATGTAAGCCACCCCAACCCCACTGCCCTGCAAAAACCAAAAAAAAAAAAAAACAGAAAAAGACCCAAAATAAAATAAAATAGTAATAATAGTAGGGGTGGCTGGATGGCAGATAGAGCACTGGCCCTTGAGCCAGGAGCACCCGGGTCCAAATCCGGCCTCAGACACCCAACAATCACCCTGCTATGCGGCCCCAGGCAGGCCACCCAGCCCTATTTGCCCTGCCCCGCAAAAAACAATGATAATAATAATAATAATAATAATAATAATAATAATAATAATAAATGTGCTTGAGTCTTTGTTCCAACACCAACAACTCTGTCATGGGTGGATCACATTCTTCATGATAAGTCCATCGCAAAAGTTACTTCCATATTTTTCCACCGTTGCCGTTGCTGATCACAACTCCCTCCTTTCGTATTTCTCCACTACCATGTACTATATTTTCTCTCTCCTTTCACTCTGACTTTGCTGTAGGGTAGCTGAGTGGCACAGCAGACAGATCCCTAGCCCTGGGGCCAAGAGGCCTCGAGCACCCCTACCACCCCTTAGGCCCAGCATCCATCTGGCCCTATGGTCCCAGACAGTCCATCCAATCACAGCCCTTTGCAAGAAGTAAAAAAGAAAATGTGTTATATCTGACCACTCCCCCCCCCCATGGTCCATCCTCTCCTCCATCACTCACATCCCCCCCGGCCCCCCCTTCTTACTCCAGATGCCTATACCCCATTGAGTGTATATGCTGTTTCCTCTCCTAGCCACCTCTGATGAGAGCAAAGGTTCCCTCATTCCCCCCTTGCCTCTCCCTTTCCACATCATTGCAATAGCTCATTGTAATAAAGAAAAATCTTATTATATGAAATATCTTGGCCTATTCCCCCTCTCCTTTTTCTTTCTCCCATTACATTTCCCTTTTTTTCTATTGACTCCATTTTTACACCATATATTATCTTTGAATTCAGCTTTCTCCTGTGCTTCAACTATAAAAGCTCCCTCTACCTGCTCTATTAACTAAGAAGGTTGATATGAGTATTATCAGTGTCATTTTTCTATGCAGGAATACATGCAGTTCATCATCATTAAGTCCCTCATATTTTCCCCTTCTCCTCCAATCTCCATGCTTCACCTGAGTCCTATATCTGAAGATCAAACCTTCTGTTCAGCTCTGGCCATTCCAACAGGAACATTTGAAATTCCCCTGGTTCATTGTAAGTCCATGTTTTTCCCTGGAAGAGGACATTCAGCCTTGCTGGGTAGTTCATTCTTGGCTGCATTCTAAGCTCTTTTGCCTTCCAGTATATATTATATTCCAAGCCCTACGAGCTTCCAATGTAGCTGCTGCTAAGTCCTGTGTGATCCTGACTGCAGCTCCACGATATTTGAATTGTGCCCTTCTGGTTGCTTGTAATATTTTCTCTTTGACTTGGGAGTTCTGGAACTTGGCTATAATATTCCTAGGGGTTGGTTTTTTGGGATCTCTTTCTCAGGGGGATCGGTGGATTCTCTCCATTTCTATTTTGCCCTCTGGATCGGTGGATTCTCTCCATTTCTATTTTGCCCTCTGCTTCTAAGATATCAGGGCAATTTTCCTTTAGCAATTCTTTGAAAATGATATCAAGGCTCTTTTCCTGATCATGACTTTCAGGTATTCCAATAATTTTTAAATTATCTTTCCTAAATCAGTTTTCCATATCAGTTGTTTTTTCAATGAGGTGTTTCACATTTTCTTCTAATTTTTCATTTTTTTTGGTTTTGAAGTAATGAGTCCTGATTTCTCATAAATTCATTAATCTCCCTGAGTTCTATTCTTTGTCTGATGGATTTGTTTTCCTCAGAGAGCTTTCTTATCTCTTTTTCCATCTGGCCAATTTTGCTTTTTAAAGCATTCTTCTCCTCAGTAACTTTTTGAACTGTTTTATCCATTTGACCTAAGCTGGTTTTTAGCATGCTATTTTCTTCAGCATTTTTTTGGATTTCCTTGACTAGGCTGCTGACTTCATTTTCATGTTTTTCCTGCATCTCTCTCATTTCTTTTCCCAGTTTTTCTTCTAAGTCCCTCATTTGATTTTCAAAGTCTTTTTTGAACGTTGTCATAGCCTGATCCCAATTTCTGTTTTTCTTGGAGTCTTTAGATGCAGGAGCTTGTGTTTCCTCATCTTCAGACTGAGCATATTGATCCTTCTTGGGATCATAGATAATGTATTTCTCAATGGTGTTCCTCTTTTTTCTCTGCTTGCTCATTTTCCCAGCCTGAGCCTGTTTTGGGGGGTACTTCCTGAGTTTTTGGGACACTCCCACAAGGGTCTCAGTGTGTGAGGCTCTGTCCTCCCTCCTGGTCTGTGAATGACCATATGTGCTCCCCCCCCCCACGGGGCTGAGGTGGAGGGGGCCCCTGCTGTTCTATGGGGGGGCTGAATGTGTTCAGAGCCCCAACATCCTGTTCCAGGGGCAGAGGACAGAGGACAGAGCTCTGCAGTCTCTCTTCACTCTCCTCCCTCAGCTCAATGGGCTCATGCCCTGGGGGCTCCTGCTTACTGGCTCTGCCTGCTTATGTTTCCTGGATCTGGAATGCAGTGGCCATGCTGCTTGCTGTGTGCCCTGAGGGCTGGACTTCACATGCTCGCTCTGGCAGAGGTCCCCCCCCCCCGTTCCCCCAATTTGTGCCCGGTGTTCCCCGGGGTATAGCTCAGGAAACTCCCCTGCTGCTATGAGCCATGGTTCCCAGCACCCTGGGGCTGCCTCCGGGAAGCTGAAGTTATTTTGCTCTGGTGGGCCACCCCTCTGGGGGGCTGCCCCTCCAACCCCAGGGAGCAGAGCCTTTCTGCTCTTTTCCAAGTTACCTTGAGTAGAAGTGCCTCACTGGGTCCCTCTGTGGGTTCTGTCTCTCAAAAATTTAAAGTCCTTAGTTTCGAAGATTTATGAGAGAGCACCTAAGACACATTCCACTCTTGTTGCCCTCTTGGCTCTGCCCCCTCTACTTGCTTTTTTAAAAAAAAAATACCATTTTACCTATTACTTTAAAAATTGCCCTTATTGCCTCTGTTTCCTTCATTTCTCTTCTCTGCATTAAAAAAATCTGATTTCAATAGACCTCTTATTTGGGATTAATGTTATAACTCTTTGTTCTCCTTAATCAAGAGAAAGGGGTAAAATGCTTTGTAATAAATGAATATAGTGAAATAAAATTAATCTATACAGTGCCCATGTCCACAAATGCCTCACCTCCACAGTCCATTTCACTTATATGCCATAATTTTTTCATTCATTTCCAAATTCTCTTGGTTTTCAGAAACTTGTCTGAAAAGGAGGGAGAAAAGATCATTAGATTTTGTCATTAAAAGAGTATTTGAAACTCTGGAGAGAACAGTTTCAGTTTAGTAGTGAGGTCAGAAACCAGGTGGAAGCAAGAAGAGCGTGGGGACAGCTTTTCCTAGGAGTTTTGACAATGAAAATATGAAGAGCTATATAATTCAAAGCTTGAAGAAATGATTGCATTTAGTGAGTATTTTAAGACAGATGAGTCTATTTGTAGACTGTACAAAAGAAACTAAATATTGGGAATGGGGAGATGATCATGAGGCATTTGATGGAGGGAATGTGAAGGAATGGAATTGAGGATATGTGTATTGAACTTTGTGAGGAAAGACACTTCTTTATCAGACAGTGGAAGAATGAGAGAATGGGATATAATATCAAGGTCTTTTGAGATGAGAAGAGGGAAAATGGGATTTTGTGTAAAAGACCTTTTTTCTCAGTAAAGTGTGTGGCAAGATCCTCAGCTGAGAGGATGTTGGGCTGGTGATCCTTGAAGAAAGAAGGCAAAATCTGAAACAGTATCTGTGAGAAGCAGCAAAAAAGAGTGAAAGGATTGCTTTGCTACAATAAAGGTTCTGGTACTGAAGAGCATCCTGTGGAAAGAAGCATAGAGTTGGAGCACTTGTTGGATTAGAAAAGACTGACCTCTTATATCTTGTCTCAGATGGTTCAGGGAAGCTAGAAGGCAAAGGTAGTGCTGAAAAGAGAGGATGATTGGGTGGAATCTCACACTCTTGTGCCCATTGATAGTGAAGAGAAATTGCAGGTTCCAGACAGGAACCTCAGGTTCAGGTGCAGCTCCCTCCTCTTTCTTCTCTAGTGACTTCAAGAAATCTCTGAGGCAACCCAGACAAAATCTTTGTATCTTCTACTCATGACGGCGTTTTCTGGATGAAGAACTCCAAACCCAGCGTTTGGGAGGGCCACAGCGTATAAGTTGCTAGAATTAGTGGAAGACTCAGATACAACTGAAGTGCAATTTAATGGAGTCTGGTTTATATGACAGGTGGTAAATGAGATGATCTGGGATGCACTGTAGGTGGCAACGGATTGCTTCACATTCAGATGCCCTAAAATAATGGGGTACTCCTATACAGAGTATTGTTTGGTTCCCTTGGTTCCACCTTTAGCCCCAAGAATACCAGAGTACCAAAGCATAGCCTAACCTTTATCAATGCCTTCAAGATCCTCAGCAGCAGCACCTTCTTTGTCCCTTTGTTTGACGTTCACTATGCAGGGATCTGGTGTGGGACGAAGTGGTCATGAGGCTATACTTCCTTCAAAAGACCCAGCAGCTGTGGGGTAGACACAGGGGGAACTTAGTACAGGTTTGTTGAATGATAGACTTTTATTTTCTAAAGTAGTTTTTATTATAAACTTGCTAGTTAACAACTAATATGAGTATTTTCATTTACAAAGATGGACAGAAAAAAGATTTAATGTGTAATGATGAATCTTCCATCTATAGTTCGGTTTCAAAATTTACATCTGATTTAACATGGTGGTACTAATATTGTCCTTTTTGTTCGTGTCCTCTTCTAACTTCTTTTTGTTCTCCCTCTTCTTTATATCCTTCCTTCCTCTTTTTCTCTTTTGTCTTCTCTTTTTTCTTTCTTTCTCTTTCATCAAAACTATGTCACTCCCCTCTTCTCCAAGTAAAAACCCTCCCTTGAAATAAGTTTATTCATTTGAATCAAATTTGTGTTGCTTTGGTCACATGTAAAAATGCATTCCTCATTCTGCTCTTCTAGTCCATCACTATTCTACTAAGAGATGGGAAGCCAGTTTTCTTAGAATCCATCCCTTTTGTCCTTTCTTGTAGTACAATTCTATTAACTTCATTGTTCTGTAATTCATTTAGAAATTCAACTGATGGACATTCACTTTGTTTGTAGTTGTTTGCTACTCCAAAGAATATTGCTATAAATATTTCTGTACCCATGGGTCCTTTCCCTGTCTTTTATCACTTTGGAGAATAAGCCTGGACCTAGAGATGTACACAGTTTAGTGACTTTGGGGACATAATTGTAGATGGGAACTCCTTCACAGATTTATACTGTCTCCAGGTACCTCTCCTCTCACAGGTCCTCCGTCAATTGGCATTTCCCCCTTCTTTATCTTTATTGCTAATCTCATGGGTATGAAATAGACCCTCAGAGTTGCTTTAATTTTCATTTTTCTTATTATTAATTTGGAGCATTTTCAAATTCTTACTAATATCAGCTGCTTGCATTTTAAAAAGTGCTTTCATGTGTGTTTATTTCCTTAATTAATAAATGAAGTAAAGATTCTGGGTGTCAGATGACTCTTCCCTCCAGAAAGCATTAAACCCATTTTGACTTTATACCTCTGGCACTTAACCATGTTAAGTAAGATTTAATACAAAACTTAATAGGCAGCAAGATAGAACACTGAAGTTCCTAGCAAGGTTTTTGTTTGAATTTACTGGGTGTTGGAATTCCAGGGATGCTTCTTTTGATTTTGTTGTCTCTATTTTTCCTTTGCCTTTTTTATTCAGATTCTCTTAGGTTGTAGGATCATTCTATTTTTTTGACATTGCTTTGCACATGGAATATCCTCATAGTTATATTTTTTGTGGTAGTTAAAGGGCTAGAACTCCTTATATTCATCAACTTATCTTTGTCAGAGGTTAATTGTGACAGATTTCAAGTATACTTAATAGAGTCCTCCTTTAATGTTTAATTGTAGTATGGAAGAGAAAATGCAATCATCTATTTGTAGACATACTATGCAAGATATAGGACCTTGCCTTTCTTAACTGAAGGTGATGTGATTGTTGGTAGCTGATTTACCATCTTTGTTCTTCCCTTTCTAAAGAACTTTTGGGTACATATAGATATCCATGGCATTTTGCTTTATTCCAAGGAAGAATAGTGTTTCTCTTAAGAGGCCTTTTCATTGAACTTTGATCTTTCTTCCCTTTGTTTCATTCGTTCTTCCTACTTTTAGCCTCTTAAACCAGGCTAAACAATTCCTCCCCTCTTGCTTGTTTACTCTCTTCCAATGTTAACAGAAAGTTATCATGTCTAGCCTCAGACGTCATTTTGCCTAGCTGTCCAACTCAAGCCCTAATCTCCCATTGCTTCCTCCTCCCCACAATGAACACCCCTCTCCTCCAATCAGTTTTATTCTTCTTCTTGAAGCTCCCTACAATTTATCTTTACAATATGGGTGCCAAAGGACTCAATAGGGAACACAAGATTCCAGCGTGATCTCCTTGGAGAGAGAGAGAGAGAGAGAGAGAGAGAGAGAGAGAGAGAGAGAGAGAGAGAGAGAGAGAGACCCAAGACAAAAACACACTTCCAAGATCGGGGAGTCATCCTGTCCTTGACTTTCATTCTGTTCTAGGGTTCTCAACTGGTGCCACTTGCTATCACACTTTTCCCTGCTGCTTTTCTAATCTTTTGGCTCTGTCCTGACTCTTTCCTCTCTGGTCTTGCCACCTGAATCTTCATTTCAATTCAGTAAGCACCAATTGCCTACTGTGTGCAAGTTGTGGTGATACAAAGACAGAAAGAGGCACTGCTCTCAGGGAACTCCCATTCTACCAATGGAGAGTGAAGAAGGGTCAGCCTTCGTAGCATGAACAGGTGTTTGATGGAGCAATGAACCTAGGTCATATTGATGTTCCTAAAGTTACTATGTTACTACCCAGCAGCTAGGTGGTGCAGTGGATAGAACATTGACCTTGCATTCAGGAAGAGGTGAGTTCAAATCTGGCCTCAGACACTTGACTCTAACTATCTGAGTGACCTTAGACAAGTCACTTAACCCGATTGTCTCACATTCAGGGCCATCTCCAGTTGTCCTGATTCATATCTGGCCACTGGACCCAGATGGTTCTGGAGGGGAAAGTGAGGCTGGTGACTTAGCACAGCACCCCCTCACTCAAATCCAATTTGTGTGTTTGTCATAGTTTCATGAATATTGTGGTCTTGTTCAAAAACGAAGGCCAAACATTATATTGCTACCTGAGCCTGATGTGCCTTCTCAATAACTGATTAAAGATCAATTTGTGATCTATATTTAGTGTTTATTTATTGTTTGAAAACTGATCTATATTTGGTAAAAATAGAACTCTATTACTTCAAATATATCCTGATGTTCCTTCTCAATAATTGATCAAAGATCAATTTGTGATCTATGTTTGGTGTGAATGGAACTCTATTATTTTATGAATTTGGGTATTCCTTTACTGCTATGTTCTCTGTAGAGAATTTTTGAAAGTTTCTGTGGCTGAAAAATTAATCATCCTGCATCCAAAGTGGTGATGGAACCCTTCTGAACTTAACCAGGCATTTTCTCATGTCAGTCCATCATGTGACTCATTTTTAAAAATATATTTTATTGGTGTTTCTTCATTTTTTACATCACCAAATTTCCCCCCCCCCCACTCTCTTCCCCCCCTCTCCTTCTCATCACATTTAACAAATAATATTTTACAAAACAAGTAAGAAAAATAAGAGAAAACAGCCAAATTACCAGTATGCCCAAAAGATCTGAAAATAAGTTCAAATCCACCGACCTCCCAACTACTTAAAGAAAATGGATTGGGGTATTTTACATGTTTGTTCTTTGTAATTTTAGTTCACTTTTTTGATATTTTTTGTAATTTTTTCCATTTACAACACTATATATATATATTCCTGGCTCTCTTTGCTCTATATCTCTTTGCATAGTTTCATATTAATCTTCCATGATTCATATCTGCCATTTCTTATAGCATAGTGATATTCCATTATATTCATGTACCACAGTTTGTTTAGCCATTATCTATCAAAGACTGTCTATTTCTTATCCAATTCGTTACTATCACAGAAATGCTGTTGTAAATATATTGGTGTATATGTGACCCTGGCTCATTCTTTTTTTTTTTTAATGAACTCATTTATTTTTCCAACTATGTGCAAAGATAGTTTTCAACATTCAATTTTTTGTGAAATCTTGAGTTCCACATGTTTCTTCCTTCCTCCCTTCCATCCTTCCCCTTGACAGCGAGTAATCTGATATAGGCTATATATGTAATAACTATGTTAAACATATTTCCATATTAGTCATGTTGTGAAAGAAGAATGAGAACAAAACCATTTAAAGGAAAAACTATAAATCATAAAACAAATTTAAACATTGTTTTAAATTATTAAAATGGAAAATAGAATGTTTTGGTATACATTCAGAGTCTTTATTTCTTTCCCTGGATGTGGATGGTATTTTCTATCAACAAGTCTTTTAGAATTGTCTTTGATCATTATACTGCTGAGGACAGGTAAGTTTATCATAGTTCATTATCATACAGTGTTGCTGTTAATATGTACAATATTCTCCTGGCTCTTCTCAGTTTACTCAGCATCACTTGATAAAAGTCTCCAGGCTTTTCTGAAGTCCATGATTTCTTACAGAACAATAGTGCTCCATCACAGTTTGTTCAGCCATTCCTCAATTGATGGGCATTCCCTCAATTTCTGATTCTTTGCCACTACAAAAAGAGCTGCTATAAATATTTTTGTACATGTGAGTCCTTTTCTTGTTTTTTTTTTATGATCTTTTTGGGATACAGATCTAGTCGTGTTATTGCTGAATCAAAGAGTATGCACAGTTTTATTAGCCTTTTGGGTGTAGTTCCAAATTACTCTTTAGAATGAAGAGCAGCTCCACCAACAGTGCATTAGTGTCCCAGTTTTCCATGTCCCCTCCAATATCATTCATTTTCCTTTTTTGTCATATTGACCAATCTGATAGGTATAAGATGGCAACTCGGAGTTGCTTTAATTTGCAGTACCTCAGGGTTTTTTAAATTTGCATTTCTCTAATCAATAATGATTTAGAACATTTTTTTAATGATTATAGAAAGTGTTAATTTCTTCAGTTAAAAATTGGACCTGGCCCTTTATTAAAACCTCTCTAGCTTTGAGTAGAATCTGTGTGCTAAATTTCCACTGGAACAACCTTTGAGAACCCAAGATAGCTTTTCCATTATAATGAAGTATTGGAAGAGTACACTCTATTAAATGGAATATATAATTAACCATAACAGCCCATTCCCAACCCTGCCAGGTGAGCTATTTACTTAGTTTGGCTAAATCTTTCAGTTTCCTTCCTTATTACCCCCTCCCCACCTAACATTATGCAGTTTCATGACTGGTGGTTGGCTGTTGAAAGTTTGTGGTGTCTATTCTTTGCCTCTTCCCTCACTGATATCTGGGCTTCTCTTTCCATAATTATCTATTTATGACTTTAGGTCATTTAATTTGCTGAATTCTGCATGTCTTCGTAAGATTTCAGTTTTTACATCACTCCTGGGAGAGGCTAACCTGAGGAATGAGTCCAGGATTCCATTCATTTCAGAGTCACCACAACTGGGTTTCCTCTCAGCATCATTTTCTTCTGGGAACATTTCCAAGGCTATCCTTACTCTCTAGGATAGTATTCATGGGCTAAAGAAAAGGGTGATGATCTGGTCTTTAGGTGGCAGTTTGTTCCATTTTTCCTACAGCGTTGTCAAGACAAGTATCTGATTACTATCTTGCCTATTCTGGTGGGTTTTTTGGCTTTATTTCTTTCTCTTCTTAGACTTTGTTAAAAGAGCTCCCACAAGGCTTATTTCACCTTTCTTGGGCCTTATGTTCTGGAAAGCCCTCCCAGATATCCCAAACAAAAATCTGATCCCAGCCAGGTTCTGATGCTTTGTTTTAGTATCTGAGATTGATAGATTTATTGCCTGTTAAATCTTTTTATTGTGGGCAACATGTTTTAATAAATATGTGTGTGTGACATACACACACACACACACACACACACACACACACACATACACATATGCAAAGCATGCCGGGACCTGGAGTCAGTGGAGACCTGGGTTTGAATCCTGCTCCTAACATTAATTGGGCGATCATGGACCAAGTTATTTCACTTCTTTGAATGTGTGCCCTTATGTGTAAAAAGAGGATAATAATGTCTGTATATCTACCCCAAAAGTTTTGTTTTCAGGTTCAAATGAGGTGACAGGTTTGGTAAAGCTTCATGGTCTTTAGAAATGTGAGTTACTTTTATCAGTCCTTCCCAGCAAGGGGATCTTCAGTTTCCTGTTAAATGTGAAGTTTGTCCCTCAGCTCTAGAAGCTGGGTCTCTGACAATTCAACTTTAACTTTGTATATATTGATTTTACAATCCTCAGGACTCTGTTTCAGTTCCCAACTAAAGAGATTTAGAGTTAATCAGTAAATGCTATTGAAGAACCACTTTTTAAAATTACAATTTTCTGGTAATAATTTTTTCCTTTAAAAAAATTACTGTTCCTTTAGTTTTTACATCATGTATATTTCTGTCTTCTCAGAGACCCATCCCTTATAACAATTTTTTTAAAAAAAGAAAAAATCAACAAAACTAAGCAGTGTATTAAAAATGTTGATATTCTATACCATGTTCCATACCTGTAAACACTTATATCTGCAAAGCAAGTGGGGGGGGGGTCCTTCTTCTAGCACTTAGAATGGCCATTATGTGCAAGGTCTTATATTGGATCATTTAAAACACTTGCTGAGATCTAATGGTTAGGCTTTTGGTAATCCTTGGGAAAGTGAAAACTGATTGTCTTCTAATACCAAGAGCATATCTCTAGTCATCCAATCTATCCAGCTTTTTGAAGGGAATTGAAGAAGATGTTTTCTTGATGGTTGGAATAAGTCATGAAGCTGGGAGTAAACAGCCTTCAGTCTTGACTCAGCCTAGAGCCCTCTATATTTTCCCATTTTTAATGGGAGTGCTCCACTTGGCCCCCTCTCCTTCACATATTTTTGCCAAAAGTCATTTCACTGGCTTATTCATTGGTAACTAAGAAAGGAGGAAAGTTCACCTGCTTAATATTATCCTTCTCCCTCTCAAGGCATCTTTCTTGGAAGGGACATATTCAGTCTCAGCCTGACTTTCATTTCTCCCTCACTCCTCTGCCCTTCTACTTGAGCTGTAGACTTTCAGGGCATTTGCTGTTCTATGAATTGGGGATAAAGAAGAAATAAAATTCCTCTCCCACCCTTTTTCTCCACTTTGACAGGTAGAGGGCCTAGCACATGACACAGAGTGTTTTATTGCCAACAGGTGTCCAGGATGCCCTGTAACCAGAACCCAGACTCAGTCCTTTACTCATCCCCTCACCTGAAGATGAACCCTGGGGCAGCTTCTCTGCTGCCAAGGGTCAACTGGGAGTCAGGACTCTGCTTCTGCCTCCAGGCTGGACAGGTCCCCTGTGAACTAATGGTAGTAGTGAGTCAAACCTTCCAGCAGGGATAGGTGAACAACTCTCAATAGGAAATTCTACATTCATGACCAGCACATGGTTTCCTCCTTCATAAGCCCTGGAGCAAAGAAGGCATGTGATGACTTTATCCAGAGATGTTTTAGGTACTTGAAATAAGTCAGATCAAGAGGTCCCATCAAGGAAGGGGAAACATTTAGTTGAGAAACCAAAGAACTAAAGAATAATTCTTCCTTTGATTCTCAAATAAGTGCTCATCCAGAGGGGAGAGAGAAAAGTCCCTTAGGGATTTTTCCCCCAGGAGGTTCTGCCTTTTAGTTTGTTAATTGAATGTCCCTTTCCCCTTTGTGCCTCTATTATAATATAACCTATCATCATCATCATCATCATCATCATCATCATCATCATCATCATCTACTTGACTTTGACCTAGGTTAAACCAGAACCATACTCTATTTTTTTACCCCTGTCCTCAGTCTTTTCTGGAAGCTCCTTATTTCCCTAGTTAGGCCTGCTCAACTTTGACTAACTTCCTCAGGCTCTGGAATGCAGGGCAGCCATTGGCATGACTCCAGCCCAAACACTCTGCCCAGTAGGCTGGGCAGAAGCCGATAAGAATGAGCACTTTGAAAATACACAATCTGGCTCAGGCAGCAGGTAACTCCTGCCTAACCACTGATCGTCTAGTTCTCTGACCTCCTTAACCCCTGACTACCTAGTTTTTCTAATCTTATTGACTCACAGGGTAACTGCTTATTTTAAAGTTATTTCTTACCACTATTCCCTGACTGTACAAAAGTTTCTTTGCCCATTTCTTAGGATGGAGGCATCAAGTCAAGTCCTACGGTTTCTACATGCAGTTGGCTTACTCTTACTGACAGCCTAGGAGTAGACATGTATTAGTTTAGTAGACTTTCTATATACTCTGCTCTTTGTGGCAACTGCAGATTTTAGTCTACATTTCAATGAATTTTTCACTTTTTAAATTTAATTTGTTGATTTGATTTTGTTTTTAGTGAATTTCTTTTTGGTAAGTGGAACATATTGAACAACTATAAAAAGAACATTCCAGAGACCCCAAACTCCTAGCCCCTATATATTTTAACTTTTCTGTCTTGCCCTCAAGTACTTAATAATCTAATGAGGGGCAAAGTCAGACAAACCTCAGGGATAGCAAAATGGGAGTTTAAGAAGTAGGCACTCGATGGCAGCTAGGTGGTGCAATGGATAGAGCACAGGACTTGAGTTCAAATATGACCTCACACACCTAACAATTACCTAACTGTGTGACCTTGGGCAAGACACTTAACCCCATTGCCTTACAAAAAGCAAAAATTAAAAAAGGAATAGGCAATCCATGTAGCAGTCAAGGTTACCCACTGCTTCTCCCCATTTGCTTTTTACTTAATTCAAGATGCTTTCATGACTGTGCTTTGAACAGTTTTGGTTTCTTTTCCTGACTAGTTGCACTCCTCATCTGTCCCTAACTTCTTCTCCCAAGTTAAGCATCTGTAATGATTTTGACGTATTGTGACATCTGCTTGGGTAACTATCTTATACCATTTTGTTGTGTCTCATATAGTTTTGAGCTAGCTACCTTTTTGATTTGACTTTTTTTTTTAGGTTTTCTTCGTAAGGCATACGGGGTTAAGTGGCTTACCCAAGGTCACACAGTTAGGTAATTATTAAGTGTCTGAGGCCGGATTTGAACCCAGGTACTCCTGGCTCAGGGCCGGTGCTTTATCCACTACGCCACCTAACTGCCCCCCCCCCTTTTTTAGGTTGATTTGACTTTAACAAGGCAAAGTATAGAGTAGTCCCTACTTACTTGGAAAGTTTAATGTCATTATCATCATAATCATCCCTCTCACTGAGACCTCTCAGGAATTGCTAAGAGCTTTGGAATTTACAGAATTCAGGTTAACCATAGACTAAGACCTTTTAGAAGTCTCTAATCTGATGAGAAGATAGTGCTATATCACAGGGATATGCTGTAATGCTTGGGTGAGTTCGGTTGGTTGTTTAGAAAGTGGCATCAATGAACTCAAAATCAATTCTTTCAGTGACTTGGCTGTTCATGTAGCATCTTGGCTGTAGACTAAACCAAAATCCCACCCATATGTCCAGCTATGGTCTTAATTATCCAAGGGACAAGGCAAGAGTGTATGAAGGGACCATTCCTGTACAAATCTGATCATTCAAGGCATGAATCCTACTGATAGTGAATTCAATTCAACAAGCATGTTTTAAGCTCCTATAATTTGCAAGGTAATGTGAATGCGAAGCTCTGAGTATTCAAAACAAAAATGAAAAAAATCTTCATATAGAATATATCCTTAGAAAACATGTAAGATATGAGTGCTATTTTAACAGCCATATATATAGTAGGGGAATAAAATGGTCATACTGGGTGCCTTGGGTTAGTAATTAGCTATGGAAAACTCTGGGTTAAACAGGGAATATTTTTTTGAAGGAAATGAATTTTAAGTCACACTCTCAAAGATGGGAGGAACTAGATTGCCTCAAGTCTCTGTCTTCTCTAAACCGGATGGTTTAGCTGCCAGATTGATTTTCCTAATTACAAATCTGATTGTGGAATTTCCATAATAAAGTATACTTCAATGACTTCCTATTGATTCCAGGATCAAATATAAACTCCTAAATTTGAGATGTGAAGACTTTCACAATCAACATCAAAAATACATAAAGTAACAGAGTGCTAAGTAAATATCTCAAAAAATCAAATCTCAGGTAAAAACAAATTACTAATTGTGATTGAATTACAAAAGAGGAAAAAAATCCTAGTTGTGATGGAATTATAGAAGAATTCTATCATAGCTTTAAAGAACAATTAGTAGGGGCAACTGGGTGGTACAATGGATAGAGAACACTGGTCCTGGAGTCAGGAGGACTTGAGTTCATATCCAACTTCAGACACTTGTTAGTAAGTAAGCTAGCTATGTGACTTTAGGCAAATCACTTAACCCTGTTGCCTCACTAAAAAACAAACAAGCAAAAAGAACAATTAGTACAAATACTACACAAATTATCTTCAAAAATTGAAAAAGGAAGCAGCTGAGCAGACTCTTTTCATGAAATAAATATAATCCTAATATCTAAACCAGGAAAGGATAAATATTGGTTCAAGAGTTTTAAATATAATTCTGTAAGGGGGCAGCTAGGTGGCGTAGTGGATAAAGCACCGGCCTTGGAGTCAGGAGTGCCTGGGTTCAAATCCGGTCTCAGACACTTAATAATTACCTAGCTGTCTGGCCTTGGGCAAGCCACTTAACCCCGTTTGCCTTGCAAAAACCTAAAAAAAAAAATCCTAATAAATATAATTCTGTAAAACAGACTACAGCAAGTCATCAAGAAATTATTCATTATGATCATTATGATCAAGGTGGACTTATATTTGGAATATAAGGTGACTCAACATTAGGAAAGCAATCAACATAAGTATATTAAAAAATAAAAACATTCAGAGCCACATAATTCTCTCAGTAGATACAGAAAAGTCTTTTGACAAAGTAAAGCACTCATTTAAGCTAAAATCCCTATAAAGCAGAGCTATAGAGGGACCTTTTTTAATATAAAAAGTATCTCAAGACCTGCATCTACTTAACAATAGTGATGCACACTATAAGCTTTCCCAGTAAATAGAGAAGAAAAGCAAAGATGCCCTACTCTCTCTACTATTACTTGGTATATTCTGGAGGAAAAAGAAATTAAAAGCATAAAGCTAGGTAAAGAGGAGATTAAAGTACTGTATTTCCCCATGTATAAGATTACCTTTTTTCAAAAAATTTGGGGTCTAAAAACTGGGAGTGTCCTATACAGTGGTTGTAGATTTTTTTTACTTGCATTTTCTACTTTTTCACACTTGTTGCCTTTGTGCTCATTGTTTCGCATTTGTTATTGGCATATCAGGTTACCTTTTGCCATGTTCTGCCTAGAAATGACTCAGGAAAGATTTTTGTACAGTGCTGAATTGAAGTTAAAAGTGATCCAGTTTGCAAAGTGAATGGAAATCATGCTGCTGAACATAAGTTTGGTCCTCCTCCAAATGAGAAAACAATCCAAGATTGGCTATGGGAAGAAGAAACCCCAACTGAAGACACTACAGCAGAAGAAGACCATGAGAGGCAAGGCAGCCAAATGATCTGAGTTAGAGAGGGAATTGAAGAGATGGCTGGAAGAGCAAAGGACAAGTGGAATACCTGTGTCCAAAAAGATGCTTCAACAGGAGCCCAGAAGAAATGCTGATGAGAAAGAAGTGCCTGATTTCCAAGGCGTACACAGTTGGTGCTACAGGTTCATGAAGCATGCTTCCACGCCCCAGACTTGCCCAAAAGATGCCTGAAAGCTATGAGCAGAAGGTCCTTGAAATTCATGTTGGATAAAACTTGAATTCAGTAACTTTATATAATACATTATTTTTCAAATTTCAAGCCCCCAAATTAAGGTGTGTCTTATACATGGGAAAATATAATGCCCCTATTTGCCAATGACTTTATTTATTTAGAAAATCTAGGATATCAGCAAAAATATTGAAACAGTGGCCTCGGCAAAATAAACCCTTAAGAATTTGCTATCAAATAACTGTAAAATGCATAAAGCAGGGGGCAGCTAGGTGGTGCAGTGGATAAAGCACCAGCCCTAGAGTCAGGAGGACTTGAGTTCAAATCCAGCCACAGACATTTAATAATTGCCTAGCTGTGTGACCTGGGGCAAGTCACTTAATTCCATTGCCTTAAATAAATAAAATTAAAAAAAAAAAGAAATAAAGGAGGATTAATATTTCTAGACCTCAAACTCTATTATAAAATAAACATCAGTCATTAAACCATCTAGTATTGGTTAAAAAATAGGGAGGTGGATCAGTGAAGCAGACACACAAGGGGACATCAGAAACAATGTAAGCCAATAAGAGTGTTTGATAAACTAGAATACATAAATTTCCATATTTGATAAAAATTGCTGGGAAAATGAGAGAACAATCTGATAGAAATTGTTAAGATTAATACATTAGATCTTATTCTGGAATATATTTTAAATGGATAAGCAATCTTGATATTAATGATCATACTACAGAAAATTTAGAAGAGAAGAAGATAGCTAGTTTATGATGAGGCCCAGCCTGGTCTTGCCAACTGAGGAATATAGAGATGTGCCATAGTAATGGATTGCTCTTAAATTGATGAAATATCAACTAAGATATTTGAAGAATAACAAGAGGTGATGGTGAGTACTTGTTCCTGAGAGAGATTTCTTGCAATCCATAATGCAGTCTTCTTAAAGTCCTCTTCTTTACTTTTCTTTAAGTAAGAGGTTGTGGTCCACAATTTCACCAACATTCGATGTTAACTTCCACTAATTGTGATCAAGAATAGGAAAGACCCTGTCCTAATGGGCAGATTGACATGGCATCACTTGTTTAGATAGTTATGGTTAATGTATATATTTACTTCTTCCAACTAATGACCTGAATTAGGATGTTTAGTCTTAAATAATTTCCAAAAACAATTCCCCGAGGAAACTGCTGATTTTCTGTCTAAATGCAAGATAATAAATTATCTAGAGCTAGAGAATTTCAAGGATTCATGAGTCTCTTTTCCCCCCTTCTCCCATTTCTCTAAACCTGAGATCACCAAACAGTACCTTTAATTAATAAAAATGACAAAAGATGATAGTAGGTGGTGTTGTAGAAAGGCTAGCACACTAATGCTTTGGTCTGTGAATCAGTGCAACCATTGGGGAAAGTAAGTTGGAATTATGCAAATAAAGTGGCTAAAATGTCTTATGAGATACATCTTTGGCCCAGAGATTCCACTTCTAGACAGATACCCAAAAGGAGGTCATTGGTAAGAACAAAGTCCCCACATACATCAATATTCATAGCAGTACTTTTTTTTTTCCTGGCAGAGAACTGGAATAGAGAAATGGCTAAATAAATTATGGTGTGTATGATACATAATGGAATATTGCTGTGCTGTAAGAAATGAGTATGATAGAGAAAAGCATGGGAAGACTGATATGAATTGATGCAAAGTGAAGTAAACAGAGTCAAGAAAACAGTATACATGATTGCCACAATGTTATTGGAAAGAGGAATAGTCATCCAATCAAAAATTAATATTGCAGAATTACAAAAAGCAAGCTAGCTCAGATAAGAGACATGAGAAAACATTTCCTTTAACTCATTTGCAGATATAGGGGTCTGTGAGTGTGGAATTGTATTTTTTCCTGAGTTGATTAGTTTTGCTGATTTTTTTCACCAAATCCTTTTAAAAAAACACTTTGTTATTTAAAAATGGTTCATTAAAAAGAAGGAAGAGGAAGGAATGTAGATGGAAATGAAGTCGATATAAAAATGAGAGGTATTAATAATAATTTATTTTTTTAAAAAAGAGTATGTCCGGGATTATCAACTGAAATATTTAGAGTTGTACTTTCTAGTTTTCTTTACTTTCTCCTCCTCCCATGTTGAGGCAGGCAGAGACTACTATAGTACCCAGGATACCTATTCTGGGGGAGCAATTTTACAGATGAGTCTAAAGACTGAGGAAATGGGGCTTGAATTGATCTAATGTCTGGTCCTACAGTCCCCCCACAAGAACGCTAGAGTTCAGGTCATATCATCTTTTGCCTTCTAACCAACTGCCCCAACACCTCAGAGTGACATTCCCCAGGTTGAAACTATTTTCCCTTACAACTTCCTGCTATGTATCCTGAGGTCTGGACATCAGTACTAACAGGGTTGAGTCAATGATGTTTTGGGCCATTGGAACAATGGTGCTTGAGTCAGGAGCTGATTTTCCTCATCTCTTCTAATCTAATATATAGTCCGGAGTCTGTGGAAATGTATTCAGCACTCCCAAGATCCAATCTTCTTTTCTTGGGCTTGATTTCACTTCTGAGATGGGACTTGGTAACTATGCAAGTGTAGGTTTAAAGTTGGGTTAAGAGGTCAGTTATGGAACCAGATGAAGCTGAAACATCTCATCTAATTTCTGTGGTTTGAGATTACTAAGGTTGTATTCAGAATTTGTTTAGCTGCTTTTACTTTCTCCCAGTCCTGGAAAAGCAAAACAAAACTACTTCTTGGCCTCTAGGGCAGGCAGCAGAGTATTTTTGCTCCAGACTAAGGGAGAGCCAAGATCCCCAGACTTCATCAGGTTGGCCCTAGTAGAAGACTGGGTTTGGAATGAAGTCAGGCACAACTACAGTGTAGCTTGGGCTGCTAGAAAGGAGAAGCCCAAGGACTCGGGAGGTGTGAAGAGTTCAATACTGCCTGACTCAGTTTACTGCTTCCCTAAGGAAATGCAGGAAAGCCCTAAAACTCTCTTCTGGACCATGCTGGGACACAGGAGAGGACATGAGGAGGGCAGAAGGGAGGGCACCATTTATAGCCCACCCCTGATCACGTACATTTTTGCCACCAGATTGAAATGAATTTGAAAAGGAAAAGATTTACAAAAATGTCTTTAGGACTGGGCTTAGGTTAAGTATTGCTGGCTTACTCTGGCTCAATATCAGCTTTAGGTCTGTCAGCTCATGAGGATGAGTAAGCATTGGGATTTGGAGGTGCTAGAGGAAAAAGTCCCGAGTCTCAGTTTTTCTCTTGTTCTCTGGAGGTGTCTTCCAGCTTTCTGCTCTTATCTGACAGGCTACTCAGTGGGAGAAAGAAGAAAGACTCAGCCTTATCAAAGATTACTATGAGGAAGATTTGTTGTCATGTCCAACTCCTGGGGATCCCATTTGGGGGTTTCTTGGCAAAAGATACTGGAGTGATTTGCCATTTCTTTCTCCAACTCATACACACAGATAAGGAAACTGAAGCTGGCAGAGTTAAGTGACTTGCCCAAGGTCACACACTAATCAGTGTCTGAGGCCAGATTTGAACTCAGAAAGATGAGTCTTCCTGACTCCAGACCTGGCACTCTATCCCACTGTACTACTTTAGTCAGCCACCACAAGGAAAGTTTAGGTTGTCCTTAATGTGTGCTGCAATACCACCAGCCCTGATCCAGGCTACCCAATGTCAGAGCCAAGGCTGAAGCTCACATACCTACTTGCCCTTGATCCCCAAAAGCTTTCTGTTAAGAAGTGTTGCTCTGCCTGCTTTGCCTTCGGTCTTCTGCTTTTCTCCCCCCACCCCCTTTCTAAATAGCTTTGTCTCCATTCCGTTTTCTCCATTGTCAATAGTTGCTGTTTCCTATGGGTTCCAGCTTTGACAGTCTCTGAAGGGACAGAAGTGAAAGCTGCCATTGTACGGCCAAGCCTGAGGTATGGGGTGCTGGGGCTAGTCCTTTCCTAGTGACATTGGGTGTGGCTAAGATATAGCTACCCTTGGAGCTCCATATTCAGGCTGATCAGTCACTGTGGCCCAGTTAGGACCAATTGGAGCAGAATAAAGCCAAGGCAAAGTGGAGGCACTTTCTGATGCACCTCCTGGTCATCGATGGGTCACTGGGTGGGGAGGGTCGGTACAACTGCCTCTGGTGGCAGAGAAGCTGCTGTAGGCTGTGTTCCCAGCTGTCAGGCGTGTAATTGGGGTGAAAGAGAATCCTCTTGTGGTGGAGATGCTCCCGAACATCCCAGCAGCTCCCTTAAATCACCCCTGGGTGGGGGCTGAGCCTCTCCCTCCAAAGGGCCAGTTCACTACTGGGTCCCTGCCTCTCCCTTTCTTTGTTGTTGAAGTTTTCCCTTCTGATGGGCCTTACCTTTCCTCAATGCCCCTAGAGAAGACAAGGGTAGGAATGGCAAGAACAAACAATATTTGCAACTGCTCTTGTCCTGAGGCCTGAAGAGGCTTCCTTCTCACCCCTTCCCACATACACAGCTGCCTTCTTTCCCTAGTGCCCCTTTGTCCCCTTTGGCCTTTCCACAGACTAAAAAGCTGGGATTTGTGCTAGGACAGAGTGGACCAGGAACCCTGTAGGTTTGACTTCTCTGGGGTGGGGGGGGGAAATACATGTGAGGGGAAAGGAGGTCTAGAAGGATCATAGCTCAGATTTGTTGCCTTGAGAAGTTTCACCTTCTCTAAAACTTCCCTTCACGGGCAGCCACCACAAAGGCTTCTTAGAAGATTAACTTTCCCCACCCCCTACTCTTTGCTTCTTATTTTTCTTTTGGATAAAACCCAGGGGTCTCCCTGTTATGACTGTGGGACTCTGCTTATTGAAAAGGAGGTAGCTTGTCTCGAGTTTGTCCCTTGGGTGGGAAGCACCTCACATATTAATTTTTCTGAATTTCTAGACTCTCTAGTAGGCTTACAAGTGATGAAGTGCCAGACTTATCCTCCCTAGAGGAAATTTCTGCTTTTATCTGACAGATCAGGCAGGGAGAACAGGAAGGAAGGTAGAAGTATCTCTTCCCACCTCAACCCCCTGACTCTGTGCACACCTGGGGCGGGGTGGGGGGGGGTCCCATCTAACTCTGGCACCAAGATCTTAATGACTTTGGACAAATCCCTTAACCTATCAGGGTCTTAATTTCATTTTTGTTAAATGAAAGGATTGAAGACTAGACAAGCTTTATTCTCAATAATTTCAATGCTCTAATTCTAGTCCCCTTCTTTTGTTCTTTCCTCCCTAATTCTCCCTCTGTGATCTTTGACTGAGAAATCTGGGTGATTAGACTTCAGTTGATTCATACAAATCAGAATAATACCAGCAGGATCTAGACTTTCTCTCATGATTTCTCAAGCTATGCACTTCTTATTCCCATTATATTTTCTTTACAGTTCCTATGAAAGAATTATAGAAGGCTGCAGAATATTCCCATTTTGTAGGGAATGAGCCTAAAATTCAGAAAAGAGACCCAGTGACTTGACTGGGGTTTCTTTGCAAGTTAGATTTCCTCAGCCTGTTAGATCCTAAGTCATTAAACTAGGCTTCAGATCACTTGGGTCTTTGCAGTAAGGAAGTCCGGAACTCAGAGATGCTTAGGAGCTGGAAGTATATGTGGTGATTATTTCATCACCATCAAGTAACATGGTGAGGATAGCAACAGCAATGCAAATTAACCAGTGGCAGTCCATGTTCTAGTCTCAGAGATTGTGTTAGGCAGACCCAAACAAATCTAAACCAGACCAAACACAGAAGCACCGTCTGTCTGTCTTGTCTCTTATGTGTAACTCCTCAAGGGCAGAATATCTTGTATACATTGATCATCAAGGTTTCTAACCATAGCCCAGTAGGAATGAGTGGAGTAAATTTGGGTGGGTGGGGGGAGAGCAGCATGAATTGAAGCATTTCTGGGATTCATCAAGGGTCCTGCTAGAGAGGTTGCTCTTGAAGAGAAGAAAGGAAGGGAAAGTGGGCAGGATAGAACTCAGCAAAATCTTTTGAGGATTTGAAAATCTCTGTCCTCATAAGTTGTAAATATGAGGCCCAGAATTCAAGTTCATGAGAATTTGTTAAATGCCTCCTATTATAAGTTATGCAATGAGAAAACAAAGCAAAAGCATTAATAGATCAATATGAAGACAGAAATGACAGTCTCTCCCCTCAGTGATTTCTTCAAGAAGCATTTATTTAGCACCTACTTACTGTGTCCTAAGGGGCAGCACTGGGGTGTAGAGATACAGAGACAAAAAAGACCCAGTACCTCTCCTAAAGAAGAATGTTTGCTAAAAGTATATTCTGACATTATGAGGACTTCACCTGTCCTATACTGATGGACCCTCTTGACTGCTCCAGTCTCCCTTGCTTATTTACTCTGTGTGTGTGTGTGTGTGTGTGTGTGTGTGTTGGAATTTCCCTTCCAGTTTGTTGCCTGAATTCACACTTGGTAATTTATGTGATTAGCATGAACCCCCTAGAGAACCTTTCCTGTTAACGCTATAGATCTTCCCTTTAAATAAAACTTTTAGCATCAAGGACATTTACTTTGTGCTCTAGAAGGTAAGAGATCCTCTCCCACTCACCATTTTCATGAGAGTTTATCATGCTGAACTCTCCAAATCACAGAATTTAGAATTGCCAGATACCTTAGAGAGCAATCAGCCTTACAGTCCAGCCCCCTCATTTTATGACTGAGTAAACTGAGACCCAAAGTAACTTGCCCTGGATCATAAAGATAATAATAAAGAATTGAGTCTAAATTTGAATCTATTCCTCTGATTGTAAATCCAGTGCTATCCTATTGCCTCTCACCATTTTCCTTGTTTTTCCTACTCTTGTTTGAGAGTATGGTTTGAGGAAACGACAGAAAACCATGTAAAATATCAGTTCTCTTCTTTTTCTTCAGAGTAATTAAACACAGGTGCCATTGTGGAAATTGCCTTTATCAAGAAAAGCAAGAAACTCCTAACACTTTTAGGAAGGAATTGAGGGAGGTCTCACCTTCAGCTTTTGTTGAATTTTCTAATCCTGTAGGAGAAAAAAGTGGAAAAGGGAATCCCTTGTCCTTGAGGAGGTCACATGAGTGGGGTTCTTCCTTGGATGTTGGCTGTGGGATGTTGTGACTGTCTGTGCTGGGTCCTTGGGGGCTGTGCCAAGCCTGGGCCAGAGGAGAGATTGCTGGGGAGGAGCTGCTCAAGGCTGAGAGGGCTTTCTCTGCAGGAAAACTCCATCCATATCTTTTCCCCCCCATTCTTTGTCTCTCTCTTGCTTGAAATATCCCTGGGACTATGACAGATGACATTAACAGGTTCCATACCGCTGTTCCCCTTGCCATACCTTCCCTACCATTCTGAAGGCACCTTTTTGTGAGAACTTGGAGAACTTCCAGAAAGAATAGCCTCATTGGGCATTTTCTAATTAATTGTAGTGATTTAAATTCTTTTTGGTGGGATATTTGGAAGTCCTCACTGCAAGAAATGAACCCCAGTGGATGTGGGAGTGACAGCTGAATTGTAGCAGAGCTGAAACTTTTGGGGCACTAGGTGGATTTGAAGGGGAGATAAGAGATTCTGTAGGATGGAAGGGAGAAAGCCTTGCTCTCTGAAAGCTGGGTCCAGAGTTCTAAAAGGATTAGAGACACTAGTGAGCATGCTACTTAACTAGGGAAGGCTATAAAAAATCCTAGGTAGGCTGAGGAGATAAGAACTAATTAGAAAATTCCGAAGAAAACTGATGGGAGAATCCTGGAGAAAAGGGTTTTTTTTTTCTCTCTCTCTCTCTGGTCATGGGAACATGAACTGCGCAAGTAGGTTAGTTACCCTGGGCCTCTGCCTAGTTCTGTGGAGAAGGTAGGGTGTACAAAGGAAGAGTGGAGCGTCCCCAAGGTGAGGTGCCCAGCTCCTGAAGGCTAAAGGGCTTTGGCTCCTTTCCTCCCCTCCCCACCTGGGCAGTGACCCGAGCTGTGACGGGTACACTTTGCTCCTTGCTCAGTCACTCTCCAAGGCAGGGGGCACTGCTGTTTGCTTTTCTCTGAATCCTGACTCCAACATTCTCCCTTTGATCCTTCCCGACTGCCCCAGTCAAGCTCTGCTATTGTCCTGCCTAGAAAGTTAATGTCTCTCTCCTAAGCCAGAGCTGCTGCTCTCCCCTCTCAGCCCGCTTGTTCTTTAGAGTGTCTCAGGGGTCAGCGACACTGCGTCGGGGCTAAGGAGAGTGATGCTCAGAAGCCGGCTGCCTCTTCAGGGTGCTCTTGGAAGCGGCTGTTTGTCCCCGATGCCAGATTGCCAGGCAGCTTGGCTCTTTGAGGGAATTTCTCATTCAGTTGGTTAGCGGGATAGCCAGATGACCTTGGGAACATTCATGTGTGTGATGGGGAGGTGTTGGAGGGGGCCAAGAGGGTAGTGGTTAGCTTATCACTATGGCTTTAATGGTTGGCTATCCTGAGCTCCTGAAAGCCACCTGAGACTTCCTTCTCTTTGGGTACAAGTGCTCAGGGAGCAAGAGGACTAGTGGAAAGAAGAGGACGATAAAAGGGAAAACCCAAGGTAATGGTTATAGAACTAAAGGAGTAGCCTTAGGAGAGGGGAGGAGGGAGACTAGCATGGAGGTTATGGGTTTGGACTCTGGCCCAGGGCAACCCTGGCTTCAGTGGCCTTTCATCTCTGACGTTTGGTTTCGAGGCCAAACACAGGGGCTGGGTAAAGATCATCCCAGGAACCTTTGAGACGGGATTATGGATTTGCTTTGTTCTAAGAGAAGGACAGAGGGAGAGTTAACTCAAGGGTCTCCACTGTTCTTACTAGATCTGCTTTATCTATCCAGTTTGTTTACTCAGGACAGCCCATGCTAGGGAAACTGTGTGTGAATGACTGAGGCAGAGGCCATACCTCCTGAAAAGTATGAAGGAGAACTATGGAGATAGGAGAAAAGGCCAACCCTGCCTCTTAGATAACAGGACCCTTTTGCTGCTGAATAAAGTCCCTCTTTGTGGGGAGGTGGAAGGGAGGGTACAGAGGCCTTGGCCCTGGGAAGAGGGTGTTTTAGGTTTAAAATAGACATGACCCAGGAATTCCCCTTCCTCATTTCAGTGCATTTCCCAGGGCCCCTGGGGGCAGGCTGCCAAGGGGAAGGGCTATTCCCTCTTAGTTAGTGTGATTCTGGGTCAAAAGCAGGACTTGGACTCCAGGCCTGTTTCCTAATTTCTAACTCCAACTATTTAAAACTGCCTTTGCAGTGAAAAGTCCAAAGCCGAATAGAATCATACTTGGTGGGAGGGGACGATTGGCCCGAGTTTGTGTGGGTGGGTGGGGTAGGGCTTGGGGAATGGAGATGAGAGTGATGCTGTATTTCCTGTTGATCTCTTATACCAGGTTCCTCAATTGCCTCTACCCAAGAAGGAAGTTGGATAAATTCCAAGAGATAGAGCTAAGTTTCTGATTGAGGGAAGGTCATTTTGCCTACTGCTCTCCACTTCCTTCCTGTGCCAGGCTCCCTGGACCGAGAGGATACTCACAATAGTTACTGGCAAGCCAGGCAGGGTCTCTGTACAGAGTTCCAGGGAAGGGGGTAGATATGTGACTGCTCCTTGTGTGTGCCTTTGTGCAACCGCAGAGAGAACAGGCTAGGACCTTGCCAAGGGTTCGGAGCTATTGTACTATTGTATTGAGGAGATACTCAGGTGTCAGCAAGAGAGCTGCTGGGGGCACTGATAGCCCAGTAACAAAAGAAGACTTTGTATCTCTATTTTTAATCTATTGCCATTCCGTTAGATGGTGGTGGTGATGGTGATGGTGATAGTGATGAGCTGACACTTGGCTAGCACTCTGAAGGTTACTCTTTTTTCCTTTTTTTTTTTTAGGTTTTTTTTTTTGGTTTTGGCAAGGCAAATGGAGTTAAGTGGCTTGCCCAAGGCCACACAGCTAGGCAATTATTAAGTGTCTGAGATCGGATTTGAACTCAGGTCCTCCTGCCTCCAGGGCCCGTGCTTTATCTACTGCGCCACCTAGCTGCCCCAGAAGGTTACTCTTAAAGTGCTTTATGACTAAGCTATGATATTGGTCATCTAGAATCTGCAGGGACTTATAGCTTGCTGTAGCTACATGGCCAGTAAGTTGCAGCTGGAACATAAATACAACTTTTGAATCTGTGGCCAAATGCTACTTCTCTTCATATCACAGCACTCTTTCCTCCATGTCTTCAACCCGTATTTCACGGTTTCCATTTCCTTCACTCTCCATCCGTTTCTCCCTTATATTTTACCATACCTACACCCCCACACTCTACCTTGCCTCTTTCTCCACTGTTCCAAAATTGGCTTCTTGTTGTTTGCAATGGGTTTTTACCTTTTTTTTCCATCATAGAGACTGGATATGAATTTGATTAAACAATTATCTGTCTATAGTGACAAATAGGAGAATTTGGTCTCCTAAGACACTTGATCTATGAGGGATAATCAATTTTCCCAGGCTAGAGGCCTATGGGATATAAATGAGAAGACAAGATAGAACTAAGAATTGGGGAATATAAAGGTGGAGACTCAGAGAAACCTGGCAAAGGAAAACTTCTGGCTAGGATTGTGTTATATGGTTGGTTCTTAGGAGTTTGGAAACCCAGGTCCCACATCTCTAGGGATGGGCATGTCTCCTTTAGGGTTGATGCTAGTCCCACAGATGGAAAAGAAAGTTCCTAAGTCTCTTCTTTCTATGCAGGTCAATGACAAGGATTTTATTTCTCCTATAGACTTTGCCAGAGGCATGCAGCATTGAGAATGGAAGATCTTTTGCTATGAAGTTACAAAATCTCTATGTAGCAGTAACTAGACAAGAATTCCAGGCTGAACGAAAACGACATCATTCTGGTAAGTAGTTTGGGAGTGATCTGTTGGAATGGGGTATCTGTTCCTGATCTTTGTATCTAGGGTTGAAGAGTATAGCTTTCTTGGGACATGCTAGGGCTGCCAAAGTCCTAGACTAGGAGCTAGCAAGAAGCCTTTATTCCTTTTCTTTCTCCACTTGCCTCTCAAGCATCTTTATTGGTCATAACTGACCCTGAATTTCTCCTGGGTCCTTATGAGCCTGGGGTCATAGGACTTTTCAAAACCTGAAGAGAACTGAACTTTGTGGCTGCTTAATTGACCTTGAGTTTTTGGTATTTGGAGGGGCCCAGCAAGCTAGTTCAATAGATGTGACTCTTGGGGTTCAGGATCAGTCAATCTGACCAGGCCGTGATGATGAGCCTGTCACTGTTCTTCTTGGTGGGAGGGAGACTTCTTGACTTTTGTCCTGTTTGATCTCTTTAAATCTAGGAGACTCCCAGACTTCTGACATGACTCCTTCTGGTGAAGCTGATGGTAGAATACTGAACCAGCCAGAGCAGCAGTCCTCTGCCCCATCCTTGTCTGTGCTTGAGACTTTGAATATGGTAAAAATCAGTGAAATCTGAGAGAAAAATCTTCTTACCCCACTGGAGTTGCCATCATGTTGAATTTCTCTTTTAAATGTTTAGAGGATAGGGACCATGACTCTGAATACTAGCTTTTTGGAAGGAGAAATTCAAGCATCTCTAATATCCTTAATCTTTTCTAACTCAATTATCTTTCTCTTGCCCTTCTCTTCCATGTTCAGCCTGGGTTTTATAAAGATCATTCCCCTGGGGAAAGGAAGAAAATCTATCTTTTTTTTTTTTGATCCTGTACCCGTTTACAGAGAGCAGCACTCAAAATTTTCAGCCCAACAAGCTAGGTACTCACCTTAAGATGAGAAAGAAAAAGTAAGAAGACCCTGAGAAGTCAATGTCATGATCCTGCCTATAATTCTCTAAGAATGGAAACCTGGGGATAGGGAAAATGTAGATTATTTTCCCCTCTAATGTGGGTTCCATTCTTTTCTAGGACACTTCATTATCAATGCAGAGACCTCATCTGTCCAAGGTCAAGAGAAAGAAACCAAAGGGACTCTTCAGCTGAACTGAGCTCACGTGGCAGTGCTCCAGCTGCTGAGGAGGACTCTCGTGAGGAGATTCAGTCAACATCATCTTTGAAAGGATCTTGTGGGGTTGAAAGCTCTGCCCTTAGACAAAGCCAGGCAAGGCTTGGAGCCTTGGAGTGGGTTCCAGCTGTGAGGTTGATGTTAACAGGCCATGGAGTGGACACTTTGACAGAGAGACCTTCAGTCTGAAGATTCTAATGATCTGAGAAAGAGCCTGAAACTGGGCAAATAATGAGCCCCAGTTTCCCATAGGATCCTCCTTTAGGCTTTGTACATATATATGTGTGATGGATTTACTAGAAACACAACAACAAAAATAAAAACCTCTAAAACTCCTATGCCATCTTCAGAGGGAATTAACCTACTTCTGTATTTACATCACTGGCTCACTGGCAAGTCCCCACTTCCTTTAGGGAGCCAGTAGTTTCTCCCACAGTCTGAGCAGAATAAAAATATAACCCTGAAGCTCCCTAGATTTTGACCTGTTCATTCATGTTTTGTCTTCTCCCCGTCTTTCTCCTCACATGCTAGGCCACCTCTCACCTCCTAAACCCTCAGTTCAGAGGCCTTTTCATCTAGAGTCACTTTTGCTGTTGGTGACACAAAACATCACAGATTGTAATTGCCCTCTTCTCAATTCTGTTCATCTTCCTTTCTGTTTTCAAGACAAAGATGATAACAAGTTGGGCTGTGTAGAGCCTTAACAGGATCCTCCTGTGCCAGACAAAACTGGCAGAAAGGCCTGGAATTTAGATCCAGGCTTTGTGTGTTCTTCTTTTCTTCCCATTCCTTCCATAAAACATAGCAAGCAGCAGAGCAGTCAGAGAGATTGCTTGGGAGGACACCAGGGATCAGATCTTCTACCCAAAGGGAGTCTGGGCGAGCTGCAGCATCTAATCACTTAGCCATTGGGCAGGAAAAGGAATTGTAGGGCATCAGACTCTAGAACTTGGTCCAGGAAAAGGCACTGGGGGAGTTGATCTGGGGGTGATTTTTTTTTTTCCGATGGTAGCTGTTCTTAATCTGTTCCTTTTCTGGGTGATGCCCAACATCTTCAGTCTGGTGGTAGAGAGTCCTAGCCCTCTGCTGGAGAGCCCACTGAGCCTATTTCCCAGAGGAAGCTCTAGGCTCTTCCCCAAGTCTCCATCCTCAGACCTTGTGCCCTTCACCAGCCTGCCGAACTTGGGGCATTTGTGTTCTCCTGGGCTAAGACTGAGTGGACCTGGGACCCTGTGAGAGCTCCTTACCAAGTGACTCTGTTTGTTCTCCAGCTATCTTCTGCAGGGTTCCTCACTTGGTTTCAGGGAATGTCAGACACCGGGCCACATGGGCAAAAGGGAGGAATCCCCAGCCAGGTGTTCATTTCTGAGGGGACCTACCTCCCACCCTCCATTCCAGGTGCCCTGTTTCAGGAGCATTTTCATTTGAGAGGACAAGATCAAGTTGGTGACAGGGTCACTTACCCCAGGACCAACCCAGGGGAATCCCTGATTTGAGAGATTGGCCCCGCCAGGCCTTCCTCAGGCCCTGCCCCCGGATCAGCCCCTCCCCCAGGGCCCTGGCCTGGCCCAGCCTCCACCCCAGCTCTACAGGCACATAAAAGGGTCGAATTCTAGTGGCTGCTCCATAAATTTTATTCCGTAAATATTAGTTTTCCCTGTGTTTAATAAAGCAGCGGCCCACCTCCCCGCCCACCCGCCCTTTCCCCGGGGCCGGGGCTGAGGCTGGGGCCGGTGGTGGGAGAAGGGACTCTTTCAATTGCTTTGGAGTATTTTTAGAAAAAAAAATAATACAAGGTGGTTTACATGAGCAAGCCAGCAAACCAGGAGCAGGACTGGAGACCTCGAGGAAGTGACTGCCCAAGCTGGCCCTAAAAGTAGGGAAATAGCGCCACCTGTACTGCAGGGCCAGCTTGGCCTGGCTGCCCAGGCCTCCCTTCCCCCCGGCCAGCTCTGACCGTCTCAGAGATGGAGAGTTCCTGCAGGAAAGCTTCAGGGCATCCCGTTCTTTCCCCAGGCTTTAGGGAGTCCAAGGGCAGACAAGCCAAGGTGGACACTAGATTGCATCCCATTTGTGCTCATTTCCCCATCGGCCCTTATTTAGCCAGTGTATTCCTTAAAGCTCAGGGGTGTCTTTTTTGCTCATGGCTGTAGTATTCAGGGGAGAATAGGGAAGACTCCTTTAGAGCAGCCCTCAGGATCTACCCCCAGAGTCCCACAAGGCCACAGGGCCTGTGACTGGTTCTGAAGGGCCAGGCCAGGCCATCACCACCCCATAGTCTCCAAGCAACAAGCACCTGGCTGGAGCTTTAGCAACTACTTGACCCCCCTGTTTCTTGCTGTCAGACTCTGGGGGGGGGGGCATCTCGCCCTTGAGCTTACTTTTTTTCTTGCCCATTTCATGGCTTTCCCTTCCCATGACCCTCTTTCTCCTTGGTCTTGGTGTGTCGGGAGGAGCCCCTGTATCTACAAATTCAGTGTAAGAGGACTGTGGACCCCTCCTCCTGGGAGCTGGGCCTGACCCCAGAAGTGATGCATCTGTGTAGCCACAGCAATATTCCTTCTCTCTTGTGACTCTGTTTCTCCATCTGCCTCTAGATTGGAAGGACTGATTCCATAGAGAACAAGTAAAGCCATCTATTCGCAGTCCCCTTTCCTAGTGTTCCAGAGACCCACCCCACCTGCCTTGCCCTCAGCCTGTGATCTGTGTCTCTAGGTGTTGCCTCTGCCCCCTTACGTCACCAGCACTGGCAGAATCTCTCCCACATAGCAGACAATGAATAAATGGCTTGTTAAATTAGAGAACAGAGTCCATATCTAATCTTGTCTCTTTGTGCTTAGTACTCCTCCTAGCAGTCAGTTCAGACATTTATTCGGTGCCTGCTGTAAAGCTCCAAATGAAATTTGTCAACACACAGAGACTACACACAGTCTGCTCTGAAGAACATCACAGTGAGATTTATAGACAAATTTCCAATCTAATGGGTCGATGATAAAGTAATGATAAAATGAGCATATCCTCTTGCCAGCTCCATTCGACCGTGGGCTTTCTCAGTTTTATTGTTGGGGAAAGTGGAAGTTCCCATAGGGAATAAGACCCAAGGACACATGGCAAGGCAGCAGCTGGCTTCAGAGTCAAGGAGTAGAGCATCTCGCTATCTGTCACCATCCTCACCCACAAGCATATAAAGTGGTCCTATCTGAAGGGGCTGGGCCGGAGCTGTAGGTCTGCTAAGAGAAGAAAGGGGATGAAAGCACAGCCCCTGGGGGTTCTCCCCCATTCTGAAGGGGGCCACCCTGGGATTCTGTAGTACAAGGCCCCTGCAGCAGGTATGAGGACTTCATCCTTGAGATGAATTAGAGAGAAAATGATCAGATCATCAGAATCAAAGAGATCAATGGTTCTTGCCCTACATTTGTCAGGGATACTCCCTCAAAAGTTACCCTTCAAAAGCCATCAACTTCTCCCTAAGCCAGGAATCCAGCGGACAGTTCAGGGCTAGTAGCCGCCTCCTCCATATTTCTGCATTCCTCTGAACTGTGACTGGTCTAAAAGAACCTACCAGCTGCTCTGGACCTTGGGAGCCAGTCAGCTTGAGGGGAACCTGAACCAGCTGTTGGTCTCCACAGCAGAGGGAGCATGTAGCCATGGGCTCATCTTGGAAGACTGTACTCAAATTGCTTGGTCTCTCAGACCAGGGACCAGCAGCTAGAGGAGCACCCTTCATACTCTTCCTCTTCTCACTTTGGGGCCAAAGCAATAGGGTCAGAAATGGGGAGTAGGGCTTAAGGGCTGCCGGGGCCTCCCTACTGAAATCTGGGTGTTGTATTTACTTTTTCATATTGGCAGCTGGAAGGGGAAGCCCATCCCAGCTCGGCATTGTTGTCTAACATGGTTAATCAGATCCTATAATCCTGCTGTGGAAATATTGGGCCTCACTCAAAACAATAGAGACCAAGAATATTGTGGTTAAATTTCAACCAGTTGCCTCCCTGGCCTGTTTGCCTAACCCCTACCCCCCTCTCCCAGGCCAGAGTCCTCCTAGCTTTATGGACCCCTGATAGGATCGACAGCCGCTCAGAAATGAGTGACTGGTGAGGGGAGGACAGACTAAGGGAGAGATAATCTTCCTGGCTGGCACCCCAAGCTGCTTTTCTTCACCACACTTGGTGGAATGAAATGAGGTAGAGCTTGAGAGGGGCTGGAAATGCCTATTTGTCATATAGGACACTAGCAGGAAAGCTAGAACTATTAGGAACTCAAAGTTGAAGACTTTAGAGATTAGAAGAGCCTACGTATAACACTGGCTGGAGGAGCAGGAAGGGATAGTTTTTTGGGTTGGGGATGGGGGGGGTTATCATAGAAAGAATATGGCAAATAAGCAGAGAGGACAAGAGGTTTTCATTAAAGCATGATTCTGGTGTGAGATCATTGCACATGGTCACTTACTAAGTTCAGACTGATAGCAGATGAAAAGGAAAGAATTTTTATTTCACTTATACTACCAAGGTAGAGGATAGAATCAACGAGTCCAAAAATTCTGGGCTAGTGATGATATTTTTCCTATTTCATTACAATAGTAATTCAGTCATCACAATCTGCATATACATAAAGGTGAAATTATTACAGTTACCCAAGATGATTAGGGCACGCATTTTGAAATATTTGTCTAGTCGTAGTGAAGTGGTACTTACCTGTCCCCATTATCTTGATTAGTACAAGAAGCATAACAAGGATGGCAAGATAATTTGCATGATTAGTCTATCAAGACAAAAGGTATAGACCACTTAAAAAGAAAAAATAGTAGGTGGTCTTGTCTTTCCACCATAGATTTGAAGATGTACTTTTAGGATTAAGGAATAAAAAGAGACTTTCGGGAATCAAGATTATCCTTGTACAGATAAGAGTTATAAGAAAGTAAATTATTTAAACTAGAGTTGTATGTAAACTTGAAATGCAAATGGATTATAGAAAAAGAAGGGAAAGAATTGATATATCTATTCAATGTCTGTTTTAGTCCTGAAATCCAGAGGAGAAAACAGAATAAAAGTGCCTTTGCAAACTAAGGGACAGAAAAAACATATATGGCTGTCTGGTAGACCTGACTCTAGACATTGCCATCACATAAAAAAGAATTGAACATGGATAGTAGCCATAACACTTTTGGAAATGTCAACAAGCTGACTAATGCAATGACAAACAAATACAAGGAAAAAATGCATTCCCAGCTACATGTGCGTAATTGAAAAATGGAAATAAACCTACATTTTTAGAATATGAAGAATGTAGGTCAAAAGACTGCCAAAAGAAACTCGATGTTTGCCCATTTTCCTCATTGTCTACCCAAGACTATTTCTCACCTCCAGTATCATTCGCTGCCTTGGATAAGTGACATTGATACTTCTTGCACAGATTCTGATGAAATTGTATCTCCCATTAAGGAAAGAAACCTAAGAGAAAAATGCTTGTAAAGTGATCCAATCGGGACTATGCATGAGGTCCAAAGGTACATGAGGGCTTTGGGGTTTGAGTCTTGAAAACAATGAGAAATTAGTGAAAAGGAAGTTAGGTGTATATTCTAGTTAAAAATGACCAAAAGGGGATAGAAATTCCCAAAAAGTGAATTCCAGAAAAGAAGAAAGTTGATTTCAACAAAACCCAATTCAACAAGCTCCAAGAACTGTTGGGAAATCCTCAGTGGGAAGAAGGGCTGAGGTGCTTTGGAGAATAGAATACTTCCTAAAACACTGTAAAGTAGCCAGGAAGGGTCATAAGAAGCTAAGTTGGTTAAGCCTGGCACAACTAGACTTAAAATTTGAAATGCAAATGGAACACTCAAGAAGTAAAAGTCAATAAAGAGAAATCTCAATAAACAACTGAATTTAATTCAACAAACTTTTTTGAAATGCCTACTCTGTTTAGACACTGGAATTACAAAGACAAAAACAGTTCCTGCCATCAAGAAGCTTCAGTTCCACTGAGGAGGATACAACCTGTATGAGGAAAATTGAGCAAGTGGGGGAGGTTCGTGAAATGGGGACCCCCTGAGGTGTAGTTTGTTAAAAATCAGTGCCTTTTTCCCCATTATTTAATGGCTAGCCTCCTAGAAGAGTGAATCTGATTCCCTAAGCATCTAACATTCTCACAGAAGAGACCCTGGGTACTAGGGAGAATGGGGCCCATTAAATTTGTTACAACCTACATGCAGAAATATGCACATTTGCCAATTTTACAGATGGCCAAATGAGTCCTACTCAAATGTACAGAACCTTTTAGAGCTATCTGGAATTATTAGGACTTTTAGCTCTGACTTGAGATAAGCAGGAAAAATTCTCTACTCAAATGGGAACTGGTTGTGCTTTTTTAAATCATCAAGGCAAAGAGTTCCACAAGTGCTTTCTCATGGGTTCATCATTAGTGTCTGCTGTTCATGCTAAGTCAGATGTAATTTGACATTTTTATTTATAGCTATATATTGTACACATACATTTAGTTCTTGCCCAAACTGGAGAAGCATTTTGAGATATTCAAAATCCAATAAAATGTTAAGACTTAAAGATATTACAATTTACATATCTATCTACTATCTATCTAGGAGGGTACATGTGCAAGTGTATACACACACACACACACATATATAATATATATATATAATATTGTAAAATATTAAAAAAATGAGGGGTGGCTAGGTGGCACAGTGGATAGAGCACTGGCTCTGGAGTCAGAGGACCTGAGTTCCAATGTGACCTCAAACACTTAATAATTGCCTAGCTGTATGACCTTGGACAAGTCACTTAACCCCATTGCCTAAAATTTTTTTTTAATTTAAAAAATGGTAATGGTCACCTTTCTTACTGTTCTGATAGTTCATTTTGAGTACCTCGAAAAGGTACTCCAGTTTTGATCTGCCTATTTGCAGATAGGTATTTCTAGATATGGACCATACTAGATAACCATCAGAGCAAGAGCAGATATCAAAAAGATCCTATGGAATTGGAGAAAGAGATTGCCTTTGAGCAAAGTTCAGCATCATAATGAGTTTTTTAAAAAGAGCAGCAGTGGGTAAATATATCAGTGGATTTGAATGGAGTCAGAAGACCTGAGCTTGTATTAGCCCTGTGATCTTAGTTCACTTAACCTCTTTGGGCCTCAGCTTCCTCATCTATAAAATGGGAATGGTGATATTTACATTTTGTCTCTCTGAGACTAGGTAAAGTGCTTTGTAAACCATTAAAGCCTTGTGTAAACCTTGCATTATATTAAAGAACCACTCACCAGATTGACCTACATGACCTCTGGGACTCTGCTAATGCTTCATTTTCCTCTAGAGGTGTCTGTCCTGCATGCATGAGTTTTGCTTCCACCTCTGTCCTTTTGTTCAGACCATTCCTAAGCCCAACCCCCATCCTGTTTGCTAGTCCCAGGACCATTATACCCTTCAAATCCCTTCACAGAACTAGAAGTCTCACTGAGGTTCATTCAGCCTTTAAATCGCTGTCATCTCAGATCCAGTGTTTGGAAAACATACCTCTAGGATGTGTATCCATACAGTATGGAGATCACTAGAGATTCATGTATTGTGCACATCTGTGTGTGTATACACCTGTGATTTTTGTCAGTATAGAGATTCACTCTATTAATGAAGAATCCTGCCATGATCCCATAACCAGAGGTAGGATGTGAAATAATAAGAGAAGAAAAAAGAAATCAAAGAATTAGAATAGGCAATGAGGAAACAAAACTATCACTCTTTGCGGATGATATGGTGTTATACTTGGAAAAGCCAAAGAATCAAACTAAAAAAAAACTACTTGGAATTATTAACAACTTTCTGACAGCAAGCCCACCATCCAGTCACTATGCAATGCTGTCTTTCAAGTATGTCTCTATATGTGTCACCTTGGACTGATTTACATGTTTTTATCATTGTTCTTGAAACTAAATTGTAAATTCCTCAAGAGTATTCCAGACTCGGACCCTGGATTTCCAAAGAGGATCGTATCAATTTCAGATCTGCCCCAAGAGGAAGCTGTCTAAGACCCAGGCTTTTATCTAATATCTCACTCTCCCTGTAGTTTTTGTCTGGTTTGAAGTTCAGGATTTTATCATTCACTGATCTTCAACTCTGGACCCCTAAATATAGTCACCCCAAGATATCTATCATGTGTTCTTTTCCTTTTGCCCTAAACCACATAATAAATGGTCGCCATGCTTTGTTAGAGGAAATTATTCACATGGGGAAAATCATATCCAATATATAAGGGAAAGGTAATTGGAAATGGGTAAAAGAATAAACTTATGGTTCCTAACCTATTAAATCTGCATAGTTATCTAGTTGCTATTTACTTTCCCAAACTTGTCTATGGTTAACACCCAATTTGTTTGAGGAGAAGTCACCCTCATGACCTGTGAAGAGAGCCTTGTTCAAAGGACCTTTGATTTAACCCAAACCCTTTGTAAGGATTTAAAATTTGAACTAGACTCTTAGCTCATTAGCAAACACCCATTCCTTATGACCCTCTACTTTCTGACAACTGACCAAAATATTGGAAGCAAAAAATGAACAGTTTCAAAACACTTGCCAAAAGTTCACAATCCCTTGCTTTTTTCCAACTGAGAATGTCTTCTCTCTCTTTTGTGCTCCCATGACCTTTTAAGTGCCTATTTTAGTATTATACAAATGATAGTTGCTTTAAATTTTAGTACATTTTGTCTACCAATCTCAAGCCATGGGCGCTACATTGTGTCTTGATTATTCCCTTGTCTACAGTGGTTAGTTGATGGGTTGATTCAGTGAATGGCAAGTCATTAGTATCATTATAGTAGACCTATCATGGACTACCATGATGGTCAAATGCAGTGACTCAAATGGGCATTCAACCTATTACTGCATTATTGAAACCAAGCCAATTCTGATTAGGCCTCTTTAGAATCTGATCAGGATTGGGTGTCTAGGTGGCACAGTGAATAGAGCACCACCCTTGGAGTCGGGAGTACCTGGGTTCAAATGTGACCTCAGACACTTAATAATTACCTAGCCATGTGGCCTTGGGAAAGCCACTTAAACCCATTTCCTTGAAAAATCTTTTAAAAAAAAGAATCTGATCAGGATTGGTTTGACTGGTGGTTGCCTCCCCAGTAAAAGCTTTCAAGTGACTATGGAGACATAAAGGTTTTACTTCATTTTTGAATGCTATTTCCTCTGAGGTTACCTCCCACTTATCCTTATGTCTTATACATATCTCATTATTAGTATATCAATATTAACATTTGAAATGTGAGCTCCCATTAGAATGTGAATTACTTGAGGTAAGGTGCTGATTTTACCTTTCTTTGGTATCCCTAGCACAGCACAGTCCCTGGTTGGACAAGTCATTTAACTTTTGTTGGCTTTAGGTTCCTCATATGCAAAAATGAGGGTCTCAAATGAGATAACCACAAAGACTCCACTTCTAAATCAACGATCCTGGGATCCAAAGAATGATCATAGCAATCATCCCATATCTCTCCTCTCTTTGGGGGCTAATACTCCTTGAGAAGGCCATCCCTCTACAATGGTACCTCCTCTGTCTTTCCTCTCGATCCCTTCTCAACTCTGCAGTCTGGCTTCTAACCTCATTATTTAACCCAAACCACTCACTCCAAAGGGCTCTTTTAACTACCAAGGCTGATGAATGAATGGTTCTTTCTTAATCCTTATTCTCACCCACTTCTTGATCCTCCCTCCTTCTTTTCCTTCTACCTGATTACTCTTTCTCTGTCTCCTTTCCTGGGTCTTCATAGGAGTCCTCCCAAGGCACTGTCCTGGACCCTTTGCTCTATGCTAGTTCACTTGGTGATCTCTCAGCTCCCATGATTTCAATGGTCATCTCTATGGAAATAACTCTGGGATCTAATTTGTACACATTTGTCTATCTTCTTTTTTTTTTTGTCTCCTCCATTAGTTTATGAGCTTATTCAGGGCAGGGATGTCTTTTGCCTTTCTTTGTAATTCCAATTTTTAGCTCTTGATAGGCATCTAATGCTTACTGATTAAACCCTCCAGCTCTAACCTCTCTGCTGACCTCTATTCCTATATCTCCAGCTGCCTAAAAGACAAGATCTCCAACTTGGAGTCTCCTAAGCTGAACATGTCCAAAACTGAACTCATTACCTTTGCCCCCAAACTCTCCTCTCTTCCAGACTTCCCTCTTTATTAAGGGTACTTCATATTCCCAGTCACCCAGACCTGCAACTCAGCCCTTGACTTCTCACTCTCATTCTCAAATTCAATTGGCTATCCAGGTCTAATGATTTTTACCTTCACAGCTTCTCATATATGTCCACTTCACTCCTATGACATTGCCACTGCTCCGATGTAGCTCCTCATCATTTCAATCTGGACTATTATAGTAGTCTCCTGGTTGATTTCCCTCCCTCACATCTCTTACTGCTCCAATCCATCCAACCCTTAGCTTTCAAACTGACCTTCCAAAAGTGCAACTCTAACCATATTACCACAGCCCTTCCACATACATACTTAACAAATTCAGTTGGTTCCCCATTACCTCTAAGATCATATTTGCAATCTCTGCTATACAATAGCATTCAAAGCTATTCCTAGCCTTCTCCTCCTCCCAACTTTTACCTTTCTAGTTTTCTTACACCTTACTCCCCTCAAGGACTCTATTCTCCTTGCTGTTCCTCAAACCTGATACTTCATCCCCCAATTTGTAATGTTTTCCCTGGCTGTGCCCTCCTCATTTCTATCTGCTGGCTTCCCTGGTTTCCTTCCAAGTTCAACTGAAGTCTCACCTTTTCCAAGAAAACTTTCCTATTCCTTAATTTTAATGCCTTCCCTCTAGAAAGATTCCCAATTTATCCTGAATATATCTTGTTTGTACACAGTTGTTTGCAAGTTGTCTCACCCATTGACTTCTGAGTTGCTGGAGACCAAGGATCGACTTGGCCTTTCTTTGTATTCTCTCTTTGCTTTTCTTCACTAGGGCCTGACACATGGTAGGTATTCAGGTGACTCCAAGTAACTTTGTCAGACTTTCACTTTAGGAAGTTAAAATTTCCCAGATTAGACTGGTTTTTCTTTTTTTTAAAAAGATCTTCCCCTCACTAAAAAGAACAGAACAGAGAGATGGGGGCGGGGGCAGGGGGGAATTACCATTCTTTTTCTTATAAAAGCCCCAAACCATGTATTGGTTGACTTCAAGCCCCATTTAAGACTCCAGTCATTGGTCCTCATTTGTGGGGCAATTGGCAGAAGATGTTCCAGGGCTGCTTGTGGTTATTGGCAGAGCTCCAAATGCCCCAATCTCCTTACCATTGCTACTGGCCTAGATTTAACTGCATTCTAGGCAGCCAGGAAAAAACAACAGCAACTCACGATGAGGATCCTCAGGTGATTACACCCATCTGATAAATCTACTACTACATCTGTCCTCGAATTTCCTAGAAGAATGTTGGCTTTGCTAGTGGCTCTGGGTGTGCGGCCTAGCCCTTAAAAGTCTCTTAGATGCAACAACTAAAGGGAGATAAAATGTAGGTCCCCAATAAGTCTATTTTATTTTTTTTAGTTCAGGAGCTTTGAGGTCACTCGGATGTCATGAACAATGGCATACCAAATAGTAAGCCACAAGCCTGATCTCCTGCTTCTGAAGTCCTCTGAACCTGGAATAACACACTAGTTCAGGGATCACAACTGGCAAAGGTGGTCAAATCTTTTTCCCTCCTCTCCAGTTTCAAAGCCCAGAGCTACACTGGTCGTGACCTAATGCTTATCATTCAGCACTCTGAGTCTTCCTCTGCACACGTGCACTGGGTCCCCTATTGTTAAATGTGGAAACCTCAGCCAAATTCTGAGCTAGCAAAAGTGACATAGTTTAGCAAGTACCTAGCCAGTGGAGTAGACTGTTCACAAGGTACTATTAGGTTTACAGAAACTGGCAATATGTGATAAGGCCTTGGCACCCAAGTTTGGGAAAATGATCTACCCATTATATTAGGAAATTATCTATTAGAGATCTGAATCCAAGTGAGAGAGCTCCAGTTTGAGAAATGAAATTAAAGTTCAGGGGGAAGTGGCAAAACTAAGAATAAAATTGGAGTTTTTGTTTAAAAATGGGAAATAATTTTCAAAAGGTTTTGACAATTGCCTTTAAAAGTGATGTCTTTTTCATTCAACAGCAGAAAGAAACTTACGTTTTTTTAATATGACCAGGATTGTTTGCTCATACCTATTTGTTATGAGGGTTTTTCTACCCCCCCCCATGTTATATCTATTGGGGAAGAGGGAGGACAGTTGAAGGGAGAGATAATAAATACATAAAAGTAAACATATAGTTTATCTATCTATCTATCTATCTATCATCTATCTATCGATCTATCTATCTAGTTATCTAGAGGGAGAGAGCAAACTCCCTAATAACTTGCTGAGATGTAATTTATTACTAAGGGCAGAATAGTAAAAAATTGAAATTGTCCATAAGAAATGTTAGAGAATCCTAAAAGAGATGACCAAAGGAGGCTGTAACTTTCTTTTTATGGATCTCTGTAATAAAAGGAGATCCACCCTGATTTGTCTGGGCTGGAGAAGGGGGTAGAGAGAAAAGCTGTCTGGAACCACCAAGCATTAAGAACTTCCTATATTCTAGAGTCCAGAGAGTATATCAGGCCCTGGAGATACAAATAACAAAAGAAGAAACAACAAAACTGACTAAGGGAAAGCATGCCATTCCTTTGAGGGGGGGAGAAGAGAAAAAGGGGAGCTGGTTATAGTGCAGAACCACTTCATATATGATAAGTGAAATGACTTGCTGACTATGGAAAGGAGCAAATGGGACTACTTCCAATGACTTTAAGGTAAAGACAAGATTGAGCTATTTTTGTTATGAAATGCAGAGGTTTTGGAGGTTGAGATCTGTAAAGGTAATAGGGTAAAGTGATCTGTGGACCTCAAATCTTGGCAGCTACAATTTAAGTTAGATTCTAGAACCAAAGACTCCCCCCCCCCCAATGCTGGTGATCAAGTCGGTGTCTTCTACTGTGTCTTAAAGGTGACCCCGTGAGACTGAAGATGGATCGGTATGACTTCATCCTTCCCTATTGGAAAAACAGCATCTCTAGGGGGTAGACTCTTCTCGTGGTGATTTGGGAATGCCATCCTTGGATGCCAAGAATAGTGAGCTCTTATTTTAAAAAAGGCTCAACCCATTCTTGCTAGATTTAAGAAACTATTGTCTCAGGGGTTATTATAAAGGTTCTTCTCCTGTCCTTGCTCTGGCTGAGCTTTCTGCTTGTGGTGGAGCTCCAGGTTCCAGACGCAGCTCGCCCCCTCTGTTCCCTGCCCCCCCCCCCGGGCCCTTTCTGCTGCCGTTGCCTTGGGATCCTGAGATCTCCTACAAGTTTTCCACGTCCTATTTAATCTGTCGCTCCTAGAAGCACGCAATCCCGTGTTCCCTTCAGAGGCTTACCCTGGCTGAGTCTACTGAGAGGATTAGTTTACAGCCCTCACTCGCAGTTTTCCTGAATCAGCCCAGGGTGTCCACTTCCACCTTCTCGGTCCTCGGTGGACCACTCTGCGCTTCTCGCTTTCAGTTCTGAGCAGGCATCGTGCCCCCTCTACTCGTTTCCCTCACTGCTGCATCCTGGCTGCTCTACCTTCTCCCTTGGCACGCCTGGAGCTGCCTTCTACTTGTTCTGGCCACATTTCCAACTTCAAAAGACCTAGTAAAATCCCATTGTTCTCCTGGAGACATCCCACCCCCAAGCTGGCAGGACCAGCGAGTGACTGACATCTGGGGGGGGGGCGCACACTAGGGAGACAAAGATCCGGGGGTCCGATGGGAGAGGACCGGGGGGCCCAAGTGGAGCTGCTACAGAGGAGAAAGACTGGGCTGAGCGGGGTCGCGAGGTCCCAGGGTTAGGGGGGACGGCGGGGGGAGGGGCAGCGCCGAGGTGTGGATGACCTCCCCGGGTCTCCGGTGGGTTCCCCCCCCGCCCCGGGCAGGGAGCAGCGTAGGCGGCCGTGCGGTACAGCAGCCGCCGGCCCCCCCCCTCCCGTCCGGCCGCGGTCAACGTGGGGTGAGAGCTCCGGCCCCCCGCCCCCCCCCCCCCGCCGCTCCAGCCCCCCGCAGCGTGGCCCCGGCCGGAGGCGAGGCCGGGGCGGGGCGGGGCGGGGAGGGCGAGCCCGGGAGGCGCAGGGGGCACCGAGGGCAGCGGGCGGGCGGCCGGGGATCGGGGCAAGGGCTAGCGCCTGGGGCCGCCCGCCCGCCCGAGGGGGAGGAGGCTGCGGCCGCCCCTGTCGCAGGTTCGCTGGGGAGCGGGAGGGAGGCAGGGACAGGGATAGGGTGCGGTCTGCGCGGGGCCCGAGCCCGGATCGCTCCCACTTCCCCTCTCACTCGGGCCCGGGCCGCGCCGCAGACGGACGGCAGCAGCTCCCGCTCCGCCCGAGCCGCCCGCCCGCCGGCCCGGGGCGCAAACCGCGGGGTCCCGCCAGCCCGCCGGCCCGGCCAGCCCAGCCCAGCCCAGCCCCACCGGCCCGCGGGCCCGCCGCCCCCCGCCGCCGCCGCGTTGCCAAAACAAACGGGCCGGCCTATTTATTGGCGGCCGGCGGGCTGGGCGGCTCAGAGCCGAGGCGCCGAGGGGGACGCAGCGCCGCCGCCAGCCCGGGCCCTGGGCCCCCCCCCCCCCCGCCCATGGCGCTCCCGCCCGGAGCCCCCCAGCGCCAGCCCTGCGCCTGAGCGCCCCGCCGCCCCCCGCCCGCCGCCGCCCCCCGCCCGCCGCCCGCCCCCCCGGGGAGGCTCCGGCCATGGCCGCGGCCCGGCTCCGGCCCCGACCCCGGCTCCGGCTCTCGCTGCTGCTGCTGCTGCTGCTGCTGGCGCCGGCGGCGCGGGGCTGCGGGCCGGGCCGGGTAGTGGGCAGCCGCCGCCGGCCGCCGCGCAAGCTGGTGCCGCTCGCCTACAAGCAGTTCAGCCCCAACGTGCCCGAGAAGACCCTGGGCGCCAGCGGGCGCTACGAGGGCAAGATCGCGCGCAGCTCCGAGCGCTTCAAGGAGCTCACCCCCAACTACAACCCCGACATCATCTTCAAGGACGAGGAGAACACGGGCGCCGACCGGCTCATGACCCAGGTGGGTTCCGCACCGCCGGCTGCCCGGCCCGCCCCCTTGGCACCTGCCCACGCCGGCCCGCCCTGCCCCCTTTGGCCTCCGCTCGAGCCCCGCTGCCGCCGATCTCCCCGGGGGGGGAGCCCGGGGGCTCGGGCCGGAGCAGGTGCACGGCCGCCCGCCCGGGGCTCCGGGGGGCCGGGAGTCGAGGAGGGCCAGCCGGGCCGGAACGGCCCGGGGGGCGGGGGTACGGCGGGGTCACCCCGGGTGCCGGGCTCGCCGGTTCCCGACTTGGCTCTCGCTTCTGCCGGGGCCGCGTGCCCAACCCCTCACCCCACCCCTCTCTGGTCCCCCCCCCCCCCCACCGCAGCCACGCGGCTAGGAGCGCGGGCTCCCTCGCCCCGACATCCTCGCCGGCTCCCGCGCCGGCCGCTCCCGGAGTGCATCGAGCCCGAGTCCAGTCGGAGACGTGTCTCAGGGGCTCGAGCGCGGGGACTTGGGGAGCCCAGCCGCCCAGAAGATGAGTGGAGCCGGTCCTGGATCGGGAAGGGGAGGGAAGCCTGCGGGAGCTGTCCCTGGAGTCCAGAGGCCGTCTGTGGGGCGGGGGCTCTCCCGACACCCGGAGCGGATCTGGGGGCAAGTTCGGGACTCGGCTAGGGGACTCGAGGTGGGGGACGCAGCTTTAGAAGTGGGCTCGGACCGCTGAAAGGACCAGGATGCTTGGGGAAGCTCCAAGACAGCGGACCCCGGGGGCCCTTCAGCGGCAGAGCGTAGAGCCCGGCTGGGCACGAGTGAGGCCCCGAGCTGGCTGGAGCCAACTTGCCCCAAGCCAGGGTGGCAAATGGAGAGAACTCGCGCTCACTTCTCCCGGCCTCAGCGTCCACCGGTAGCTCCTAGTCTGCAGCCGCGGTGGTTCCCCGGAGGACCACTTCCCGCCCCCCATCCCCCAACATCTGCGCTTTGGCTGTGGATGGTGAGGAGTCCTAGTGCCGGGCAGGCCTCAGTTTGTGAGGCCGAAGGTTGGCTGCTGCCAGGCCGGGCTCTGAGGAATGCAGATAAGGATCCCGGCGGCGGGCTCGACAATCATTGACAGCTCCCAGCTTCGGCCCCGGGCCCAGGGAGAGACTAGCAAGGCGGCCCGGCCGGCCCGAGGAAGTAGCACAAACAGACTGGGGAAGAGAGCTCAGAGACCCAGAGGCTTATCCGGGAGGGGAAGCAAACGGGGTGCTAAGAGACCCCTTTGAAAGGGAGTAAGCGCCTGCACCGGGAAGCCCACGCGAAAAGCGGCTCGGAGCCTGCCTGCCAAGCCATCATTTAGTTTCTTCCAGAAGCCCCCCTCACCCCACCTCCCCCAGTCCTCTACAGCGCCGTCCCCCGCCCCCACCCCACAAAGTTGCTACTGCTGACTCCCGACCCGAGGAGTCCAAGGGTCTGCGAGGCTCCGCTTGACTCTGCCCATTGCCCCCGCTCCATTAAAGGGAAGGATACGTCCAACTCTAGAAACCGAGGCTTAGTACCACCCTGCTTCCTGAGCCGGGGGGGGGGGGTCTCGGACGCGTTCCCTACTCTTTCCCCCTACCCTCCGTCTTGTGCCCTCTCAGTTATTCCTTTACGCCTTCAGGTCCTTCGTAACGCCAGGATTCTCTATTTCCTTGTTCCCGGACCCGGGGAGTCAGTGGTGGCTCCAACCCCTCCCTCCAATCTCTCCCCTCCAGGGTTCCTGGGATTTAGGGAACAGGGTCGGGTCACTTTTCTGGGTCGCACGCAGGGACCCATTTCTCCTTTCCCGTCTCTATCGGGCCGGGTTGCGCCGGTGCCCCCCGCCCCTCACCAAGGTGCTGAAGGCGCGCTGTTCTGGATGAGGACTCCGTTTAGACTGTCAGCCTCTCCAATGTCCAGTTCTCCCGCTCTTTCCCCACGCCCCAGCCTCCAAAGCCTTAGACCTCAAGGGTAGTTGTGCCTCCCCCCCCCCCCACATTCTGACCGCTCCAGAGCCGGGGTCCACCTTCCCCACCCCCGTCTGGGTTCCTGCCTTCAGATCTGCAGGTGGGCACCGGGAAGGACCCCATGCATGGCGAGATGGTGGGTAGCTTTGACCCGAAGAACATCCCCTGACGCTCCGGCAGTAACCAGGCCGCAGAGCTGGGGGATGCTTTAGGTGCCTAAGATGTTGGACTCTCTGGGTATACCCTTTGTCCAAACGGTACCCTCTCCTCTACACCTGCCATGGCAGGACAAAGCCACCCTTTGCGGGACTTCCAGCCCTGAGGCTGCGGTGACACCTGCTGGGCAGAGTGGTCCTTGCACCCCTTTTCTGTCCCGTTCCAGCTAGTCCTAAGAACTGGGTCAGCGGGATCGGGTGGGGAAGGGGCACGAAGCCCCCGAAGCCGAGGTGCGAGGCGGTCTAAGGGCGGATAAGGGATCTTATACCTGCCTGGGCTGACTAGGAGCTTTGGACTTGGAAGCGGAAGAGAAGGGGGAAATAGGGTTTTCCATTCGGAAATGGGACTAAATCCTGCTTAGCCAAGGAACCCAAGGTAAGGGCCGGGGGTTCCTGCCCTTAAGAACCCTGGCAAGCAGAGTTTAGGTCTGGAGCCAGAAGGTGGGAGTGCAGCTGATCCAGGGGCGTTCAGAAAGAGGGACGTGTAGGAGGCAGAATTCTAAGGGCGAGATTCATCCTGCTGAAGTCTCTGGGTCTGGGACAGAAAGGGATTCTTTCATTTCATCTGCTTTCCCAAGAAGGGACGAAGTTGGGGGATAGTGGCCAAACCCCAATTTTTACTTATTGGGACTGGCCTGTTTACCCTCCTGCGCGTCTCGGGAGTCCGGATCTCTGCTCGCCGCCCCCCCCCCCCCACTCCTAGTTTTCACTGGCTCGCAAGTTTTTGGGCACCCCCACAGGCGCCAGCGGCTAAAGTCGAAGACAGGCGCGAGATGAGGCAGGAGAGGACACTAGAATAGGGCTACGGAGAGGTATATGACTGGGTTGGTCACTTCTTCCGTGAAACGATCTGGCACTGGGCCTGGTGGAAGTGAGCTTCCAGCCCCTCCTGCCCCTCTTCGCCCCTCTCGATCCCAGACGCGCTCTCGCTGCCTCGGGACCCCCCCTTTCAGCTTCAATCCCTTTTCCCTCGTCTCCCCTCGCAGCGCTGCAAGGACCGTCTGAACTCGTTGGCCATCTCGGTGATGAATCAGTGGCCGGGCGTGAAGCTGCGGGTGACGGAAGGTTGGGACGAGGACGGCCACCACTCTGAGGAGTCGCTCCACTACGAGGGGCGCGCCGTGGACATTACCACGTCTGACCGCGACCGGAACAAGTACGGGCTCCTGGCAAGGCTGGCAGTGGAGGCCGGCTTCGACTGGGTCTACTACGAGTCCAAAGCGCATGTTCACTGCTCAGTCAAGTCCGGTGAGCCTTCGGGAGACTGGGTCCGGGAGGGGCGGGGCCGAGGACAGGGCAGGGGCCGCTCGGAATGAACTGAGGAGGTGCCAAGGGCATGGGTGGAGAAACAAGGCACGATGGCTCTCGGCAGGACGTCGCTACCGCCCCCTTCCTCTGCTTGTGACCACTTGACCGTCCCTTATTAGCCAGCACTCTAGTGTGGTGGGTTCAGTGACCCTGCCTGAAAGCCACCCTTCAGGATGGGCCCAACACCCCCCCAAGCCGCGGCAGTGATGAGGAGCAAGACCAGAGCGAGATGGACGGATGGAGGGAGCCAGGGGCTGACCAAACCACTCAGTGCCCAACCCTTCGGGCTGCAGAGTGGAGGGGTTGAAAATGGGGTGCAGATGGGGACAGTATTTGCCTGAGGCACCTTGTTTGGGGAGCTGTATAGAATGGGACCCCAGATGCTTTGGAGGTTCAGAGCTTGGAAGGGATTTCTGTATATCACCATGCAGGTCAGGCCCCCCCCCTCCTGTGTAGCTCTCTACCCAGAGGGGCAAAGGCGATCCCCAAGCCCAGACGCTGGGCGATTTGGGGCCAAGCAAAGAATGAGAGCCAGAATGGGCAGCAGTGGAGTTAATAAAGTGGATTTTCCTGAAGTGGCTGCCTTGTCAATCAGAAATGGCTAGAATTTGGTGGTCTTGCAGTATCACTTTCCTACACTGACTTTATATAGTACCCTTTTGGAGAGTATACAAATTTTTGATCTACAAGACTAGTCCTTCCTTCCTCCTGTACCCTACACAGTAGGCCTACACTGAACCCACAAATCGGAACACCAGGGCCCCCACACACTGAAACATGGGCCTCTGTAAATAGCTCTGTATCCCAACTCTTCAGAATCTACTGGTTTTTTCATCGTGTGAATACACTAACATGGAAATATCCAGCCTCTCAAGTCCCCCTGATCTCCGTCAACACTATTCATATCTAACCCCAACACCATTCACTGGCACTTTCCCCTTTTCCTCTTAGACCAACCCAGCTCATACAATGATTGATACTCCACATTTCTGTCACCCCTAATCCAGCACTGATTCTGCTCATTGACCTTGACATTCATTAAGCTCACACTGCACTGTCTCAATACACTGACCCTGTATGTGGACTGGAACCTGGTGACCTTTGCAATACTCACTTGAACTTGGCTACTAATGTACAAACTTGTAGTCTATATCCCTTCTCCCCCCCCCCCCCCCCCACTCCATAACTGGACCTATACTATACTCCTCAAACACTCCAAGCATAATTAAGGCAGGGAAAGAGCAGGAAAAATCTCAAAGGAAGGCATCCGGGGAGTGGGTAGTGAGAGATATCGATCAAGCGTGAGAGATAAAGAATGGAAATGGTACTTTATGCAGGGGTGGGGCTCTAGAAGAACCAAATTTCTTTCTTTCCTTCTTCCTACTTCTCTCTGCTAGCTTCCTCTCTTCTCTTCCTTCAGTTTTGCAGAGATAGCCTTGGTCTCCATGTTTCAAAAAGAAGCCTTGAGCTTAAGGAAAACCTTCCCCTTCCAGATTGCTCTTTGCTTTCCCCTCCCCACTCCCATTTTCCAGTCCTTAGATAGGGATGGGCTTTGCTGGGGCTTTGGTGATGTTGTGTTCCAAGAATGAATGGGGATGGGGAGAGGTAAAGACAGGGTCTGGGTCTGGGACTGACACGAATGAAGAGTCAGGTCTACGTGTGGGATAGAAGAAATGGAACTAGGCTAAAGGTTGACATGGGAATAAAAATGAAGTTTCTAGGACCTAAATACCTCCTCCCTCTGGGTGAGCTGAGTTAGGTAGGCTAGAAATCTAACATCTATGACAATAACCAAGTCTCCCTACCCTGTCCATTCTCCCCACAGAACACTCTGCTGCAGCTAAGACTGGCGGCTGTTTCCCAGCAGAAGCCAGGGTTCGTCTAGAAAATGGGGCTCAAGTAGCCTTGTCTGCCTTGCAGCCAGGGGACCGGGTGCTGGCCATGGGGGAGGATGGGAACCCAACCTTCAGTGATGTGCTCATCTTCCTGGATCGGGAGCCGACCACTCAGAGGGCCTTCCATGTCATAGAGACCCTGGACCCTCCCCGGCGCCTGGCCCTTACACCAGCTCACCTACTGTTCACCGCCAATAACCACACAGAGCTTGCTACTGGTTTTCGGGCTACGTTTGCCAGTCAGGTGCAGCCTGGTCAGTACGTGCTGGTGGCAGGAGTGCCAGGGCTGCAGCCTGCCAGGGTGGCAGCTGTTTCCACTCGAACAGCCCCAGGGGCCTATGCCCCTCTCACGAAACACGGGACGCTGGTGGTTGAAGATGTAGTGGCCTCCTGTTTTGCAACTGTGGCTGAGCAGCGCCTGGCTCAGTTGGCTTTCTGGCCCCTTCGTCTCTACCATAGTCTATCATGGGGCAGCAGGACCCCAGGAGAGGGTGTTCATTGGTACCCTCAGCTGCTCTACCGCCTGGGGCGCCTCTTGCTGGATGAAGACAGTTTCCATCCCTTGGGAATGGCAGGGATGGGCAGCTGAACAATGACCCCTCCCCATTCACCCCCAACCCACCATGTTGGGCACCACAAATCCCTCTACACCTCAGCCAGGAGGACTCTAGTCCTGGTGGATGGTGAAAGAGCATGGGGAGCGGGGTGGGGAAGGGAAGACCGACTTGGTCACTGGGGAGGCATGTCATTTAAAACTAAAGTGAGTGACTCAAGGTTCTCTCCCTCCCCGTCAGGAAGGCAGAGGATGTGAGTTTAGGTGACCGACTTGTATCCACAGAACAAAAAATCAGCCACCAGGAACCCTCAGGAGACCTTGAAGTTGGCTTATTGCTCCCATCACTCTCCACCAAAAAGCCACACCCCCACCCTCCCTTCACAGACTCGAAAAGGCTTCAGGCTTCCAGTCCCAGGTCCTCACCCTTGGGTGCACCTTCTTTGATGCTGCTAGATTTCCCAAGAACAGGGTGAAGAAGAAGATAATAAGTTCCTGGGTTTTGGAGAGAGAACTCTGAGCAGTTCTCTCAGCTATAGGGGGTTGTAACTTCACACCAACACACTCCCGGAGAGCCCTCAAAGACTCTTGGTATTGGTGGATCGAGTTCTTTAAAGTAACTGAACCCTTGTAATCTAACCAATAGGATGGGGGCATCCGAGTCACTCCTCTCGAAAGACCTACGGGACCCAAAGGAGGAGAATACATTTAGGGAGTCCCAGAAAATGTGTGTGAGGGGGGTGTGATTCGTAATCACCCCAGCCCGGTTCCCTTCAGGACTACCTGGAGGGGGAAGAAGTTTCCCCACAGTGTGAGATGGGGATGAAGAGCAGTGGCTCCTGGACTAAGCATAATTCCCTCCCCATCTAGGTCTCCCCCCCTACACCCCCTCCTCCAGTCGTGTCCCCCCCTTCTTATTTATTGGCGCGGAGGGGGAGGTCCGTGGGGGGCGGTGTTGAAGCATTTTTGTCTTCTCTCTCTTTTGTAATAAACGTTATTTAAGATGTCACAACAGTGGGGCAGGGTCATTGTAATGAGACCAATAAATTGATTCAAAGGTGCCATGGGCAGGTCCTTTGCCCCCAATCTCACATCCTTGCCTAGCTACTGAGGTTTCTCTACAGAGCTTTCCTTACAACAGCCCACTGAATGTGGTATTCTAGCATTACAGTCTGCATTTTCCATCTTCACCATAGTTCGAGTCCCTGTGATCCTTCCTTCCGGGCTCCACCTGGTGCTGAAGACAGTTAACTATTTTCCTTCTATAACTTGATCTTTCTAGGGATTATTTCTACTCCTTGTCTGAGCCCATTTAGGATTTGGCATCCTGCCTTAACCTTTGGATAGTCCTGCAATCAAAACTCACTGAAGGACTTGAAGGTTTACAAAATTCTTTCCTCACAAGGAACCTATGAGGCAAGTAGTGGAAACAGTCTATTTTATAGGTATCATAACTGAGACTGAGAATGGCCACTATCTTTTTCTTCAACCCTCCTTTGTGATTCTACCCATCCCAGACAAGGAATGGGCCTGACTCCCACCTCCACCACAAAGATAAATTACTTCTCCAAGAAAACAATTCTAGTTCCAGTTTATGATCCTGTCCTCCAGTCCCTCTCCCTTCCCATCCAATCTTGTTAAGCATCTGACAAAAAAGGGTATTTGTAATGCAGATGCTTCTCTGGTCTTTTCCACCCAATGTTCTGAAAGTCTATTTCTACATTTATTTAACTTGGATTTTGCTTTTAGAGTTCTCTGACCCCCTTTTTCCTGCCTCCTTTTAGATGAATGAGGAAGGATCATTCTCCCACTGGACCAACACAAAGTTGCCCTGACTACTAGCAGAAGGGAATCTCAGAAGAGAAAATCTTGGGGAAACAATGGTGAAGGATGGGTGGCTAAGAACGAGAAAGAGGAAGAAAAAGCAGCCTTTCAAAATCTAGGGGAAAATATTAAAAAAAAAATCTGGCTTCATCCCCTAATATATATATATGTATATATATATATATGTATATATATATGTATATATATGACAATTGCAACATTCAAAAGAATCCTCTCCCCTCCCCCTCCAACTCAGCTTCAAATCAAGACAAGGAAATCAAACACCTCTGACTTCTGCCAATCAGAGGTACAGTAAAGGGCCTGGGTTTTGTTGACCAAGTTTTCACTGAGCTGTCTCTAATCAGGTCATGACAAAACAGTTCAGAGTGCTAGTAAATCATATGGCAGTTTATTAATTTTTTTTGGAAGGTCTGAACTTTTGACACTCTCTATGGACCTGTAGCCTGTGACCAGAAAACTACCAACTTTGAGCCAGGGCCTGGGCTGACAAATTTTTAAAATCTCAATACTTCAAGCATTCATGATTCTATTAATGTAACTGTCACTGAATGAAGCAGGAAGCAGAAAGAAAAGAAGGAGAGAGGGAAAGCAAGGAAGGGAAGAAGAAGAACAAAGGGAGGAAAGAAAAAAGGAAAGGAAAGTAGCAAAGAAGGAAAACAGTAAATAAGAAAAAATGAAAAAAAAGGCAGGGAAAAATTGAACAATGAATGAATAAGCACTTAGCAGTTTCTACATACTAAGCACTGTGCTAAATAACTTTTGTGGCTTTGTTGGATATACAGACAAACAAGGGTGGGAACATAGATCAGAAGTCCAGGTAGGGCAGGAGAGTGGGGATACAATGGAGATGGGATTTCAGTGGATTAAAAGGTCAACGTGAGTCAACAATGTGAAATGAAAGTCAAAGAAGTTAACTGAATCTATCTTGACTTAATGAAGAGAGACCTTGGAGTCCAGAGTAAGGGAGATGATATATACACAGTATTTGGATTATTGTGTTCATTCCTGTGCACTCAGTGGTGTGTGTGTGTGTGTGTGTGTGTGTGTGTGTGTGTGTGTGTGTGTGTTTTGTTTGATTTTTTACAAATTGTAGAGCTTGCCAAAGAGCATGACCAAGATGGTGAATGGACTACACAGCATGTCCTATGAGGATAGGTTGAAGAACTGGGAATATTTGGCCTAGAGAAAACTGATATAGGGTGAAAACTATCATGTGAGCAAGGAATGAAACTTACTCCAGAAGGCAACAACAAAAAAAAATTATAGTATAATATTAATTTTGCAGGCAGAGGATCTGAGTTCAAATCCTGACTCTATTTATTACCTTATCATCTGATGTAAGTCACAGCCCCTCTGGGTCTCAGTCCCTTCTCTCGAAAATGACGGGGCTGGACTAAACTGTCTCTAAGGTACTTGCCAGTTGTAATTCTATGATCAGTGAGATGGAAGGTTGTGGATATCTACCTTCCAATATTAGAAAAATCTTCTAGCACTTGATGCTATCCCAGAGTGAAATGAGTTCTAACCATTCTGGATCTGAATTTGGAATCAAGCAAGAAAAGTGACTAAATTGTCCATATCTTTTCATTTAGCCATCCTCCAACTGGTATTTAACCCCAAGGAAGTCAAAGACAGAGAAACAAGCTAAAATATTTATAGCATCATTTTTTCATGATTTAGAGATTTAGAAGTAAAATGAATGCCCATCAATGGAGGAACTGTATGAATGATATATGTTATATATGTTATATGACATGTACATTATATGAATGATAAGGAATATTAATTTTCAGGAAGAAATGACAAATATGAAGCATTCAGAGGAACTTGAGGAAATTAGTATGAAAGGAATATACAATGAAATAATAGACAAAAATGGAATGGACTATGTCAGGAGAGTTTGTCTTTACTGAATGTCTTCAAGCAGAGATTCTGTGACAATTTTCATTCTTGTTCAGTTATCAAAGACTAGATGGCTTCTTGAGTCTTTTCCAAGTTCAAGGTTTTGTAATTCTGGTAGTGGTTTTCATTTTGTAACTGATTGAAAAGCCAAAACCTGGTATCTCCATGGCCACTTGTTCTCTTCCTTTCTGGAACTGCATCTGTCAACTACACTTGCCTTCTAGTGGGAATAAGTGGGGCAGAAATCTGAGACATAGTTGCTTCAGGAGGTCCCCTGTATCAGAGTCTTTTGGCAGAAGCAGATTATGGATAATGGACAGTGACTTCTTGTTATTCAACGTCTCTTGGCAAAGACTCTAGAGTAGTTTCGCCATATCCTTTACCAGCTCATTTTATAAATGAGAAAATTGAAGCAAACAGGATAAAATGATTTACCCCGGATCACACAGCTAGTTAAGTGTCTGAAGTCAAATTTGAACTCTGGTTTTCTTGATTCTAGTCCCAGAGACACCTAGCCACCTGTAAGGCAATAACTAGTCATTTATCATTGTAAGAAAATTTGCATTTGGTGGAAGCGAGTAGAGAAAGGTGAAAAGGAGAAGTCAGAAAGAGGTCAATGAAAAACAAAGCAATGCACGGCATTTGGAATGGAGGATCTGAGATTGAATCCCAGTCCTGATGCTTGTTAGGGGCAGAACCTTGGACAAGTTACTCTCTAGGCTTCAGTGTTTTCATATGCAAAATTAGAGGAAGGTCATTCAAGAAGATCTTTAAGACCTGTTCTAGCTCCAAATTCTTTAAAATCTATGAGGTTTATGACTACAGAGGACTGACACTTAAATGTGCTTTCCATTTCTTAAAACACAGACTATAGGTATGGAAATAGCATACTCTCTTAGTCACGGCCAACATGTTGATTTATTTTGCTTAATTTTTTTTACAATGAAGTGTTTTTAGCTGTTGAGAGTCATTGGGAAATAACAGTACCATAAGAAGAACAAACATAACATTTAAAAAATAATTTATTCTATTTTTAAATTAATAAGTATTTATTTTCTCTCCTTCCATCTTCTCCAGTTGGAAAAAAAGGAGAAAAACCAAACCCTTTTAACAACTCTGCATGGTCAAGCAAAACAAATGACCACATTGGTCATAAAGCATTTATTTATTTATTTTAAATTTTTTTTTCAGGGAAGGTTGTCAGAATTCTTTTCATTGTATTGTTTTTGTAAATAATATTTTCCCCTGCAAATACAGGTAAAGATAGTTTTCAACGTTCACTTTTTATTTAAAATTTTTTTTAACTTAATTACAAAATAAGAATAAAAAACATTGCCATGTACACAGCAGAACATAAGAGAGGACTGAATATAAAGCAATAGATTTTCATTTTGGGGAATCTTATTTACTAAGTTCTACACATTGTATTCAATGTTGTCCATCTTTGCTTCTCTGTAGGTTTTCTTTTGTTCTCTGCTGTGCTTTAAAAAAACAATTGTATTTCCCCACCCTCCACCTAAGAAGGTTACAATTAATCCAGGCTACACACACATACAGACGCACACACACATGCATACATGCACATAAATACATATACATAGATCTCTAAAATTATATATATACACACACACGTGCATGTGTAAGCATAATATAGTACTATACTTAATTCTCCTTGCCCTTTGTTTGAGGGTAGATAGCATCTTCTTTCAAAAGTTCAAGTCTTTCTATATTTTTCTAAATACAACAACTCATTATTTCCTACATAATAGTGAAATTCCAACCTTCCATTGTCTATTTATTTTAAGTCCTCTAAAATAATATTGATTAATATGGGTGACACAGTGTGGTTTCCCTATTTTCTCTTTTGATTAAAGTCTATTTTAGTTTTAATTTTTGTCTAATGATTACTACCCCTGCTTTTTTTCCCATAATAAATCCTACACCTGACCTTTATTTTATATGTGTATCTCATTGTTATAGCATTTCCTTAAAACAACATATTGTTGAATACTAATTTTTAATCATTATCTGTTTCCATTTTATGGGTAAATTCATCCCATTCACATTCTAACCTATAATTACTTGTTTATTTTCCTCCTTCCTATTTTTGTCACTATCCTTCTCCTGTTCCTATCCCTCAACACTCAGCTTTACTGCTATCTTGTCCTCCTATTCCTTAATCTAACCCCTTCCAAGAGTCCCTTCCTTATCCTCTCTTCTCACCTTATCTCCTTGCCCTCTTGTTTCTATCTGAATTTAGAAGACTTTTATACCCTTCCAAATAGCTTGTTCCCCTCTTTATTCCATTTCCATTAATCTATACACCCTTGTATACCTCAACTTACCCCATTCCCTCAGACTTTTATTTGTTTATAAATTTTAGAAGACTTTTATACCCTTCTAAATGTTTATATTGTTCTCTCTTTAACTCAGGTCTAATATGAGTAGGGTTCCAGAACTACCAGCCTTCTTCCTCGGTTTAATTCCTCTGTATCAGTTTTCTTCTTATGCCTCAATTGTTTAATTACTCTTTGTTTTTTCCTATACCATTTTGCTTTTTAGAAAAACATTGTACTCAGCTCCACCCCAATCTTTCTTTCAAACTACCCAATTACTAAATATAATGTTAGGCATTGTTACATGTATAAAAAGGAAACAATCTGTCCTTATTTAGTCTCTTGTAATTATTCCTTGATGTTTATATTATATTCTCTTGAATATTGTATTTTCTATTACATTTGGGTCTTTTGGCAACAAAATCCTGAAAGTCTGCTAATTCATTGAAAGTCCATAACATTCATTTTTTTATGAGATTTTGAGTTCAAATTTTTCTCCTTCCCCCCAAGATCTCAAGTAATCTGATAATAGTTATACAAAAGCATTTCTCCACAGTTTTAAATAATGTAAATATTATTTTATTTTTTCCTTAATTACATATTGTAAAAATTTTTGCATTAATTTTTACAAGATTTGGAGTTTCAAATTTTTCTCCCTCCCCATTTCCCCTCCCCTTTTCTGAAAACATGAAAAGCATTTATTTCAAAAAGTACTTAATAATATAGTAAAACCTAGAAGGGAGCAGATTAGGAGGAATGGAAATAGCTGGTGGGAGTTGAGTCAAGAAAAAGAGAAAGGGGGGCAGATAGAAGGCAATGGGCACAGTGACTTGCTCCAACCATTCCCAGGCATCAGGACTGCAAAACCCATAATGAGCTAAGTGTCAGACAGTGGCACAATGTAAACAATCAGCTCTCCTCCTCCCTTCCTCCCCTCCCCCCCAAGTAGCAGATTCTCCCTTGGATGACTGAAGTAAAAGAGGCTAAACCCAGGTAGAAAGTCAAACACCTGTTGAGGCTCTTTGGAAGTCAGAGGTCCAAAGGCAGACCCAGAGAGTGCAAGATAAGCTGGTTATGTTGTTCACCCTTTTGCCCTCTGCCAACACTATGGGCATATGCCACTTTACCCTGTTATTTCCCCACCCAGCCTCATTCTCAAAGACTCTTTGTTCACTTTTTGCTTCTACTCAAACTCAGCCAACTCTGATCTGATAAACTTGCAGTAGGCAGATAGGAGCCCTATCAGTCCTTCGTCTCTCTTCTAATCTCACACCCTGCCAGCTGGGTACAATTACTACCACACCTCAAGCACCCAAGTGAGTTTCTAGTTGTATATGACATTTTTAACATTCTGCAACAGTACTCCATTTTAAAGTAAAAAAAAAAAAAAGGCTGGATTCTCATATGATGGGCAGTTTTACTATTTCTATAGTAACCAATAATCAAAAGCCACTGAATTCAGTAATCCTTTAAAATAAAATGTTTGATTAACTTCAACTAATAGACATGCAAAGTAGTAATATGTGACCTTGGATCTGGATTTCTAGGTTATAATCATAATAGCTAGCACTCATATAGTCTTTAGCTTCACAAATATTATTTCATTTCAGTCTCCCTTGGAAACAAAATCACTCTGGGAGATGACTGCTATTTATTGGTCCCATTTTACATAAGGAAACTGAGCTAAACAGAGTTAAGTGACTTGCCCAGGATCAAACAGCTAGTAAGTGACTAAAGCCAGATTTGAAATCAGGACAGCTAGGTGGCAAAACAGATAGAATTTGGGGCCTCATCTTCTTGAGTTCAAATTTGACCTCAGATACTTATTAGTTTTGTGATGCTGGGCAAGTCATTTAATTCTGTATGCCTCAGTTTCTTCATCTGTAAAAATAAGCTGGAGAAAGAAATAACATGTTTGCCAAGAAAACTCTAAACAGGGCCACAAATAGTCAAAACTTACTGAACAACAACTTCCTTGTTACAGGTCCAGTGCTCTATTCAGTGCTCCACCTCTAAACTTCAAGCATCTCAGTCATTTTAGTTCGGCCCCCTTATTTTAACAATAAGGAAACAGAGAGATCATGACTCACTCAAGTTCATGAAAGTAGTGTCAGAGCCATGATATGAAAATAGACCTTTGGACTCCAGATCAAGCATGATCTTGGCTGTACCATGCAGTTTATTTATTTATGCAGTTTAAGGCTTGCTCTTTTTAATGAAATATAGTGTTGACAATAACTTCCTACCTGGTCCTTAAAGAGATTAGCAACTCAGAGTGGCAAACAGTTTTATATTATCCTGTCTCTTAAACTCCTCATACCACAAGTCTTTCCTGATGATGCTATTCCTCCATTCTGCTGCAATGTAAGCCTGAGGTTTGTTTTCTTCTCAAGCTTTGAATCACTCTGGGAAGGGCTAGAGCTTAAGAGAACAGAAAAAGGTAAAAGATTCTTTTAAGGTCTATCACTCTAGAAATGAAGACTGTTCTACAGATCTGGACAACTTCAAATGGGATCTCAGAATAAAAAGTACTACATGGAGGCTGGAGGGGAAAAATACACCAAGATATTCATAGAAATACCTTTTTTTAATAGAAGGAAAGAACTGGAAACAAGTTGAATAGACAATGGCTAAACAAATGTTAAAAGAATAGTATTGTGCTTTATCCAGGTATAAGGGTATGATCCAACTCCCCAACCCATTTAAAGTAACTACTTTAACTAGACTAGGACACCATTATTGAAACAATCAGTCAAGAGCATTAAAGTGCAAAAAAAGTCCTTAATTATTGTGGAAAGAGTAAAAACTATTAGATGAAGTGAAGTGATACTACAGAGGAGGTGGATTGGTATTGATTGAGAAGACTGGGTCATGTCTTGGGGGAAGGGGGTCTTCTGTGAAAAGCAAACCAATTTAGAAACCAAGAATTCTGGAATCTGGCAGTTCATTTATTGGAGAGAGAAATTCCTACCAAATCTAGTCAGCTGCTTGCCTAAGTTGGTTCTTCTTAGGACCCAGAATCCCTACAGGATAGGTTGATCCATTGCTGGGTTAAACCAAACCAGGAGCTCAGATGCTAGACAAGATGGCTGTTGGAATGACTTGGAAAGGTCCTTAGTCCCTGGACTTTTCACATGAATAACATCTCTGCTAGGGTAAATGGTCCACTGTATTCCTTGGGTTGGCTTTTTGATAGGCAGTTTCAGCCTCCACCAACTCCAGGCTCCAGTTCAGCTTGGTACTGCTGTACTCTCCAGCTGGAGGATGATGGTGCTCTATTTGTTCTATTTGACTGAAATGCTACTGAACGCTTTTCAGCTTAGACTAGTATGTGCAGGAGCCCCCCCCCTTTTTTTTCTTCGTTCAGTTCTTGACCTTGTTTCCTCCAGGAGAGTTAGAAAAGGTCTAGCCTCAAAGCTTTGAGAATTTTTTCTGGTTCAGAGGAGGTTCCCTCAGCAAGGGACCCCATGCTTCCTTAGGTTGATCAGTTATATTTCTCAGTTTCCTATTGGGGTCCTATGTGTGAATAAGTGACTCCAGACACAGAGGCAGTCTATACCAGGTGACAAAATAATTGTCTTTACTGGTCTTTCAAGAAATAATTTAGCTGGTCAAGCTTCAGATACTTTCCAGGTATGAAATAGTTCCTTTGTATTTCAATGTTTCTCTCTGATTCCTCCCTTCTTTAACTTTGCTGAAATTTAAAGGAACACACTTGAACAAGTATGGTTAAACAAACAAAAAAAGAAATTCAAACAATGATTGTGAATTATCAAAGTTTTGATGTTCTAATGTCTTTCAAATTTGTTTCCCTTCACATTATTTTAGTCATTGTATACATTGTTCTCCTGATTTTGTTCATTTTACTTTGTATCATTTTAATGAAGTCCTACAGGTTTCTTTGAATCCATCTTTCTTCATTTCTTATGTTTTGAGTTCTCTTTCCCAAGTCCAGGCTAACTCCATTGCCCTAATAATTCTAGGGCAACCCAAAGGGTTGGAGAGAAGGGGTCTCTTTCTCTACCACAATCAACTTTCACTAGGATTCCACTAGGTTGTGAGACTCAATCCCTTTTTTCAGTACAAATGAAAAGATTAAGAACTGAAACTTGTTTCTTGGGGACATATGATGTGAAGGAAAATGAGGGATGGCTCAAGCTGACTTAAACCATTTTGAAGATGTCAACATTTCCATCCATGGAGCCAGTCAAAAAGGCTTGTAACTAACCATGTGGTTAGCCATCCATAACCAGTTATAAATTCTTCATGCATTCTCCCAAATCTCATCCCTTACACATTATCAGAATTTTCCCAGATGCAAGCTTCACAGGTTCCCTATGTGGGGATGTTACACCAATTAAGCAAGTTGATGAAGTTTGCCATTGTGCCTCTAGACCTCCTCTAAACATTCAAATACCACAATTATTTCCTTAGTTATTTCCTGACTGAACTTAAGGCCATCCATTTTTTCCATTGTTTTTACTATAACAAAAAATAAATATTTTTGAACATATGCATCCTTTCCTTCTATTTTTTATCTCTTTGGGAATATTGTCTACTAGTGGTTGGTTCAAAGAGTATATACTATTTTTTTTGCAAGGAAATGGGGTTAAGTGACCTGCCCAAGGCCACACAGCTAGGTATTTATTAAGTGTCTGAGACTGGATTTGAACCCAGGTACTCCTGACTCCAGGGCCAGTGCTTTGTCCACTGCGCCACCTAACCGCCCCTGAGTATATACTATTTAGTGACTTTTGACCCTAGTTACAAATTGTTATTCAGAATGGTTTGAAAAATAATTCATGGTCCTACCAATAGTGCATGTTTGCCCTTCCATCACCCTTCCAGAAATTGTCATTTTCTTTATCTGTAACTTATGAAGGGTATAAGGTAAAAACTCAGAGTTAAATAGGGGTTAAATAACTTGCTTAGGGTTACACAGCTAATAAGTGCCTGAAGTCAAATTTGAATTCAGATCCTCCTGACTCCAGGATTAGTGCTCTATCTACTTTACTGTCTGATGGGGTAAGTTTTCAGTTTCTTCTTTTGCAAAATGATAGGAATTAGACCAATGAACTCTAAGGTCACTTTCAGCTCTAACATTAATAATTATTTTATAAGCCTGTGACCTAAATAGACTGTTTCAAGTAAATAGAATTGGTATTTAGAAGTTTTTACTGGCAATCTGATCTCCTAAATTGCTTTTAGTACTTATCTTAAATGTCTCAAAACTAACTCTATATCTGGGCTATTCGTGACTATTAAATTGATGTTGTCTAGGTCATTCTTCTACCCTCCCATTCAATAGTTTAAATAAACAGTCTGAAAGGAGAATGATCTGTTCCTCAGTCCAGAGGAAAGAGGAATAAACTCATATAAGTCTTAGGGGGAATACTCTGAGAGTTTGTGTGTGTGTATGTATATGTGATGTAAATGTGTATGTTTGTGTGATATGAATGCATTTTATTGTTTGATTTTAGGACATTACTCCTTCTGGCAGGAACCCTTAACCTTTATACCAATCCAAGGCTAAAACTACTTTGGCAGCCTCCAAGATCTCTATGAATTCCTCCATTGTAGGATACCATATTATTTAAGGTCATATCTGGTACTGCAATTTATCAAACATTTATTAAACATCTAGCATACATATAGTATTGTGTTAAGAGATGAGGAGTAAAGATACAAATAAAGGAGTCACTGCTCCCCCAAGGAGCTCCCATTATATGGTATTTAGCTCATTTTCCAAGTAAAACCCAATAGATCTATCTATCTTTAGGGTTAGAACCTTTTGAGAAATCCAGTGACTCCAGAAAGAATTTGGTTCAGTGTATCAGTCATTGACATGGAATTTGGAAATCCCAGACATGATCCTACCATTACTTTTCTATGTAGTTTTGGACTAGTAATTCCATCTCTGGGGACTTTTCTGTACAATAAAGCAATCTCTCTAAGAGCTCTTCTAGCCCTGACATTTTTATTTTCTATATCTCTCTTTAAAATTTTCTTTTCTTTTTTTTTGCAGAATAATTTGTCAAAGGGAGGAGGGAGAGTTATGACAGCTTCAATATTTATATTTCAGCTAATGAGATTTGTATTTAGTGATTTTGGAAAACCTTTTTCCAAATCTGGGTAACACAGACACTGTCCTTATGTTCTCTAGTATTAGCAGGAGCTGGTCCTTTGATCAAAATACTTTGTCTAATGAATTCTGCCAAAATACTTTGTCTAATGAATTCTGCCATTTAAAGAACAATTAATCCCAATTCTATATAAGCTATTTGAAAAAAATAGGTGAAAGGAATCCTACCAAATCCCTTTTATGACACAAATATGGTGCTGATACCCAAATGAGGAAGAGTCAAAATAGAGAAAGAAAATTATAGACCAATATCCCTATTTAATATTAATGAAAAAAAAATTTAAATAAAATATTAGCAAAGGCATTTCAGCAATATATCACAAGGATCACACATTATGACCAGATGGGATTTATAGTAGAAATGCTGGATTGGTTCAACATCAAAACCAACAGAAATCATATGATTATTTTAATAAATGCCAAAAAAGTCTGACAAAATACAGGACCCATTCCTATTAAAAATACTAGTGAGAATAGGAATAAATGGAACTTATCTTAAAATACTATTTATTTAAAACCATCCACAAGCATTATCTGTAATGGGATAAGCTAGAAGTCTTCCCAGTACAATTGAGGTTAAAGCAAGGATACTCATTATCACCTCTATTATTTTATATTGTACTAGAAATGTTAGCTATAGCAATAAGAGTAGAAAAAGAAATTAAAAGAATTAGACTAGACAATGAGGAAACAAACTATCACTCTGCAGATTATATGATATTAGACATGGAAAATACAAAGAATCGACTTAAAAACAACTTGGAATTATTAACAATTTTAGGAAAGTTGCAAGATATAAAATAAACTTACACAAATCATTAGCATTTCTATATATATTATCAACAATGTCCAGCAGAAAGAGATAGAGAAATTACATTTAAAAAATCATAGACAATACAAAATACTTGAGAGTCTACCTGCCAAGAGAAACCTAGGGCCTATATGAACATAACCATTAGACACTTTTCACACAAAGTCAGATCTAAACAATTGAAAAAATTTTAATTGTTTATGGGTACACTGAGCCAAAATAATGAAAATAACAATTCTATGTAAGTTAATCTGTTTATTCAGTGCCATCCAAATTGAATTACCAAAAATTATTTTACAGAGATAGAAAAATAATAAGAAAATTCATTTAAAAGAAAAAAAGCTAAAGGATAGCAAAGGAATCAATGAAAAAAATGAGAAAGAAGGTGGTCTAGCCGTCTCAGATCTGAAACTGTATTATAAAGCAGTAATTATCAAAACTATCTGGTAATGGCTAAGAAATAGAGTGATGAACCAGTGGAAAAGATTAGATACAAATTCCATTAAAATCAATGTTCAAAGTAATCTATTTCATGATAAACTCAAAGATTCAGGCTTTTAGAACAAAAACTCATTATTTGACAAAAACTTCTGGAAAACTTGAAAATACTATGGCAAAAACTAGGTATAGTCCAACATCTCACACCATATACCAAAATAAGGCCAAAATGGGTCCATGGTTTATGCATAAAAGTGATACCATAAGCAAATTAAGAGAAAATGGAATATTTATCTGATAGAATTATGGATAAGAGAAAAATTTAGAGATATAGAGATATTACAAAATATAAAATAGATAATTTTGATTATATAAAATTAACAAGTTTTTACCCAAACAAAACCAATCAACCAAAATTATAAGGAAAGCAGAAAATGGGCGATTTTTTTGCAACATGTATCATTGATAAAGGTTTCATTTTTCAAATATATAGAGAATTGAGTCAAATTTATACAAATAACAAGTCATTTCCCATTTGATAATTGGTCAAAGGATATGACCTGGCAGTTTTCAGACAAATCAAAGTTATCTAAAGTCATATGGAAATGCCCTCAATCACTATTGGTTAAAGAAAAGCAAATTAAAGCAATCCTGAGATACCATCTCACACTTACCATAGTGACTAATATGACAAAAAAGGAAAATATTGAATTTTGGAGAGCATGTGAAAAAACTGGGATAATAGTGCATTATTGACAGAGTTGTGAATTGAATTAACTATTCATCAATTTGGAACATTACCCAAAAGGCTATAAAACTGCATATCCATTGATCTAGATGCTAGGTCTATATCAAAAAAGGGGGAAAAGATATTTATACAAAAATATTTTTAGCAGTTTTTTTCTGGTGAATGAGAATTGGAAATCAAAGGGGTACACAATAATAGTGTTATAAAAAATACAAACAGGATGATTTCATAAATACCTGGAAAGACTTACATGAATTGATGCATAGTAAAGAAACAGAACCAAGAGCACACTACACAATATGTGTAACATTTTTCCATGAAGAACTGTGAAAGAATTAGTTATTCTTAGCAATACAATGAATGAAGACAATCTGATGATTCATTCTATATACTTCCAGAGAAAGAATTAATGTTGACTGAATATAAACCGAAGCGTGTTAGTTTCACTTTCTTTCTTTTTTCTTTTATTCTAGACTTATGTACAAAATTACCAATATGGAAATGATTCACATAATTATATGTGTATAGCCTAGATCTAATTGTCTACTCTCTCAGGGAGGAAGAAGGGAAGGGAGGGATAGAATTTACAACTCAAAATTTTAAATAAAAATGCTTAAAATTTTTAAAAAAGAAAATAGATCATTACTACTTTCTCAGATTGGAAACAGTCATGAAGATTGCCAAATATTATAAGAGTTTGCATTATTACTGTATTATATTAATGCAATACAAATTTAAAAATTAAAAAAAAAATTCTAAAGAATATTGGTTTAACATAACCATCCCAGATTGCCAGTGCCCTCCATAGAACAGGATGTTCAAAATATAGTCAGCTCCTCCCTTTTCTAATAGAGTTTTTCACAATTTGCATACTCAATCTTCTCTGACCCTAATTTAGTATATTTTAGCTATAGGAGAGGTGACATGATCCTTTTACTTCCTTGTTTGATTGTTTTAAGAGGAAGTTATAAAATAACCTCTTGGCATTAAAATCTGTCCTTTTTTCACACTAGGTCTTTCATCTCTCCTTGGGGCAATTACTTTTTAAAAAAATATTGGTGCATTTAGTTTCACATAGCAGGGACTTCTCAACAAGCATGCAAACTGTATTGCCAAGAAAATCGTTAATCCCTTGTTAAAAGAATGGAATGATGTGTTCTTTACTTTTGATGGTATAGTATTAACACTGACTATTGTATTTTGAGACTATTTGATTATGCTTCCACATTGACTCTATTTATGCTGTTGTAGACACTGTTCTTTTGGTCCTTTTTTTTCAGTCTGCATTACTTTGTGAAAGTCTTCCTGTACTTCATTATTTCTTTTATTACAGTAATATTCTGTTAATCCATATACCATAATTTGTTTGATTCCTTAACCACTGGTCACTTGTTTTGTTTCTCACGTAATGCTATTGTGAACAATTTGGGGGATACTTATGGGTCTTTTTCTTGTCAATTATCTCTTTGGAATACAATTCCCCTAATGGGATCTATGTGTCAGAGGAGATAATCAATTTAGTGATCCTTTTTACATAATTCCAAATGGTTTTCCAGAACAGTTGAACCAATTCACAGTTCTATTAGCAGGGAATTAGCATGCCTGTCTTCCCACAGCCTTTGTAACAATGAGTTTTCTTTTTATTATTTTGAATTTGACAACTGTCACAAATATCAAAATTACTCTATATAAAGGACAGAAAAAGAAAAAGAGAATTGTATATTTAACTATTAATTTCTTTAAAAAATTGTTCTTTACTTTTAAAAGTTTTTAATTGATGTATTTTTAAAAACACAATCATAGTTTTTCCTATTATCTCTTTCCCTCCTTCTTGCATAGATATATTTCATATAATAAATAGTATTTTAAGGAGAAATAAGAAAAAGAGAAAAACATTGGTAAATTGATAAATTGAAAAAGTTTGAAAATATGTGCAAGGTGCAATGTACATCACTTGTGGGTCTCCTGATTCTGTAAAGGGGTAGGATAGGAGTATCTTCTCATATCCCTTCCTTTAATTCATACTTGTTCTTCATAATTTTGCAGGATTAACATCTAATATTTTGTTGCTTCATTGTGCATCAGTTCATATAGATTATTCCATGCTTCTCAATATTCCTCCTAGTTGTCATTTCTTACAGATAGTAACAGTATGACATTGATGCACCTCAAGTGGTTTAGACATTCCCACTATTAATGAACATCTGCTTTGTTTCTAGTTCTTTACTATCCCAATAAGTTATATTATAACTATTTTGGCATACACTTTCTTTTTAGATTTTTTTTCAAGGCAATGGGGTTAAGTGGCTTTGCCCAAGGCCACATGGCTAGGTAATTATTAAGTGTCTGAGGTCGGATTTGAACCCAGGTACTCCTGACTCCAAGGCCCATGCTCTATTCACTGCACCACCTAGCCGCCCCCTAAAACCTTATTAAAAGGGCTATCTTCTTATCAATGGCTTCCTTGGGGTAAAAGCCTAGTAATGAAGTTTCTGGCTCAAGGGAAATAAAAATTTTGATTATTTTCATAGTTTCAAATTACAATTTGAATTTTTAAAAAGTATATATTCAATTTAACATGTTAGTACCCCTTTATAGCAACACCATATAAGTAGTCACCTTCTTACTGCTTAAAGAATTTCTATGATGGGAGGCCTAGAGGATTTTCCCTAGTTAGATTCAAAGACCTCTAGAAATCATTCAATATTGCAATAATGATCACTTTATATTGTCATCACCTCATTTCTGTAGGAAATTCTCTGAGGTTGATTGGCTATATATCCCACCTACCCTCATCCCTTCTCCAGGGTTTATCATTCCACCTTCATTGTTCAATTGTATTTGTCTCTTCATGATATTCCTTGGGGTTTTATTTTTTTGAAAGGCAATGGGGTTAAGTGACTTGCCCAAAGTCACACAGCTAGGTAATTATTCAAGTGTCTGAGGTTGGATTTGAACTCAGATTCTCCTGACTCCAAGGTCAGTGCTCTATCCACTGTGTTACCTAGTTGTCCCTCCTTGGGGTTTTCTTGGTGAAGATACAAGAGGGTTTTGCTATTTCCTTCTCCAGTTCATTTTACAGATGAAGAAATAGAGACAAATAGGATTAAATGACTTCCCCAAGATCATACAATTAGAGTCTGAGGTCAGATTTGAATTTAGGAAGATGAGTTTTCCTGACTCCAGGCCCAGTATTCTATCCACGGAGTTACCTAGCTACCCTATTCCATCTTAATTTGTATACCCAAAGGTCAATCTTCTGTGGTCACTATCTACATAGGTAGTTACTCCCAGAGTTGGTCTGCTTATTTACTTCAGGGTGCTCTGGGTATCAACAAAACAAAAAATTCATATACCCTAGACAAAAATTGAAAATTGAATTCCCTCTTCCCCATTTCCAACATATTACTATCCATTAGAGACTCTGAACTTTCATTAAACATTACACACCTGTAACATAACTAAATAAATGTCTAAGAAACTTGGACTTTCTGACATTCATTGGCATGGGTGTCTATGTTTATGAATCAATGAACATAATGTTAGTCATTTTTTAATATGTTGGTTAGTTCTGCTGATTTCTGCCCCCCCCCGCAACTCTTTTCAAAACCTTATGCTTTTTAGGTTTTTGCAAGGCAAACGGGGTTAAGTGGCTTGCCCAAGGTCACACAGCTAGGTAATTTTTAAGGGTCTGAGGCAGGATTTGAACTCAGGTACTCCTGACTCCAGGGTCGATGCTCTATCCACTGCACCACCTAGCCGCCCCCTAAAACCTTATTAAAAGGGCTATCTCTCTGAGAGGAGAAACTGGAAACAGTTGACATAAAAACAAACTACATCAATACAATTTTTTATGTGTATTGGTCATTGCAGTTCTTTTCCTTTCGTGGTTCAAGCTACCTTAATGACTGCTGACTTTATCCAGACCTCTGTTTTTTTCCCAGGGTATCAAAGGTTCAGTTATTTAATTTCATTCATTCAACAAATATTTACCAAGTGATTGTCCTATATGAGGAAACAGAGGAGATGTAAAATTTAGAGAAGACATAGCCCTTAGAGTTTATAATCCAGTGGTGGGGGGAGAAGACACAAGCAGGGATAACTATTTTGCCAATATTCAGTGATCAGCATGTTGTAATGGATAAAACACTAATTTTGGAGTCAGGAAATAAGTTCAAATTTCAATTTAGGTACTATCTAGTTATATGACCTGGGCAAGTCACTTAACTGCTTCATGCCTCAGTTTCCCCTTTGTACAATGAAGGAGTTAGACTCTCTCTGACCTTTCCAACTCTAGGTTCTTATGGACTTGTAATATACATTAGAGAGAACATTCATCCATAATAAAGCATTGTGTGAAGATCCCAAATGAAGGTCATTCCCCAAAAAGCAGAGAACGTGCATGGGTGTTAGGCTTTAATAGTTAAATTAAAATTCATCAGGTAAGGAAAGTCCAGGCAGAGAGGGTTCAGCAGTGAGAAAACACAGGAGATGTTTTGGAGCTATGTTAGAAAGACAGAAATAGTCCAGTCAAGTCAGAATGTAGAGTACATGGATGATAGATATATAAGATAAAGCTGTAAACAATGGGTTATGTCAGATCAAGGAGGGCCTTGAATATTAGTTGGAATAGTTTGAACTTTACTCAGGAGAAAATAGGAACCCGTTGTTTTGTTTTATTCTTTGTGAAGAAATTATATACTCAAATCCAAAAGAAGGTAGAGGACAAAAGAAATAAATCACAGTGAAACTGTTTATAGACCTGCTGATGACTTGGGGAATGGTTTTCCTAACACTGTGAGCCTATCCTAGTGTCTTTAGTAAAGATAAATCACCTTATCTCCATTCCCTGCCTTCAAATCAGCCTTGAACATGTCTATAATCTCCCCACAGTTCAAGGACTCTATGGAATTTGTGATGTTTTTCCCCCCTAAAGCTGTTTCTATTTTCCTTTGAAGTCTGTCCATTTGAACCTAATTGTCCTTTGAATCATTTTGTTCATGACCTCTAGTACCACTCCCATTTTCTATGACTTATCTTAAGCAGTCTCAAATCCACAATTATTGCTATTTCTGGGTAATTAATGTAGACCATTCCCAATGGACTAAAGGTAAGGAGAGTGGATCAAACTTTAAGAAGAACAGGAGCTCACATTTCTATAGTACATTTTTCTTTTTAAAAAATTATTTTTAATAAGTGATGTTTGATATACTTTGATTTTTTAGTTTTCCCTAATTTCTCACTTCCTGCTTCTTCCAGAGAGCTATCCCATATAACAAATAACTTTTGTTATAAAAAGAGGAAAAATAAGCATGATAAATATATAACATGATAAAGATAACAAAATAAGCATGATAAATATATAACAAATATATAACACTTTAAGTTATGCAAAGCAATTTACAAGTATTAGCTCATTTTTTCCCCTTCACAATAACTCTGGGAGGCAGAAACTATGATTATCCCCATTTTTTTTAATTAGGTTTTTTTTTGGTAAGGCAATGGGGTTAAGTGACTTGCCCAAGGCCACACAGCTAGGTAATTATTCAAGTGTCTGAGGTTGGATTTGAACTCAGGTAATCCTGAGTCCAGGGCCGGTGCTCTATCCACTGTGACACCCAGCAGCCCCATATCCCCATTTTTAGATGTAGAAACTGGGGCAAACAGAGATTAAGTGATTTGCTTAGGGTCATAAAATCAACATCTGAGATGGATTCTGCTTGAATTCATCTAGACTCCAGTTCCAAACGAACTCTACACACTTTGCCACCTCAAAAACATATTTAGTGTACCACACCCATGAACCTCCCACCTCTGAGTTTCATCATCTGAGCTACAATCTGTTCTTTATAATTGTGCAACATTCACTTTTGAGTTTTTGTGTGTGGCTAGTTTTTCCATTAAACGCTGTAGTCACAGTGCATGTTGTTTTCTTGGCATATCTAAAATACTTTGAAGGTTTCAAAGAGTTTTCTTCACAACAGCTAGGAATCCAAATATTAATATTCCCCTTTTTACAGTCAAGCAAACTTAGATCCAAAGAGTTTATCACATAGCTTATGAATGTTTCAGTGGGCCCTAGGTCAGTCTTCAAGACTTACAGAATTGCTTCTACTGTTTTATATGGACTTATTTTCATGAAAAAGTAGAAATAAGATTAAAGAAAAGAAAGGAAGGAAGGAAAGGAAAAGAAAGAAATAGAAAAGAAAAAGAAAGCACAGCTTCACTGTAGACTGAAGATTCACAGAGGATATCCATGCTGCAGATGGTACAATTTTGACGGTTTTGAAGAGATCATTTGAAAGGTTTCTGAAAAAGAGAAAGATGCCAGATGCCTATAAAAAAATCACATATAATAATATTACTTTAAAAGGGCAACATAGAAATGCCAGTTATTACAGATCAATATGCCTATTTGGTCATCTCTGCAAAATTTTCATGAGAATAATCAATATGTTTATCAAGAGCATCTTTGGTAAGGGAAGGAAAAAGGAACATACAAGTTTGGGTTTTTTTTTTGTAAGGCAATGGGGTTAAGTGACTTTCCAACATCAAACAGCTAGGTAAGTGTTATGTTTCTGAGGCTGGATTTGAATTCAGGTCTTCCTGTTTCCAGGATCAGTCCCCTGCACTACCTAGCTGTCCCCTCACGAGCTTTTAAAATTATTTTCAGAAAAAACATATCCCTATAGTCATATGATTATCTTAAAGCTATATAGGGCACAAAATTTCTCTTTACTTGTTATTTGTGGACTTGGAGACAGGCATTGGCCGTGAGATTTCATTTTATTAGAATAGAGTATGTGAATAGAGTACCAGTCCTGGAGTTGGGAGGACCCAAGTTCAAATCTGGGCTCAGATATTTAACACTTGTTAGATGAAAGATCTTGGGCAAGTCACTTAATCCTGATTGCCTCTCATCCAGGACCATCTCTGGTTGTCCTGGTTCATAAGAGGCTATTGGACTCAGATGGCTCTGGAGGAGAAAGTGGGGCTGGTGACTCTGCACCCCTTCACTCAAAACCAATTCACATACATGTCATAGTATCACCTCCATGATGTCATGGTCTTCTTTGAGAACAAAAGACAAACAACAGCAAGATAAGCAACTCTAAGATGGGGAAACTCTACCAATGCAGGTTAGCACATTTCTCTGTAACAAATAGTCTTAGAGAGTGGCCTAGAGCACCAAGAACTTAGGTGATATACCCAGAGTCACACAGTCAGGATAGGGCTTGTACCAAAGTCTTCCCAGATACAGATCCCAAAATCCAGATGTCAGCTCTCTCTAGCCATCATGACACAGTGTGTTATCAATTTTTTTAAGAAAAAAAAAATCAATTTCCAGATGCTTAACTCACACTTTCCTTAGGATTGGCAATCGGTTCTATGTATAGGACCTCTGGAATCAGGATCTTATTCACTCATGACAAGCTGAAATACAGAATCCATTGTTTTTTGTTTTTATTTTTGCAAGGAAATAGGGTTAAGTGACTTGTCCAAGGTCACACAGCTGGATGATTATTAAGTGTCTGAGGCTGGATTTGAACTCAGGCCCTCCTGACTCCGGGGCCAGTGCTCTTTTTGCTGCACCATTTTTAAGAAAGAAATTTTATTAGATAGAGTAAAATTTTGACTCCAAGTCTTTCCTCCAATTCCTGCACATGTTAATAATAGCTGAAATTCATTTAGCACCTTAAAAATCTGCTGGGTGCTTTATGTGTGTTTTCTCATACAATCCTAACAATAACCCCAATAACAATAATCAATAAGGTAATATTATTCCTATTTTACAAATGAGGAAACAAGTTCAGAGAGATTAAATAGCATGTCCTAGTCAAATAAGTTTCAGAGGTGAGATTTAAAATCAGGGCTCCCAACTATAAATTTTACCCTTTCTACTGTGTCACTGCTGCCCCCTGGAGCAAGCCTGTAGGAGGTTCAATGAAAGATTCAAAAAGAGGCAATTTAGTCCTATGAATCCTTTGATTATTAATTTTCGGAGGAATAGATTTCATCACCCTGATAAGCCAAGTAATATTATCCAAGAAAGCAAAAGGCTGATGATAGAGGAAACGAAGTATTAACATATTAATTGACTACAAAGATATGTATGTAGATTGTCACCCCTTTACAAATATTAAGGACTTCTCTAATTGAATTGGCAGGACAAAAGATCAAAATTATAGGTCACCAAAAAGGTGATGGGGTGACACCTACTAGGTACCAAATGTAGTCATAAAGAATCAGACATGACTGAAGAATGAAAACAACAAAATACGCCAGATACTTTATAACTAATATCTCATTTGATCCTCACAACAACCCTGGAAAGTAGGTGCTATTAATATCATTATTTTATTTCATTTTTATAAAAAGAATTTATAGAATATTTATAATATTTATATAATGAATTAATATGTTTCTATAATAAAATTATAATTTTTATAAAATTTGCAGTGAATTAATATGATTTATATTTTAAAATATAAATTTAACAATTAACTAAATACAATATTATAATATTATTATTTTGGTTTCCCCCTTCATTTTAATGTTGAAGAAACTGAGGCAGATAGAGGCTAAATGATTTGCCCACAGTCACACAGATAGGAAGTAACTGAGGTTAGATTTGAACTCAGGTCTTCTTGACTCCAAGTTAGTGCTCTACCCACTATGCCACTCAGCTATTAAATGATGGCAATAATAGGCCACAGCATATTACCAAGAACTTGTAAAGTTCTTGTAAAGGTTATTACTTGTAAAGGTATTACTCAAGAAATACTGTAAAAATGTAGAGAAGAGATGTGTGATGAGAAATGGTTAGCCAGTTATGAATCAAGAGTGAAGGATAGTCAATAGCCTGAATACTGTGCTGGTTCATATAGAATATAAAAGGTCCTCAGAATTTTCAGTGTATCTCTCTGTGGAGAATTGATCTGAGCACATGAATATTCTATCTCCCATTTCTCTGACTTTTGGGGTGATTGGAGAGAAGATTGAGCAGAGGAAGAGGAAAAAGAGAAACAAAAGACCTCTCCATCCCACCCCCATCACTTAAGGATGTGATCCAAATGTATGGAATAATAAATTAGCATGAATAAGATAACATGAAATTCAAAAAATCCCAGAAGCAGATATAATAAAAAGACAGATTTTTGGAATTAGAGGCCATATGTTTGAATCCTGACTTTGTTATTTACTAATTATATGATCTAGGATAACTTGTTTAAAACATCTTCACTGGATGATTGCAAAAATCAAATGAAATTTGTATATGAATAGAAAATGCTATATAAGTTTGAGCTATGAAATCTTTTTCTTATATAAAAAAAATTCTTATGGCCTTTAATATTCTACCAGGACTGAGTGATCCTCTATCAAATTCCAGCAAGGTAACTTATGGTCAATTTTTTAAAAAATGAACAAATTGGGAAAATGTACTTTTTATAACAAAACAGGCAATAAACTTCTGTTCAGAAATAGTATGGAAGGAAATTTAATCTTAATTCAAGAACTTGGAGAAATTATGGTTGACAGAAACATGACTATTAAAAAAACTTGGTTTTTAAAATTTGGGTAAGAGAAGACATCAACTGCTGATCAACTGCCTATCAGATAAAAGTCCAAGAGTCTAAGGAGAAGCAGTGCTGCCCACTGCCAACAGCTTCCCCCAACCGAAACCACTGATCAGTGCTACAGGTAGGTTCAAGAGTCTGGGGAACAACAGTGCCTTGAAGACACCAATGCTACCATCATCTAGGCCCCTTTAGTCATTGTCCAGGGGAGCAACTTTGTTGATAAGACCTGGTTACTGCCTCTGCAGGTTCTGCAACTCCCACTTCTTTTTGTAGTCATAGTTAAGAAAAGAAAGTTCTCATCAAACACCTTCAACAGTGCAATATAAGAAACAAATATGGTTTTATTAATGAAAGTGACATTAAAGGAGATGCATTATCCATCTGCCTTGCCACTGAACTCTAAGGACCACTAGATCTTTCCTTAGGACTTACAGTTAAAACTGCCTATATATGCTATTTTCCCCATTAGAGTGTGAACCAGTCATATTTGAAAAGGATTGTATTCTTTTTCTATTTATATCTCCAGTATCACAGTACTTTACTCATGGTAAGAACTCAAGAAATGCTTTTTTATTTAATATTCATTTAATATTAAATATTCAAAATGCATTTTCATTCATTCATTTCTCTGAGATGAGAGGGAAATAAGAATTGCTAGAGTGAGAAGATATATTGAGTTTGTTGATGGATATCTATTTTATTTCCAATTCTCTGCTGCTAAAAAGTGCTGTTATACATATTTTTGTGTATACAATTCCTTTATTTTTGTCATTATACCCTCCCTCCCAGGGTTGTGCTTCAGAATGAGATCTTTATATCACAAGGTATATATATTTTAGTTATTTCTTAGCACAGTTACAAAATGTCTTCAATAATGGCTTGACAGATTCACAATTCTATTTGACAGGGAATTCATGTGCCTATTTTCCCACAACCCCCTCCAGTATTGACTATTTCCTTCATTTGCATCTTTGTCAATTTTCTGGTTATGAGGTGAAATCTTAGAGATGCTCTGATTTTTCATTTCTTTTATTGTTAGCGATTTGCAACATGAGTGTTAATAGTTTGTAATTCTTCTTTTGGGAATTGTTTATTCATATTAGTTGACCACTTATTGGAGAATGGCTAGAGTTGAATGGTCCTATGATAGAAGAAATAATGAATATAATGAACAAAGAAAAAAATTCAGAAGTTATGTGAATTGATGAAAAGTGAACTGAACAAAACCAAGATATTAGTGCATATATACAATGACAACAATAATTTAAATAGAAACAACAAAAATGGAAACTGAATTCTGTGAAATTATTATGATTAAGTAGTTTGACACTTCACTATGGATAATGCCAGACTTTTTTGATATTGCTTGGTTTGGCTAAGCTATTTTTTAATCCCACTTTGTTCTTTTTTTTTTTTTTTAGGTTTTTGCAAGGCAAATGGAGTTAAGTGGCTTGCCCAAGGCCACACAGCTGAACCCAGGCACTCCTGACTCCAGGGCTAGTGCTTTATCCACTGGTCCCCTAGCTGATCCCCACTTTGTTCTTATAAGAAATAACTCTGGAGTGGGAGAGTGGAAGGAAATGTTGAGACATGAAGATAATTTTAAAAACTAAAAGAAGTCAAATGTATGTTTAAAAGAAATAAGAGGAAATAAAAGAAAAAAATGTTTTTGAATAGAATTGAGAAAAGGTATCAAACCAATACAGGATAACTGGCTAGCATGGAGCTGTCCAACAGACTATTTTATTTAGTTGTACTTAGAAGATGCAGTGGAGGATCTTAGGCTATATAGTCAGCTTGGAGCTGTCCAAGGTTTAATCCAAAAGTCAAGTTAGCAGGAGAGGGAGGAAATTGAAATTGGGTGGGGAAAGTAAGGTTTTTGCAGGAGAAAAATGAAGACTAAGAGGGAGGAAGCATGTCAGGGATTCCATGGAAGAGTCATTTTAATTTGCTTAGGGGTAAATGAGTGACTCTGACAGTCTTGGGAATGCTGGGTGAAGGAAGGGATTATCAATGCAAGAAACAGCTTTAGGTTTGGTCTTTTGGGTTAGATTTGAACTCCTCCAAATAACTTACCTCCCAGTTCCTCAACTTGTTCATTTCCTATGGCCTACTCCCCCATCTCGCTTCAGTTATAAACAGATTTTTTTGAATGCTGTCATCACCCATAAATATTTTATTTCCTTTTTTATAGAATCTTTTATAGTTTATTTGATCAAAATCTGTTGTCACTCTGTCCTCCTTCTTTGAAACCCTAAACCCTCTTCTTCATCCTTACTATGATGTCCAATCCCTCAACCCCTAAGTTCTTTCCCAAGCTATCACTCCTGGAGTGACTAACATGCTCCTCCATTCCTCAACGTGACCCTTTAGTGAACCTGTTCAAATATACAGTCTTTTTCTCTTGAATACTTCCCACCCTTATTGTATCATTGATCTTGACCTGCTTGGAGGAATCCTGACATCCAATGAGAACCTTGTCTTATATTTCATTGAAAAACAGGGAAAATTACAAAGAATTCACTCCTCTCACTTCCTCATCTCACACCATCCAGATGCCTTTTACCACATCTCCATCACTGCAACTCTCTCATAAGGAGGTAACCCAAGTCTTTGCCAAGGCAAAACTCCTATGAGCATGTTCTGTCTCCCCCAGTAAATTGCCTCTATAATTACTACTCTCTAATGAATTTCTTCTTGTTTATTGACTGATTCCCTATTTACTACTAACATGCCCATGTCTCTCCTACCCTAAAAAAATCATTTGATCCCTTTATCCCACAAGCAATCACTTCATGCCTTTCCTCCTTTTCATGGCAAAACTCCTTGAGAAGGCCATCTATTATAGTGTTTATTTTTTCTCCCATTCTCCTTTTAACTCTGTGAATCTGACTTCTGACCTCATCATTTATTCAAAAAAGCTTTAACAAAAATTACTAATGTCTCTCTAATGCCAGATCTAATGACCTTTCTCAATCTCCATCCTTCTTTATCTCTCTCTGCAACCTTTGTCACTCTCTTCTCCTCAATATTCTCCTCAAGTTTTCCTGACACTACCCCATTCTTATTTTCCTCTTTACTAGGTCTTCTTCTAGGACTCTCTCCTGGGACCACTTCTCCTCTTTCATCAGCTCCCATAGAGTCAATGGTCACCTTGATGATAATAATTCTCAAATCAACTTATCCAGTCCTAACTTTTCAGCTGTTTTCTGGTCTCAAGTCTCTGATTGCCTTATAAGAGACCTTGAACAATATCTCATTCAGTTTTTTGCAAGGCAGTGTGGTTAAGTGGCTTCTCCAAGGTCACACAGTTAGGTAATTATTAAGTGTCTGAGGCCAGATTTGAACTCAGATACTCCTGACCCCAGGGCCGGTGCTCTATCCACTGCACCACCTAGCCACCCCCTTGAACAATATCTCAAAGACATCATAAATTATTTTATGAATAGAACTTCCCTCTTCCTAAATTCTCTATTCTTGCTGATGGTATCACCATCCTCCCAGTCACCTAGCCTAACAACTTATATATCACTCTTGACTCCTTACTCTCTTATTCCCCCATATCCTATCTACTGGGTAGGTCTGCTTATTGTCTCTCCATGACATCTCATAAATCCTCCCTTCGCTACTCTGATACCATAACTATCCTGGCATATGCCCCTATCACTTCACAACTGGACCATTGAATATAACTAGGTATCTGCCTACTCCAAATTTCTCTCCATTCCAGTCCATTCTCCACTCAACTACAAAAGTGATCTTCCTAAGTGCAAGATTAACCATGACACAAAGCACCTACTACTCAATAAACTCCAATAGCTTCCTATCACCTCCAGGATCAATTATGGAATCTCCTATTTGGCAATCAAAGTCACTCATAGCCTGCTGTCTCTTTTCAATCTTCTTACACCTTACATGTACTCTGATCCAGTGAACTCCTTCATGTTCTTTCCAGAAGACACTCTGCCTTTGGACTTCATTTTCATTAACTGTCTCCTGCAGTTCTCTTCTTTCTCATCTTCACCCCCTGACTACCCTGATTCCTTGAAGTCCCAGGTAAAAATCCCACCTTTTTTGCAAGAAGTTTTTCCCAGGTCTCCCTTAGTTGTAGTGACTTCCTTCTATTGATTATCTCCAATTTATCCTGTGGTAATTGTTTGCAAGTAATTGCTCCCATTGAACTATGAACTTCTTGAGATGTAGAACTGTCTCTTACTTTTCTTGGGATGTTTCCAAAGTTTAGCACAGTGTCTGATATGTTAATTGACTGTTGACTATTTTAGATTAAAGAAGCATTCTCTGTGGCTGGACTGGCCAGGACTCTAACTCGGACCCCTTGGACCTGGAGTCAGGTGCCTTCTTGAGGATGGGGCAGCTAGGTGGTGCAGTGGAAAAAATCACTGGCCTTGGAGTCAGGAGGGCAGGAGTTTGAATCTGGCCTCAGACACTTGACTCTTACAAGCTATGTGTGACCTTGAGCAAGTCACTTAACCCTGATTGCCTCACATCCAGGACCAACTCCAGTCATGCTGATTCATATTTGGCCACTGGACCCAAATGACTCTGGATGAGAAAGTGAGGCTGAGGCTGGTAATTTAGTACAGCATCCACTCACACAACTCACACAATCCCATTCACATGCTTTTCACATGGCATCACTTGCCTGATGTTGTGGTCTTCTTCAAAAAATGAAGAACAAGGACTATTCCCTTTAATTTGGGAAAAAAACCCAGATGTCTTATTGTCTGATCTGGTTACCTCTGAGAATTCTGTTCTCTTTAAGGATATGATTTCTCTCTCATCACACCCAATTTGGATCAAAGTACAACATGGAAACAAAGTAAAGACTGACGGAGTGCTATCTGTGGGGTGGGGTGGGGAGAGGGAAGCAAGATTGGGGGAAAATTGTAAAACTCAAATAATATCTTTAATAAAAAAATATTAAAAAATGACGAACAAACATTATTACTGTAGATAAATAGAATTACTGGATCTTTGTGGTGGAAGAGATCTTGGGAGCCATTTCTTTGAATCATTGCCTAAGGAGCCTAAGGAATACTGTCCATAACATATAGGACAAAGGCTCAACCAGCTTTCAAATGAAGATATTTAAGGAGGGTGCATGCATTTTCTCTAGATGTTACCAGTCCAAATTTGAATTAGGAAGTTTTTCTTAAATTAACTCTAAATCTACCTCACTAAAATTTCCATATATTGTTCTAAATTCTCAGTCTTAAGACCAAGCAGAACATATCTAATCTCTCTCTTCTATTTGTCAGTCTTTCAAATTCTTGTAATGATCTTTCCCTCCCATCCCATAAATCTTCTCTAAGATAAATTCATGGAAAAGGATTCTATGGTAGCAAATTTTCAAACTTTTTGATCAAGGACCTCTTTACTCTCTTTTTTTTTTTTAGGTTTTTGCAAGGCAAATGGGGTTAAGTGGCTTGCCCAAGGCCACACAGCTAGGAAATTATTAAGTGTTTGAGACTGGATTTGAACCCAAGTACTCCTGACTCCAGGTCCAGTGCTTTATCTACTGCTCCACCTAGCCTCCCCCTCTTTACACTCTTAAAAATGACTGAGAACACTCCTCAAACCAAAGAGTTTTCATTTATGTGGTTCACATCTATCTATAGTCTGAGACTATTTTAAGAAGTTATGGAGTTGTATTTATGGAGTTTCCTCATCTGGGACTTCCTTATACCGATGAAATCACAAGTTTAGTTCCTTTCCTATATGTTGTATTTACTCATCTATATAGATAATGTTTTTCATCCAATAGAAAATAAATTCCTTGAAGGCAGAGAAAGCTTAGTTTTTGTCTGTATATGCCCAGTACATAGCCCATGTCTGGCAAACAACAGGCATTTAATAAATGTTTGTTGAATTAATAAATGAATTAATGAATGAGGACCAACTCTGGAAATGATTCAGTTTTTGAACCTCAGTATTATCTTTGAAATGAGAAAGTTGTTGTAATTGAACCCTAAGGAGACAATATTTCTAAAAGCTCAGAGTCTTATATAAATAAATGTTATTTTGGTTGTTGCTGCTGCTGCTGTTGTTTTTTGGTTACTTCCTGCTCTGAGTCCTGTGATCCTCCAGGAGAACAGAAGGGAAGCCAATCTCTTCCAGGTTCCTTAGAGTTTTAACTTTCTTTAGACAAAGCATGGCCCTAGCGAGTCGCCGTCGTTGCTAGTGGCTACCAGAAGACGCTACTTCAGAGTGTATTTGTATCTATGGTGATTTCGCCAGCTCCTGCCCCAGGGAATCTAGGGGAACCTCAGAAGAGGTAGGTATCTGACCCCGGGGGTTCGAGTCCTGCTGCGACTTTCTCCAGATCAAGAGCCTGCCTCAGGCCGGCGAGATGTGAGGGTGCAGGGGCTGTGGGGTGAAGGAGCCAGACCAGGTACCCCGGGCTTCCCCGACTCTTCCAGCGCGGCACTGCCTCTTTGCACAACCCTCCTACTGACCCAAGTTTCCCCTGGGGACGAGAGAGAACGACCACTCGGGGTGGAATAGGAAATAGAGATAGAGACACCTAAATAAATAAGTAAATAAGTAAGTAAGCAAATAAATGAATGAATGAATGAATGAATAAATAAATGATAAATAAATGAATAAATGAATGAATAAATAGAGATAGAGATAGAGATGGAACTAATAGCTATAGAGAGACAAGCAAATAGAAATAGATAACCAGGTATGGATAGAGATAGGAATATACATTATATATATATATATAATTATAGATAGAGATAGAATTACATAGCTATATAGTTAGATATATAAAGATAAATATAGAGATATAGATACATAGATAAATATAGAGATAGAAAATCTAAAGCTAAATGTATATATGTGTATGTGCATATTTATGTGTATATTTCTTTTCTGCAAAATAAATCAACTGACTAACTGATTTGGAAGATTTTATATACCTCTAGGGTTCTTAACCTGGGATGGCTGAAATTTTAAAAATATTTAGATAATTATTTCAATATAGTTTTCTATATTAGTTTGTGTTTGTATTTTGTTTGTTTTGGTTTTAGATTTTGCAAGGCATTGGGGTTAAGTGACTTGCCCAAGATCACCAGCTAGGTAATTATTAAGTGTTTGAGGTGGGATTTGAACTCAGGTCCTCCTGACTCCAGGGCCTGTGTACCACCTAGCTACTCCTCTATATTAGTTTGCAATATTATATATTTCATTTTATGCATTTCAAAACATTCTGAGAAGGGGTCCATGATGCAAAAATGTTAAGAACCCTGTGCTTTGAATTCTGATACTAGATTTCTTGAATCCTTCTAGCATCTTAGTGCTGTATTCTTGTTTCTATTTTTTTTCCAGATGAGGAAATTTCAACCCAGAAATGATAAAATGATTTGTCCAGGGTTACAGTGGCTAGCATGTGGCAGAAGAGCAAGAATTCAAATCATTACACTCTTAGAGAAGTAGTTTTTCCACTCTGCCATCTTAGATGGTCAAGTCAAGAGGTCTTGACTTTGACCAAATCCAGTAGATTGGGCAGAATACAAGCCCTGAACTAGAAGACCCAGTATAACCAAGATTCCTCTCAATTGCTCTACTCATTCCCTGATAGTACTTTTATCTCCCTCCCTCCCCCCCAACCTTGAACCCTTCTGGCATTTCAAAGAGCTCTGTCAGAGGGATATAACTCAAAATGACCTTAGGAGTACCAAGCAGAGGTCATCAGTTCCTAACCATACAAATCCCCCAAGGTGGGGGGGGGGTCAAGGGAATGAATGACAGTACAGACCCTTTGAGTGAGTAAAAAGGAAAAAAGTGGGAGTGGGTTTGAATCCAGGGTCACACCTTATTGATTTGTATTTATTACAGTCTTTCTGAATATTTTCCCCTCATTCTAAGATAGTTCCCTTCAATATAGTCGGCATATTCCCAAACTTCTATTACATCCTCTTGGAATATCATTCCTTCTCCTTTTCCTCCCCTTATCTCTGGAAAAGCACTTATATTCTGTTCAGTAATTAGACTGAAATGTACCCACGCTTCCTCTTTATTCCTATTCAAGGTCTCTGGAGAGATTCAAAAAATATATAAGTATATTTGTATAGATATTCAATACTTAGGGAGGAAAAGAAGCAAGGCAAGTAAATTTGATCAGCAGAAAGAAGGAACTGCTGAATACAGACTCTAGGAAACTAGAATTCTTTAGCCTGGAAAGAAGATGGCTGAGAGTACATAGCAATCTAAAATCTTAAAGAGTAAGTTAGAGGGGCGGCTAGGTGGCATAGTGGATAAAGTACTGGCCCTGGAGTCAGGAGTACCTGGGTTCAAATCTGGTCTCAGACACTTAATAATTACCTAGCTGTGTGGCCTTGGGCAAGCCACTTAACCCCTTGCAAAAAAAAAAAAACCTAAAAAAAAGAGTAAGTTAGACCTGTAAACTAAATATTTAAGCACTACAACTGGAGGGGGGAACACACAACAAAGACTGAAAGAGATAATTCAGAGGGCAAACAAAAAAGTGTATAGTGGTTAATAAATTTATATAATTCTTTACTCTAAATGGGGGGCAGCTAAAAATGTAAGTAATTCCAAAAAGATTTATGAATAAGAGTCCCATAAATTCCCAAAAGGAATTAGGAATATTTGAAGTATATAAAACTTTAAACTTTTGAGGTGGATACCAGGGAAGCCTAAAAGTCATCCCTTATATCATTATAAGAGATCGAATTCTGAGCTCAATTAATTAGAGATGCCACTGTGTATGGCAATTTATTTCATGCAGAGTAAAAAACTACCCCTGAATTCTCTTGTCTCCTCCAAGGAAATGAAATTCTAAAATAGACTTTAGAAAATCTGAAGTTTGATGAACTCAGTATTTCCCAAACTATTCCATAGAATCCTGGTATTTGATATGACCAAGGGTTCTGTGAGAAAATGTTAATGTTGATAATATTTTCTTCTCTAAATATTAAACATTAAATTATGTGGGTATAAAAATGCTTATTTTGTCCAGGAATTTTTTTTCAGAACAAACATAGCTTCCTCTACTTCACTCTAAAACTTCCCCAGATCTCTGCCCCTTATTCTGATAGATTTCTGTATCATGAGGGGTCCCAGAGCACTTTTAAGACCTTAAATATTCTGTGACCAAGTTAGTTTGGGGAAGATTGCTAGAAATTTATTAAGCAGAGTATTGACTGATTGCACAGAATTTGTCCTAAGACCTTTGAAAAGAACAAAAAAAAAAGAAAATGCAGACCCTGTGCTAGCTAAACTAATACTGGATCACAGGGAAAGTGATGCCATGGTAAGAACATATATTGGATTTGAGTGAGTAGGGGCTGTACTGAGTCACCAGCCTCACTTTCTGCTCCAGAGCCATCTGGGTCCAGTGGCCAGATATGGATCAAGACAACAGGAGATGGCCCTGGATGTGAAGCAGTCAGGGTTAAATGACTTGCCCAAAGTCACACAGCTAGTAAGTGTCAATTCACTCGAGGGTGAATTCAAACTCCTGCCCTCCTGACTCCAAGACCTGTGCACTATCCACTGCGTCACCTTGCTGCAAGGTGGATCATAGGGAACAATACAGACAACAATTAGAGAACATAAATCAAAGATAATTCAAGTTATAATGAAACCCAAGTACTAAATGATGGACAAAGAACACAGTAGGGTGACAAGACTGAAGAAGCTCACTTACCTCTGAGCCTTGCTTGGGCTTAAAGCCTTATTCTTTGGTTTTGTTTGCCCCATAGAAACAAAGCAGTTGCAGTGGTCTCAAAGTTTCTCATCTACTTAAAAATTCTATGTTTCTAAGATTCCATGATATAATGATACCATTGTCTGATCTTCTATCAGTATTTCAATTATAGGTCAGATTTTCCTTAATTCTTCTTCTGTTTCCTCATTTTTAATTGATTTTCCTCATTTTAACTCATTTTAACACACATTGTTATTTCTCCATTAGTTTCCTTCCATGTTTGCCATTCCCTTTCCCAGTCATGAATCTCTTTACATTAATGATCAAACAGAAAATAAAATCTCACTTAACATGAGTTATTTTTTTTCAGGTTCCCAATGCTCACTCAGGTGAAGAGTTGGGCCTTGAGCCCCGAATCTTTGCAGAAACCCAGTGACAGCTTGGATTGTATCAATATCTCCAGCCCTACCTTCAGTGTCACCAGCAAGCCTAGTCCAACTGGCAGCTCTTCAAGCATTTGTGCTTGGACCAACACTAGCTTTAGTGTCCAGGTGAGGAAAGGCCAACCTTAGCAGGCTGAGTGAAAGAGCCAGGATCTGGCAGTGGCCAGCTCTCCTCTTGGCTAGCACAGTGCTAGGCATGCTATTGTGGATGGATTGTATACAGTGGGAGAGTGGCATAGGGGTCACTCCTGTGTTGTGCATTTGTGACTTAGATATCGTTGTTAGAATTAAAAATAGGAGTTTTGTCTCCTGGGGCAAGGTAGAAGTGTAGGCAAGTTGAAGAGGGAGTACTCCAATCTTCAGTGAAGTTGTATAGGGAAAGGGGGTAGTTCAACCTTTTACATCTAATCCCAGTTGGGACAAGAGCTGGTCTGGTTCTTCCCCTGGTATGTCTGTTCACTTGAGCTGTATAGTGCTTTTCAAGTACAATAGAGGTCCACAAAGTGAGGAGACAATGTTAGCTGTCATTCACTGGACTTTCTCCATGTCAACACTGAGGAAAACCCCCATTTATTCCAATACTGGTTATGCTTTTGTCATTATGTCAGAGACACATTTTGAGTTATTCTTTTTCTTCCAAATGAATCCTTTTCACACATTGGCAACTTGGATGAAAAATATTATGTTCATGTCTGTAAATATGAATATTGTAGGTATACTGTATTCCACTCCCATTGTGGCAGTATATAATGGTTTTAGTTGTGTGGGACTTCCTGAGTGAGGAAATGACCTCTACCAATATAGTTATCTCCTCTGCAGTTTATCTTAAAGAATTGCCAGGGTATTGAATACTAAAGTGACTTGTCCAGGGCCACACAGCCCATATGGTTCAGAAGTGAGACTTGGACCCAGTTATGCCAGGCTGACTCTACTAATCTTATGTAATATTGTCATCCTCATAGGAAGAATGTAGCTAATGATAAGAATAGAAATGACGACAGGGGGAAGTTCCAGGTTTGGTTTTCCTTTATTCTCTGGGATGCTCACCATACTTTGGAGAGCTTCTATGAAGCTTCTGTGGAGTTGTTGGGTTTTTTTTGCAAGGCAATGGGGTTAAGTGGCTTGCCCAAGGCCACACAACTAGGTAACTATTAAGTGTCTGAGGCCAGATTTGAACTCAGGTACTCTTGACTCCAGGGCTGATGCTCTATCCACTGTGCCACCTAGCTGCCCCTGTGGAGTTTTTCATAATCTCATAGAAGATATTGATATCTTTTAAGTTGCTTGTTACAGATGAAAAACTGAGGTATGGTGTATATCATATAACAAAGCTTAGGGCAGTACTAAGAATAGAACCCAGACATCCTGGGTTTCTAAGCCTAGTCTCTCATTTTCAGGAAGATGGGTCTTAAATGGTCACTCAAGAGAGAGAGCTGGAGTGGAGATCTGATCTTGTGCTGCTTTACTGGGCAAAGAGAAAGTGTTGTTTTGTCTTTCATTCTCAAAGAGGACCGTGACATCAGGGAGTGATTCACAATTACAAGCAAGTGAATTGGATTTAAGTGAGGGGATGGCTATTCAAAATCAATAGCCTCATTCCCACCTCTAGGCTCATCTGGATCCAGTGGCCAGATATGGATCAAGTGGATCAGGATGGGATACAGTGGGGGACCTTGGCTTTTTAAGCTAAGGTCTCAGTTTGACTGAGGCAATGCCCATTCAGTGATTAAAGCTAGGTGAGAAAAAAATGAGGCAGAGAGTCAATAATTACAGAATAAATATTTGGTGAAAATTACCCAGAAATGGAAGAGAATTAATGGGAAGAGAAATAAAGAAGGAGTGAGTCAGGTGGTTTTACCTGAAATGGGCAGGCCTCATGGTAAGAGCCTAGATTTGTTTGCAGATGATAGATTGGAGAGGGTTCCAGTGGGGAGAGTGGAGTTGTTGAACTGTTGCTGATCCTTTACTTTTCCTCCTTGTGTCTTTCCACTGAGACAGCCAGAAGAAGGTCTAGGGACCCAACAATGCATGCGGAAGCAGGGCAAAGTGAAGAAGATGGTTTGCTGGGGCATCCAGGTAGTTGAGTCACTGATTTGGAAGAACTGGGAGCTGGGCAAAGAGTTCACTAAGAACCTGACTTTGAAAAATTTAAACATGAAAGCCCAGAAGCTGAAATACAGGTATACTAGGGAAGTGCTCCCCTCCCCCAAATCCTTTCCCTAAAAATCTGTTCATCCAGGCCCTAACCGCTCCTGAGACATCCATGTCACATATCCCATATGGAGACTATCTTTAGGTCTTTTCCCCCCTGTCACAATTATTCCCTCTTTTATTTTCCACCAAAGGAGAGTTTCCTGAAATTAAGGACTGTGCCCAGAGGCATCATGATAATCCTTATAGCACCAGTATCTCCCTGGATACCATTCCATTTATAGTCACTAGGTCAGAGCTCTGTCCTCTGAAGATGGCAGCATTGAGACAAAGTCAAAGAATTACATGAAGGAGACCGTGTAGTCCAGAAGGGTGTGTGTGTGTGTGTGTGTGTGTGTGTGTGTGTGTGTGTGTGTGTGCTAATATACTACATTTGGGGCAGCTAAGTGCTACAATGGATAGAGCACCAGGCCCTATAATCAGGAAGACCTGAGTTCAAATCCAGTCTCAGACACTTGCTAGCTATATAACCCTGGGTAAATCACTTAACCCTTATTACCTCAAAAAATGTTATGTTTTTTATGTCCTCATATAGGGAACCATTAGCCATGACCTCTTCTTATCACCTAACCCTCCTCAGGTTGCCAAATCTTTCTAGTTTTTCAGATGCTCAGTCCTTCAAACACTACTGGCTCATTGAGTTTGCTTCTGAAGTTTATCTTCCCTGGCTCCAATCCACAGATTTCCCAGCACTAAGTTCTTCTTCACAGTGTACCCACAACCCATCTTCTTGAGCCCTGGGATGTCCTTTACTCTACCTGTAACCTTCCGACCCTTGAAAGAGGTATGGGTTAGTCCAAGGGCATGTTGAAGGTGGGAGGGACTCCACAGCAGTAGTCCTAAAATTGACTTGCTAGAAAGATGACTTTCTCTCAACTCTTTTTATGGTAGAATCCTCTACTTGAGGAGTCCTGGAAATTAGTTTCTCAACCTGGAATCTGCTATTGCCTGGGGAGGAAGCAGGAAAGGTTTCCTTCAGAATACATGGAATAGAGGCAATAGGGGATTCGAGGAGTAATACTCCAGAAACATTCTGGCCATCAGAATTTCCTGGATCCCTATAGAGAAGGGGCCAGGAACCTCTTGCCCTTGGGCCATATTAGGCTGGCTTTGCCAAGGCAACTGCAGGCAGGTCTTGAAATTCAATAAATCTAGTAGTTTTTTATGGGTGGATTAATTAAATGTTTGACTAAATATGGCCTGCATTCATATGCTTTATGTTTTAAATATCTAGAAAAATGTCAGAAAAATGATTCTCTACTCCTACTCTAGAAAGACCCCAAATTCCTCCTCCTTTACCAAAGGGAAATCTCCTATATTATTCTAAGCCATGGATGCACTTGCTGGGCACTAGCGACTATACCTTCTTCTCCCCAAATCTGCTAGGACCTGCCTTTCCTTGTCCTGTCCATCTCTGGTCCCTTAGTTATCTTGACCAAGCAGTGGGGCAACATGTCACCTGGGAGTTTCTATCCTGAGACTTCAGAGTGAAAACCATGACTGCCTCCCTGCCCTCTTCTCCATGCCAACCCCCCCTTCAAGTCTCACTCATCTACTTCATGGCCTTTCTTACCACAGAAGGAGTATGTGGATCACCTATGGTTTGTAATGGCAGAAGGCGAGTTTTCGGTGGAGCTCAAGGCCATCCTGCCTAGTCATCAGTTGTACTTTCCCCCATCCCTGCAGTTCCCTCTGTGTGCTGTGTCTGATATTACAGAGGCCCGGTTTAATCTATGCAATGTGGGGTAAGTTCATTGTTGTATATACCTGCCTATCCATTCCTAGGTTTCCCATGCTTGACCCTCCAGCTCTTTCAGCCAGGGGCAGGTTGAGTATGACAATTACCATACTTTCCAAGGTTGGGGAAAACTTTTCAAGATTCCAAGAAATCTTTTACCCTCAGAAACTAGAAAATAGCAAAGTCAGAGAGGTTCTGGGAGTCCCCCCTTTTGATCCAGGGGAGTGACTTTCTGGAAGATTCTGTGAAGGAAGGGTTCTTCATCATACCGCCTAGCAAATCCAGGGAAAGGAGAACTGGGACTGAGACTACAGGAAAAGTGAGAAGCAAGAAGGAGCTCTCCTAGTTCTGACATTCCCCTCATAGGGACCTACCTACCTTCTTCACATGGGATTTCCCCAACCCATTTCATGGAATCCCCACCACGGGGCTATTGGAGCCAGGCTCACTTTGCCAGATGAAGGTAGTATTCCAGCCTCTTGTTGCCCTCATCTATGATGTCCAGGCCACCTGTTGGTATGGAAACACAGGTGAACAGAAAAGTACCATCCAACTCCAAGCTGTGGGTAAGACCTCCATCTTTTTTGTCCTTCCTATTACCTAGACCTCTAGGGATGGGGCTCATAGACACTTAGAATCTTAAAAATTGAAGGGATATCTAGTCCAACACACTCATTTTACAAATGAGAAACCCGAGGCCTAGATAGGGATTGACTTTCCCTATCAGCCATTTACTCAGTCAGTAAGTGGAAGACCCAGATTATGACTCTGGGTCTCCTTCCATTTTAGCATGCTGCTTCAAATGGAGATGTACCAAGCCTCCTTGGACCCAAACCTGAACTCAGTGATTTGATTCTAATTACTGACATTCTCCTCCCCTACTCCCCAACTAATCCACATAAAATTTTCTCTATTTTCCTCTTCTCTCTCAGTCTTGGGTTAAGCTGGCTAGACCAGCCTCTCCAAGACTCCATTTCCTCATAACCTTTCTATCATAAAATCAGATAAATAGCCTTGAAAGAGTTGCCTTTCAGGTTTCTCATGCATCCAGAAGGTTGAATATTTAGGCTCTCCCCAGGATAGGGCTCAAGTTGCTTCTTCCAAAGTTCTGCCACCATTTCCTTTCCTTTCTCCCCCCAGCAAAATGTCCCCAGCTACTGGTATATGTAAACAAAGAAGGGGCTGAGGAGATTGATCAGGAATCCTTCCAGAAGGTGGTGAACTTTGGTCCTTCCCCAGTGGGCTACACTATGAAGAAATGCATCCAGCTCTTTAACCCAACTGTGGTATAGTCCAGGGAATGGGGAACAAGGGTCTGTCTGTATTAACCAATGCCTCCTTCACCCCCTCCCCCTGGTGAATTCTGATCCACAGAGGACCAGACTTCATACAAGCCTATGTTCTTCCCTCAAAATTCCTTCCCTCTAATATGATCATTTATGGAGCATTCTCTGAAATACTTAAAGAGATCTCTAGACATCAGTTACTATAATTACTGTTATTCCCTCCCTTCTTTTCTCCCCATCTTTCCAAATCCCAGAGTATCTAATTTCTTAGCTCCAACCCCACTTACTCTGAAATATTTCTCAGATTAGCTCTTTGGCCTCATAGAATGTGAGTGAATGTTTGGCAATTGTAGATGGAATGTGGCCACCTCCTAGGTTGATACTGACCTACTTGTCCAATTCTGGCCTCTGTAGATGAATGCCCCATTCCAGATTGAGACCAACAGGAACCTGTATGAAGATGACCGAGTGTTCAGCTGCCCAGTCATACGAGGAATGGTGTCCCCTGGGGAGAAGATGTGGCTACCTCTGTTATTCCAGCCCCAGAATGTGGGCCTTCAGAGCATTGACTACCTTACAATTTTACTACCTGGGAACACCTCTTCAGTCTCCATCAAAATAACTGGTTTATGCATAGGTACCTCAATCCCTAACTCCCATTGCCCCTCATGATTCACCCTCATGAGTGACTTTCTCCATAAATTTCAAGTAGATAATTTGAAGCCCCCTTGTGGCCTAACATAAAAATAACATTTATTCAGCTGCAGCTGGAGTTGGGGAGAGAGTTGTTTTGAAGGGTTCCCAACTCTTGTGGAGGGTGAGGAGAATAAACAGGATACCAATGTTGTGATATCAGAGCCTTGTCAGAGAATACAAGACTAAGGAGGCTTTCTGGAAACTGTCTGATTATCCTTTTGTCTTCAAATGGGACCATTCACTTCCCTCTGGCCAGACTGACCCAGGGTTTTCCTATTCTTAGAATAGAAAATAGGGAAGAAGACTTCATTTCATCTTTTGGTTAGATGCTGTTCTGTCTTACATCCTTGACATTTCATAGATTTTTCCTAATGTCTAATCTTCATCTCTCCTCCTCCATTAAAGTCCATTTCCTTCTGTATCATTACAGATTGGTACAGAAATTCATCTTTTATAAAGGGGAAGCCCCTATGGATGGTTTCCTATTAAGCCCTCTTTTATTTCCCATCACTCTTTCCAAGTCAGTACCTTGAGACTATATCCACTGAGAGAAGTGCAGTCAAGGGTGGGTGGAAGTGAGCTTACCCAAATCAACAGTCATTTTTCCTATGTGCCTAGGCCCTGCTTTATCCTTTAAGCATTACTGTGTTGATTTCAACTGGATCAACTTGGGCGAGTCCTCCACGAAATCTCTGATGATCCAAAATGATTCTGATTGCCCAGCTTATTTCATGTTTGAGATTGATAACCGTGAGAGTGTCTTTTCCCTGGAGCCTCAAAGTGGGTTCCTGGATGGTAGAGAGCAGAAAATGCTGATCATCACCTTCCAGCCCACCCATCCTATCATCTGCTATAGAAGAGTGGCATGTCTGATCCACCACCAGGTAGGATGGAGGGAATAGGTTGATAGTGAAGGCTAGGGAAGGAGCAGGATTGAATCGTAAAGGCAACAGTTCTTTCTAGTACTTAAAGAGAGAACAGGAAAATGTTGGGACAGATGAGAGAGAGCACATCTGACGAGCAGAGTTCCCAAAGGAAATAAGATCCTTTTCCCCCCCCAGCTTTGCCCTTAATTTTCTGGGATCTACTGAATGACTTGCTTTCCTTTCCACAAGCCTATGGACATTAACATCTGCTGCCACCATCTTTGTATGGCAAGGATGAGTGAAGCAATATGAGCCCACTGAGCACTATTAACTCTAAACATGTCCCTGAATTTCTCTGCTGACTATGATGGATTGAGTGCCTGTTTCACCTTCATTGCCTCTCCCCCACTGCTCCTTCCCAAGAAGGTCACAATGTGCCTAAAAGACCTCAGTTCCAACTTAATCCCTTGACTGATTGACACAGATAGTAGCTAATTTTGGGAAGTTGCTTCCCCTCCAAGACCTCAGGTTCCCCATCTGTAAAAGGAAGAGGATAATTACCAAATGGCCTAAGATCCAGCTATAAATAAGACCATTCTATGACCTCATTAAATGTAAGGTAGAGGGCTCCTAATTGAAATATCCACTGGCAAAGTTGGCCTTCTAGTATAGAAGATAAGGGGCAGTTGTCTTAGGTCTTGTGATTTGGGGCAGTCTGACCTGCTTCAGTTTCTGAACTGTGACTTGGGAAAGAGAGTTTAATTTGCAAAAAAGGACTAAAGGGTCTCCTAAGTTCCAATCAGTTAAGTGGGTCTGTCCCTTCATCTTTCCATAACCCTGTCCCTTGCCCTAGATGTTCATATTAACTAGATTTTATCCTCATAACATTGTGAGATTAGAGTGGCTGAGCCCAGAGTAATTTGACCCAGGTCCCACAGGTCATTATGACTCTTTTGTCCTCCAGGCTATGCAGGTGCCCCTGAAATGTTTTAATGTTTTAAAAAATATAGACAAAGGTGTCATGAAAGAGCATTAGTTTCTTCATAAAGCATACAACTGTTCCTATACTTTTTCTTTGTCCCCACTCTCAGCCCCTTCCCTTGTCCTTGCCCTTAATTACTTTCCCCTCTTCTTCATGGTCTCTGAGTCCTGTTCTAAATCCCTAATATCTGCCCCTAGAATTTCTTTTAATCTTCATAGTTACCAGGACCCTCTTCCCACTTCTCATGGTCACACTTGGGGTGTTGCAGGAACCATTGTTCTTGGATATCATTGGAACCTGCCATTCTTATGATGCCAAACCAGCTGTCCTGAGACCCCGGCACCTGAAGTGGTATCGTACCCACACGGCCCGGGGGTTGACACTGTTTTCACCAGATGTATTGGGTACCATGCTAAGGGAGAAGAAGCTCAAAAGGGATGAGGAGGGAGCACTCATGCTGCGCCATGAGGTACCAATCCTGACTCCCACCCCCATGATACCACCATAGCATTGTTCCTGGTACCCCACAATCCAGTAAGGTAGCCAGTCTTCTGTGGCAGATTAGATCTCTAACCCATTTTACATGTACTGATTCCTTTTGTCATTTGAAATCAAAGCATCATCTGGACAATTCTTGAGAACCTTATAGGAAGGAGGAGGCTATGAGGAGTTGGGGGTAGAAGACAAAAAAAAGGGAGGTGTCAGAACCAGGGCTAATTATACTTCCACTGATTAAATACTTGGTAGGAGATAGGTCTAAGTGGGACCAGGTCCTTCCCAATAAACTATAAGGATGTACTGGACCCCCCCCTTCTCTTTGTTTACACAGGACTCTGAGGATCCATTCCCTATAAAATATCCATCAATTCCACCCCTGAGTGAATATTTCCTCGATGGTACCAGTGAGACAGCCATCTTCCCTCCAATGGTCAGCATAGAACCCCTTGTAGTAAACTTCGACAGGTGCTCTATTTCTGAGGAAACCAACCCCTCCCCGCTCTGCCTGATCAATCACACCAGGGGCAAAGTTACAGTCGTCTGGACTTATAAACCCCAAAGTCCCTTCCAGGTGGTGCCCAATGTCATTGACATCCCCCCACTCAAGACCATGGCTGCCCGCCTATATTTCCAGCCTCAGTACCCCAACAAAGTCTATGCTGCTGAACTCGAAGCCTTTGCCTACTACAAGGTGAGTGTGTTTGCCCAATGTACCACATATATGTATGTGTATGTAAAACAGAGAAAGAGAAAGATGAACAGAGAAAAAAAAGACAGAAATGCACACTAGGGTTCTCATTGTATACTAAGATGCATGTGGATAGTTCAAAGGGTGGCTACCATGACCCATTTCTCTTTAAAGGTCATGGAGTTCTTTCTCTTTGTGCCTCTTATAGCTTCTGTCCTCCCTATACCTTTGTGCTAGTTTCTTGCAAACCCCTTGTGTGTGTTTGATTTGGATAGGTCCATGCTCTGGGGATTTATTCATTCCTTAGCAAGTTGTATTGTGGTCACTATAATTTGAGAGAGAACAGATGGCAAATTTCTTAGAACAGGGACTCAGTACATATTGATGGGATCACTTTAGAGTTCATGTCTGATCCTCAACTCTGCAGGCTAATAAACTTTCTTTTATCCATTTGTCCAATGGAGTGTTAAGGTTCTAGGAAAATGAGTCAGATACCCAAAATCATAAGAAACTAATTTATTAACCAGAATAATAGTTTAGGGGTGTTGTAAAGGTTGTTCAGGGAGGACTAGTACTTCTCTTGTGAGGGCTTGCCAGTACCTTCTGAGGGCTACTCATCCACTTTTTGTGTCCACCTTGCACTCAACTCTCACCTGTGGCTCCAAGAAGCTGTAGTATGAACAACAGGCACACCCCAGTCAACTGTCTTGGCAGTTGGCTAAACCAGCTTGAAGATAATTGACAGGACTGAAACCCATTGGTGAATTAGGGGCTTGTCTACTGCCATCATGTGAAGACCTCCCCTAGCAGAATGGGCAGATGAGAATAATTTGTTCCAATGGCCATGAAGGTGGCTGAAGCAGATGCTGTGGAGAGCTTAGAGCTTGGTCAGACAATGAAGTCAAGGTCATCCACCATATCCCAGCTCATCTTCAGTTGTTCTGACTTTTGTCTTGCCACTGGATTTTAATGACTGAAGAGAAAGTGAGGCTGATGATTTTGTGCAACTCTGCCTCACTTAAATCCAATTCACCCACAAGTTAAGATGTTACCCTGTGAAGTTACTGATCTTCTACAAACAACATCACAAAAAGTGTTGTTCCAAAAAACTTGGATTGTGTGGGGACTTTACTTCTGACAATGACCTCCCTAGGTCAATACTTTTTAAATACAAAATAGGTTTTTTTTTAAAAATTTATCTTTTCTTTTATATTGCCAAGATTTTCCCTGTTTCCATTACCCCATTCTTAGAGAATGATTCTTTATAGCAAAAAAATTTTAAGAAAAAAGTGGAAGAAAAAATTTCAGCAAAATGGATCAATACATTGAAAAAAATTTTCAATATATTCAATGTTCCTCTGGAAAGTAGTAGTGAGTGGAGGAGAATTATCTGTACAGTATTATCAGCAAACAGGTTTGTCTGGAAGACTTCACCATCCTTAGGAACTTCTTCATGTTACACCAATGGATACAGATGCTGCTGTAGAGAAGATTTCACCTGCCTCTCTCTCTCTTAGATATACTTTGTTTCAAGGATTAGCTCAATACAATGACTCCTCAGGTTCCTGTGATTCCCTCCCCAGATACCTTATGGAGTTTATAGCAAATGAAAAGTTAGGCATACAATTACATTTTCTCAAGTCTGCAATTAAAGAGATTGCTAACACTTAGGCAGATGTTTGGTTCACAAGCTAACCCTGGTCTCTCTATGATTGACACAAAATTCAGTCTACATAAATTTTGGTTAAAGAAAAAGGAAAGGGGCGGCTAGGTGGTGTAGTGGATAAAGCACCAGCCTTGGAGTCAGGAGTACCTGGGTTCAAATTCTGTCTCAGACACTTAATAATGACCTAGCTGTGTGGCCTTGGGCAAGCCACTTACCTCCATTTGCCTTACAAAAAAAAAAAGAAAAAGGAAAGTATGATACAGTGGCTGTTGATGGACAGACATTTGAACATCCCTCAGTTCTTGAAGAGGTGAATTTCTTTTTAAACATTATTTTTAATTTAAGGCAATGGAGGTAAGTGACTTGCCCAAGGTCACACAGCTAGGTCATTATTAAGTGTCTGAAGCCATATTTGAATTCAGGTCCTCTTGACTCTAGGGCTGGTGCTTTATCCACTGAGCCATCTAGCTGCCCCCCTAAGAGGTGAATTTCAACCAGTTTCTTTAACCCCCAGTTTTCTCATGCTAGCTGCATATAATAGTCAATGTTCCTTTCCATTTCTTGATTCTTTATCAAAGATTATATAGGCGGTCAGAGAATAAATAGTATGCTGATCTGTAGTCTTGAAGGCCAGAGTTCAAATCTTTTTTTCAGACACTAACCAACTGAGTGATCGTGGGCAGGTCATTTAACCTCTCTCTGTGTCATTTTCCTCTTTGTAACACCTACCTCCCAGGTTTTTGTGAGGTTCAGATGACTATGTCTAGAGCTTTGCAAAACCCAAATGCTAGTTAATATTGCATTTTTCCCTATTACCCTTGTGACTGTTGATTCTTTCCAGTTTAGCTTGTTTGTCATGGGCAGGATTGGGGAGGTTAAACAATGGAACAATGGGACAATGGAACAATGAAACAATTCCATCATTGTTCCAGCTATTGAGGTCTTTCTGATGAAATTTATACATCTTTTGTCCAGATCTTTGTCCAGATATTTTTCTGAATTCATCATACTTTATCCCATTGTATTCATATGTCCTAGTTTTGAGGTTTCCATCCCTTCCCCCCACTTATTTGAAAAGCATTTTGTTTTCATTTTCTTCATGTGCTTGCTTTTGTAGGTGCTGCTCTGAATATATTGGTAGATATTGGATTTTTTCCTGTCTTTTTACTTCTTTAGGTCATATGATCAAATTAGATCATGTAAAAAAAGTACTTTGCAAACTTTGAAACACTGAATTAATTTGAGTGATGTTGATGACAATGGAAACATCCAATAATTGGGTCACTGGATCAAAGTCTATGGACAATTTAGTCACTTGTTTTCGAAGCTGATATACAGAATGGTTGGATCAATTCACAGCTTCACCACCCTGTATTAATTATGCCTCTCTTTCTAAATTCCTCTAACATTATTGTGTCCAATTTTTGTTACCTTTGTCAATTTTCAGTGTGTGAAGTGAAACCCCACACTTGTTTCAATTTGAACCTTTCTTCCAATTAGTGATTTGGAACATGTTTCCAAATGGTAATTTATAGTTGGACATTCTTTTTTTAGAAAAATATCTTGTGTCTATCCTTTGACCACTCTACCTCGTTGAAACTCTTGATATTTATAATAATGAGGTCATTTTAGCAGAGAGGAAAGTCCTTTTCCATATCTTCACCTGAGATTTCTGTGTAAGATCTGTGAGGACTAAGTCAGGAACCCTAGGAGGACCAGAGAAGTACCTGGAAAGTGTGGCTAGATTGTCTTAGAGCCTGGTCTTTGTCTTGCAGGTCCTAAGGAGCTATCATAACATAGAGGAAGACTGTACTATTTGTCCATCTTGGTGCCTTAGACTGAAGGCCATGGGGCATACTTATGAAGTAGACAGAGAGTTTCGTTTCCCTCAATATATCTTACGTGTCCCTAAGGTAAGTAGTAAGCCATAGAAGGTGGGACTAAGCCTCTGATTTTAGCCTGAATTATGAATTTATGGAAACACAAACCCCTTTCTGAAAATTTCCTAGATTTTCCTGAATTTCCTACAATTCAGCTTGCCAGCCTCCTCTAGTACCTCTGCTTTTAACTTCTAGAGCTGTATTCTTTGTGAGAAGTTCCCAGGCTGAGACCCTGTCACTCCTCCTGGGTTTCCTGGGAGATCCAAGGGATTTCAGATCTATTTCAGGAAAACAATGATCTAGGTACTTGGTTCCTTCTTTCCTTCAACTCTAAACAGCTTGAATCCTGGTTCACATTTCTGAGATACCATTCTGCCATAACTTCCCTGGGCCCCACCTTCTGCTTCTGTTTCCAAGACCTTGTTTCCCTCCTTTTCTTGGTCCCATGTTTCACACAATCCAGAGTCCAATGATTGTGTATTATGAACTTGCCAGGTGACCCTGGCTATGCCTATGAAGTTCAATCCCTAGCAACTCCTACCAAGCTGGAAGGGATTTGAATATAGACTTCTGCCTTCTGAGGACCAGGATAGTTACCTTCAGACAAGCCCAAGAGACTAGCTAGTCCATGTTCCTAGGTAGTAATGGAGTCAGGAAGGATGGAGTTCAGATCTCCTGTAAGGTACTTAATTGCCATGGGATACTGGGCAATTTAACCGCTCTCTGCTTCACTTTTCACCTCTGTAAATGAGAATAATAGCAGCAGCAGCTGTCTTCCAAGATTATTGTGAAGATCCAATAAGATAATATATGTAAAAATATACCTTCAAGTATTATAGAAATGTTAGCTCTTAACACAGTCACTCATGAACACTATTTAAAGAAGGTTATAAACTATACCTGTAAGTGGAATCCCTGATTTGGTAGACTTCCAGATCTTCAAAGAATTGAAATATGTGTATGGTAGAGTACATTCATATAAAGGTACTGAGAATCAGACATTTGCGAAAGAAGCAGGCCCCCAGGCAATCTGGGCAGCCCTTGGTAGGTCTGGTTCCCACCAGTACTGGGCCAGAATTTTCCTTCAACCTCTAGGGTGTGCCCACTCCCAAGGGAGGGAAGAGAGAAAGGGGCAATCCCTGATGCAGGGAGCAGGGATCATAACATATTTTAAGAACATTCTCATGGGCAGCTAGGTGACATAGTGGATAGAGTACCAGCCCTGGAGTCAGGAGTATCTGAGTTCAAATCTGACCTCAGACACTTAACAATTACCTAGCTGTGTGGCCTTGGGCAAGCCACTTAACCCCGTTTGCCTTACAAAATCCTAAAAAAAAGAATGTTCTCGAGACACCCCCACTTTCCTTCTTCTGTTCTCTCAGCTCTTCCCTGCTGTCTCTTCCAACAACATGAGCTACCGTACCTTGTTACTCTGCAATAGAGGATCTCTGATGTTCACCTTCAACCTGATGCCAAATAGCAGCCCAGATGTCACATTCCGACCCACCGCGGGTTTCATCCTTCCAGAAGCCTGCCAGATTTTCCTCCTTTCCACCTGCCCCAAGGGAGTCACCTGGAAACAGCACTTGTTTACACTGCAATTCAACTTCTGTCCCATGTATATGAAGGTAAGGTCTAGGAATGGGGGGACTGGAATCTGCTGCCTGACCAGGCCTGTTTCTCCATCCATGTATACTTCTGTTCTGCCAGTCCTCAATTTCCAAAGTAGAATAAAGCATAATGTGGTGGAGCTTAGAGAGCCTTAGAGGTCATTAGTCCAGTTGTTTCATTTCATGAAGAAACTAGAGAACCACAGTGATGAAATGGCTTATCTGATGTTCCCAATTAGTTTGACCCAGAATGAGAACTCAAACTTAAGTTTGCCCAAAAATACATTCTATAAGTAACCAGTGTCCACATAACCAACATGCAGAAATCACTTTATGTCTCAAAGCAAACAGACATTCTGTCTATAGTCTTTCTTCACCCCACCCCACCCCTACATTTACATAATAGACAAAAGAAAGGGCACTTACGGTATGGGAGACTCTCTTCATCACATATAACTGGAATCCTGGAATTGAATAAAGGATGCAGAATAACTCAGTTATGCAATTCTTTTCATATGGGAATTAGCACACTATCTATGAGCCTTTACACTTTTATTATAGCCCTTTAGCACTTATAAAAATTAATGTTTTATTTAGTTAACAAGCATTTATTCTTACATACAGGGAAGAAGGGGAAGAGGGAATAACAAATATTTATAGTCAAGTAAAACCAATTCCCATATTGACCATATCCTAATCTTTTTCAAGGGGCCTGCAACTTGTTAGTATTAACCCTCAGCTGTGAACTGAGTCAGAAACTAAGAAGTGGGATGGCAGGGGAACCCCAGACCAACTCCCTACTATAGGACTGCTGGACCTACAGACAGAGTACCAGCAATGGGGAGCTCCCTAGCCACCCTGTATTTTTCCTGTATTACTAGGAAATCATAATGATGAGTCGAGAAGAACCACTGCAGCTTCAGCTGGAGCCTAGCAAAATCCTCTATTTAAAACCCACTAGTGTGGGAGGCTCCTCCACCAGTCCTTTTACCATCCAAAATACCACACGCCTGCCTCTGTCATTCAAATGGAAGTACGCCTACCATAACAGTAAGGTGGTGTCTGTCCAGCCTATCAAAGGGATCATCTTGCCCAACGAGGTTATGGTAAGTCCTGGTCAGTCTCTTTGCTTTTGAGAGACTGTTGGGGAAACTGACTTCAGTCTAGAAGGCCACTTTTACGCATTATTCTATTTTAGAATATGGTTGGAGAGCTGGAGATGAGGAGTGGGAATGAGCTGTAGAAGGAAGGGAGGATAGCTCAAGCAGGACCAGAGCACAAGAATTTCAGTTGGCTAAGGACGGATGAGGGAAGAAAGGTAGAGAGACTCTGGAGGCAAGACCAGTTAGAGTTCCCTCTTCTGCCCTTTATTTTATCATGACAGGGGTCTTCAGCCAGGGAATCTGAGTCCCCAGAGTCAATAACAACAAACATTTCTCAATCATCTACTAGTGTTTATATAGTATTAAGTTGTGGTGATGCATAGAGGATTAAGACCAATATTTCCCCTGCTCTTATGAGGATTATAATCTAATAAGGGGAGATGGGACATAACTACATTTTTTTAAAATTAGCTACCAATGTGTGAAGTGCTTTAGACAATAGGCAGGAAAGATCTCTGGGGCCAATTGGGAAAGACTCCAAGACTGAAACTATCTGCATGTGGCCATCTCTGTAATTTCAGATTCATACATGGACTTTCACTCCTGGCAAGGAGACCAAGTACCTGATCCGAGCAGTCTTGTGGGGATGGGATGCAGGAACCTCTTCTGATCTTCCTCCTTCTGAAACAACCCACTATGTACTAAGAGTCATTGGGGAGGGCATTAGGGGCTTCATTACTGTGAGTATTCTTCCTTTTGAGTATACCTCAAAAGAGTATACCTCCTCTTTTGCCTCTCTCAAGTTGCCTCCTACTTTTTCCCTTCCACTGTAATAGCTCTTTCTCCTGTCTTTTAAGGTGAAATTATTTCCCCTATTCTATTTCCTTCTCCCAGAGCATCCCTTTTTCTTACCCCTTAATTTTGTTTACTTAGATATCACCCCATTTGGACCAATTCACATCCTCATCCTTTGTCTATGTATATGCATTCTAACTACCCTAAAACTGATAAAGTTCTTAAAAGTAACAAGTATTACCATCCAATATAGGAATGCAAATAGTTTGGCCTCATTGAATCCCTTGTTTTCTCTTTCCTGTTTTCCTTTTGATGATTCTTTTGAGTCTAATCCTTGAAAATCTAATTTTCTGTTCAGCTCTAGTTTTTATCAGAAATGCTCAAAAGTGCTCTATTTCATTAAATAATCATATTTTTCCTTGAAGGTTAGATAATTCTAGGAGTAATTCTAGTTTCTTTGCCTTCTGGAATATCATATTATAAACTCCCTAAGCCTTTAATCTAGAGAAGTTGCTAAATCCCTCTTAATTTTGGCTGTTTGAATTGTTCATTTCTGACTGCTTGAAGTATTTTCTCCTTGACCTAGGAGTTTTGCAATTTGGCTCTAATACTCCTGGGAGTTTTCATTTTGATATCTTTTTTGGGACATGGTTGGTGGATCCTTCTAGTTTTAGGATATGAGTACAGTTTTACTTTGACTATGGCTTTCAGGTTGTTCAATAGTCCTTAAATTATTTCTCTATGATCTCTTTTCCAGGTAATTTATCCTTCCAATGAAATATCTTCTATTTTTTTCCATACTTTTAATTTGATTTAATTGTTTCTTGATTTTTTTCATGGAGTTATTAGTTTCCACTAGCTCAATCCTAATTTTTAAGGAATTATTTTCTTCATTGATCATTGTATCTGTTTTTCCATGTGACCAATTCTACTTTTTTAAGGAGTTGTTTTCTTCAGTGATTTTTTTTACATTTCCCCCCATTTTTGTGCTTCTTTTACCAAGCTATTGACTCTTTTTTTCATGATTTCCTTGCATTACTCTTTTTTCTTTGAATTTTTTATAAATTTTTTTTGAACTCTTCCAGTTCTTTTTGGCCTAACACTATTTCACATTTTCCTTTGAGGCTTCACATGTAAACATTTTGACTGTACTGTCCTCTTACAAGTTTGTGTTTTGATCTTTCTTATCACCATAGTGACTTTCTATGGCTAAATTCTTTTTTTTTGCTCATTTTTCCAGATTATTTTTTTCTTTTGACTTTATATCCAAATTGGGCCCTGCTGCTGAGGCGGAGGGGGCACTGTCCCTAGCTTCAGAGTGTTTTGGTGCAATTGCTTTTAGAGCTAATTCTAGGGCTCTATTAGTTTTCAGTGCTTCCAAGGTGATAGGATCTAAGGAAGAGAGGTGTGGAAATTGCTCTCCTGGCCTCTGCATTGGTCTGTGAACAACCACAAAGACTTTTTTCCTATCCTGGACTAGTGACCAGGATCCCTATTTCCCTGGGGCTACATGCTTTAAGTGTGCTAGCTCTCCTTTTCATCCTGGGACTGGATCCCAGATCTGTGATCTGAATCCCTGTTTGGACAATGCAAGAGTCTTGCACCATCTACCAGCAAAGTGTCCCCTGTAATCTCCTTCTGATCAGTTGTCTGGCACCCATATGATCTGGGGGTTGAGAGCTCTGGAAGTCACTGCTATCACAGATGGAGCTGCCCTCAAGGTCTGCACTGACTTTGCTACAGCAAGGTCTGCTGTTGACTCAAGCCTGGGTGCAGAGCAATAGGATATGGTTTTGTTATTGGCTCATGCTGGGGTTCAGGGTCTTGCTGGGGCAAACCCTACTGCTGGCTTGCCTAAGCTGCCTACATGGGACTAAGCTCCACTCTCCCATCAATAAGACAGACCTTTCCTATAAACCTTCCAAGTTATCTTGAGCTGGAAAATAGTTTTCCTCCATCGTTTTGTTGGTTTTCCCCACTCCAGGATTCATTTTGATTCATTATTATTTTTTTGGCAAGGCAATGGAGTTAAGTGACTTGCCCAAGGCCACACAGCTAGGCAATTATTGTCTGAGGCTGGATTTGAACTCAGGTACTCTTGACTCCAGGGCCGCTGCTCTATCCACTGCCCCATCTAGCCACCTGCTAGGCATTATTTTAAGTTATTTGAAGGAAAATCTAGGAGAGCTCAGACATCTTGGCTTCACCTTCTCTCTCTTGATTCTCTTAGTCTGCATTGAGGTCTATGGGGAAGGAGTATGAGGAGGGAGGCACTTTACTTCAGGTCATCTGCTCCCCAAGCTAGTCATATATTAAAGATGATGATGTGGAAAAACCAAAGAAGTAGGTGGGAAAGGTGGGAAAAGCCCTTAAATTCTCACTGTTAATACTTCCTAAGCTAAGTGATCTTGGGCAAATCACTTTGTCTTAGCAAACCCAAGTTTTCCCATATGTAAAATCATGCCTATGTTGATGTAATAATATCTAGCTGCTATTAAATTATTATGAATAATTATTAATTATATAGAATCAATTGTTCATTAATTTTAATATTATAACCCTTTAAAGCTTGTAAAGTGCTTTACAATTATTATCTCATTTCATCATCACAACTACCCTGGGAGTAAGATGCTATTATCATCCCTATTACAGATGAGAAGACTGAGGTAAACAAAAGTTAGGTGACTTGCCCAGAGTCACATAGTTAGGGAATGCCTGAGGCTTGTCTTGAACTCAGGTTTTCCTAACTCCAAGCCTATACCACCTACCTATCTCCTACCTGTAATGATACATTTAATACATTGTAAACCTTAAAATAGTAGATAAGTGGGAGTTATTATTTATAACCCTGCCTTCAAGGTAAGATTTTAATTTTGAGGGCTGGTTACTCACACATCATCAGTGCTATCTTGCTTTCTGAGGTAGGAGGTTCAAGATAGCCCTAGGCATGGCTGCTATGTTCTTGTTTTGGGTAGACCCTGCTCCAAGGAGATGATGAGGGTGGGAGAGAGCTGTCTATCTCTCTGTTCAGAAAGGCTTTTCTTTCCCTTGGAAACTTGCCCCAAGTTTACTAAAGGAATTCTCTGTATGGGTTGGGTTTGGGCCCTAGGCAAAAGAAAAAGAGATAGACTTTGGGAATGTGCTCGTGAACAGTGAACAGAGGAAAGATCTGGTCCTCCTGAATGATGGCAACTGCACCCTTAACTACCGCCTGTTTGTGGAGCAGATGATGAAAGGGCCCTGTGATCCTGAAGAGATGAACAATGAGCCAATTGGTATGGAGACCTAAGGACCACAACACACCCTTGCACAAGGAATTCCATTGGGTTGGGCACAATACATGGTGACTGAGTGGGAAGGGAGCAGCAGTGCTTGTCTACAGAGCACAGACCACTAATCTGGGGGGTTTAGCCCATTTGCCTCTTCCACAGGGGTTAAAAATGAAGGGGTGTTCTCACCATTTTAGAGAAATGGAGACAGAGAGTTCATTTTGAGCTTCTGTCCTCTGGTTGTCTGGTTACCTACCCTGATTACCTTGTAATGGTTTAGAGATACCCCAAGGATCCCAAAACTTATACACTGAAAGAATTCAAGCTCTTCCTGTTTCTAATGTGATAAAATGGTTTCAAGACATTTTTGTGTAGAGTGACTCAGCACCAGTAGATTTGTCACTGGGAGAGGAATTCTTTGGCCGTGGCAAACCAAGAAAGATACAAAATAATCTTCAGTCCCCAAATTTCCCCCTTCTATTGCTTCAGGCTAGGAATAAAAAGGGGAAAGAATCACCATTTTTTCCCACTAACTATAAATATTAATCTCTTGGAACTTTAAATTTGAAATACTTTTCTAATGACTATATTTTGAATTCTAATTAATATATTGCTGGAGTATTTGAATCATATTCATTTTAACATTCTCACCTATGATAAATGAAGTCAGAAGATAGAAGGAAGTTACAGCTAAATGGAAGGAGGTTATGGTTTACCTTAAAGAAGGAAATAAGAAAAAGTCACACTTGATTTTATTGTGCTTCCAAAGGAAATAAGATGTGAAATTTAATAGAACACTTGGTTATCTTACTTTATTGGTCCCCAAATGAGCAAAAATACACAAAAAGTCCACAACAATACACTTATGTGTCAATACCTATTGCAAAGAATGAAAAGGTAGGGAAATCAAAACTTGGTAAGACCCTCTAAATGTATACATTACATATTTTATACAATATATACATTAATGCTCAACAAATTTAATGCAAGACTGGGCCTTGAAAAGGACTGAGAAAATATGCTGGTCATATGACTTGGACTTAAAAAAAAAGGTAAAAGGCCAAAAACTGTGCAAAACCCTAAGATCATGAATGATTTCATTAAGAGATGATCTTGGGTGGGGGAGTGCACTGGACATGAAGACCACCACATCATATACCAAAAAAAATGAAATTGATTTTTTTTTACAATTACATGTAAGGATAGTTTTCTATATTAATTTTTGTAAGATTTTTCTTCCTCCCTTTCCTCCCTCCTCCCTAAGACAGTAAGTAATCTGATATGGGTTATATTTGTACAAATGGGGAGAAAACCAAAAAAGCAAAAGTGAAGATAATATGTTTTGAACTGTATTCAGACTCCACAGTTCTTTCTCTGGATATGGATGGCATTTTCCATTACAAGTCTTTTGGAATTGTCTTTGATCATAGTATTGTTATGAAGAACTAAATCTGTGTACAATTTTCTAGTTTTGCTGACTTCGCTCAGCATCATCCCATATAAGTCCAGGTTTTTCTGAAATCTGCCTGCTTATGAATTCTTCAGATCACATTCATATACCACAACTTGTTCAGTCATTCCCCAATTGATGAGCATTCCCTCAATTTCCAATTCTTTGCTATCAGAAAAAGATCTGGTATAATTTTTGTATGTATAGACTCTTTTCCATTTTTTGTGATTTCTTTGGGATACAAACCTGGTAGTGGTATTGCTAGATCAAATAGACACAGCTTAATAGCCATTTAGTAGAGGATTGCTCTCCAGAATGTTTGAATTATCACAACTCTTCTAAGATTTACCATTTCTCTTTTCTGTCACTTTAGACAATCTGAGAGATGTGTTTTAATTTGTATTACTCTAATCAATAGTGATTTAGAGCACTTTTCATGACTATAGATTTCTTTGTCTGAAAACTACCTGTTTATATCCAGTGATCATTTATGAATTGGGGAATGACTTCTATTCATATAAATTTGATTAATTCCTTATATATTTTAGAAATGAGGCCTTTATCAGAGACATTGATATTTTCCAACTTCCTGCTTTCCTTCTAATTTTGTTTGCATTGGTTTTGTTTGTGCAAAATGTAATCAAAATTTATTTTTATTTTTAATGTAATCAAAATTATTCATTGTATATTTTATAATGTTCTCTATCTCTTGTTTGGTCATAAATTCTTTCCCTCTCCATATCCGACAGTTAAACTATTCCTTCCTCTCCTAAATTGGTTTATGGTGTCACCCTTTATGTCTAAATCACATACCCATTTCAACTTTATCTTGGTATGGGATATGAGATGTTGGTTTATGCCTAGTTCCTGAAATACTATTTTCTAGTTTTCCTAGCAGTTTTTGTCAAATAGTGAGTTCTTGTCCTTGGAAGCTGTAGTCTTTGGGTTAATCAAACAGTAGATTATTATAGTTATTTTGCTACTGTGTCTTGTAAACCTAACTTTCCCACTGATCTATCACTATTTCTTAGCCAGTACCAAATAGTTTTGGTGATTGCCTCTTTATAACATAGTTTTAGAGCTGGTACAACTAGGCTACTTTCTTTTACATTTTTTCCCACTGATTCCCTTGATAATTTTTGATCTTTTATCCCTTCAGGTGAATTTTGTTTCTATTTTTCCTAAATATATAAAATAATATTGGTAGTTTGATTCATAGAGCACTGAATACATAGATTAATGTAGATAGGTTTTCATTTTTATTATATTAACTCAACCTACCCATGAGCAATTGATATTTTTCCAATTGTTTAGATCGGACTTTATTTTTGTGAAAAGTATTTTGTAATTGTATTCACATAGTTTCTGGATATGTCTTGGCAGGTAGATTCCAAAGTATTTTATGTTGTCTGTAGTTACTTCAAATAGAATTTCACTATATATCTCTTGCAGTGGATTTTGTTGATTATCTGTAGAAATGTTGATTTATGTGGGGATTTTTCTTGTAATTTTGCAAAAGTTGTTGTTTCAAGTTGATCCTCCAGGATTCTCTAAGTATTCCATCATATCATCTGCAAAGAGTGATAGTTTTGTTTCCTCGTTTCCTATTCTAATTCCTTCAATTTCTTTTCTTCTTTTATTATAAAAGCTAACATTTCTAGTACAGTATTGAATAATAATGATGATAATAGGCATCCTGGTTTTACCCCTGATATTATTGGGAATGCTGAGAGCTTATCTCCATTGCATATAATGCTTGCTGATTATTCTTAGATAAATACTGTTTATCATTTTGAGGAAATTCCCTTTATTCCTAGACTCTCTAGTGTTTTTAGTAGGAATGGGTAATGTGATGTATTTTGTCAAAAGCTTTTTCAGCATCTATTGAGATAATAACATGATTTCTGTTTTGTTACTGATATGATCAATTCAGTATTTCCTAATTTTAAATTTCGTAATATTGAACTATCCCTGCATTCCTGGTATAAATCCTACCTGATCATAGTGTATTATCCTGGTGATTAAGATGTTATAATTTCTTCACTAACATTTTATCTAAAATTTGTATGCCAATATTGATTAGGGAAATTGATCAATAATTTTCTCTCTCTTCTTTGATTCTTCCTGGTATAGGTATCAGCACCATATTTGTGTCTTAAAAAAGAATCTGGTAGTTTTCCTTCATCTATTTTTCCAAAGAGTTTATATAGTATTGGAATTAATTATTCTTTAAATGTTTGGTAGAATTCACTTGTAAATCCATCTGGCCCTAGAGTTTTTTCTTAGAGAGTTAATTAATGGCTTGTTCAATTTCTTTTTCTAAAATGGGATTATTATTGAGGCAGATGCGTGGCACAGTGGATAGAGCACTGGCCCTGGAGTCAGGAGGACCTGAGTTCAAATTTTACCTCAGACACTTAAAGCTTACTTAGCTGTGTGACCTTGTGTAAATCACAATCCCATCGCCTTGCAAAAAAAAAAAAAAACCTAAAATAAAATTGGGCTACATAAGTATTTATTTCCTCTTGTGTCAATCTAGGCAACTTGTATTTTTGTAAATACTTATTTAGATGGCCAAATTTATTTATGAGATGCAATCAAGCAGTTTGTTGGGCAAAATAGTTCCAAATTATTACTTTAATTACCTCTTCACTGGTGATGAATTCATCTGTTTCATTATTGATACTGGTAATTTGGTTTTTCTTCTTTCCTTTTTAACATCAAATAAACCAAAGTTTTATCTATTTTATTTTTTTCATAAAACCAACTCAGATTAGTTTATTAGTTTAATAGTTTTCTTACTTTTAATTTTATTGATCGCTCTTTTGATTTTCAAAATTTCTAATTTAGCATTTAATTGGGAATTTTAAATTTGTTCTTTTTCTAGCTTTTGTAATTGCATTCCCAATTCATTGAGCTCCTCTTTATTTTATTCATGTAAGCATTTAGCAATATAAAATTTCCCTTAAGAATTGCTTTGACTGCTTTTATTATTTGCCTCATTTTTGTCACTCTCTTGGGTGCAATTATTGATTTTTTTTTTAGGTTTTTGCAAGGCAAATGGGGTTAAGTGGCTTGCTCAAGGCCACACAGCTAGGTAATTATTAAGTGTCTGAGACCAGATTTGAACCCAGGTACTCCTGACTCCAAGGCTGGTGCTTTATCCACTACGCCACCTAGCCACCCCGCAATTATTGATTATTTCTATGATTTGTTGTTTAATTTTTTAAATCAGGCTATTTAGCTTTCAATTAATGTTTAGCCTATCTTTTCATGACTTTTTATTAAATGCAATTTTTATTCCACCATTATATGAAAAGGATTCATTTAATATTCCTGCCTTTCTGCCTTGGATTGTGATGTTTTTATGCCCTAATTCATGGTCAATTTTTATGTAGCTGCCATGAACCACTGAGGTGTATTTCTATTCCCATTTAATTTTCCCAGTGGTCCATCATATCAAACTTTTCTAAAATTTTTTCACCTCCTTACTTCTTGTTTATGTTGTAGTGATATTTATCTGGTTCTGAAAGAGGGAGTTTGGGGTCCCCCACTCCCTCAGTATAGTTTGCTACCGATTTCTTTTTTTCTTTTTTCTTTTTTTTTTAGATTTTTCAAAGCAATGGGGTTAAGTGGCTTGCTCAAGGCCACACAGCTAGGTAATTATTAAGTGTCTGAGACCAGATTTGAACCCAGGTACTCCTGACTCCAAGGCTGGTGCTCTATCCACTGCACCACCTAGCCACCCCTTACTGATTTCTTTTTGTAATTCACTTAACTTTTCCTCTAAGAATTTGATGCATAAATCTTTAGTGATGATATTACATCATTGTCTATGGTACTTTTCCAGCAAGATTTGTTTTCTTCCTATCTCTTTTAATTAGACCTATTTTTACTTTTGCCTTGTCTGAGATGAGGATGCTACCCCTTGTTTTTTCTTTTTACTTCAGCTGAAGCATAATATATTTTATTCCAGTCTTTTGCCTTTAGTCTCTCTACTTCAGATATGTTTCTTTTAAATTGCATATTGTAGGATTCTGGTTTTTAATCCACTCTGCTATGTACTTCCATTTTGTGGTAGAGTTCAGACCATTCACATTCACAGTTATGATTACTAACTCTATATTTTCCTCCATCCTACTTTCCTCTCATTTATACTTTTCTCTCTCCCTTCACTCTATTCCTCCTCACCACATCCCTCAATCTTCCCTCCCTTTTCTTTCTCCTCTCCCCTCCTACTTTTCTACCCTCCCATCTATCAGACCCTCCTTCCCTTTTCCCTCCTAATTCCGTGTAAGATAAGATAAACTTCTAAACTCAATTGAGTGTATGTTATTCCCTCTTTGAGCCAAATCCAATGAGAGTAAGATTCAAGTGATTCTCACATCCTGCCTTCTTTCCCTCTATTGAAATAGGTTTTTTGTGCCTCCTCTTGTGATGTAATTTGCCCTGTTCTGCCTCTTCTTTCCTCTTTTCCTAATGCAATCATTTTTTCATGCCTTTTTTCATGCCTTCAAAATCAACTATACCCATACCTTCTAACTAAGTATACTCTTAATAGAAACCCTATTCTCAAGAGTAATAAGTACCACCTTCCTGTGTGAATGCAGGTAGTTTAATCATACTGAATAACATTTTTTCTTTCCTTTTTATCTTTTTTTATGAACTTCTTGAATTGTATTTGTACATTGAATTTTCTGTTCAACTCTGATCTTCTCATGAGGAAAGTGAAAATCAACTATTTCATTGAATGTCCATCTTTTCCTCTAAATGCTCAATTTTGTTGGGTAATTGATTCTTTTTTTAAAATTTGTTTATCTATATTTAATTTTATATTTTTTCCCTAACCTCACTTCCCCACCCCCACCCCCCCAGAAGGAAGTCTGTTAGTCTTTACATTGTTTCCATGATATACATTTCTCTAAGTTGAATGTAATGAGAGAGAAATCATATCCTTAAGGAAAAAAATAAAGTATAACAGATAGCAAAATTACATAATAAGATAACTTTTTTTTAAAAAATTAAAGGTAATAGTCGTTGGTCTTCAAACTCCACAACTCTTTCTCAGGATATAGATGGCATTCTCCATTGCAGATATCCCAACATTGTGCTTGATTGTTGCCCTGTTGGTATAATTTAACCATTAAGGTTGATCATCACCCCCATCTTGCTGTTAGCATGTACAATGTTCTTCTGGTTCTGCTCATTTCGCTCAGCATCAGTCCATGCAAATTTTTCCAGGCTCCCCTGAATTCCCATCCCTCCTGGTTTCTAATAGAACAATAGTGTCCCATCACATACATATATCACAGTTTATTAACCCATTCCCCAATTGATGAACATTCACTCAATTTCCAATTCTTTGTCACCACAAACAGGGCTGCTATGAATATTTTTGTACAAGCGATGTTTTAGGTAAATGATTCTTGGTTTTAATCTAAGTTTCTTTGCCCTCTGGGATATTATATTTCAGGCCCTCTGATTCTTTAATATTGAAGCTGTAAATCTTATGTAATACTGACTGTAGTTCCTTGATATTTGAATTGTTTCTTTATGGCTACCTATAGTACTTTCTCCATGGTCTGATAATTCTGGAATTTGTGTACAATATTACTTGGAGTTTTCATTTTGGGATTTCTTTTATGAAGTGATTGGTGGATTCTCTCTGGTTCTTGGATGTCAGAGTAGTTTTCCTTATTAATTTCTTGAAAGATTTTGTCCAGGCTCTTTTTTTGATCATGGCTTCCAGGTAGTCCCATAATTCTTAAATTATCTCTTCTAGATCAGTTGATTTTCCAATGAGCTGTTTAACATTTTTTTTCATTTTAAAAAAAATTTTATCTGACTGATTCTTCATATCTCATAGTCATTAATTTCCACTTTCCCAATTCTAATTTTTAAGGAATTATTTTCTTCAGTTAGCTTTTTTATCTCCTTTTCCATTTAACTAATTCTTTTTTTTAAAGAGTTGTTTTCTTTTTTATTTGGCCAATTGTATTTTTAAGGAGTTGTTTTCTTTAATCAATTTTTGTGCTTCCTTCTATCTGTTGACTCTCTTTTACCTCTTATTTCTTTTTTCCAACTTGTCTTCTATCTCTCTTACATTATTTTTAAAATTCTTTTTGAGCTCTTCCAAGAGGATTTTTTGGGTTCGAGACCAATTCATACTCCCCTCTGAGGCTTTACATGTAGGCCTTTTCCCAATTTCCTCTTCTGAGTTAGTGTTTGATTGTCCTTTTGCCATAGTAACTTTTGGTGTTCAGGGTGTTTTCTTTTGCTTACTCATTTTTAGCCTAGTTCATGGTTTTTAAAATTGAATTCTGTTCTTGGGGTTTGGGGGGCACTGTCCCAAGCTTCTTGTGCTGGGGGCCAGGGCCCTGGTCACTGACTTCTCATGCTGGGTCCTTAAGTGTTAATGGTTTGCCCACTGCACTGGGGTTGCTCAACCTAGTTGTACTGTTGTGCTGGGATCTGGGGTTAGCAATAATGCCTTCTGAGGGACTGATGCCCTCACAGCTGTCCTGCTATGCCATTGACCTGCAGAGCTGAGACCCAGGGGCCTCAGTTGCTTATCTGTGGTTAAGAGCTTCTCCCTGGCTTCCCTGCACAAAGCCTATATTGGGCTGTGCTCCCCCTCCATCTGAGTGAGACAAACCTTTCCTTGAAGTCCTTCCAAGGTACATTAAGCTGGAAAATTACTTCATTCTTTTTATGGGTTCTGTTTCTCCAGAATCATTTAGAGGCTTGATTTAGCATTGTAACCATTGGAAGCTGGGAAGAACCCAGGGAAGTTCCTGTCTTCGCTGCCATCTTGACTCTGTTCTCTGATTACCTTTTAATATACAGGAACAACTAGTTATCAATGTGGAAATCATTTCCAAGTCATCCATATGTATACAATACACTGTTGAACAGATCAAAATCAATATTGAATTGGGTAGGAGGAGTTAAAATGAGACAATGTGGCATGCAATTAAAGTAACCATAACCTGACCTATTTAAATAAACTGTTTACTCTAAAATGGGATATGGGTAGAAGAGCAAATGTTGGCCCAGATTATCACCATTTCCTAAAGTTTCATTGTTGTAAATAACCACAATGAAACCAAGAGACTCAAATTCACTTTAGTCAGCAAACACTTGATTTCCTTGCCAAGAGGTGAGATGTGATAATCAAGCCCAATATCAGTTTTGAATATAAGCTTGTTTATAAAATATTTTGGAAAATAGTGGAAAATTATGAGTTAATATTGTATCACAATATGCCTAGAAATGTCAGAAGGAAAATTCAAGTTATAGAAGCCTTGGCTTGAGAACCATTTATATCAAAGTATTTAAGAATGAAACTGGAAGGACAACAAAAGAAAAATGGAAAAAATTGGTCAACATTTCTATAACAAACTATTTCCTCTATCAGTGCCAGTGAAGCCATAACATTTGATCTTTTAACACCATTAACTCTGAAGCTGATACTTGAAGAAATAAAAGCCACATTAAAAGAAAGACTGGAAATGGAATTGAACCAGTCCAAGTATCAAATTGTTGGAGGGAAAAACAACACCAAGCAAGAGGATTTGCTCTCGATGTATGTGAAAGAATAATTAGGAAAAAATATGGACCATATTACTTTCCAAATAAAGGTCACCAAGAAGATAGCAATCATTACTCCCTACTTTCTCATTTCTACTACATTTTGATTAGTGAGCTACTTAAGAACATGGACTATCTGGTCTCAGACACTTAATAATTACCTAACTGTGTAGCCTTAGGCAAGCCACTTAACCCCATTTGCCTTGCAAAAACCTAAAAAAAAAAAGAACAAAAAAGGACATGGACTATATTTTGCCTATCTTTGTATCCCCAGTATTATATTTGATTTAAAATAGTCCATAAACATATTGATGGTATGAGAATCTGGAAATTCGAAGAAATTTGAGAGGTTCTCATTCTACTCTATACATGAATGATAACATCCAATGAATAATCATTTAGCCTCTGCTTAATGTCCTCCGGTGAGGAAGAACCCAGCACTTCCTGAGATAATCTATAAACTTTGAAATAGTGATAAATCAGAAGTTTTTCCTTACATCACACTAAATAGTCACATACAGATGTCCATGTGCTCTCAAGCTACTATGACTGGATGGGAAACAGGGAAGCCACTTTTACCTCAACCTGATTCATAAAGGCTCTCAAAAATAGTCTTGCCTCATAGCCACAGAGGGAAGTATGGACATGCAGTTCTGGCTCTCCTGGGTCATTAGGTCTTCTGATTTGGCAGGCCATTTGAAGACTTTATCATCTCAAAATACCAACACCTGAGTTATGGTGGACAGAAATTCCCCACATTCTACCCACAATCCCAAGACTCCACACAGATATTTGTACTATAACCACGGTGGTAGATAAATGTACAAGTTTCAAGGAATGAGACTCCAGCACAGTGGATAGATTTTCTGTGCAGGATTTATAGGAGATTAGGATGATGTGTATAGGAGTTGGATAAGATAAGAAAAAGAGGATGGTTTGCAATCTGTATTGGAAGTATACACATGAATCCACATAATTCTATTGAAGTATTCTCCAGTTTGCTATTGGTCCCTAGTTGTGGGGGTGTGTAGTAGGGAAGAGGAAAGAAGTGTGGTCATTGTTGGTTATGGGATGGGGAAGAGGAAAAGCAGCCTTGGATATGTATGGGCTACCTAGCCCATATCTGTTTCCCATCCTGAGCAGCTCTGAAAATGGACAAAATGGAGGGGACATTGCCTGCCCGATCACAAGAAACCATCTGCCTCACTGCCTACCCTACTTGTCGCCTGCAGTACATTTGGACCATCAGTTGCTCCATCCTCACCCATAAAGGTACTGGATATTGAGTGTCATGATGAAAGAAGGAGGGAGGAAGGGAGGAAAGAAGTAAGAGAGACAAGCACTTATATTGCTTTTTCCAGAATTCAGATTAGCAAAGTGTGGGAGGAGGTATAAATAAAATGTTTGGGGCATATTTGTGAAGCCTAGTTAGTGATCATGGGATGTTGTAATATGAGATAAAAAGAGCATAGGTCAGAGGCAAGAGACTGTTTCTGCCACTAACTTTCTCCCCCTTAGGAAGTGCTTTTCTAACTCTCAGTTTACTTATTTGTAAAATGGGGTTAAACATACCCACAATATCTATCTCTCAGAATTGTATGGAAAATCAAGTGAGATAATAGCTTATGGTGCTTTGAAGGGTAAAAAATTTAAACAAATGAAAGATATACTTCTTATCTTGAGTACTAACTTTCACATTCAAGGGTAGAATATGGGGAATGTGGACTATACAGATTGCTAGTCCATTAATATTCAAGAAACATGGATTAAGCACCTGCTTTTGCCTAACACTATACTAAGCACTTGTGATTGATTGAGGAAGACACAAGAAAGCTGAAAAGGGTATGTGTGGGAGTGATTGGTGAAGAAATACAAGAAGTCCAAAATAAATTCAGGTGAGTAGGAATTGAAATGTTTGTCCTGCATCCCTTCCTTAAGTGAAGTTGGGTTCATTTCTTCATCTTCTCATTAGAGGGGCAGAGGGTATACTAATTAGGTATGAGAACCAAAGCTGTTTGGCTCTTGAAGGATTTACTAGGAAAAGAAAAGAATACAGAACTGAGAGGAACTTCAGAGATCTAGGATCTAATAAAACCCCTTCATTTGATAAAGAAACTAAGACCCAAGAAAAGAGGTGTCCATAATCATGTAGGTAGTTGAATCAGAACTAGGTTAGGATACTGGTCTCCTGACATTACATGCTATTTTTAGGCAGACATACCCTTCACCCTTAAATACATCCCCTCAACTACTCCTCCTCTTCCTCAGAAAGTAAATCTGAAACTCGGGAAGTACTATGCAAGCTAACATTGATGGGTGTATACCCAACCCTCTCAATTTTGGATGCCTGTGCAACAGGCAGTGCGGGAGGAATCTCTCACCAGCATCTGTGGCAGCTCCTCAACTTAGAAACTCTCAACAGCTACTTGGATCGGGACCCCACCCCTCAGGAGCTCACCTTTAAGGTGCCCACTCGTCACAGGTAAGGGAAGGGTTACCGGAGCAGAAGTGGAAGAACAGGGTTCCCCTAGGGAGGAAGTAAAAGATGATACAGAAGGGACGGCTAGGTGGCACAGTGGATAAAGCACCGGCCCTGGAGTCAGGAGTACCTGAGTTCAAATCTGGCCTCTGACACTTAATAATTACCTAGCTGTGTGGCCTTAGGCAAGCCACTTAACCCCATTTGCCTTGCACCCCCCCCCAAAAAAAAAAGATAATACAGAGTGGGGAAAGGATTAATGTGGGATTTCCAGAGAACTTTCCTCAGTCTCCCATTCCCATGAATATCCAAGATGAAATCCTTGATAGTTGCTTGTAGGCTTCCTCTTGTTCTCTTGTAAGAAGCCACAGTCTTCTCATACTAGTACTAAGCATGCTCAGGAATCTCCCCTCACCAACTCCAGTAGGATAGAGGGAGACCCAGTCTCTGGCTTGGTTTCTAGGGGTCTCCCCATAGATAAGCTAGCCATGTGAGTCTCAGGTCAATGATCCCACTAAACTTTCCTGATCCTCTTTTCATGACTTCCTAACTTCTTCCCCCAATACAGCACAAAAAGGATTCCCTCCATCTTCACCCCTTTGATGCTTGATTTCAATTTTGGGGCTTCACCCATTGGATCTGAGCCCTCAGTGGTGGTCCTGTTACTGAAGAACAGTGGTGTGATACCCTTAAACTGGTATGGTCAAAACTGGGGGAAGCAGCTGAGAAACCGGGGTTAGGGAAACAAAGAGTGAGGATCTACATTGGAATCTAAAAAGGTGGTGATACTAAACAATGGAAAAATAGAGGGGCTGGCTTAAAAGGACAGTAACCTCATTGTTGTTATGATGAAACTTTTTAGGGGATCCTCAGCAAGATGTTTCCCCAGATTCTCCATCTGCCTTAGAACATTTTGTCTTTTTTGGGTAACTTTAATGAGTTTTTTAGACATAGCCCTGTCACCTTCTTAAACAACAAATGTAGGATTGGACTAAATAAGTTTTTTTATAATTCATATTTTTAAATATATTTTTATTTTATTTTACTTTATATATTTATATATTTTATATTATTATATCATACATTTACATATCTTAATATATATTTTTATAATCCACATTAAATTTCTAAATTCTCTACCATTACCAAGCCCCATGAATTAGTTCTACAAGTTTCAGGACAGAGAGGTGGGAGCATAATGGAAGAAAGAAGGTCAAGTTGATGGCAGCAAGATGTACAGAAAAGGAAGAGGATTCCCTCTCCACTCCACCCCACCCCCTTATTTATAACTTTCAATAAGGAAGGAACTTTGGTAATAAAATTGGTAAAAATTTGCCACAAATTAATAGAGAACCTCAGTTGGTATGTGATAACCTGGATGTCTAGTAGTTCAGCTCCAATATTCTGGTTTTTGAATGTCTGCATAATTTTAGTGTGAGGAGTTTCAGAAATGCAAGTGTAGTTAGGCATGTTCCATGTGTTTATCTGGCTTTGGATTCTGCTTAGTAGGGCTATGATATCTTTATCTATAACCCTTTTCAATAATCAGATTTTCTAATTAGCTGTGATCCTCAGGAATACTGGGTTTGGGTTCAGGAATGACTCTGGTCCAGTATGAAAACCATAGAGGTTAGCCTTCTATGGCATATTGTCCAAGGATGGCACCCAAGCCAATTTTCAGTGACAAATTACCTAGGTACTTTAGCATGCCCTTGTTTCTGCCACAAGATCATCTTATTATTGCCAACTAAGAACCTCCCATTCCCAAGATCAGAATAGGTACCTAGTAGACAGCTTCACTAACAGAGACAGAAACTGAAATTCTGAAATTGAGACAGAAAAGGAAATTCTGAAATTGAGACAGAAAAGGAAAAGAAAAAAAAGAGTTGATATTTGGTCACTATTTCCTTGTCCTCTTCACCAACCCATCTATTACACTAGATTTCCTCTGTTACCAAGATGTCCATGACCTCATTGCTCTGTGAATTTGAGACTAGGGACTGTCTTTGGTTTTTCTTTGTATCCTTTTGTATCCTGTCACATACTAAGGTACTTAATAAATGTTAATTGACTATTTCTGTTCATTTCTAGACTATCATCAAATACATTTCTTTAAGGGATCGTTGTGTGTGGATATTCTCTATGTTGTTGCAATTCCCAAGGCATTCATATATCTTCCTCTTGTTTGACTCTCCTCCCCCAAATCCTCAAACACTTGCTCCACCTAATTATAGGGGTTTCTAAAGTCTCTTGACATAATATGGGTAGTAAGGGAGCATGGAGTCTGTCCACCCTCCTTTTCAAGTGATTCATGTTGGAGCAGGTAGGTGGCACAATAGATAGAGCACTGACCCTGGAGTCAGGACAGGAGTTCAAATCTGACCTCAGATACATAATACTTAGCTATCTGTATGACCTTAAGCAAGTCACTTAACCCCACTGCCTTTCAAACTTCACCCCCCCCCCCCCCCCCCCCGCCAAATGTTTCATGTCTCTGGCTATAACTATTGTAACAGTTCTTCACAGTGACAATGCTCAAGTCTACTCATGATTACCAGGTACCTCTGAATTGTCAATTTGAATTCTTTGGAAACCAAGAAATCAAAATGTTTCTGGTGAAACTTAGAATTTATTGAAATTTCTGAGCAGTTTCTCAAATGCCATTCAGCCTGCCCTCCTCCTATTCAGTTGGGTTTGATATATTTTCCTGTGGTATCTGTACAAAATGTTTTTATTTATCCTTCATTCTCAAAGAGACCAATGACATCCTGAAGATGATGTCACTTGACTTTTTGTGTGAATTGGATAATACAAAAAAACAGTGAGGCAGAGCTGTGCAAAGCTATCAGCCTTACTATTCCAGAGTCTCCTAGGTCTACTGGCAATACAAATGTGAAGATAAATATTGATGGTCCATGGGCTAAAGAGTTTCATATCACAAGATGGACATGAAGTATTCTTTATTCACTTGTGCAGATGGACAACTCTTACGAGTGATTATCTATTTCATTTAGTAAGCTCTGAGGTGTCTTATGGCTTGAAGCCATCAGCACAAAGTGATTCAAAAATGGAAATATCTAGATGATTCATCAATCAAGGAAGCCTTCTTCCATTTACACTCTGGATTGGGAGATATTCCATGACTACAGCAAGCTGTGACTAGTATAAAGCTGCTACTTTTATGCCTCACTTTATATTCTCAAACCAAATTATCTCTCTTCTTGGCTCTTTCAAGGAATCATGAATAGATTTATTAGACTGGTTAGATCTAATTAGATCTGATTATCAGATAGATTAAATACCATGGTGATATTTTGCTCCATAAAATTAATTTTTTTAAATTTACAATAAACAACACAATTTTTTGTCTTATACAGTTTTCAGTCAATTGTATGACCATAAAGATGTGATCTGTTGGAGAAATTTGATTACAAAAAACTTGTTTGTTTCCAGTTTCATCAAGTATGCTCTCTGGGCAAATATAAATGAATCTTTTTAAGATTTTTCCACATTTGTCTTCTATATAGCCTCTCAGTAGAATGTAATAACTCTTAAGACAAGGATTTTTTTTTTCAATTTTGTATTTTCAGCACATTTCATGGTAGCTCAAGGTTTTTTTGTTTGTTTGTTTGTTTGTTTTTAGATTTTTCAAGGCAATGGGGTTAAGTGGCTTGCCCAAGGCCACAAGGCTAGGTAATTATTAAATGTCTCAAGCCAGATTTGAACTCAGGTACTCCTGACTCCAAGGCCAGTGTTCTATCCACTGCGCCACCTAGTCACCCCAGTAGCTCAAGTTTAATAGGTAAAGAATTTTATTTTTACCTTTTCCATTTTGGATCTGCTTGTTTCCCTCAAAGTTTCATCTTTACTAAGTGCTCTTAGATTGGTCTGGCTTCATTAGGTCTCCAAGCTTTCTTAAACTTTTCTTCTTAATTTTGAACTGTTTTGTAATACTTTCACACTCTTCCTCCATCCTGTTCCATAAGATTTTCACAAATAGACTGACGTTCTAAAGTGATGCTGCAGCTGACTGCTGTATCTTTCTCCTAAGAAAAGAGATCAAGTGTTTGTGGGCTAAGGCGCTTATTCTCCTTTCAACCCAAATGAGGGAGTTTTTGTCCTCCTTGTCTCAGATACAAGAATTCCTAGCTATGGCTTTGACAGTCTATGTCACATTCTACTTTTCTATGCATCTTCTCCTCTTCCTCCCTTTTTGGCATCACTAATTTTAATTGAACCCATGTGATCTAATTTTATTTTATTTTAAATTATATTTAACAAATGAATGGCTATGCTGTAATATGCTGCACAGGCAGTTGATTTGGAAATCATTTTTGTCTTGATGAACAGTTGTTTCCTGTCTATAAAGTCATAATCAGTTTGATTTTGTGTCTGAGGCTTTTTAAAAAATATATTTATTTTCACATTACTACAATAATCTTGCTATGAAAGTAGACATAAACCTCCCCCACCTCAAAAGATAGGGGCAGCTAGATGGCCCAGTGGATAAAGCACTGGCCTTGGAGTCAGGAGGACCTGGGTTCAAATCTAGTCTCAGACACTTAATAATTACCTTGCTGTGTGGCCTTGGGCAACCCACTTAACCTCATTGCCTTGCAAAAACCTAAAAAAAAAAGAGAAACCTCAAGAGAAATGAAATGAGAGAGGAAAAAAGTATACTTCAGTCTGTGTTCAGATGCCATCAACTCTGTCTCTGGGATGAATCCCATTCTTTAACATATGTCCGTCAGAGAAGTTGCTTCAATATTTTTCCTCATAGTTGCTATTGTTAACTGTATTTCCCTCTATTCTATTCCTCCCCACTCCCCACTTCTCTTTCTCTCTCCTTTCACCTGTCCTCCTCAGAACTGTGTTGTCTCTGACTACCCTCTCCCACAATCTTCCCTCTCTTCTATCACCTACACCTCTCCTCCCCTCTCCTTGCCTCCCTTCTCCCATCCCTTTCCTCTCCTTTTCCCTCCAGAGTAAGATAGATTTCTATACCTTGTTGAGCCATTTCTGGTGAGAATGAAGGCTCCTAATTCCTCCTCACCTTCCCCCATTCCACTCCATTGCAAAAGATTTTTCTTGACTCTTTTATGTAAAATATCTTAGCCCATTCTGCCTTTCTTTTCCCTTTCTCTAGTACTTCCCTTTTCACTTGTTGATTCTATCTGTATACTATATTATACCATTATATTCAGCTTTCTCCTGAGTTGAATCTATAAAAACTCCTTCTGACCACTCTTATAAATGAGAAGATTCATATGAGTTATCCGAATTGTCTTCCCAACAGGAATACAAGCAGTTCAATGTCATTAAGTCCTTCATAATTAACCCTTCCCTTCCACCCCCTCTATGGTTCAACTCAGTCCTGTACTTGAAGATCAAACTTTCTGTTCAGCTCTGGTTGTTTCAGCAGGAAAATTTGGAAGTCTCCTCTATTTCATTGACAATCCATCTTTTTCTCTAAAAGAGGCTGTTCAGTTGTGCTGGGTAGTTGATTCTTGGCTACAGTCCAAACTTTTTTGCCTTCTGGAATATCATATTCCAAGCCCTACAAGCCCTTATTGTAGTCATTGCTAAGTACTGTATAATCCTGACTGTAGCTACACAATAATTGAATTGTTTCTTTCTGGCTGCTTGTAATATTTTCTCTTTGACTTCAGACCTCTGAAATTTGGCTATAATATTCCTGGTAGTTATGTTTTTGGGGATCTCTTTCTGGAGGAAACTGGTAGATTGCCTCAATTTATATTTTATCCTCTGCTTCTAGGATATCAGATCAATTTTTCTGTAGAAATTCTTTAAAAATGAAGTCAAGCCTCTTTTCCTGTTCATGACTTTCAGTAGCCCAACAATTTTAAAATTATATCTTCTGCATCTGTTCTTCAAGTCAGTTGTTTTCCAATGAGATATTTCATATTTTCTTCTAGTTTTTTGTGTGTGATGCTTTTTAATGATTGTCATACTCAAGGTTTCCTGACTTTCTACTCCAAGAAAGTATTTATGACATTTTGATATTTCCCACAAGACTTGGGCCTCTCTCATTTCTTGATCCTTAACTATCCTATCCAACTTACTTGTAACCTTACTTCCACTTTTGCACTGAGCTCATTGAATTTTGAAGTAATTAAGAATATAAGTTAATTTATTGTAGAAGACCTTATTAAAGGCTAAAGAGAATTTTCTTACATCTTTATCCTCTGTAACCTACATTATTATGAATGCTACCTTTATCTTCATTTACAAATGTTCATCATTAATGGTACCATATGAGATAACTAAGATGCCATGAATGTTTGCTTCTTTTTATTTTTGGAGACACAATAAAAAAGCAGTTTTAATTGTCTCTCCTAGAAGGATTCCCTGTGAGGCATCCTTCCATTTGGTAGCAATTTTCTTTTTCCTTCCAGTTTCATTTACATGGAGAATACCAAATATCTTTAATTCAATTTCCCTAATAGTATGTACCTGTGTTGGTCCCTGGACAAAAATTTCCCATGTGGAATTCCAAAAAATGAAATCAAGGTTTCTATAGTATCTAAAAGGTATTTCTTAACCTTCTTGGCTCCCACCCAGTGAAGTGGAGGGAAGCCACAGACAACTGAAAGTCATATTGTCTCTTCCATGTTTGTTAGCAGAGTCAAATAATTCTTCCTCAGGCCTGGTAATGAGCCTTTTCATGCCTGGCCAGACTTATCTTTGGGACAAAGGTACAATCTGCTGTTAGAATTTGCTCAAAGGCAAAGGCAAAGAGTCTTTGAGAAGCCAGGGGACTCATACCCAGATGAGACAGAAGAGTAGGACTTTGTGGAGATTCATAAAACTAGCAATTATAAAACCTATTTTTTAACAACATCTTATAATATAACTTGTCTACTAAGGAGATAAGGGAAAAGGAGAGGGAGGAGAGGTAGTATGTGCATAATTGGGAAGGGGAGTGGGGAAACTTTTTTTTAACATAATTATAGCCAAGATCTCATGTTGATTGGTAGACTGTTTTTGTTAAATCATCTGACTCTTTCCTCCCATCCCCTCTGTGCAGGGCTTTCCTCTTCCCCAGTGATCAGCAAATTGATCTGGAGTTCTGGGCAGAAAAGACGGAATTTGATTTTTCTGAGTTGCATCAGATGCGGGTTCAGGACAACGAGATCTTTTCCACCACCCCAAAGTCAGGATATCTGTCTCCTGGTCAGGAGCAGACAGTGGAACTCATACACAGGTGATACCAGCCCAGGGGGAAAAGAATTCCTCTGAAGCAAGTGTGTATATTCAGTCATTTTCTTCAGTTGTGTTGAACCCTTCTAGATCCCATTTGAGATTTTCTTGGCAAAGAGACTAGAATAGTTTGCCATTTCATTTTCTAGCTCATTTTACAATGAGGAAACTAAGACAAATAGTGTTAAATAACTTGCCCAGGGTCACACAACTAATAAATATCTGAGGTCAGTTTTGAAATCAAGAGGATAAGTCTTCCTTCCTCCGGGCCTGGCACTCCATCCAGTTTGCCACTGATGCTCCTGTCACCTAGCTGCAAGACCTTGAAACAAGGTCCTTTTTCTAATGTCTGATAAATGTCTAATCTTGAACCAAGATTACCCTATGTGGTCATCATCTTTTTTTTTGTACATTAAATTAATATATTAGCAAAAATGTTTCTATTCCCCCCAATTGAAAAAGACAAAATTCTTACAATAAATATACAGCCAACAAGAATCATTCCTATATTGGTCATATACCAAGCATGTATCTGTATGTATGTTTGTGAATCTGCTTCCTGTGTCCATCACTTCTCTGTAACAGTCCACCATTCAGTTTGCACAGATAGTTTTGATTTATTCTTCCCTAAGACCTTGTGATCTCTCTAGGACTCAGCTCTCAACCAAGTCTGTTTATTCTCCTAATTCCCATCAGTGATGGGAAATTGATTCTTGGTCCTCTGTGTCTCTTCCCCCCATTCCCCCTTCCTTAGACACATCTTCTCTGGTACTGATCGCCTGCCTGTACTGCTCAAAGTGTCCCATGGTCGGGAGATTCTGGTAAAGCATTTAATCATCAAAGGAACCAGGCAAGGTGGGGAAAGTACTGTTAAGGTAGAATGAGATGTTGTCCTGGGACAGCAGGAACAGCCCCAATATTAGCCAGGCCTCTTTTTGGAGAACTACATTTATTTTTTTTTTATTTAAGGCAATGGGGTTAAGTGACTTGCCCAAGGTCACACAGCTAGGCAATTAAGTATCTGAGGCCGGATTTGAACTCAGGTACTTCTGATTCCAGGGCCTGTGCCCTAATCATTGTGCCACCTAGCTGCCCCCAAAACTGCATTTTTAATCCAGGACTAAGGAATTCTAGTCCACCTATCTCTCTCTCTCTCTCTCTCTCTCTCTCTCTCTCTCTCTCTCTCTCTCTCTCTCTCTCTCTCTTTCTCTCTCTCTCTCTCTTTCTTTCTCTCTCCAGCTGAACTTCATAGGTGTGACAATAAAGGCAGGAGAGAAGTATGTCCACTTCACATCTACCAGTCATCGGTTCATCCCAGTTTCCATTGGTACTGCCTTTCCCTCACATCAGGTCAGTTATCATACTCATCTTAATTTTTTAAAATTTTATTTATTTAAGGCAATGGAATTAAGTGACTTGCCCAAGGTCACACAGCTAGGCAATTATTAAGTGTCTGAGGTCACATTTGAACTCAAGTCCTCCTGAGACCAGGGCTGGTACTCTCTTCACTGCACCAAGCTGCCCCCTCATCTTAAATTAAGATCTTAAATGAAGCTTCTGTGGTTGAATGAAGGCTGAACATGACCAAGGGAGAACAATTATTAATTAGCCTAAAATGCCTCACAGCTTTAAGCCAAGGACTAACCAAACGAGAGCTCAAGAATCCTGGTTTCCTACCAGGATGGTAAATTGGGAGCAGGGTGGAAGGGGGAGTGACTGGAGATGGAAGAAGTTTCAATACCTAATATATGGAGCAATAGAAAGAACCCTGGATCTGGAATATGATGACCTGGGTTTAAATCCAGAAATTTTATTTCCTAGCTGGGTGACTTCAGACAGGTCATTTGACCTCTGTAAGCCTCAGCTTCCTCATCTATGTTCCTTTCTGCCTCTAAATTCTGTGCTTCCATGCCCTAAGCCTTCTGAGCAGATAACAACCCCCACCCCAGCCTTAGTGTCCAGTCTTAAGACCTTTCTTTACCTTGCATCTCTTCACACACACACACACACAGATCTAGAATGAATCCTAATCTTGAATTTAAAAAGAATTAGAAATCTAGAGAAAATCTAGAATCAGAAAGATTTCTGGTGCTGAAATAAAATCTGGAGAGGCTATGGACAAACATTTTTTTTGTCTTTTTATTTTGTTTAGGCTTTACTAATAGCGTCCAAGGCTCTTCACATCCAGGTCTTTTCCCAGCCTCCCAACCCCCCAAGAACCTTCCCTTGTAACAAAGAAAAACAGTTCCGCTAAACAAACTGTCCTAGCAACTCTGATGTTCTGCACCTGTGAGTCTAGCACCACCTGGAGGAGCCAGGGTAGAGGAACTCCTGTGTCTATGGGCCAGGGAAGCCAGGGGAACGGTTGGCCATTCTGAGAACCTGGAAATCCACGCTGGATTTCTACTCACTTACCAGCTCTGATCCTTAGCTGAGGTGCTTGCTGGGAGCTCTTTGATCTGGGGACTCAAAGTCCCAAACAAGGGAATCTGTCCAGTGACAACCAGTGAGGAAATCCTTTCCCAAGAGACAAAGGACTCCCCCAGACCAGTAGTCTCCTTTGTGACCCTGTGAAGTTTATCTGAGTATAAATAACACTATGGCATGGTAGAAATTTTAGGATTGAACTGGGAGTCAAAAGATTTGGGTTTTAGTGCAGTCAGCTTAGAGGTTCTGTGCATTGAGTGCTCAGCCTGGATTTAGACAGATTCAGCTTCAGATTCGCTGTGTGGCCCTGGGTGAGTCACTTCACCTCTGCCTACCTCAGTTTCCTCATCTGCAAAATAGTAATGATAATAGCACCTACCTCACAGATATGTTGTGAGGATCCAATGAGATAATATTGTAAAGTGCCCAGCACCATAGTAGGACCTCTATGAATGAGAGCTATTATTATTGTTCCTCCTGGATCCCATTTGTCCTCATTACATAGCTGATTTTCTTTGTGATCCTGGGCAAGTCTATCTCTTAAAGCCTCCATTTCTTCATCAGTATAATTGAGGAAGTCTGACTTTCTAAGAACTTTTCCAGTTTGCACTTTCTCTTTTCCTCCAATCTCCAGGGATATGGAGTGAGGAGGCAGCAGGTGAGGCAGAGTTGAGCCCCACTTCTGATTGCAAAGGGTTGAGCTCATTCATCAACCCTTCGCAAGCAGAGGTGAGGCTCAGTTCAGCCTTACCTGCCACCCTCTCACCAAATGCCCCCTTCAAATCTCATATTCTGGATGCATACTTGATGATCTCAGACTTTTTTCCTCCCTTCCTCTCTCATTAGTGAGGAAGTCTGATTAGAAATGTTCTGCCCTGAAGCAGCTAGGCAGCACAGTGGCTAGAGCTCCAGCCCTGGAGTCAGGAGGACCTGAGTTCAAATCCAACCTCAGATACTTGATACTTAGTACTGTGTGACCTTAGGCAAGTCACTTAATCCCACTTTCTTACCAGGAAAAAGAAAAGAAAGAAATGTTCTTCCCTGAAAGGATTGACTTTAGGAGGACAGACTAATGAGTTTAAGAGTACAATATCTGGGAAGTTGAAATCAGAATGTCAATGCTATCAAAGTCTGTTCAGTCACAAAAGGTTTGGATAGGGTATATACACAAATTCCACTTCATGAAAACCCTTCAAGGTCATCCTTTGAAGTTTGAAGAGAGCCAGAGACTATTTTACATAGTGGGTAACAAAACTTATACAACTCATCAGCTAGAAAGTCAAGGCTGAAATATGTTAGTAGCTTTTTTAAAAATGATTTTATATATAGTCATAGGAAATATATAGCAAAGTAATCCAAAGGGAAAATAGTCATAATTTCAGGCTTGTCCTTAACCTTTGAGTTTGTTTTTATGCAGAACACCTACAAGCCTCCCAGAACAATGCCACACAGAGGATTAGGCTGAATGGATTGAGTCTGACCCACTTCAATAAGTCTTATGTTCTTATGCTCTCACAGATTTATGAACTATATAATGGTGGTTCAGTGCCTGTGTTATATAACATCCAACTGGATCCTCTATGGGAAGTCCAGAATAAAAATTTCCAGCATCCCATCTTCCAGTGCCTCAATCCCCAAGGAGAAATCCAGCCTGGCAAGACTACTCAAGTCTACTGGGTCTTCTCACCAATAGAGGCCAAAACCTACACTGTAAGCTGACTCAACCTTTGCCCCAGTCTCAGTTCCAGTTCTTTACCCTAATTTCATTTTTCCTGAGGGAAGAGGGAAGAAAAGGGGGGATTCTCAGTTCCCTAGAGTTCCCTTCTGATTTGATCTTTTTGTTGCCCCATCCAAACCATACATGCTACAGGTGGATGTCCCCATCCACATCCTGGGTTGGAACTCAGCTGTCATCAGGTTTGAAGGTGTGGGCTATGACCGCTTCATCATGGGAGATACAGCCCCATTCCACACTATCACCACCAATGATCCAACTCCAGTGACCACCAAATTGGTTGTTCCTGGCCAGGTATGGAGAAGGAAAACAGAAAAAGAATGAAGGAATGGCTTGGGTGGGAAGATTGGGGCAAAGTAGGGCAGATAAGGAGGAAGAGGTGAGCCAGTGAGATGACTAGTATTAGGGAACAAAGGCTAGGGAAATGTTACAAGAGGAGGAGACAGCTTAAACATCTCCCCTGCATTCTAATTTGGTATTTTCAACAAACTATTAGATATCTCCATCTGGATATTACATTAATATCTTGAACTCTGTGAGCCCAGAGTTGAATTCATCATCTTCCCTCCAAATCTGCCCTCCAACTTAACTTCACCAGACCTCTTGAATACCATCCTCACAGGCTCTCAGGTTTGAAGCCTGCCATCTATGACGCTTCTTAATCCCCTTCACCTAATAAGTTGAAAAGTCAGGTTGAAAATGTCTTCTAATTGTTTCTGTTCCTTCTTTTATAACTCTCATCATAACTAGTTTAGGTCCTTGACATTTTTGCATTATTTTTGGACTATATTATGATAGATTTTTATTTATTCTTTCTGCCTTTATTCCTACCCCCCCCCCTTTAATCATCCTTCACACTCTGCCAAAGTAATCTCACTAATGAACTAATGGAATAATATCACTTCCTTCCTCAACAACTTTGAGTGGAACCTCCATTGCCTAATGAATAAAGTTCAAGCCCCTTTGTGACTTAGTTCCAATTTATCTTTTCAATCTTTTTTTTTGCAAGGCAATAAATATGCTTAAGTGATTTGCCCAAGATCACACAGCTAGGTAATTATTAATTATTATTATTAATAATAATATTTATACTTTTATAATTATATAATATATGAAATTATAGTTTATAACAATTATAATTAATAATTAAGTGTCTGAGGTCATATTTGAACTCAGTTCCTCCTGACTCCAAGGCTGGTGCTCTATCCACTGCATCACCTAGCTGACTCCTTAGTCTTATTTCACAATTCAACCCTTCTCACATTGTACACTTGAGTCAAACTCAACTTGTTCATCACGGTTCCTCCATCTCATTTTGTTGTCTCCCACTTTCCTTCATTTGCACATCAAAATACTTTTTCAGAATCCAGCTCTAATGTCACCTTTTCCCTGAAGCCTATTCTGATTACCCCAAGTAGAAGTGAACTCTCCCTTCCTTCCCCCACTATCTCCTATTAAATAATCATTTGGGGTTACTAATTTTGAGTCAGAACAATCATAGCTCTGCTTCCTAATTGCTTTATATGGGGAACTAGAGCATTGGCTGACAGTGCTTAAAAGTTAATAAGTCTTATAAAGTCACTTTTGGATAGTTTATTTGACACTTTAAATATATGAATCTTATTTGAGTTTCACAACCATATGAGGTTGCTACTACAGGGTGAAATGATCACCATTTTACAGACCAGAAAACTAAGTCACACACCATGTCTTTCCTGACCCCAACTCCAGTGTTCTTCCCTCTGCAATCCACTCAATTCCTCTGGGCCTCCCTTCATGATTTTATCTTGGTCTCTGGAGTATCTATTCAGTTCTAAATTCTATAATTCTACAATATAATAGTTTTATTTGTGTACATGCTTTACGAATATATCTTATACTTAACTGACTTGTGAATGATGAAGATCAGAGACAGTAACCTTTTTTTAGTCTCCATCTCTCACTAATCATATAACCCAAGATTTCGCATACAATAGATGTTTTTTAAAAGTTTAGAATAATTACCTAGCTGTGTGGCCTTGGGCAAGCCATTTAACCCCATTGCCTTGCAAAAAAAACTAAAAAAAACTAAATAAAAGTTTAGAATAGATTGTAAAGTGATAGGAAGGCTTCATGAGGCATGGTCTTTAGTTAATAGGAGTAAAAAAGATGAGGCTATGCCACCACCTAGTGTTCTTTACTGACATAGCAGGAGAATATTTTGCCTGTCTTTTCTCAGTGGGCTTCAACCCCACCATCTATTTGGGACATTCAGAGATAGTTTGAAAACAGAGAATTAGCCAAGAGTAGTCATTAACCTGTTTTGGAAGCATGGACCATGCTGATAATCTGACAAGACCTAATACTCCTGTGGTTTGTTGCTAGTGATCATAAGAAAAAAAAGTCTCAATTTCAGTCAGAGATTAGCAAAAATAAAGATGTAATTTTTTTTCCTATTCAAGTTCCTGAATCCCATAATGTCTTTCCATGGAAGCCAGGTTAAGAATCCCTAATAATAATCCTTGATCCCAGGGTCCAGGCTCAAATAGGCCAGTCCCTCTTTAAGCCCAGATGGATGTTGATGTGTGATAGCTAGAGTAAAAACAAACAACTCTGCCCCTCAGTTGCATGTTCCAGTGTCAGTCTCTTTACTTATTGGAAAGGTATTCTGTTGGACTAATCTCTTCTTCTGAAGTTTTAGTGCTTTATTCTAAAGGCTGATGGTCCTTCTCCCTTGCATAATAACCTTTCAAAAGCATGAAGGTCAGCCTCTGCAAGTCTTCTTAGCTCTGGGTTGCAGTCTCTTATTCTTCCTTCTCATGGTCATAAGCCAGTGCTAAGCAATCTCCATCCAACAGGTTGTATTCTTATCCCAATCCCGAATTTCCCTGGGCAACATCCCGGTACATTCCAAATGCAGCCGACTCATATTTCTCAACAATGCCTCAGCAAAAGAGACTTTCAAGTTCTCCTGGGACCTGGGCTCATCAAATATAATAAAGAATATGGTAAGAACCTCACCAGATATGCCAGTCTCAGCCCTGCCCACTCCACCAGTCCCATTCTCAATCTATCCCACTGAACCCCAATCTACCTCCACTCCTGCTGAACAAACCCCACTGGTCCTTCTCCCTGGACAAGCCCTAGGGATCCCCTCCCCCCCATACTGGTCTCCCCTGCTGCCATCCATCGTAGGTACTGAAGATATCTCCCATGATGGGATTGGTGGCTCCTGGGGAGAATATCCCTTGTGTGATTACCTTGGTGGCCTCATACCAGCCCTGTTTCTACAGTTTTGACCTGATCTGCAAGGTAAGGAACTCAGAGCAGGATGGCCACTCTTAACCAAACCCTAGGTGGGAAGAGACTCCTGGGAAAGGGTAAAGGTAGAAGAAAGCACTTCTTGGAGGGTGACTCCTGATATTCCTGCCATTTAACTGGACTTGGAGCTAATAATATCCTGTGATCTCAAGGCTCTTTGTACCTGAAGAATATAGTTCATTCCTTGAAGACAGGTCGGGAAAGTAGACAGGACTAAGGGGTTTGAATTCCAACACCACCCTCACCCTTGGCCCCACTTTTCTTGGGTCCATAGGTTCAATCACAGAAAGCCCTGGCCCAGTACAAAGCAGACCTGCAGGCCTGGGAAAAGGAAAAGCACCGGCAAGAGGTTGAGTTTACAATAACAGAAAAGAATTTAGAGGTGAGGCTCAGAAAGCCAATAGAGTTGGTTCAGTTTGGCTGCTGAAAATACATTAAAAAGATCGACCAAAGCTCCTCTCCCCCTATCAGATAATAAGCATTTTGAGTGACTCCCCCTCTTCAGAGTCCCCTTGTTCACTTCCCAGCAATTGTGTCTCCCTTTCTAGCTATTTATTAACCTTTCTGGGATGTCTCCTTGGCATCCAGGTTATCCTTGAAATTGAATGTAAGCAGACTTCACCTCTAACAAGGTGAAAGCCAGCATGATTTGCCCTGGCTCTCACATCCCATCCCCTATGAGCCAGCTGGGTGGCAGAGTGGATGGAGCACTGGACTTGGAGTCAGGAGGATGGGAGTTTGAATTCCGTCTCAGATACTTGACACTCACTAGCTGTGTGACCATGGGCAAGTCATTTAACACTGATTGCCTCACATCCAGGACCACCTCCAGCTATCCTGATTTCTAGCTGGCCACTGGACCCAGGTGGTTCTAGAGGAGAAAGTGAGACTAGTGACTTTGCACAGCACTCTTTCACTCAAATCCAATCCATGTGCTTGTCATGGCATCACCTCGAGATCAAAGGATAAACATTATCCCACCCCCTGCCCTGGAAGAAATGAGATATGCTTGGGAGTTGGGAGAAAAAAACAAGATCCCCTTTAGGGGAAGCCAATGTTGACCATGAAAGCAAGGTCTGGGTGCTGAGAGGATTTGAGTGTTCAGTCCTTTCAGGGTCTATGGTGGGGGAGGAGAGTCACCACTTCGGGGCTCTCCCATCACCCTTCGCCAGGGGTTCCATTCCCCTTCTACAGGGACTACCTGAATTCTCAAAATCCAAACCATCCTGTACAGCCTGTGATCGTGGAAGGAAGTATAAGGTAATTATACACCCCCTCCCCAATCTCCACTTTCATCTCCCCAGAGGAATATTCTCCAAGAACCTTGCCTAGGCTCCAGACAGGCACCACACTGAGGTTTGGGTGGGGCTGGGTGGTAAAGGAACTTTGGAGGGTTGGGAAGCACTGAGGGCTAGCTGGCAGCACCAATCTTCAGATAGAGAGCTCTCTCTTGGGAACAGGACCCCAAAATCAGAACTCTGGGCTCTCTGGTTAAGGGGTAGGGAAGGAAAATGGGGATGCACTCCAAATGCTGCCACTTGCACATCTCCCTCTCCCCAGACCTTGCCCCCCATCCAGAAAGAAGTGCCCTATACTCCACCAGTGTCTTGGAGTATGAGGTGCCCCAATACTGGGCAGATCTGGTTCTGCCCTGAAGAACCTAAGCCCTACCTGCTCTACCTGGGCCTCACTGCCCGAGCCCATAACACGGATGACTTCACAGCAAACTTCTTCTCTGAATTCCCCAACTACTTCCTCCACCAGTGAGTTCCCAGGGATCCCCTCCTCCATCTCCACCTTGTCTCATTGTGTCCAGATTCACCTTTCGGGGAATACTTGAAGAGGGAGCAGTGTGGGACAAAGGGACTGAAGGGACTTTGATGAATAGGACAGCATTAGATGAAAATCAACTTGGAGCCCTGAGGAATCTCCAGCCTTCCCCAGTTCTTGTGTTGTCTTGCCACTGCTCTGTCCCCCTTACCTAGGGAGGATGAAAAAGGAGCCAGGGGCCCTCCCTTACACTGGGGGAAGGAAGTTTAGAAATATCCACTAAAAAAATAAGAAACCTCACTTATCTGTACACTGAGAAGTTTGAACCAGATGACCATGAAGTTCTTTCCAGTTGTGATTCCATGGCAGGTGTTGAAGGAGATACAAGGAGAAGCTGTGGCCTCTCTTCTCAAGTTGTTAACTGCAGCACCAGGGGCGGAGTGGGAAGTGGGTTGGAGTGCTAGGACATATACAAGAGTTATAAACCAAAACATCACAATAAGGAATCAGAGCTTTACACAGAGCAAGCACTTCAGAAATGCATGCTTGTTATGTACAGAAAAGTATGAGAGTTTGGGGGTGAGGGAGAGATCCTGGAGATGGGGAAATAGAAAAGATCATGAGCAAAGGGAATATTTTATAGATATTTTATCTGTTTTCCAATTCAGTGGTAGTTTCTAACAATCTTATTTTTTTGCAATCATTTTTGAGTTTTACAATTTTCCTCCTTCCCTCCCTTCCCTCCCCTCTCCCCTAACAGAAGACACTCTGATACAGGCTTTACATTTGCATCTAGGATAAGCATAGATTGAATGTGTTGTGAAAGAAGAATCAAGTTCAAAAGGAAGAAAAAAAAGTCACAGAGTTAGGGAAAGCAGGAGGTTCATTGTGGTTTGAGTATGTAGTTACATCACACTGAGAAGACTAGACTTTACTCAATAGACATCTGGGAACCCTTGAAATTTTGAGTTTTGTTATTTTAGTATGATCTCATCACCTGTGCATAAGAAAGATTAATTTGGCAAGAGTGTGAAGGATGGGAGAAGTTGGTGGCACAGTGCATAGGGCACTAGCCCTGGAGTCAGGAGAGCCTGAGTTCAAATTCAACCTCAGACATGTGATAAATTACTTTCTATGTGACCTTGGACAAGTCATTTAATCCCATTGCTTTGCAAAGATCAAAAACATGTGTGAGAGATGGATTGATTAGGGAAGAAACCAGTTGGAGACAGAAATATTAAAGACTAATAAAGCCCAGAAAAGAGATAGTGAGGACCTGGATTATAGTGTACCTAGTAACCTGAGAAGGTGAAGAATGGTATTTATGAGAGAAATATTTAGGACCTGAAACTGCAGCATGTGGTATCAGAGGTTGGGGAGGGGGTCTAAGGTTTTAAGTATGGGGGAAATGGTGGTACTATTAATTGAAAAAAATGGAAAATCAAGGGAAAAAGCAAGTTGGGGATAAAATTGATGAGTTCCATTAGGTATATTTTAATATTAGGTGCTTGCCAAAATCCAAGGCAATAGGTAGGTTGAAACTTGGATAAAGACCTCAGGAGAGAAAGATTTCACAGGTATGACAAATGGAACCACAGGAGTAGAAGAGATCACTAAGAAACAGAGGAGAAAATGGCTAAAGAAACAAACTTTGGAATTGAGAACTTTAAGGAAACTGTGTGATTTAGAGGAGCAGACAGAGACGGAGGAGAACCAGGTGTGTGCATTGTCATGGAAGCAGAAAGGATGGAGGTTATTTAAGACAAGAACTGGGAGAAAATTGCATTGAATAAGTCAATGATAGTCATGGGTGGCATTTGAGAGAGCAATGGGGACAGATACCAGTGACATATTAAGGGTTTAAAGAATAAAGAAATTGTTAAAAGAGTTTGGATTGCTCTTTATAAAACTTTAGGGATGAAGAGGAAAAAGAAGATGGACCAGTAGATGGAATCTGTTGAACAGCCAAGGAAGTCTGTTTTTTTGTTTTTGTCTTTTAGTTAGAGGAGACCTGACTATATTTTAGGTGAAAAAGAAAGAGCCAGTGGAGAGGGGAAAGAGTGAAGATTCAAGAGAGGGAAGGATTGATTATTGTAGCAAGGTCCTGGAAGAAGTAGAAGGGGAGTGGTTCAAAAACACAGATGGGATTATTTACCTTGCCAAGGAGTGGCAGGAGGCAAGAAAAGGATTGAGTGAAACATGTAAGTTATGGAGACCAGCAACCTAGCAAAGTGAGAGGAGAAAAAAAGAGGTTATCTGTTGGGTATAAAGGGATTTGAAGTGTGGTTTGTGGCTTGAGAGAGGAAGAGCTTCAGAATAACTACTTTGGGGAATTTGATTAGGTATCAGAGTTTTACTCAGTATAAAACAGATTAAAGACAGCCAGAATTGAGATACGAAACTAAAAAGGGCCAGATCTGCCTCCTCTCCAGTGTAGTGAGAGACTCCTTAAGGTTGAGGTTGAGTAGAGGGATGGGCTGGACCTAAGCTACATAAATTACCACACTTATTTTCAGGACACTCAAAGAGAAGAAAAATGAGCAAGAATCCATGATAGTGGAAGAAGAACCCGACCAGAGTATATTTCCTAAGCAGGTGATGCAGATCGTGACAGATATTCTGACCATAGTTATCAGGTATTGAACCCTAAACTATTAGCAACATTCAGCTCATAAAGTCATTCTCTATCTCCATTGCTCCTCTTCCTCATGGGGTCTCTGTCCCCAAACAACTTTAGAGAGACTGTCGAGAGTAATTTAACCAGTCACTCTCTAATCCCACCCCTAGGGGGCGACTAACCCATGCCTTTGAGGGTGCCAACAATGAAGACCATTGCTTCTCCTCCTACCTAAGGATCCCATTAACTAAGCCAGTTTGGTAGCCACTAAAACTACTCTTTTAATTTTGTTAAGTGATTCCAGGAAGCTATCACAGGAAACTTGTTCTTGTCCCCTTGGATCCTAAACCTATGTTTTCTTCTCTAAAATCTCTATATGATCTCTTCACCAGAATGAGTTCTTAGCTATCTTGGCTAGGATCTGTGTAGAAACTTGACTGGAACTAATGCAGAAAAGAGCCTCTGACCAACCTCAGTTTTATTCTATTCCTTTTCTAGAAGCACCAGGTATGGTGTTACCCTCAGATAGACCCTAGGGCCAGAGGGGAATATGGGGGTAGATAGGCAGTGGCCCAGCCAGATCCATCCCATAACTCTGGTCTTCCTGTTAGAGACTTGCTGGAAGACAGGAAGTTCCATGAAGATGTGGAAAATGCCCTGGTGGAACCCATTCCTTACTTCAGTCAGTTCTGGAGTGAGGAATCAACTCAGATGCTAAACCAGAAGTGTAGCCTAGGTCACGTGTCTGATGTTTCCACCTCATATGAGAGAGAAGAGGAGAATGCCAATCAAGATGAAATCAAGGAGGAGAGGGGAGAAGAAGAAGAAGAATCCTGGGACAAGGGAAAGTTGTTGGAATCCCTGGAAAAAAGTCTGTCTCCAAGTGGCCTACAGAAGAAGACTCTGGATCAGTTGCTGTCAGAAGAATTGAAAGGCATACTGACGGAAGAGAAATCCCAGTGGGAAAAGGAGGTTATTTCCAGGTGAGTTTGGGAGTGATGAGGAAGGGGTAATTAGAGGATGGTTCCAAAAGGAGGGAAGGAAGGCATGTCCTGCCAGAGACCAAAGGGACAAGTCAAAGTCTGTCTAGCCCCTGCAAGCTTAATGTAAAAAACAAATGGACTTTTTTTTGTTATTATTTTTAATTGTTTTCAAGGGGAAGCATAGGTTTGGGAAGGGGATCCTAGGCCTTTAATTTCAACAGTGGAGAAACTTCCCCTGTCCAAACAGTCTCTCTTAATGCTGAGCAACTAGGTTCCTCTCCATTAAAGGATACTGCTTTTCTTAAAATGTCTTAGAGACTTAGAAAGTCAACTTGATCGATGATGTTCATCCTTCATAATTGAAGAGGACATTGTTGTTACATACATGATGACATGATATGCACATTACATTTATTAGAATGAGAGCCTTTCTGCCTTCTTTAGCTGTCTGTCCCCTGTCCACTCTGCAGACTCTTTCTGTCCTTAGCTGAACTATATCAGTCTTTCCTCTGATAAATAGCCCCTTCCCCATGTCCTGGCCACAGTGATCTGAACCTATGTCACTCACTCTTAGGCTGCCCATCTTCCTGAATCTTCGAGAGTCAGTGTTGGAAAACATGATCCAGAACATCATGATTGAGGCCAGCCGTGGAGAAGTAGTGCTGACCACGAAGCCTCGAGTCATCGCCCTCCCTCCTCCTCCACAGCCCCCCGTTCAGAACTTGCCCAGGTGAGAGGACTGGCACTGGCACATATGACAGGAATCAGGGAGTAGAGCCCTACACTCACCTGCCCCTGGTACTTTATTTCTTCCAGTGGGCCGGACTCGGCCTTGGAGTGACCTTGGAGCAGTTAATGAAGTTTTGTCTCAGTGACACCCCAGATCAACATCTCTATGAAGACATCCATCTCCAATGACAGGGAGCTAGTACTCTAGGCTCCCCCAAAGCCAGGACCGACAACCTGTCTTCACGTCTGTCCGGCAGCAGGGAGGGGGTCGTGTGCTCTCCCGAGAAAGGATTTCCAGAGCCACTCCCCAGCCCCAGGCTTCCACCCAGCTTCATCGGTCCTCTAGCCCTTTCAGTAAAATTGCACCTCGAATTCAGCTGCCTCGTGTCTCGACAATTGGCCCTTCTGGTTCCTAGGTCCCCCTGGGAGAGTGGGATTGGAGAGTGTCCACTGATTGATGATGGTGATTGATAAATGCAGGGTGCAGTTTGGAGAGTTTGAAGAGAGGCGAGCTGGGGGTGAGGAAAAGGCAAAGGGAAACCAAACTCAAGGCTGAGAGCAGTCTGGGGCGCATGCGCGGGGGACACTGCCTCTGCCCCTGGAGCCCGGGTCCTCCTGGCGTTGCCGGCAGGTGCCGCTACGTGTCGGCCCGACGCCGGGCTAAGGGCCTCTCGCAGCCTTGAATGCAGCCTGGCTGGCCAGCTGCCCGCGGAGAGGGGGCGGGGGTCTGCCCGGCGCTCCGGTCAGCCCCGAGCGCCAGCTGCCCCCCGAGACTGTGCGTGGCAGGACGGGGCTGGAGGGGGCTTCCTTCGCTCGCCGGCCCTGGACGCTCCGGCCGCCGATTCTCCCTTCTGACCATCCCGGGGAAACTGAGGCACTCGGCCCAGACGCGTAGGGAAGTTGCTTGAATAAAAGATGCCACTGCTAGATCGGCTGCGGTGCCGAAGGTGCCCACACCTGTCCTTGAATTCGGGGTCCCAAAGCCTGGGAGAGCTTCCCTGCCCAAGCCCCCCAACGCCGCCACCCCAGTCCAGCCCCAGCATTGCCCAGCTCCAGCACTTTGGCTGCTTCTCCCTTCCCCCCTTCCCTTGAACCTCTCCCAGCCCTCCCTCCCCCCTTCCCCGCCCTCAGCGCGGCAGGTGGGTGGAAAAATGACATCTGGTGTTGTTCCAGTGGCCGCCAGGTCCTCCTCCCCCCTCCCCCCGGGAAGGCGAGCAGGTAGCTCCCAAGCCCCAGGTCCCAGGGGTCCCGGGGGTCCGTGTGGGCTGGGGGTAGGGGGGGCCTAGGAGGGAAGGGTCCCAGATTGCCGGAGAAGTGGGGGGGGGGGCAGCTCCGCCTCCCCTGAATCAATATTTGCCCCGAGTAAACGCAGCGCCAGTCCGGACAGGTGTGAGAGAGAGAATGTGTGTGTGTGTGTGTGTGTGTGTGTGTGTGTGTGTGTGCGCGCGCGCGCGCGCTGGGGGCGGGGGCCCGAATAGAAGGCGGGTGTGGGAGCCGGGGGGATGGGGGTGGGGGCGGACGGGGTGTTATAAGAGCCTGCCGGGGCACTCGGCACACAGACTCCGGCCAAGGACCCGGGCCGGTTGGGCCGGCCTGCGGGAGGAGGGAGCGGGGAGGGGCTGCCGGGGAGGGGCCGCTCTGGCAGACCAGGGCCTGGCGCACCTGTTGCCTGGGCTGCCAGGCGGCTCGCCGACGTGTCAGCCCCAGGAGCCACGCAGGTGAGAGCAGCCGAGCGCCTCGGGCCCCGGGCCCCAGGCTGCGATCGGACCCGCCGTCTTGCCCCCCTCCCGGGCCCCTAGTCGACCCCTCAGGCCAGCGGCGGCAGCGGCGGCGGCAGCAGCAACCGGAGGTACCGCAGCAGGGGCCGTGCCCGAGCCGTGCCAGTGTCCCGGGCCCTCCGCTCCCGGCCCGCGCCGAGCCCCTCGCACAAACCGGACCTGAACGTTTTGTTCGTTCGGCTCGCGTGAGGCGGAGGCGGCCTGTCTGCGCCCCCGGGACACTGGGCACCCGGCCCAGCCCGCAGCCTGGCACCTCTCAGCAAAGGGCAAACCATTGCCCCGAAGTACAGCGCCGCCCAGTCACTCGGCCACCTCCGGAGCCCCACCTGTCCAGCTGCGCCGGTGTAGCCCTCGGGGCTCCTTCTGCCCTCAGCCCCCAATTTCTTCTCTCCTGGGTCGATTGTTCCCCGAGATCCGGCTCCTATCCGGCTCCCCACGCCAGAGCCCGCCCGCCCCGCCCCGCCCGGCTCCCAGAGCCCTGTCCCGGGATGGTGGCAGCCTGGGTGGCAGCCCATGTGGCCGGGAGCTCATCTGATTGTGGGAGAGGGTAGCAGTTAACCCGCAGGTGGAGCCAGTCACCCTGGGGCTCCCTGGCCAGCTCGGAACCTCAGCAGAAAGGTGCTAGCTGGTGGGGGAGGAAGAAGACAGCCGCCTCTACCAGGGTGGGGAGGGACTTGGAACAGGAGAGGATCCAAGTGTCAGAGGGCCCCGGACGTGCTGCCAGGGGTGGGAAAGTCTTTGATCTGCCAGCTCTAAACTCTCTCCCTTGGCTCAGCCTTCTCTCTACATACTAGAGAGGCACAGATAGAAAAAAGTCATGGAGGAAGAGGCAGCTACGGACCTACAGACCCACGGCACACCAGGAAAGCAGAACTTTTCCCTGTCACACACTAATTTGTCTTATTGTTTTTTATACAACATTTTTAAACCTCATATATTCTGAGAGACGTTTTCCTCCTAAAGTCTAGTTGAAAGGCTCTTCAAATCAGATTGGAGGAAAGCAGTGGACCAGGAGCTGTCAGGGCCACCCAGACACCCCATAATTCTGTGATCCTAATCTCAGTTTAGATCTCACATTATTAGTCCTCAAATCCAAGCCACACAAACACTGCAAACAGAGGTCAGAACTCATCAAACATCTAAATAACCTTCTCATGATCTCAGAGAAATACTGGTGAGAACTCAGAAAACAAAACCTGAGCTGCCATCTGTAACCACTAGCTAACCCCCCCCCCAAAAAAAACACCAATTCAGCTTCTATCCCAGGCTGAAGGAGGGATGTCATATTTTCCTGTTTCCTAATCCCTGGAGTTCCCTCCCTGACAGCTGGAACTCAGAGACACACCGAGGGGTCCACCCCAACACATCTCAGAGGCTGCAGCTGCAGGGAATGGTGATGACTTGTCCGTGGAGTCATCAGGTCCACCATAATGATGTGAAAGGGAGATGTAAACTGGCCTTCACGGGCATTGAAGAGAGCTCCCTCCACACCTTTCAGGAACCATGAATAACAAAGTTTCCTGAGAATGATTACAATTTCCAGTTCCCCCAGAATGGCCAAAGCAGGAGCTTGCCCAGAGGGAGATGGTGTACTGTTCTCTACTTCCTTTCCTACCTCCCCTCCCTTGAGTCACCTCCCACACACAGCATCCACCTGACTCAGTCTGAGACTGGGAAGAAATAGAACTTCGATTGATGGTGATAGAGATACAGATAAGCTGAGAGACAGCATCAGAGAAGGAATAGAGTCAGTTCGTTGAAAAGTTCAATAATGATACTGGAGAAAACTCATTTCTCATCTCTTCTCCCTATTCAGCACTAGAGAGAAAATAGAGGGAGAAAGAAAAAAGAGGAAAGGAAGAAAAAGGCACATATATATCATTAGTGTGGGGAAGGATGGTGGATATTTGTGTTTTTCTTGCCCATCCATTCCTAATTAAGCCATCCTTTGTCCAACCCCTCCACCCTTAACTGAAATGAAGATGATTTGCATAGGGTGATAGGTTAAGGTCTGGTACTGAACTCCTTTCCCTACCCCCTGCAACTTACCACAGATAGCAGAATCTACAACTATTGTACCCCCAGAATCTGGGACTTCTTCCCCCATACCTCATGCAGCGCCTGCCCCCAAAATGCTGCACAAGAAGAGTAGAACCAAAGAATATTGGAAGAATCTAAGAAAAGTTCCACCCCCTTGCTTTACAAATGAAATAGATCATAAAGAGGGGGAAATTACTTTCCCAAGTTAACACGACAAAAGTGGCAGAGCCTGGACCATAGCCCAGGTCTCCTGGCTCCTTTCCTAGTTCCACACATGAACAAGTGTCTCTCTGACCTGTGCTTGGGAAATGGTTAGGGTCCCAAGATCTTAAGCTATCCTCCAAGCATATTCCATGAAGAAGGAAAATCGCCTCACCATCCCTCATCAAGTCCCATTTCCCAGATCCATTATGTTCCCCATGAAATCATTATGATCCCAGGGACTCCTGAGCAATGGCTAAAGGGTGAAGACCAGCCTGTAGAACACCCCCCCCACCCCGGGGTGGAGTTTAGGAGGCGCCAGGGAGCCTTGCAGGTGCTAGTGGTGATGAGTGTTGGGGTGGGCAGCAGCTGGTGTTCGACTCGCCCTCCCTTCTCCTTCCTACCATAGCTTGAGGCAGAGTCTGTTTTCCATCATCCCAAAGAGGCAACTGTCAGCACCCTAGATGGGAGTTGGGCCTGGGAGTCTGAGTTGAGGAAGACAGAGATAAGGCATGGGAGAAACCAAGTGTGAAAAAGGAACACCTTGAAGGAGAAATAGGCAGAATCAGAAAGATAACAACAAAGGCAGAGTCAACCAGTAAGAAAAAGTGAGGGGCACAGAGAGAAAGACTGAGAAATCTGTAAAACAGGTAGAATGGGCTGGAAGGAGACACACACAGAGAGAGAAAAAGGGGGTGGAGTGAGAGACAAATGTGGGGAAGTTTAGAAACAGAGATAGAAAGAGACAGAGAACTAAACAGACAGACAAGAGAAAGGAGAGGAGAGGAGAGGAGAGAAGAGAGAGAGAGAGAGAGAGAACCAACCAGTAAGAAACAGTGAGAGACATATAAAGAGAAACAGATTGAGAAAGAGAAAAACAGTGAAGTAGGTAGAATGGGGTAGAAGGAGACAGAAACAGAGATAGAGACAGTCACCAAGACAGAGACCCAGAAACAGAAAAACAGAGAAAAGAAAGAGACACAGAGAGAGAGAGAGAGATGGAGAGAGACATAGACTTACAGTGAGAGAGGGGGAAGGAGAGAGAGAGAGAGAGCTGAAAGAGACATTGAGAAAGAAGACTGACCAAGGATAGTAAGACAAAGAGAAACAAAAACAGGCTCAGAGAGATGAAGCAAATCAAACAATGAGAAAGAAGGACATAATGCACATAATCATTAGAATGTGGGATTCAGTCTCAGATATGGGGTGCAACCCTGTATATGATGTCAGGTGGGGATGAGACTGGCAGTAGGACAAACTGATCATCTCCTTCAAGCTGAGATGGGATATGGAGAAAATGGAGATTCTCCCAATCCATCTGGACACCAAAGTGGTAGCAGAGGGGGTTCCAGGTAGGAATGACATCATTATCTCCCTCATCCCCCAACAAGAGAAGCTATTGATAAAAGTTAAAACATGAGCAGCAAGTGGGAGAGTTGAGGCTGGTCACCTTGCAGTCCTATCCGCTTCCCAATCCCTGAGGCACATCAGGGTATAAGATGGGGTATTTTAGGAAGAGGAGTGCCGTTTGATTTAGTACATTAGCTTCAGTTTTCTGTTAGCAACAGTAGTGCTACATCCAGGCTCTACTTTAATGAGTAGGGAAAGTGAGGAGTTATTGAGGACTAGGGAAAATGGACAACAGCTTTTGCAGGGAGTATAGAATTGGGGGAGGCAGAAACAGGCACAGGACGCCAAGGTAGGGTTTTCAGGGAGCCTGTGGGTGCCAGATTTGGAAGAAGGGAGGGGGTAAAAGGAGCAAGCATGTTCACACCCAAATGGTAATCTGAGGGCATGGAGGGAGAGCGGATCTGGACGCCTCAGTGACCTTCTCTGGGATTAATCCCCATGGGAACCGAGGTACTTGTTCTGCCCCTCACTCTATAGGAAGGGGGGTTAGGGATTGGGTGGAGGAGGCATGAGGATGGCCACAGGGTGTTGAAAGTCTGTGTCAAAAGCTGGACAGAGAGAAGAAGAGAGAGTTTGCGTCAGATCTGGGGGGATGGATTTAGGACCTGGGACCCTAGGAGAAGAGAGGATTGAACAGAAAGAATAAAAAAATGTGTTGGGGCCTCCCTCCACACTTCATGAGCAGAATGACTGAGTCATTAGGACAGAGAGGATGAGAAGGATTTCCACAGCTATCCTTCTATACATGCTTGTTCCTAGACTTTTCCCCTCCCAATCTATTTTTCACACATAAAATATGTTTTTTCCTAACAGACTAATGTAATCATGTCACTCTCCTACTCCAAAACCTTCAATGGCTCTCTATTGCCCATGGGATAAACTGTAAATTATTTAGCCTAGTATTTATTTCACATTCCAGTTCCAGTCAAACCAGAACATTATGTTTTTCTCCTCTTAGATTCTCACTGGCTATCTTCCATGCCTAGAATGTATGCCTTCTTTATTTTTGCCTTTCAGAATACTGACCTTTTTTCAAAATTCAGTTTGGGATCCCCCTCTTTTCCCTTAGCTGAAAGTGTTTTCTTCTTCAGATATTCCTAGAGTACTGATTAATCCCCTTTCTCCATCACTCCTTACTTTATTGTACTTAGCTGTGTAAATTCCCCCCTCCCCCCCTCCCCCAGTAGAATGACAGTTCCTTCAGGTCAAAATCAGTATTATTTTGGTCTTAGTATTCTCAAGGTCTGTCATAGAATCTTGGGCAGAAAAGGAAGTTAATATATATTTATTGAATGAATGGAAAGGGCAATGCCCAAGTGATGGGAAAACAGTGCCAGTCCTACCACGATCTCCCTATCCTAAACCTGGAACTGGGGAACTGGAAACATAGTATTATGAGGTTGTTTGTATTATTACATGCTGTCCTAATTAATGTGAATAATGAATCCTATTAGGTGCTCAAATGATTTGCATTCTCATTGCATACTTCATTGGACTGGAACCCATCCCCACAAGTCTATTGTAATAACTCTGGATAGTGTAATTTATAATAACTTGACCACTTCACAGGATTCATCGTTCATGCTATCAGTAGAGGGATCTCTGCAGGTTGTTCAGGCTGAGAGGGACCCCAGCAAGTGACTTGAGGTAGGGATGGGGACAAAGATGGACAGTCCCTGGAGACTTGAGGGTTGATCTGGAGGAAAGAAGAGAGAGAGAAGAGAGGGAAAATAAATCACTAAACCCAGGATAAGGAGTTTTGTAGCACCCCTCAGTCTGGGCCCCAGCTCTGGCCCAGCTGTCCAGAGACAGCCTGGTCCCTGGGCCGTTATCTCTGTCTCCTGGGTAACCAGGCCTGGTTCAGCCCTAGGAAAAGAGAATTACATCGTGTTCCAAGCAACCTAACCAGAGCCTGGAGGGCAGTGAGAAAATTGGGGGGGGGGGTAATGGGAGGGAAGGGAGAAATCGAATTAACAAGGGGACAGGTGGGTCCAGAAAGAAGAGGGATCTGGGCATAGCTCCAGGTTTAGGGAGTTGGGGAAGAGAAAACTTTCCTGAAATTTACATCTTCCCCAGGATAATTTCCCAGTGAAATGAGGGGAAAGGGTGTGGGGGGGATGGGGAAACTAATAGAAGGCTGCTCCAATCTAGCTATATGTCACCCAATGAGGTCAGAACATAGTTCTGTAGGATGGACTTTAACTGTAAGATGGCATCTGACAGGCCTAGAGGGGAGGGAGAGAAAGATTTATGGATTCTGAAGGTCTCTTTAAGGACTAGATACCTCTTTATGGAGGGATACCATTGTCTTTATATAAGATGGGGTAGGGGTCTGTCTCTGGGAATCTGTGTGATGATCTCTGTGTGGTTTCTGTCTCTCTCAGTGTGAATATATGGGCCCTCAATGCAGATAGAACCTAGGTATTGGAAAGGTTTACCTTTTTCACCCCTCCTCTCTAATCCTGAGGAGTAGCAGGATAGAGGTAGATCATGGCTGGGGGTGGGGGGGAGCAGGAGGCAGGGAGGGAAAGAGCGGGGGTGGGGAGCCCAGCAAACAAAGCCACCTGTGAGTCCATCACTGCAGGAAGCACCCAGAACAACCGACCTGAGAAAACAAACAGAAGCAGCTGCCTGGGAGGAATCAAGCAGGAGCTGGGCAGCCTGCGATGGGGGGTGGGGCAGGGAGAAAGGAACTGGGGAGAGGGCTGAAATATGGCACACTGGAGGGAATGGTCTAGGAGGCATTGGGCAGCCTGGGAAACTCCACTCTCAAAACCCAAGTAAGGGGAGCTGGGCATCCTAACTTGTAGGGAAGGAATGAGCAGGAACTGGGCAGCTTGAAGGGCCGAAAGGAACTAGGGAAGGGGCTGAGATGAGGAATAATGTAGGGAATGGTCTAGGAAGCCTCAGAGTGACGGGAGACTTCATCTTTACCACCCAAGCAGGAAAAAGCCAAGAATCCGGCTACTATGGCCCAGGTTCCAGTTGTGCTTCTGATCATTACCCTAGGAGAACTCATTCAATTTGCCTCCTTTTGGGGGAGGTAACCAGAGAGGGCGGAAATGAGGGATACAGCTGGTAGGGAGCTTGAGAAGGGACTGTCAGTTAAGTTGAGGTAAATGAGTTAAAGTCTGTTATTTTTATAATGAGTGAGTGAATGAATAAATGAAGAATGAATGAATGAACAAGTGATTCACTCTCATTTTTTATTTTATCAATACATTTTTGAAATTAATTTTAATTTTCCAATATATTTCTTTTTATCCCTTCTCAGTTAGACATCATTATAACAAATATTTTTTGTAAGGGGAGAATAGGGGGAAGAGAATAGTTTAGTAAAACTAATACACATTAACTAAATATAACATTATAAGCAATATCTCCCATCCATTGCTCCCCCCTTCTCACCAACAAGGGAGAAGTATAGATCCACTGTCATGGTAGTAGATCAATTAATCAGTAAGCATTTCTTAACTAATTATATGTGGCAGAAAGTTCTAAATGCTGGTGAAATTCATTCAAAAACAGAAGTCCTTGTCTTCAAGAAGCAAACATTTTAATGATAGAAGCACTGTACATGACTAAGTATAACCATATAGCCATAAACTACACAAAATGAAAACAAGATGATTATGGAAGGTTGGGGGAGGGAGCAGGAAAGGTTTCATGCAGAACATGGCATTTGAAGGATTACAGGAATTCCAAGAAAGAAAGGTGAGAAGAATGTTCTAGGCATAGGAGACTTTTTGCCAGTACAAAAAGAACAGATTGGAGATGGCATGTTCTATATTCAGAAGTGAATAGACCAGTATAACTGGAGCAAAGAATGCCAAAAGAGGAGCAATGTGAGTGGAAACTAGAAAGAGTGAGAAGAACTTTGAATACCAGTTAGAGAAGTTTCCATTTAATCTTTGAGACCAAAAAGAGTCACTGAAACTTGTTGAATTGGGGAGGAGGGTGGTGATGTGGTAAGACTTATACCATAGGGAAATTATTTTGGAAATGATATGAAAGATGAACTGTCATAGAGAGACTTGAGACAGAGAGATCAAATGGAGATCATTTCCAACATCCAGACCAGAGGTGATAAAGGACTGGACTAGTGGAGAATAAGGGATATCTAAGAGAGATGCTGTGGAGACAACATTGAGTCAGTGTTGTGTAGGTGGAGTACATGAGAATGAGGAGTAAAACATTGTCTTATTCTCCCCCTCCCTAATTAAAAAGATACTTATTTTGACATGAATTTAATATTTGTCCTCACTTCCCTCATTTGAAAAAAAAAACAGAAGGAAGGAAAGAGGGAGGGAGGGAGGAAAAGAGGGAAGGAGGAAAAAAGGGAGGAAATAGCAAGTTGCTAGAGTGTGTTGAATGGGGATGGTGGGATGGGAGTGGAATGGCATGGTCAGACTATGTCAAAAATCTAGAGCAACCAAGTCAAAGAAAAAGAAAAAAAATTGCAAGAAAGAAAAATGTCAAAGACCAAGGAGACACTGGCAAAATTACTCATAATAAAGAAGTAGACAGTTTGGAATACAATATTCTAGAAACCAAAGGATAAGGCTTACACAAAGAGTAGCTTACCTAGCAAAACTGAGTATAGCCCTAGTTGGGAATGTATAGATCTTTAATGAAATAGAGAAATTTCAAGCATTTCAAATGAAAAGCCTAGAACTACCTAGAAACATTGATGGTCAAATACAGGAATTAAAAGAAATATAAAAATGTAAACATAAACAATCATGAAGGGCTAAACAAGGATAAACTACTAATTTCCAATATGAGCAAATACAAATGTTGACTTTGAATCCTATCATCAATATTATCATCATTGCACATAGTCTAATTAAACAATACCTGGGAGTGGTTTTGTTATACTTGATCTAATGAGAAGAATGGAAAGAAAGGATAAGAGTAATATATTAAGGAAAGAAGAGAAAATAAAGTTAGAACTGGTTGAAAGAACTCAAAGGGTAATTATTAATAGTTCAATGTCAATATGGTAGGAGGCCTCCAGTGCAGTACCCCAAGATCTGAGCCTAGTGTTGTGCTTTTTATTTTTAATTTTTAAAATTTTTCCAATTACATATGAAGATAGTTTTCAACATTCAACCTTTTGAAAGCTTTTGAGTTCCACATTTCTCTACCACCCTCCCTTCCTTCCCACCCCCACCATGGCAGTAAACATCTGATATAAGTTATATATTTACAGTTGTGTTTTAAGATATTTTCATATTAATCATGTTGTGAAAGAGGAATTTTAACTAAGGGGAGGAAACCATGAGAAAGAAAAAAACATAAAACACTGATATCCAGGAGAAGGGAAACAGGATGGTGAAAAGCCAGACTAAGAGAATTGGTTAAAAGAACTGAACCTCCTTTTTTCGGGAAGAGAAGACTAGGGAGGTATACAGGTGGATTCAAATATTTAAAAATGAAGTATTAGACTTCTTCTGTTTGGCCCAAAAGATAGAACCAGAAGCAATGGATGGAAGTTTAAAAGAGATAAATTTAGACTTAATTGTAGGGAAGTGGTGGTTTCCCTTTCTTGGACTTCTTTAAGCAGAGATTGGGCTACTGATTGTGGGGTATTTTATAATGTCAATTCCTTTCATGTATGAATTGACCACCAAGGGCACTTCCAACTCTCTAATTCTTTAATTTTGTGGTTCTATGGAGATGTGAGCATCAACCATACAATAAAGGGATTTGAGAGTAGAGGGTGGTATAGAGTTGAATTGGTTCATTAAGGGTTCAAGGTTGAAAAGGGAGTAAAGAATAGCTAAAGCAGATGCAATGATCTGGGAAAACAAGGGAGAGAGGGATTGGAGGACATGGTGATCTGGAATAATAGTTTGGGGATAATATGGCAGAAAGAGAGAACAGGTTGATAGAAAATTATAATTAGAAGGATTTCAGAATTCTTGAACAAGGAAGTGGAACTTTGTGGGTGATATCATGATCAAAGGCATTACATCCCTATGTGTAAACTGAGGTAAAGTAAAGGAGCAAGTCATGTGAATTGACTTGCTTGAGGAACTAGGGAGTAAGGACATATGAAGGAACATCAGTATGGATGTTGAAGTCCTCTAGTTTGAGGCTAGAAGAGTGGAGAAGGAGACTGTGACATGGTCCCTAAATTCATTGAGAAAGGTTGATGATACAAGGAATCATTAGATAATAGCCACAAAGATTTGGTTTAGGTAGAAATTTTGATTTGAGAAAGCCTCAGGGTTGAGAAGCTGGTCAGTGGTATGATAATTTGGAAATAGCATTGGGGAGCACAGAGAATTCTGACACCCCTATTTATAGGGACAAGTGAGTTGGAGTGAGAGGAAGGAAAAAAGAAATTATAGCCAATGATGCAGTGTCATCTGGAAGGAGGCAGTTCTCAGTGAGTGTTAGAAGATAGCAGACAAGGAGGGTAAGGGATGAAAAGAAGTTTGTTAAATATAGAGTAGGAGTTCCAGAGAGCATAGTGGAAGGGATGGGCAGATATGGAAGGGGGGCTTTGTAGAAGGATGGGAATGATTTCTTGGATAATTGGGTATTTAGAATCATGGAATCAATTGAAATTGAGAGAATATGAGGTCATATGAACATACTAATTTCTACTGAAGAAAACAAATAAGAGATTGAGGTCTCAGGAGTAAGTGAGATCTAACCATCAACATTATCATCATTGCACATAGTGCAGTGATGATAATGTTGATGGTAGGATTCAAAGTCAACATTTGTATTTGCCCATATTGGAAATTAGTAGTTTTCGGTAATGGAAAACTAGGCCCAGAGGTGTTGCCTTGTGGCAGGCTCTACCCAGGTCTCTGTCATAAAGTTGGCCTTGTGTAAGGCACTGTTGTGACTGGGGCATATTGAAGTCTGACACTGAAGTATCCTATAATGAGGTAGCTCTGTGTGGTTGAAAGAGTGTTGTACTTAGCATTAGGAAAGACCTGGATTCATATCCCTCCAGTCCTTGGCAGCTGTCCAACCATGAATTGCAAACCATTTTGCCATTGCTCCATCTGGAAAATGGAGATCAAATCTGTAGCACTTCCCCCAGGGGGAAGTAGCATAGAGATGTCAGCCATTCTTAATTACTCTGGCACAAGTTTTAGGACAGAAGGCAGAATGTCATCATTGTGTGCATTAGAAGTCAAACAAAGTAGACAGTGAGCACTTAAAAGAGGAAGGAATTGCTTCTAGTTAAGGGGAATAATCATAGGTTGCACCTGAGAAAATCAACAGAAGTGCTTAGAGGAGAAAGAACAATGCATAATTCTGATTCTCCTTCCCCCCCAACTTGGGTACAGAGAGTACCTATGTGGAGAAGCCATGCAATCAGAGCACCTAAATTCAAAGCAAGCCTCTGACATTTCCCTGAGTCACACCCTTCCTGGCTTCGCTATCTCCATCTCTAAAATGAACTATGTGGGTGAGAAAGGCCTCTGAGGTCCTTTCCATCTCTAGATCCATGATTGGTTCTAATTGGTGTAGCTTTAGCTCATGAACATCCTCTCCAGGCATAATTATAGATATAAAATCCCCTCTGTCCCAGACACAACCAAAATACAGCCTAGCACAAGCCACTGACCTTCGTGGTAACAGAGACAACACAGATGCAGGTAATTTTGAGTCCCACACTACTGTTGCCTATCGGCTGACACAACCCTTTGCATTCTCTGATCTTCGGAGGGACAGATTTCCATCTAGTGTGTCACTTACACTCCCTCTAGTGGTTAAATATGGGATTACTGCAGTTTTGAATTTGGTTCCTATTTTCTACTATCATCTCCCTCCCCATCATATCTTCACTCATGCAAACAGAAATAAAACTTTCCCTCCTCTTTGTGCCATATATCTTAGACACTGAATTACTAAACTACAACTAAGAGGCAGAATTCTCACCTCACCACCATTGGTAACAGACTGAATCATCATAAAGCACTTTGCATTTCTCCAGAGCACTTTTCAGTTGTTTTTACAGCAACATTAATACGTGCAATAATAATATTGCATTAAATGGTTTACCAAGGCTTGTGATTCAATTCCTTGATAGAGTTGTGTGCTCTGTGAGGGGAGGTGAGGGAAGTCTTATCTAAAATCTGTATTTCCTTTCTTAGCAGAGTGCTCTGCCCCTAATTTACACTTTTCTAGACTTCTGTTGAATGACTGCCTCTCAGAGTCCTTAGTTCTTGGAGGCTCAACTCTAGAGTCAACTCCTACATGAGGCCCTTTCTGATCTCCTCAGTAGTTAGTATGTCCCATTCCCCCCTCCATCTAATTGTTTTGTGTTTACTTTTAATATGTTTTGAATTTACTTGTAGGGCATAAGTACAAACTAGTTCACTAGAAGATTGTTCATTTTTCATGTAATCATTTACATATTGTAAATTAGCAAATGGTACTATCAAGGCTGGATTTATTGTGGTTTGTCCAGACATAAAGTTATGAAGAAAATGGTAATAATACAGATTAAACTGAAAAGTGTGCCATGTGTATATTTTTCCAAGGCTCATTATTAAACATTTACCAGCACATCATTTGCATTATATATAAATTGTTTCTCCTAGTAGAATGTCATCTCCTCAAGGAAAGGGCATTTGATTTTTGTCTTTGTAGCTACAATGCCTTGCACAAATTTGGATTGGCTTGGATGGAATATAATCAAATTGAATGGACTAAATGACTGAGTCTAGATCTTAGCCTGGTCTTACTCATGACTCTCTTCCCAGTTCAGGCCTGTCTTGCTCTTCTCTCTGATTTAATTTCTTCATCAGCAGAATAAAAATTTCTTCATCTGCAGAATAAAAATAGTAACTCACAAGGCACTTTCATATACTTACCTTCGTAAATCCTAAAGTAGCACAGAGATATAATAAATTCTTTTTTGTTTGTTTGGCAAGGCAGTCAGGCTTAAGTGACTTTCCCAAAGGTCACACAGCTAGTGTTAGATGTCTTAAGCTGGATTTGAACTCAGGTCCTCCTGAATCCAGGGCTGCTGATTTATCCACTGTACCACCTAGCTCCCCCTATAAATTCTTTTTTTTAGGTTTTTGCAAGGCAATGAGGTTAAGTGACTTGCCCAAGGCCACACAGCTAGGTAATTATTAAGTGTCTGAGGCCGGATTTGAACTCAGGTACTCCTGACTCCAGGGCCAGTGGTCTATCCACTGTGCCACCTGGCTGCCCCCTATAAATTCTTAATAACTATAGCACAAGTTTTAAGTCACAAGACAGAATGTAATGGGTGAGTATACATGTACACATGTTTGAATGTATGTGTTGTTATTGTTGTGGCTCCATTTAGCTTTTTTTGACTAAGGTAATGCAGAGATTTGCCATTTACTTTTCTGTCTCATTTTATAGATGAGGAAAGTGAGGCAGAGTTAAATAACTTGTCCAGGATCACACAGTTAATAACTATCTGAGGTCATATTTGAATTGAGGAAGATGAGTCTTCTGACTATGCACTGTGGTATGAATAAAAGTCAAAGAGAACAAAGACAGGTTTTCCCTAGATCTGCCAATAACTAGCAACAGAAAAATGAGTGTGGAAACACCACTTGTCCCCCATCAAATCTCCCTAGTTAATTTCATAAGTCTCCCTCTAATCTCAGAAAACTGGTAAACAATCCAACAGATTGTGAAATAAGCAGACTTTACAAGAACAGGGAGAAAAAGTTGGAAGAACAGTAATATATAGTATTGCAACTAAATCTAACTAAAAAATTATTAATAATCTTCTGTGAAAAGGGAAGGGAAGAAATGAAGTGTAAATTCCTCTGCCTTTGCCCTCATAGAGTTTGTAGTCTAGTTAGAGGATATGACATAATCAGAAAGCTGTAATAGTAAATGATAAGTGAATTTTATGTATAATCCTAGATGATTAAGAATGGCATATGTAGGGGCAGCTAGATGTTGTAGTGGATAGAGCACAGGCCCTGGAGTCCGAAGTACCTGAGTTCAAATCAGGCCTCAGACACTTAATAATTACCTAGCCACATGGCCTTTGGCAAGCCACTTAACCTCATTGCCTTCCAAAAAAAAACAACCTAAAAAAATAGCATATGTTATCTAAATGTAGAAATTCTGAATGTGAAAAATGAAACATTTTTTGACATGTCCAGTGTTAAGAATTCAATTTGCCTGACTGCATATTTTTAAGAGGGTTTTGTTTTTGTTTTTTTCAATTGGGGGAGGGAGGAAAGGAAAGGGAAAAACTGATTTATGTTTATTAAAAATGAATTAAAGATTTAAAATGTTATACAACTTTAGGCCATAAATCATAAATTCATAAAATCTAGATTGGGATACATTTTAGAGGTATTATTATCCAATCTCTTTCCTAAACAAGAATTCTCTTTATGACTTATTTAGTGGAATGGAAAAACATTTAAGTGACAAGTACTCTGATAATCTGTGGAAGTGCAAACAGAAAATTTAAATCGTTCTTGCTTTCAAACGACTAACCATGGAAGATAACAAATATTGAAGAGTTTGGCTGTAAGGTCAGTGGAAAGCCCCAGAGGTCTCAATGGTGCATTGGCAGGGTAAAAAGCAGTGCTTGAAGTTCCTTAACATATCAAAGAATAAAATCTCACATTTGTTTAAAAAAGTAAGGTTGCTCATCTAGGAATAACTTCCTTTCTGAGGATCCCACATATTCAATAAATCAAAACATTTTCTAATGTTGGAAGAGAAAGCTTTAAGAACTCATGAGGTCAGGATATCATCAAAGTCTGGATATTTCCCCATTGTTTGAATTTAGACTTCCAATCATACACATTGAGAAAGCACATAAACTTAAAGATTACCTAAGAGTCACTGGACAGCATTTTCAGGCACAGATGTATACAATTTGAGGGAAGGGGAGGAGCTAGTAACAGTATACTTAGGCAACAGAAAAATGAGTTTTTTTTAAGTAGATGTACTTGAACCAAGTTGGTTTTCATAAACTCTAAATAGTCGTAGAACTTCTGCTTGAAAACCTTTAGAGATGGAGGGTTCCCAGCCTTTCTTTTTTAAGTTAGTTTCTTAGTATGTGGAATAAAACAAACATAATATAATAAAAAAAAAGATGTTTGCACATGAAACTGCAAATTTATTATTTATAACTTGCTATTCTTTTAAATATATAATAATATTATCATGTAAATTTCTTTTTATTCTCAATAACAGCATTATTTCTCACACAAAAATGAAATCTTCCTCCCTATAATTTCAATCTGTTGGTCTTAGGCATGTCCCCTTACAGATTCAAGGTTTGTTAGAAGTAGAAATTTCAGAGATGTTAAAAGGACCCCCTTTAACAATTAAGGAAACTGAGCTCCATCAAAGCAAAGTGATTTGGTTTTGCATGAGTTAATGGAAGGCAATAATATCTAATAATAGAACCCAGGTTTCTTGATTCCTGGCTTAATACTCTGCACCACATCCTATTGGCCTAATTCTTAAATTAGTCCTAACTTAAATCCCTGCAAGGCTTTAGTTGATCCCTCAATTATTTGCCTTCAGACTCCTCAGTCCTTTCTTTTCTTTCTAACTCTATTCAACGTCCTGGGCAAGCAGTCAGGTGTCTCTCCAAACCACCTGCTTTTCAGGATTACAAAGCATTACACTCCCTCCAACCATCACATTAAAAACCCAGACAGACCTCCCAAGTATCCTTTTCAAACCTTCCCGAGTAAGACAGGAAGGGACTCTTCATACCAAGCAACTGACCCCCTGACCCTTACTGGAACACTGCAGAAAATGGCAATGAGAAGCCAAGGCCCTTGAAGTTGAAACTAGGAGAAGATCCACCTTGAGATGCTTTGGAGAAGAGAAAGCAAAGGAAGAATAGGCTGAATAACCAGTCTTGGATAGAAAGCAAAGAGGAATAGGCTGAGAAACCAATCTTGGATGCAGCTTTCTATCTCTGTGTGTGTGTGTGTGTGTGTGTGTGTGTGTGTGCGCGCACGTGTGACAGAGACAGATAAACAGAGACAGAGAGAGAGAGAGAGAGAGAGAGAGAGAGAGAGAGAGAGAGAGAGAGAGAGAGAATGAGAATTGAGAATGTAGGGAAGGAATAACAAGTATCTTTCAGCATGTTTTTCTGCCCTGGACGAGAGGTTGTGAGTTGTGTTAGGAGGCTGGGGTTGATCAAGATGACCTCTGGCTGCCCCTATCTCCATCTCCACTGTTTAGGAAGAAAAGAACCACAGTGTCAGCTTCTAGCTATTGTGTCTGGGCAGGTGGCTCAGCATTTTCTATTCTGCTGAGGGGTTGGGGGTTAGGAGTGGGTGGCAGCAGGGCCAGAACTGGAAGGCCGGAATAGCTTCTTGTTTCCTGGGGCGACTAACAGGACTAGACATCAGCCTGCCTGCTGATTCAGCTCAATCGTTTCAGCAGGGCCTGGGGGCCATAGAGTAGGGACTATAAAGGTTCTTTCCCAAAATCAGCCTCCCACGGTCCAGCACCCAACTTGTCCACAGTCCCAGAGCTGCCAGAGTCCACTCTGTGAGTAGTGGGCATCCAAGGGATAAAGAGCTTAGGGCTGGGAGACGAGAATCCGAAGAGAAATCAGGGACTGGGAAAGGCAATGAAAATGAGAGAGAAATAAAACCAGTCCGTCTTCCTCTGCTACCCCCTTAGCTTCCCCACCCTCAATTTCCTTGGCCCCTAACTCCCCAAACCCTAAGACCTTCCCTCAGTGGCTGCTGTCTCCTTCCCGACCCTTTGGGGGCTGGGTCCCGGGAAGGAAGCACAGCCCGGGAGAATTGCTAGTCTGGGAAGTTACAGGAGTCGTTGGGAGTAGATGTATCCGCGGTCCAGAGAAGCTCCTTGAGGCTCCGGATGCCACCTCCTGAATCTGAGCTGGACAGCGCCGAGCGCCTGGGAGCTGAGCCCTAACCAAGACAAGGCCTCTGTCCACGTCCTTGCAGGTAGCATGAGCGGCCCCCTGGCCCAGGGCTCCAGCCCAGCCCGCCTCACTCTCTGGGAGGAAGAGAATTTCCAGGGCCGCCGCTGTGAGCTGATGAGCGATTGTTCCAGCATCCGAGAGCTTAGCGGCTTTCGTAGGGTGCGCTCTGTCAAGGTGGAAAGTGGAGCGTGAGTCACCCCACTCTTCATCCTCCCAGCCACCCCCTCCCCCCCAAAACCCTGATTACCTCGACCTCCAACCACTTACCCAAGTCCCAAACTCCGAGATCCTAAAGCTCCCAAATCCCAACCCTTAACGCCTAGACCCTTAGGACCCAGAGATGTGTCCGTTTCCTTCTCCCAAAGGTCTATTGGAAAAGGAGCGCAGTGGGACCCACTCCTGGTAGGGCCTCCAATTTGTCCTGATCAAGCTCAGCCCTCCAAAAGAGGGAGAGGGTCTGGGTCCTGCCAAGCTCTCTGCTCTACGGGAGGCGACGGGGTGGTGGTACTGGGGAGAATAGCAACTCCTCCCCCACATCCTCTCCCAGATGGGTGGGTTTCGAGTACCCGGATTTCCAGGGCCAGCAGTTCATCCTGGAGAAGGGCGACTATCCTCGATCTCCTGCATGGAGCGGCAGTAGCAGCTATCGAACCGACCAGCTTCTCTCCTTCCGACCCCTGCTCTGCGCTGTGAGTCTTGGCCCCCGAAACCCCTACTCTACCGAAGCTGCCCTAGAGCTGCAACTCTAAGAACCTAATAGAGCTACCCCTCCCTACTGAACCCCCACAGCCATTCTGCTCCCTGCATCCTAAGGCTCCATCTGCCCCCGAGGCTCTAAACAGAACGACCTAGGGTCCTTCTGACTGACCGGTGGGGAGGGCCGCATGCTGTAGATTGGGCTCACTTTCCGGGAAGGGCAAAATAAGGTCCAATGTAAATTAGAGGCGTAGTGAAAATCAGGGTTAGAATGTCTGTGGTGGTGGATGAGGATTAGTGAACAGGTTTAGAATTGGAGTCAAATGACAATTACCAAGAGGCCAATTTGTTGAATTTCTATGCTAATATGTAAAAATGAACAAATATAACATTGTGAAATTGGAGGGGGGGGGGGGGAGACAGAGAGGAAAAACAAAGTAGGTGCTGATAGTCCAAACGATCAATCTCTTATGGCTTCCTTCCTCTAAACATGAGAAGTCAATTCAACAGGGACAGGGAAGAACTCTAAAATGGGAGCAGACTTTCTAAAGTGGGAAGAAATCCTAGAGACCATTTTGTACAGTGCCCACATTTTCCCAATGAAGAAACTGAGAAAGGTGGGCAAAGTGCTCAAGATCCCACAGTTAGCAGCTAGGTTTTGAACTCATCTTCCGACTTGAAATTCTGGGCTCTTTCTCCTTTACCAGGAGGATGTAATTCATTCCTGTTGAGTTACCCCAGCTATCCAAGCCTTAGTTTCCTCATTTGCATTTGAAGTCATCTTTTGCATGTAAAACACTATGCTAGATGTAGCTCACTAGAGATGAAACCACAGACTTTAAGATCTTAAGAAACTTTCTCTCTACTTGAGGGAGTACAAATATACAAATAACTATTATATATGGAATTATGTTAAACACGATTGTACATATATAATCTATATGTGGGAGGAAGGGGAGGGAGGGAGGTTGAAAATGTGGAACTCAAAACCTTACAAAAAGATGAATGCTGAAAAATATCTTTGCATGTAATTGGAGAAAATAAAATAAAATAACATTTAAAAAGACAAATAACTATTATAGGAGATAGAATTAGATGAATGCAAAAGAGACATCCAAGCAAAGTACTATTCAAAATTTGAGGAGGGTGAAATCACTTTCACTTAAAGCCCAGGGAAGGTTTTATGAAGGAGGTAGAATCCAATTTGGGCCTTGAAAGGAAAAGGGGCTTCAACAAACAAAGATGGAATGGTATCAGTCAATCCTAGGCATGTAAAAAGGCATAAATGAACAAAGATGAGCAGAATGGAAACTATGGTCTGGAAATGAAGGACTGAGAAAAGCCTCCTCTAGCCTGGTCATACTTAACTGAAAAAGAGCAGTTTGAGATAAGGTTGAACAGTGAGACAATATTTAGAAACTATTTTATATATCTTAAGGTACTATATAAATGGTGATGATTATTATGATCATTATTGTGAAGAGCCTTGAATTGCAGAGTCAGAATTTATGCTTCATTCAGTAAACAATGGGAACCACCTAAGTTTTTTGAGAGGAAGAGTGTCTCATGACATTGGAAGGAGAATGTGAGACTTGGAAGGCAGGAGGCAGGAAGATTAAGTAAGGGGCTGTTATGATAGTCTGGAGGAGAGGAGAGAAACTGAACTAAGGACTTGGCAAATTGAAGGTAAAGGAGAGAGCTGCATTCCAGTAATATCTCAGAAAAAAAATCAGAACTTGTCTGTTGAATAGCTGTGAAGAGTGAGAGAGAAGAAGCACCTGAGAGATTTGGAGAATATAGTTTTATCAATATGGGTAGAGAAATTGGGGAAGTCCTTTGAAACTCAGATATGCTTGTTAGTCTTTTACGAGCACCTCCTCTCTTAAAGTCCCTGGAAGAAAAGTCCAGATAAGAGACCAAGGTGTCTATCTTGTCCTGGAGATTTGAAATGTATCAGGAAATACTGGACCCCTCTCATTATTCCCTGGGTATATGGGTTGAAGGAGAGAAGTGAAAGTGTAAATGTTTATGTATGGGTTTGTTTGCTTGACATGGTGGGGGGGGGGGTTAGAGTCACCTTTCTGAGGTGAGTAAAATAGACCTCTGACTCCTAAACCTCCCTCCCTCTTCCTCTTTGGGCTCTCAGAATCACAGTGACAGCCGAGTGACCCTTTATGAGGGTGAAAACTTCCAGGGCTGCAAGTTTGAGTTGAGTGATGACTATCCATCCCTGCCTGCCATGGGCTGGGCCAGCAAAGATGTGGGCTCCCTCAAAGTCACCTCAGGAGCGTGAGTGCTGGGGAGTGGAATGGGGAACTGAATGGAAGGGGTTGGTGGAAAGCAGAAGATGACAAATGGATGGAGAAAGAGGCAGGGCAATTGGCAGGGCAACAAGAAATGAATTTGAGATATGAGACCTATGAAAGTATGATAGGAAAGGGGGAATGAGGAAAATGGGACCAGTGGTTAGTGAAGGAAAACAAAGATCAAGGAGATAAAGAACTAAAAAGGGAGAGGGAGGTCAGAGAAGAATTAGAGAAGTGATGAAGAGATGTAGTACTTGGAATCAGGAAACTGGGCAGGGAGGACAGGGAGGACAGGGAGAACATAGAACTGAGATTAGTAAGGATGATGCTCCCACATGGGAGGGAAATGTGCTATCCAGAGATGCCCAGCAGAGATGATTTGGAGGAACATGCCAAAGACCCATTATGACCCACTCCCTTCTGTCCATGTGCCTAGGTGGGTGGGCTACCAATATCCTGGATTCCGGGGCTACCAGTATGTATTGGAGCAGGACCGACATAATGGAGAATTTCGAAAATACAGCGAGTTTGGTACCCAGGCCCATACCAACCAGCTGCAATCCATCCGAAGAGTTCAGCACTAGATTTGGCTGTTTGCCCCCATTATGGGTCTCCATGAGCATCTAACACATCTGAACCCAGAGCGATCAATAAAGGCACTGAACTTACCTCACCATTTCACATTTCTCTGCATCATCTCGAAGTTTCAGTAAGGGCAAGACCTTCCAACTTCAGGGCCTGCTCTCATTCTAAAAGTCATATCACTCCTCCCTGTACCCCTATAGAATTCACATCATTGATTTGTCTTGCTCCATATACTTTGGATTCCATCTCCTCTAATCTCCCTCTGCCCTCTGCCAATTCTTCCTAATGAAGATTTTTTCAAATAGAAAAGATTTAATGACTTTCCTCAGTCCCTTGTACTATGACCCTCAGCCTTTTCTGTCAGGAATTTCCTCCTGCTATCTAACTTTATTCCTTCTGCTGGGATAGCAGCAAAATTTTCTAGCCTTAGGGTAGATGAGAAATTGTTGCTTACTCTCCCATTATTATAATATTCCTTACATTATCAGAAATTTGTTTTTTTTAATATATGAATCCCAGTTTTGTTCTCTTCAGCATTTCCCAGGTTTGTTTGGCCTCATATGTCCTCATAACTTCACCTATCCTGTCAGTTCTTGTCTGAGAATGACTGAAGCTTAGAGAAAACATGGGTGTATAGGGAATTCTTTACACTTCCCATTACACTACAATCCATCCTAGGCACTTTCTGAGTTAAGGACGAGGAAATGTCAATTACTGACTCCCAGATCATTTTTTATTCTACCCTTACTTCTACTCAAAACACACAACCACTTCTCTGCATTTCTATAGATTTTCCTTACCTTTCTAGACAACATGTAATAATATTACTTTTCTGAAAGAATTGCCAGGAGATAGGAAGGGAAGAAACCTAGCCTTTCAGGGATCCAAGTATCCCTGTCTCAGTAATTTGGTCCTGAGGAAAGTAGATAATACATCAGATAGAGAGCTGGCCTGGAATCAGGAAAACCTGATTCAGACACTTTCTACCAGAGTGATCATGGAAAAGGCACTTAACTTTTGTCTTAGTTTCCCCCAATTGTAAAATGAAGATAACAGCAGCACCTACCTCATTAGGGTTGCTATAGGCATCAAATGAGATATTTGTAAAGTACTTAGAACACACAATAGGTACCTAATAAATTCATATTTCCTGTTCCCAGATTCAGGATTCTCACTCAGAGGACCTGGAAAGACAAACTTACAGAGTCTGATTTTTTCACTATGGATAAATAACTTAATCTCTCTGAGCCCCAATTCCATCTTTTGCAAAATGGAGATAACATAGATAAAATGAAGCTGATATTAAGTTCAAATGAAATGATATTTATAAAGAATGTATTCTGAGTTCTTAAATATACCAGGAAAGAATTTGGAAATTAGGTCAGTGGTAGTTGCCAATTCTCTAAGAAAAATTATCCAGCCATAATAGTATTTACACAATGCTTTATAAATGTCACCTCATTATATACTCACTACAACCCTGAGAGACAGATTCTTTTATTATCACCATTTTACATACAAGGGAACTGAGAAGTTAAGTGACTTGCTCAAGGTCACATATCTAGTAGGTGTCTGAAGTTGTATTAGTACTCAGGTCTTCCTTACTCCAAGTCCAGCACCCTATCCACTGTACTGAATTTTAGATAGTGGAACCTTCCCAAGTCTCTTAATTGATTTTTTGTTGTTAGTGTCTGGTCAGTAATTATTTGGGCCTAGATCTATTATTCCTAGTGTCCAGAAGAACCTAGAATCCCACATGGTCAATGGCCTTTGACTAGGGACTCTTCACCCCACCTCAATTCCTGACCTTCTCAAAGCTGTTCTATGTTGAAGACCTGATCTATGGAGTTCATCTGGAACTCCCAACAAGGAACTCCCTCTACCAGTACAGGTTAGGTGCATTGCATCTGCTTTGCAACTTTGAATTATGTATTGTTGGGGGGATTGAGGGGGTCACTTAGGGGTTAAATAAAATTGCCCAGGGTGACCTAGCCAGCATAGGTCATTGAACTTGACCTCAGATCTTTCTGATCCTAAAGTCAGCTTTCTATTAGCTTAACTTTCCCAGGGAATATTAGAATTTTAAGGGAGCATGCTTTTTCATTTCCCAGAATGACTCAAATTAGTAGGATGTGACTAGAAGATTCTGGGCTGCTAACCTTCCATTCTGATTCCAGAAGAGTGACACTGTGATGGAAAGAGCATTGGGTTAGGAGTTAGACAAGCTAAGTTTGTTTTTGTTTTTGTTTGCAAGGCAATGGGGTTAAGTGACTTGCCCAAGATCACACAGCTAGGTAATTATCAAGTGTCTGAGGCCAAATTTGAACTCAGGTCCTTCTGAATCCTGGGCCTGTGCTCTATCCACTATGCCATACAGCTGCCCCTGACAATCAAAGTTTGAATTCTATATCTGTTATTTGCTTGACCTTAGATAGGTCATTTCCCTCCATGGGTCTATTTTCTCATCTGTAAAATTAGAGGTTGGCCTATCAAGATGCTTCTGATTTTAAAATTATGATCTAAAGGACAGGAGTAAGCAATCTGGGACACACTTCAAAGAGATTGCCATGTCTGATGAACAATTAATCTCTCCAAAAGTGGCATGAGCTACTTTGTGATATAGTGAGACCAGGGGCTTGCAAACAAAAGCTCTACAATATGACTTATAGGTTATTTTATCAAGGAGATTTCTTAGGGACAGCATGGAAAAATGGAGAGGATGAATGGTAGATTTATAATCAGGAATATCTGAGCCTCAGTTTCCTAATTTTTAAATGGAGATAATATCTGTAGCTCCTATCTCAAAGAGTTGGTTTGGCTCAAATGAGATGATATGTATAAAATGCTTCACAAATCTTAGAATAGTTATCATTTTTTCCAATCTTGGGCAGGATGCTGGCTCAATTATAGAATTTCAATGGAAAGGAAATTCAGGAGCTGTCTTAGTCCAGAAGTGTCAGACACTCCCCACATCACAACACTCCCCCAAAAACCTGAAAAAGAGTAAAATGCAATGGACAGATATTTAGCAAAATAAATAAAAATACATCAAAACATAATGTTAATGTGCTTTTCCAAGTTCATATGCAACCTGCAGTGATTCTTGCATGTGATTTAGTGGTCTTATTGACACCAATACTTTAGTCCATTGCAACCTCGAATAAGAATTATCTGGATTAAAAAAACTCATGTTGGAAAATGCTATTCACATCTAAAGAAAGAAATCGTGGAATCTGAATACAGATCAAAGCATACTGTTTTCACTTTCCTTTTTTTAATGTTACTTTTTTTTCTTTTGGTCTTTTTCTTCTTTCACAATATGACTAATATAGAAATATATTTACATGATTACACTTACATAAAACCTATATGAACTTATTTTCTATCTTCAAGAGGGAATGGGGGTGAGTAGAGGGAGGTAGAAAAGGAGAAAATTTGGAACTCAAAATTTTTTTTATTTGAATGTTAAAAATTGTCTTTACATGTAATTATAAAAAGTAAAATACTATTTAAGAATTGTCTGACTAAAATACTAGACTAGCAGTCATGGAGTCTTTCCATGAAAACTGTCTAAAAAGGATGATTCTACTTCCTCCTGAGCATCCCATTCTACTTTGGATGGTTCTATTTGTTATGAAAGTTTGCCTAATGTGGAGCTGAAATTGTCTTTTCTCTTCCAGTTGCTGCTTCTAATTCTAAATACCTTGTGGACAAGGAGAACAAGTCTAATACCTATTCTATGTAACAGCCCTTCAAAAACAGATCTCTGATCTCCCTTCTCTGAATTTCCTTCCAACTCTAAAATTCTATAATTCTGGACACAGAAAAGACTGGGCACTACAATGTGACTGATCAATCAATAAACATTTATTAAGCACCTATCTGTGCCAGGCACTTTCCTAAATAATTGTCATTTGATTTTCATAGCAATTCTTTGATGTAGGTGCTGATATTATTCCCATTATACAGATGAGTAAACTGAAATTCAGTGACTTACCCAAGGTCACACAGCTATAACATGTCTAAGAGAAGATTGGAACTCACATTTTCCTAACAAGACCAACATTCTCTCCATTGTGACGTGTCACCTAGGAGAACAGTGGAGAGAATGTTGGACTTGTTGCCAGCAAAGTATGAGCTTGGTGGGAGGGCCCTAAATTCCTTTTTTTTTCCATCTCTCCCCCACACACACACCCAGAAATCTTGGTCTTACTGACAAGACATGATTCATCAGTCTAAAGAAGACCCAGACTTGTTGGGCAGGGATATCTGCCAGGGATTTCAGGGGAAGTGATAAGCAGCAAGCAGAATTCTGGGGTGATCAGGAAGATATCCTATGCAATTATCTCAGACATTTCCCCATTTATAATGAATGTGGAGAACTTTGGTCAAGTAAACTGTAGTTTGGAGAGAGGCAAATGGTGGAGGGGAGAAGCAAGGCAAATAGAGAGCAACCTATGATAGACAACATTAGCAGAATTTTCCCAGTGCACTGATGGGATGAATTGAGTATCAGGATACCTAACTGTCAGGTCTCACTTTATCAAAAAAATCATCATGTATAGTTAGTGACAGCTGATCTTGGAAAAAGCAAGACCAGGGTTCAGGTCCCTTCTCTAACCTATGCAGGGCCCTGAGAAACAGTGCCTGTGTGACTCTGGCAAGTAACTCAACCTTTCCACCATCTATGCACAGCACAGAGAACTCTGGCAATCTTCCAGTCACATCTCCATTCAATTTCCCTGAACTGGAAAAAAAGCAGACTGTGATTATGGTGGTTAGAGGTTAGAAGTTATTTTGGGGGGCAGCTAGGTGGTACAGTGAATAGAGCCCTGACCCTGGAGTCAGAAGGTCCTGAGTTCAAATTTGACTTCAGACACTTTAATAATTACCTAGCTGTGTGACCTTGGGCAAGTCACTTAACCCATTGCCTTGCCAAAAAAAAATTTAAAAAAAAGTGATTTTTACAAGATTGGCAAAGAGGAGGTCCCTCCAGGAGCTGGAATCTTTGTACTGAGTTTTCTCCTGCCCTTTTCTGAATCAGTGGTCTCATCCAAACCTAAAGATGGTGAGATCCTGGCCCTTCCCATTCCCAAGACTAAGTCCAATGACACTCCTCCCAGGACTCTCTCCACCCAGAGATTCTTTTTCTCTCCCAATTTCATCCCCAAAGGAACACTGACTGGTTCAAATTGATTAGGAGAAATCTTTGGCCTCCAGTTACTTCGGGATAGGGGATGGAGCTGGAGGGAAAGGGGACTCAGTTCCCTGCTACCACCTTCTTCACCCTGTGGTCTGATGCTGAGTCTCAAATCTCCTTGCCATACTTGTGAAAGTCAGAGACTGGACTCCTCAGGCCCTAAGTCCAAATGCTTCACCACTCCCAAAACTGGAGCCACATGGTAATAATTCAAGAATTCCAGGGGGCAGCTAGGTGGCGCAGTGGATAAAGCACCAGCCCTGGAGTCAGGAGTACCTGGGTTCAAATCCGGTCTCAGACACTTAATAATTACCTAGCTGTGTGGCCTTGGGCAAGTCACTTAACCCCATTTGCCTTGCAAAAACCTAAAAAAAAAAGAATTCCTCACCCCTGTTCTAAAATCCCTGCCTCCATCTTCTCCTTCCTACCCCAGAAAATGTTCCATGCAGCTAGTTGATCCTCTCCACACTACTTACCACTGCCCTCTTTCCCTTAGTTTCAGATTTTTTCCTCCTCAGGATCTCCCAGGAGTTTAGGTTCTACCAAGACTCCTGTCCATCCTGACTCCCAGCCCACTCCTGTTCTTGCCTCAGGACTCCTCCGATTTATTGCTCCTGGCAATATTTCAGCTCTTCCCTGGTACTTCAGAGCTGTCCTCTGGCTTTCAACTGAGGATATAGGAAGACTCAAGATATTAAAGCAAGTCGGGAGAGTGCTCTGAAGAGTGTATCATTCTAAAGAAGAACGAGAGTGCAAGCTACATCAGCTGGCAAACTACATCAGCAGGCGGAGATTGACGGCAGAGAGCATAGACCTTGTCTCCCCACAATCCTGGCTTTGGGGTACTGACAAAAAGGAAGTTCTTTTGGAGAGGAAAGGGCCCTTCATGCTCTACACAGGAGCTTCATGGATAATCAACCCCAGTCCCTCTATTCTCAGACCTACCAAAAGTGTTTGAGGAATGAGGAAAGGTAGGACAGAAGTGGAAGTAGCCTGGATGGATTGGGAGAGGGGAGGTGGGAAGCAGAAGTCTACCAAAGGCACTTGATTTTGTCCCTAGTTTTGGTTCCCATTTCTTCTGGTATTTCCTCCTTTCTGTGTATGAGCTGCTAAAAAGAAATAAATAAGTGAGATTTAAGATCCCTGGCCTGGAGACATCAGGTCTGAGTAACCAACCATTTCCAGGTCTCCCAAATCCTAAAGGCCTGGGGTTATGATGGAAAACTACTGTGAATAACTTCGGTGACTCTGGAGTGGAAGGTGGACAGGACCCATACCTTATCCAGAGACAAGGATCTTCAGGGATATCCATTTGCTGTCCTAGGGAAGAAAGAGTCGAATAGGGAGAAAATAGAGAGTATATGAAAAAGAAAGGAATAGTAAAGGAAGAAAGGAAAGGGGAAAGAGGAGAGGAGCTATAGAGATGGTAGAAGGGAGAGAGAGAGAGAGAGAGATCGCGATGGTAAAAGGAGGAATGGGAGAAAGTGAGATGAAGGAGGTAGTTAAAATGTGAGAGGGTCACAGATGATGTCCAGGAAAGAGAAAGGAGAGGGTATGAGAGAAGAGAAAAAATGAAAAAGGAAAAGAGGGCCTAGAAAGGATTAAAAAAAAAAAAAGACAGGAAAACGCTGACAGAGAATTGCAGACTGTGAGAAAAAAAACCTAGAAGCAGACAGAAAGACAGATATAAATATTAGACAACGACAGAATTCAGATAAAGAAAGAAACAAGAAAGTAGGGAGGAAGATAGAGGTTGAAATAGGTACAGGAAAGGTGAGTAAAGAAACAGGAGCTAGCAGAACTAGAGAGGATATAGAGACAAAGAAAAGGGAAAGATAAACAGAGAGAAAAGGAGAAAGGAAAAGAGGAGACGCGGTTGAAGGAGGAAAAGAGAGAGAACTTGAAAAGGGGAAAGAAGGTCCCTTCTAGACTCATATTCCATGGGTCCATGAGGAAGCAAGAGGGAAAGCTGGGGAGGGGGGCGGTGTGTGAAGGGGGGCGGGGAGGAGATAAGGGGAGCGGCGATCTGGCTGGGAGCGGAGAGACGCGAGAGAGGGAGCGCTGGGGAGAGGGAGGGAAGCGGAAATTTAAAAGTGAAGATGGAGATAACGCAGCCAGGAGACGGGAGGGAGGGAAGAGAAGGGAGGGGATGGGAGGGGAAAGAAGAGAATGGAGGGGAGGAGGAGAAAGGGGGACGGTGAATACAGGGGGATTAGAGACTTTGGGGGAAAAAGAAGATGGGAGTTTGGGGGGAAGAGTGGGAATGGATCCCTTTGTTAATTTGAACCCAGTACCCCTAAGACCAGTCCTACCAGTCTCTCTGACTTTCCTTTAAACTCCTTGTTTGCAAAGACTCAGGAATGCGGAAAATGGGTTCCTGCACCCCCGTTTCCCACTCGGTCGGCCCAGTCCATCCGGGTCCAAGTCTTTCCTGCCCCTCTGTCCCCCTTTTCCTCCTGGCCACCCAGTGTGTCTACTTGGTCACAGTAAGGGGCGGGGGGAGGATGCTGGGGGCAGGGGGGCGCTGCTCGGCTGCGCTCGACAGCAGGGACTTTATTGCGATGGGGCCGATAAGAGGGGCGGGGGGGGGTTTCGAGGCGGCAGCACTTTAATTAAAAAGGAAATTGCGGCCTCGGCCCGAGACGCGGGAAGGGGGACAGGAGAATAGGGGGGCTGGGGGCGGGTCTCCAGGAAGCCCCTGTGTGAGCACCGCCCCAGGCCCTCCCTCCAGCCTCCTAGACCGCCAGGCCTCCCAAGCGCCCCCCCCGCACCCCAGGGTGCCCCCTCCCCTCGGCCAGGCTAGGCCTAGCTCCATCTCCTCCTTCTGGGTGAAGGCGGCGGCGGCGGCCTCTGGAGGGTCTCGGGGGGCCCGGAGCGCGGTGGCTGCCCTCCCCCGCCCCTGGCCGGGACCGGCCCCCCCCACACCCACCTCCCACCTCCCAGTCCCGAGGCGGCGATGAGACAGAGCGGCGCCTCCCAGCCCCTGCTGCTGAACATGTACCTGCCAGGTGACCTGAAGGGTCCGGCCGGGGAAAGCGGCTGGGAGGAGGAGGCACAGGGTCAGGGCCCTGGGGATTTCGGGAGGATCAGCGCTTGGGATCAGTGCAGGGGGAGAGGGTTGAAGGTCCGGGAGATTTTGGTCTTAGTAACTGGCTCTAGGGATGGGACCGGGGCGTGGGGGTGGCGGAGTGGGAGGTTCGAAGGCTGAGGGCTGGGGGATCCAAGACAGCAGGCTCAAGAGATGTACGAACGCAAAGCTCAGAGGAGTCTGGCACCCCCCCCACCTCTAGGTTCAGTGGCCTTTCCTCACCTTTCCTTTATCCCTCTACCTTTCTGCCATACTCCCCCTCTTCTCCACTGAGGCTCCTGGTTCGCTTTTTAATCCCCGGGACTCCGCAAAACGAATCACTGGCGTGCTTTCCTTTGGGTGTCGGGGTTCCCTTTCCCTGTCTCCACTGCTGTCTCCCTCTCCCGCTCCTGCTCGGTTCTCTGGGCCCCAGCACCCCCTATATAAGGATCCCGCCAGCTCGGTCGGAAAGCGGATTTCCTTTTTCCTGGACGCGTTTCCTGACTTGGGCTCCACTGAGGCACTCTGCTCCTCTCAGCGCCGCGCGGCGCCGCGCCGCGCCTCCGCAGGATCTGGGGGAGAAGGAGAGCTGGCAGGGGCAGGGGGAGCAAAGGAAGCCTGGGCCAGTCTACCTGCCACGCCCTGTTCTGCCACCCAGGACTTCGGCTCTGCTCTCTGAAGAGTCTCAGCTTCTCTAGGGTCTCCTCCCAGAAATCCCTCATCCTTCCCGCCTCAGTTGTCTTCCTCACACCCCCTGCGTCCTTAGATATCTTCCTCAGGACATCTGCACTCCGGGATCCTCTACCATTGTCCCTTGCCCCCTTGGATACTCTTTCTTTTCCTCTTCAAGTCATCTCTCCACATAAAGTCTCCTCCCTATGTGACCCTTTCCCTCTTGGGTTTTTTTTTTTTGAGTCGAGATTCCTGGTTTCTTCCCCATCCCCTTATGTTCTCACATCTCAGAACCAATATAATCCTGAATGAAGACCCAAACCCCTTACAGCCTCAGGTGTGCTTCCCTCCGGTCCCTTTGGGTTCTCCTCTCTCCTGGCTCCTGTTTCTGCATCTAAGAAGACTTTGAGCATCTTCTCTTTTTCATTCAGATCCGGTTGGGGAGAGTCTTTTCAAAGAAGGCAAGAGTGGCTGGGGGCCGTTGAGCCCCGCAGTGCAGAAAGGTGAGTGTTCTAGATTGAAAAACAATCGGAAATAGGGGAGCAGGGATGCTGGGTGAAGAGTCTGTCAGCAGGGTGAGGGCAGACAGGAAAGAGTCAGCTCTGACTGGGAAGCCCACAGAGAATGGGGATGGAGAAGACACGTGTGGCAAAATTTAAACAGCAGGCAGGGCCCTGGTGCACATTTAGGGAAGCTTAGGCCTTAGCATGAACAGATTCAAGAACATTGAGATGCACAAAGAGGCAAAACAGTGGGGGCTGGCTGGAGAAACTACCCAGAGATAGGGAGTCAAAGGGCTACTTTTGAATTTGAGGCCTTCTCCCCTGCTAGCTGATAATAACAATATTTCACATTAGGCCAGTACTTCGTTCTTTTAAAAAAGACTTGGGAATTAGGCAGGGCAGGTACTACTGTCTCCATTTTAGAAACGAGGAAGCCGAAGCTCAGAAGATGAAGGGTCTTTGTCATAGCTAGCAAGTACCAGAGCCAGAACTGGCCCCCAGATCTCCCGATTCTAAGAGCCCTTCAAGACAATCTCATATGTTTCTAGGGTGTCAATAGAGAGTTTTCGGTAGGGCCCCAACTTGGGGAGAAAGGAGGAAAGGGCAAGAGTGTGTAGATTTTTTTTTCCAACTTTGCTTCTGTGGGTGCAGTCTTGGGACATCTGTCCTTAAAAGTCTGGTCAGAGGTGAGGTCTGGAGAGCAACTTTTCTGTGCTTCTGAAGGGGTTCGTAAGAAAGGCCCAGCAGACAAGAGAGGGGGGAGAACAGGTCAGGCTATTTACCAGGCAGAACAAATTCTGTGAGTGACGCCATCGGTTGATGCCATTGATGTCTCTGGCCGTGGTGCTACTGCGAATGCTCGAAAAGTCATGGGGAGCGGGAACTAGGGGAGAAGTATATTAACCACCGCGGTTTTAGATGGACGAAGACTGGGCACAGAACTAGGGGGAATAAAGGGACAAGTGGCAGGGCAGAAGAGGGTCTATTTTGACCTGATTGAGTTTAAAACCAACTATTAGTTGGTTTTCCTTTCTGCTTTATACGAAGTATTACTTCGTTAAGATTTAGGGGGAGACGGGCAGCTAGGTGGTGCAGTGGATAGAGCACCGACCCTTGAGTCATGAGGATTTGAGTTCAAAACCCAGCCTCAGCTACTGAATACTTGCTTAGCTCCGTGACCCTGGGCATGTCACTTGCAAAAATAAAAAAAAAAAAAGATTTAGGGTGAGGCAAGTTTGGGGGAGTTCTCACTTGTTCTCTGACAACAGAATCTGGGGCCCCCAACTCTCAGAATCAGAATCCATTGCTCACTGCCCCTGCCTCCCTCTAGTCCCAACAGAGGATCTGACTAGTATTGTTCCCCACCCCCATTAGGAGTAAAGGAGTTCCGGCGCTTTTCTTCTGAATTCTTAGAACTCCTCATACTGTGTACTGGCGTGTAGATCAAAGTGGGGATGGAAACTTTGACGTCTCTTCAGAGAGGAACAAATGAGATAGGAGGGAAAGTTTTTGTCTAAAGTACAAGTGAAAGAAGAATTCTAATAAGTCAAGAAAAATTGTTTGCTTCATTTGCCCTTGGAGCTGCTGAGAGATGCTAGTCTTTTCAGATGCTGGGGCTGAGCAGAGAAGCTGCTTAGGATTTCCTTAGGAGCAAATAGGCCAGGAAGAAGGCCGCAGGGACCATAAGGAAGGACACCTGGGGCTGTTAGGGGTTTGGGACTCAATTAGACTTCTTAGAAGGTGTGAGAGTCAAAAAAGGGGGGGCTAGGTGGCCCAGTGGATAGAGCACCGACCCTGGAGTCAAGAGGACCTGAGTTCAAATCCGACCTCAGACACTTAATAATTACCTAGCTGTGTGGCCTTGGGCAAGCCACTTAACCCCATTGCCTTGCAAAAAAACTTTAAAAAAAAGTGAGAACCCAGGGAATATGGGGAGGTAACCATAAAATGGGAAAAAGAAAACAATTTTGTTTTATTTTTTTAAAAAGAGCTTTATGGGGATGGGAGTTTGGATCCTGATTTCATTTGTATTAAAAACCCATTCCCTCAAGGAAGCTTTATCTACTAATGTAGCTGCAGATTAGGCTTTTGTTAGGGGAAAGCTATTTAGAGAACTGTCGGGTATCTTGAGAAGTTAAGTGATTTGCCCAAGGTCTCACCTCTAGAATGTGTCATTGGATGTATTTAAACCCAAGTCTTCCTGACTTTTTCCACTAACGAGGTTCGGGGAGGCGTTTGTGGTAATAGCTCACCGTTTACCAAATCTTTCTTCAAAACGTCTCTGCAGAGAATAGGTAGTGGAAAATTATCTTCTCCATTCTTACGAGTAAACTGAGGGCCGGAAGCTAAGTTGTCACTGGGCTGAGACCCAAGCTGGTCAAGAGACTCAGTTTGTAGGCGTCCTCATCACGATGCCCAGCGGGACCTCAGTTCTTTTTTCAGTCCCCTAGCTGGCCTGTCTCAGAGGGCGTTTACAACCTTTCCCAGCTGGTCTCCACACTCCATCCGTCTCCCTTCTTAGGGATAAGGGGCTCCCAAAAGAATTGCTAAGCTTTAAGGCATCGGCATGAAAAAGGCATACTGGCAGAAGATGGAGAGGGAAGGCTCTCAGTCCCGAGACAGACAGGCAGACACGGAGACCCAGTGGGGGGCGAGGGATGCGGAGCAAGCCTAGCTGAAGTTGGGGCGTGCACAAGCAGTCTAGCGTGGAGCTCACGTAGGCACCCACTAGCGTGAATGGCCTCGGGACAAGGAGCCGCGGGGTCCCGCTGGGCCTCCCCTCTCGTGCGGAGCTCTCTCTCTCTCTCTGCCACTTCGGCCCCCGGGGAGGGGGGTGGCCCTCGCGCCTGGCCGGTCGATGGCCACTGAGTCAGCCCGGTGTCCCCGCGCGCAGGCAGCGGCCAGATCCAGCTGTGGCAGTTCCTGCTGGAGCTGCTGGCGGACCGGGCCAACGCGGGCTGCATCGCCTGGGAGGGCGGCCACGGCGAGTTCAAGCTGACCGACCCGGACGAGGTGGCGAGGCGCTGGGGGGAGCGCAAGAGCAAGCCCAACATGAATTACGACAAGCTGAGCCGGGCGCTGCGCTACTACTACGACAAGAACATCATGAGCAAAGTGCACGGCAAGCGCTACGCCTACCGCTTCGACTTCCAGGGCCTGGCCCAGGCCTGCCAGCCCCCGCCCGCCCATGCCCACGCTCACGCCGCGGCCGCGGCCGCCGCCGCCGCCGCCGCGGCCCACGACGGCGCGCTCTACAAGCTACCCGCGGCCCTGGCGCCCCTGCCCTTCCCCGGCCTCTCCAAACTCAACCTCGTGGCGGCCTCGGCCGGGGTGGCCCCCGCCAGCTTCTCCTACTGGCCAGGCCCGGCCCCCGCCGCCGCGGCCACCGCCGCCGCCGCCGCCGCCGCTCTCTATCCCAACCCCGGCCTGCAGCCTCCCCCGGGGCCCTTCGGGGCTGTGGCCACCACCTCGCATCTCGGAGGGGTGGGGGGCCACTATCACTGAGGAGGCCCTCCCCTCCGGGCTAGCCTTGGCTCTTGATCTTACTCCAAGATTAAAGAGCCTCCTCAGTCCTTCTCCAGCTCCTGGCTATTCTGAGGACTTCCAGATGGCGCCCATCATCTATCTCCCCCCTTCTCTTTCCGCTCCTGAATCTTTGGGGAGTCAGCTCCTTTCCAAACCTTTTCTTATAACCACCTGACTTAAACAGTCCCCCGGCCAGGCCTCATCTCCCGTCGGGGGTGCCAGCCCCCCACTTTCGCTCCGCAATCCCAGGGCTGCTTGATTCTCTCTGCTCCCTACCGAAGGCAGTTTGGGGAAGGGGAGGGGAGAGCGGCGAGTCGGAGTGGGACTCGATGGCTCAGTCCCTCTTGTAAGGAGTATCTCAGTCCTTGGCACCTTCCCCCTGGTCCCGGTCCGCACACGTGTTTCTAGTTTCCTTCAAGCCCCATTAAAATGTCTAACCCGTCTCCCAGGCTACCGGTTCTTTCTCTTTCGAAACTGTTCTGAGTTGAGGGGTGGGAGGAATGAACACGCATGTTACATTGTTACACGGAACACATGTATGTAACTCGTAAGTGATAGAAGTTACTTCGTCGCCTTGTAAAAGCCTTTGTCTCACAGTGACTTTGTCCCATTGCCCGGTTTTACGGCCAAGGCCAGCTACTTGCCGACGGCTCCACAACTTAACCTCGAGCCCCGTCCTTTTCCTCGACACCGCTCGAAACGCAGGTCCTGAAGAGAAGGGACCTACTGGGGGTGGCGCGCATTAGGCTCATTTAAGAAAGTTGCTTCCCCGGAACCTGGTCCTAATTCTACCTTCACTGTCTCCCTTCTGATTGATGCTGACCCCCTTTCTCTTGAATTCTCCCGCCTCGTCCTTTCAGGGTGCCTTGGGAAACGGTCTCTTTTCATAGAGCTCTGGCGCTCTCTCCTGGTTGGAGGGGGCATAACTAAACTGCTCTGTGATTTCCCTAAGCCCTTAAGAGGGGAGAAGGGATATTACTCTTACTTCAGGTTCCTCAAAGCCTGACTACTATCCCCACCTCTACTTTGGCCCCCAAAGGCATGAAAACTCTTACTCCACTTTCCAGGAGGAATGAGAAGCTCCCTGCACAGGATTCCCCATTAACAAGATTATAAAACCTTGAACTTTCACTCAATCCACAGATTATTGCATACCTACTCATTTGTGGCAGGGCCTTAGAGGGAACAACCCTGGATCTGGAGTCAGAAAACTGTGCTAGCTCTGCTACTTATTAATTGTGTGACTTTGGTAAGGGGTCACTTCAACTCTCTGTGCCTCAGTTTCCTTATTTGTAAAAATAGGTTTTTCTAGACCATTTCTAAGATCTCTTTCTACTCAAAATCCTATGAAGTTGACCCTTGGGGCTTATATTGTTCACTCTGCTTCACTGCCTTGCCAGTTGGGTGGGCTACTTCTCTCATAATGCCCTTTCCACCCAATTTTTTAAAAAGCTGTTCTAAGGAAAGCTTTGGTATGTGCATTCACATGATATGTAAAATACTTAAAGTGTCTTATGGTAAGAGGAGAGTTGCATTTTGAGGAGAGATAAAGATATTATATTATTTATACTATTAAATTTCAGGGCCAACTGAATGCTGAATTGGATGTTGTGAGACTGGGAAGGTATTGGGTGGAGGTAGGGGAGAGAAAACATACTTAGCTCTGAAATCACATTGTTCCTCATTCTCTTGTTCCTCAGCACTCTTTTCTCCCTTCTGCTTAATATCACTCTGTTCAATTTTATGAGCCAAGCACTCTGCTAAGTTACAAAGAAAATCAAAAATATGGTCATTGCCTCGAAGACTCTCACATTCTGGAAGAGGGGTGGGGAGCAACATGAAAATGACAATGCATTTCAGATATATAAAGTGTAAATAAGTGAAAAGTAATCTTGATAATAATGTATAATATATAACCTTCTGGAGGGACAGAAGGTCACAATATGTTGCAAAGAACTTGAGAAAGAAGGCTACCTAATTTAGTAGAAAGAACCTTCGCCTGAAATCTGAAGACCACTAGCCCTGGCCCTAGAGGAGACTCAGCTAGTTTGATGTCCCTTTGGAAAGAGAGCTCTGCTGAAGGGCCTCCAGGATAGGATGCTTGCCTCATACAAACACTGTTTTTTGGTCACTTGGATAAAAGAACAGAGGGTTTGCCTCTCAGATTGGCAGAAGACACAATGATGGGAGGGTTGACTTTTTGTAGCAGAGAATGATGATAACAATCTAGATAGAGAGGACTGGTCTAAATCTAATGAGATGAAATTTAATAAGGAAAATATAAATTGTTTTTCTTTATTTCTATTTTCCCCCAGATACATGTAAAAACAATTGTTAACATTCATTTTTAAAACTTTGAGTCTCAAATTTTCTCCCTTCCTTGCTCCCCAACCCTTCCTCCATTGAAAAACCAAGCAGTTAATTATAGGTTATACATCTGTTGTCATGAAAAACATTTCCATAGTAGTCAGTCATATTGTGAAAGAAAATGTAGTCCAAAAAATACTCAAAAAGTAAAGTAAAAAGTATGCTTAAGGGGTGGCTAGGTGGCGCAGTGGATAGAGCACTGGCCCTGGAGTCAGGAGTGCCTGACACTTAATAATTACCTAGCTGTGTGGCTTTGGGCAAGCCCACTTAACCCCATTTGCCTTGCACAAAACTAAAAAAAAAAGTATGCCTCAATCTATATTCAGATACCATCAGTTCTTTCTCTGAGAATGGAAAGCATTTTTCATCATTGTCTTGGAGCACTGTATTACTGAGGATACCAAAGTCATTCACAAATGATCACCTTCAAGAAAATATAAATGTTTACACTAGGTTTTTTTTAATCTAGGGAAGAATGGTTAGACAATAGTTTATCTATAAAAGATTGGTGACATTCAGTGGACTACAAGCACCATATGAGTCGACAATATGAATTGGTAACCAAAAAGCTAATGGGATCTTGGGTCACATGGAGGTAAAGAAGCAACATGATCATAGTTAAGGGGTGATGATACAGAGTTCTGCTGTTCTAGTCATACCACTTATGTCATATAGTGCTTATCCGCTTCTACATGCCAGATTTTAGGAGAATACTGATAAATTGGAGAATGTTCAGATTGGGGAATCAGAATGGTGAGTAATCAGTGCAAGCCAACAGCTAACTGTGTTGGAATGGGGGTGGGGTGGGGTGCTATAATGTTTGGTCATTAGAGTTGTGTTTTCACACTTTGTGACTCCATTTGGGCTTTTCTTGGCAAAGTTAATAAAGTGGTTTTTTCATTTCCTTCTCCAGGCCATTTTATTGATGAGGAAACAAGGGAAACAGGCCTAAGTGACTTGCCTAAGTTATACAGCTAGAAAGTGTCTGAGACCAAGTTTGAATTGAGGAACATGAGTCTTACTGATTCCAGGGCCAGTGCTCTAATTACCATACCGCCTAACTACCCTACTGTGCTGGACACTGTTAAGTGCTAGGGATACAAAGAAAGACAAAAATTCACACAAAAACAGCCTCTGCCCTAAAGGTACTCACAGTCCAAATGAGGAGGCAACATACAAATAACTATATACAAACATCTATACAGTAACAATTGTAGGTAGGCTCAGTTGGAAGGCATTATAAAATAGAGGAGAGCTAGGAAAAGCTTTTGGAAGAAGAGACGACTTTAGCTGAGACTTAAAGGAAGCCAGGGAAGCCAAGAGGTGGAAATGAGAAGAGAGTTCTGGACATAGAAAGTCAGTGAAAATAGTCTAAAGATGGAGTGTTAGGTCTGAGAAACTGAAAGATGCCAGTGTTACTGAATCACAGAATAAGGTTTAAGAAGACTGGAAAGGTAGGAAGGTTATGAAGAATTTTTAAAAACCACAAAGTTTTATATTTGATCTTGGAAGCAATAGGGAACCACTAGAGTTTCTGAACTGTAGGTTGCTATGGTCAGGGAGGAGAATGGTTTGAAATGGCAAAAGACTTGAGATGTGGAAACCAACCAATGGGCTTTTGTAATAGTTCATCTATGAAGGGAGTTGGCAGTGTTATAGGAGAGAAAAGCACACATATAAAAGCTGTTACAAAAATATAGCAGAACTTGGCATCTGAATTGATATTGGGAGAAAAGGGATGAGATAGGGAGGAATTAGAAAGACACATGGGTTAGGAATTCAGAAGACTTTGAGAATAATGGGATCCTTGAAAGTAATAGAGAAACTACAAAAAAAGAAGGAGGTTTGGGGAGGGGAGGGAAGGAAGATAAGTTCCATTTTGGACATTTTGACTTTAATTTGTCTGTGGGATATCCAGTTTGAGATATCAACATAAGCCATTGAAGATTCAAGCTGGGCAAGCAGATCATCTTTTGCAAAGATGATAATTAAAACCATGGGCACTGATAGGCTCACCAAGCAAAATAGTCTGGAGCATGGGTATCTAAACTTTTAGCTCTTCTGGGTCATATGGCCCAACAAAAACTTGTCAAGGGTCACATATAGAATTTAATATTTATGACTACAATGTAACCCATATTGCCAATGTCCGTAATAATAATAATAATAATAATAATAATAATAATAATAAAATATTATAATGCCACATGAATGAACTTTGAAGGCCACATGCAGTTCAGTGAGCTTCTAGTTGGACACACCTGTCTAGAGAGAGAAAAGAAGAGGTCCTCGAATGGAGCCTTCATTTGAGGGACCTGGTCAATATTCAGTCTAGGGAAGAGAAAATTTGGGGGGAAAGATGCCTACTAAGCTGTCCTGAAATATCTGAAGTATACTTTCATATAGAACAGGGATTTCACCTGTTGTTTGACCTCAAAGTGAAAAATGGGCAGAGGTTACAAAGAAATCAAATTAGTTGGTATAAGGAAAATCTTCTCAAAGATTCTAACAGGAAATGGATTTTCTTGGGAGCTTGTGGATATGCCATCAATGGACTCATTGATGTCTTCTTCAGAGACACATTGACTAACCACTTATCAGGTGTACTGTATCAGGAATTCTTGTTCACAAAGGTCTTAAACCATATTATCTATGAGATCTCCTTTAAATTTCAGCTACTGTGACTGACGAATCAGATGATCTTGGCCATTTGACTTTATCTCTTTAGATCTCAGTTTTCTTGTCTGTAAATTGAGAGTATTGGACTAGTTCAAGGGTTGACAAATTATCAACCTTGCACTAAACCCATTCCCTATTCTGTTTTTTCTAGGGGTGCTAAATTTTTTAAGTAAAGTAGTTTATTGACCTCTTAACCAGATTTAGGTCTTCTTTCCAGCTCCAGTTCTTTCAATCTATTTGTCTTCCTCATCCTTCAGCATTGATAATCATCTTATTTCTTTTTTGTGGTTTAAGCCTGGAGTACAATGTGCATCCCAGGGAAGAGGGAATGTAGAGAATTCCAGGGCCTACATTTTGCTTTCATTGGGGCTTTATTTTTATTTTTATACTTTATATTTTATTTATATTTATATTTTATATTTTATTTCTCCATTTTCTGCCTCCCAGATTTTTGTTTCTTCCTAATTGTGCTAGCCTGTTCTCACTGACCTTCACCCCCTTTGCTGTTGTTTGCTCTTACTTAACATGGCCATATTATTGGATTCTTTCCCTAATTGATGTTGGCAATCAATCAATCAAATGGTATTATTTTCTCTTCCCAACAACTACTTTTCAGAAATCCCTTGCCTCTACCAAGGCTGTTGTCCTTTACAAATTCTGAGGTAGTCAGGCATCAGGTAGTGTTTTAAAGTAGTTGAACCCTCAAGTCTATTCCAACTCTGCAATCCCATGATGATGATGTGAATTCATCCAGGTTGTTAATAATGACAACTGCTACTGAGAATCTCTTTTACTGGGTCACAAAGCACGTTCATATCTCATTTGATTCTTACAACAGGCTTGTAGGTGCTGAAAAGCTAGCAATGATGTCATCTTACAGATAAAGATATTCAGACTCAGAGAGGCTATGTGACTTTCTCCAAAATTAAGAAGCTAGCAAGTACAAGACTAAGTCTTCTTCTGATTCCTAGGGCAGCATTCTTTTCACTGTATATTTGCTCACCTGGGCTCCCTCCAGCTTTTAAGGATCCCTCCCACAAAGACCACTGTCATAGTTAAATAAGGAATATTTAAATCTATCAGGCAAGGTGTACTTTCACCTTCTTTAAGTCCAGTAAAGTGGAATTTAAAACTATATCTAAATTTAATGCAATTATATCTCTTTATCCTTGCTTCCTATTCCCACTGGATTTTACATTTTTTAACCTTCACAAAACTCTTTGCTCTTCCCTCAGACTTCCTTGACCTTTCTCTCATGACTTCATAAAATTATCTTCATCAGCTTCAACCCATTCTCCAAGTATTTTACAGTATATATATGAGGAAATGAGGTCTCAGGCAGGAAAGGAAGTAGACAGATACAGTCCTATTTTCAGTAGTCTTCCTATGCTCCTCATGGAATAGTAGGTAGAAGGCTAGTCTCTAAGTCAGGAATATCTGGGTTCAAGATGAACTTTTGATTTTAACAGGCTCTGAAGCCTTGGACAAGTCACTTAATCTCTCATTGCCTCAGGAAATGCACTGAGAGTGTTTCCAAATAGGTACCAATCTATGTGGTAAAGCAAGTTCTTACACTGATAAAATCAAAAGTCCAGTCAAAAATATAGTGTGAGGAAATGGGATCCTAAGAAGAAAAGAAACCAAAAAAGATATATTCTAACCTGCAGGTGTTTTTCTTTTCTGTGCTTGCCTCCATCACTACTACTGCTGGTTCCTCTGAGTACCTTATATGAGAGCACCTTCATTTTCTAATTAGGCCACCATTTTGTGCTTGACTTCAGCATGGATGAATCCTTTATTCCCTCTAGAGTTCCCAGGATAAAAGTTCAAATTTTCAAATAAGGTTTACCAGCATTTAAGGAAATTATGTAAAATAAAAGCACGTTACAGAGCACAGAATTGTCCAGTCACAAAACATTGGAATTTTTCCTAAAACAATTCCTTTATGGTCAGGATCCCTGCCCCAACCTAACTAAGCACTTGCTGATTTGCCTTCCTATGTGGCCAACTGCTAAACTGCTTTGGAAGAAGATGATAGATTCCCTTCCCAGAATTCTAGATCATCCAATTACCTCTCTTTATTCCAAGTCAACCAAAAACCATATATAAATGCCAGTCATTGTGTTACATGCTGGGACAAAAGTCACCACCATCAATATTATGCATTAGCAAGACTTTATCCATGAAAGGAAAGGAAAGTATTATTTCTGTCCTGTATATCATCTAACACAGCTGTTCTGAACACATTCAATTCAGCTGAGTCATCTTCAATGAGTTCCTTTATAATATCAGCATGACTTTCTGCCCTCCCATTTCTAGAATGAATATTCAAAAATATTCAAATGTGTTTTGGGGAGAAGATAGCATTGTATATAATTATATAATACACCTATAGACTAAGCACCCATGGACTGACTCCCCAGGTGGACAGAGGGTCAGAAGGAGGAGAAAAAGAAGAAATAGCAACATTGTCAAACTTCAATTGATCAATTGGATGGCCAAGGAAAGATACCACTACTGACAAATTGTTGTCTGTCTTTCATTCTCAGGGAGGACCAATGACATCATGAGAGTGATGTCTTGATTTGTAAGTGAATTGGAATAAAGTGAGGAAGAGCTGAGCAGAATCATCAGCCTCACTCTCTTCTCTGGAGTCATCAAGTCTAGTGATAAGTTCTAAGACTATACAACTAGCAACGGACCAAAGAAATATAATTTTTGATCACTTATACTTTACAAAGTATCTTGGAGTTTAGGGGACTAGATTTCCCCCTTATTTATTTTATTATTTTTTTCCAAAACACTGAGACAGTGAATTCTTTGTGTCCTGTTATTTTCATTTATTATTTCTCGAAATATAGCTTTGAAAAAAACAGACATTGAAAACATCCCTTTGGTTCAAATGGAACTACTTGACCATGCCTTTAAACTCAAATTATTTGCTCAAAGTGAGTGTAAATTATTTTTATTCTGGTCAGAAACACTGAGGATCTTCCAGATTGATTCCTTTGTGATGGTAAACTCTTACCTAGCCCTTACTCACTGAATAGGCATTGTCTCACACTGCATTCTAGGTCATTGCCAGTTGTCTTGATTTATGTCTTACCACTGAACTCTGATGATTCTGAAGGAGAGACAGAGGCTGATGATTTTGCTTAGCTCTGCCTCATACAAATTCAATTCACTCACAAGTCAAGACATCACCCTCATGATGTCATTGATCCTCTTTGGGAACAAAGGATGAACAACAAAAATATTAATAACAACAACAATAAGAACTGACAAGATTTGCAAAATGCCTTATTTTTTCTTTCATTTGATCCTCACAATTCTGTGAAGTAAGTACAATTATTATCTCCATTTAACAGATGAATCCACTGAGGTTAAGAAAGTCTGAGTAACTTTCTCAGGCTCAAAGAAGTAGGTATCTGAAGCAATAGTCAAATGTAGGCCTTCCTGAGTCCAAATCCTTAAGAATGTCTTATGTTATGCTTCTGGGAAGAAAAATTATGGGTTTTTTTACCTTGATCTTTCTCTTAAAAACAAAATTTTTATTACTTTGTACTTTGCAGACTTTGGCTTTTCCATTTTTGTCCTTCAAACTCTTGCCATTTTACTGCTGAAGAAACTGAGGTTCATAGAGTACACTCAGATGGGCTCTTATTTGAGCCTATAGCATGTGGTATAATGCACCTAGGATGCTAATGAGATATCCAGTGACTGCTTAGTCATTCAAAAGTATTTATGAATCATTTCAAGCTAAAATTTCCAGGTGTTACTCTTTTTCCCAGGGTTACATTCCCTTTCAACACCACTTCCTCCCACCTACCACAAAATGTTCCATGACACAATAGTTAATATAGTGAAAAAGCTTTAAATTTCAATTCAGCTACTTGCTACCCATGTGATCCAAGGTCTCGGTTTCAGCCATTACAAAATGAAGGGATCATAGATTTTGAATTAGAAAGGGACCTTTGAAATCAAAGAGAGCAATCCCCTTCATTCTACAGAGCAGGAAATTGGGGCATAGTGAATTTAAATTACTTTCTTGGGGCGGCTGGGCAATGCAGTGGATAGAGCACTGGCCCTGGAGTCAGGAGTACCTGAGTTCAAATCTGGCCTCAGACACTTAATAATTACCTAGCTGTGTGGCCTTGGGCAAGCCACTTAACCCCATTGCCTTGAAAAATATTAAAAAAAATTCTAAAACAAAAACTCAGGAGAATATTATATAATTTTTTTGCACATAAGAACAGAAAAGGCAGAATCAGTATCATTGAGTTAGAGATGAAGTAGCCATCCTTATCACTAATCATCCAACTATACTTCAACCTATCCATGTACATTAGGGTTTCAAAATAAATCAGACTGGAAACCCTGAGATTCATTCCTATAATTATTCTGTATCCCAGTCTAACCCTCTTTTATTTTGTACATTACTCACTGGACCCCAGGAAATAGACATTGTGAAATGTGGGAGAAGAGAATTGTAAAGATCATATATAAAACCCATCCACCAACAAATGCCAATTTTTGCAAAATGGTAGCAATTTAAGTGTAAAAACCCAATGCTGATTAGATGGAAAAATCCCAGACCAAGATGGGTTGGCTGATTTGAAATTGGAAAGTTTTGGTGTAGGCCCTAACAAGAAGATTGTTTAGGGGAGAGTTGTAGCTAAATTTCCAGCTCCTAAATGATTACTATCTCTTGTAGGTTGTACTATGGGAGAGTTTGTTGGAGGGATAAAATTGTAAGAGACCTCAGTGGACAGTTGGTCCAACCTATACCTGAAAGAATTCCCATTGCAATACACCTGACAAATGGTTACCCAACCTCTGATTGAAGATGGCTAATAAGGGGAAACCCATTCTCTCTTTGGGGTCTAGTGCTCTTGACACTATTATTGAACCTTCTTGTCCACTTCCACTCCTATCCTAATTCCTACCCCACAGAAGAAAAATCATATTGGATACTCTGGGACAACCAGACCTAGAAACAGGTATATTCTTTATGAATCACTTGTAGAATTGCATCCTGAGCCTAATTCCCACCATCAGATTTAATCTCAGCTTTTAGAAAAAAATAAAATATTTTTAAATTTTTGACAGGAGACTCAAAACAAAGCTTTTACCTTATTTTAAAAAGGTTTGTGGCAAATTTATCTATATCTTGAGCATATCCTGTCCAAGAAAAGATATAAATTGTCTATGTTGCTACTCCCTTTCTCATTAGGATGCATCTCCTGAGCTATCAATGCCTTTTCCATCTCTTTGCCCCACTGCTACCCCTTTCTGGATCAGGTATACTAATGAAAAACTCACTGATGTGAGTCTCTGAGGAAGAGGAAGGAGCCAAGAGCAGGGTGACCAAGGCCCCAAGCATCTGGCTCTTTTTTTCTGAGAAGTGAGAGGAGACCAAGTCGCTTAGCAACATAACAGGAGGTTGTCAGGGAAGCTGTGAGCAGCTTTGTACTTCTCAATCCTGCAATATGGAGAGAGTTGGGGGAGGGGTGTTGTACCAGAAAGGCAATGGGAGAATGGGGGGAGGAGGAGATCAGAAAGCTTGGAGAGTCACAAAATGTCAGAGCTGGAAAAGACTTTGAGGTCACCCAGTCAAACTGGGTTGCTCATACATGGACAATAATTACCTTCATTACATGTTCCACAAATTTTGGGGAATCAAAGCTTCCTTCAGAAGAGGAGGAAGAAGAATAGACTGACATGATAACCTAGCCTTGAGAAATGTGGCACTTGTAGAATCTGGAATTAGCATTCATGATTAGGTGGGCTTCAAAAGCTAAAGACCCTAATAAAGGACAATGACAAAGGTGTTCTCAGCCATAGGCAGAAGGAAGATGACCACTTCTTAGGTACACATACATAGAATATAAACACAGTAGGATGTATCTGAAGCTCTATGAAATTATCTACACTCCAGGAACTAGAAAATGAAGAGGACCATAGATTTAAAGCTAGAAGGGACCTTATTTGACCCCTGACATTCCACTTTATAGATGAGGGGACTGAGACCTAGAAAATAGAATGCTTTACTTAAGTAGATAGTAAGTGGCAGAACAAGGATTTAAACCAAGATTATTTTCTTTAAAGTCCAATAGACTTTTCACCATATTTAGCTATTTCAGTTAAAAATGTTGAAGTTTTGTCTTCTTTTCCTTCACTTATATTCTCTCCAGTTTCTCCAGCCCTTTTACCTTCAGTTTTGCCTTATGCACACTCATGTATGTATGATCAAATAGGAGAAATCTAAAGTGAACATATAGGGGAAGATCTGAGTTCTAATTCCTATCTCAGACACTTTCCACCTGTGTGACCCATCACATATTTAACCTGTTTGTTTCAGTTTTTCTCATCTGTTAAATGAGGATAATACTATCAACTCCCTCTCAGGGTTGTTGTGAGGATCAAATAAAATAATATTTGCAAAGTGCTGTGTAAAACTTAAGATACTACATAAATAACACTAGTTATACAGTGATATTCCAAGATCCATTTTTTTTACAGACATAGATAGTGCTCTTCTACCCACAACAGCCCTGTGAAGTAGTTGATACAAATATTATGATTCAGTTTTGCAGATGAGGAAACAGGAAAGTTAGGCACATAGAAATGCCTATGCTAATGAAGCTCGTAAGAGTTGCAACCAAGACTAGAACCAGGCATTGACTTCAAGTTGTTTTCCTGTTCTACTGCTGTACCCATCGGTCCGTGGCTAGATGCGCTTAATTAGATACACACATACACGCACATGCTCGGGCATTTAGGGTCATGAAATCCTACTGACACAGGCACAGATTCAGTCTTATGTTCTAGCAAACCTGAGTACTTGTAGGTTCTCAGGCATGGGATTCTAGTAACCCATACTGATCCTGGATTCTATCTATATATTCCATTTTACTAGTCCTGGAGCCTTTCAAGACTAGTCCTGGTGATTGGTTAGGGATTGCACTATGTCCTTCCTAGGATAGAAGTCTGAGTCAATTAGGGAATCCCAGAATCTCTTTTCCATTGGACAGAGCCAGAGTCAAAATATGTACCCTGACAGCTGAGGTAGATTTCATGTCTAGTCTAATAGTGAGAGACTCTTGGGCTCTGCTGGGACTGAAGGCCTGAAAGGAGAATGTTCTAGCAGCTGAGGCACAAACAAACATCACCCAGGACACAAGATGACTCAGGGGAGGTCTGTGTTCCCAGGAGCTTTTAGTGTGCCAAAGTCAGGTATAGATAGGCAGGTTAGCCTTTAGTCTCATTCTAGGTTCTGCTTTTAAACCCTAAGATCAGAGACATCTGTTCCAGAATTGATGGATCCCTTCCCTCACTGGCACTTAGGCACTTGGATTCCTGAAGATTCTTTTTTAGATATAGAAAGACCTAGTCTAATCTGAGAACTCCTCTCAGGAAGACAACCTGCCTGGGTTTTCTTGGTTAACTTCTGCTCTGGTGTCAGTACTTCTCACTAACTCTCTCAAGACAAGCCAGAGTAACTAATCATAGAAAACTTGGGGAGTGGGTGATATTAGTGAGTGACATTTCCTTTCCTTTCCTTCCTCAAAGATCCTGAGGCTATTGTGTATAGCTGGGTAAGATAGGACAGAAAGGACAAAATGGCTTAGGATCATTGGATCATAGATTTAAAGCTGGAAGAAACTTTAGAGGACACTGTAATCCAATTCCTTCATTTTAAGATGAGAAAACTGAGACTGAGAGAAGTCCTACCTTGCTTAGGATCTCAGAGTTATTGTTTAAGACAGGATTTGAACTCAGATCATCCTGACTCCACAACAAATGCTCTCTTTTCATTGAGACAATTATTCTGAGATGCCCAGTCCAATCTGGTGTGATTAATGGGAGAGCCTGGATTTTGTGTGTCTAGAGGAGGATGTCCTGCTTTGTACATTCTTCATCCCCCCATCCAGAAAGCGTCAGTGTATGGACCTGGAAGATGTAGAACAAAGTGTGGTAAATGGACCTTGGGGATGGGAGTGAAAGGTTAACTTTCTTTAACTTTCCTCATAATTCACTTTTCTGTGGTTCTTTAAGTTTACAAAGCACTCTTCTTTCTGTGAAGTGGATGATGCAAATGATGTTATTTTTATTTTAGAAATAAGAAATCAGACTCAGAGAGGTTTAATGACTTACCCACAGTTGCACAATTAGAAAGTATTGACAATAGGACAGAAATTCAGCTTTACTGATTCTCTTGCAACTACACACATGATGTCTTTCTTCAAGGACATCTTCAATCATAGAGTAGCAAAGGCATAAGAAGCCCCTAAACTGTTGACTCTGTGGCCCAACTTAATTGTCCCTATTTGAAAAGTCAGATGAGAAGCATAGTATATGGGAATATAGTTTATGAAATGTGATCAAAGAGAAATATACAGAAGGATCATGAATAAAATCCACATACCACATCAGCAATTCAAGGGAAGATAGAACTTCTAGGTGGTGTCTCAAATGAGTGGTCATTCCATGAGTCTAACAAAAAGGACTGAGATGAAGAGTTAGCCAAATTAAGAATGGGGAAAGCAGAGAGACAACTCTAAGAGCCTGGTCATTGAATAAAGTCAGAGCATAATTATTTTAGAAATAAGCCTATGTACCTCGAGTATATCTACAAATAATTTATAACCTCAAGTTTTCTTGCAGTTTACTGTCTGAACTTATATTGTGCCAAAGACTCATGGATGAGAGACATAGAAAAGAAATAAAAAACAAAGACTGTATTGTCCCCAGGTTTGTGTCTTTGGAAAGGAAATATCAGAGATTCTGGGGGTGTATATGGGGGCGTGTTCTGACCTATTTTATATGTGACACTGATCAAATATTGAGGTGTTGGGTAGGCAGGGACTATATGTTACATGCCCTGTAGAGCAAGGTACAAAATGCATTAAAGGAGTTTAAGCCTACTCTAGTTGTTGGTTGGTCCTTGGGACTTTTTAACATTGTCTTTATTATGGAAATCTTCCTGGATTGTCCATATGGATGACCCACAGCAGGTGCCCACCGGGTAAGAGCTCACAGGACAGCTTCATGACTGCTGCCAGATGCTCTGGTTGCCAGGCACCTTGACAAAGTGGTTACCATGGCAACTTCTGGGACACGTCTGCAGTTTTTACAGACTTTCCCCTCCCTGCCATTCCCAATAGCTCATTCCTGATATTAGGATGCCTTTGTGCAACACCTGTTCCAGGTGGGTGGTGAGGATATCAAAAGAGTAGGACAGGACAGTCTCCACCCTAGAAAACATGTTTCCCCCCATATTGAAATAATCTGTTTGTCAGTGTAAATAGGTAATACATATGTAATTTGTTCCTGTACATATTTCTATATTTGATGACACAGCATTAGTTTCCATGAACTTTCTGTGTCTCTCTTTGTGTCTCTGTCTCTCTGTCCCTTTCTCTCTTTCTTTGCATCTATCTGTGTCTCTCTGTCTCTGTCTCTGTCTCTGTCTCTGTCTCTGTCTCTGTCTCTCTCTCTCTCTCTCTCTCTCTCTCTCTCTCTCTCCCCTTCCCCTTCCAGGGAAGAAGAAGAGCTATATACCTTTGTTTTGAGGAATGCTGAGTCATGGCTGAGACAGTGTGTCTGATGCAGATTGCAGCCCCATCCTATTCACTCTTCCCCTGGTTCCATTAATGTTCTCCTGCCTCCTCCCCAACCCTCATCACACCCCTCTTTCCTTACCCTATCTCTGAGTTGAGTTCTGGTAGAATAGTGGGAAAGACTCCTATCCCCAATCCCACCCAATCCAGGGTGCTGATCATCAGTCCGGGCTACTTTGCTCTTCAGTACAGGATTTTGTTGCTTTCCCCTCTCTATTTCTCTCAACTATGCTCCAGAAATACAGGAATCTAGATTTGCACTCTTTCCTGAGTCTCTGAGAGATTAACCAGCTTTCAGGATACCTTCTCCATCCTCATGCTGATTCCTAGCATTTGCCTCACCCTTGCTAATCTGATTAGGGAGGGCACAGGGGACAGTTGCTTCTCTCCTAGACAGCCTTTGTGACATGGCGAAGAGAAAAAGATTTGACCTTCCACTTGGGCCTAGGAACTTAATGTCATTGAATGGGTCACACAGACAGTTAAAGAGAATGGGGGGAGAAGTATGGAAGTCTAGGTGCCTTGGTTACAGTCTCAATCACTGAAGCTGAGTAGGGTCTCTCATTAACTGAAACTATCCAGGGATATTTTAGGGATTATAACTGTTCTTTGACGTGTGCTGGAAGCAGGTGAGCTGAGGAGAACAGGCAGGTGCAGTTACAGGACTGGAACTCAGTTATCGTGCCTCCTCATTGAAGCTTCTTCTGCTCCAGCCCTCTTCGTTGCAGCCAGACATTTGGCTTCTTCTTGGTGGACCAGGCCGAGGACCTCCCTCCGCCTCCCCCAAACCCCTCCCCACCCACCCCCACACTAACCCTCACAATGGCAATCCAGGACAGTGGCTCGCGCAGCCTAGCCACCTAGAGGGATAGGAGGGCAAGCCACGCCCAGCCCCGTCTGGTTACCATGGTGACAGCCGCAGGGTGACCCGAGTGTTCTTCTCCTCCTCCTGACCACTCCCCCCTCCCCCTCGACTCGGGCTTGGTAAAGAAGATGACGGCGCGCTGCTGACTGCGCCAAAATCCAACCAATGGGCGCTTGCGCCCGTCTCTCCTCCCTCTCCCCCTTCTCCCAAGATAACTCCCCTAGGAACTTGATTCACAAATCTGTGCTAGGGATTTCCGGCTCCGGGGAGGTGGTGCTGTGGGGGATGTGGGATTGTTGTAGATGGGGAAAGCTTGCAAGTTGGGGAGGAGCAGCTCCTTTTTTCTCCAGGGATAGAGAGCTGAGGGATGGGGAGCTAGGAGTCGGAGTTCAGGGTTCTCTCGGTTGGCCTTGATCCCACCTCGAGCCCCCAATTTCACGAGAATACCAAGACAGAGAAAACAGGTTCCCGTTGATACAATCACACACACACACACACACACACACACACACACACACACACAAACACAAACCGCGGGGCTCTCTAGGGCTCTCTAGGTCTCGCCTGATATTTGGTACCATGGACAGCGGTGCCAGCTTCCAGTACCTTGCAGACCCCATCTCCCAGAATAGGCAAACCAGTCCTAGACTTGAAAGGGTGGGGCCCGGGAGGGTTGTTAGACAAAGAGAATGACATAGCGTTGACTGAGGTCAGAGATGTGGATGTTTTCCCGAACCAGTTTTCCAAGGTCAAGGGAAATGGATAATAGAGACACCCTCTGGGCAACTGAATCGAAAATGACAATTGAACTCCTCCTGTCTGGATGTGTGTCTCTGACTACTTTCTTCTTCTTCTTCTTGTCATTTTCGATTATATATATATATATATGACTGAGTGGCCCTCATAGCTTGAAGGGTCTTGGCAAAAAGGATGGGGACTCAAATAGTGGGCCGGATAATTCTACTCTTCTCTTGACCGTATGTAAAGGCCAATAATGAGGGTGGAGGAAAGGGGAGAGGGAGTTAGAAACTGGTCAATCTGAGTCTCATTTTTCCCCTAACCTAAAATGCCAATGTTCTATTTTCTAACCTCTCTTAACAGGGAGTATGGAGCCAAATGAGCTAGAGGGGATCTTTTCAGGGCTATTGGATTAGGAGTCTCCTCTTATCTACACCTCCCCCATCTACACGTTCTGCTGCTTCCCCATATGACCTAGGCCTTTGACCAACTTTAGTTTCCTCTGTGAAAAATAGGGGTAAGATGGAGGATTTAAAAGGACATTGATTTGTAGATTTCTCTCCCACCTCGGGTTTCAATTTGTTTCTCTCTACGAGTGCGGATCGCCTCACTCTCTCCCCCACTCCCACCCAGTCCCCAAAGAAAGGCAGTCGCAGAGCCTTCTGCAGGCGCTTCCAGCGCTTTATAGCTCCCTCAGGGACAGACAGACAGTTCAGCCCGCGCCTTCGGTACGCAACATTGGCACGTTGGACACGGCCCCCAGGCCCAATCCGGCCTTAGGCCCCCTCCCCAGGGAGCTAGGCCCCGGCTCAGCACCTCGGACAGCTCCCGGCCCACCAGCCCTCTCCCTCCCTTTCCCTCCCTCAGGGATCACTTCCTGAAAACATCCAAATAAATAAAAAAGGGAAAATAAGGTGGTAAGGGGGATCTGAGAAGGGGGAAGACCTCTTCTAAAATAAGAAGAGTTTTCTTTCTCTCCCCCGCTTCTGCTGAGCTGTCGCCGGGGCCTCTCCCAATCCACCCTTTTTCAGGACTCAGGGCGGAATTTCTCCCCCCCGCCCGCTTTACCAGCACAACCCCCTCAGCCCGCAGCACCTCCCCCTCTCCCGGCATGCACCGCGTCAGAAAAGGTGGGGAGAGAACAAGGGGCATCCTGGTGGTTGAGCTCCCAAGACCGCAACTTTCTGCTGCAGGAGAGATAGCCCCCAACCACAGTCAATCCAACCTTCTTCCAGGGGAAAGGGGGGGAGGAAACGGGGCGAAGGGGATGTAGAGAGAATAGAGAATCAGAGATTCACAGACATGAGAAAAGGCAGACAGAGAAAAATACATGTAGAAAAGGCGAAGAGATAATCAGAGAGGACAGCGATACATCCAGGAAAAAAATGGACTGGGGGGGGCACACAGTGTGAGAGAAGGAGAGAGAGAGGGAGAGGGAGGGAGGGAGGGAGAGAGAGAGAGAGAGAGAAGAAGAAGAAGAAGAAGAAGAAGAAGAAGAAGAAGAAGAAGAAGAAGAAGAAGAAGAAGAAGAAGAAGAAGAAAGTAGTCAGAGACACACATCCAGACAGGAGGAGAAACAACAAAACAGGAGAGATGGGCATTCTTACTTCCAGACAGAATAGATGGACAGAGACGTGTTTCCAGATAAGAGGAGAGATGGGAAGACAAAAGCATCTTTCCAGACAGAAAGAGAGAGGAGATATGGATAGAAACCACACATCCAAACAGAAGAAAAGGGCAGAGATAGATACAAGTAGAAGGAGAGATGGATAGACACGAACACATAGAGGAGAAAAGAGACATAGACAGGAGAGGTAGACAACAGACACATAGCCAGGAGAGATGGTCAGAGACATAGAGACAGGAGAAAGGGGCAGAGAAACATACTGGCAGGAGAAATGGGCAAATAGGTACAAAAAGGAGGAGAGAGAAAAGACACAGAACAGGATGACAGGCACTCATACAGCCAGAAATGGACAGACACACTCAAATAGACGAGAGAGGAGGACAGAGACTAAAGCATGTAGGTAAGAGGAAAAATGGAGAGCTACAAATAGGAGGAGAGCTGGGCCGAGAAAGAGATGGAGAGACCCATAGGTAGAAGAAGAGAGAATTCAGGCCCCTCTCCCATTTCCTCTCCTCCACTCTTCCTCTCCCCCCCCCCCCGCCACTGCTCAGCTCTCGCCCCCCCCCAAATCCAAGACCAGCAGGACCCAGGTGTCCCATCCGCCATACTCCAATGGGTGGTGGCATCTCCTCAGTGGAGGGAGGCAGTTGGGTGGAGAAGCAGCAACAGCAGCAACAGCGGCGGCGGCGTCCCAGGGGCTCCGTGTACGTGTCCGGGGGAGGGGGGAGGGCACCCGGTCATCCCCTGTCTCCGGCCCAGGTGCCCCTTGGCGGTGGTGGCGGCAGCATCGCCTCCTAGCGGTCCAGATTCATAGTCCAGTGCTTGGCTCCGGCGTTGCTGTCCCTGGCGTTGGTAGCGCCACCGCCCGCGGGACCCCCAGCCCCCATACCGACCTCGCCCTCGTTCTTGAGGTCCTGGAAGACCTGGGTGAAGAAGTGGGGGTCGGCGTTGAGCCGTAGCATCTGCGCGCTGAGCCTCTGGATGAGCCGCAGGCAACGCTGCCAGAAGCGCTCCTTGTCCGGCTCCACTAGGAAAGGTTTGAGCGGGTAGGAGATCTCGTTCCCCATGTAGGAATAGGCGAGGTAGAGGCAGGTGAGGAAGGCGGCCTGCAGCTCGGCGGCCGAGCCCAGCTCGTCCCCGCGCAGCGCCTCCCGGCACAGCAGATACACGAACACCAGGTTGGCCGGGGTGATGAAGGCCTGGTCTTGCCAGCCCTGCAGCAGAAGGGACCGGTCCACCCCTCGGAACCAGCCCACCAGCTCCCCGGGGCTCAGCTCCTTCAGCCGGTAGCAGCGCCGGCACACAAAGTCGCCCAGGCAGCGGAGCAGCTCGCCGGTGGAGGCCTGCACGATGACCCGTCTAGGAGAACCCCCGGGGACCGAGGGGGCCTGGGGGGCCGCAGGCGGCGGCGGCGGCGGCGGCGGCTTCCCTCCTCCCCCTCCCGAGCCTGGCGGGGCCGAGGTGCTGACTCCGGAGGACGGCTCGACGGCGGTGGGCACGGTGGGCACGGGCACAGGCAGGGGCTTGGCGCCGCCGCCATCGGGGGGTTCCCGGCCCTTGCGGAGGAGGTTCTCCCGGTTGCGCTGCTGGACCAGCAAGTCGGGGCCGGCCTGAGAAGGTTTGGGCGTCACCTTCTTGCCGCCCTTCTTCTTCTTGGCGGACGCGGCCACCAGGCGCTTCCAGGTGAGCGCCGAGATGAGCACGGACGGCCGCTTCAGCCGGCTCTCGCCCTTGCCCCCTTTGCCCGACGGCAGCTGCCCGTAGCCTCCCAGCGACTCCTCCCCCGAGGACGGCTGCGGCTTCTTCTTTTCGTCGGGCAGCCCGCCTGGCCGCCGGCCCTTGGCCGAGGAGGCAGGCGACAGAGACAGCACCGTGCCCATCCTGTGGGGCAGAAAGAGCTCACGGGGCCCCGAGCGACGCTCCCCGTGGGGGAACCAGGAAAGACACCGCCGCGGCTGCAGCACCCGGGGCCCGGGGCCCGAGGAAGGGAGGAGACCCCGGGCTCGGGGAGGGAGGGGGGGAAGAGGAGGGGGAAAGGTAGCGGCACCGCGGCGGCGGTGGCGGCTGCTCTCCGGGTCTGAGCTGCGCCAGCTGCTGCGCCAGCCCCACCCCTCGGGCCCCCTCCCACTGGGCGCCGCGCCCCGCCCCACGCAGCCAATCCGAGCCTGGGCTCCCCCCAAGACTGGCAACCCCTCGGACCAATAAGGGCTCGCCTCGGGATTCCAAGTCCCACCCTTTCCCCCCCACCTCCCATCCTTCCCCCCACCACCTTGTTCCCTTCGCTCTGTGGGGGGGCGGTTGGGAACCTGGGGGTTTAGAGATGCTATTTGTAGGAAGCCGAGGCAAGGCCGGGGGGTTGGGGCTGGCCGTAGTGGAGGGTGGGAAAACGGTTCTCCAAGTACCCGGCGGCCGTCTCCGTCTTCCCACTCCTCTGCGGTCCGTCTTCGGCCTGGCTTGTTTTGGTGCAGTGGGGCCGAGTTTGCGAGGAGGCTGAGGGGGAGCCCGCGCTGGGGGCCCCAAGGCTTGGGGTAGGGGAGAAGAGTAAAGGGCTGGCGCTCCTTTCCTAATAATGCCCTGCCCCCCCAAGGTGCGGAGAGGCAGGTCTCTGAGGACCATCCCTCTCCCTTACCTCCTCCAACCTTCCCTCTCTTCCTCTTCCCTCCCGCCATGAGAGCCGCTGCAGAGGTTGGGAGGGATATGAATTGTGAGACTCGGTGTGTGTGTGCGTGTGTGTGAGTGAGGGTGGGTGTGTGTGAGCGCGCGTGTGTGTATCCTCGCTTGTGTTGTGCAAAAATAAGTGTATGTGTGTGCATAGGTGTGCATTGCGGCCACGAATGCAGGTCTACGGATTCTTGCATGAGTTTTTGTTCCCCCGCTTTTCTTCCCCATATCAGAGGATTGTACTTTGAGGCTGATAACTGATTCCTTATCTAATGCAGGTACTTCCTTTAGGGCTTGCTGAAAGATGGCTCAGCAGCCTAGAGAAACAGTGGGTTTCTCCAGCGGGGTGGAGATGAAGTTTGACTGCTCCATGTTGTGGCCCCAATTTTTTGACTCCAGAGGCTATGGGTCTAGGACTCCATATCTCCAGGAGGTCACTATACTAGTCTCTAATCATCTCTTCCCTGAAAAACCAAGAAATTGTCAATTCATGATACCTCTCCCAAACATGCATCTACTGTCATATAAAGCACACACTTGGGGATGAGTTGCATGACCATTTCCCCCCCATTCCCTCCTCACCACACTGGGTTGGGGTATACCTTTATGATAGTTTTAGTAACGAATCTCTGATCAATGCTGTCAGCATCACTGTCTCACAGCATTCTTCTTCAGCCATGTCTATGATCATGCCATTTCTATCATTAGGGTCCCATTGATCAACTGTCAAGGGCCAAGAACTCTATCCTGATTCATGGCTCTCTAATTCTTTTCCTTCCTCTATCCCCACCTCTGTTCCTTTCCATATTAGGGCTTTCTGCTCCCTTTCCCCAATTATGTCCCTTCTAGTTAGGAGTCTTCTACATTGAATCTACCTGAGATATCTTATTTTCCACAGTTGGCCAAGCAATTCCTGAAATTTCAGCTCCTCCAAGAAACCTAATTTCAATAGATTTACCCTTATTTTGACATTGTCACCTCCAAAAGAAAGCTTATATTTTATGTTTATTTTGCATAGCTGTTTTTGTTACTGAACAAAGAGCTTTTAAAGTATTTCTATGTTTTCGAGTCATAGGATTTAGAGTGAGAAGGCACCTCAAAGATCATCTAATCCAACCCCATAATTTTACAAATGTTGAAATTGAGACTGAGATGAATTAAATGTCTTGCCCAAGGTCATTCAGTTGGCAAGTAGAAGAGACAGATTTTGAATTCAGGGTCTCTGACTAATCTGTGCTGTTTCCATAAGACTACACTAATTAATATCTCAGGAAGAATGGAACTTTTAGTAGACACAATTCTTTTTTTAAAGGAAAATTAACCACAGAAAATTTATTTCTATTATATGCATGGCAAAATGAAAGCTTTTGGGAGCCATTAGGTATTCCATGCACATGTAGAGTAAGGGGCTAGGGGAACTATTTTTTTTAACAAGTTAGGAAGGTTTTATGAAGGATGGAAGATTTCATGAAATAGTCAGGAAACTTCCATTACTTACCATTCCTCTGTTTCCTTTCAATTTGTGTGTAATTTTAAATGTCTGTTGCCTATTTATAGGTTCACTTAATCAACACCAAATATTTATTTGATTTTTGTGAGGAATTATTTTTTAGGTTCTGGAGATGCAAAGACATCAGTCAGTGGCTGACCTCAAGGAGCTTGCATTTCATTAGGAGAAACATGTGTAATCTAAATATAAAATATATGCAAAGAAAATTCTAGTTAATTTTGTAAAAGAAGGCACTAGTGATTGGGAGGATCTGGAAAGGCCTCAGGAAGGACGTGGTGCTAGCACTGAGTTCTGAAAGAAGCTAGGGATTCAAAAAGATGGAGGTAAGAAAATGGGATATTTCAGGCAAGAAAATCATGAAAAGTAATGGGATAGAATGTTGCCTGTGAGAGAGGGGGAAGCAGGGGAAGTGATTTGTAATAAGTCTGAACAAAAGACTAGACTATGAACAGAGGAGCTTGGATATGATCCTTCCACAGGAAGCAATGGAATTTATTGAACAAGGAGAATGGCATGGCCATACCTATACTATAAGAATAATAATTTGACAGCTGTATGGAGAATGATTGAAGAGGGGAGAGACTGGAAAGAGGGAGATCAGTCAGGGTATTGCATTAGTCTAGTGAGAGGTGATGAGAACCTGAACTAGGGTCTCTGTGATGGGAGTAGAGAGGAGATAAATTCTAAAGATGCTGTAAAATGTAGATTCAATGAGACTTGGCAATTAGATGAGGGGTGTGTGTGTGTTTGTGATGTGATGTATGTGTGTGTGTGTGTGTGTGTGAGAGAGAGAGAGAGAGAGAGAGAGAGAGAGAGAGAGAGAGAGAGAGAATGAGAGAATAAAGAGTGGCATCCTTTTATGTTTTGAGTGTATGGAAATTGCTTTTTTGATATTTAAATTCAAAATAATTTTTTTAATTGAGTATGACTCTCAGGTTTCAAAACTGGGTGACTTGAAGAATGATGATACCCTGGATAAGAACAGGAAATTTTGGAACAGAGGTGGGTTGGAAGGAAGGGCAAAAAATATTTTTTTTAGATGTTTGAGATGACAATGAAATATCTAGTTTGAAATATTCAATTGACAGTTGGTGACATGGGAACAGAGATTAGGGGAAGGACAAAAGGATAGAAAGATGATGATGATGATGATCAGAAGATAGAGTAAAATATATATAGATATAGATATAGATATAGATATAGATATAGATATAGATATAGATATAGATATAGATATAGATATAGATATAGATAGATAGATAGATATAAATTTCTAAGATTTAGGTAATTTGGACTGGACAATTGTTTGTTTCTTTTATTTTCAAAGAGAACCAATAACATCATGGGACAATGTCATAACCTATATGAACTGGATTTAAATGTGGCAGAGAGGGGCAATTAGAAGGTTATTGGTAACTTTGAAGATGGTAATTTCATTTGGAAAAATTAGGTTGGAAACCAGAAGTCCAGGAGTAAAGTGACTGAAAGGATAGAAAAGGGAGAAGAGGCAGTTAGTGAAGATGGAAATTTTTTAGAAGTGTTATCATGAAAGGGGAGAAATATTTAGAAAGACAATATGGATGCTATAGTAAATTAAAGAAAATTAAGATGATGGTAAGAAATTTTGAGATAATTTAGGTGGGGAGAAGAGGGAGCATATTGTAAATGGCTCCTGTTTTTTCAATTACATGTGAGGCAAGGTCATCTGCAGAGAGGGTGGGAGTCCTAAAGGGATAATAAATTCCCTGGTGAATTCAATTGAATATCAATTAGGATTCTTTGCAGCTGTGAGGACCCAGTTCAGATTACATGACACAAAATTGCAGAGTACCTATTTAATATAATTATCTGACTCCTTCAGTTCCCTTCCCCAGCAGGGAGATTGGATGGATAGATAGATAGATAGATAGATAGATAGATAGATAGATAGATAGATAGATAGATAGATAGATAGATAGATAGATAGATAGATAGATGGTAGAGTATGGCAGGTAGAGATGGTAGGAGAAGGTAAGTCCGGCATTAGGATTTAGCAAGGTATGAGTGTAGAGGGATAATGAGACTAAGGACTTAAGAGTAGAGAACAGTGTAATGTCAAAATGATTAGTCAAGAATGAAGAGAGAGTAAAGTGAAGACAGACCAGGCTTGATGAGCTGGGAGAGCAGTAAACAAAAAAAAGTATGCTGTAATGAGGATGAAGACTGTATGTGTGTCTGCTGCCTGAAACCCAACAAGTTTCATAACTAAGGTGTCTGCAAGTTGATGAATATTTTTTCCAGTCAAAGTAACCTCCTGCTTAGTTATTAAGATCAGGTCTCCTAGGTGGAAGGAATACCCCTTACTGACAAAAATGGAAGTATTATTTGCTCAATGATCTTTTCCCCTCTAACTCTGAAAATTCCCCTAAGGCAGTGGCAACTGACTGAAAGAACTTACCTTGTTTGTCCTTCATGCTTGAAGAGGACCAATAATATCACATAGTGATGTCTTGATTTATGTGTGAATTAAATTTAAGTGAGGCAGAGTTGCACAGACTCATTAGTCTCACTCTCTTTTTCAGAGTCATCTAAGTCTGTTGGCAAGACAAAAGTCAAGCTGACTGGTTATGGGCTGGGACATAGTGGATGACCTTGGCATCTTTGATGTCTGATTTTTCTAAGTGCTCCACAGTTCTTGGTTGGGGAAGTCTTCCCATACTTGGGAGAGACACTTCCCTAATTCACTAATGGATTTGAGTCCCTTTGGTTACCCTCAGCTTGGTTTAGCCTGTCTGCCAAGATAGTTTCCAATACCTTACTTTTGCATATAACCTAGGAAGAAATGAGAAGGAGTCCACCCTCTCTGACTCGTGAAAGCTCACCTCTTTATTTTCCTCCACAAAAGTTGATGTATTTTTGTGGCATAGATGTGATATTGAGTCCTTGAAGGCTATGCCAGCAGAATTTTAATTCTGATGGATTTTACCAACTATGAAAGATCTCAAATCACAAAAGATTATTTTTATAATTCTTTAAAATGTGCAAAGTACTTTCCATCCATTATCTTACTTAACTCTCACAATAGCCTATGGAGTAGAACCTACAGGAATTGTTATCCTCATGATACAGATGAGGAAACTGAGATTCAAGCTGAGTATCAAAGACTGAATTTGAAAGCTGATCTTAGCCAATTCAAAGTCTGGCAATCTCTCTATTGATAGCATGTCTCTTACCCAAGGAATAATCTAGCCAAGTTCAGAGTCTCCTCACTAGAAGGTAGACTACAAAGTGATGAATTCTTTCAGCTCTACAATTCCTAATGAAAATCGACAGAGGTATAGTAAGGATATCCATATCCTCTCAAATTATAAATATTCAAACAATTATTATTATTATTATTATTCCTTAGGACGTACCTCTATACTGTTGTGAATTCTTTGTAGGTCAGAAAACCATTGCTCACTTTTTTGTGAGCCAGACTAATTAGGGTCAAAAGCATTTGCTTCTGGATATATATTTCTCTTCAAAACATTAATAAGAATAAGGGAATAAGAGGGGCGGCTAGATGGCATAGTGGATAAAGCACCGGCCTTAGAGTCAGGAGTACCTGGGTTCAAATCCAGTCTCAGACACTTAATAATTACCTAGCTGTGTGGCCTTGGGCAAGCCACTTAACCCCATTTGCCTTGCAAAAACCTAAAAAAAAAAAGAGAGAGAGAAAATGGGGGAAAAGTGAGAAAATAAAAAGAAAAGAGAATGGGTAAGGAATACATTTGAGGAATGGTAATCCACTCTAGGGAGTAGAAGAACAGAACCTGATGAATACTAAATTGTCCAAGATGAAAGGGGAAAATTCAGAGATCTAAGAGTACAGTTGAAACTGTACCACACCCCTTCCCATGTGTCAGGAGTTGAAATTGTATATTACCACCTCCCAACTCCTTCCTATGTATCAGGCTATCTCTGTATCAAAATCAAGGTCCTTCACCTGAGATCTTTGGTAGGAGGTTCCTCCTCCATAGAGGGTTTCTTGTAGATGAGAGTTTCTGGAACTCAAAGAATGTCTGGTATCAATTTCAAGGCAGATTCCCAACTCAAATTCTGATTGACCCTCAATATTTTCTCTTTCTTGACCTGGCTTCCCCAGACTTTCTTATCTCTGAGCTATTTATTACCTATGTTCCTCTGTTGGGACTGGTGGGGCAGGAAAACTGGCCTTGGGGGTGGCTAGGTGGCACAGTGGATAGAGCACCAGCCCTGGAGTCAGGAGTAACTGAGTTCAAATCCGGCCTCAGAAACTTAGTAATTACCTAGCTGTGTGGCCTTGGGCAAGCCACTTAACCCCATTTGCCTTGCAAAAAACCTAAAAAAAAAAAAGATCTGAATTCCTAAACCTGCCTCAGACACTTATTAGCTATGTGACCTTGGCTAAGGCACTTTTCTCAGTTTCAATTTCATCATCTTTAAAATAGAGATGATAGCACCTACTTCAACAGGATTATCGTGAGACATAATGACCTTAAAGTACCACACATTTGTCAACTCTTAATAAAACCATCTCTGCTTTTTCTAGTTCTGTGGCCAAAGATCCCCTGCCCAGATCCTGGCTCTCCTCTCTTTTGTTTCCTTTTCTTTTTCTTTCTCAGCCCCCTGATTTGACAATGCTTTCCCTGACTTTATGCTCCTTTTTCTTCTTTTTTTTTAAATCCTTATTTCTTCCCTACCCACCCTACTGCTCTTCTCCTGAACCCCTGATGGTTCCCCAAATGACACTCAAAATGTAGGAGCATATACAAGAAGAAGGGGGTGGCGACTGCTGCTTCGCTGGGATATTCTTAGCCCTCTCTGGGGGCTGGAACCAGAACTAGTGTTTCCATCTCAACCAGGAAGGTGGTTATGAAAAAACAGTCTCCATATCTATCAATGTGTCTCACTCTCTGACTCCTCCCCCTTTCTCTCTCTGTCACCATCTCAATCATTCTGTTCACAGTTTAAGGATTACAATCCTTGGTTGGAGTTCTATTCACCCTAGCCTAGTCACCATTGTGAAAAAAAAGAGGCCTGTGGACCTCAGGGCTTCTCTAATCAAGGGATTCCTCTGGTATATGTAGTTGAAGAATTAGTGGGTGGTGAGAAAGAAGGCAGGGAGATTGGACAGGATGGTTTGGGGGCCCCTAAGCCCCCCCTTGGGGATTTGGGGAATGGGAAAAAAAGGACTTGGCCTGGAAGTGCCTGTAATAGAGATGTTTTGAATTCCATAGGCACCTCCATTCTTCTTTAACTTCCCAGTCCTTCATTCTGCTTTCAATTCACTCTATCCAATGTTCTCCCAGCCCAGTCTTTTGCCTCCACTAGGGGTATAATTCAAATAATGTCTACATCCACCACCAGAGGGTGCATGGTTTTCATGATCACACCATGATCTTGATAATAACCTTTAGGTACCTCCATATCCCCTAAACCTCACCCCCACCCCACCTCCCAGGAAAAGTGTTCCTCCTAACCTCTCACTGAATAGCCTATTCTTGGGCTGAGGTTGGGGACCAAGACTGCTTTCTAATCTTCATTATGTACCTTATTTCTCCTTTATTGTGAAGGGAGAAGTCAAATTAAAGAGTTTAAGAATCATTAGGAGCAAAGGAAAGGTTTAGTACCCAGAGAGCAGGGGAGAGAGAACTCCCTCAGCCCATGTCTCATTAGAATGACTTCTCTTATTAGAGCATTCACCATTAGAGACCAAGCTTTCAAAACTCTACTTCCCTCAAGACTTCTGTTACAGTTGCTGCTCATGTGCCCAGAATTTCCATGGGACTGTTGTTTAACGTAGTCCCTGTTGTGACTTTTTCATAAAGGAAGCAGAAAACCAATAAGTTAAGCACTAGTTTTTAAGTTCCAGGAAATCCATTCATTAATTCTGAAGAAATCTAGTGCATAATTGCCATGTACAAGGCAATGTGATTTGGTGAGCTTCTATTCACTGACGACCCAGTCCCTCCTCCTCCTACTTCCAGAATATTTGTGTATTTTGATTATCCAAATCCCTAAAAATTGGAGGAAATCAACCTTCAAGTCTGTGAGGTATAAGGAAAAACTACTATAAGGGTATTGGATAGGAAAGGTTGGTGGAAGACCCATCTCATAAGAAGGCAGATTACAGAAGTAAGAAAGATAAAGTCCAAAATGCAAAGATCCTTCTTATCCCACTACAAACTGAAGAAAATTTCTGAATTGAATTGGAAAGGCAACTTGTCATTGGATAGATGAACACTGACCATGCCCAAATATCCATTAAAAATGTCTTGGTTTCTTAACTATGGAATCAGTCTGAATTGAAACTGGGACAGGTTTGTGAATTGTATCTCCTCTGCCTCTACCAGAGATAAATGGGAGTAAGGAAGGGCATTTCTTTCTCTTATCTCCCTTCACCCCAGTGACACCTTCATAGCAGTTACTTTCCCTACTTACTGGAGGTGACACTGGAACTGTCAGGAGAGAAGAGAGAGTTAGTAGAGGTTTCTTCAAGTAATGTGCCCCTAACAGCAACCTAAAGCAATCCATAGAACCTAAAGTAGTAGCTGATTGTAGAAGACCTAGAGTGTGATTTGGGGGAGGGAAGTATAGTCCCAAAGTCAATGCTATTCTACATGTTTAGAAAATTAATAGCAGTACTAAATATTAGGTAATAGGGAACAAAGACAACACACATTTCCTACCCTCATGCCATCTACAATCTAATTAGGGATATTGTACCTATCAAAAGGTAACTGTCTATACAAGGTAAACTATAAAAATGCCAGATGTTTTGCTTAAAAGATAAGCATCACATTCCCCAATTGACAAATGGTCAAAGGATATGCAAAGCCAATTTACAGATGAGGAAATCAAAGTGATTCATAGTCATAAGAAAAATTGCTCTAAATCATTACTTATTAGAGAAATGCAAATTAAAGCTTCTCTGAGGTACCACCTCACACCTCTCAGACTGGCCAGTATGACCAGAAAGACAATGATCAATGTTGGAAGGGATGTGGGAAATCTGGGACACTAATACACTGTTGGTTGAGCTGTGAATTCATCCAACCTTTCTGGAGAGCAATTTGGAATTATACCCAAAGGGCAACAAAAATGTGCAAACCCTTTGATCCAGCAATACCACTACTGGGTCTATACCCTGAAGAGATGATGAAAAAGGGTAAAAACATCACTTGTACAAAAATATTCATAGCAGCCCTGTTTGTGGTGGCAAAGAATTGGAAATCAAGTAAATGTCTGTCAATTGGGGAAATGGCTTAATAAATTGTGGTATATGTCTGTTATGGAACACTAATGTTCTATTAGAAACCAGGAGGGATGGGAATTCAGGGAAGCCTGGTGAGATTTGCATGAACTGATGCTGAGTGAGATGAGCAGAACCAGAAGAACCTTGTGCACCCTAACAGCAACTTGGGGGTGATGATCAACCTTGATAGACTTGCTCATTTCATCAGTGCAACCATCAGGGACAATTTGGAGCTGTCTGCAATGGAGAATACCATCTGTATCCAGAGAAAGAATTGTGGAGTTTAAACAAAGACCAAGGACTATTACCTTTAATTTAGGAAAAAAAACTTGATATTTTATTATGTAATTTTGCTATCTCTTATACTTTATTTTTCTTCCTTAAGGATATGATTTCTCTCTCATCACATTCAATTTGGATCAATGTATACCATGGAAACAATGTAAAGACTGGCAAATTGCCTTCTGTGGGGGATGGGAAGGGAAGCAAGATTAGGGGGGAAATTGTAAAACTCAAAATAAATAAAATCTAAAAGAAAAAAAAGATAAGCACCAGAGATTCAAATTCAATTAAATTTAGTCCATATTTATTAAACACTGATACTGTTAAGGCACTGTTTGGGGTCTTGGAAATACAAAGATAATTTTGAAACAATACTATGTAACAGTTATACAGATCTTAAATACATAAGATATATATTTTTAACACATATTAATTAATACATAATTTAATATATAAAATACATAAGAATGTTGCTTAAAATATGAAGAACTCAGGGTTACTCTGTGGTCATTTGTGATCAGGTTAAAGAAGCTCAAAGAAAATGCAGTCAAGGCTTGGAACTCCAGTCTCAGAAGCACTCAGATAGCACATGCTCTCCCTGTTACATGCAAGTAGCTCCCATAGCTCCCATGGGAAGTGAAGAAGAAATAACTATCTCCTTCAAAAGACATCCACAAGAGAGCAATTAGAGTTCCAAGCCAAACATTCAAAAGAGGGAAAAGGATATTGGACCAGGAATCTGGAAACCTGCATTGTCATTCTGTCTATGATGGTAGGCTTTTTTATTTTGATGGCAATTGGTCATGGTTATTGTGGGTAGTGGTGAGGAAAATGAACTCCTTCTCCCCACTTCAGTGATGGCTGCAGGAGAATTAAGGTGGAAGCAATAAGGGCATGGATATTCCCAGAACTCTTGGATTCAGGGTCCTGAGTTGTCTGAGGGAAGAGGGTGGTTCGGTTGATGGCAGTGGCACAAGCCACTTCTTGTCTCTTCATGAGATAAAGTGAAAGAGAGAGAGAAAGGGAGGAGAAAGGGTTAAGGTAGGATTCATAGGATCTTACTAAGCTCCTTTTGAATACTACCTCATTTTTCTAAGAGTGTATTTGTTATATTCCCTTCCCTGAGGGCAGGCATTATGCCATTTTTCATCTGATTTCTAATATTTAACATCTGTGTGATTCTGGCTTAGTCATCTAATCTGTCTCTGAACCTCAATTGCCTCCTCTGTAAAATGTGAAATATTTAAAAATAATACCCATAGAGCCTGCCTCAAAGAGTTGTTGTGATGATCAAATGAGGCAATGTTCATATTTATGAATCTTAAAACACTGAATAACTTTTACCAAAAAGTTAAAGTAGCCACATGAAGAGGGGGAAAAGGCTTCCAGCAACTAGAAGCTGTGAATTATATTCTTACCACATGTGTTCTCTAAGCTTGAGCTAGCTTTCTCTTGGTCTTCATGTGAGTGATGAAAGGATATGTTACAGACTTTGGGAAAGGGATGAATATATATTGTACCAATTATTTCTTGCTATAGTTAGTAACTACCCTTAACTAAATACGACTTAGGTCTGACTGGCTAATTGAAAATTATTTGGGGGGCAACTAGGTGGCACAGTGGATAAAGCATGGACCCTGGAGTCAGGAGTACCTGGGTTCAAATCTGGTCTCAGACACTTAATAATTACCTAGCTGTGTAGCCTTGGGCAAGCCACTTAACCCCATTTGCCTTGCAAAAACCTTAAAAAATCATTTGGGAGGCATAATGGTGGGGGTTCATGGACCTAAAAGATCATCCCCTACTCCCTTGGTTGAGAGAATCAGCAACTCTGGAAACCTGTCAATTTGAGTGAAGGTTAGGACTATCTCCAGAGTATGTACTAAATTCTCCTTAAAAGATACAATAAATTATTTTGGGGGAGGTTCTAGACATGAGTCAAGCTTAAACTTTAAGAAAATTTCCCCAAAGAAGATATTGATAACTCATATGATCTTTCTCATTTATAAGAGCTGTTAGAAGGAGCATATTATAGACAGGGCATAGGAAGGAGAGGAATATAATGGTATGATGTGGTAAAGAGATGGAGTCAATGAGCATTAGGGGAAAGTACTGGAAGGAAGGAAAAGGAGATGAAGAAGAAGCTGAGAGATTTCACATAAGAGTCAAGAAAAAGCTTTTTCAGAGGAGTGGAGGCGGGGAAGCAAGGGGGAATGAGTGAGCCTTCATTCTCATCAGAAATGGCTCAGGGAGGAAATGACATACATACTTAATAGGGTGAGAAAATCTATCTTGCCCTGGAGAAGGATGGGAGGAAAGGGACGGGATGAAGGGGAATGGGGAGAGGGAAGGGGGTGAATAGGTGATAGAAGAGAGGGAAGATTGTGAGAGAGGGTACTCAGATTCAACACACTTTTGGACAGGGCCAGAATGAAAGGAGAGGGAGAGAATAGAATAAATGAGAGTGGGGAGGAATAGAGTGGAGGTACAGCTAGTAATAGCAACTGTGGGAAAGTTATTGAAGCAACTTCTCTGGTGGACTTATGATAAAGAAAGCAACTCACCCCAGAGACAGAGCCATTGAAATCTGAACACAGACTGAAGTACAATTTTTTTTCCTCTCTCTCTCTCTCTCTCTCTCTCTCTCTCTCTCTCTCTCTCTCTCTCTTTCTTGAAGTTTCTCATCTTCTTGGGGGGAAGGGGGTTTGTGTTTATTCTTATGTTTACTCTTATAATTTTCAAATTACATCAATGTATGGCATGGAAACAATGCAGAGACTGTCAAACAGCCTTTTGGGGGGGAGGGAAGGGGGGGGGAATTATACAATTCCGAGCCTTGCAAGAAATGATGGGTACATATTACTATTGTATATAATTGGAAAACAAATAAAATGTTTAAAAAAAGGAAAATTTCCCCAGATCCCACAGTAGGAATATGATAACCTACAGGATCAGACAGAGCCTGATTCCCTTCTTTGGGACAGGCTTGTTTGGTATCAGACTTGGTCTATGTGAGACCAGAATTGTATTTTTTCATGGAAAGGTTAAGCCTGGGATTTTGACACTTTTTTTAGTCTTTGTTACAAAAGTATGGCTCACTGGGTAGGGGGGGAATCTATTCTGATATGATGATGATGTAAAACAATGTTGACAAAAATATCTAATCAAATAGCATCAAAGCTAAAGGATAAATCAATGGAGAACAATGGATATCAAGAGCAGCCCTAATGAGGAAAGAAATTGCCAAATGAGCCTGAGGTACATGAGTGTGGAGGAGCAGACTCTCCCTTTGCCTCAGTAACAGAGTACACATGCTATGGACTAATTCTATATATATGAGCCTCAAATCATTTTTAGCATCAGATGGCAGAGGCACCTCCTACCTACCAGCTGCCTCTCAGAATCTTTGCCCATCCAAAAGCATCATGGTCCAGTCCAAATTTGGGTTGGCTCAATTCCCCATGCTTTAGGGGCAGCTCTTGTGTTCTCATACACTAACCCCCTGTTCCTCTTGATGCTTCACTCCTGTCATTATTTTTCTCAGGGGTGGTAGAATGGATAAGAGGATTTGATGCTCAACAATAATTTATCTGAGTACTTGACCAGTTCAATTCAACAAATAAATTAAGCCCATGCTATGTTCGAGGCACGAAGTATGCAACGATAAAAAATGACCCTCTTTGCTCTCAGGGACATTGCATTTTAATTGCAATTCAATGTTAATTCAACAAATTTTACTAAGGCTTTGGGGTGTACTAGAGGGGATAAAAGACTGCCCCTGTCTCAAGAAATTTTCATTCTGTTGACTAGACTGTTGTGGTCCATTCTGGAAGAGGACTGATAGTATCCCAAAGTTGAAGTTTTGACTTGGAAGTGAATTGTATTTAAGTGAGGCAGAGCTGGACAAAGTCATCAGCATTACTCTCTCTCTCCTGCGATCATCAGAGTCCAGTAATTAGACATAAGTTAAGATGACTAATGATGGCCCAGGATGACTAGACACAATTTTGACACAGATAAGTTAAGGCAAGCTAATTTGAGAAGGGACAGAATGAAGAGATAAAGACAAGATTTTATTTATTTTGAATTTTACAATTTTTCTCCTAATCTTGCTTCCCACCCCCTCACAGAAGGCAATTTACCAATCTTTACATTGTTTCCATGGTGTGCACTGATCTAAGTTGCATGTGACGAGAGAAAAATCATATCCTTAAGGAAGAAACATAAAGTATAAGAGATAGCAAAATTACATAACAAGATAATGGTTTATTTAATTAAAGCTCTTTGTTCAAACTCCACAATTTTTTTCTCTGCATATAGATGGTATTCTCCATCGCATATGCATCAAAACTGTGTCTGTTGCACTGATGAAACGAGCAAATCCATTAAGATTGATCATCACTGGGGTGGCTAGGTGGCACAGTGGATAGAGCACCGGCCCTGGAGTCAGGAGTACCTGGGTTCAAATCCGGCCTCAGACACTTAATAATTACCTAGCTGTGTGGCCTTGGGCAAGCCACTTAACCCTATTTGCCTTGCAAAAATGTAAAAAAAAAAGATTGATCATCACCCCCATGTTGCTGTTAGGGTGCATAAAGTTCTTCTGGTTCTGCTCATCTCATTCAGCATCAGTTCATGCAAATCCCTCCAGGTTTCCCTGAATTCCCATCCCTCCTGGTTTCTAATAGAATATTAGTGTTCCATGACATACATATACCACAGTTTGTGAAGCCATTCCCCATCTGAAGGACATTCACTTAATTCTCAATTCTTTGCTGCCACAAACAGGGCTGCTATAAATATTTTTGTACAAGTGATGTTTTTATCCTTTTTTCATCATATCTTCAGGGTATAGACCCAGCAGTGGTATTGCTGGATCAAAGGGTATGCACATTTTAGTTGCCTTTTGGGCATCATTCCAAATTGATTTTTACAAAGGTTGGATGAGTTCACAGATCCACCAACAATGTATTAGTGTCCCAGATTTCCCATATCCCTTCCAACAATGATCATTGTCCTTTCTGACCATATTGGTCAGTCTGAGAGGTGTGAGGTGGTACATCAGAGGAAAGTAAAGGTTTTAAGAGATGGAAATAAGGAGGGAATGGATTTCTGGCAGAGGGGACAACCTGTGGGAACACAAAGAGACCAAATAGAGTTGAAATGCTAAGTTTGGAGCATCTAGGTTGGTTTATCTAAAACACTGCATACATAAAGAAGAGACATGTAATATATTTGAAAGGGTTGACTGAAGCCCAATTGTGAAGGGTTTTAAGAATCTAAGTTTGTATATTATCCTAAAGACAATAGAAAACCATCAAATATTTTTTGAGCAGAAGAGTGACATTTGGAAGACCATTTTGGTATCTGGTATTTGGTATTTTGTGGATGGATTGAACATGGGAGAGACCAACAAAAAGAAGACTAGTTAGTCGGCTTTTGCAATATTTCAGGTGACATGCATAAATTAACCCGATGGCCATGTGACTGGGTAAAGGATAGGACAGATATTGGGGAGACATGAAAATAGAGGAATACACAAATAAGACAATTAATGATGATGCCTCAGAATGAACTTAGACTGTATTGATGAACTTGTATGTCTACTGTGACATAAGATACATATCCCCTTCATCATAAGCTTGAAGGTGAAAGAGGAGAACTTGAAAGGAAATTGTAGTAGCCAGGACTAACATACAGGTTTATTTATCCTCTGATAGTCATCTAAGGCACATTTGAACAGTGCCCCTTACTTCTTTGCCATGAAGGAGGAGACACGTTTCATTATCTCTTAACCAGTACCACTCCTGCTTTTTCCATTCAGTTCAACTTCTCTTTAGGGACCTTTTTGTTTACACTGCTAGAGAATTATTTTCTTGGTAATACTTACTTTGTTTGCAGAAGCTCACCCATATCTTCCCTTGTTTCTCTGAAGCCCTCATACTTGTCATTTCTTACTGTCAGTTAAATTCAATGCTGGGAAAGGCCACATGGTGATTCAGGATTGGTGCCTTTCCCAGCTCAGTTGACCGGACTTCTACTCTTTTTACTTTTGGGGGATTTCACAAGGTCCTCTCCCAAAGAAAAGAAGGGAGAAACAGGAGAAATACCCATCCTGGACACAGGTTTGCCTACAAAGATATATGCTCATCAGTCTGGCAAGTATGAAGGTCATTGGCCCTTTGCAGATCAAAGATTTTTCCTAATACTGCATGGCCAACTAGAAAGAGGGAGACAAATTTTTATCCCTTGAAGTATGAATATTCAGTTCTGCCTACTCAGTCTATTAAAAGGTTTTTTATCACCTTAAAATAAACAGATAGAAAAAAGTCATAGAATATCTGTCTTGCCTTGAAGTGGTATCTATGTCCAGAGACATATTTCTCCTGTATCAACAAGGCTTAGCACCAAGTAAAGCAGATTACACACACTTAAAGGACTGTGGGCCTCTTTTGGTCAGTCCCCCATGACATATACACATGCAATAGTCATTGTTTAATCAATGGAGACTTACCTTTTTCATTTCTAGCACAAAGAGCAATGCTATAACTATTTTAGTCCACATTAAACCTTTATTTCTCCAATTTGCTTATGGTAGATGCCTAGTAGAGAAATCACTATAGCACAGAATGTGGTGAGAACGGTCTCTTTTATTTCTATTTTGCAAACTTCCAAATTGTTTTCAGAATAGATACACAACTTCTCAATGTTACTGTATGCCTTTCTTCCCACAGCTCTTTCTACATGGACTATTTTTAATTTTTGCTTCTTTGCCAATTTAAATGGTGCTAAGTAAAACATTCATTATTCTTTTTAGGGATATTTATAGAATGTTTATATGTGGTCATTTAGAATAATTGTTTTCAATAAATAAATGATTCCTATTAACTAATGATGCAGTATACTTGTGTCAATTCTAGATGAAAACCAGACTCGACACATATTGAGTTTGATCCTGAGCTGACCCCACAAAGTAATTTTGTTTCATTGCCTTAAACTTAAGTTCCTCCAAGAAACTCTTCTAATTTATAATTTTTCCCAAATGTGAGTAATAGAATTTTCCCAGCTCCCTCTATAGGTACTCTAGGTAGCAATGCAAAAGGAAAATAACAAGAGTCTATAAATAAACACAAAAGTACACAAAACACTCTAATGGTACTGAGGTTGCCACTGGGATAGCACTTTAATAAGTCAGAGAGTCTTTTCAACAGTTATTAGCATAATCTTCTCAAGATTCATACTATTATCCTATAGTTTAGACTGCCCTCACAAGATAATACTTTGGGGTCTGCATAGGAAATAATCACCCTTTTATAAGACCCTTGTAGTCTAAGTAATTCATTGACGTGGCTTTTCAAATGGGATGCTTCACCAGAGCCATATAGAAGAGTTGAGTCACCAACAGTCATTTATTAGTATTTGACTTTGTGCCCAATAGACCTGCACTAAAGTGCTTCAGATACAAAAGCAAAACCATACTATAATGAGGGAGATGGTGTGTAAACAAGACATACTTAAGACATATTTATCTACATATACATATAGAAAGAGAGAAATGGTGAGAGACAGAGACAACTGGAGAGACAGACACACAGAGTCAGAGAAAAAGAGAATGGCAGAAAGACAGGCAGAGATAGATACAGAGAGATATGCAGAGAAATAGAGACACACAGAGAAGACAAAGAGAAAGGTGGAGATGGAAAGACATAGAGAAACAGAGAATCAGAGAAAGACATAGAAACAGAAAAAGGCAGAGAGAGAGAGAGACAGAGACACAGAGTGAGACTTAAAGAGAGATAGACAGAAAGACAGTGAAGAAGGAAGATGCATTGAGAAGAGAAGGCATTAGCAGCTGAGGGGAAGGGAATCCTGGATGAATCCTTCTAGAGCAGATGAAATAGGAGCTGAGTCTTGAAGGAAAACAGAGAAACTCAAAGGTGGAGGAGAAGAAAGAACATTCTAAGCATGGGGAAACTATAAAATGAAATGAATGAAAAGGCATGTAGATGGAAGCTGAAACATCCTTTTTAAGATAGTCTAAACAGGCCAAGATAGCTGGATTATAATGAGTGGAAGGATATGAGTAAAGTAAAATATAAGAAGATTGGAAAAGTAGTAAGGGGTCAGGTCATGGAGGATTTTTCAGTGCCACAAAAGAGAGAGTTTATATTTGATCCTGAAGGTAATAGGAAGACCAGAGTTCATTGAAAAGAGATGAGGAGGCAGTGTGGCATGTACAACCTGTGCTTTTAAAAAAATCACTTTGCCACTTTACATGGGGAGAAATTTAAGAGAGAGAGAGAGAGGATCCTGTTTTTCTTCTCCAAGGAGCAAGCTCTGTTAGGAAATACTCTGCTCTCTTAAAAAGGTTTGATTGCCAAATTCTGGAACTTGGGAATTCCTGAAGGTTATGCTTCTCACAAGACAGCTCTCAAAACTGAAGCTGTACATGAAATATTCCTTCTCTGACAAGAATAAATCCTGCTATCATTTATTCTGGGCAACCCAAAATTCTCCCTTGTGGGGTTCCAGCCTCCACCGGGGTCCTTGGAACCTGACAGGAGGGATAGAGTCATCGAAATGAGTTGAGTCAACAAGTGGGTATAGGCAGGAGCAGGTTGACTGACTGTCAGCTGCTTGGATTTATTTTTATAGTCTCAGAATCATGTATGTTTCAAGCAAGCAGGCAAGCTGAGATCATTTCCTTGGTTGCAAGAGTGGACAATTTTCATCATCAATCATATAGTTCATATGGTTACAAGTTTTAATCATGTGATTACAAGTTTAAGTAATAATCATATAGTTCATTGATTTCCCATCCCCACTCAGACCACGATGACCTCAACCTGTCTGTTACCTTATTTGTTGCTACATTGTATAATTGTTAGTTCATTTAAAGTTATTAATTAAGCAATTCTTTTAATGGAGAGTTTTTTATATGTTTTGTGTAGGTAATGGTTTTCGATACACTTGCTTAACAATCTATAGTGAGGGTCTTTATGCTTGTCCACCCATCCATTAACTCTTACAATAACCAATTTTTCTTTCTGGCCTAGTTGGTAGAAGCCACGGTTTCTGTGACTTTTTTGTTCTTTCCCGTGAAACTAAGGTCTGCTGGAGTTCACATATGGGTCACCTGTACTGACTATTTTCTCACCCTCTTTTTCATATATTCCTGTATATGGTAAGGGGGGGGGGGCAAAACTATTAATTTCCCTGGAATTCTATCTGACCCATCTTGTATCTGTTTTCCCTGTATGTATTCTGGCATCTCCTTGGAATTCCCAGTGTTGGGTTTTCCAGAGATTTCATAATGTTGAAGTCTTTTGTATACTTCAGAGAGAGTCAGTCCTGTTAAATTTGGACAGGGTTTACAATCTGTTTTATTCAAGGAATTTTTCTGAAATCCTTCCTTTATAGTCATTCCTGTATTAGGGTGAGTAAATATTGTAATTAATAATAAACCTATGAATATTGGTATGCATGAAATCCCTAATAAATATTGAAGAAGGAAATGTTGTTCCATCAGGCAGTGTGACTGCCTTGAGTCTTCTTGCTGCGACTGTGTCAAACAGCTTAGAGACCCTTGCTCCCAACACTCCCTCATCTTCATAGAAATTAGAGGTCAGAAGTATGTGACCCATTATCTCAAGTGTTTTTTAAACATGTACCTGCCTCTGATATTTACTTCTTTTTTATATTGCAAATTTACTTGGTTTTCAATTCATGGAACAACAGTATAATAAAAAAAGAGGACTGCACATGAATCTGAAAATGTACCATATAGAACATACTATACCCTCCAAATATACAGCAAAATTATCATGTACATTTCTTTTTTCCTTTTTTCTTCCCTCCTTCCTACTCTGACCTAGAGATGGTTGCCATTAGATACAAATAGTTCTAAATACATATATGTGTGTGTATGTTTTGCATGTGTGTGTATATAAATATATTCTATTTACATGTATGTGTATTGGTATATATACAGATATGTACATGTATGTAACATCATTTAATACATATCTGCCATATACTTCTACTGCAAATTGCAATACACTATTCTTTAAAAAGAAAACTGCACATGGGCTTAGTTTCTCCCATCCTGCCTCCCTAAAACATAGATCAAATCTGCTACACTCTCTTCTGTCTTCTCAAATTCTAAGATACTCCAATGAGGCTGCTTCTTTTACTCCAAATGAATTCTTTAATTACTTTATTTAGTTATTTTTAAATCTAGTTTTCATTTTGCTTATTAGTTTTTCAATATTCCCTTTTTAAATTTTGAGTTCTAAATTCTCTCTTTATCCTCAACCCCTCCCTCCTCTTTGAGAAAACAAGAAATTTGAAAGCTATTTTACATGTGAATTCATGCAAGACATTTCCATATTAGTCACATTGCAAAAAATAAAGCTAGAAAAAATAAAGTTAAAAATTAAGCTTCAATCTGTGTTTAGCATTCGTTGATTTTTCTCTTTGGAGATAGAAAGCATATTGCATCATGAGTTCTTTGAAATTATTTATTTACATTTGGAATTATTTATGTCTAAATCATGTACTTATTTTGACCTTATCTTGGTACATGGTATGAGATGTTCTTCTATGCCTTGTTTCTGTTGGGCTACTTTCCACTTTTTCCAACAGTTTTTGTCAAAAAGCCAGCATTTCTAGAATAATGATGACAATGGCTATTGTTGTCTTGATCTTATTGGAAGGACTTCTAGTTTATTCCCTTCACATATAATACTTGGTTTTGGTTTTCTAGAGTTACTATTTATCTTTTTAAAAAATAAAGCAGATAATTAATTGGAATAGATAACATCTTTTATTTTTGATCATCTTTACAAAATTACAGTTATTGTGTACAATAAGTTATTGTGTATTATCTTGGTTCTGTTCACTTCCCTTTGTATCAGTTCAAATAAATCTCAGGTTTTTCTTAAACTATCCCACTCATCATTTTTTATAGCATAATTGTAGTCTATCACAGTCACATAATACAACTTTACTCAGCTATTCCCCAATTGGTGGGCATTCTTTCAATTTCCAATTCTTTACCACAACAAAAAAAGTGCTACAGATATTTTTGTACATATAAGGCCTTTTTCTTTGATCTTTTTGGAAGACAGGCCCAGGAGCACTATTGCCTGTATACATTTGTATAGCCCCTTGGGCATAGTTCCAAATTGTTTTCCAGAATGACTGGATCAGTTCTCAACTCCATCATCAGTGTATTAGTGTCCAAGTTTTCCCATATCCCCTCCAGCATTTGCATCTTCCTTTTCTTATCATGGTAACTAGTACCTTAGAGTTGTTTTTATTTGAGTTTCTCTATCAGTTATCTGGAATTTTTTGATATAATTATTAATAGCTTTAATTTTTTTCTTTTGAAAACTGCCTTCTGAAAACTGACCATTTATCAATTAGGAAATGGTTCTTATTCTTATTTTTTATAAATTTAATTCATTTTCTTATATATTTTAGAAATAAAACTTTTATCAGAGAAACTTGATGAAAACATTCTTCCAAGTTTCCTTCTTTCCTTCTAATCTCAGATGCATCTGTTTTGTTTGCACAAAACCTTTTCAATTTTATGTAATCAAAATCATTCATTTTACTTCCTTTGATCCTTTCTATCTCTTGTCTGAGCATAAACTCTTCCCTTACCTATAGATCTGACAGATAAAATATCCATGCTCCACTAATTTGCTTATGATAGCATCATTTATGTCTAAATCATGTACTTATTTTGACCTTATCTTGGTACATGATGTGAGATGTTCTTCTATGCCTCATTTCTATTGGACTACTTTCCACTTTCCCCAACAGTTTTTGTCAAAAAGCCATCCTTTCTAGAATAATAATGACAATGGCTATTGTTGTCTTGATCTTATTGGAAGGACTTCTAGTTTATTCCTTTCACATAAAACACTTGTTTTTGGTTTTCGAGAGCTGCTATTTATCTTTTTAAAAAATAAAGTTCCATTTATCACTATGTTTTATAGGATATTTTAAAGGAGTGGGTGTTGTGGTTTAGCAAAAGTTTTTTCTATTAATATAATTATATTATTTTCATTGTTTTGTTATTGATATAGTCAGTTATGCTTATAGTTTTCCTGAGTCCTGCATCCCTGGTATAAATTCCACTTGAGCATAATATAAGATCTTTGAGACATATTACTGTAGTCTCCTTGCTAGTATTTTACTTAAAAGTTTTTCATCAATATTCATAAGGGAAATTGATTGATAGTTTTCTTTCTCTATTTTTGCCTTCCTTGTTTAGGTATTAAAACCATTTGTATCATAGAAGAAATAGGATTCTTTCATTATCTAATTTTCAAATAGCTTATATTGTATAGGAATTGATTGTTCTTTAAATGTTTGATTGAATCCACTATTAAATCTAATTGTTATGGGCAGCTAGGTGGTGCAGTAAGATAGAGCACCGGCCCTGGAGTCGGGAATACCTGAGTTCAAATCCGGCCTCAGACACTTAATAATTATCTAGCTGTGTGGCCTTGGGCAAGCCACTTAACCCCCTTCCCTTGCAAAAAAACTAAAAAAAAAATCTAATTTTTCCCAGGAATTATTTCTTAGGGAGCTCATTTATGACTTGTCCAATTTTTTTTCTAAAATAGGTTATTTAAGCATTCTAGTTCCTTTTCTGGTAATTTGTACAAGTTACCTTTTTTGTAAATATTCATTTCACTTATATTGTCAGTTTTTTTAGCCTATAATTGAACTTTTGTTCATAATTTTTTCTACATCCCCTCCAATATTTGTCATTTTCTTTTTTTGTCATGTTAACCAATCTAATAGGTAAAGATCAAAGCTTTTGGAACAAGAACTGCTTGGAAAACTAGAAAGCAATCCAACAGAAACTAGGCATAGATGAACATCTCATGCAATGTACCAAGATAAGGTCAAAATGAGCACATGACCTAGACATACAAGGTGATATCATAATCTATTTTTTTTAGGTTTTTGGCAAGGCAAATGGGGTTAAGTGGCTTGCCCAAGGCCACACAGCTAGGTAATTATTAAGTGTCTGAGGCCGGATTTGAACCCAGGTACTCCCGACTCCAGGGCCGGTGCTTTATCCACTGGGCCACCTAGCCACCCCTATCATAATCTACTTAAGCGAGTATGGAACATCTTACATGTAAGATCTATAGAGAAGGGAAGAGTTTATGCCAGAACAAAAGACAAAGAGGATCACAGGAAGTAAAATGGATAATTTTGATTACATGAAATTAAAAAGATCTTATAGAAAACTCAACCAAGGGAAAGAGGAAAACTGGAGGTGGGAGGATGGGTGAGATTTACCACAAGTTTTTCTGATAAAGGTCACATTTAAAAAAAAGGGAACTGAGTCAAATTTATAAAACTATGAGTCATTTTCCAATTGATGAATGGTCCAAGAATATAAAGAGGCAGCTTTCAGAAGAAATCAAAGTTATCTATAGTCATATGAAAAAATGCTCTAAATCATTATTGACTAAAGAAATGTAAATTAAACAACTGTGAGGTAACACCTCATACCTATCACGTTGGCTAACATGACAAAAAAAGAAAATGACAAATATTGGAGGGGATATAGGAAAACTAGAATACTAACATAATGTTTGGCGTTATGGACTGATTCAACCATTCTGGAGGACAATTTGGAACTATGACCAAAGGGTTAGACAACTGTTTATCATTGATCCAGTAATACCACTACTAAGTCTATATTCCAAAGAGAACAAATGAAAAGGTAAAAGAAAAAGATCTATATATTAAAAAATATGCATTTCTTTTTATTAGTGGCAAAGAATTGGAAATTGAGGGATTTTCAATAAATTGGGGGATGGCTGAACAAGTTGTGGTATATGATTGTAAAGGAATACTATAAGATCACTATTGTGATAGAATACTATAAGGAATGATGAGCAGAATGGTTTCAGAAAAACCTGGGAAGACTTATATGAGGTAGAGTGAGGTGAATAGAACCAGGAGATTTGATTTTTTACAATCATTTTATACGCCTTTAAAAAAATCTCTTTAACTCTTCCAGGAATTCTTGTAGGTTTCTGTCCAATCTGCATTTTTCCTTTGAAATTTTGCTTGTAACTGTGTTATATGTATGTTATGGAACACTATTGTTCTATTAGAAACCAGGATGGATGGGAATTCAGGGAAACCTGGAAGGATTTGCATGAGCTAATACTGAGTGAGATGAACAGAACCAGAAAAACATTGTATCACTAACAGCAACATGGGGGTGATGATTAACCTTAATGGACTTGCTCATCCCTTCAGTGCAACAATCAGGGACAATTTTGGGCTATCTGCAATGGAGAATACCATATGTATCCAGAGAAAGAATTATGGACTTTGAACAAAGATCAAAGACTATCTATTACTGTCAAATTAGGAGAAAAAAGTTATATTATTATTTAATTTTACTATCTCATACTTTAGCTTTCTTCCTTAAGGATATGATTTCTCTGTCATCACATTCAACTGAGATCAATGTATAACATGGAATCAATGTAAAGACTAACAGAATGCCTTCTGTGGGGGGGAGGGAAGCAAGAATGAGGGAAAAATGTAAAACTCAAAATAATTATTTCTTTAAAAAAAAGAAATTTTGCTTGTATATATTTTCAGGTCATTTTCTTCTTCTGAGTTTGTGTCTTGAGTTTCCCTATCACCATAGAAACTTTATATGGAAGGTTCCTTTTCTGTGTGTTTTTGTTTATTCAATCTATTTCTTAGTTTTGATTTTATATTAGATTTGGGTTCTGCTCACCTGACAAGAGGAGAGTTTATTTTTCCTAGCTTTAGGTTTTTTTTTTATCCTGATGGTTTCACAGTTAGTTTTGGGGTCTATAAGTTTTCAGTGCTTCCAGGGTGGTGTGATGTAGGAAGAAGTATGGTCATTGCTCTCCTGGTCTATGGTCTTGGTCCTTTCCCAAGTATGAACCCAGATGCCTTGCAACCACAGGTGCTAGTGCTCCCCTCTGACCTGAAACTGCAACCAGGAACTGGATAACAGGTAGTAGATTTGCTCACTAGCACCTAGTACTGCATCCAGTGTTAGCATAGGCTTTCCCTATAATCCCTTTCTGACCTGTTGTCCAATTCCTTTACCATCTCTGGACAGTTAGAGCTCCCAAAACTGCTGTTACTTTTGTGGCGAAAACCTCCTAAGTCCAAAGTTGCTATAGCTGCCACACTGTACTCTTAGCTAGCCTGCCTTGCAGTATCACAGACCTCTCCTTCCAACCTACTAAACTGTCCTGAGCTGGGAAAATCTACTTTCCCTAACATTTTGTTGGTTATGCCACCCCAGAATTCAGTTTGATAGATTATTTTAAATTTGTGTAGAAATGTTGGAAAATCTAGCAAGATACTATTACTAGGTCTGTATCCCAAAAAGATCATAAAAGGGGGTAAAGGACCCACATGAACAAAAATATTTATAGCAGCTTTTTTTTGCAATATCAAAGAATTGGAAATAGAGGTATGCCCCTCTTTGGAGAATGACTGAGTAAATTGTGGCATATGAATGTAATGGAATAATATATAATGCCATAAGAAATGTTGAGTAGGTTAAAACAACCATGAGGTTCCACTTCACACCTATCAGATTGACTAAGATGACAAAAAGGGAAAATGATCGCTTTTGTAAGGGTTGTGGTAAGATTGGGACATTAATACATTATTGTGGACTCATGAATTAATCCAACCATTCTGGAAAGCAATCTGGAACTATGCTTAAAGAGCAATAAAACTGATCATACCCTTTCACCCAGCAATACCAATACTAGGCCTAAATCTAAAAGAAATTTTTAAAAATGGGAAAAGTCCCACATATTCAAAAATATTTATAGCCCTTCTTTTTTGTAGAGGCAAAGAACTGGAAATTGAGGGGATGCTCATCAATTGGAGAATGGCTGAATAATGGTATATGAAAGTTATGGAATACTATAGTTTTGTAAGAAGCCATGAACTTTGAAGAAGCATGGAAGTGATGCTGAGCAAAGGGAACAGAACCAAGAGAACATAGTAAACATTAACAACATTGATCAACTATGAAGGATGCAGCTCCCCTCAGCAGTTCAGAAATCTGGGACTACCCTGGGAGACCTGTTATGGGCAATGCCATTCATATCCAGAGGGGAAAAAACCAAAAACCACAGAATTTGAATGGATACTATTTTTACTTTTTTAAAACTTCTCTTATGTTTTTCCTTCCTATTCCATGGTTTTCTTTCTTTTTCTTAGTGGTCCTAATTCCTCATACACAAAATGACTAATATGGGAAGGGAGGATGGTAGAAAAATGTGTAACATAAATATGCAAGTGGATGAATGTTGAAAAACTTCCATAACATACAATTGGAAAAATAAAATAGCAATTAAAAATATAAAAGAAATGATGAGTAGGCAGATTTCAGAAAAACCTGGAGAGATTTACATGAATTGATGCTGAGTGAAGTATGCAGAACCAGAAGAACATTGAACATATTAACAGCAACATTGTTTTATGATGGACTATGATAAGACAAAACTCTTCTCAGCAATACAGCGATTAAAGACAATTCTTTTTTTAAATTCATCTATTTTATTTTTTTAGCATTCACCCATATGCATATGTATATTTTTTAGTTACAGAATTTCCTTCTACCCTCCCTCCCCACCACCCTCCTCTCAGTGGTGAACAGTTAACAGTTAACAGGTTAACACTGCACATACATATTTTTGATAAACATGTTTATACATTAGTCATTTTTCAGGATGAGGAATTAGGATTAAGGGAAAAAGATACATGAGAGATAATTTTTATAAAGTGTTCATCAGATTCTGAAGGGTTGGTTTGTGTGTGTGTGTGTGTGTGTGTGTGTGTTTTGTTTTGTTTTGTTTTGTTTTGTTTGTTTTGTTTTTCTTCCTCTGGATGGGAATAGCATTGTCCATAGCCAGTTGAATATGGTTGTCCTAGCTCTCTGAACTGCTAAGAGGAGATACTTCTATCAAGGTGATCAAAGACAATTCTAAAATACCTGAGATGGAAAAATGCCATCTACATTCAGAGATCAAAGCATACTATTTTCATTTCTATTTGGTTTCTGTTTTTTTCTTTCTCATGCTTTTATTTCCCTTTTGTTCTGATTCTTCTTTCACAATATAACCAATATAGAAATGTGTTTAACATGATTGTGCATGTTCAACTTATATCAAACTTCTTTCTGTATTGGGAAGGAGAAAAGGAAGACAAAATTTTATAAAAATGAATGTTGAAAACTACATGTAATTGAAAAAATGCCATTAAGATTAAGAAAAAAAAGATAAGGAGGCAGATTTAAAAAAACTAGAAAAACTTACATGAACTGATGCCGAGTGAAGTGAGCAGTCAGGAGACTATTGTACACAGTAATATTGCGCAATGATCAACTTCTTCTCAACAATAAAACAATCCAAGAGAATTCCAAAAGACTCATAAAAGATAATCCCATCTATATCTAGAGAAAAAACTATGGAGTCGGAATGTAGATTATAGCATACTATTTTCATTTTTTTAAATGGTCTTTCCCTTTTATTCTGTTTCTTTCTTCACAACATGACTAATATGGAAATATGTTTTAAATGATTGCCTTTATCAGATTGCTTGCTATCTTAGGGAAGGGATGGGTAGAGAGGAAGAAAAAAATTGGAACTGAAAATCTCATAAAAATGAATGTTGAAAACTATATTTACATGAATTTTGCAAAACAAAATACTATTAAGAAAAAAGAAATATTGGAAAAGTTTAGGTTGAGTGCACCCTCCACTGTGCCACCTTGGCTCTGCCTCCATCTTTATTTAGTTCTACAAAGTAATTCTTTGATAACTTTATTAATCTTTAAAAGAATATAATCATTTTTGTTATATTTGTGTAACCCAACCACAAATAATATCTCTCCAATAGCTTGTATCCTTTTTGTAGCACTTGAACCTTCTTAATGTGTGGATTCCAGAAAAATACTCCAGGTTTAAGTCAAAAACCATGGCTCATAAACCCTCAGCTGGATAATTCAAAGCAAAAGGCATTGAATTGATGAATGAATGGAAGAAAGTGTTTTGGTTGCTTATTAAGTGCCAAGCATAATGTTTAAATGTTAGGGATTCAAGTGCTAAAGCAAAGACAATCCTTGTCCTCAAGGAGTTTATATATTCTAAAAGGAGACAATACACTCAGGGAACAGTGAGTAGAATGTGATAAATTTCTTGAAAAGTAAGTGGGCTGGGCGGCTAGGTGGCGCAGTGGATAGAGCACTGGCCTTGGAGTCAGAGTACCTGGGTTCAAATCTGACCTCAGACACTTAATAATTACCTAGCCATGTGGCCTTGGGCAAGCCACTTAACTCCATTGCCTTGAAAAATAAAAAAAAAAGTAAGTGGGCCCAAAGGGAAATAGATAGGAACAATGACAGAAGTTGATTTGATTATGGTTCCAGAACTGAAGATGCAATAGTGAAAGGGTATACATGTGGCAACAGTGTGCTTGTTGAGGTTTTAGAGAAAATGGACAGGTATTAGGGAAGTAAATCATGCTTGGAGCCTCCAAAACATTATGAGATATATTTGAAAGGTATCAAGGTAGAAGTTCTAAAAATGAAACCTTCAAATAGTCTATGGTATAGGTAGAAAGTCAGTTGGTAAGCTCATGGCTGAGGAATAGGAAGTGAAATGAAGTATGATTGAAGAAATATCATTTCATTAAATAATCAATTTGTATTTCAAAACTTAGATAAGTATTTGTAAAAATACTACTGAGAAAACAATTACTATGTAAGATAATTAGAAGAAAACCCATGTGCTCGACTGGTATTTCAAAATGCCAAAAGAAATTAAGAAAGACACCCCATCCCCAGCATGTTGGGTAGATAACTTGTGATGAACTTTGGGAGAATGTAAACAAAAGTTATACAGAATGTGCAGAAGTGGAGGAATAGAATATCATATGAATGGAAAGCACCAATCCACTTGAGTATTAAAGTGTATGGTTAATTGTGCTAATAGTATTCTTCATACTAAACTATGTTTGCCTCTCTGACAGGATTGCAATTTGACCGTAATAAAAACTCTAAACATACAAAGTATTGTTTCTTTTCTAAGATTTTATTTAAAAAATTTTACATATATAGCTATTATTAAAATTGGTCTATAAATCTAACAATTTATCACTGACCGGTTTGTATATGAGGACAATATGTGTCTCCAAAAATAAATGCTAGAATTTTTATTCTTGAGTATTTAAAGATGTTTATAGCATAGGATATTACTAATATCTCTTAAATGTTTGATAGAATCAATTTATAAATTCATATGGATCAGGATATTTCTCTCTTCAGTGTTTCATTTATGGCTTAGTCAGCTTCTGAGATTGGGTTGATTAGGAGCTAGATTTTTTGTTTTGCTAATCTGAGTAGTTTACATTTCTATAGATAATCACCGATTTCCTTTATTTCTAAGGGTTTGGGGGCACATAGATGTGTACAGTGTAAGTGAGGATTGTACCTGTCATTTCATTGCTATTCATGAATATAAACTCCACCAGTGCAGGTCAGCTCTTTCCTTCCAATTTATAGTCTTAGAGATTTGTATAAGGAACAAAGAGGTCAAGAGACTTGCCAGGTTATGTAGCAAGTATGTATCAAAGGTAGTGACTTGAACCCAGGTCTTCCTGACTCCTAGCCCAACTATCAATTATGCTACATAATTTCTAAAAGGTCTCTTTGCTTCTTCTCTTTTGGTTGTAAATTTATCTTTTCTCATTTTTACTTTATTTTCTTTTTTTTGATCAAGTTAGCTGAATTGAAATTTAAGTGGAAGGAGTGGAATAAATAAAAAGTAAAGAGACAGTAAAGGACAAACCCTATTTAAGGAATGAGTGGTACAGTTTGTCATATGTAAGACTGTGTTTAGGGGAACTGTGGAAAATGAGTCTAGAAAGAGAGATTGAGTCCAAATAATGGAGGGTCTTGAATACAAAGTTCTGGTATTTGAATTTTCACCATAGAATGGCAGTATCTCAGAATTAGAAAGTTCTTCCTGAATCTTGCAGATCGTAAGATCATGCAGCACTAGAAGTCTTCCAGCGAAAGGAGAACCACTGTCTGCCATGGTAGCCCACTCCATGCCACTTCATTATGCTGATTATTTGGCATCATTTTAATAGGCATTTTTTCTTTGCATCAAGCTTAAATTTGCCCCTTTTCAACCTATCACACTATGGATTGAGCAAAATCAACCCAATTTCTCTTCTATTGTCAGTTCTTCAATACTTGAAGACAACATGATCCCTGTCATCCTCCAGTTCTCTCTTCTATAGGCTAAAAATACTAAGTTATTTCCACCAGTCTTCATGTGGCACAATAGAAACGCCTTTATGATTCTGATCAACCATTCCTTATAATGTGGCACCCAGAAATGAACACAGTATTCTAGACTGGTTTGACCAAGTTAAATGAGAGCAAAATTACCAATGTGGTAGTGGAAGAGTACTAAAATTAAAAAATAAAACTTGAGTTCACGTTCCACTCCTGATATTTATTAGCTATGTGGTACTGGACAAGTTACTTAATCTTTCCGAGTTTCAGTTTTCTCAACTGCAAGATGTGAAGGTTGTATTAGAAAGTTTTCCAATTCTAAATCTATGATTTCAAGACCTTTCTAGTAATGAACATCCAAAGATTTCCTTTGTTTTTTTGACTTCCACGTCAAAATGTTGACTCATAAATTGAATTTACAGTACACTAAAAAGTACAGTTCTTTTTCATTTAAACTGCTGTCTAGTCCCCTTCCCAATCTTATACTTATAAAGTTAAACATGTTAACTCAAGTGTAAAACTTTCTAGGCAAAAAGGAATTCATTTAAGACTCTGAGCAAGATAGTGAAATGATTGCATTAGAAGTTTGGGAGCAGTTGTTTTGGTTTTTTTTTTTTTAAGGTTAGATCCAAGATGACAGAATACAGAGAAAATGAGACCAAATTAGGAAGATGTTTCAAAAATCCAGTTGTGAGCAAGATGGTGGCAATGTAAGTAGAAACTCAGTTGCCACCTCTTCCATGAAACCTTCTTGGTCTACCTCAGTTATTAGTATTCTCATTTCTTAAATTATCTTGTCTTATACTTCTCTATATGCATTGTTTCATTTTTGTCTTTGTATACCCCAAACCTAAAACCATGCCTTTTGCATTGTAGGCCCTTAATAACTTTAATTGAATTTATTCTACAAAGTACATTTCAAAGGAAGAATATGAGAAAATTTGTTGATTGATTAGCTAGGGATGATGTGAGAGAGGATGAGCAAAGTAAGAAAGGGAGAGGGAAAGAGAGAGAGACAAAGAGGCAGAGAGAGATTACATACATAGATAGATGATAGACTGATAGACTGATTATTGGGTCTCAATATAACTCCTTATTTTGCAGGTGAAAAAATTAAAGCCCAGAGAGTGAAATAAATCACCAAGGATCACACAGATAGCACAATAACAGCGAAAAGCATAGAATCTAGGCTTCAAAATTTCCAGTCTCTTGGTGACAATAGAGATAGGTGAACCTTCAACAAAATTATTTATCAATTAACCTCTCAGCGCTATGGGTAGCTCTTCCAAGCTATGATAAAGAGAAGGCTGATGATTTTCTTTGATAGTTTCTTCACTGACCTATCTCTATCCCATTTTTAAAAGAAGAGATGGCCACTTAACCCCATTTGCCTTACAAAAACCTAAAAAAAAAAAGAGATGGTCCCAGCAAAAAAAAAAAAAAAAAATATATTAACTAAAGATAGGAGAGCAAGAAAATATTTCTGTAAACTGACATGAAAAAAGATGGAATATAAGATCAGAAAAGCAGCATTGAGAGAGACTAAGCAGAGAGGAATGAGAAACAGAATAAGCAGTAGGATGGACTTTGAGGAAGAAAGAGATAGAAAATACTGTTGGGGGGGGATGAAGGTAGAGATCAGAGGACAGAGAAGGATTTGAGTTCAAGAGATAGTAACAGGGGCGGCTAGGTGGAGCAGTGGATAAAGCACTGGCCTTGGAGTCAGGAGTACCTGGGTTCAAATCCGACCTCAGACGCTTAATAATTACCTAGCTGTGTGGCCTTGGGCAAGCCACTTAACCCCATTTGCCTTGCAAAAAATAAAAAAAAAACCTAAAAAAAAGAGATAGCAACAATCATCAGGAGCATAGTGCATAGGACATAGAAGGGGGGGAAGGGCTTGGGGTGGGAGGAGTTGGGAAGGGAGAGGGAGGATGGCCAGAGATGAGACAATAATTCTATTCCAGCTTCTGTCCTTCCTCTTTCAGGGCCTCCAGCAGAGGGCATGTTCTCCCCAAAAGTAGTAAGTGGGCGGCTCCCAGCTGCCGGCCAGATGTGGACAGCTGGACTGCGGGAGATGGGAAAGAGGACCAGAGTTCCTGGGGCACTGCATGGGGTGGGGAAGGGGGGGGAGAACGAGAAGTAGAGAGCAAGGAAGATAGGGGGTGATGCCAGGGCACCCACACCCCTGCTCTTCCCGACCATCTCCAGGGAACTCCAAACTATCTCCTGGGTTTTTGACAATTCCAAGCTAGACTGAGGGAGGAAGGGGGGATAGTGGGAGAGGAGGTGGGTCCCTATTCTGTAGGGAAAGAAGTGACCTCTGTGGGCAGACCTAAAAAGGGACCTTTTTGCCCCTTAGTTCAGTAATAACTCTTCTCTTTCCCCGGCCCTCCACTCTTCCCATTTTCATAAGCATTACTAATCCCCCCCCCCCCCCCGTCGAAGGTAGGAGGGAAACTGAGGAAGCCCAAGAGGGAATGTATGTCTCAGAACTGTCATCTTAAACCAAGGTAGGGGAGTCTCAGGACAGGCTGCAGTCAGAGCCAAACTTTACTGGGGCTGGAGTGGGGAGGATGTTAAGATTGAAACTCAGATTAAGGACACGAGGGACAATGGCCAGGGAGGGGCAGAGGCGGAGGGCAGTGGGGAGCTACCAGGAAGCAGAGTGACCCTAGGAGACCCCCCTCCCTGGGCTCCCCGGCCCCTCCCAGCCTCTGTCCCCGCCCTTGCCCCCGGCTCCCCGGGTAATCAGCCGCTGCGTGGCTGTAATTGGCGGTGCCTACCGGGCCTGCGGAGGGCGACCGAAAGGGAGGATGAGGGAGGTGGGGTGGGGGGATGAAGGGAGGTTAATTGCAGGGCTGCAGTCTCAGCTGGGGCTCTGCTTGGCTGGGGTGAGGATGGAGGAGGAGTCCGAAGTGGGGGGGCAGAGGTGGGTGCGCTTGCCTCTTGGCAGGCCGTGGCTGGAGCGGCCTGACCCGTCGCGTGCGGTGGTCAGGAGGTCACCTCCCAGAGGAGAAGGGGACTGAAAGAGGGACCCAAACGCAACATATGGGGAGAACCGGAAGGGGGGGGAGGTGGGGGGAGGGGAAGCGGAGTCTGAAAGGCTGGGGGGTGGGGACCGAGGTTGGGAGAGAATCCTTTACTCCAGAGCCATGAGACGTCTCCGATTCTTGGGGGAGTGATGGGCCATTTCTGCAAGGCTGGATCCCCGAAACAGCTGGATAGTTGGGGGCGAGGGAGGAGACTGTCCTGGGGGCACCTCTCTTCTGGATTTCTGTTCTGGACTCCGCCTTCCATCCCTCTCCCCTGCCTCGCCCCCCTCCCCCAGTGTCCCCGGGGCCGCCCCCACCCTGGGGAAGAATGTGCCCTCCTGGCGCAGCCCTTGCCATGGCAACGGCACACCCCCACCCCCGCTCACCGCAGCGGAGGCTGGGGTGGGAGGGGAGATGGGGAGGGGGGAGCAGGAGCCTCCCTGCCCCGGGGAAGCTTGTCGGCTGCCCTTGTTGTCACAGCAACTGGGGTGCCGCTGATGTGGGCAGCCGCCTGGGAGAAGATCCCCAGGTTCCAGGATGGCTCTCTCTCCACTTCCTGACCCGGGCACCCAAGCATCCGGAGACAGGCCTCCTCCCTTCAAGTCCAGTGGGGTGGGGAGGGGGAGGGGAGCCAGAAGATTTCTAGGTCACTCTGGAGCAGGGACTACAATGACATCAAGAATTAAATTCAGGAGTCCTGTCCTTTCATAAGACATCACTGTTCTTGATGGAGAGGGAAGGAACCCCTTCTTCCCCACCTGGAGAAGAGGAAGAGTCCTAGTCTTAAACTAGCCCTCTCCCCTTCCCCTGCCTAGAGAGAACTAGGGGCTACCCAGGGAGGGGTCCTGGGAGGTGTGCATCTGGGGGAGGGGGTGTTGCAAGCCCTGCAGCGAGGCTGTGATTACAAGGACCTGTCCCTCCCGCCCCCAGCTCCCACTCTCATTAAGTCATTTTTTCCCCTGTTGGAAAATCCCTGTGCCCAGAGCTCAGGGGCTGGGGCGACCGCAGGCAGCTGCCGGCAACCACATGAGAAAGGGGGTGGGGGGGACAGAGCTGGCGAGGCTGGGGGCGGGGGAGGGGGGTATCCTGGACCCGCTCCAGACATGAAAGGCTCTGGCCCCCCTTGGGGGCTCAGCTGTGGGGTGATTAAGTTGGGGGGAAGGAAGGGGGGTGACTCCTCCTTCTCCTTGATGGCAGTTGCCTCCCTGCTTCCAGCCCTGGCATCTTCCGGATGCTTCTCTTGACTCCTTCCCTCAGCTTCATTCAAGATATCTCTCTGACCTCTGCCCCTAACTCTGCTTCACCTTCTCCTCTCTGGGTCTAAGAGGGGTCTGGGAAGCAAGATGCCTAGGTTCTACTTCTCAGGCCTCTCTTGTCCCAGCGTCTTCCCTACTTTCTGCTTCTGTTTTCCATTCTAACTCCATCTCTCCACTTTAGTTTCAGTTTGGTGTATATCTTAGTGGATTTTGAGCTATGAAGGACTTTAGAGATCATCTAATCCAATCTCATTTTACAGTAGAAGAAATTGGGGATCAGAGAGGTTAAATGTTTTTCCTGAGGTCATAGAGATCTCCTCTCAATCCAAGATTCTCCCACTCTGCCACAATGCCTCATTTGACACTTCTTGACATGCCCTAATTGTCTTCCATTCTCCAGTTCACTCCATGGTCTGACTGGGCTTTCCAAGGTAATCATATCAGTTCTTTCTTCTTGGAAGGATGAGCAGGGCTTCTCAATCAGATGAAGTGTATGAGGAACATAAGAAGCCTTTTCTTTCACTGACAGATTCTGAGCAACAGAGATTCTATCACTTCATCGATGTCATTTCCTTTTATTCCTCCTACCCCCCCACTTAGTTCATAAATTCATACTGACATCTAGATTCTACTTCTCTTACTCTTAGATGACTTTTTAAATAACCTTTAGACCCCATTCATTCAGGCTCTCTTTAGCCTTCCTTCTCTGAACTAAACCTAATTCCCCCTAGATCTCATTTTTTTTGCCCCTCATTATCACCATGCCTCTCTTTACCTTTGCACCTCCCCCAAATCACTTTTTCTATTGTGGAATCTTGTCCTGGTCTCAGGACCCTGGCCAGTACCTGTACCCAGACAGGAGGATGAGTGGGACACTTCATCATTTACTTCCTTAGCCCCATCTCTGGAAAACTCCCTCTCCTTGCCTAATGTCTTCAAATAAATATTCCTAATTTAGTTTTGTAACCCACTGGGGCCCATCAGTTCTTTCTGTGTGACAATCAGTGGTACAAAATCACATTACTGATGCTTCCCCATCTTGCACCTCTAACTATATCCACCTCTATTCTTCCTTGAATCTCCATCTTGACTTTTCCTTATTCCAGTTTCCCTGTACAAATTCAAAGTTCTCTTTGAGTCTGGAGTCAGGGTTTAGTCCGTCCAGGAGATGGAATGAAACTTAGAGGTCATGGACAGCATGGAGCAAAATTCTGCTGAGAATGGCAATGGCCTACCTAATCCTCACTCTTATCCTTCCCCTATCGTCTGTTCCCCCTCCCCCTAGACCAATGATGGCAGAGAAGGATTGGGAGTGGGGGGGAGCCCAGCCCCATAGCTTCCTCCTAGATGAGCAAGAGGAATGGAATGAACCAGGTGTGTCTGACTGCTCCTGCCCCCCCTCCCCACCCCTCTCCCCCTTTCCACCTCTCCTTCCAGGGGCCCCACAGTCTTCTGTCTTCCTGAGTTTTCTCCTGGAGGATAAAATTTTGGAGATTTGTCCTCTTTAAGCCTTATCCAGCCAGGCCTGGGAAAACAGGTATTACTGAAGTCTAGGCAAGTCAAGTGAATCTATTCCTTAGAAAATGCAAAGTTACAGGACTGGGGGAGAATCTGAGAGTAGTCCAATAAGGGTTCCTCTCTTATTTGGTTGGGCGAGGTTAGGATGGAAAGGGTTAGAATGTGGACATAGCCAAAACAAGAACCACAGTCATCCAAACATCTGCTTTCCCTCTCACCCAAAGGAGTTGGCCTAGGTCTTTGGTGGGGACATGGTTCACCCTATTTGGATTAGACTAACCTTTAAAGTAAGGGACCAGATGACCTTTAGCCCTAGATCTTGGGGGGGAGAATATCTATTTTAGGATGAAGTGAAGCTGGCAATAGGGCTGCTGCAGTGGATAACAGGAAATTTAATAAAGTGGCCTAAGACTCCTGGATTCCAGTACCCTTCAAAAAAGATGGATGTCTTCCTCCCCCACCTTTTTTCCTATCTTGACCAGGTGTTGGGTTTAGTCCTGGAACCAAATACCTCTAGTTCCCTTTAAGACTAGAAGAAAGGAGGGGAAGAGGGCTAGGGAGGAGAAAATTTTCTGCTCAATTGTCTGAACATATATGAATGGATATCTATAAACATACACACACATACACAAGTGTGTGTTCAGCGGGGTGAAAAGGGGAATATTAGGATGAACTAGATGACTAAGGCAGACATGGTGGGGAATAAAAAAAGACATAAGGAATGGGGGACCTTCTCTAAGCACTTCACTCACCTCCCTAGTTCTCCAGTCTATCATACCTAACTCTAGTCCTGGGAGTGGAGAATCTAGACAGTAACATTCCAGACAGTGAGTCTCCCTAGCCCTCCCCTTGGCCCCACCTCTTGGCCCCACCTGCTCCCTGGGGCTCTGGGCTCGGTTATGCCAAGCCATGCCCAGGGATTACCAACGACCCGCCTTCATGGGGCCATTCCTCACATGGGTGCCTCCTGCCTGCTCTGTTAAGCTATTGGGTACTCCCCCCTACTAATTTCTACCTCGAGGGTATAGAGAAGGAAACTGAGGCCTGGGGTAAGAGTTCCTGGGGTTGAAATTGGTGTATGAACCCAAGCATCCAGGTTCCCAGGTTGGAACCCTAAAGATAATGCCAAGAGAAGGGGGAGAAAGCAAGGAAGGAAGCACATGACCCCTTTATAGAATTTCTATTGCCCAAGTGTCTCTATGTCTTCTTTTTAATAAACCTCTTCATTCAACTCAACAGAATCAGTGTTTCCTAGGAAGATTTTTGAGGGAAAGAGAGAAGGGAGAGCCTTCTGCACCTTCCCATCTCTCAGTACACCCCATTACTCCCCTTTTCAGAGCCCTTTATCAGCAGGACTGTTTAGGAAGATGGAATAGGGATTAGCAGAGGGTGAGAGTCCAGTCCCGATGACCAGGGGGGATGACTGTGGGAACAGGTGGGCTGCCTGCACAAAGAAGCCCCCCAAAGCATTGGTTGGAAGACCCTTTAGAGATGGTGGAGCCCAGCCTCTCCCATTTGACAATAAGGCCCCAAGAAAGTAGGCGACATGGCCCAGGCTGCTCAGAGGACTGGGGGGAGGCCCCAGACCTCTTTGTCCGTGAGACGCATCGGTCGAGGGTCACTTGCAGACGCTGACCCACTCGGTGATGCGGCACTCCTCGCAGACCACGAAGCAGCACCAGTGGAAGCGGCAGTGGCACCGCTCGCTGCGCGTCTGCCGCAGGATGTTGTGACCCCGCCCGCAGCAGAGGCTCCCGCAGCTGTCCGGCCCGGTGCTGCTCTTGTTGCAGAGCCTCCCGGCTGTGCCCGCCGAGTCCAGCCGCGGCTCCCGCTCGCAGAAATCCGGGGACTTTTCGAAGTAGACCAGGTCTGTGGGGCTGGCTCGCCGGCGAGCTGGGGGCGAGCCCGGGGAGGGGAGGGGGCCGCCGGCCGCGCCCAGCTCCAGTTGACCACCATTGCGATTGTGGGGCCGGATCAGGGTGGCGCGCTGAAAGCGGGCTCGCAGGAGGGAACCCACCGCCCGGAACTCGGGGGTCACCTGCCAGCAGGTCTTCAGCTGGCAGCTGCCCGACGTGCCGTGGCATTTACACTTGCGGCGCATATTCTCCATGACTGCCTAGGGGGAGGACAAGGAGGTGGGTATGCATGAAGTGGGTACCAGATAGCCCTCTGCCTCCCGACAGCCCCTTAAAGCATCAGCCTGGCCCAGCCCTGCTGGCCACCCCAACCCTGCGGGCTGCTGGCCCTGCCCTGCTAGCTACCCCAGTCCTGCTGGCTACAATCCCAGCCGTGCCAGCTATTATCCTGGGCCTGCTGGCCACCCCAGTTCTACGGGTCCCCCTGGTCCTGCTGTTCATCTCAGTCCTGTTGCCCCCTCCGAGCCCTATCAGCTACCCCAGTCCCAGTTACAAAGAGGTCCTTTTCAGGTCAGCTGAAATTGGTACAGGCAACATGGTTCTCCTAAGGTTGGTCATGCCTAGTTCTCTGGGCCCCACCCATGCCAGAGCAAGCTTTGCTGTCTCCCAAATCATCAGAAGCATCAGAGGGAGGAACTGCCCACCATGGGACTCAAGCTGATGCTTCAGGCCCACTTCTTTTACACACATACTTTTCCTTTTTCAACTCCCCCAAGTCCTATATTCAGCTGATCCCTAATTCTGTTCCCACAAGACTAGACCCCAGGGGAATCCCCTGCTTCCTGCCCCCTCCAGTCCCTCTGTACCTCTAACGGTATGAGGAGCCCCTGCTCTCCTCCCCTCCCCACCACTGCCCCCCCTCCACAGCAGCTGCAAGGGACCGTTGGGACTGGGGGGGTCTCTTCCCCACACTTCAGCCTGCTCTTACTTCCTGAGGGGGGATCCCCAATCCCCAGGGAAATCCCCAAGCCTTCCTTTCCTAGGTGGGGGGCAGGAGCTGGAGGGGCTGGGGGTGTGGGCCCCACCATGTCCCAGCCCGTTGTTCTGATGGCCTGGCCTAGCTCCAGGATGCGAATGAAGGCTCTGGTGAGGCAGAGAAAGTCCCACTCCTTCCTTCAAACCTTAGAGTCCATTTTGGGGATACCTTGGGTAGGAGTGGAAGATATTTTCTTCCCTTAGAATGGTCAGACAACTTTGACTTCATCAAATCTCCAATAGCACCTATCATACTCCCAGCCTCAGTTTCCCCTCTCTGTAAAGTGATGTTTGAGTGAAGCACCACCAGAAAAAAAATTTCCTCAGGCTCAAAAGCTGAGGGCAAGGCACAGGAAAATGAACTTAAACTGCCTAGCTCCTAGTCTGCTCCCTGATTCATTCCAGAATTGAAAGAGAAGTGAGGTTGGAGGTAGGGGAACCAATTTGTCTTAACTCCAACAGATCTGGAAGACAGGCAAAGTGATATAACAGAAAAGACCACCACTTGCACTTGAGTGATTCCCAGCTCTGCTATTTACTGCCTATAAAATTCTGAATCACTCAAAATCTCAGTGTTTCTTCATTTGTAAGATGAAGATTCTAGACAAGATGGCTTCCAAGTCCCTTCTCATCCTGACTTATATATATTGTCACTGGACTGAGATACCTCAGGAGGAGATAATGAGGCTGGTGACTTTGCATAGCCCCCCCTCTCACTTAAATCCAATTCACTTGCAAATCTTAGATCTAATAGAATTCCTTCTTCATTCCATAATATTATCCCAGATGAGAATAACTGTGACCCATGACAAGGCTCCAAGGACAAAGTCCACCCCGACCGCCATCAGGGCTCTCAATCTTTCCCATATCAAAGGAGAACCTTAGATTCCCAGGGCTAGGAGGTCTTAAAAGTCCTTGCAGCTGAAGCAGGCAGCATTGGGGTTCTAGGGCTGGGCTAGGAATTCTCTTTTTTTGAGGTCACATTAGAACCAGATTTGATGCCTCCCAAGTCCGGCACTGCTTCCCACCAACAGCAGCCATTAATTAACCAGTTTAACAAGAAGTTGAAGCCATTGGTTTGGGGGATGGGAGGGCAAAGGTGTTAAAGCTAGGAGGAAGATCTGCCTGGGTGGAGTATGATTGGGAGGAGTTTAAAACTTAGGGTGCACCCCCTCCTTTCCCACTGTGCCTCAGTTAACTCTCTCAGCGTCTGGGAGGCAGAAAGGATCACTCTTTAGCCTTCCAGTGATAGGAAGGGAATGGAGGTGACAGAAAACAAGAGAAAAGGTCTAGATGAGAGGAAATCAGAGAAATGGAGGCATCAGAGGTTTTCACAATGGTGAGAAGTTGGAAATTAAAAAGGAGATGGTGGGAAGAGAGAGAGACTGGACTGGAAAATAAACTTGAAATTCTCCAAAAGCCAGTGATGCCTGGTGGCCTGCAGTATATCAAGTACCTTGAGGAGGAAAGGAGGAAATAAGGCAAGAGAACTTAGTGGAAAGTAAAAGGTCTGAGTCTTTAGGGACCTCAGTCTTTAGGTCCCTTCAGGGACCTCTGAGTCTTTAGGGATCTCATTCAATTCTTACTACATACCAAACCCATGGTCACCCACTTTTGCCATGGAAAGGGATGTCACTCCTTCCCAAAGAAGCTCACTCCATTCTGTACTAACTCCCATAGTTAAGAAGTTTTTCTGACATCAGGTCTGAATTTGTCTCATTAGCTCCAATTGTTAGGAAGTTTTTTTACTCACATCAGGACTGAATTTGTCTCATTTTCACATCTCCCTGTTGCTCCTAATTCTGTTTGCACTTTGGGGCTAAGCAGAACGAGTCTAATCCAGGTGCCATGATCTAACCCTTGGGGTACTTACAGCCAGATATCACAACTTCCTCCCAAACCTTCTCTTTCCAGGATAATTATTCCCAGTTCATTAAACAGAGCTTTAGCAGGATCTGTAGGTCCTTCATCATCCTGTTTTTCTTCCTCTGAACATGCTCTAGTTTATCAAAGCCTAGAATACAGTACGATACTATAGGGGTTGGATCCAATAGGACAAAGATCTGAGTTTGGATCCCAGTTTTGCCCTTTGGGACACAGTCACCTTACTTCACTTCTCTAGGAGTTCATAAAATGAGGTACAACTAGGAAATCTAAATCTCATGAACCTAAAAGGACTTTCTGGCCCTGGTAACTCTGCCTACTGGACTGGTGTTATGGGAATTCACCAAACCTATTGGAGGATGGTAGGGGCCTAATCTCCTTAAAAGGAAACGTGGTAAAAAAAAAATCTCATTGTCTATGTTAGGGGGTAAGGTGGGGGCATGCCTTTGAGATCATCTAATTCAAGCAAGAAAATGGAAGAGAGGCACATCAACTTGGCCAATAACACACAATGACAAGGTAGGGATGGAAACCAAATCCTCTGCCTCCAAGGCCAGTGTCTGAAGCTGTTCCATCCAAATAGGTAGTGGGTAACAGAGAAGAAGAGAACAGCAGGAGCAGAAGGCGGGGGGGAAGAAGGGGAAAGCTAGTGGGACCAGAACAGTCCTTATGTCCTAGAGCCTTCTGAATCTAGTAGGTGTGAAGGAGTGAAACAGAGTCCCCATGATCAGTAGATGCCTAGCCAAGAGGAAGAGCTCCAGGATTTGGGAGTTGGGCTTCTCACCTGCCTCCCAACACGGTTATTATGGAGCCGCATTCTGGCGTGAATATCCCTGTGTGGCTCCCTGGAGTCCAAGAAGTCCCTGGAGAACCTCTCTCCAAAGCCGACATCTGGGCTGCAGCCCCCCCACTCCCAGGCATCCTGGAGTCCAGGGGCAGCAGGGGGCAAGGCCGGATGCTCTGGGACCCCATGGCTCATGCCCTTGCCCCTCTGTAAAGCGTCCAGTTGGAGTTGGTGCAGCTTCTGCCTGAAGGCCTCCTCATCCCCACGTCGAGCTTCATCACAACCACAGGCCCTTAACTTCCCCAGGGCACAAGCATTGGACACAGCATGAACCACACCAGCTGCTGCAATGGCGTAGGCAAAGGCACTCTCTCGGAAGCCTGGAGACAGAGATGGGGAAAGGGGCACTGTCCAATCAGGGTCTTGGCAAAATGGGAAAAGAGAAATTTTTCTTCATCACTGCAAAGAAATGCTTTCATCACCCTCAGAGTGAATTCAACGGTTTTTTATTGTTTTTGTGACCTGGACTATTTTGGGAATCTGATGAAACCTATCAACCCCTTCTCAGAATGAGTAAAGTAAAAAATTTAAGGTTATAAGAAAACCATTGTATTGAAATACTGTAATTAAAATATTTAAAAATCAAATTCACAGACTTCCTGAAATCTATCCACAGACCCCATCCCAAGTAAAGGAGCCCTTCTTGATTCTCTAATCAACTATACCTTTCAACTGCTGGCCCCCCTGTTTTAACTGTCATTCATTCCTTCCAGGCTCCTTCTAGGTCTGGGCTATTTAACCTGTGATCCACAGAATTCCATGGGGTCCATGGCTAGATTTCAAGTTCCCATGAAATTGGATGGAAAAAAAATTGCATCTTTATTTGCACTAACCTCTACTGAAATTTTGCAATTCCTTCAATCACAAAAGTGGACAACAAACATTATTCTACAAAGGGGTTCATCACACACACACACACACACACACACACACACACACAGTTAAGAACCCCCACTCTAGGGTATCCCTATTCCCTTGACTTCTCCCGACAATAGACAAAAGACCTTCCACCTTCAACATAGATGAAAAAGAATAGTTAAAAAGATACCAAAGTTATTAAAAGGGAAAGAAATACACAGCAAAGGAAGCTACAAAGGCCTAAACAGTCACCATTTGCAAATATATTGAATTGTTTGATTTTGCAAAAATCAGAGACAGTGTGGTCTAATGAAATGTTCCCTGGGTCTACAGTCAGAATCTAGGTTCAGATCCTCTCTGCCACCTTCCATCTGTGTCGCCTTAGGTAAGTGACTTGACCTCCCCAGCCATTAGTTTCCTCACCAATAAAATAAAGGATGCCTGAAATCCCTACCAGCTTCAAAATTGGAATCTTTGATAAGTTTAGAGTTCAGCTGTGGGTGCTTTCCTTGTGGAAAGCCCTTTTTCCCTCCTGGTGAAAGTGTACCCAAAGGAGCTGTTGGCAAAATGACTGGGGAGTTGGAAAGTGACCAAGAAAAAAAAAGACCTGATGGATGAGGAAGTGGGAAAAACCCTTAAGAGCAGAGAGATAGTTCACAAAGACCACAGGATGAGCAAAGCCTAGCTGGTCCAGGTGTACTAGGAAAGAGGCATGTATGTCACAAAAAGCATGGCCTGACCTGGATCAGATCATAGGAGGATCTGAGAGGATTAAGCAGAAGAACAGCTCCCCATGGCTTTGTAAACTTGACCAGCAGAACTTTGTGCCTCATTTTTACTTTTGATGCATTTTTTTCCTAGTAAAGTTTTGTGGGTTTTCTTTAAATTCTACTAAGTCACAGTGGGACTAAGGAAAGTCAGGGTTATTTTTATTTTTGTTTTTTGTTCATTGCCTAGAGATGGAGAGCTGGGAGGAATCTGGGTATTCTCGAGGGTCAAGGGAGGTTCTAGTAACAATGGAATTTTGAGGGGTTATCCCCATCAGATCTGGGATAGGCTTGTTAGAGAGTAAGGAAAATATCACATAGAGAAGACTAGAGAATAATATGTATGTTTGAGACCTTTTCTAACTCATTTTTATTACTAGCCAAAAAAGATTCTAATTTCTGCATATTTTAAATACTATGTAAGGAGTCCAGCCAGACCATGTTCTGAGTTCAGCCAAGCCTTGTCCTCCATTTCCTATTGTACTCACTGATGAAATTTTGTTCAGACAGGTGATGTTCTCTCCTTAACAAAGTGTGAAATTCCCATCACAAGTAAACACCTTTGTGAAATGTTCCTTTCTTACTATAGTCTTAAGCACATGGAGGAATGATTAACAGTTGATTGACAATATATTCATAAATCTAGACTTGACCTCTAAGAAACAATGCCAGGTATATTCCAAAGAGGAAGGAAGGAAGGAAGGAAGGAAGGAAGGAAGGAAGGAAGGAATGAAGGAAGGAAGGAAGGAAGCAAAGGACTTATGAATACAAAAGTATTTCAAGTTGCTCATTCTGTGGTGATAGAAAACTGAAAACTCTGGGGATACCCCCCAATCATATTTTAGAATGGCTGGACAAACTATCATTATAAATGTGATAGGATATTATTGTGCCTTAAGACATGATGAATGAGAAACCTGGAAAAATCTGAATGAACTAATGGAGGGTGAAGTGAGCAGAACCAACAGAATAATTTGTATTATAACAACAGTAAGTAAAGACAAACAATGTTGAAAGACTTAAGAACTCAGATCATCACAATGACCAACCAAGATTCCAGGAGGAATGATGAAACATACTGAACTGATATAACCAAGATGCAGAATGGAACATATATTTGTGGCCACCACCAATTCAAGAATTAAATTTTCTTATTTGTCAAAGGATTTTCTTTTCTTTTTCCAAATGTGAGGAAAGAGAAAGAGGGAGGGAGAGAAAATAAATTCCTGTTAATTAAAATTTAATAATAATTTTTAAGGGAGTGGAAGAAATAAAAGAGAGGAGAGAAGCTGGACACAGACTGATTCCTATAGAGAAAAGCATGGGTACCCAGATGGTGGCTTCAGGAAATTATACATTCTGGGGAACCATATAGCAACTGAGTTCTTTGACCAGCATGTCTGATCAAAATGGGAACTGGGGTCTAAAATCAACCAGGAAGAGTGCCATGATGTGAAGGAACAGACCCAGCCCTTGCCTTCAATTTGAGTTATGAAGACTATGCAGTTCAACTCTCTAGTGACCCCAAATTCTTTCCTTTTTGTAGAGGAGCTTCAAGCAAAGGGTGGAGCAGCTGTGTGGGTCCCTGGGAGAGGTAAGACTCATCAGAGGGGGAAGCCTGTTGGACAGTCTCGAAACTCCCTTTGGGAGGGGAGTGCTCAACCCCAGAAGAGTAGTACAAGTTGAAAAGACTAAATCACCTTTTGGGGAATGTGGAAATTACTTGAGAGGGCAGAAGAGTTATTATGAGTGTTTATTGGCTTGGGTGTAAATAGTGGGTTTCTTTGTGGATTGTATGTATCTCAAATGAAATAGCATGTATGTGATAACTGATGTTTCCCTAGTCTGAGTGTTGCATGAGATTTAAGGGGTCCTTATCTTTTGTCATAGATGTCCCAAGGAGAAACTCTGGTTGGGGCAAAAGCCAAAAAGAAAATTGTGAGAAGAATCACCAAAACTGAATCCAGTCTGTGTAAACCCAAGGCTTCAGTTCTCCTACATTGTATCAAAAAACATTAATCTCCTATTGTGTACAGAATATCCCTGGTAGACACTAAGTGGGGGGGGTAAATTTTAGATGTCCCCTTAACCCCAAGGAGTTTCATGCAGGAGGAAGCTATGACACAAGCATAGATAACTACAAGACAAATATCATATGATAGATACATTAGCAAGACACCAATATGTCTCCCTTTCTCCCTTTTTCAACACCCAGAAAGCTAATTCTCACACTAGGTATTTTCTGGATGGGTAGACAACAACTGAAAAACTCCCATACCTTAAGGTTAAGAAATGTGGGGAGGGGGAAAAGAAGGAGGAAGAGAAAATAAATTCCTGTTAAGTAAAATTTAATGATAATATTTAAGGGTGTGGAAGAAACAAAAGGGAAGAGATAAGCTGAACATAGAGTAATACATTTAAAAGGGCATGAATTGAACTGATGCTGAGTGAGATGAGCAGAACCTGAAAAACATTGTATACCCTAACAGCAACATGGGGGTGATGATAAAAATTGATGGACCCTCTCATTCTATCAATGCAACAATCAGGGACAATTTGGGGTTCTCTGCAAAGGAGAATATCATCTGTATCCAGAGAAAGAATTGTGGAGTTTGAACAAAGACCATAGACTATTACCTTCAATTTAGAAAAAAAAACCCATTATCTTACTATGTAATTCTGTATCTCTTATACTTTATTTTTCTTCCTTAAGAATATGATTTCTCTCTCATCATATTCAACTTAGATCAATATATACCAAGGAAAAAATGTAAAGACTAACAGACTGCCTTCTGTTGGTGGTGGGAGGGAAGCAAGAATAGGGGCAAAATGTGTAAAACTCAAAATAACATCTTTCTTAAAAGGGCATGAGTGATCCCTTCTTTGAAAATCTGGGGTATTATAGGTGCGGGATATTATATACACCATCAGACTAAGTAGATGTGCTTTTTGGTTTGGTTTGGTTTTTTCTTATTTTAAAATTCTTGGTTACAAATGGATGATTAAGTAGAATGGTAAATAGAGTTCTAGACCTGGAGTCAGGAACACCTGAGTTCAAATTCATCCTCAAATATTTATTAGCTATGTGATTGATTCTGGTTAAGTCCCTTAATCTTTGTTTTCCTTAGGTTCCTTATCTCTAAAAAATAAAAAAGTAAATGATCAAAGCAAAGAGAAGGCACCCTTGGGGCAGCTAGATGGTTCAGTGGACAGGACACCAACCCTAGAGTCAGGTGGACCTGAATTCAAATCTAGCCGCAGAAACTTAATAATTACCTAGCTATGTGGCCTTGGGCAAGTCACTTAACCTCACTGCCTTGAAAAAATAAAATTTAAATAAAAGAGAGAAAGTATTGTTTAATTTAAAGAACAAATAATTAATGGTGGGATTTTAGGCATTTGTAGAAAAGAGATTTTTGAGCAGAGAGGCCTTCTTGGGTTCCTTGAAGGACTGCTTACCATGAAGCTACTTCTCTGGCTAACCCTTTCCTAATTCATTTTATACCTCTCTTATGTCAGTTTTCACCCACAAAATATCTCCTTGAAGGTCAGACTTAACAGGCAAAGAGAGAGGTACTACAGTATTCTCTGTGACCTTATTCCCCCAATGGAAGCCTAAACTTGTAGAGAAAAATATTCCCCTCATTTCCTGCAATCACCCAAATTCCTACCCTACATTTAGCCTGGCAACATGAAAGGGTCATGTCCTAAAGAAGTTGGTTGTAGTCTCCAGTTCTAGTCCCCCACCCACCCAAATGATCCTACTCCTAAGTGCTTTCAAAATACCCTGAATTTTTTTACTTTGTATTTTTTCCAATACATACATATATATATATATATATGTGTATATATATATATATATATATATATATATATATATATATATACATGTATGTCAACATATTGCCTCTCTTGGAAGACTATTTATTCCTTGGGAATAGCTTTTTTTGGCATTTTTTTTTGTTTGTTTGGTTGAGATTTTTCCTGTACTTGTTCATGAACTCAGAGGCAAAAACCTCTTTAGTTTTGATTTGAATTCTTACTTCAGTTTCCCCAGTCCTAGGAAAGGGGGGGGGCAAAGGGAGGGTTTCCCTTGATCATGAACCTGATAATTTGGGGTCAGGTAAGTGTGGAAGGCCAGAAGTGAGAGAGGCAGAGTGAAAAGGGGACCAAACCCCAAATCCAATTTCTGCTTCTCCCTTAATTTTGTAACTGAGAAATTACTTTCTGTTCAGAGTAAGCTCTAAGGTTTTGCCAAATGATCACTCTTTCCACAATAACTTGCATCGAGTTAGATGAGAAAAGGAAGAACAGTTAAGGAAGTAGGTCAAAGGTATTGGAGAATAGTTCAGCTGAAATAGTCCTAAATTGGGGAGGGGGGATTGGGAGGAAGCTAAGTGGGAGGAGGGATGTGAGTGCTCATAACTTCACAGAAATACCCAATCCATTCATTAGTTCATTCATTCATTCTTATTTATGACGTGCAACTTATGTTTACTCCCTTAGGATTGAAATGAGGCTCCCTGTCTTTTACATTCTCATACAGCTCTAAGATAACATCATGGAAACAAGAAAGTGATTCCCAGAGAGGCTCCAAAGTTAGCCAGCAGTCAGAAAGACACAGGACTGATGGCACCCACACCTCCACTTTGGTCATAATCTGATCTCTGCTATTTCCTAGAGCAACTTTTTAGGTTATTCCCAGGTTCAAATCTCCCAGATCTTCCCAAGAGCCTGGGAATGATGAGCAGAGAGTAACCATTGAGCCCTAGAATTAAAGACTATCTCCCAGGATGATTGGAGAGGTCACCCCATCCCTCTCTGATCTCCAGACAGAATGGCCCCCAGTGTTGAGCTATATCACACCCAGAGGCATCTCCAAAAAGTTTCCACATTGCTCCTATCTTACCCACTAGGTCTCAACCCTCTCTGGGGATGTTCCTGCTATCTGACCTCATTCCTTCCTGCTGCAGTTTCAACCTATTTAACCTATTCCTTCTTATTCCATCAGCAACTGTCTCTTTTGAACAGTGAATTGCCTTTTTAGTAATTCCTTACTACTTTTCTTTTCTCCAAGCCGAAAACAAACAAACCAAAAAAAAAAAAATACCAGCTCCTTTTACCTTTTCTCATAAAAGGGCAAGGAACAAGCAACAGGGAGGGGAAGTAGGGGAAAGGACTAGCAAGAGAGCCTCCATGCAGAGGCTACTCAGTCAACTGCCCCTAGGGTGCTGGGCTGGAGGAGTCTAGCTCCCAGTTGAGTACACCTAATATTTTTCCCATGCTTTCATCTGTCAGTCTCAAAGAGCCTTCTTGGACGCTGGCGGGCATTGAGAGCCTGCTTGACAGGCAGAGAAAAACATGGGAAATAAACTTTGAGAGCAGGATGAAACTTAAAACTAATCTAATCCACCCCCCCCCCATTTTACAGTTGAGAGAAATGAAACATCACACATCTAGCTAGTGACCAAACATATAGGTAGAGAACTCAGGTGTCCCCAGGAAATGGAAATATTCAGTTTACTTTGTGTTCTTTCTGCTGCATGTCTACATTTCACTGAGTCGATGGAGGCTCAGATTCCTTGTATGTTCTTAGGGATATTTCACCCAATTGCTACCGAATATCATATCTGGGATTCCCAGGTTGCTTTGGATGTACCAAGGTGCTTTTTAGGAGGAGTGCAGAAGATAGTGAGTAGCTGTAGTTGAAGGGGGCTTGGGAAAATGATATGAGGAAGATTGCCTTCAACTTTGTTTTTATATTATCCTTTGGATGGGAACCTGTTAAAATTTGGAGAATATGGCAGGCAGAGAAATAAAAGTGGGGTGGGGGGGAGAATTTCAGCCCTAGGACCCTGGAGACTGCCCTCTCCCATTCTCTGTAAGCCAACCAGTCTGAGAATGAGAAAGAAATATGGGGACTGTCATAAAGAATGAAACACTGTGAGACATAAACAGAGATAAAAGAGCCAGGGAGAGGGAAAAGAGAGAGAGGGAGTGAGAAGTTTCCTGAGTCTACTGAGAGGCCCCAAACTGCAGGGGTATCCTTCCTCGCCAAGATCCTTCCTCCCTAACACATCCCTTCTGGCCTCAGGGATTTAACTCCATCCTGAGGACTCTGTCTTGATTTTTCTATCATTGCTAAATGTGCTTGGAACCCACTTAGATTGTCTTCAGGTGTCAGTGTGTGTGTGAGGGAACCATTGTGTATGTGTTTGAGTGTGTGAGGTCTCTACTTCTGGTCTTTGACAGGAGAGTCTGATGTTGTAGCCTGGCTAGTCTGCCCCAGCTCCGGTCCCTGGGCCCCAGTCCTGGGCCTGGACTGTCTGGGGCAGATACAGGCAGAGGGCCAGCAGGCCAGCTGGTGGGGGAGAGGGGTGGGGCAGGGTGGCCAGCTGGGCTGCCGGGAGGGAGAGGGGGAGAGCTCGTTAAGACGCACAATTAGCTGTCCTGCCTTTGATCTGGGACAGGGACTTGCCAGGATCTAAGTAAAGTCAGCTGCAGCTTCTAGCCCCAGCCAATAGCCGGGAGGAAGGGGGAAGGGAAACAGGCTAGTAAGGAGAGATGAGGGGACAGGGAATGGACAGCTGGGGAGAGGAGGTCAGAGAAAAAGAGACCCTGACCTCACCTTCCTGCTCCAGAGCCAGGTCAGAAGGAGTGGAGAGATGGAGAACCCATTCCTTGGTACTGATCCTTGGTGTGTGTATATGTCCCTGCATATCTCTTTGGTCCAACATGTGGGGATACTTAGGCATGAGAGAATCCTTGTAGGTGGAAGCATGCATGTATGAATGTATGCAACCATGTGGATAGATTTTACTTTCAGATCTGATGCTTCTCTTGCATATCTTAAAGTAACTAATAATAGCTAACATTTATATAGTGCCTACTCTGTGTAAGTCAATTAGACTATGACAATGAGTACATTGCTACGAAGGAAGGGAATAAATAGAATAAACATTTCTGTAGCACTGCACTAAGCAAAAATGATCTCATCTGATCCTCATAATAACCTTTCAAAGTAAGTATTATTATTATTACTATTATTATTATTATTACTATTATTATCACCCTTATTTTATAGCTGAGGAAATAGAGGCAAACAGAGATTAGATGACTTGTCCAGGGTCACACAGCTATTTGAACTTAAAATCTGAACTCAGGTCCTCCTAACTCCAAATTCAGTTTTCTATGTATTAGTTTTCTATGTATGTAGAAATCCTGAGTTCAAATCCCTCCCCAAAAAAGTAATATTTGTGGGACCTTAGATGATTCACTTAAACTCCCTAGGTTTCAGTTTTCTCATCTATAAAATGAAAGGATCGTTTTAGGGGGCCTTGGAGATCCTTTCCAGGTCTAGAGGGATTGGATTAAATGATCTTTCACTCCTTTTAGTTCTCCATCTATGATCCTCCATAACTATCCCAGTACCAGAACGACTGGGACTGGTCCTCACTTCAAGACTTGGGAAAATCCTCAATGTACCTTAATCCCCCTTCCCAAGAAGATTTTACAATTTTGATAGAAAATAGAAGGATTCAGGGTGGCTAGGTGGTGCAGTGGATAGAGCACCGGCCCTGGAATCAGGAGTACCTGGGTTCAAATCTGACCTCAGACACCTAATAATTACCTAGCTGCGTGGCCTTGGGCAAGCCACTTCACCCTGTTTGCCTTGCAAAAACCTAAAAAAAAAAAAAAGAAAAAAGAAAATAGAAGGATTCAAAAGAGTTCTTAGGGGAAGTGAATCAAGACCTTGATGAAGCCTTAGGCCTCTCTCTTCTATGTTCTTAGATTGATGAGTCCCTGAATCTACCCTCTTAAGAGTAGCCTGCCAGTTTTTTTCCCCTTCCCTTGCCTCTTCTTCCCTAAAGCTTCTTACACTGCTCCATTTCCTCCAACTTGAAAGGGATTAGGACTTGGGAGGGGTTAATCCCTGTGCCAAAGAAAGATCACCCACAAAGAGTGGACTGGACATATTATGCTACCTTATTCTGGGAATAGTAAAGAGATCCCTGTAATAGTTAACCTATATGCAATTGAGGCATTGCTAGAGGGAAGTATTTACAGCTGGGGAAGGGCTTTCAAAAGGGGAATAATAATTGCCCCACCCCACTTATATCCTGGGCTACAACGCATTTTAGGTAGGTAGCATGGTTAAGTTGTTCCATGTTTTATTAATGTAGTGAACCCCAAAGGCAGAACTGCAATTGATAGTTTTAGAGAGTTGGTTGCCTCTTCAGGGCTACAAAGACAGCATGTGTCAGACAGAGGTAGAGCTTGAACCCTTGTCTCCCTGTTAGGCATAGCCTGGCATGGCAAGATGTTCTAGCCACTATACCTGGCTATACAAATAGAACAAATGACATCATTTTTATTTCATAGATGAGAAAACTGGGGTTCAGTTTCTTTAAATGATTTGCAAAATGAAGCTATATTTTAATTCTAACTACTGTGCTCTTTCGGCTATAAATACAAAACTGCCTGAATGACCATAATTCTGGTTTGTAACCCATGTTGTATGTCTGTTTCCTCACAACCTTTTCTCCTTTGATTCTCTATTCTTTTTTTTTTTTTTTTTTTTTAGGTTTTTGCAAGGCAATGAATGGGATAAAGTGGCTTGCCCAAGGCCACACAGCTAGGTAATTAAGTGTCTGAAGCTGAATTTGAACTCAGGTCCTCTTCATCCAGGGCTGTTGCTCTATCCACTGTAACACCTAGCCACCCCTTCTCCTTTGATTCTCAAATCTTATACTTCCTTTCACTGCTCCTTCCTGTTTATGCTGGCCACAGATTGACCCTGACTTTTGTTTCTCTCCTCATAGCTTTCTCTTATTCCTCATTCCCTTCTGACTCTCCCTCCAGTTTCTGGATAGCCTACAGTAATCTTCAAATTAGATGAGGACATCCCATTCTCCCACTTCCATCCCACATCATGTGCCCAGCACCTAGCAAGGGTCAGTATGAATGCCAAAGAACTGGAGACCTTGGAAAAATCATAACTTCTATTTTTTCCATCTGTAAAATTAAGGATTTTAACTAAGTATCTAAGGCCCTCTCATGGTCAAACTCCTAAGAGGCTTTCTAGGTCTCTAGTCTTTTTTCCTTTTCTAATTACTGACTACCCCCAACCCTCAAACTGCTCTCTGGATACCCCAAACTTTCCTTTCGTATTCTACAGTATATAGACTGCCCTCCCCCAAGTGATCTGTGCACAAAATTAACAGCACTCCTATTCTCCTGTTTCATTAAAACTGACTTTCCCTGTCAAGTGGATTTCAGGAGTTAGGGTAATTCTTACTGGGGTGAGGGTGATTGATAGTCCTTAATTTTACATTTAAAAAAAGGAATTTGTGAATCCAAATGAGTTTTGGGGAGAAGCTATAAGCCAAAAGGACAGCAATCAGTTACTGACCATTCATTCCACTTCCCTAAGCTTGTGACCCCATGTCTTAAGAATTGAAGAGTTCAGGCAATATTCAAAGTCAGGATAAGAAAAGAGAAGGAGACAGACAGTAAGAATGACCTTCAAGTTCCAGCTTCCCAGACACTATGCATGGGCAGCTTCCCCACAGGAAATGAGTTCAAAAGTAGCAAAGAAGACCTCTTGTTGGGACTGACCACCAGATGTCAATGAAAGTTCTAGTTAGACTTGGCCAAGAATGGCCTTCAGGGAAGGCAAAAGGAGGAACAAAAAGCAAAGGCCTTTTAGCCCTCTTGGAACCCCAAGAATCTCCTCTCCCAAAATTCTTCCATTGGACCCTTGGTCTAAGGTGGAGTCAAAAAGGGTCTCAAATAGAGAGCAAGAGACTCAAGATGTTTCGGGATAGGGCGGGTGCTAGGGGATGAAGGCACCCAAGGGAGCGGCTTCCTCCCGGCTCCCCAGCTGGTTGTCCAACCCCCTCCTCGATTCTGGGTGCGGCCCCCCTCCCTGGCCAGCCTCAGCACGTTTTGTACCCCCCCCTTAACCTTACCCCCCCCCACCTCAGCTTGCCTCCTGCTCAATAAACTGCAGGTGAACCCAGCAGCATCTGGCACATTGCCAACCCCCACCCGACTCCACAGCTCTGGACTCGCCCCCATGCTTCAAAGCCACCGCTTTTCCCAGACCCCTGTACTCCAGCACCCAAGAGCCATATGGACTGGATCTAAGTGAAGTAGGATGCCTGGATTCATCCATCTCTCTCTCTCTCTCTCTCTCTCTCTCTCTCTCTCTCTCTCTCTCTCTCTCTCTCTCGTCTGCCTGCCTGTCTGTCTCTCCAACTCTCTGTCTTTCTGACTCTGACTGTCAGGTGTGTGTGGCTGTGTCTCTTTCTTTGTGTCTCTGTCTCTCTATCTCTCACCAGATTAAGAGTGGGCTAGAGACAGTCACCCCATCCTGTGCTTCACTTCTCAGCGGGCCTGGCCTCTTCAGCAGAGTGGACACTGAGGGACTGGCAGAAGAGAAAGGGGGACTGGGAAAAGTGGACATAGAAAGTCCAAGGCAGCCTGGTGTGTGGCTTGGGCTGTCAGTTTTTTCTCCAGTTTCTTCCGGTGTACCCGGATAATCCGAAGACAGTTCAAGGTCCTGGAATTGGAGACATGTCAAAGGAGACATGGGAAGGGGGGGGGGGGGGGAGAAGACCGACCCAATCTAAGGCAGGGAAATGGCAGGAGGGACGTGTGCAATGAGACAGAGGCTAGCAATGAAGCCCCAGGAGGAACGTGGAGGGAGGAGGGAGGGATCCAGAGGCAGAGCCCGCTCCGGAGAGGGGAGACAGCCTAGACCATCTGGGCTGGGCAGAGAGGCCTGGCTGAGCTGAGCGGGGTCCGAGAAGGGGGCTCCGAGAGGCTGAAGAACCTGTCGCTCAGCGTTGGAGAGCAGAGGCCACAAAGGGCGGGGAAGCAGGAGAAGGTCCCAGAGGTGGGGGCGAGGAGGCCGGACCCTCCGATGGGCCGTGCGGGAAGGGCTGGCCCAGACCGGGAAGGGCAGCGGGGTCACGGCCAACCTCCTCTCCGCCGGCCCTATGGGTCCCTGGCTTTGCTCCGCGCGGATTGGGTGCGGGTGGGGGGAGGGAATGGGAAGAGGGGGAGCCTTTGAAAGCAGCTTGTCTGGAGCGCGGGAGCCGTCTGGATCGGCCCCGGGGGGATTAGATCGCGGCTACATGCCGCCACACGCGTGTCGGGCTGGGCTCAGCCGGGCAGAAACACAGCCCCGGGCGGGCGGGGGAGGAAGGCGGGGCAGGAGGAGGGAGGCGGGCGGGGCCTGGGGCTGGGCTTGGGGGGAGGCTACGGCTGCGCCCCATCCTAGGGGTCGGAGAATGGCAAGAAGCCACCGGAGCATCGGGATGACCGGCCAGGCCCAGGGGCCCTTCCGACGACCAGAAAACCTAGGGCTTGGCCTTTCCATCTCGGTCCAGTCCAGTCTACACCTCCAGGGGCTAGTTTTTCACCCCAATCCGCCGTTGAACCAAATTTGATTGGCAAAAGACCTAACCTGGCCTAATGCACCGGTGTACTGTTCCACCATACTGTCCGCCCATCAGTTCGCTGATAAGAGGGGACCACTTTAACTAGCCAAGCCAATGAGCCCGAAAGAACTCGATCAGGTCCGAAACCACATTAGTCTGGGAGAAGCAAGGGTGAGAAGAAAACCCATGAAAACCTTCTCCTAGGAACCTGGAAGCAGAAGGCTAAGTAGGAATCCTGGCTAAATTTTCCGTGGGACCTAGGACGAATCATTTAACCTTCATTGGCCCCTGCTTTTAGCAAGAAAATGAGGGGAATTGGTCTAAGAATCTCTCAGGTCCTTTCCAGCTCTAAATTCTATGTTTCCAACTTCCCCCATTGGGTTCTAGCCACTGTCAGAGGGTGTCCTGCAATTCAGTAGAGAGATGTTTTTCAAAACGAGACATCTATGGATAATAATGTGCAGAGAACTGCAGAGTCATCTCTCCCAACCCCTGTTGAAGCCTAAGAATTTCTCAGCGAAGTTGAGAAATTTGTACACTAGGGTGAGAGAATTTATAGATTGAAGGGCCTTGAGGCCCAAATAAAGAGGCTCAAACCATTACCCCACCTCTTATCAAACTCCCAAGTCATGAACGGGAGATTATCACCAAATTTCAGCTTCTATGGTTCTATCTTGGCTCTAGACAAAAAAAGCTAAAGCTCCCAGCTATCTCATTTTCCCTTCTTTATTCCCTTCCCCTTGCAAATAGATCTCTTTCCCTACTTGATTCTAAGAGAGCCCCCTAGGCCTGAGATTTATTGGTTGAGGGAATAGTAACCAACTTTCCAGAGCCCTACCCTCTCTATACGCATTTTAAGAATCCCAAGCTGGTTTCATCCCCCCTCTAGGGTTGTTATTCAGGATACCTGGGAACCTAAATCCTGGATATTTTATATATCCTTGTTCTTTTATGGTTAGTAGATGCCCCCTCCCTTCAATCCTCAAGGTCAGAGTTGCCTAGGATAAGAGAAGGAGTTGAGTAGGGGAAAAAAAACAGGAAAGAAATAAAAACCTGAAGCTTTGAAAGGCAGAAAATATGGAAAGTGTGAAGGCCCAGGAACTAGGAGAACTGACCCACTAGGAAAGAGTCGATGGGTCTGTGGAGTACGCAAGGGTGTGGGAGCAGTAGAGTGGTGCTGGGGGACAAGAGGAAGGCCCAGTTTACCTCTGCTGAAGATGGGGCTTTCATAAGGGATTTTGTTTCTGGTCTCTAGGCTGGAGCAATTCCAGCGCTGGTCCCGAAACTGATGCTGGCACTCATGTATGGCAATCTGGATGCCCTGGATGGCAGAGGCTGCCACATCCGGGTGGCGCACACATACTTCCAGTTGGCGACGGCTCAGTCCTGGCAATGTCAGACATACCGTGTTGGCATTCAGCACAGGCTCTGGTGGCAGTCGAAGGCCCAGAATGTCATTTGGTTCTGACCTGCAGGTATGGGAGATTTGGGGAAACGTAAGTACAATTAAGTAAGGCCTTGGACTGAGCAGGGGAGCTGGGAGGGCAATGACATGAACTGTCTCTTAGGTTTCTTTATCTCATATACATACATACACACACACACATACATATATATATTTATATATACATATACATAAACACACAAAATCTGTTCCCTCTCTCTCCACTCCCTTTTCTTCCATTTTCCCCCCATTTTCTACTTTTACCTCTCCAAAGATAAGAACCTCATTCCTCATATCTCACCTAGAACTTTACTTCTCCCTCTCCTGTGACATTGTGCTCTACAGTTCTCTATGTTGGTGTAATCCCTCAGAACCAAGGGAAGGTTGGGAGCATGTCTCATTCCAAATTGGGTTTTCTCCCAGTAAAGCTCAGAGCTAACAGTGTTTTCCATGCTGTAAATGTTTAATAAAAGATGCTTTGAAGAATGAATGAAGCTTCAGCAGAATCCCAAGTAACTCCCCCAACTCTCCCCTCACTATAACTTCTTTTTCCCAACCATTTCCCCCAAATACAGTAGATAGCTACAAACTCAGCCTCATTCTCCTACTGATCAACTCTCACTGATTCACATAATTCACACCTAAAGAGTACAGATAACATTATCTCACATAGCTCCAGAGACCCACAAAGATTTTACATAGGGGATGGGGGGGGGGGGTTAGTTAATGCTATTCTTAATATCAGCACCCTGACTGGATTCTGAATTTAACATCTGAAATCAGTATCTAACACTCACACACTTGCAGACATAAACAGAATGGAACTCTCCCGGGCTTGAATAATATACTACTCACACGTTTTCAGAAAAACTCTCACAGACATCTATTTTCAGAAACACAAGGAGCCAAGCCACACTCAAAAAGGGAGAACTCCCTTCTGTGGCCCCTTGTTGACCCCACCTGGAGCCGCCTCCTTTACACCCACCCCCATCTACTGATCCCACCCATGGGGGAGATCTTCACAATGGGGAGGGCGGGATTGTTTCAGGGTGCCTTTCCTGAGAGTCCCCCTAATAGGAAGACATGAGCTAGGCACCATGAGGAGACTGAATTTGGCAGCTGACCCCAACGTCGAAGGATCTGTCGCTGCTCTTGGCGTTGCCCCCGCTGGAGCATCCCCGGAGCGGTCCCCTGTCCCCAGAGGACAGCTCCTCCCCTCCGGTCCCCCAGTGCAGTCGGGCTCCCCGGCGCTCGCTCCGGAGCAGCCCCGTCTCGGGGGGGGGGGTCCTCCAAAACTCTTCGGGAATGCTGGGTGTCCCAGAAGGCGGGGCGGGAGGCGGGAGGCTGGAAGCCAGGGGGAGGGGGCGGGGGGCTCACCTGGGCACGGCCGCGGCCAGCAGGAGCAGCAGCAGCAGGAAGGCGCAGAGCGCCGGCCGAGGCCGGGCCCGGGGCCGGGGCCGGGGCCGGGGGCGGGAGCGGGCGCTGCCCATGGCTGGGCCGGGGCGAAGGGCTCAGAGCCCGGCGGGCGGGGGGCGGCAGCGCATGGTCCGCCGCTGGGCAGAGCGAGCGGCCGGGCGGCCGGCGGCGGCTCGGACCCTCGGGAGGCTGCGCTTTGGGCTGGAGCTCGGGTCAGGGCTCCAGGGGCAGACGCCGCCCGCCTCCCCGCTCCATGGGGCAGCGCCCCGGGGCACCGCCCTCCGGGGGGGCGGGCGCGCGGGGCACCTCCTGGCAAGGGTGGACGAGGGGATTTCCCCCTTACCCCCCTCCCCTTCCAGCGGCTCCTGGCAAAGCCTGAGGTATATGTCAGGGGAGCGGGTGGAGGGGGGTGGTGAGGAAGAGCCGTCAGGCACAGCTTAGGCTGGCAGAGGCAAGGGGCAGGGAGCCGGCAAAGAGCTGGAGGCTGGACTTCCTAGGGACTCTCAGCTCCGAGGGGCGTCGCTGCCTGTCCCCTAGTCCCTCTGTGCCGAAGCCCAGTGTATGAGTGACTGTCCTGGCCCAGAGGAGCTCCACCGCCTCAGCCTCCTCCTCCCCCCACCCATCCCCCCTCCGTCCACCCCTCCTCTCCCCCTCCACCCTCAGCACTTGGAGCTCCGGCTCTACCTCCCGGTGACGTCACCGGCCGGGATGGGGGGCGGGGGCGGGGCAGGGGGAGGAGGGAGGGTGGGGGTGTGTGTCCGAAGGCCGCAGAGTCGCACGTGTAGAGACTCGGGGGGTGTTGGCATGTGGGCCGACGGGCCTGTCTTCGGATTTATGACTCTGTCAGTCTGGGACTCAGAGTCCAGTCGGGGGTTGGGTCGGAGTGTGGGAGTGTGATGTCAGCCTGCGTGGCGGGGGTGCCTGCGTGTGTCCTCCAGAATGCAACTGCCGAGGTCAGCCTCCCCCTGCCACCTGCGGGCCCGGGGCCGGCAGTCCGAGCAGGACCAGCGGCCTAGACGATGTGTATGTCCACCCCCCATCAAGCCCCCAAGCCCCAGGCCCGCCGCCCTCTAGTCAGGGTCTGGTTCAAGAAAGCCCATAGTGTCCTAGGTGGTGGGGTGACCCGCCTCTGATGCATAGGGCTGATTCTGCTGTAATGTCCAGGGGACGTCACAGGGTGTCATAGGAGCAGAAAGAGACCACTGAGACCTTTCTCTCCCTCTCCATGGAGGTCCTCCACATCAACTATTAGTGATTTGTGTGTTTGTTCCCAGGAGGTTAGGGAGGCTAAGAAGGAACTGATTCTCCAGAATCTAGGGACAAGAGGGGCGCTAGCGCAGTGGATACAGCACCGGCCTTGGAGTCAGGAGGACCTGGGTTCAAATCCGGTCTCAGACACTAAATAATTACCTAGCCGTTGGGCCTTGGGCAAGCCACTTAACCCCGTTTGCCTTGCAAAAACCTAAAAAAAAAAAAAAATCTAGGGACAAGGAGGACAGAAGATCTGTTTTCTGTTTCCAACTTGATCCCCAATTTACTTGGTCCCATTTTTCATTCTGTTAACATTTGCCCTCCTTAAATGGGGTTGACCTACCATAGCCATCCCACATCCCTTCCTGACCCCTCCCAACATCACCATCTTTTTTCTGAGAAGCCCCTCTTGGCTTAGCGAAGGGACTGCTTTAGTCTCTCGGCTCAGAGACAAAAGGGGCCCATTCCTGGAATCTCCCTTCCCTAGGGAATTGGTTGGGGGAAGGGGGGAGGGACCTTCCCAGTATCCAAATCATCAGGTGGTAGGGGCAACATGAGCAGGGAAGTTTCCTCCATCCTCCCCTTCCCCCGCCCCATCAGGCCCTCCAGCCACAGCAGCTGTCAGGAATTAAGGGCTTGAGGCTGCTGGGGGGGGGGGGGGCAGAGGGGGAGAGTGGTGGAGGGCAGTGGTTAGGGAGAAGTCTGGCTGGACAGCAGGAAAACAGCTGGGGGCTGGAAGCAGTCTGCGTCAGCAAGCCTTGTCTGACCTTGACCCAACTTTCTGCAGACCCCCCCACCTACTTCTCCCAGCAAGCAGGACAGTGGCATCTTAGGCCTAAGAGGCTGAGCATGAGACTGGAATGTCAAAGAGAAAGGAGAGAACAAAACAAGACAAAATAGTACAGGACACAATTCAAACAAAAAAGTCTATTTCCAAGCCAGGAGGGAGCATTGACAGAACCTTGTCCCAATCTAGTCTCTTTTGATCCAGGCAAAAGCAATATGGTTTGGTCCTGGAGATTTGGGATTGTGGTTCACTTATTAGCTGGGTAACCTTTGAAAAGACATTTAAGTGATTTGACTCTTAGTTTTCTCATCTGTAAAATAGACAGAGGGAGTGTTATATCTACTTCATGGGGTTGAGAAAAGATCATTTGAAAACCTTAAATTGCTTTTTTGTTGTTGTCGTTGTTGTTCAGGCAAAAATATCCAATATAGTTTGGTCCTGGAGACATGGGATTGTGGTTCACTTATTAGCTGAGTGGCCTTTGAAAAGACATTTAAGTGATTTGAGTCTTAGTTTTGTCACATGTAAAATAAACAGAGGGGTGTTATATCTACTTCATTGAGTTGAGAAAAAGATCATTTGAAAACCTTAAAATGTTTTGGGGGGTTTTTGTTCCAAGCAAAGGCAATGTGTTTTGGTCCTGGAGACATGAGCTTGTTGGTTCGCTTATTAGCTGGGTGGCCTTTGAAAAGACATTTAAGTGATTTGAATCTTAGTTTTCTCATCTGTAAAATAGACTGAGGGGTGTTATACTACTTCATTGGGTTGAGAAAAAGACAATTTGAAGATCTTAAAATGTCTTTTTTTCTTTTTGTTTCAGGCAAAAGCAATGTGTTTTGGTCCTGGAGACATGGGTTTGTGGTTCACTTATTAGCTGGGTGGCCTTTGAAAAGACATTTGAGTTATTTGGGTCTTAGTTTTCTCATCTGTAAACTAGAGGGGTGTTATTATCTAATTCATGGGGTTGAGAAAAAGATAATTTGAAATTCTTAAAATGTAGTTAAATGAATCTGAATAATTATTATAGAATCATAGACTTTTAGAGCTACAAGTGCTTTCTAAATCACCCTACTCATCATATAGCTAAGAAAACTGACAGTCAGGAAGGGAAGTAATTTTTGCCCAAGATTGAACAGCTATTAGAGGTAAAGTCAAAACTTTGAAACCGGATCTCTCCTCGGGTAACTCAAGGAGAGTGGTCATCTTGTCATTTCTGTTTCCTTCCTAGAGATAGATAAGTGTCCCTCTTGCTTCATTTCAATAATCCTTGTAGGTCTGGAGTAGAGGGGGCTCTATCAAACTTCTCTACTGAGGTTCCAGTCAGTAAAGAAAATAAAGACAACCCCCCAACATCCAACCTTGAACCAATCCCTCCCCACACACTTGCTAGAGGCTAGAGTCTCTTAAGGATTCTTTTTTACTCCTTTACCTTATCCTTACCCCCAGAAAGGAGAAAAAATTGAATCTAAATCGAGGCTTTGGGGTACACTCAGGTTCTAAAAGACAGGAAGTGAGGCTCTGAGAGAAAAGTCCAAGACCCAGGACCCCTGATGTTATATAAGCCATTCCATATCCCAATCATATCCCCACCCTCTGTCCTTGCCTTGTGCTCTGGCCCCAGTCCCAACTCCAGCCCCCAGAGCAGCAGCAACAGCCACCGCCTGAGACCACAATTACAGGGGCCACTGGGGGTGGGGGTAGGAGGGATGAAAGGCAGCAAGGAGAATGGTTCCAGCTGTGCTCAGCGGGAGGGGGGATGCTGTATGCAGGGGTACTCTGGGGCAAAGCAGAGAAGTTGGGGAAGGGGAAACAGGTGGGGAAAAGGAGGACCCTACCCATACTCCCCCAGTACACAGTCCATCCCACAGGCACACATCATATCATCATGCTGGGTTCTGGGAGTTAGGAGTAAGAGGCAGTTCCATTTGCACTGTCCCTCTGGACTCTGAGTGTAAATTCAATGGTTTGGGGAGGAAGGCAACTTTATTTTTATCCTGGGAGACAGTTGCTTTAGCTTCTAAATCACCTCCCTAAAAACACAAGAAACAAGGGAGTAGGGGGGTCCTTGAGCCCCAAACCCTCCTGCTTTCCTAAACTACCCCCTGGGCCTTCAGCCTCATTCATGTCCTTGGCCCTGTGCCTTGGCCTCCCCACCCCCGCCTGCTTGCATTCTCTGCTTTACATGATGTGGTCAGACACATCTGGGGCTGCTCTGTTCTCTTCAACCCCCTTCACCTCCCTCATCCCCCCCAGTCACTGAGGACTGGGAATATACATCAGGCTCTTGGGGGGGGGGCAGGGAGATGGGAAGAATTGGGAGGTGGAATAAGAGGAACAAATCTGAGATCTAATTCCTTCCTTTACAGATAGCAAAGGGAAAGTTAGCTGATGGTTTCTTACATCCTCACATTTAAAGGATTAGAAAATGACCCAGACAAGAGTTTACCTAATGGTCCCAGAGAGAGAGAATAATAGCAAAGCTCTTACTCCTCCCTGGGCTCCAGTTCCATCAGCTTCCCTCTCCCTTTCTCTAAGTAGGGGAAATATGGTGTAGGATCGCAGACTACACCTGAGACCCTTAGGCAATCTTCTATATTAATAAAGTGGCCTACAACTCTTGCTTTGCCTCAGTTTCTTTCCTTAAAATAGGGAAGGTAGCATCTTGAGGAGGTTAGGACTCTCAGGGATAGACAGTAGAGAAGCTCAAGAAGTTCCCTGGCTCCTAGTCCCATGCTGAGATGATCCTGTAGTACCAGATAGAATGGAGACAGAAGAGACCAAGAGGGACTAAATCATATTCTCTCCAGACTAGAGATCTAAAATCAGGCCCCAGCTATAGGGTAACCTGGGTCAGGGCTCCCTCTGGTGACACTGAAGGGAGGTGCAGGAGATTGGTTAAGGAAATGGGCCATGGTGGGGGGGGGGGGGGTAACTTATTTCTTTCTCTTATACGACCAGGTGTTGCAAGTGGTCTCTTCTACCTAGAAATGGTTGCCATCTTGAAAGAAGGAGGCAGCAGAATTCCACAAGGGAGAGAGTTCTAGATCCCACCCTCTCCTTGGCTCTTCTCCTGACCTTTCCCCAAGGCCAAATGTTCCCTTAGGGAGTTAAAGCTAATTCAGCCTGAAACATCTGGAATGAGGGGGCAGAATCCTCCTCCTCTCAGTGGGGGATAGAGACTAGTGCCCCCACAGAACTCTGGACCAAGGCCTCAGGTAGAGGAGCCATCTTTTGTAAAAGGTCTTGACTTAATAGATCAGTCTATCCTGATAGCCAATCCAGAGTCCAGACAGGAAGGATTCTGGAATTCCCTACCTAGAATTTCTTTCCCCTTTTCTTCTGACTTCAGCCAGGTGATATCACCATCCAAACCCAACACACACCTCCTCTGATTTCTTCCCACACACATACACATCTCTCCTACTCCTTTGAGTCTGGGGCCACAAGGATCCTGGAGAGTACTGACTGGGGTGCTGCTGGTGCCCAGGAAGGATTAAATGAGTACTTGACTCCTCAGATCTGATTCTGTTTTGGAGATGATGTGCATTTGAAAAGAAATGGTAATATTTTGTATGTAGTAGAAAGAGCACTAAACCCATTTGAAAGGAATGGGTTTAAATCCAGCTCAGCAACTTATCGATAGTATAACTGACACAATTCATTACTTTCTCTGGGCCTCATTCTCTTCATCTGTAAGAATAAATGAAGGGATAACTTAATCAAAATTCCCTAACTCATAGTTGGAATGGGCTCCTAGAGGTCATCTATCCTGATCTGAACCTGAAAATCTGTTAATCTTATCTCCAGTATCCTTGACAGGTGGTATCATTTTGAAGCTCTCCAATGAAGACAGACACATCACTTCCCAAGAAAATCCATTCCACCTATAGACAGTCCTAATTGTTAGGAATTTTTCCCTTCAGTAGAAAAATCAATCTCTGTACAAACATCTGTTTGATCCTAGTTTTTCCTCTGTGAAGCCATTCAGGACAAGTCTAATCTCCCTTCAGCTGAACAGTCTTTCAAATATTTGAAGACTATCCTATCCCCCCCCACACACACACACATACACACTCATTCCCTCCAATTCCATGTTTCTAAATCTAAGTAGGGAAATCTATTCCATGTTTCTAAATAATCTCCATTTTTCTCAAAACCCAAGGTACCTTACTGAGGACATATTTTGTCAATGCCTTTCCTCAGATATAGCCTCCAAAACAGAATACTTTGTCTGACTGGGGCAAGAGGCCTTCAGGACTCCCACCTCTCTCTTCCTGGACCCTAAGACCTCTACCTTAAAGCAATCTAGAAATCTCATGACTGGGGGGTAGGGCAGACATTTCATTCATGGGATTCACCAAAAGCCTTAGACTATAAGATCATAGAATCATAGATTTAAAACTGGAAGAGATCCTTCATTTTACAGATGAAGAAACTGACCTAGCTTGTTAGGAAGAATTTGGACTCAAGTTTTCCTGACTCAAAGTCCAATACTTTATACTACTATGCTGCTACTTCTCTCTTCCATACAAACTGTTTGATCCTAAGATCATAGTCAGAAATCCTGAATACCATCCCCGCCCCCCCCCCCCCCCAGTGACCAGGCTCCTCATTCTTTTAACGTTTACTGTGAAGAGAGGAAAAAGGGACATGGAACTGACCATCAGAGCCCAAGGGCCTGATTTCTGGTAAACCCTTCTCCTCCCCACTCTTTTACCAACCCTACATGGCCTTTTAGGGAATTCACTTCTGGGACTATTGAGGGACCCAAAGAGAAGGAAAAGAATGTGAATGCAAGGAGTTAGTCAGTCCTATGATAAATCTGCTTGTTTGTAAATAAAAATACTTTATTGTCAGGCTGTATTTTAATTGTATTCAAGTGATGAGTAAAACTTAATTTCTGTATCAAAAGGTGTCATAGTCATGAAATTGGGGAGGGGTGTTAGGGTACCTCAGATTTCATAAGAAAGAAGGAGGAGAATTAGAGCTACAAAATTTTGGTTGAATTGAATTAAATACAGTCTAGGAACAACCAATAAGTGAGAGAAAGAATGAGAATAACTCCATCCTTCCTTACTAGGTTTCCTCCTTGTGGCTTAGGTTTTATGGCTGATGGGAGGGAGGAACCATAAGAACATAGGAAATACCGCAATGGGTGAGACCATGATCCACAAATCCCAGTCTTCCATTTCTAACTAGGGTGCAAAAGGGTGGTTGTGGGTAGACTTTGCTGCCTTTCTTGCCATTGATATAAAGGCAGCTCCATGTCAGTACCTTTCCTTTGCCCTTATCACATGCTACCTTCATTTATAGTCATCACTTCTCCCTCCCATATTGGATTGTAAACTTGGGGGCAGGAATTATGTCACTTTTCATCTTTGTATCTTTGGTGCCCAGTGCAACGTATTTAATAAATATTAAGTCAAGTGTATTGAATGACAAGACTCAGAAACAGCTGGGTCCAAATACTGGCAACTCTCTAAAACTATAAAGTTACTGAGGTAATGAACTTTATTTGTAGAAGTTTCTCACTGGGAATCCCCTCCATTGATCAAATCCTTAGGTCCTCCTATGACAAAGAGGTCTACTGGTAAAAGCCAAGAATTTAAGATAATTTGGGAATTTAAGTCATTTCACCTACCAAGGACTCAGTTTCCTCATCTGTAAAACAAAAGGGTTGTTGGACTGGCCAGTCAAATACTGTTCTTTTTTTTTTAGCTGTAAGACACTGTATATTCCCTTAATAATAATACTCTATAATAATAATAATAATAATAATAATAAACTCTCTAATCTTGTTATAAAAAAGTCAAGTGATCAGCTATGATGGATGGAGCTCCTCTCAGCAGTTCAGAGATGTAGGACAACCTAGGGAGACCTGAGATGGACCATGACACCCACCTTCAAAGGAAACCAACCACAACAACAAAAACCACATAATCTGAATGGATACTAGTTTCACTTTTTTTAAAAACTGCTCTTGTGCCTTTCCTTCCTATTCCACAGTTTTCTTTCTTTTCCCTTGATCCTAATCCCTCGTACACAAAATGACTAATATGTGGGCATATTGAACATGGGTGTATACATTTACAGCTTTTACCAGACTGTTCACTCCTGGGGGTGAGGGTGGGGGTGGAAAGGGAGGATGGTGGAAAAATGTGTAACTTATGAATATATGCAAGTGGATGAATGTTGAAAGGCTTTCATGAAACATAGTTGGAAAATAAAAATAAAATATTTTTTAAAAATTGAGTGTAGATTGCTCCCCACCTCTTTAGATGCGTGGCTGGAAAGAAGTCACCTGCCGCACAAGAGAGGAGGAATAAAAGAACCCTCAGACCTAATGTCTTCCAGAAAAGCGGCAACCAAGGCAGCACGGATTTGAAGTCAAAAGATCCTGATTCAAATCTCAGTTGTGCCCCAAATATGGCTAAACTATTTCACTTATCTGAGCCTCTAGTCGTCCTCTGTAAAATGGGGGAGTTAAACTAGGGCATGGCTGGGAAGACCCAACCAATTTCCTAAGGAAGGAACCCCTGGAGCTCAGAGGGTGGTAACCCTCCAGGGTTTCCACTACAAATGAAAGCTTCTCTCCTTCCCTCTTTCCAGTCCTACAGCATGATGCTAAATATCACTTCTTTGACTGTGCCTGGAGAGACTGGCTTCTCTTCTCAAATCCCCAACTGAGTCTATTTTCTTTAAATAACTTTATTAGTACCCAAATTACCCCACTGACAGCTCCTAGTGCCCTCCCCAACCCCTGTCATGAGGGTGCCCCCCCTCCAGTGTTGTTCCCCTGGGCTTTTCTTAGTTCCTCCCATTCCCCAGGCAGTGCTTTAAGATCACCCTGATCCCCATTCCGAATCTCCATCATTATCAGGAGATGCTGAAGGAAGTCAGTCAGAACGTAGCAGGGCAGGGAGCCCCGAGGCATCGGCAGCATCAGCCGGGAGGGACCCTTGGTCCCCTCGACGGTCCCTTTCCCTGGATGTCCCGGTCGCTGCTCCTGGACCACCGGGCCGCGGGGCTGGGGGCACCGAAGCCTCCGCCGGCCCCCCAGCAGGCTGTCCTCGGAGGGGCGCGGGGCGCGGGGCCGGCTCAGAGGCAGAGGCTGAGCTCCTTGCGGACGCGGCAGCGGTGGCACTGCACCACGCAGCACCAGTGGAAGCGGCAGAAGCAGTTTTCCTCCAGCTGCACGCTCTCCTGGCGGTGGCCGCGGCCGCAGCACAGGAGGTCGCAGCCGCTCAGGTCCGGGGCGCTGCTGTTGCAGGCGCGGCCGCGCGTGCCCGGGGAGCCCGTCCGCCGGTTGGCCGAGCAGAAGTCGGGCGAGTCGGCGGCGTAGAGCAGGTCGGCGCGGTCCGGGGGCTTGAGGCTGTGGCCGGCCGGCAGCAGCGCCTTGCCGTCGTTGGTGCCCATGACCCTGGAGGCGCCGTGGAAGCGCTCCAGCAGCCGGGCGCCCACCTCCCGGAACGGGGGCAGCTTCTGCCAGCAGGTGCGAAGGGCGCAGGAGCCCGAAAGCCCGTGGCACTTACACTCCGTGCGCGTGTGACTCCGCACCGCCTGCGGGGGGGGGGGACATGGGGGGAAGGTTGGGGGGACAGTCAGGTGGGAAGGAGGTGAAGAGACCCAGGGGGACATGGAGGGAGTCAGAGAGTGAAGGAAGTGAGGAGACCCAGGGGGGCATGGGGGATGAGACAAGGGGCACACAGAGTCAGGACATTAGAGAGACAAGAAAAAGCCCAAAGGCAGCAGGGAGAGGGAATGGCCAGTGGGACATGAGGGTGGGTGAAGTGGGAGGGAAGGATAAAGGAACAGACGAGGGGGGCATGGGAATAGGGCAGGAAAGTAAAAGTATAGATATGTGAAAGGCAGCCAGAATAAAACATGGAAAGGGGGCAATGAGGAATGGGAGCAGCCAGGGTGATGAAGGGAGATACCATAGAGATGTGGGAGATGAGAGAAAAGCAGGGAGAAACATCCAGGGAACATGTCAGTAATGGGAGAGATAGGGGGATGGGAAAGGGGAAAAGGAAAAAAGGAGCAGAAACACCAAGGGACATCAAGGGGGGGATGAAATAAAAAGAAGGTTGGGGACAAGATGAGAAAGATGGAGTGAAAATCAATGAAGAAAAAAGAGAAACACAGAGATACATTTTGACAGAAAGAAAATGGACAGAGAAGTTGTATGGAATAGGAAAAAAGGCAGGAAAACATGGAGAGAGGAGAGAGAAGGAAAGAGGGTAAGAAAAAAGGAAAAGAGTTTGAGGAGAGGATTAGGAAAATGGAGAATAAAGAGAGTAGAGGAAAGATGAGGGTAGAAATAGGTTGAGAAAGAAGACATGGGAAGAAGAAAGAAGAAAGGAAAGGAAATAGATGAGGGGGTAGGTAGATAAAGACAAACAAGAAAAAGGAAGGAATAGAAAAGAGACATGAGCAATGATGAAAAAAGTTAGGAATGCAGAAGTTAAGTGTTGGGGAGGCATGGGGGCCATGGGAGTTGGTGGGATAAAGAGAAAAAAATTAGAGGGAGATGAGATTTTATCTATGAAATGCTATAGTTGGGAGTGGAAAGGGAAGTGATAAGGTGTCAGTCACCCCCATCCCCTCCTCCCTTTTCTGCTCTTTCATTCCAACCCCTCATGTCCCCAGGCAGGGACTGAGCATAGACTCAGAGTGGGAACAAGGCTGACTGGGCTGCTCACCCTCCCAACAAATATGTGGGCCTGTCCCAACACCACCTTCTAGTTACTCCCCCTTCCCCTCTATCCCCTGAGCAGGACCACAAGAGGCCCAGCTGTCATTAATGGGAATGTAAGAGGAGTGTGTAAGGGAAAGTTCCAAGGCATCTTGGAGGTATGGAATAGGGGTAGGTCCTATAACCTGAGATAGAAATCCAAGGGTTCTAACTTCTGGTCCTCTTAAGGTGGGAGTTTATATTTGAGGTTGTGAGTCTGACTAGAGGGGATGAGTGATGGAAGACTGGATGGGTTGTAAAAGGGCAACCACGTGAAGTGAGCCTGTGGACTAGCTAAACTCTGATGGTTCCAGAGGAATTCCAGCAGAGAAATCTTAGAGCCTGGTACTTGTTTTCCATCTACTTCATCTTCCCTCCCCTCATGCTAAATTCTTCAAAAAGCAAAAATATTTCATTTCTCTCTGATTGACTGATAGTCCTTTGGTGCTCCCATTATGGGAGATGATTAACAGGACAAATGTTAGGAAGTAGAGGGAGGACAAGGGGGACACAAGGGTTTGCCTTGGGAAAAGAAGAGTTTAATGGTAGATTGGACAGCCAGAACTGGAATGTAAGGGAAGCTTTTTAAGTGTAGATAACATTGGGCTAGATTATACAATACAAATAGAAGGGACTTTTGAGGCCAAATGCTTTATTCTACAGATGACAGATAGGCTTATACAGAGTTTAGGCAACTTGCCTAAGGTCTCATGTGTAAGAAGAAGTTGATTTAATATCAATCATACCCGGATTGGATGCTACTTATACCAAACGCAGCATCCTGGCTTCCCTCGAGATTCACCTCCAACCCCACTTTCTGTGGGAGGTTTTTCCCAGTCCCCCCACCTTCTATCCTATAGGTATTTTGTATAAATCTAGTTCTCCATGCTCTCTCCTTCATTAGAATTCAAGTTCTTTGAAAACAGGACCATCCTAGGTAGAGGGTGGGATTGGAGGGGGTTGCCTTTCTTGGTAGCTTCAATGTTGCCTGCTACATAGTGGTACATATTAATTAAATGCTTGGTGACTGATTGATTAATTGACTGCCTTCCATCAAGGTAGGCTTAACTTGACTGGGATTAAACCCATTGCTCAATATCGCAGTCCTTTGTCACACCTCAAAGGTTCAACCCAGCCCCGAGGTCCTTCTCTTCTCCTCCCAGGTTCCACCCCCAATCCACAGCCCCCTCTTTTTCAGTCTAAACCTTTCCTCATTTCCATACTCAACCTGGTTTCTCCAAGATCATTCCCTAAATCCTGCCCCAGACACCACCCCTTATTTCCTAGCATTCCACAATGGCTCCCACCACCACTTTGCCCTATTCCAATTCCTCCTGGAAGCCTCACCAGTCGTCCAGCCTCATTGTTGTGTAGTTGCACCAATGCCCGTATATCACCCCGGCCTCGCTTGTGCTGAGCATCCATGAAGAGCCTGGACTTCTCATCCCCAAAGTCCACGTCGTCTCCACAGCCCCCCCACTCCCAGGCTGCATTGCCATCCAAGGAACTCCCAGGACCTGGAGGACCCGGAGTCCCAGAGAGGTTGGGGATCCCAGGGGGCCGGGGTGGGGCCCGTCCACGGGGGGCTTGACAGCCACACTGCAGCAGCTCTCCCATAGAGCAGGCCTGAGTCACTGCATGGCTGGCTCCAGCTGCCGTGATGGCAAAGACAAAGGCCGTTTCCCGGATGTCTAAGGAAACAATCAAGGTGGGTAATAGTAGGGGGGAGAATAGTTAGGAAGACAATACTGTAGGGGGGGGTCAATCTTAACCCTTTGGGTGAAAGAACTCCTTCCTCTTCCTCTTCCCCTTCCCTTTTCCCCCCCACTCCTTCCACTGGCCCAGAACTCTCACTGACCCTGTTGCAGGATTCGCCCAAAGGCTTTGCTGTGACTGGAACAGTTCCAACGTCGGAATCGGAACTGAAACTGGCACTCCCTCACACCTAGCCGGGCACCTCGTGCCAACTCCGCCACCAGCTCGGGCTCAGCCTGACACAGTTCCGCTTGCCGTCCCGCTAGCCTCCGAGCCTTCCGGCAGATGCTGGTGGGATCCATGACCAGGGGGCTGCCCACAGCCCTGCAGGGGCAGAGAAGCAGCTGACTTGGAGAGGTGCAAGGACAATACCTCACCCCCAAGGCCCACATCCCTCTCATGGAATCATGGGTCATAGAAGAGGGATCTTAGAAAACATCTAATACAGTCCCAACCTGTCACAAATAAGAAACTGAAACTCAGAGAAATAAGAGGATTTATTCAAGGTAGAAGTGGATGGGGAAGAAGTGAGATTCAAAGTCAGGATCTTTGATTCCAATGCCAGTGTACCATAGTGCTCACTCTCTCTTTTCTTTGTCTCTGTCTCTCTCTTTCTCTCTCTCTCTGACTCTCTCTTTTCTTTCTTTGCTAACTCAGAAACTAGTCCTGAACAATGGGATATAATGGTTGGGGTTCTTCAATTGCTAACACTGGCCAAAGTTTTCTGTCTATCTTCCCCAGGAATCTGGAAAGGAACCAATAGCAAAGAAGGTTTATTAATAGGTAACTCTAGGGGAGATTGGGGGAGGAGAAGGAATGACATACAATTTAACACTTGGATTTTATCCATATCTATAAGAGGTTACATCCAATTATATTGCCTATATTGTTATTCAATGCATGCATTAATTTAAAGGCAAGAGACTTAAGTTTAAGCCCCTACTCTATTCCTTATTAACTTATTAGCAAGTCTCACCTCTCTGGGAATCTTCTGGAAAGTGGACTAATTTCTAAGGTCCTTTCCAGCTCTATAGTGATACATAGCTGTGACTCATGCACACCACAGTCTCAAGAGAATTAAAAGAAATAGAATAACCAACCTGGAGGCATGATGACCATAAATAGAACTGAGCGCTGTCCTTTCTAAATTCTCAGTGACTTCATCAGCTCCCATGAATTCAACTAACATCTCTGGGCATGACTTAAGGCTCTACAGCCATGAGCTCTTTCCTAAGCTGTGATTCAGCATCTCCAATTTTCCCTCAAAATCAACATGTCCAAAAGAAAACTCAATACTTTTCTCCTAAGCCCATTTCTCTTCCCAGCTAACCTATGTCAAGGACACCACCATTCTTCCCACCACCCCCAATTAACAACCTTCAAATCATTCTCTGCCAAATCTCACTTGGCACTAGTCAGAGCCTTCATCACCTCTCATCCAGCTTTTGATCTCTGTCCATTCACTTTTTCTAGTCTCCAATCTGTGCTTCACTCAGATGCAGAGTAAAAGTTCTAAAGTCTGACCACAGTGTTCCTCAGTTCAAGAAATATCCATGATTTCCTGTTGTCTCTAAGTTAAAAAACAAATTCCCCTGTTTGGCATTTAAGCATTAATGTTCTTTTCCAGCCAAATTAGCACTTTTCCTTTTCCACAAAATGACATTCCATCCATCTCTGTGCCTGTCACAAATGGTCCCCCATATTTGGAATGTTCACTCCCTCCTCATTCCAACCCCTTGGAACTCCTCACCTCTCTCTAGTTTCAACTCAAGTTCACTTCATTCAAGAGACTTTTCCCAAGGCAACTAGATGGTACAATGGAGAGAGCACTGGTCTTGGTGTCAGGAAAAATCCAAATTCAAATCAAGCCTCAGACACTGACTGGATGACCCTGGGCAAGTCGTTTAACCTCTATCTGTCTTAGTTTCTAGGGTTCACAACTTTGCCTACCTGTCAGGGATATCATAAGCATCAAATGATATATCTGAAATATATTTAGCATAGTGCCTAACATAAAATAGGCACTAAATATTTGTTTCTTTCTTCACTCACAGACTAGTTCGTGCCCTCCAACTCACTATGCATTTATTTTAAATGCATGCTATATTAGTAGAATGTAAGTTCCTAATGGGCACTTTTGTATTGAACTTCCAGCATCCAACATAGGACCTGACAAATACAATAAGACACTCGAATGCTTATTGATAGCCTGAACACATAGCATATTATCAGCAGGTTGCCAATGATGACTTGCACTTGAGAAATGGTGTGAAATACATGGTGGAAACATCAGGAATGGAAAAGGAGATGAGTCATGTTGTGAAAATGAAGATTTTTTTTTAGAGAAGAAGAAAAGTTTATTGAGATATTGCTGTGGTTAGCAGAAGTTAGAGAAAAGAAAGATTAGCAGTGTCAGCAGCAACAATGACTGTAGCAACTACCATTAGAGAATAAGCAGGAAGGAAAAGTATAGAAGCATGAGAAGTTATCTGGAGGGATGACACTCTCCCAAAGTGGACTGGTTTCCCAAAGGATGACAGAGAATGCAGATGAATAGTGCTACATCAGTATCTTGAAGATACAAAAAGACCAGCCCTAACCCATATAGCACATTAAATGGATCTTTTAAAATTTCTCTGTGTATATGTACTTGGAAAGTCATGGAGGAGGTTAGCACGATTTACATAACTACAACCTCCCTAGCATTTTGAGGTTTCCAAAGCACTTCTCTCACAATTCCTGAGGTAAGTAGTACAAAGCATATTATCCAACATCTTTTTGGGGATGGGGAAACGTTAGAGTCAGTTTTCAAACCAAGTCTGTATATGTGTGTGTGTGCATATATGTATATGTATGAAAAGACTTTGGAGTCAAGGGACCTTGTTTTGAATCCTGGTTCTGCTTCCAGTTCTATGGCCCCTTTGGATAATCACTTCATCTTAGATTTTTCAACTTTCTGAGACAAAGCAATGGGATTAATTGGCTTGCCCAAGATCACATAGCTAATAAGTATCAAGTGTCTGAGGTTGGATTTGAACTCCACTAGGGCAGCTAGGTGGCACAGTGGATAGAGCGCCAACCATGGGGTCAGGAGGACAGAAGTTGAAATCAATTTCAGACATTTGACACTAGCTGTGTGACCTTGGGCAAGTCACATAACCTTAATTGCTTCGCATCCAGGGCCATCTCCAGTCATTCTGATTCATATCTGCCCACTGGATCCAATTGACTCTGGAGGAAAAAGTAAAGCACAGTACTTCCTTCAATCAAATCCAAATCATATGCTTGTCATGGCATCACCTTTCCTGACATCATGCTCTTCTTCAAGGATAAAGGACAAACATCATCATCTCATCTTTTTTTTTTGGCCTTTGCAAGGCTGTGAGATTAAGTGACTTACACAGCAAAATAATTATCAAGTATCTGAAGCCAGATTTGAACTCAGGTCCTTGACCTAAGGCTGATGCTCTATTTATTGCACCACCTAGCTACCCTGTATCATCTCATCTTTAGAGAAATACATGTAGATGGTAGACTCATTCAGCTCACATCTACTACACTGGATATGAACTTGTTTGGGTCAATTTTAAACAGAAACTTCATTAAGTTTGAATACACTCTGCCCAGATACTAAGGTGACATACATATTCCATTGTACTAAAAGGAAATGTTTGTATTTTGGTTCTTGCTGTATCTTTGAAGTATCTTTATAAATACTATTTTAAAAAAGAATTGTCTAGATTATCACTAAAGTCCTTTTTAGCTCTAAAAATCTATGATCCCTTAATCACAAATCAATGCAAATGATGTATTTTTTTCTGATTTCTTCATATGTAAGTCAAATCCTCCCAATCAGTCCATAAGGACTTATATTATTTTTACCATCTTCACTGAATAGAGCTCAACCCTGGGGCAAGCAACAGGTGCTCAATAAATGTGGCTTGAATGGCATAAAGGGATCACATTTTGGAGTCATCAATACCAGTATAAGGGAGAAATGTGGGGAAACTAACAAAGTTGTTAGGAACAAAGGGTAGGACACTCTGAGAGGTCAAAAAAGAGGTCCTGTTCAATTTTTAAAAATATTTAGTTACTATTGCTTTGAAGGCAGTACAAGGACTTGAGAGACTGAAATTTTGACAAATAATCCCTGCCCTTAAGGAGCTTAGGTTTTATCTAGCAATGTCACATCTAAACAAATGTAATTTGAAGAGGAAGAAACCATTAAAGAATCAGAGGATAATTGAGAGGGGAAATAGCACTATATCTGGAGCCTTGAAAGAAGCTATGGATCCCAAAAGTAAAAGGTAAGCTCCTTGAGGGAAAGGACTCTTTCAATTTGTGAACTACATCATCTAGCAGAGTACTTCGTACACCTCATGAGTACTTGAACACACAGTAGGCATTCAATAAATGCTTGCTAATTGACCCAATCCAATAGGATTAATAAGGGGAGGAAGGGAACAGGCATTTACATAGTACCTACTATATATCAAGCATGATACTAAGTGCTTTTACAAATATCTGCTTTAATTTTCACAAACATCTTGCATCATCATTATTATCTCCATTTTACCCTTGAGGTCATCAAGGCAAACAAAAGCTAAGTGACTTGACCAGGACCACATAGCTAGTAAGTGAGGTCACATTTGAACTCAAATCTTTCTGACTTCAGCCTCAGCATGAAATTCACTGCACCACCTAATTAATTGTCTCCAAATGGTTGAGTATTCCAGGCAAGGGAACAACCTTTGCAAAGGTAGGAGATGGACTCCTAAAATGGAAACTCTACAGGAGATAAACTGATTTGCTGAAAGGAAGTAATGTGAAATATCTAAGGAAGTAGACCAGTCAGGATGTAAATGCTTTTAACCATGTTAAGAGTTTGTATTTTGTCTTGAAGGGAAGCACAGAAGATTTGGTAAAGCAGGAAAGTGATGTGGTCAGAGCTGTGCGACTCTGATTTGGCAAATCTGCAGAAGATGAGAAAAGTTAGAGAAGGATAGAGACCAAAAGCAAGGGAAATCAGCTTCAGGAGTCTGGACTGAGATGATAGCCATGTGGATGGAGAAAAAGGGATCTGTGGAAAAGAATCCAGATTGGATTGGATTGGATGAGGAGGAAGACTCAGTGATGATTCCATGGTTTCAAACCACATTCTCAGTAGAAATAGGTTAGTTTAGAAGTGAACCAAGGGGGCAGCTAGGTGGCGCAGTGAATAGAGCACTGGCCCTGGAGTCAGGAGTACCTGAGTTCAAATCCAGCCTCAGACACTTAATAATTACCTAGCTGTGTGGCCTTGGGCAAGCCACTTAACCCCATTTGCCCTGCAAAAACCTAAAAAAAAAAGTGAACCAAGATTGAAGGAGAAGATAATATTTAAAAACTGAGTTCCCAATAGAATATCACCCACAGGTAGAAATGTTCAGCCAGCAATTGAAGTTAGTAGAATTCTTAGAGCTGGAAATAAAATTTTAGGAGTCCTCTGCATAGAAATGATAACTGGAACTATAGGAGCTGAAAAAATCAGCAATAGAGTTTATAGAGAGAAGGGTCCAGGAAAGAGTCATGGGTAACATTAACAGTTTTTGTTGTTTAGTCTTGTCCAATTTCATAACCCCATGTGGCAGAAATACTGGAGTGGTTTGCCATTTCCTTCTCCAACTCATTTTATAGATGAGGAAACTGAGGCAAACAGGTTAAAGTGATTTACTCAGGGTCACAATAAGTATCTGAGATCAGATTTGAACTCAAGAAAATGAGTTGACTTGACCTCATTTGATCCACTTCGCCACCTAGCTGTCAGTGTCTACAAGGGATAAGAAATGGATAATGACCCAACAAAAGAGAATGGGGAGCCGTCAGACAGGTAGGAAAACAAGGAGAAGGTAGGGTCAGGGAAGTCAAGGAAATAGTTATAGAATAAAAGAGTGACTGGCAGTTTCAGAAGCTGCAGAGAGGTCAAGTAAGGACTGGAAAAAAGGTCATCAGGGAAATGAGTTGAGATCACTGATAACTGATCGGGGCAATTTCAGTTAAATGGTAGGTTCAGAAGGCAGACTGCAAGGGCTTGAAGAAAGAAGTGAAAAGTAGATGGAGCCAATAAGCACAGAGGTCTTCTTAGAGGAATTTGGTGAGAAAGAGAGAAGACATAGCTTGAAAGGATAGTTAGAATCAAGAAAAGGTTTTTCAAGAATGGTAGAAATTTGGGAATGTGTATAGGCAATAGGGAAGTAACCAGTAGATAAGAAGTGAATGAGGATGGGCAGATTTTGAGAAGAGGAAATGAATTGGAGAATGAGCAAGTGCTAGAAGAGCCAGGAAGGGAGGGGATTGAGTACAAGTAGACTGGCCCCCAAAAGAAAAAGGGCAACCTCTTCAGCAGAGACTGGAGTAAAAGAAGGCGAATGGGAAAGCAAAGGTTGTATATAAGAATGACAAAGGAAGATCTTGGACAGAAATAAAGCAAGACAAAGAAAACTCAACTACAAAACATGGATAATAATAATAAGAGAGGGATCCTGTACTTATTTATAGTGATGAAGCATGATGGAGCCCTGAGGTCAAGATATATATGTCTGTGTGTGTGTGTGTGTGTGTGTGTGTGTGTGTGTGTGTGTGTGTGTGTGTATAAACATTCTGGCCTGCATATCTAATGAAGGCAGTAGATAGGGATCAGTAGGAGAGAGGGACGACTATACTTCCCCATGTCTATAACTATTCCCCTTGGGTTTCTCTTCTCCAGACAAACTCATCCTTCTCCCCTACTACTTCCCATCTCATGAGAAAGACTAGACCTGGGTACCAGGACTGACAGAAGATTCTTCCAAAAGGATGGTGACCTCAGGACTCCATTATGTTCCATTTCTATATATAAGATGAAACATGTCCCTTCACCATCTTGGACCTTAATCCTAAAATGAAGGCTTGATTCAATGACTTCTAAGGTTCCTTCCAACTTTAAATCAATGATCCTTTGATTCTACTTACAAAACATACCCTAATCTTTCAATAAGAGACTTATTGGGTATCATCCTTTTTCCTTCCCCAGAGCCCCAGTTACTAGTGCTTCTCCCCACTTCAGGGTTTTGAGAGTACCTCATTCTCTCCACCTCCTAATTTATCTGAGTATATATGGATCCCCATCTTCATCCCCAAGACTCCATGAATGTTTGTTGGATTAAAGGAAATAGAAAAATCTCTCTCATATAAATTCTATAGATTAGAATTACCAATTTCCTTATTTTAAAATAAAAATGACAGAATGAGCAAATCTAACCCTCATTCACATCCTAATGTGAATTACTTTAATCAGATATTCAGATACCATCTCCCCTTCCTGATTAATGGCTGAAAATATATGTACAGTAAAAATGGAAAATTTGACAGAAAAAGGGGAAAACTGAGAGCTAAGAGCTAATTTGGAAGCTTAACATGGTAATCATAAAAACACCATGTTCACAGAGATTCATAAATATGAACATATGCATATATATATACAATTCTCACAAATATATCTGTATGCTTATAGATTTATGTTTGCCATTAATAGAACATTTTCCTCACAGTGATACTCTAAATTAAATACAACCTACATTATTAGTTCCATTTTGAAGATAAGAATACTAAGAATTAAGGAGTCTAGGATTAGACCTATTTACCTACTTGTAGTGGGGATTCAGGATATCTGAAAGCCTAGGTTAGTTAGGAGGTCTTCAGAAGCATAGAGACAGGATAGAAAATAAGTGGGAAGGTGACAAACAAATTTTCATTACTTAGCAATTTTTGGTTTACACAATTTACACCAGTAATTTGTATAAGAACTGTGGGTTTCTCCACTGAAAATAGAAAGGCAAAATTCGTGTTTGTTGTATTAAGAAACACAGGTCTTTTTCTTTCTTTTCTGCAGAAAATATTTATTTTTCCAACTACATGCAATGGTAGTCTTCAACAATCATTTGTTTGCTAAATTTTGAATTTTACATTTTTCTCCCTCCTCCCTTCCCTCCCCCTTTCCCCTGATAGAAAGCAATCTAACATAGGTTATACATGTATAGTCATGCTAAACATAGATCCATACTAATCATGTTAGAATAAAGTCTTTTTAACACTATGAGATGCTATAAGATGTGGACACAGGAAGTTACATCCTCAAATCTTCTCTCTAGACTCATATCTCTCTCCTTGGCCCATTTATACCCCTCATCAAACATCTCTCAGCAAAAAAGAATTCTGCACATTGCCTGACCGATGTGTGGTCCATGGTACCTAACTACTGAGGATGGTGGGGATGATTTCTGAAGGGCCCAGGCAGACTTCAAATGTTCCATGGCTCTGAGACTAATGAACTAAAGAGTCTAAGAATATGTTCAGATTCTAATCCCTAGAACAATTCTAAGGATTTTAGTTCTAACCTTAAGGAACAGTGTATACGAGGATAATTAAAATATAAAAACAGGCCTGGAAAGTTTCCCTTTAGAGTCCACTTGACCACATTCTTAAAGGTCAGAGTAGTCTGACTTCGGAAATAGGAGAGCCAGGTATGGAAAAGTTTCTCCCTCCATTCTGGTTCTTGCTGACATTCTCTACTCCCTGATGACCTGGCCCATTCCTCCTAATTTTCCCCTTTTTCATTTGAATGTAAAAAGCATAGAAGATGGTCTCTCAGATCTTTTATCTATGCTTGAGATGGTCCATCCATGAGAGTTTGAACCTGGATGGCCACGCCTCTCCTCACCTCCTCCATCCTCCCTACTAACACTCTCCTTCCTTCAGGTCCTCATCATTCCCCTGCTCCATCCCCCACCACCACAAACTCCCTATTCTCCCAAGGTTAAATTGTCTTATCTTTTCAAGGTCACACTGCCCCAATTTTCCCCTGCTAGAATCAGGAGATGGGAGGTGGGAAGGAGGAGGGCGTTATCCATGGTTATTTCAGCTCTCTGAGTGCTATGGGCAGAGGAGGGTGAATGGGGGTCTGCCCTGGCAGGGGAAGGAAGAGGCCACACTCAGCCCTGGTCCTGCCCCCTAAACTTGCAGGCTGGCTGGCTGGCTGCCTGGGAACAAGAATTGTTTACCAGCTGTGGAGCCCGAGGGTAGTGTTGGAGGGGGGGGAAGGAGTGGAGAGCCTGCTCCTAGGAAGTGCTGCCTTGGGGGAAGAGGGGGCAGTGTTCAACCCCTCCAGGATCCCAAGATAGACACCATTCCTACCTTCCCAATCTTACTCTCCTCTTCCATTAGGCAGTCACAGGAGGGGAGAAAAACTGTCTAAGAGAAGAAGTAGAGTATTTTACAATGAAAAGCAAATCTGTCTAAGGGTCAAGAAACCCAGGTTCTAGACTTGCCTCTGAAAGACAAACAATAAGAAATTAGCTAAATTACTTTGGACAGGTCACTCAACCCCTCTGAGCCTCAGTAGCTATGTCCATGAAAAAGGGGAGTTAGTTGTTCTCTACAGCTTCCCTTCAGCTACAAGATTCTGTTCTATTCTAAGAAGGAATAACATCCTTTTTTCTTCTTCCCTGCCCCCCCTCAACTTTCCACTTCCTCTATCCCCTTCTGCATCCCCCAAGAGTAGTGAATGAGTTATTGCTCTGTCCCACAGATACGGAACTAATAAGGCAGAGGGTCTAAATCACAGATCTAAAGCTGAAGGAGAGCTCAAGGGTCATCATTTTTATACTTGTGACCATCTCAGAGGAGTTAAGATCACTTTGGGGAGGTGAGGATGCCAGGCAAGGTCCAATGAGTCCAAATAACCAATTAACTTAGACCTGAAAGAAAACTGGTAAAGTCTAAACAAAAGGCAGTCAAGACAGGATTAGAAGGAACATGGCAGCAGATCACTACCTCTGGGTATAGTCCTGCCCATTTCCTTTGGATCTTAGCAAGAAGATGCTGAAAATTGATCGTCTCTATCTTGTCCCCAGGGATATTAGCCACTGTGAATCCCAAATGATAAATTTATAGGGTATACTGAAAAACTCATTGGACTTCGAGAATCTGGAGACCTTCTCCATTCAAATCCCAACTCTGATTCTTATTAAACTTTGTGACCTTGGGAAAGAGACCTCCCTCTTCTGAGCCTCTTCCCTCATATGTAAAATCAGATTAAAAATCCATATCATAAGATAGTTGTGAAAAAAGTATTTCATTGATAGAAATGAGTTATCTATAACTATAACTCTTATTTTTATAATTATAAGGCACAGAAAAGTTTTTCTGGGGCAAAGAGGAATAACAATTATTTGCACAGGGACACATAATTAGTATATATATATATCAAAGGCAGGATATGACTCCACGTCTTCCTGATCATAAGCAGTTTTCTGTTCACAATATCTTAATCTCTCTCTTTCTCTCTCTCTCTCATATATGAGGTATATATAATACACATGAAATAATGTATATATTTATATACATATATTTACACATGTAAATTTACACATGTACATATAATATACACACATACACATGGAAAGACTTCAATCACTTCCCATTGCTTATAAGAAAAAATTCCAATTCCTTAGCTTCAATATTCAGAGCCCTTCACAGGTTCACCAATTTTCTTGCCTTTATGAATTCTTAATCTCAGTCATAGAATATTCTTAAAAGTGGAAAAGGAACCTTAGTTATTCTGTGACTAGATTTGCCTAAAGTCACACAGGTAGTAATAGTTTATTGGGCTATGAATTCAGATATATAATGAATGAGAAGAGTGTAGGCAGGTGTTGGATCTGGCATCAGAATATGTGAATTGATAGCCCAACTCAACTATTACTATCTGTGTGACCTTAGGCAAATCATTTAACTTCCCTGAGACTTAGTTCCTTATCTCTAAAATAAGGGGGTTTGGACTGGATAGCCTCTACAATGCCTTCCAGCTCTAAATATCACATCATCTAGTCACAGAACAACCCAGCTAGAAGGGAGCTCCAAGGTCAATAATGAGAACCTATGCCTGAACAACAAACCCCTCATTTTACAAATGAGAAAACTGAGAACCACAATCATCGAGTCATTTGTGATAGGTGTGAGTTAGAGATATTAAAAAGAAATACTGAGCTTGAGTATCTTAAATTTAGTAGGAAGTAGCTGTCTGAACACATTTATAAAAAATACAGAACAACTAAATAAATACACTATTCCCCAATACTCTTTAATGAGAATTGGTATATTAGAGTAGTATATTGAACTAGGAGTTGGGAATTGCTGCTGAGATGTTTCAGTCATGTTTGACTCTTCATGATCTCATTTGAGGTTTTTTTTGGCCAAGATATTGGAGAGGTTTACTATTTTCATCTCTTTATCCACTGTAGCACCACCTAGCTAATTCTACCTGGAGTCAAAAGACCGGGGTCCAAGCCCTGCCTGAGACACACACACACACACACACACACACACACCCTCAGTGTCCTTAGTTTAACATAAACATAATTGTTGTAGTACCTACCCCCTCCAAGAGCTGTTCTAAGGAGAGTGCTGTAGAAAGTTATTATTAACACAAACCTCCCCCCGCCCCAGCTCCATTGGCCTGTTCATTACTTCCATGATACAACTTATGTTTTCCTAGCTCTGAGCTTGAACCTCTGCTCTCACTCCCACTATCAGCCCTCAGCTTCTCTTACTAGCAGCTAGGTGGCACAATGGAGGACCACACTTGAAGTTCAAAGACTTGAGTTCAAATCTAACCTCAGATACTTACCCAAAGTATAACACTGCCAATTAACTTCTGTCTGCCCCAGGTTCCACAATTGTTAAATGGGAATACTAATAGCTATCTTGCCCGAGGTTGTGAGGAACAAATGAGATAATATTTGCAAAGCACTTAGCTCAATGGGTACCACAAGTTTTATTATATCATTTTAGAACCAAGGAGGCTGAGATTGTGCTGACACAATGTGAAGCAGTATTTGGACCCAGGTTTTTTGACTCCAGGAGGAATTAGACAGGTATAGATGTAGTACATAGAATACCGGACCTGAAGTCATAAAGACTCATCTTCCTGAGTTCAAATCTGGCCTAAGATACTTACTAGCTGTGTGACCCTGTCACTTCTCTCTGCCTCAGTTTCCACATCTGTAAAATAAGCTGGAGAAAGAATGGCAAACTCCTCCAATATCTCTGCAGGAATACCCCCAAAAGGGGTCATGAAGTGTCAAACATGACTCAATATAGCAGATGCTTAATACATTCTTCCACCCTCTCACCCTTTCTTCCTTCTCTCTTTCCTTTTTTCCTTCCTCCCTCCCTTCCCTCTTTCTTCAGGACTTTTTGACTATCCAAATTCTACCCATCCTTCAAGCTCAGTCCATACCTCTATAAGAAGTCTTTCCTGGAGAGGAATATGAATTGATAGAATCAGCAGAAACAATATAGACACAGACAAAACCTAGTCAATGTAGATGAAAAGATCACTAAAAGGAAGTTGAGAAAAAGCCAAGAATGGTCCTAAAAAACAAACCATGAAGCATTCCTCCCTTCTCAGAGCAGGAAGGTGGGAGACTAATAGGAAGGAATGCTATAGACACCCCAGAAGTTATTGCATCTTATTTACTATAAGGGAGAGTTCAATTTGAAGGAGAAAGAGGAAGCTTCCTCTCAGAAATGGCTGTGATATGAAGTCAAGAAATACCAATAAAATATTTTTAAGATCTTTCCTGACTCCACTAGCCCTCAGTCTTGACATCTCCAAACTCCTTTCCTTCCTCACATCTTTTCTATTCCCATCATTTATCATTAACATGTGCCAACAAAATTTGGGATTTGAGGTATTAGTTTTCCATGTATCTGTCTTATTTCCCCAAGTAGCCCATAAGATCCTTAAAAGTAGGATAATAGAATAGAAAACTGAACTTGAAGTCACTGGGGTCCTGAGTTCAAATCTCAACTCTTCTATTTACTACCTGCATGACCTTAGGCAAATCACCTCTCGGATTCCACTTTCTCATTGGTAACACAAAGGGATTAAACTCCAAGACCTCTAAAATCCTTTCCAACTCTAGAGATATGATTTAGTTATCCTATGATTACATATATATATACAATCACAAAACACACACTCCTAGCAGAATATCTTTCACTGTTTGATGAGACTTATTGTTGAGGATGATACTATACGAACGAATACTTAAACCATTCCATCTGATTCCTTGCCTCCCTCTAGTTCAGATCTATTTATCTCTCTTTTTTCCACTTTTCCTAGCCAACCAAGTATTCCTTGTACCCATCCCTGCAAGGGAGGGAGTTCAACAGGTGGAATAAGGGCAGCAGTAAAATACTCTATTGTAATATTTTCAGTATAAGCATTATCTGAGCTTGATTTACTGTTTTGTTTACATTTAATGATGGAGAAAATGTTAATAATGTAGGTTAAAAGTAAAAATGTGTTATGCCTTGGGGAGAGCTGGTTGGTAAACATTTACTAGTACACTGGTGGATGGGGAGAGTCCTCCCCAGACTTTCAGAATAATGAAATAATAAAGCTAAAAGAGAATAAAGAGAATCAGAGAATTATATATTCTAAGAGTGGATCAGGATCTTAGAATCCATTCAATTCAAGTCAACATACCAGAGCAGGAGTCTTCCTCCCACCCAATCCCAGTATATTCCCCAAATAGATCATAAGATTCTTAAAGGGAGTATGGTAGAATGGAAAGACAGCGGAGTGTTGAGTCACCTGAGCCCTGAGTTCAAATTCAGCTTTTGGTTAACAGAAACCAGCCACCTCCTAAGGCAGCTTATTCCATTTCTGGGAGGCTCTCATTGTGAGGGAGTTTTTCTTTACTCCAAGCCTCAGTTTGCTTCTATTTATATTCCACTCAATGCTCCTAGTACTTTTAACTCTAGACAAGCAAAGTAAGTGGAACAACCCTCCTCCTGGTGAAAGCTCTTCCCATTTATTTCAAGCATCTGCCTATGTCTCCTGGTCTTCTCTTCCCCAGTCTGAATACCTACTTTCCTTCAATTCATTGTCCCGAGTCCCAGTCTCAGAACCTTTCCTTCAACCATCCTGGCTGTCCTCCTCCAGACTTCTAGCAGCTTCAACATTGGCACCAGGGCCAAGGACAGTGAGTGAGATATTTGGGACATCTTCCTCCAGGTCAGTCCCTTTATTTTATAGAAAAGTAAATTGAATCCTCTTGAAGTAAAGGGTTCAAGGTCATGCTATCCTAAAGCTTGAACTTGAACCCAGGGTTTCTGATTCCTGATTTCTTTCTCTTTCCCATTTAAGAAGCAGCTCTTGGCTCAGTGGGCCTGGAATTAAAAAGACCTGAGTTCACTTCCTACCTGTGTGACCTCAGGCAAGTCACTTAAATGTTCCCTGCCTCAGTTTCTTCCATTGTAAAATGGGGGTAATGCCAACTACAAAGGGTTGAGGAGATCTAATGAGATATTTGTTAAAATAATATGCATTTAACTCAGTGCTTATTTCTTTCCCTTCCAAGATAGAAGGGTGAAGACACCTCAGCTTCTTCTTCCAAACACCAGTGACAAAGAAAACTGGCTCAATGTAACCAAAACCCTTTCCCCTCAGTTTACTTGGCTATAAAAGGAGGTGGTTGGACTAGACAATCTCTAAATCTATCATCTTCCCAGGAACTTAGCTGTCCACCTCCTCCCCTTCCCCCCCATCTCCTCCCAGGGTCCCCTCCCTGGCTCCCACCCCCTTGGAGCCAGCAGAGGGAGCCCTGAGCCCTGGGGCTGTGGGTGGGGGCTGGGTGTGGGTGGGGGAGGTGGGGGGCGGAGAAGGGGCAGAAAAATGTTGCCTGACTGCTGTGGCGGCAACAAGAGCAGCGGCGGCGGCAGCAGTAGCAGGCTGGGCCCGGGCCTGTGCCCACCCGCCCATCCTGTCCTGTTCAGAAACTCAGTAATTACTGCTCCCTAGTGCCCCCCTCCCCCACGCCCCTCAGTCTCCCCCCACTCCCACCTCAACCACCACATTAAAGCTAAGAATGCCCTGTACTCTATTAACCCCTGCCTCCCCACCTGCCTGCCCTCATCCTCCCCCCAGCCCATGATGCCCCAGAAGAGCCGCTCTTTGCCTGTCCTCAGTACTCTTTCCTCTCTTCTCTTCTTCTAGTCTCTCCTTCCAGGTGCCTCACGCACCCTGTCTTAAGAGTCCTCGCCCAGAGAAGAGAGCTCCGAGGACTCAGCTGACTGGACTCCAGCTCTAGGATTATGAGGCCCCAGGTCCTCAGAGATCACCTGGGTCGGGAGGGTCTTAACCTGAGTGCACAAGCTCGAGGCCTTCTGACTGATTGCAGGAGGTCTGGGCACTTGCATAGGGGAAAAAAATGAACTCTTTTCGCTAACCTCTAACTTTACAAATGTAAGTAATATACATCCTGAGGAGGGGTCCCTCCGCTTCACCAGACTGTCCCTGGGGCAGGGCACGAGAAGGGAGCCAACCGGAGATAGAACAGCACACCTGGGGAATGGGGACAATGCCTCAAGAGGGATGGTCAGTGGGACCGTAAGAAGGTGATTTCTTCAGAGGCTGAGACATATCTCATGCCCCTGCTGGGCCCTAATATAACTTCTTTCTCTGGAAAAAAGTGCCCAGCCCTGAACATGTTAAACCAAAGGGAGGTGCTCCTGTAGGTCTAGAGCCCTAAAAAAGCCACTGAGAGAAGCAATGGACAAGATTCTCTCTCTCCTCTCTCTCTCTCTCTCTCTCTCTCTCTTTGTGTGTGTGTGTGTGTGTGTCTTTATCTCTCTGTCTCTTTCTCTGACTCTGTCTGTCACTGTTTCTGTTGCTCTTTGAGGGTTTGTCTATCCCTGTCTCTGTCTGTCTCTCTATTTCTCTGCATCTTTCTGTCTGTCTGACATTCTGATTCTCTTTCTCTGTGTTTTATCTCCCTCTGTCTCTGTCTTTATGTCTCTCTGTCTCTCTCTATGTTTCTCTGTCTCTGTTTCTGTGTTTTTCTGTCCCTCACTGTCTCTGTCTCTCACTCTTGTCTCTGTCACTCTCACTCTGTCTCTTTCTCTGTCTTTCTATCTCTGTCTCTGTCTCTGTCTCTCTGTCTCTCTTTCTCTCTCTCTCTCTCTCTCTCTCTCTCTCTCTCTCTCTCTCTCTCTCTCTCTCTCTCTCTCTCTCTCTCTCTCTCTCTCTCTCTCTCTCTCTCTCTCTCTCTCTCTCTCTCTCTCTCTCTCTCTCTCTCTCCATCTCTTTCTCTCACCCTCCTCTTGTCCATGTAATTCTTGGATGGGGTGGTAGGTTTACTGACAAGGGCTCCTCCCAACCCCAATTCTCCCGATAGCTGGAGAAAGTGAGACTGAAACACATGCATTTTCAGAGGATGCAAAAAATGTATCTTCCCCTCTTTTGGCCCTGTTGCCCACTCACAAAGCCATGAGCCCTCCAGGCAGCCTGGCCATGTCCTCTGAGTGCCCCCTCAGACCCAGCCGCAGGGCTCAGTTAATATTCATCCTCTGGAATCCCCCTGACTGGGCCCTGGTGTTTCCTGTCACCCAGGGGCCTTCTCCTGATCTCCTCCTCCCTCCCCCCCCCCACAGCCACCTCCACAGCTTCCTCGGATAAGGATTGGGGGGGAGCATGAGAGGGGGCCCAGTCCATTCCCTGTAGCAATGTCACAGTGCCAGGACTCTAGTGGGTATAGGGCGAGCTCTGGTCAGCCTCTGGCTGCCCCCTCCCGACCCTGCCCTTTCCTGCTCACAGCCCCATTGTCTCCCTCCTTGAGAAGCTGCCAAGGCAATGCAGGGAGGTGGGGGGGGGAGGATGGCCACCTCCCCCACCCCCTGACTATCACTACCCAAGCTGGGTGGGGCTAGCACCAATGCTACCCATGTTGTGCCAGGGGCCCCAAGCTAGGACAGGATATGAAAGGGATGGCCAGGCCTGGTCAAGCAGGGGAAAAACTAAGGGCATAGCAAAAGGAGGGGGAGAAGAGAAGAACAAGGATGCCTGGGTTCTAGCCTTGCCTCCCTAGAAGGCCAAAGATGAGATCTTTCCTCATCTGTATTTCTGGTTCAGATTTTTTTCCATGAGAATTGGGGAGGAAGAGGGTGGGGGAAGGGACTGGGAATGTTTCTTTTTTCTAGTGGCATAGGGAGAAGCTACTTCATAACAGAAAAACAGAAAGGAAATAAAGAGGAAAGAAGGAAAGAAATCAGAAAGAAGGGAAAAAAGCCAGTTTGGTCATTCTATGAGGATAAACTATTTTCTTTTTTCCACTGGAAAGTAACAATCAAGTTCATCATTCTTGCTCAAGGAAATGAGCAGTCAAACCTTAGAAAGCATTTAGCAAAGATGGCGGGGCAAAATACTTTGGAGGATATGATAGGAATTCAAGGCACCTGGTTCTTTAGGAGAATTCCCTTAGCAGAGAAGGAGGTGTCTGTCTGGGCTAGTGGGCTTGGAGATGCTGATCTGAACAAAATGACCCCTAGATGGCCTGGCCTGCCTCCCAGAATTTGTGATTCTCAGATGCACAGAGATAGAGTCACAGAGGAGAAAGGCAGACAGTCCTTGAGGCTGAAGCATACAACTGGGCAGGCTGGGTGGGAAAGGAGGTGGTTGGAGGTCAGGGTTGAGAATCTGCCCTGAGGCCTCCCACATGAGGCCATCCATGGGGGCCAACTCCCCAGAGCTGACCCTAGAGCCAAACCTGTTTCCTTAGATTACCCCTTTCCACCAAAGCCCAGACAAGTGAATCTCTGGTCAATCTCTCCTTCTAAATTTTTAGAGGAACGTTTACTTTCTTCCTTCTCAACACCTTGCTCCATTGGGCAAAAGAAACCATGAAGGAAGAACCACCATTCTAGGTCAGGGGGCTGTCTTGCTAAGTCAAACTGAGAATGGCCTGGCTGGAAGGGAGGGAACAGAGAATAAGAGAAGTGCATTCTGCTTGGAGTTAGAGAGGAAAATCTCCAGGGGATCAGATCAAGGACCACTTGGATCATCAAGTGCCTCTGAGACTGCCATTCAGCCTATGAATGATGAGAGAAAGGGTGCAAGTAGGAGACTGTTAACAGAGAGGAAGGGAGGTTAGGATCTCACCAAAGGAATGAAAAGACAGAGATAAAAAAGGAGAAAGGGGGAGAGAGAGAGAGAGAGAGAGAGGAAAAAAGAGAGGACAAGGAGAGAAGAGGGAGAGGCAGAGGGATGGGACAGAGGAAGAGAAAGAGAAGAAAGGGAGAGGGAGAGAATAAAGACTGAGAGGACACAGAGAAAAAGAGGAAGAGAGGAGAGAGCCAGAGGGGCAGACAGGGCGGGGGGAGGGAGAGAGGGAGCGAGGGAGAGAGAGAGAGAGAGAGAGAGAGAGAACGAGAACACAGAGAACAGACACACACAGAGCTGCTATATAGGATGGGGGCAGGGGGAGAAGGAGAGGCAATTTCTCTCAGATCTCCTTTTTCTTGAGGAGTGTCTGAATTTCCTAGCCCAATCCCCTTATCACTACAGCCCCTCTGTCCTCGCCATTCTCTCGCTGCAGCTGCAGCTGTGAAGGTTTCTCTGTTCTCCCCACACCTGCCTCCTTGTCCTACCTCACCCCACCCTCCCCCACATCCCTTTCTCCCAGCCATCTCCCACTCCTCCACTCCTCCAGCTTTCCAAGTATTCAGGGAGAAACCTACCTAGTAGACTCAGCTCCACTCCCCTAAGCAGTAGGCCACAAAGATCTCTCTGCCTTCAAGATGACCATATTTTCTCCATTCCTCAGTCAGTGTCTTTTCTACTAAATGGGGAACCATACCCTCTAAAGAGCTGAAAGAAGAGGTCTCTGCAAGATTTTTCCTGGGGTCCTGGATTTTAAATTTTATATCACCTTGCTTTGCTTAGCCTTTGGAGATCCTGAGCAGGTCAACATAGGGGAAATTGAAGTCTAGTCTGTGGCTGAGCTAGGAATAAAGTCAAAGCACTCTATCCAAGAAAGACCTGAAAGGTCAGAAAACCTGAATTTAGATGTGGCCCTAATCAAATCCTTTTGCTTGGGGTTCCTCCTTTGCAAAATATAGGTAATAATGCTTGCACTATCTACTTGAACTGTCATCATACAGAAATGGCTTTGTGACCCTTAAAGCACTCTACAAACATAAATGGTGTTTTCTGTTCCCTACCCTGGGCCTCTAAGTCTTCATTTTGTCCCAGGTGACACCAAAGTTACCAGAGTCCCAGGGGACTCTCTGTTGTATCATAAAGGAGCACAGGCCTGACAGCTCTCACTTTGGTCACTGCAACCTTCTTTCTCAAAGAAAGATCTGCTCTTTTCTCCACCCCAAACCACTGAGGTGGGGGTAAGAGGGAATTACATTCCAACCAAAGACACAATGATCTGCAAATGAATGAGAATTCCTTGTCCAAGGACTGGATGACCATGTCCTTCTATAGACTCCCACAATTCACTGAGCCCTTCACATGTTCTTTCCTTTCCACCAAATAAGGAAAAAAAACCTCTTTAACATTAAAGATGTCCATAACTGCCATAACTCCTACCTGACCCAGGACCCCTAATCCCTCAGTCTTCTCCACAGGTTAAGACTCACTAAGCTCAAACCATGGAGATAAAAGCTTCTCTCTGAGTTATCGCAAGCATCAGCCAGTAATAAAATGGGGAATACAATCTCCACCTGAAGTTACTCTTAGACTCTCAGAGCAGGCCTCAGAACATAGAAAGCAAAAGCAAAATATGTAAAATGTTAAGAACTGGAAGAAGCACTCAAACCACAAAACTTAGAATGTCAGAAGATAGAACATAAAAGATCAGAGCTACATGAAGCATAGAACATTAGAATATGGAAAACCCTGGCTAAAAGGCTCCCTAAAGTTTATCTATTCAAGCCATTTATTGCCCATTCAACTTCACTAGCTCTCCTAATCAAATCTGGGATTGATCTTTTGGCATGACGCTTACTCCTTGTACTGGGGGAATCCTGGCCCCTTAGCTTTTGCTATAAGACCTCAAACTGGTAAAAGATTGTAAACCGAGGAAGGAAACTCAAGAGAAGTCCAGGATCACAGAAGTTAAAACTAGCATAGACTTTAGATTAACTAATGACCAAACTCCTCCTCCTTTTAAGGATAAGGTAAATGAGGGCCAAGAAAGTTAAGGTTTGCTCAAGGGTTAAAGTCAGGAGCTTAATTTTCTGATTCTAAAGCCTTTGCCCTTTGTTCTAGGACGTGATCCAGGTTCTTTTCCTGAATGGTTTATCTTTTTCAAGCTAACAGGGAAGCAGTAAGAGCCAGGGGAAACCCTTGGTTATAGCCAATATATTTATATGCATGCTTCTATGTAGCTTTTGTTTGGATTTTTATTTAACATTTTTTTTGCATCAATGTTTATTAACAAATATTGGTCATACTAATATGAAAATACATTAAACATGATTGTACATGTACGACCCATATCAGATTACTCACTGTCATGGGGAGGGGGGAAGGAAGAGTGGGTGGCAGAAAAATATGGAACTTGAAAAGCTTGCAAGAATGAATTCTGAAAACCACCTTTACATGTAATTAGAAAAAAAAATTAAATTTTAAAAATTAAAAAAACAAATATTGGTCATAGGATCAGAGATTAAGAGCCAAAAGGGACAATAGAAATCATCTATTCCAACCTCCTCATCTTGCACAGGAGGATACTGAGGCTCTTGAGAGATTAAGCAACTTGCTCAAGGTTATTCAGGGAATAATCATCCCAAGCAATCATTTAACCCAGGCCCCAAGGGTCATTTTTTTTTCTTTCTAAAGTTATGATTTCATTGTGTAAGGTGTTCCTAGAGAGGAACTCCTTTTATCAATGCAGATCAGCATCTACTCCAGGAAAGTAGTTTAATAGTATTAAGATTAAATCACTTGCCCAAGCTCACACAACCAGTATGTGTCCAAGGTAGGACTTGAATCTAGGTCTTTCTGATCCCAAGGGATATCCATTGAGTCATGCTGCCACTCTTTTGGTGACAGGCTATGTTCCAGTTCTCTTTTTCTGCTTTATTCTTTTCTAGTTTAGGAATTAGGACCAATTTTTGTCTAATAAAAGGAATTTAATAGTTCTTTTTTAATTATTGGGAATAATTTGTATAACATAGTTATTAATTACACTTTACTCATTTGATAGAAAAAATTCATCTGGATCAAGGATCCCCTATTGAATAGGGTTCTAGTGTGGGATTGTTGTTTTGTTTTCAGTATTGGAAATTGATAGGAACACTGAATTTTTAGTCTGGGGACTTTTGCTCCTAGTGCTACCTTCGGGATATATGTCTAACTGTGGAATGATCATTAACTCTTTCTGGGCATCAGTTTTGCAATCTCTAAAATGAAAGGTTTGAACTAGACCTGTTGAAACTCCAAATTTCTTATGCTATGTTCCTTCTGCCCCTCTCCCTCCGCACTGGTGTGCAATCTTTTGTAGACTATGGGAAGCAGATGAAATAATAAGAAGCCTTCCAGGGTGGGACATCAAAGACACTACATTAGAGGGCTTTTCTGTTTGACCTCAAATGTGGTTCTTGGATTTAAACCTCTCTACACACTTAGCAGGTATACTGTTATCTCTGTTTATGTCTCATGTCCCTACTTGACTCCAAAAGGTCACTCTTCCATTGCATGTCCCTCAACACCTTAGCATAGTGTTCTCCACACTTAATAACAGGGCGAAATGTTTGTTGAATGAATGGATGAATGAATCTTGCTTACTACCTCTTACTTAGGCTGCCTTTCATGACCACCCCTTTTCTCTTCTTTTCCCAGCTCCTCCCCTTCAACCTCTCTCCAAAAAGGAGCTCCTCCCCCAACTCTCTCCTGGCCTCTAGTCCTATGGGTCCTGGATTCATTCCACCACTACCTTATCCTTTCGCTCCGATGTCTTCCTCTCTTGTCAAGTATTGAGCCCCAACTGGCCTGGAGCTTTGGAGCAAGCTTTGGGGGAAGGAGAAGAAGGTGGCCATGTGAAGGGGGGGGGAGGCAGGGGAAGAAGGGAATAGAAAGAAGACAGAAGTGAAACCTGGTTTCTGCCCTGGAGGGACTGCCAAGGTAGTAGAGCATACAAAACTTCCATGAACAGGACGGCTACCCAGCAGCTCACTCACGATGGCTGCAGAGTCTCCATCTCTGTTTTCCCCTGGCCCCTCTCCCCGCTGCTTCTCGTCCCTAGCCAGGAGTTGATCTCTCTATGTCTCTGCGGAGACCCGGAGCCAGGGTGTTTCAGGTTGGCACTAGAAAGCTAAGGAGATGAGAAAGGACTCGGCAAAGGACTGGGCAAGGGAGTAAGGGGCTCCGAGGCTGCTCCTTCTGCCCCACCCCCACTGCAGTGCTCTCCTCCAAGACTGCCCGTCCCCCGGGGCCCCCCAGTCTCAGCCTCTCTCCCTGGCTCCAGTCTCCATCTCGCCCGGCTCCCCAGCCCCCCCTGCGCTGCACGGGCCCCAGGCAGGACCCCTCCCCAGGCACTCACCACCAGAGCCCGCCGACGTGGGCGGGACAGAGCAGGAGCAGGACAAGTCCTAGTCCAGTGGGAGCGGGCGGGAGCATCTCGACGGCGTCGGGGGCTGCCTTGGGGAGGGGGGGGGCGGGCCGGCCGGGGCAGCCGGGCCCAGGGGATCCCGGGCTCTCACGGGGAGCGGCGGGGCAGCCCGACTCCGGCAGCTACACCTCCCGGCCCCATCCCGGGAGAGAAGGGAGAGGCAGAGGCAGGGACCGGGCGAGCCCGAGCTTCTGCCTCCTCCAAACTCCGGAGACGAAATCAGAGCCGGGGGCGGGGGTGGGAGGGGGCGGGAGAGAGGGGCAGGGGAAGAGTGGGGGGGTGGCAGTTGCGACAGCACGGCGGCGGAGATCTCCAGAGCCTTGCGCCCCGGGGCTGCGGGAGGAGAGGGGCGGGGAGCCGGGGTCTCGGGGCGGGGCCGGGGTGAACCGCCGGTCCAGGGGGGCAGGTCCCTCCTCCGCCACCCCAAGGGCTGGCTATCTCCTGGATCCTCGAGCTGCCCGGGCTGCTCCCAGCTCCGAGCTTGGGAGGAAAAACTGTGTGGGAAGGGGGGCGGGGAAGATCTCAGAAGAGGAGGGAAGGGGAGAGGAGAGATGGGGAGGGGGGAGGAGAAGTTTGACAGGTTTGTTGACTGTAAAGAGAGAAAACTTCCCAGGAATGAAGGAGTGGGGGGGGGGGGAGAGGAATATATAGCCCTAGGGGCCAAGAGAGGGAGACGGGGTGGGGGCCTAGCAGGATAGGGGTGCCTAACTTAGAGTCGCAGACCTCCCGAGGCTGGCTGCTCTCGCAGAGGTCATTTGTTCCCTCCCTCTGCCTCCGGACTGCTTGATCTCCTATTAGCCAAAGCTCTCAGAAGTCTCTCCCGGAGCAGAAGCATCCCCAGGGAGAAGAGTCATAGCTTTAGAGTTGGAAGAGAATCTAGAGACGATCTAATAGACACACACACTCTCATTTTACAGATGAAGAAACTGAGGCCCAGAGATGAAGTGATTGCCCACGGTCCCATCGAGACTCGAACTCAGTTCTGGTAGCACCAGATCCAGTGATCTATGCGCAAGCTTCCTCTGGGAAGGCAGTTGCATGGTCCTCACTGCCAGGGAAATTCCTATGACCTCCCTCCTGAGAATCGAGACCCTGCCTTAAGGGTCCCGCTGCTCTCCCTCCCGCCTTCACTGGAGAGGGGGACGGGTCGGTAGGCTTCAAAAATAGGCGTCCGGGGAGCCCCGGCTCAGGCCCAGCGGGTCCCTGGGACCCTGAGCCTGCCCCTCCACCTCCCCTCCCACCCAGCATCCGCCCCCTGGCAGCCGCTGGGCGGTAGGGTGGGGGTGGGGGAACCCAGCTGCAGGTGAGACTGCGTTTATCTGATTCTCTAATGCCACAAAAATGTCTTTGATGCCCCTGGCCCCCTCCCCACTGGGAGAGATCAAAGGGCCCTGTAGGGAGGGGGCCAGCAACTGATGAGGAGGGGGACAGCACCATTCATCACACCTAGGTTCAGGGGAGGGGAGGGCACTGAAGGGCTCACCTCCTCCCCCTGCAGGCAGGGGACCCTCAAAGTGCCCCCCGATGGGTGCAGAGAGATGGATGGAGATCTGGATTCCAGAAAGCAACGGCAGTCCCTGGCTGCCCTGGCCTCAGCTTTAAGGTACCTTGGTGCTTGGGGTTGGGGGGCAGGAGAATATATTTGAACTCAGTTGATCCTTGGGATAAAGTGGGAAAGCGATATAAAGAGAAAAAGTAAGGCAACAGTGAAGACCTCAGCCAACATGGGTGGGAGGAAGATCTAGGGAATATTCATTTCACCTTCAGGAGGTGGGGTGAGAGCTGGGGGGCAGGAAGGGGAGGAAGGAGCCTTCTGAATCTTAGTGAAAGAGAAAAGAGCACCAGAGAGTAGGACCAACAGTGACATCCCCACTGGCTTGGGGATAGGGAGACAAAAGTACTCTATGGGGCCTAGGGATATCCAATGGGGAAAGAAGGGCAATCCAGAAGAAGAGAGTTGGGAGGGAAAGTCTGCAGACAGGACACAAGGAAGGAAAGAAAGCTGGAGAATGAGGAAAGGTCACATACCAGGAGGACCTAGGAAGGAGAGAACAAGATAGAGCAACTGGGGCAGAAGCAAAGATCCAGCTTGGCTGTATTCACAGCTCATTGCCCCCAGGTACCAATCTTTTTAATGGATTCTGAAAGAGTCAGAGAACCATAGATACAAATATAGGAAGGAAACAGACACTGAGGACATGAAAGGATGGTAAAATCTAAAGGCTGAGGACCTTGTAGAATCAAGAACAGAGGTTGTTAGACAGTGACCAAGAAAAGTAAGGTATGAGGCTGAGAGATGATGAGGGGAAAGGGGCAGGGGGTGGTTGGCTTTGAAGGGGCAGATAGGGAGAGATAGTAAGGGATAGTAAGGGCCAGGCCCTCTATGCTCTCAGAGATCTGGGGGGAGGGGGTATTTCGCTTAAACAAGAATATTTTATTAATGTAAAAAAAATTTGTACAAAATGAGAATAAAAAAATAAAACAAACAAAAAAAAGGTGCTGGGAGTTGATCCTTGGGATAAAGTGGGAAAGCAATATAAAGAGAAAAGTAAGGCAATAGTGGAGAAGAGGAGCAGGGGGTCATAGGTATACTGAGAAATTAATATTGAAAAGGGGGATATTAATAGTCAAGGGAAGAATCTAAAAACAAAGGGTAAGAAACTAAAATAGAAGAGACAGAAAAAAAACAAAAAAACAAAAAAAATAGAAGAGACAGGCAGAAAGAAGATGGGGAACATTTGGGGAAAACAGCAAGGACCAGGAAGAACAGTGGGAACAAGGGGCAGGGATTACAGAGACATTGAGGGAGAGGGACAGGGAAAAGGGAGAAGAGTTGACAGAACATTGGCACAGGAATAGGGACTGATGGGAATAATGGGAGACTCATGGAGTCCTAGGTCTAGAGAGGGAAGAGACCTTAGAGTTACTCAAGTCAGGCTCTTCATAAGCCCAAGAATGTTAAATGACTTGCTCAAATTTCCTATAGCTGTAATCATAGATATAAAACTGGAAGGGGTGTCAGGAACCATTTAGTTTAACACCCTCATTTTATAGATGAGGAAATTAAGGCCTGAGAAAGGTAAGTCATTTGCCCAAGGTCACACCAGTAATTATTAGAAGCAGAATTTGAACTGAGATGCTCTGACTACAAGAATAAGTTCTCTCTCCACTGTACAAGGACCACATGAGATATTTGTAAACCATTTAGCATAGTGCCTGGTTAAATAATAATAAACAATAAATGCTTAATCTCTTCCCCTTGCATATGAGGGAACAGAGGAAGATCTTGGGAAATCCTTTGGAAAGGTTAAGATAGGAATGAGGGCACACTGAAGGAGGGGGCAAGGGCTGATGGACATCAAGAACAGAGGGCAAGAGTTATGGGTTCACTGAAGGGAGAGGAGCAGGGGCTAGGAGAACAAAGCAGAAAGCAGGGCAGGGGCTGAAGGGGACATTAGGAGAAATGGAGTCAAAGTGGAAAGGATCCAAGGGGAGAGAAACAAAAGCTTGTGCAGATTTGGAAAGGGTTAGAGGCAAGTGAATACTTAAAAAAAAAGGAGTTGGGGGGGGACATTGGGAGAGAGGCAGCACAGGACAGGCAGATAGGGATGAAGTTTAACATTTAATGAATAGAATTCAAAGAAAATGCAAAATAAGCCACATGAATTATTTTTAACCAATGTTTTGCTATGGTAGAGCAGTATTCACAGAAAGAGATGACCCAAAACATGTACAAGAGATAAACAGACATAAACAAACTAAGGAACATGCAGACCCAGACTGAAGCACAGGTGGATAGAAGGACTTGGGGGTCAGCCCCCACTAACACCAGCACTCCTGAGGGAAGGCCCCAGGAGGCCCAAGGAAAAGCCTGCAGTTAAGGCCCACTCCCTCTGTCCAGAGCCCTCCTTGACTGCCCCCTGCCCCCACTCACCGCTATTATTAAAGATTATGAAACATTCTCCCCATCCTGCATTCTTCTCCTCAGTAAGAATTTTAATATATTTGTCTTTGCTGTCAGGGGACCAGGGCTCTGGGACTGCCCTGCCCCAATCTAAGCAGCAGGGTACCCCAAATCTGCCCAGGGAAGAATTAAACTCTAATTGAACATACTCCTCTGTTCTCCAACAACCCTCAACTCCTGTACCTCTCCCCACTGTTTCCCCCCTCCCCATGCCCCCTACCACCACCCCCAAGTCCCTGCTCCTTCCTTCTCTGGCTCTCAGACCTCTCTGTAGGGGGGACAGAAATGATGTTATTGAAACAACAAAGATGGGGGGAGGGTGGCAGGGAAAGGGGATCAGTTCAGGAAACTGGGGCTCCTGCCAACAATCCTTCTCCCCTGCAGGGGGCCTTTCTGTTGCCCCTTTCTCCCCCACCCCTTCCTTTAAAATACACATTGCTACAGTCTAGCAGCACATAGGACCAGACTTTAGAGCAGAATTGGGAGCCTAGACAGAGGGGGGCAGGGTTATCAGCTACATTCCAGAAGTTCGTCCTGAGCCCCCCTTCCCCCCCAGTTAATCAAGTTTCCACTCTTCATTCTCCTAGTCCCTAGTCTATCGACTCCCCTCCACATTGGTTGGAATAGGGAACTGGAATAGGGGAAGCTCTTGGCCAAAGGGTGAGCAAGGATCCTTGATATCCAGGCTTCCAATGAATGAACAGTGAATGAAAAATCAGTCAGTAAACTCTTAGACTTGGCTAGATGCTGGGGACACAAATGGAGAGGCGAGTCAGTCCCTGATCTGAAGGAGATCACTCCCCTTCCATCATCACCACCACCAACTTCTTTGCCTTTCTAAATTGGCCATGGCTATAACCTCTGCACTTCTAACCCTACCCCCTTTTAGAAGAGATAAGTTCAAATGTTCCTAAGAGGTCAGATTCAAGACCAGTTAACCAGTGATACCAAGAACCACTATACTAAGTAGTGGGAATGGGGGGTGGGGGTGGAGGAAACATAAAGATTTTTGACCTAGGTACAAAAAAAGGAGGGGGGAACCACAGAATTAATGTATCCTGAGAATGAGATGCACACACCAACCACATATAAATATGTATCTCAGCACTTGCTCCTGTTCTTGTGATTTTGTAAACAACCATCCTCTGTGTCTGAAGGCATCATGGTACCAAGGTTCAAACTTCCAACTCTGCTAGTGGCTATCTGTGTGACTTTGAACAAGTTATTTAACCTAAGGTGTTCCTCAGATGCAAAATGAGGGTGCCCAACTCGAGAGTCCCTAAGTTTTTTCTAACTGTATCTATGATCATGTGATTTCCCCCTCCTCCAACAATCCTCTCCTGTTGACATCCTTCCTTTCCTTCACGGCCTTCCCTCAAGTATCACTTCTTCCATTTGTCCTCCCTGATTTCCCCAATTAGACACAATCCTTCCTTTCTTGAATCCCTCCTACTCTTCTGACTTCTAAGATTAACTTGGGGAAAGTACTTTATAAGCTTTGAAGCATTATATAAATGTGGGTTATACTAATAGTATATTGTCATAATAATGGATACTATCCATATAATGCTTTAAAATTTGCAAAGCAATTTACATGTATTATCTCATTTGATGCCAATGTATAATTATTCATGTATGTGTCCAATTCCCCTAATAGAGTGAAAGCTCCTTGTGGACAGGCCTGAAATTTTTCATCTCCACTTAGGCCCAATGGCTGGTACTTGCTTGTAGTGATTCCTTAGAGAAAAAGGTAAGAATTTGGGGGGGGGGGGAATGGGAGAGAAGCAATTAGGGACTCATTTAATGTTTAATAAATAGCATTAGGTTCTCAACATTTTCTGTGTTATAAATCCTTCTTCAAAATCTGTATACCCGTTCTCAGAGAAAAAAATCATTTTATTTTTTTAAATATTTTTTAAATCTTAAAGCATCTAATAAATAAAATAAAATACATAGGATTACAGAGGAAGTCAACTATATTGAAGTATAGTTACCAACATATATTTATAAAAACCAAGTTCATGGACCCCGGACTAAGAACTCCTATTTAAAGGATTTTTAAAAAAATTTCTTCTTTGTGGGTACTCCCTTCACTGACTCAGATTGAAACCCCTCCAAACCTCAGTGGATGGTTTCATGTGAGTGCAGTGGCCAAAAAATTTCATCACCTCTTGGTGATGTACCTCTCTCTCTAAGTTTAGAGAGTCTTGTCCTTGAGTGACAGTCTATCACCAGACCCATCTGTGTAGTTTCACAGCTTGGCAGGATCTGGCAAAGCCTGTGCTGGGCTAGCATCGCCTTCAGGAACTCAGGAGCACTTCCAGTCCAGTATGGAATATCAGAGAAAACCTTAAGGGATGCCTTCTGCAAAATATGAATTTAATCAATGTTTGTCAAATGGAGTTGAATATGCATGGACAGACACTCAGATTCTCAGATGGGAGTGGGTCACACAGAGATAAACACTCACACCCTTGACCACATGGGCAGATTCTCAGCAGCTGAAGCAAGTATGGAACAAAATGGCCTAGAAGGGAACTTTGGAGAGATTGGACCAGGTCTTTTTTTTTTTTTGCACCCCACTCCCTTGCTCCAGGGCCCCATAGAGTCTTTTTTTTCAGGCGTCCAATCCGTAGTCCTGGGAACCTGTTCGTTCTTTCTTGGAAGATGGGTGGATAGGAAAGGGCAGTGAGAAGGCCAGGAGGATAGACGGCAGGGCAGTAGAGGAGGGGCAGTTCAGGGAAAGCAGCCAAGAGGCAGGGGTGAGATAACATCAGGATTGCTCCAGGCTGAAAGTAAAACCCTCAGGCTCACTCTCTAGAGAGCTCTCTTCTCTGTTTTTCTTCTTTTTCCCTTTCTCCATTCTTTTTCTTGCTTCTCTGTCTCCTTGTCTCCAAAATTCAGTTTTTCTGTTCCTGTTTCTGCCTGTGTCTTTCTATCTGTCTCTATTTCCCAGAATGCCTAGGGCAGCCAGAGCCTGGGAATTTGGGCTTGTGACCCTTCTCCTCCCAATATTCCCCCTCTGTTCCTCCCTCCCTTTCTTCCCATCCTGTGACTGGCCCTAACTCTTTACTGTGGGACAGTGCTTGGGAATTTTGAAGGGATCCTAGGTCTTTAGATCCCAAGGGAATGGAGAAGGGAGGGACCTAACCCCCAGAGAGAGAGAGAGAGAGAGAGAGAGAGAGAGAGAGAGAGAGAGATTACTTATTTGCCCTTCTCTATCACAACCTATACTACTTCTGGCTTACTGTCTGTGCACCACTTAGATCCAATCCACCTAAGTCCCCAGAATGGGACTCCACCAACCAAGAATAGGAACTCAGACACCCAGGTTCCCGTACCTGGATCTCTGATTAATAAGTCTGTGTCTCTATTAAAAGGGCTGAAAAATTCAAGAAGGTTGGGATGATAAGACATTAGGGTTTACTCTTAAAACATTTACAGGACCTGAAAGCTGGATAAATCACAACCTCTGGCTCCCTCAGTCTAGCCATCTATAAAATGGGGTTAATAATATCCCAAATCCCAGGTTTGTTATGAGACTCAAATGAAATAATATTTGTTAAAGACTTTTCAAACCTTAAAATGCTATGATGTGCTAGCTATTATCATTCTTCCCACTGAAGCCACTGGTCTCTGGACTACCTTAACCTGAGGATTGTCCCACCTTGGGAAACATACTGTCCATAACCTCTTCATCTCTTATTCATCTTTACCTAGCTAGAATCTCAGGGAGGAGGGACTGAAAGAGGAGAGAAGGGAATGGGGGAAAGGGGAAAGTGGGGCAGGGGCTGAGGGAAAGGACTAGCTGGGAAGGGAGGGAGGGGCCACCCACCAGGGCTGGGTTGGGTTGAGAGCCAGGGAACATTTGTTTCCGCTTAACTCACTTTCCAGAAGGCTTGGAATGGGAGCGGTTGAACTCAAGGAGCATCTCTCAAGATTTTGCCCTTGGGACTAACTCCTGGGGTCACTGAAGGTGAGGTGGACACACACATGACATGATTTTAGGTGTTCTGAGTGTAGAAAGAAGCATGCCTGGAGAAACTGAGGCACTGGGCTTCCTGCCCTGGGAAGGGAGGAGTAAAGAGCTTGGCAAAATGTAGGGAAACAGCTACCCCTTTCCCCCCAAGAGGAGGTAAGAGATGATATGATGAGATTGTGGTGGGCTCCCACCACTTAGTCAGTCTTCCATGAGTTCAGTTGGTAACTAGGGCAGTCAAGGATCCCCCACCCCACCCCATCCCCTTCCTCTAACCACCCTTCCCGAGGAAATTAAGCACAGAGTCACAGCACAACCTCGTGGCAAAACTAGAGAACTGCCCAAGGTTTAGCTAGACTAAGGGCACCTTATAGCTAGCTAAAGGCACCTTTCTCACCTTCCCCAGGAGTCTCTCCCCTTTCCTCTACTCCCTCCTCCTTTCTTCATCCTGCCTTCTCTCTTCTTCCTTCTCTTTTAGATGAAATATTTATTTTTTTAACACAAATCTATTACTCCACAGGGTGGGGAGGGAAAGAGAAAAACAAAATCCTTATAATAAATATTCATAGTCAAGCAAGACAAATTCCCTCACTTACTATGTCCAAAAAGTACATGTCTTATTCTGCACGTTTGAGTCCATCATCTCTTATCTTTGGGTTTCCTCCCTCTTTCCACTCCTCTCTGAAATCTCTCCCTTTTCTTTCTCAGGTTAAAACAACTTTATTTAGGGGATGAAGACCTGGTGAGAAGGAAAATGAAATAAGAGGAAATAGTTCTGTTGATGGAAATTTCCCTTCAGGACTTAATCAATAGGAGCAGCTAGGTGACACAATGTATAGAGCACCAGCCCCAGAGTCAGGAGGACCTGAGTTCACATCTGCTCTCAGATACTTGGTAGTAGCTGGGTGAACTCAAACAAGTCACTTAACCCCATTTCCCCATTAAAAAAACAAAAAAAAAGACAATTAAAATATATTTCCCTATGCTCACCCAGTATTATTTGGCAGCTAGGTGGAGCAATGAGTAAGTCAGGAAGACCTGGATTCAAATGCAGTTCCAGACATTTACTAGTTGGGTGACCTTGGTCAAGTCACTGAACCTCTGCTTCTTCAACTATAAAATGGGGAAAATGGAGGTACCTACCTGTTGTGAGGATCAGATGATATTTGTAAAATGCTTAGTACAGTCTGTGCACAGGATAAATGCTAGCTGTTATGATTATTTAACAAATATTAAGGCATTGTGGTCAAGAAGATATGGATTCATTTTACCTCTGTCTTATAATTGCCCTGTGGCCCTGGGCAAATCACCTGACTTCTTCATGTCCCCAGCATCTCTCTAAGGCTGTAGATGTCAGAGCAGTCAAGGTTTAAGCACTACCAGGGGAAGCTTCTTCCACTGCCACTAGGGGAAGCCAAAAGAAAATCTACTTTGTTTTGAGTGTGTTAGAGAAAGATGGTCAACTTTTTTTTTTTAGTTTTAGTTTGTTTTTTTTTGCAAGGCATTGGGGTTAAGTGACTTGCCCAAGGCCACACAGCTAGGTAATTATTAAGTGTCTGAGGTCACATTTGAACTCAGGTACTCCTGACTCCAGGGCTGGTGCTCTATCCACTGCGCCACCTAGCTGCCCAAAGATGGGCAACTTTTAGAGAAGATAAGACTGTCCTGGCAACTTGTGGTTCTAGTAAGAGAATTTGACACAATTTAACACAAGCACCGATCAGGATCATAGATAATGAGCACACATCTTCCTCTGAGATCTGACAGGAGATGAGGTCCCAAAGATCTGTGTAGTAGTTCATCAGGATGGATAGCAAAATCTTCATGGACGTGACCTCTCCATCTGGTCTTATGGATGCCATCAACCTTGAGAAGACAGAACACTTCCTTCTTTTGTACCACAACAAAGATCCCATTTGACATTCATTGCATTACTTCTGGGGAGGCAAAGACCATGAAAGGTATCCTCTATCTTGCAACCCATAACACTGCCCCCATCCAACATTTGGATCAAAGTGAATGACACATTCAGATCAATTTGGAGAGTGACAAGATTACCAACTCCATCAAGTTAGATGCTGCAATGCATGCATTTAATATGGTGATTGGTGGAGCTGTCTTGAGTTAAATTGGCATAATCACCAACTGGGAGAGACATTCTGAGTCCTTTGATGTATCCACATGAAAGAAGGTACTAACAACACCTTTGCCACAAGACTTTCATTCATTTCAATTAGTGACCAAGATAACATGACTTGAATTTCTTTGCCCCAAGAAAGTGGCAACTATCTTACCTTGCCAAAGAAAGAGACAGAAGGTTGACAGTCAAACAGCAATGGATAAATTAATTCTGATCACAACAAAGTTGCTCTGATAAAATAAAGATATCGCAACATACTTCTAAAAATAATCAACCAGCAAACATTTATTGAATACTATGTGACAAAAATTGTTCAGTGTCGGGGATGGATGAAAAGACCAAAATCCTTGCCCTCATGGAGTTTATAATCTGCTCTGGGGACAATGTGTATAAGCTCTACTAGCTGGAGGAAATCAGAAAAGACTTCATATAGTATATATAGTACTTGAGGAATAGGCCAGCAAAGAGGCTGTATACTACAAGTTGTGTAGAAAGATCACTGGGGTTTTTTTAGGTTTTGCAAGGCAAATGGGGTTAAGTGACTTGCCCAAAACCACACAGCTAGGTAATTATTAAGTGTCTGAGGTCAGATTTGAACCCAGGTACTCCTGACTCCAAGGCTGGTGCTCTATCCACTGCGCCACCTAGCCACCCCAAGATCACTGTTCTTGAAGTCAGAGTTTGGGGTTCAAATTCAGCTTCTCATGTGTGCTTGTGATATACCACTTAGCCCTTCATTGGACCCAAAGAGCCTTTATCCTACAAGACCACATCAACCCTGAAAATGACATCTATTTAGTTTCTTCTGCTCCTGAGGTGGAGAAGATTGCTCCTCCTAGGTCCTCCATTTGAGGAAGGTGCCCAAGTCAACCATCTCTCTTCATTTCTCACCTAGATGTACTCCTTTGGACTTTTCCATCATTCTCTTTTTTCAGCTTATTTTTCTGTTCTGTCTTCTATTAGATTGTAAGCTCCTTGAGGAGCTTCTCTTTTTTGTATCTTCTTGCACAGCCCAGTGTTTGGCACATGACAAGAGCTTTAAAACATTCTTTGACTAACTGGCTAACTAACAACAGAGGTCTTTAAGAGCAGTAAATACAGGCAGAGATCATGAGAGATCAGAGAGGGGTGCAGACTCTCTTTTACTGGTATTCAAAGGTGTAAGGCAGATCCATTCTAGGAGAAACTGGCTAAAAAAAAAAAAAAGGATTTTCCTTTGAGTCCCAGAATCCTGCACAATGAACTTTAGACAGGATCTGGTCATCCTGGTGCCAAACAAGATGATGTTTTGGAAGGGTTTTCCAATTCAGTTCATCTACTTGCTTTATATGATCTCCAGCAAAACACTTACCTCTTCTAACATGTTTTTAATCTATAAAATGAAGGGGTCACACCAAATTATCTCTTAAGTCCCTTCCAGTGTTTAAATTCTACATTCTTCAATTGGCCATTCCTTGATGATTGGCTGGCTAGAAAGGAAGAAGACTGAGGGACCCAGTAGTTTTAGAATCCTGGGAGGCTAAAACCTATTTTCTTTTATTTTGGCCTCTTATATTCTACTTATTTTTCTATGTTTGTTGTTGTCTATCAGTTCTGATCTGAGCTTCTGGGTCAGTCTTTAAGTGAAAATTAGGAATTCCTTTAAGAGAGATGTCTTTTCAAGGTATCTGAAGCCTGCCACATTTCCCATGATTCACCAGTGGACAAGGAATGTAGGGCAGAATCTGGCAGTACCAAAGAGATGCTATGAGTCCACCAACTCCATATCAGCCCAGTTTCCATGTTATTGCTAAGAGATACTAAGTTCTAAAGAATTAACATTTAGTTTGTTTAGGTTTTTTTTAGATTTTTCAAGGCAATGGTGTTAAGTGGCTTGCCCAAGGCCACACAGCTAGGTAATTATTAAGTGTCTGAGGTCAGATTTGAACTCAGGCACTCCTAAGCCGCCCCAAGAATTAACATTTAGAAAGAAACTTTTACCATTCCATATACCTAAAATATCTTCCTATTTCCTCTCTGCCAGTCAATATATTTTAGTTCCTTCAAAACTCAAATCAAGACTCCTCTTTTCTAAGATGACCTTCCTCCTTAATGGACTCCATTCAATTCTACTTTTGCCTCTCTATGAGCTATATTCATTTGGGGGAATTTAGGTAAGTTTAAGAAATTGACCTCCTTGGGGTGACTAGGTGGCACAGTGGATAAAGCACCAGCCCTGGATTCAGGAGTACCTGGGTTCAAATCTGACCTCAGACACTTAATAATTACCTAGTTGTGTGGCCTTGGGCAAGCCACTTAACTCCATTTGCCTTGCCAAAAAACCCCTAAAAACAAAAAAAAAGAAATTGACCTCCTTAAATGCCTTCATGAAGGGATCATGGATCTAAAGTTGGAATCAAACTTAGACACCAGACTTGCCCAAGATCACACAGCTAGGTAATTATTAAATATCTGAGGTCACATTTGAACTCAGCTCCTCCTGACTCCAGGGTGGGTGCTCTATCCACTGTACCACCTAACTGCCCCCAACCCTCAATTTTTGCAAAATAAGAAACTGAGACTCAGAGAGATAAGTGAATTGCTCAGGGTCACAAAAGACTATGCAGTAGAACTACATATCCTTTTCCCCCGCATAGTGATTCTTATTGCCTCCACTAGAGACAGATTCCTTGACTACATGTTTTGCTTCAGTTTGGTTATTCTAAGGAACTGATTTTGTGCATATAACCAGAGCATTCAGGGATAGAGACAATCTATCTCATAATCTTCATTTTACAGATGTGGAAACCAAGACCCAGGGAGGTTAAGTGGATTTGCCCAAGGTCACAGAGTAATTCTTACTAATCCAATATATATTTACAGGCTTGTAGCTTTGTAAATAAATGTCTTTGTTTCTCTGTTATTGTCAATTGATTTGCTCCACAAAAATACAGAAAAAAAATTCCCCTAAGTTTGACATTTCTTTCTTTTTTAAAAAATTAAATTAAATTAAAATTTTTTAAGGAGATTTATTTATTTATTTTGAATTTTACATTTTTCCCCCCTAATCTCACTTCCCTCCCTCACCCCCCCACAGAAGGTAGTTAGTCTTTACATTGTTTCCATGATATACATTGATCTAAGTTGAATGTGATGAGAGAGACATCATATCATTAAGGAAGAAAAATAAAGTATAAGAGATAGCAAAATTACACAATAAGACAGCAGGGTTTTTTTTTTTAATTAAAGGTAATAGTCTTTGGTCTTTGTTCAAACTCCACAATTCTTTCTCTGGATACAGATGGTATTCTCTATCACAGACAGCCCAAACTGTCCCAGATTGTTGAACTGATGGAATGAGCAAGTCCATTAAGGTTGATGATCAACCCCCATGTTGCTGTTAGGGTGTACGATGTTCTTCTGGTTCTGCTCATCTCACTCAGCATCAGTTCATGCAAATCCCTCCAGGCTTCCCTGAATTCCCATCCCTCCTGGTTTCTAATAGAACAATAATGTTCCATAACAATAGTGTTCCACTCAATTTCCTATTCTTTGCCACCACAAACAGGGCTGCTGTGAATATTTTTGTACAAGTGACAACATTTCTTTCAAGAGGGAATCCTGGAGAAAAAAAAATGAGGAAAGAATGTAGGGATAAAAGGATGAGAGAGGTATTGACTGCTAAGACTGAATTTTATATTTGTCTCAGTGATTCACTGCATCAAACAACCAAATCTTCATCCTGGTCCTGACTTTTTGTCACTGGACCCCCAAGTCCAGTGGAGCACTCAAAGAGAGACAGAATAGACTTTTTAAGCATCTGCCCCTACCTCACCTACAAGTCTTCTCCAAGGGAGAATTCAGTTCCTGCCAGGAAAGGACACAGGAGATTGAGGCCAGAGGCTGGTCCCTCAATTCACTGCTGTGTTTGAGGTATTCCTATCTTTTCCCTGAAATAGTATTCCTCTAGAAGATGGAATTTTCAGCTTTAAGCTAAAATCCTGACTATGAGTTCTTAAGGGGAAAAGAAAGGATGGCAAGGATGAGTCCTTCCTATCAATGAGAATTCCATGATAAACACATAAAGCAGAAAGCAAAGGCCTCTGTTTATCCAAGTTGATAAAAAAAACAAAAAACAGAGAAAGTACATGCAAGAGAATATATTCTGGATAATGCAATATGAAGGTGCTTTCTCATTAGGAATGAGGTAACTCATTCTTACTCAGAGAGAGACAGAGAGCAAGAGTGAAATCAAAAGAGAGAGATAGACAGATGGGCAGACAAAGACAGAAACAAAGACCAAGTCAAGATATCACCCTTTGATGTCAGTGGCCTTCTTTGAAAACAAAGGACAAAAAACAACTTGATGCCTTGGTAGGTGATTCAAAAGTTGAACTCTGACCCTACCTTCAGGGATCTTACAGTCTATCAGGAAAAACAATGTGTATACATATAGTTATAAATAAGATGTATACAAAATTATTTTTTTTTCAAAAGATTAGGGAAGGTTCCGTGGAAAAGATAGTCTTTGAACAAAAAGAATTGAAGGAAACCAAAAATCCTAAGAAGTAGAGGTAAGAAAGGAATCCATTCCAGGTACATAAGACAACCTATACAAAGGAAAAGAGTTAAGTGATAGAGACACATGTGTGAAAAGAGCAAACAGGTATATTTGCTGGAAAGAGAAGTTGAAGCCAGGTGTAAAGAGTTTTAAAGACCAAATAGGGGCATTTGGATTTGATTCTAGAAGTAATCGGGAGCCATTAGATTTTTATTGAGAGTGATATAGTTAGACCTGAGCTTTAAGAAAATAACTTTGGGGGCAGCTAACTGGCACAGTGGATGGAGCACCAGCCCTGGAGTCAGGAGTACCTGAGTTCAAATCCAACCTCAGACACTTATTGAAACTTATTGAAACACTTATTGAGACACCTAGCTGTGTGGCCTTGGGCAAGCCACTTAACCCCATTTGCCTTGCAAAAAAAAACCCTAAAAAAAAAAAAAGAAAATAACTTTGGTATGTAGTCTGAACAGGTAGCCTTGAAGTTGAGAGCTCCTTCTGGGCTGAGCAGCTTGAATGAAGATCATAGATAAAAGTTGGATACCTGTCAAATCCTTTATTTTGTGCCCAAAACATTCATTGTACCCAAAATACTCACAACTTGCTGTAAGTTGCATAACTAATCAGTTGCCTAATTCCCAATAGTCAATGTACCCCTTGAAGTTAGTCCATGCTCAAGATATCAAATCTCAGGGTTCCATTGTTCTTACAGTCCTCAGAAAATGCCTAAAGGAGAAACTGAAGCACTGAAGGGTCATGAAAACTAGATCACAGTCAAATGTCAGCAGGGAGAGAACTAGGGATAAGATCTTGGAGTCCGAATTCCCAGATCAAGGTTATGAAGCAGTCTATTCTACTTTGGGGAATATTGTTGGAAATATTTTTCCTTAATATCAAGCCAAAATCTGCTTCTCTGCTGTTCCTATCCATTGTTCTTCATTCTGACCTCAGAGGCCATGCCCTAGAAATATTCTTTGACCACTCTATGTCTTTACTTCTTTAATTTCTCTAACTCATCCTCATAGTTTGACTTTAGCTTCCTTCATTATCCCAGTTACCTTTCTCTGTATGCTCTCCAGTTTATCAATGTCCTTTCTGAAATGTAGTGGGATATGTTTAATAAATTTATTAAACATGTATAACCTAGATCAGATTGCTTGCTGCCAAGGGGAGGGCAAGGAGGAAGGAAGAAAAATATGGAACACAAAATCTTACAAAAAATGAATATTGAAAATTATCTTTGCAAGTAGTTGGAATAATAAATAAATTGAAATTGAAATATAGTAGGAGGTCTGATCAGAACAGAGGACAATGGGACCTTATATCACAACAAACTTCCTGATCACTTTTTTCTTTTTTTTTTCTTAGTTTTTTTTTTGCAAGGCAATGGGGTTGAGTGGCTTGCCCAAGGCCACACAGCTAGGTAATTATTGTCTGAGGTTGCATTTGAACTCAGTTACTCCTGACTTCAGGGCCAGCGCTCTATCCACTGTGCCACCTAGCTTTCCCCCAGATCACTTTTTAAATTCATATGGAACTTTTTGTCCCTAATAATAAGAACCTTCCCTTTCCCCTCTTCTTCTCCTTGAATCTTTTTACTCAAATTAATATTTATTCATACTTTCCCCATTTTGTATTTGTAAAGTTTCTGGGATTCATTTGTTTGTTTATCCATTCACTCATTTATTTATTTGTTTGTTTATTCCTATTTCATTTCATTCCTTGAGAGTAGGAATTGCTTGATTCTTTGTGTCCCCAGTATCTAACACTGAGTCTGGCATGTAATTGGTACTTAATAAATACTTGTTAATTGACTGATCATATTTAACTTTCCCTGTTCTAGCCTAAAAGGATCTTTCCAATTCTGACTCTTTCATCTAAATCATTAACTACTCCTCCCAACTTTGTATCATCTGAAAATCTGACAAAGTGCATCATATATACCTTTATCCGAGTCATTGATAAAAGGGTCTCCAGTCTGCAATAAGCATTTATTAAGTGGCTTCTATGGGTCAGGCAAAGAGCTGAGTGCTGGGCATACAAAGAGAGGTTGAAGGAAAAGGAAAAAAAGACAATCCTTGCTTCCAAATGAACTCAAAAATGGAGAAGACAATATACAAATTAGCTAGATACAAACAATCTAGAGACAGGACATATTAGAGACTATCAACATAGGGAAGGCACTAGAATTAAAGGGGATCAGAAAAAGCTTCTTGCCATTGAAAAGAGTCATTGAGTATATATCTCTGAGTCATTCCACTCAATACTTCTCTCCAAACTGAAAAGGTCCAAAGCCCATTGGTAGGAAACCGTCTCCTGTTGGTGGAGATCAGTAGTCTGTGCCTGTGTGAGGGTTAGGCAGAGCTGGTAGAATGAGAGGGAAGAGAGAAGCTCTTCAGATTCTTTGGTTTTACTTTACTCACTGTTGAGAAGAAGACATGTGGGATTCCTACCTCCCTTCAGGGCCATGAAGGGAGAAAGTCTTTGGAGAGAAGTCAATATGGAGAAGTTTGATCATATCTTTATTCTCAGTTTGCTACTCTAGAGAATTCAGAGAATTTCCCTTTGCCTGGGATCTGGAACTCTCTATTTCTGTCTCTCCTCTCTCTTTTCTCTCCTTTCTCTGTCTCTCTGACAGTCTGTCTGTCTCTTTCCATGTGTCTCTCTGTCTCTCTTTTTTTCTCTCTCCCTATCTTTCTATCTCTGTATCTCTATCTCTCTCTTTCTCTCTGTCATTGTGTTTCTGTCTGTCTTTGCCTCTGTCTCTCTAATTTCTTCCTTTGTCTTCTCTATTTTCTCTCTTTGTTTTTATCTCTCTGCCTTTCTATCTCTCTGTCTGTCTTTTTATCTCTGTCTCCCCTTCTCTGCCTCAGTCTCTCTCTGTCTTCTCTTCTTTCTTCTCTCTGTCTTTGTGTCTCTACCTCTGCCTGTATCTGTCTGTCTTACTGACTCTATTCCTCTCTCCTCTTCCTCTTTCTCTGTCTTTGTTTCTGTTTTTGTCTGTCTGTCTCTTTCAATCTTAGTCTTGTTCTCTGTCTCTCTCTGAATAAAAATGAATAAGGCCTCATTCCCAATGGGAAAGTGCCTTCATGCATTATCCAGAATATATTTTATTGTATGTACTTTCTCAGTTTTCTGTTTTTATATCAATTTGGATAAACTAAGGCCTTTGCTTTCTGCTTTGCATGCTTATCATGGAATTCTCATTGGTGGGAAGGAAACAAATAAGTATAGAAAACTTGCCATCCTCCTTTTCCTCTTAAGAAATCAGTCAGGGGGGGCAGCTAGGTGGCACTGTCCACAAGCCCTGGAGTCAGGTGGACCTGAGTTCAAATTTGACTTCAGACACTTAATAATTGCCTAGCTGTGTGACCTTGAGCAAGTCACTTAACTCCATTGCCTTAAATAAATACAATTTAAAAAAAGAAATCACAGTCAGGAGTTTAGCTTAAAGTTGAAAACTCCATCTCCTAGACAAATACTATTTCAGGGAGAGGGCAGGTAGATGGCTCAATGGATAGAGCACTGGCCTTAGAACGAAGGGAGATCAAATCCAGCCTCAGACATTTGCTAGTTGTGTGACCTTGGGCAAGACACTTAAACCCTGATTGTCTCCCATCCAGGGCCCTCTCCAGTCATCCTGATTCCTAACTGGCCACTGGGCCCAGATGGCTCTGGAGGAGGAAAGGGAGTCTGGTGACTTAGCACAACTCCCCTCACTCAAATCCAATTCACATGCTTGTCATGGCATCACCTCCCTAATGCCATGGTCTTCTTTGAAAATGAAGGACAACCCTTATTTCAGGTTGAAGATAGATATACTTCAAACCCAGCAGCCCCTCTCTCAGAGGTGAGTTGAGGGACCAGTCTCTAGCCTCAATCTCCTGCTTCCTTTCCTGGAAGGAATTGAAGACTCCTTTGGAGAAGACATGGAGGTAGGGTGGGGGTAGATGCTCTCTTTGAGCCAAACACACACACACACACACACACACATACACACACACACACACACACACACACACACACACACACACTAGGTACTAGGTACTAGGTACTAGGTACACTAGACACTAGGAAAGAAACAAAGGCAAAAAACTAGAGTCCCTACCCTCAAGATGCTTACAATCCAGTAGTTGGTTTAGCACATGTATCCAAATCACTGTGAAACAAGGAAAAATGTGGCCAATACAAAGAAGAAATTCAGCCAAAGTGCCCGAGGAAAAATATAAGATGGGAGGAAGAACTCTGAGCTTCAGTCAATGAAGAATCTAAAGTGACAGGGACAGACGTCATGAAGTTGAAAGAGTGCCAGATGAGGCTTTGGGAGACACGAATTCCCCTTCTTCTTCTGTCAATAATTCACAGTAACCCTCTGGGCTTCAGTTTCCTCCCATATAAAACTGGGGTGGGGAAGGAGTAGAGCAGATGATCCCCCACAAAGGTCTCTCACAATTCTAAATTCTCTTCTCTAAGGCAGTCTGAAAGAGGCAACTCTTTCAGTGAAGTAAAAAGACCAGCAGGGGACACCAGAGCTTAAGAAACCACCATCATTTTTTTCCTCAGTCAAAAACCAAGCCACATAGTCTAAAAACTAGGAGAACCAAGTCCAAAGGATATGAAGGAATGAAGGATGCAGGGCAGCAGGTGGTCACAGATTCAGACACTGCTATGTCCCCAGAGGGAGAAGGGTCAGATGGATGAAGTGGTCCATTGAATTGATGTGTATGTTAAGGTAGGAAGCTACCCTACAGTCAGAGGAAAAGACCTCAGAGGCAGCTAGGTGACATAGTGGATAGAGCACTAGCCCTGGACTTAGGAGGACCTAAGTTCAAATCTGACCTCAGACACATAATAATTACCTAGCTGTGTGACCTTGGGAAAGTCACTTAACTCCATTGTCTTGCAAAAATAAAAGGTGGGGGGGGGCAGCTAGGTGGCACAATGGATAAAGCACTGGCCCTGGAGTCAGGAGGACCTAAATTCAAATCCAGCCTCACTTAATAATTACCTAGCTGTATGGCCTTGGGCAAGCCACTTAACCCCACTGCCTTGCAAAAAAAAAAAAAAAACCTTAAAAATAAAAGATTAAAAAAGGTTAAAAAAAGACCTCAGGACTGGTAGGTAACAACAGAGCAAGGTTCAAATCAGAATCTCATTTACATGCTTTATAATGTGAAGGAAGAAATAATAATGATAATACTTTACTTCATATAATTATTTGATTCTCACAGCCCTTCTAAGAGATAAACAGGGCTTATTCTCCAGGGTTATTTACAGATAAAGAATCTAAGACCTGCCCTATCACCTTGGCCATATAATGGCAGTCAGCACTAGCACTCAGGTCTCCCGTCTCTCACTCAACCAAAGTCTCTTTTCACTAACCAGAATAGATGAAGGATTTGCATTGATACAATTCATATGTAAGGCCTAGAGGATTAGGAAGGCATGTTTTAGGACCAAGATTTGGTAGAAGAAAGATGTCTTATTTGGGGGGGAGGATGGAGATGATCTGGAACCAATTTCCTTGTAAAGGCTGATTTTCATTGTAAGCATTTACCCTTTTGAAAGACTATAAAAAAGTCCTTCACTTATTGTTTTGCTGATTATCTGGAGTCTAGAACTAATCTAACCCTTAGCCCAGTCTCTAGACTTAAGAAGGTGATGGAGAATATTTTAACATAGAGTTGTATATTTATGCTTATTAAGATTATAATTAATAGTTTAATATATTTTCAGAGTTGCTTGTTATATCTTTGCCAACAGATCTCTGGGAGAAGGGTGAATTTACAGAATACAAGTTCTGTATCCTTATGCCAGCCAAGCTGGTGTTTACCCATCTGTCCTGGAATCTGGAAGTCAGAATATAATGTCCAGATGGACCTACAAGGGAGGTGAAGGGTTGAGGAGTTTGAGGATTTATCTCAAAAAAAAAAAAGAAATCATAGTTTACATTTCCACAGGACTTAAACATTTTTGGAAAGCTTGCCTCCTTATTGTCTCTGACACTGCCACCACTCTAAACAGCCCTCATCATCTTATACCCAATAGCTTGCTGCTGGAAGAACTGCCTCTCTACTCCAAATCATCCTTCATTCAGCCACCAAAGGAATTTTCCTAAAGTACAGGTTCAGCCATGTCACTCCCCTACTCAATAAACTCCAATGGGCCCCCATTGACTCCAGGTTCAAATACAAAATTCTCTGGCATTCAAAGTTCTTCATAACCAAGGTCCCTCCTACCTTTTCAGTCTTCTTGTACCCTACTTCCAATACATACTTCAATCCAGCCCCATTGACCTTCTGACTGTTCCGCAAAGAAGACATTCAATCTGTCTACTCTAGGTCTTCTCTCTGGCTGTCTCCCAAGCCTGAAATATTCAACTCCATATCTGCTGACTTCTCTGGCTTCCTTCAAGTCCCAAGAAAAATCTCACCTCCTACTGGTAGCCTTTTCCAGTCACTCAATTTTTATACCTTCCTATTTTTCCTGTACATTATTTGCTTCAATATATTTGTTTGCAGCCTCAGATACTTAATAATTACCTAGCTGTGTGGCCTTGGGCAAGCCACTTAACCCCACTGCCTTGAAAAAACCTAAATATATGTATGTATATATATATATATATATATACATATATATATGTGTATATATATATATATATATATATATATATATATATATTTGTTTGCATGTTGTCTTCCCATAAGATTGTAAACTCCTTGAGGGCAGGAACTATCTTTTGCCTCCTTTCTTATCCCCAGACTTAGCAGAGTTCCTGGTCCATAGTAGGAGCTTAGTAAATGTTTAATGAGTAATTATTTAACTTGTTTCACAACAGCACTGTGAAATAGATATTATTATCTCCATTTTACAGAAAGAAATACTGAGACCTAGTGTCATGAAAGTTAGTGGCAGAATCAGGTGTCCTGGCTCCAGCCCAGTATTTAAAAAAAATTATTTTTCTGAACTTTACAAACACAAGCACACTTATATATAAAATAGCAGAAAGATGATTGAATAAGAAATTGTATATTTCTATTACATAGAAGCATCTTTAATAAATCCAATACTTTATTCCAAAGCTGTCCTGTTTGTGTCTTCCTCTGAACTTCCTGTATTCTCTCTGTGCATTTTTGAAAGTTTCAATGGCACTATTTTCTTTCTTTCCTTGATCTAAATCCTATGTTTGGCTTTTTAAAGTTCTTCGTAATCTCTGCCTACTTTTCCTGCCTTCTTATACCATATCCCATCCCAACTGCCCCACTAGATGTGACAATCCTATGAAGCTGATCTCCTATTTATGTTCCTCCATAATGAGGTGGGGCATTCGAGGGAGCATCAGGAAGCACAAACTTATTAAGTATTTTGAACTAACATGGTCCCATTTCAACAACCCTGGGAGGGTGGATTTTCATTATTCTCATTTTACAGATGAAAAACAGAGATTAAGTAACTTGTCCATGATCACCAAGCTAGTAAACATCTGAGGTCAGATTTGAATTCAAAATTTCCTGACTTCGGATTATCACCTTATCTAGTAGATTCCCAGCTCTCACCTCTACCTTTTCGCTGACTATCCCCCAGACCAGGAATTCTGTCCCACCTTCATCACCACCACTCTGGCTTCCTTGAAGTCTCAGCTCAAATCCTTCTTCTGCAAGATGCTCAACATACTTTATCTACAGATCCCTGATTCACTGGTTCATGTGAACATCCACACCTGGAATTGGTTCCCTCTTCATCTCCACTCCCTGTCTTCCCAGTTAGAATTCTATCTTCTACTAGAAGCCTATCCTCATCCCCCTTAGCATTAGTGCCCTCTCTGTATTGTTTATTTATTCTGCATATACATATATATATATATATATTTATTCCATTTATATCAATTTATTCTGCATACATCTTGTTTGCATGTAGTTGTGCTCATGGTGTCTCCTCCATTAGTCTACTGAGCTCCTTCGGAGCAGGGGTCGTCTTTGGCCTTTCTTTGTGTCTTCATCAATCAGAATCATTCCGGGTCCAAAGTAGGAGCTTAATAAATGCTTGTGGATGAGTTGACTCTTGGCCTCACTATCATTTGCCCCTTCCTCCCCCACATGCACATATATACACACAGCTTCACACACAATTTTTTAAAAAAACAAACCTTCCCTTGCAACATATAACCACAGCCAAGTAAAGTGAATCTCCCCTACACCCCCCACCCCGTGCCCATTGTCCATGTTGGGAAATGCCCTTCTTCTTCTGCACCTCTAGTCTACCCTGTCTGGGCCAGGATCTGGGGAAGCTTCACTGAGCCCCGGTTGGTTGTAGCATTCATTGTTCATAGATCTAAAGTCCCAGGGTCTTCCCATCACACCATTTTTTTTTTTCTCCCAGAAAAGGAAGTTAAGAAGGGTGGCTTAGAGTAATAATGGGAAAGAACTCAGAAGGAAGGGAGGTTAGGCCTCAGAGTGGGGAGGGAGAACCAAGGATAGCACGGTCAGCATTCCCCATTAGGACTGTGACTCAAGCTCCAGGAATGCTAAGGGGTGGGGGTGGGGATGATGGAAGGGAAGGGCCAGGGAGGTTAGATACCAGAACTGGGCAGTGAGCCTGTTGGCATGAATTGTAATGAGGACTTCATAAGCAAAAGGAGGATCTAGTTGAACCCTGAAACACCCTATTTCTAATACACTCCAAAATATCTCTCCTGACTAGGAGCTGGGGTGGGAAAACTTCACCCAGGATCAATTAGAGAGCCCCCAAGGCTCTCAAAGCACTAAAGTCCATACCCCTCCTAAAAGTGTCCTCCCTTCTAGAACTTTTTATTATCTTCTATTTATTTGCCTATAATAAGGCTTCTCATCCCCTACCCCTTGCCCTAGAAGTTCAGATGCTTTCTTACTTACCATCTTCCTTCCATTCCCCTCCTCTACTATGTTTTCTAGGCAAATCCTATACCCACCCCCAGGTAAATGCCTCCCTGTCTTCCCAATTCCTATTTTCCCCAGACTCAATCTCCCTATTTACACCTCAAAATTGACACCTTCCCACTAGGGGGTGAGGGTGGTCACTCACCAAGGAAAGGAACATCTCAAGCTGGGTAGGTACACCTCTGAATAGCTCTATCAGCTCCCACCTCAATTACTTACCATCTCTCATTTCTCACAGCCTCCTATTGTGAAGTGGTTTACTCTTGTATCAATCTTCTTTACATTTTCCTAGAAGAAATGCTTGGGAAAGTCTGTAGCAGGTGTCTTGGGTTCCAGAGATAATCTGAATGTTTTTCTCTCCCCCTCCCCCACCCGAAAGCACCTGTATGCTTTTCCCTGTCTCCAAGGCTGGCCAGTGTCCACAGGGTTGCTGGCCCAGGCAGGCCTGGGGCAGCTGGGCTAGGAGAAACCCCTCCCTCCCATTGGTTTGACATTCAGCCAAAGAGAAACTGATCCTCTGGTGGCGGCAGGGAGCCAAGCACTGGGGCCCAGAATAGTCTCTGCCACAGTTTTAGTCAGTTCGACACTGGCTGGATGCAGCCTGAACAGGAACATACCCTGCTTTGGGTACAGGGGCCCCAGGGAGGGAAGAGAGGGAGTCTTCAGGGATAGAGGGTGGGGTACAGCTGCAGTCCCTTGGGCTCAGGGCAGCTTGGGTTGCCATACTCTCCTTCCCCTTCACCTTGCCTTCTTCTCACAGACCTTGTCTTGAAACAACCATGTGCGACATAGTGGAACAACCAGGTGGGTAGGAGCTGCTTGGCCCCACATTCATTTCCTAAGTCTCTTACTTCACCTTGCCTTGCTTTGAAAACCCGCTATCCCTGTTACCTCTTCCCTATAGCCCACTATGTCTTTCCTTCCCTTTCCTCTCCCTTCTACTGTCTTTTCTTTCTCTTTGTTCCATCTATTCTCCCTCTCCTTCCCTCTCTTTCCTCCATCTTATCTCTTCTTCACTCATCTTCTTTCTTTCTACTGGCTCTCCCTTTTCTACCCAAGTTCTATTTCCTCATACAGAAGTGAACTACTCAGGGGACAGCCCTTCTAGGCCACTGCCTTGCAAGAATACCAATCCAGAGAAGAGCTGTGAAGACAGGGGAGCCAAGGCCTCCAGTTGGACAAGGCAAGAGGCCATGGAAGGAGACCCCCCTATCCTGGAGAAAGGAGCTAACCCACAGGGTGAGGCATGAGCCCATTGTAGAGGGAGAGGAGGGACAGGTGAAGCTTAGAATGTCTCTGATTTCCTATAGAATCCAGGACTAGGACCTAACCAGTGTTTTTGTTTCATCCTTTGGGAGAGAAATTGACTCAGTGGAAACCTCATTGGACTAGAAAAGTCAGAAGACCTGAGTTTTAGCCTCAGTTCTTCTGTAAGTTTGCTGTATGATCTTGGGCAAACTTTTTCATATCTTCAAACCTCAATTTATTCAACAAGTTAGAAATTTAGTTTTGGCATCTGTAAAATGGGAATAATAATAATAATAATAATAATAACCAATGCTTCATGAGATTGCTGAAAGAAAAAAATGTTAATTAAAAAAATGCTGGTGAAGTAGAAAGCATCGGGGTAAATGTAAGATGTTATCATCATCTTCTCAGCAGGTATCCTGGCAAAGTCTGAGTCTGCGTCTACCTCCTCAGAAGATACATCCCCGTGCCAAGTTGCCACATTCCCAGGATCTGATTCCATTAGCTGGGGGCTAGAAGCCATAGACTTGGACTCTTCAATCTTGTGCCCAGAGTTCACATCTACACCATCAGGAGCCATAGCTCTGGAGCCAGAGACTTTATCAGTGAGGCAGGAAGGGGAGACTCAAGAGAGAGTGACCCGAAGTCCATCACCACAGATCCTCCTGCCCAAACTGGGCTGGGATGGAGAACTGCTCCACCCTGGGTCCCAGATCTACATGCATTTCATGCAGGAGCACAACTGCTATGATGCCATGGCTACCAGCTCAAAACTGGTCATTTTTGATACCATGCTGGAGGTGAGGGCCTCCCTGTGCTCCTTGGAGCCCCAAACCTACACTCAAAGCTCTTCCTAGATTTCCCTGAGACCCTAGAGTCCCAAATCCATAATTAGATAAAAGCATTCCTAGATCTCTAGGATCCCTGAGTATTTCAAACAAAGCTTCCCACCTTGGACCCTAGGTACTCCCTGGCAAAGCCTTACAAAATCCTTTTCATTCCTCCCTTCTGGCTCACTCCCTTCCCCTTATCTATAATGGCCTTTTAAACTCTTCCTTGACCCTCTATCCCATTCTCTCCTCTAAAATACATACCTTCCCCAACTTACCCAGCAGTACCGATGGGGAATCTGAAGTTGGCTATTTAAGTAGTTGAAAAGGTACAAGGAGGACCTTGCAAAAAAGTACTTAAATCCAACAAGGGAGTATTAAGGCATAAAGTGAGATAAAACATAGGCCCTCCTCTCAAGGAGTTTATGATCTGAAGGGGACAAGGACAAGTGAACACCCAAATAGCTATAGTAAATAAGAATGAGACCAACAGAAAGAGTAGTTGTAGGCTCTGTTAGGTAAATGTGAATAGGGGTTACCTCAGAGCTGAGGTCAGGGGAGGCTTCATGGACAAGGTCTTGAAGGAACAGGGAGTCATTAATAAATGGAAATCACTCCCAAGCATGAGGAAGAGAGTAAGCAGAAGCACAGAGACAGGAGTAGGGCAGGTAAAGAATGGAGAAAAGAGTCAGCCAGATTGTCCAGAACAGAGACTCTACAAAAGAGAACAGGATGATAAAATAAATTAGGGCCATATGGGTGAAGGCCTTGAATGAATGCAACATTTTTGACCTCTAGATGGAGCAGTAGTGTTAATGCAGAATTCAAGATGGTAGGATCTGACTAAGAGATGGCACCATTTCCTTCTCTTTCTTCCCAGATCAAGAAGGCCTTCTTTGCTCTTGTGGCTAATGGGGTACGGGCAGCCCCTTTGTGGGACAACGAGAAGCAAAGTTTTGTGGGTAAGTCAAAGACTATGAATGGGAAGGGGAAGGTCTTGGTGAAGACATGTAGGGGAGCACATTCACATCAAGGTGGAGAAAAATCTGGAGTATTCTCTTCAGTAGAGCTCAGAGACCTAAGTCTTACCTAAACCATCTAACTACTTGGTTCAAGTTGACAAGTCACTTATCTCTGGGACTTAGTTTCTTTCTTTGAAAAATGGTTAGCTGTGTGGCCTTGGGCAAGCCACTTAACCCCATTTGCCTTGCAAAAAATAAAAGGGGGTTGGGATGAATGATCTCCCAGGTCCCCACTCTAAATCCTATAATCCTCTGATGGTATATATATAATAGAAATCATGATTAGAAAACAACCCAGCAACCTACCTCTCTACTCTGGGCTATAATGACAGTAAGCCCCTAACATTCTGTTCTCCTGTCAGGCAGAGAAGGAAAAGGAAGAGGAGGGAAAAAAGAGTGAAAAAAGAGAAGGGGAAAGAAAAAGAGAAAGGAGAAAAAAGGAAACGAGGAAAACTCAATGTAGGAAGTGGTATGAGAATGATAAGCACTGACCAGAAGTGCCTATACCCTGCGATCTTTACCTGAGCCTTAGATTGGTCACTTCTGGAGCATCAATCATTCATGTATTCTTTCATCAAACATACATTAAGTTCTGGAATAGGCACTGCATTAGGAGAAGAGGAAGCAACAAAGATAAGATAAAGCCCCTGCCTTCTCAGGAGCACCAGGACTGGGGAAGTTCCCAGGCTGCCCAGATCCATAATTCTCCCCCACTTCCTTAGGTATGCTGACTATCACAGACTTCATCCTGGTGCTCCATCGTTACTACAGATCACCCTTGGTGAGTCCTGAACACAAGGCTCATTTGGATTGAAGGAAGGGAGTAGAAAGCTGGGGGGGTGGGGGGACTGGGAAGCCTGAATGTTCCTTCAAACCTAATCAGAAGGGGCTATCTCTCTAGGTTCAGATTTATGAAATCGAGGAACACACAATACAAACCTGGAGGGGTAAGCAGATAACTCGGGAATCCAAAGGGAAGGGACTAAGGAAGCTCTGTTTTTGAATGAAGTACAGAAAAGGGAATGGGGAGACTGGGGAAATAAGGGAGGGAAAAGGTCCATGGGAGTCCTCAGAGAAGAGTATACAACTCTCTGGACTCCATTCTCTATCTCCTGCAGAGATCTACCTTCAAGGCTCTTTCAAACCACTGGTTTCCATCTCACCCAATGACAGGTAGTTCTTCCTCCCCAATATTGTCTTCAAATATATTTTAGGGTCTCCCTTTTTTTAAGACCCACTTGATTCTGGGCTCATCTCCTTAACTCTGAAAGCAAAGAATACAAATGATCCTGAACCCCAGTGTGTGTGTGTGTGTGTGTGTGTGTGTGTGTGTGTGTGTGTGTGTGTGTGTATTAGGAGAGACCTTTCCTCAAAACCTTCCTTACTTATTACCTGATGTCTTGAGGAAGAGGGAGGAGAGAGAGAGAGGGAGGGAGAAAAATTGGGAACTCAATCTTTCCAAAAATGAATGTTGAAATTTTTCTTTATATGTAATTGAAAAAATGCTATTAAGTATTTAAAAAATAAAAACTCCAATCCTCCCCTATTTGCCATATATGTTCATAAATAAAGGCAACAGTAATTTTTTCATTATTAAATTTAAAATGTGCTATTTTTTTTAAGTCTTGCCCAGGGTTCAACTCTAAATTAACCCCCCCTTTCCCCACCCTTCCAACCCTCCAATTCTTTCACACTCCCCAGCCTGTTTGAAGCAGTATATTCTCTCATCAAGAACCGGATTCACCGCCTGCCTGTTCTGGATCCTGTCTCTGGCAATGTGCTTCACATCCTTACACACAAGAGGCTGCTCAAGTTCTTGCATATTTTTGTAAGACCTTACTCAGACCTGGAAAAGCTCAGAGAGCTTCTGGAATAGGGGCAGGGAGGCTCTAACCCCACCCAGGCATTGTGGGGCACATTGCCCAATGTGGGTTCCTGAGGCTCCAAGCTGCTCTCCTTCTTACTGTTACCTCCAGTTACATAGACTTGCATGTGCCCAATATTTCCAAGACCCTCTTAGTATAGCATCCCTAATTGGGACCTTGGGAGGGAAAGTCAAGGTACATGGAGTCTTTGAGCTAGCTCACTGGGGTCTCTGGACTAGTTCCTGGGGAAGGAGCTCAGGCCTCTTTCCTGATCTTTGCCTTTTTCTCTTCTCCCTATCCCCTAACCTGTTCTTATACCCAGGGTGCACTGCTGCCCAAGCCACAGTTTCTTTACAAATCTATCCAAGACTTGGGCATCGGCACATTTCGAGATTTGGCTGTGGTTCTGGACACAGCCCCGATCCTGTCTGCACTGGATATTTTTGTAGATCGACGAGTGTCTGCACTACCTGTGGTTAATGAGTCCGGTATCTTTGTCATGGGGAGGGGGTGGTGCTCAGAAGGAGACTTTGGAAAGAGACTAGTGGGGAGGGTGGACTGGCTTTTAGTTTAGTCCTTCATGATGAGGTCAGAGGAATATTAAAATCATCTTAGAAATAGGGTTCTTCCTGTGTGTGTGTGTGTGTGTGTGTGTGTGTGTGTGTGTGTGTGTTTGACTCCTCTAGCAGCCTAGCTAAATCCATTTCTCAGAATTTAAGATCCACAAAATAAAAGATATCAGATTATAATGGAAACCAATTATATTGAAACATCATTAAACTATATGGAGTTTTTTAAGTTCATGGACCCCGTTAAGAACTCCTCCCTGGTCCAGATACTGTAATTTAGAAGAGTCAAGAGACCAGCATTCAAGTTCATGTGTCTTTATCAGCCACATAAATTCTCTGGACTTCACATTCTCCCATTAGTAAATCAGGGGAAATGATAGTTGTTTTACCTACTTACATGAGGTGGTTGAGATTTGGAGATCCAAAACAATAATATGTATGTGTTAAGTATAAAGAGGCTCTGCTGCTAACTGTGGGTGTGACCTTGGCCTCTGAGCCTCCAAGACCTCATCCCTAAGATTGAAGATTCAGTATGAATAATGTCTAAGCTTTCTGGAAGCTTCTAAATTCTGTGAGTCTAGGGAAATGCTTTGTTAAAATAAAAAAAAAAGCTCTCACCAAAGAAATAATGATTGCTGTTTGGAAGAGATATGGAGTAGTTTGCCATTTCCTTTTCCAGCTCATTTTAAGGATGAGGAAACTGAGACAAGCAGGGGTAAGTGACTTATTTAGGATCACACAGAAGTGTCTGAAGCCAGATTTGAACTCAGGAATATGAATCTTCCAGTACTCTGTGCACACCTAATTGACCAAAAAAAATAGTTGGTGTTAAGCTCTTATTTTGAGAAACTCCTTAGAAATCTGACTTTTTTTTTTTCTTCCTCCAATCCAGGACAGGTTGTGGGCCTCTATTCCCGATTTGATGTCATAGTGAGTAAATTGCTAAACGAAGCTGAGAAAAATGTAGAGATTTGAGGTTGAAAAATGGAGGTGTTTGACTAATGACTAATATGGAAATATGTTGAACATGATTATACTTGTACAACTTTTACCAGATTGTCAACTTGGGAGGGAGGAGGGAAGGGAGTGTGGTAGAAAAATGTGGATGGAATTTACAAGCTTGAAAATGGATTAATGTTGAAAACTGCCTTTGCATGTAATTGAAAAATAAAATAAAATAAAGTGGGGAGAAATAAACAACAACCAAAAACAGAAAAGGGAAAAAGGAGATGTTGTTGGGAGTTGGGAAAGGGGAATTTAGAGGATAGAGTTCATTAGGTGGAAATCTGCAGAGGTCTGTGAGTGTTGACAATCTTTCCCCTTCTTGCTTTCTCTCTCTTTCCTAGCACCTGGCTGCCCAGAAGACCTACAACCACCTGGACATGAGTGTTGGGGAAGCACTGAGGCAGAGGTCCCTCTGTCTGGAGGGCATCATTTCCTGTAAGCCTTACGAAAGCCTGGGTGATGTCATTGACCGAATCGCCCGTGAGCAGGTGACTACTCCACAATATCCTTTCCCTCTACCCCCATTCACACCGAGCTTCATCACCCTTAAGGAGACCCTGAGCCCTTAATGTGCCCACTCTGACCTCACAAGAGGGCCAAGCCACTTTTGACCATCCCATCACTATATACATGGTAGCCACAACTCTCCCAGTTCATGACTGTCAGGTACCCTATCCCTTAATACTTCATCTCCATCTTGCCTTTGCTGAACTACATGGAGATACTGACTCTCCTATCAAGGCTAGAATTATGAGGTCACATAATTATATGGCCATGATTGGGTCACAGCCATATCCAGCTAATTCCAGTCCTCATACCCACAGGTTCATCGACTGGTGATGGTGGATGAATCCCAGCATTTGTTAGGTGTCATTTCCCTGTCTGACATCCTCCAAGCCCTTGTGCTCAGCCCTGCTGGCATTGATGCTCTTGGTGCCTGAGAATCCCAACGTCCTTGTACAATACTTCAAATCCCAACCCTTCCCCCCAAACCAGATGGAAGGAAGAGAGGAGCTCACTCCTTTCACTCAGTCCTTCTCAGCCAAATCCTCTCTTGCTCAGGTATGTTCAGCTCTTCTTCTCATCTATCTCTTGTTCCCTTGCTTACTAATTCCAATACTGACCCTCTCAAGTTTGCCTATTCCCACACCTCTTTGCTGAAGTTCAGCACGGGGAGGAACAGGCTTATTCTGGGCCAATTAAAGTTCCATGGAAACTATGAAGCTTGCTGAACAAGGCTGACTTGGGTTGGAATGAGTACTTTGACTTGGTATTGGGGTTTCTCTCCCCACACCCCAAATAACCACATTAAAATTGTTCTATGTTGGCTTCATGGAAGTACCAGAAATGGAGTAGCTGAGGAGTTAATATAATAGTAATTCAATTCAATAAACATTTTATTAAGCATCTACTATATACAGATACTGTGCTAAGAGGCAAAAGACAGTCCTTGGCTTCAAGAAGCTTGTAATCTAATGGGGAAGACAACATGCAAACAAATGTAAACAAAGGAAGTGGTGAACAAGATAAATAGGAGATAATTAAATAGGGAAAGCACTGGAATTAGGGATTAGGGAAGGTGTACTGTAGAAGGTAAAAGTTTAATTGAGATTTAAAGGAAACTGGGGAAGTCAGTCATCAAAACAAAGGAGCAAAGCCTCATATTTTTAGTATCAGGGTCACTGGAAGGACTCTTCTCCATACCTCTCAAAACAAGTCTGAAATCTGTTCCCTGAAATTCCTTTCCTCACAGGACAAATCCTTCCTAAGAGATGAGGCTTAAAAAGAATATTGACTTAAATTCCTTCTTGAGGGAATTTGATCTACGAATCAGACCCTTTCCTACCTAATAGAAGTCATAGATTCAGAGCTGAGTGAGATAGCAGAGATTATCTCCTCCAACAACTTCATTTTATAACTGAGACAACTGAGACCCAAGGTAACCAAGGCAATGGCAGAGCTGGGATTCAAATCTTACTCTAGACTAGGATCTTTCTATGAAAAGGTCTGGCCTGGGAAAAGGTGCACCAAAACCTGATTTGAAGTAGAGAATCCAAGGGTGAGGGCAGTGGTAGCCAGAAGGAAAGCAACTTTATCTACTTGGAAGTTTTGCCTTTTTTTCTTCCCTGACAGGCTGTGCATCTTGATCCTCAGTTGTACTTCCCTAATACAAACAAAGTTCCAGTCCCATAAACTTTTGAAAAAGGTTGATACTTCACAGGATGGCAGAGGTCAAAATTGAGAACTCCCTGACCTTTCGGCACTGGGATCATTAGAGGATATTCTTAGCCCTATGAATGCCCCATATCCTTAATCCTTGTCCTTCTATCTGCAACAGTCCCAGGTTGGGGCTGACTATAGGGTTTGAGAGCCCCCCTTGGTACTGTTGGAACATGAAACAGGGGCCCAACTCCTTTGGTTTCTGGATGGGCTCTCATGTTTCCTTCTCATTCATCCATCTTTGCCCATGATCTTTCCCATCCTTCCACTTTCGTATTGAAGGAGGTGGGTATCAGTATGGAGCCACAGTTGTGGAGTCCCAGACCTCTATCTGTAACAGTCCACTTGACCTGGCTAGACCCAGGGAAAGATCTAGAATGCCCAGTTCTAATCTGGTCCTGCTATTACTTCTCAGGAACAAGAGAAAGACCTGAGATATTCCCATGTCATCCTACTCACATTAAAAGAGTGGGTACAAGAGTTTTATCTATAAAAAAGCCCCATGTCTTTTCTATTGAGATTGACTTTCATGTAGAAACAGTCATGTAGGACTGTCAAGAGAACTGAATTATTAGACATTGTTATATTTGGACTGTTTCCTTCTCTGAGGAACAAAATGAATAAATAAGGGCATCCATGGTACTGGTTCAAATGGACATTCAGTGGGAAGAGAGTGTGATTCTTGTGTGTGCCTCTCGTGTTCTTCCCTGAGCATCCCCAAGACCTAGAAATATTCACCATCACAGACTTTCTATGGGAGACCCTATTCATGCCTCTTGCCCAAAGTCTCCTGATCCTCTTCATCATCATTTCCTGGAACTGAGCTGGGTACTTTTTCTCTATTGTTTTTTTTCCTTTTCTAGGTTCCACAACCAAATATAAACTTGAAGGGAGAGGATGGGTCAACCCATGTGGAGAGGTGACTTCCTCCTAAAAGGTTAAAAATAAAAAAAAAGGTGTTTGACTGACATGTTTGATAATTTGGATGTATATGCACACAGAGAGAGCAAGGCCCTCTTGCCAGATGCCAGCCATATCTTCTAACCTTCTGCCTGGGAGGCCAAATCTTTCTCCCTTGTATTCAGTAGAGTGACCTTAGATTTAAAATCATCCATTTAGAGACTAGAGATGGAAAGAACCTTTAAAAACATCTCCTCCAACCTCTCTTTTTTACACTAGAGGGAACAGAAGCTCACAGAAATTACTATAAATAGCTCATCCAAGACCACATGTGTATAAGTAATAGAGTTAAGATTTCAAATTCCACTCTGCTTTCAAATGTGATACTTCCTAAGTCTCCAAGGAAGAAATAAAAATATCTATAGCACTATAAGATTTACAAAACTCTTTCATCATAACAAGCCTATAAACCAGACAAATACTAACTATCATCTTCATTTTAATAGATGAAGAAACTCCCTGGGTTTTCCAGGTTCCTCCATTTACAAACCCCAATGGCCAGAAATTTTTCTCTGCCACAGTCTCTGGTCAGTCCTTCCTCAGTGGAGAGAGCAGGACTATTCAACATCATGTTTTCTCACTGGAAATTGGAAAACTTCCTCCTCTCTCAATCTATTCTGTTTGTACACAGTTCTTTGTGGTTCTCATAAGTGGGACAAAAGTATTAAAGTCTTATCCATGTGAAATTTACCTCTTTGTGTGTGTGTGTCTGTCTGTCTGCCTGCAGCAGGGGGAGAAGAGTTGTTCTGAGTAGAAAGGAAAAAAATCAAGATAGTACTTTAAAAGGAGTAAATAGGGGCAGCTAGGTTGCTCAGTGGATAGAGCATAGGCCCTGGAGTCAGGAGGACCTGAGTTCAAATTTGATGTCAGACACTTAATAATTACCTGTGTGGCCTCGGGCAAGTCACTTAACCTCATTGCCTCAAAAACACATTAAAAAAAAAAACCCAACAAAATCCAAAAACAAAAAGGAGAAATAAAGCTAGAGTTGGGAGTTAGGAGACCTGGATAGTAGTTAAAGGTCTGCTACTAATTTGTTTTGAGACTTTACCTAAGTCTTTACTTGACCCCTTTGTCCCTTTGATTACTTAGAATTAAGAACTAGAAGAGTCCTTCAAAATTATATAGGCAAACTTCATTTTATGAATGAGAAAATGATCATCTAGAGAACAGAAAAGTCTTGTTCAGGGCCACACAGTAAATCAGTCACAGAACCAGGCCTAAGCACCAAGATCTTAGGTTCTTATCCATCATCATACCATATTTCATTCTTTATTGCTTCCTTCATTTCAAATCAATTTGTAAAATGGGGAAATAATACCTGTCCCACCTCCCTTAAAGCATCATTACTATGATGTATAATCTGTATAATCTATATAATCTGTTCCCCATTTATATTTCCACAAAGTTTCATGTCTTGAAGGGAAAAGAAATAAGAAGGAAATGGAAATATATATATATATATAGAGAGAGAGAGAGAGAGAATAGAAATATATATATATATATATATATATATATATAGAGAGAGAGAGAGAGAGAGCTATAACTAAAGTTATATAGCATTTCCTATTAACCAGATACCATGCTAGACATGATAGGTATTATAACTCATTTGTTCCTCATAATAATCCTGAGAGGTGGATGCTATGATTAACCTCATTTTACATATGAAGAAACTGAGGCAGAGGTTAAGTGACTTGCCCAGGGTCAGATATCTAGTAAGTATTCAAAGTCAAATTTGAACTCAGGTCTTTCTGACTATAGGTTTTATCCACTGCACAACTAACTGTAACTAGCACAACTAGCTTTCTACACCTTGAGACTTTATTTTTTAAAGATTTTATTTATTTTGAGTTTTACAATTTTCCCCCTAATCTTACTTCCCTCCCCCCACCCCCCACAGAAGGCGATTTGCCAGTCTTTACATTGTTTCCATGGTATACACTGATCCAAATTGAATGTGATGAGAGAGAAATCATATCCTTAAGGAAGAAACAAAAAGTATAAGAGATAGCAAGATCAGACAATAAGATATCATTTTTTTTCTAAATTAAAGGTAATAGTCCTTGGTTTTTGTTCAAACTCCACAGTTCTTTCTCTGGATACAGATGGTATTATTCTCCATTGCAGACAACCCCAAATTGTCCCTGATTTTTGCACTGATGGAGTAAGCAAGTCCATCAAGGTTGATCATCACCCCCATGTTGATGTTAGGGTTTACAGTGTTTTTCTGGTTCTGCTCATCTCACTCAGCATCAGTTCATGCAAATCCCTTCAGGCTTCCCTGAATTCCTGTCCCTCCTGGTTTCTAATAGAACAATAGTGTTCCATGACATACATATACCACAATTTGCTAAGCCATTCCTCAATTGAAGGACATTTACTTGATTTCCAATTCTTTGCCACCACAAACAGGGCTGTTATCAATATTTTTGGACAAATACTTTTACCCTTTTTCATCATCTCTTCAGGGTATAGACCCAGTAGTGGTATTGCTGGATCAAAGGGTATGCACATTTTTGTTGTCCTTTGGGCATAATTCCAAATTGCTTTCCAGAAAGGTTGGATGAGTTCACAGCTCCACCAACAATGTATTAGTGTCCCAGATTTCCCATAACCCTTCCAACAATGATCATTATCCTTTCTGGTCATATTGGCCAATCTGAGAGGTGTGAGGTGGTACCTCAGAGAAGCTTTAATTTGCATTTCTCTAATAAGTAATGAATTAGAGCAATTTTTTATATGACTATGGATTGCTTTGATCTCCTCATCTGTGAACTGCTTTTGCATATCCTTTGACCATTTGTCAGTTGGGGAAATGGCTTTTTTTAAAATTTGACTCAGTTCTCTGTATAACCTTGAGACTTTAAACAACTTAAATGAATATCAAAAGGTCAGCAAAGAATGAATTTGCCTGATAGCACATATTTCCTCAGTTCTTTGTCTCCAGATACTTATCTAGTATAGTTTCCAGCAGTAACCTGAGAAATATAACTGACTGGTCACCATAAGTAAAAGTAGGCTAACCTACAGAATTATGGGGGGAAAAGAAAAATCTATCCTTCTTATACCTTCTCTCTGGGAGATAACAAATCTCAGGGTTACAGTCCTAAAGTAGTAATAGAAAGTGACCCTTATTACTCCTAGAATAAGGGTTTCTGAAAGTATAATAATATTCTATATGAAAAGAGAGCTATAACACTTCAGCAGAAAGAGTAGAGTAACCAGCCAAACCAGAAGTTAGAAGTGGCCCTGGGAGTCCAGCAGATAAGCCTGCAAAGACACTCTGCCCTATGAAGAGTTAGCTGAATCTGATAAGGAGCCCGTTCAGCAAGTAGCTAAATGATTTGTTTGCCCCAGGCCATCATTGATATGGTCATCCATGTCCTAGGAGGAATAAGCTGAGTCAACCATCCAAATGACATGTTATACCATTTGAGGAGGCAGCAAAGTAACTTGGCCATCCCTGATTCTGTGCCTAACAGTAACTCTGTAAGGATTCTCTATAAAAAGAAAGGATATCTAAGTCCTGCAGTTCCAGAGTAATGAACTATCTTGACCATATGTTCCCTTACATGAGTATCTCATCACCATTATTATATAGGTTTATACTCACTCCTCACCCCAATATATATATATATATATATATATATATATATATGTATGTATATGTATATGTATATATATGTCTATATACACATATATTTGTGAGAAGGTGTGCCTCGTGCTTTGGAGGAAATACTTTGCAACTACCACCTTTGTAATGCCATTTAAGTAAATGTCTTTTCTAAGAGATAAATTAGTCTATTGTCTTATTATTAATGAGAAGCACTCCATTGGGGATTCATGAGCTAAAATATTAGAAGTAGTCACCCAAACAAATCCTTTCTGAGGAGTCAATGATACAATTTTGGGGTTCCAAATGCAAAGGTAAGGTAATTAACCACGGATCCTTTCTAGTTCTAAAGTTGTATGTTTCTATGTAAAAGAAACATTAAATATTTTGTCATACTGAAAACACTAACATAGGATTGTCCACTGAACCCATTCTTTATATGATCATGCAAAGAGTGTGTGTGTGTGTGTGTGTGTGTGTGTGTGTGTGTGTGTGTAGGGGGGAATTCAGCTGGCACTACTCAGCCTCATCCTTCTTCCTTTCAGTTGAACGCTATTAAAGGAAAGACCTTGGGTCCCCCCATCTAAGGCCGACATGTTGACACTGAATATAATCCTTGGTCCTTTGCTTTGGTGTTTGTTCCTTCATGTTAAGCAAAGAAGATTCATCTGAAGGTTATACTGAGTTCCTTGACAGGTCAGGAAAGTGAATTACCAGCTTCCAAGGGCAGAACCAAGATGGTGGAGTAAAGGTGGAAAAGGGAGCTACTTGAGGTTCATGAAGCCCAGTAACAAGCCCATCCTGGATTTTGAGACCAGCCACGCTTTGGATCGGCAAAGGAATCTTAGGATCTCCAAAGCCTAGGCATGGGAGCAGCTGAGATGAATATTCATCCAGAAGTGAAGCTGAATTTGAATGAGAGATTAGTAGAATTAGTACTACATAGAAACTGCATTGTCTGAACCCACTTTCTCCAGAGACTAAAGTAGTATCAGGAGGAGTGTTGGGGTGGGTCTGGGGGTGAAATGGTAGTATTTCTGTTCTTGGTTTATCTTTGAAATGAAAATTTCCATTACAAAAGCTGTCACATTTGTCACATAGACTGGGCTTTGCCCTTGGTATATAGGAAAGAACGTACTTGGAATGGGTATTTGATGCTGGGAGAGTAAGGCCAAAAAGTAAATGCTATATCTATGCTCCTGTAAGATATTGTCATTGTCATCACCAGACCTATGGAACTGAGGAGAAAAATGTAGAAGGGGGATGAGTGAGTTATAATAAGCAGATTCCTAGGTGGCTAGGTGGCACAGTGGAGGGTGGCTAGGTGGCGCAGTGGATAGAGCACTAGCCCTGGCGTCAGGAATTCAAATCTGGCCCCAGACACTTAATAATGACCTAGCTGTGTGGCCTTGGGCAAGCCACTTAACCCCATTGCCTTGCAAAAAAATAAAAATAAAAAAATAATAATAAGCGATTCCAGCATTACTGAAAGTCAATTTATTAGTTTTCTTTCCATGGACCGAGGACATCAAAGAAGGGAGATATGAGCAGGCACCAACAAAGGTAGTAGAACCCAAGAATTTGGTCTTCCCATTCCTATATCTTTCAGGTAAGAGTTTATTACAATTAGGACTGGCAGTATGCCTAAGTACACAGTGGAAACTAAGGTCTGAGTTTAGAGATTTCCTTAGAAACAGGAATCTGGTTAGTTAAGAGTAAGAGGGTGCCCCATGACTCAGAAGCGCCTCTTCTGGAAGCACAAGCCAACCAGCTTGTCGGGCACTAAGACAATTCGTGACAAGGGGTGCACTTCTTGCATTCCAGGAGCTAGAGATATCTCATACTGCTGCATGATCTGAGAACAAATGAAGAGAAGGGAAAAAGTAATTAGTGACTTCAACCTACTTACCTTTGTCTACTCTCCCCACTGCCCTCCATTAAAGCCTTTCATCCTGAGACTTAAACCATAGTAATCCCTAGAGGATTCATCTCAGAGCTACCCCACCTTTAGCTCCCACCTCCATGAATACCAAGCCAATTCCTTTACTGACCTTTATTATGAATCCTCTTTCCATTAGCAGTATCACTACTGTCCTCATTTCTCCAAAGTCTCTTAATCTCTTCTCTATTAATCCTTTCTCTTAATCTCTTCTCTATTAATCCTTTCTCTTAATCTCTTCTCTATTAATCCTTATCAGACCCTGCCCTGTCCCTGGCTCCCCCATCAATTAATGCCCCCATTCCTATTCTGACCCTGATTCTCTCTTATATCAACTGCCCTCATTCTGCCTTACTCCCTTTTATCAACTCTCTATCCATATCTATATCTCTTCTTCCGCTAACTAGCCTTTTCCCATCTTTGTCCCCCATTTCCCTCTCAATTAACCCCTCTCTATCCCTCTTCTACCACTAGTTTCCCTTCCATTAACCCTTCCCTTTCTCTCCTTGCACCCAGTTCCTCCATCAATCCTTTTTAATCTTCTCCTATATTTTGATTTCTCCTCCACTAGACCCGCCCATCCCTCTTCTGTCTTTGATTCTCCCCTCCATCAGCCACAGTAAACTTTTCCTATTACTCTGTCCATCAGTTTCCACAATTCCTTACTCTTGACAACACCAAATTCATCTCAAGCTCAGCAACTCGACGACCCAGACAGGCTCGGAGCCCAAAGCCAAAAGGTATGGAGCTAAAGGCATGGTTGCCTCCTGCAAACCCAATCTGGTTTTTCCGTAACCATCGCTGTGGCAGGAACTTCTTGGGAGAGGGGAAGTTGTCTGGATCCCGGCACATTACAAAGTGACACAATACAAACTGGGTCTACAAAAGGATAGCAGGAGAAGGTAATGAGATCTACTGAAAGAAGACTTGTTAGGGGAGTCACATAAGCTCTATTACTACCTGTGTAAACTTGGGCAAGTCACAAGTCTCTTGGCCTAAAATTTCTCATCAGTAAAAGGGAGAGGGGGAAAGATGGACTAAATTATAACTATGGCACTAAAGATGATGGGATGAGGATGATGATGGTTATGATGGTGATGATGATAATATTTATATAGCTCCAAGTTTTGAAAAGTTACTTCATTTGGTCCTTACAACAACCCTGGGAATTAGGCTGATTTTATAGATGAGAAGACTGAAGCTGAGAAAGGTTAAAACATTTGCCTAGGGTCACATAGGTAAAATAGGATTTGAGTTGAGGTTTTCCTGACTCCAAATGCAGTACCACTTAATTTCCTATATGTGACCTTGTAAGTACCTTTCAGCTCTGAATGTGATGAGTCAAAGGCATACCATCCAGCATTATGGAGAATGCATGGGTACTGTTCTTCTTAAGAGATAACCCTTCTCTAATTCTACCATCCCCACCCTAGGTACCACTTCCCAGTCCTTTCCATCTGTCCACCTCCCATGACTCTCCAGCCCCACTCACATTCTTGGGGAAGAGAAAGTCTCCCACTACGACTTCCTTGTCTGTGTTGACTCTCGAGTTTATGGGGACAACAGGATAAAGGCTATGGGTATATTGGAGAAGGGAGTCAGGGACATGACTTGGGACATGACACCCCCTTGCTTCCGCCCAAATCCATTTCCCATTGCCTTTTATCTTTCCTCCCACCTTCTTTCCAATCAGATCACAGGCTGCTTTTGCTATACCCATCTTTATATCCAACCTTAGCCCTCCTAGCCTCCCTACTCTTTCCTAGGGTCTTTTTTAGACCCTACTCTACTTTAAAGGCTGGGAATCACACCGAAGAGTTTCCTTAAGCACTGCTTTGAGCAGAGGCATGCGAGCGAAGTCCTTGTACTGGGGTATCTCCCCAGGGGGCACCACCCCCACCACCTCCTTGTGCAGTTCTTCTTGCATAGCTGGATCCTGAGCCAAGTGATAAAGGGCCCAAGTCAACGTGTTGGCAGTCTAGGAGGAAGCAAAGACAAGGGAGACCACATGAAAGGGCTGTCTAGGATTGAGCAAGGGTGGCTATAGGAAAATGGCCAGCTGAGAGGGCTAGCTGGCTGGAGTCATTTGGAGGAATGAGCACAGTCTAATTTTGTTCCCACAACCCTAGAATGTAGGTGATGCGAATATTGACACTTCCCAATTTTACAGGTAAGGAAACTGAGATTCAGAATCTAAATGATTTGAAGTGAACAAGTCACACAGCTGATATGTGTCTGAGCCTGCCCTCAAATTCAGATTTTCTGACTCCAATACCCCAAAACAGCCTTGACTGCTACAAGATGCTGAGCATATTATAGTTTTTATGCATTAGCATGGCTATCGAAGTTATGAAGGGTCAGAGCAGACCAACTTGGAGATCATGTTCAAAAGAGTAATAATAATAATAATGATTGTTACTTACATTTATATAACTGTTTTTATGACAGGCCCTGTGCTAGGTCCTTTATAATTATTGTCTCACTGGATCCTCATTGGGAGATAGGTATTACATTTTACAGATGAAGAAACTAAGATCAACAAAAGTCAAGTGACTATCCTAGGGTCATACAATTAGGAAGTTGTCTGAGGTTGAATTTGAATGGAGACCTTCTTGACTCTAGCCCTGGCACTCTTCCTTCTGGGCCACCTCATATAATGAGAAGAGTGATTTTAAAACAAGTAGCAAGAGAAAGTCATGATGTCAAAAGTCATCTTCTAATGATCAAACGCTGGTTTGAACTTTATACTATAATAAACTTAACTCTTCTTAGCAGGACAATGATCCAAGACAATTCTAAAGGACTTGTGATGGAAAAAACTATCCACATCCAGAGAAAAATTATGGAGTTTGAATGCAGATCTAAGCATAATATTTTCACTTTTTTTTCTTTCTTGTAACTTTTTCCCTTTTTGTTTCCTTTTTTGTACAGCACAACTAATTTGGAGATATGTCCATGTAGAGCATATATCACATTGCTTGTTGTCTTGGGGAGTGGGAAGAGAAGGAAGGGTGGGAGAAAAATTTGGAACTCAAAATCTTATAAATGTTGATAATTGGAAAAATTTGAAAAAATAAAGTACTATTAAATGGAGAAAAAAGAATGCTAGAACCCTAAGGTTTGAGATCATCAAGTCCTTTATTTTATAGATGAGGAAGCTGAGGCTTAAGGAAGACAAATGACTTGGTCAAGGTCATACACAATGAATTAGTTGTTGGCTCAAGACATGAACTTGGAAGGCAGTCAAGATGGCAGATTAAAGACAGCAACCCAGTCAAATTCTCCCAACATTCCCCTCCAAAAGCTTTAAAATAATTCTTCAAATAGAATTTTGGAGCAACAAAAGATCAGAGTGAGACATTTTTCTAGCCTAAAAGAATGCAAGAGATCAGCAAGAGAAATCTCTGTTACCAGGATAGGAGCCAGACCACAGCAGCAGAATAGCAAGCAAGTGGGTCTTAGAAGTGGCTCCAACAGCAACAGTGGCAGCAGTAGCAGCAGATTTAGAAATTCTCAGTCTAGAGAGAGACAGTAAAGGGGTCAAACAACTGGTAAAAAAAAAAATGTAGTGTGTCCTTTGCTGGCACTAGGTGTATCTGGTACTGATTAGCAACTCTATTGTCCATTAGCAGTTCTGGGTTGAAATTCCAGGGCAGAAAGAAATAATTGTGGTCATCATAAGAGAGCAAGGGTCCTGGTCAAAGTTCCAAGTCAGAAAGGAATACCAAAGTTTGTAGCTACAGAGGAGCAGAAGTCCTTCTGGTGAAGACCAGAGCACAGACCAGGGGAACAGGAACCATACTTCTCTCTCCAGATTACACCTTGGTAACACCAAAAAGTTATCAACTCTCACAACTAGCTCTGAAAAGAGCAACACAAAAAAGACTTAAACTTGAGACAGTATCTCTCCATCCCCAGGTAAGTAGTGTCCAACTTTAACATGATAAGAAATAGGTTGGGAAAATGAGAAAGAAAGAAAAATAAAGGGGGGGGGGGGAGAAAGAAGTAAAGAAAGGGAGAAAGGAGGAGAGAGAGAGAGAGAGAGAGAGAGAGAGAGAGAGAGAGAGAGAGAGAAAGGAAGGAAGAAAGAGAAAGGAAGGAAGGGAGAAAGGAAGGAAGGGAAGAAGGGGAGAAAGAAAGGAAGGAAGAGGGAAAGAAAGGGAGAGAGAAAGAAAGAGAGGAAAAAAGAAAAGGAGAAAGAAAGAAAGGGAGAGAGAGAAAGAAAGAAAGAGAGGGAGAGGGAGAGGGAGAGAGAGAGAGAGAGAGAGAGAGAGAGAGAGAGAGAGATTTGATCATAAAAACCTATACAAGGACAAGGAAGACTAAGACACTATCTCAAAAGAGCAACAATGTGAAAACAGCTACAAGCAAAGTCTCAAAGAAAAATGCTCATTGGATCCAAATACAACAAGAATTCCTCAAAGGAGTTTTTAAAAAAGGTAAAGAAGGATAGAGAAAAATTAGGAAAAGAAATGAGAGCAATGTAAGAAAATTATGAAAAGAGAATTAATAACACAAAAAATACAGAACAAAATATATTTAAAAACAGATTTGGTCTAACATTAAAAAAAAGGCACAAAAATGAACCAAAGAATAGAACTTCTTTAGAAGGAGAATTGGTCAAGTGCAAAAAGAAGTGTAAAATCTCACAGATGAAAATGTTTCCTTACAAATTAAAATTGGGCAAGTGGAAGTGAGTAACTCCATGGAACATCAAGAAACAATAAAACAAAGTCAAAAGAATAAAAAGAAATAGAAGAAAATATAAAATATCTCATCAGGAAAAAAAACTGACCTAGAAAACAAATAAAGGAGACTTCATTTAAGAATTATTGGGGGGCGGCTAGGTGGCGTAGTGGATAAAGCACTGGCCTTGGAGTCAGGAGTACCTGGGTTCAAATCCTGTCTCAGACACTTAATAATTACCTAGCTGTGTGGCCTTGGGCAAGCCACTTAACCCCATTTGCCTTGCCAAAAACCTAAAAAAGAAAAAAGAAAAAAAAAAAGAATTATTGGATGGGGTGGCTAAGTGGTGCAGTGGATAAAGCACCGACCCTGGAGTCAGGAGTACCTGGGTTCAAATCTGGTCTCAGACACTTGATAATTACCTAGCTGTGTGGCCTTGGGCAAACCACTTTACCCCATTTGCCTTGCAAAAAAAAACCCAACTAGATAATTTTAATTACATTAAATTAAAAAGCTTTTGCACAAAGACAAAATCATTGTAACCAAGAGCAAAAGAAATGTAGTAAATTGGGAAACAATTTTTATAGCTAGTATTTCTGACAAAGGACTCATTTCTAAAATATACAGAGAACTGAGTCAAATTTTTTAAAAAACAAGCCATTCCCCAACTGACAAGTGGCCAAAGGATATGCAAAGGCAATTTACAGATGAGGAAATCAAAGCTATCTATAGTCATATGAAAAATTGCTCTAAATCACTAATTATTAGAGAAATGCTAATTAAAGCATCTCTGAAGTACCACCTCATACCTCTCAGATTGGCCTATATGACCAGAAAGGACAATGATCAATGTTGGAAAGGATGTGGGAAATCTGGGACACATACATTGTGGGTGGAGCTATGAACTTATCCAACCTTTCTGGAGAGCAATTTGGAATTATGCCCAAAGGGCAACAAAAAAGTGCATACCCTTTGATCCAGGTAATACAATTACTGGGTCTATACCCTGAAGAGATCATGAAAAGGGGTAAAAACATTACTTGTACAAAAATATTCATAGCAGCTCTGTGGTGGCAAAGAATTGGAAATCAAGGGGATGTCCATCAATTGGGGAATGGCTTAATAAACTGTAGCATAAGTATGTGATGGAACACTATTATATTATATTATTAGAAACCAGGAGGGATGGGAATTCAGGAAAGCCTGGAAGGATTTACATGAACTGGCGCTGAACGAGCTGAGCAGAACCAGAAGAACACTGTACACCCTAACAGCAACATGGGGCTGATGATCTTGCTCATTCCATCAGTGCAACAATCAGGCACAATGTGTTGGGGTATCTGTGATAAAGAATATCATCTGGAGGCGACTAGGTGGTGCAGTGGATAGAGCGCCAGCCCTGGAGTCAGGAGTACTTGAGTTCAAATCCAGCCTCAGACACTTAATAATTACCCAGCTGTGTGGCCTTGGGCAATCCACTTAACCCCATTGCCTTACAAAAACTAAAAAACTAAAATAAAATAAAATATCATCTGTATCCAGAGAAAGAATTGTGGAGTTTGAACAAAGACCAAAGACTATTACCTTCAATTAAGTTATTATATAATTTTGCTATCTCTTTTACTTTATTTTTCTTCCTTAAGGATATGATTCCTCTTTCATCACATTCAGCTTAGATTAAGGTATACCATGGAAACAATGTAAAGACTAACAAACTGCCTTCTGTGTGGGGTGAGCAAGACTGGGGGAAAACTGTAAAACTCAAAATAAATAAAATCTTTCTTTAAAAAAAGTTAGCAATAGAACCAGGATTTGAATCCAAATGCAGTGTTATTTCTTCTATACCACTAAACAAGAAGTTACATATCCTACACAAAAGAATTTATTTCTGTCATTCTACTTTAAGACTATAAAATATTGTGACAAAGGAACTATACCTAGTTGACACATAATGCAATAGCTTAAAATACAGACAAGTAGTACTATGTGTGTATATATATATAAAAATTTATGAAAATATATCAAATAATTAAATAAATAATTAAAACCCATTTTTAGTGAAAAAAGAAGATATCAAAGCTATTTATAGTCATGTGGGAAAATACTCTAAATCAATATTGATTAGAGAAATGCAAATTTAAAAACCTGAGATACCACTGTACATATTGAAAATGACAAATGCTGAAGGAGATGAGGAAAAATAGATACACTGTTTGGTGGAATTATGAATTCTGGAGAACAATTTTTAACTATACTCAACTATAAAACTATGTATGCCCTTTGACCCAGCAATATCACTAGTAAGTCTGTACCCCAAAAAGATCAAAGGAAAAGGAAAAGGACCTATGAGTCAAAAATATCTGTAGTAGCTCTTATGGTGGTAGCAAAGAATTAGAAATTGAGAGGACACTCATCAATTGAGGAATGGCTGAATAAGCTGTGGCATCTGATTGTGACAGAATAGTATTATCCTATAAATAAATATAAAGAAAGTAGTTTCAGAAAAAAAATATAGCAAGACCTACATGTACTGATGCAAAGTAAAGTGAGCAAAACCAAGAGATCATTGTCCACAGTAACAGCAATGTGTAATGATGATCAACTATGAAAAACTTGTCTACTCTGATCAATACAATGATACAAGACATATCAAAAGAATTCATGACGAAAAAATGCTATCTTCCTCAAGAGAGAGAACTGATGAACTATAAGTACAGATGAAGTATCATTTTCTATATGTTACTTTTTGCTTTTTGTGATATGGCTAATATGGAAATATGTTTTATATTACTTCACATTTATAATTGATAAAATTTCTCTTGTCTTATCAGTGAGTTGGAGAAGGGAGAATGGAGGAAGAGAATTTTGAACTCAAAATTTAGGAAGAAAAAAAGTCAAAAAGTACAAATTAGACATTAGAAATAAATAAAATGATGAAAAAGACATGAACTCAGGTTTCTAGATTTGTGATCCAATGCCTTTTAAAAGCCAAAGAAAATTAATTCTGGATGGTTTCAGTGTAGACCTACCTGTTGGGCTCTCTTCTAAAGCTGTAATTCTAGGTTATACAAGTAACCAAAGCATCTTTAGGGATTAGTAGGAAGAGGATAGAAAAGTTCATCCCTCTGTGATTTGTTTACTTGTTTCCCATTAAGACCCTCAGACCCACCGTGTCCACTCCAGCTAAGAGCAATTCAGCCAAGCTGCCTAAGGCTTCATCAGGAGTGAGTTGTCCAGAGGTCAGAAGAAAATGCAGGTAGCCAGATACCTGGATCTTGTCAGAATTCCCATCCTTTAGCTTGGCCTCAATCTCTTTGAGCTTCTGTTCAATCATATTCTTCCCTGGGAAGACCAAAAGGTAGTAGGAAGGGAAAGGTCAAGGATATGCAACTTCCAGGAACCAAGGTCATGACCTCAAATCAAAGCTACTGCAAATGATTTCCATTCAGCCCCTGGGACTAGTCAGGAGCTCCTGATAGAAATACGCAGAAGAGGGCTGAACCACCACCTACAGTTCCCTTGATAGCCTTTCCATAATGATCAGTTTGGTTCCAAACCCCAACCCCAGTCCCTGCCCTCTTACCAAAAGAGAAGATGTTGTCCCAGCCTTCCAAATAACGATCCCAAAAAGGAAGATAGCCACGCGTCCATTTTGGCAGGAAAGTAGCATAGACAGAGTTCTTGAACATGAGCTCCACCGACCTTAAAAAGATCTCTGTCTCTGGCGGGATGGATGACTTCAAACATCCAATTCGCTTTTCGAACAGGATATATGAAATAACTAGGTTTATCAGAAGAGAAGTAAAAGAGGGTAGATAAATGGACATGGAAGGTGGTGGTTACCACTCCTCTCCTTGAATCTCAACTTCCTTTTCCTCATCTCGCCCCCTCTAGCCCCAAATACCTTCCAAGGACAAGAGGTAGAAGAAATGAGCAACATCAGGCACCTGGTCCCCTGAAGGGCTCTTTGCCTTAACATCTTCTAGTCGAACCAGCATGTCTCCTACCACTTCATTCAAGGAATCTGTATACAGGGCAGCATCAGATGGCTTTAACATCCGTGGATTCAGTGCCTGACGAAGCTGGTTCCACTGTTCCCCTTGCCTGTGGGTGGAAAGGCATGGGGCAAAAGGGGGTGAGAAGGGGTGAGAGGATCATAGGAACTTGCATGGGAATGGAGAACAGGGTTATGAAATGGGGGTAGAGTCAAGGATGGCCATGAATACCATGGAGATGATTTAAGGGCCAAATAGGGCTAGGGGTTTATAGAGTAGTTAGAGGTAGTTATCTAGAGGCATCCAATCCCAAACACTCATTGCACAGGTTAGGAAACTGAGAGCACTAACACTGTCTAAGTATTCAAGAAGGGAAGATATCCTCCCCACACCCCACCATCACCCATTCACTCTCTCATATCCCCCTCTACTCAGGGAGATCACAATCCAAAAGTCTGTGTCTCCTGAAATGTTACTGTTCAGTCTTTTTCATCCGTGCCTGACTCTTTGTGATCTCATTTGGAGTTTTCTAAGCAGAGATCCTTCAGTGGTTTGCCATTTCTTTCTCCAGCTTATTTTACAGTTGAGAAAACTGAGACAAATGGAGTTAATTGACTTGCCTAGAGTCACACAGCTAGTAAGTGTCTGAGGTCATATTTGAACTCAGCTCTTTCTGTCTCCAAGTTCAGAACTCCATCCAATGAACCACCTAGCTGCCTCATTCTCAAAAGAAGACACCCAGGACTTGATACTCTAACTCCTACCCTATGAGGAGAAGGGAAGAGAGCAATAGGGGAAGCATGTTTTAAATTTTTAAATCAAAATAGTCTTTTTGGTTAAAATGCTTTGAATCCCTATCCACATATTGTTTTTGCTTAAGATCTCACAGAGGGATAGATATATATCAGGAGCTTAATTTCATGATTTCCATTCATTCATGGAGCAGGCTGTGCTCAGCCAAAGATGATGATGATGATGATACTCAGCACATATAGGTTTAAGTACTTTGCAAATTTTAACTCATTTTATCCTCATAATAACCTTAACAGATAGATTTTATAATATTCCCATTTTACAGAGGCTAAGTGACTTGACCAGGATCACCCAGGGAGTAGGTGTCTGAGACAACATTTGAATTCAGGTCTTCCTGATTCCAAGCTTAGTATGGCATCCACTGTGTCACCTGGTTGGCCTAATTGGATGATTATTTCTGAACCAAATTATGCTTCTCCCACCCTAGGCTCTCCAAATTGCAGTAAAGAGAACTGTCTGACCTGTATGAAGCAATCCAAAGACTGTAGTCTTTTAAAGAATTAGTCTTACTTCTGATGCTGCTAAAACATGGAAGGATTTGAGCAAGTTTTAACCATAGTCATGCAAAAACAGAGGCATTTTAACATGAAGGAAGATGTTCTTTGTAACTCAATATTCTACTTCTCAGGAGTAGAGAAGATCCTTTATTCCTGAAAAAGAAAAGATCCTTTATTCCTTAAAGAGGATGGGGTGTACAGTAACCAAAAACAAAACATTTGTTTTTAAGGGTAACTCCTTAATCCTGCTGATCAAATGATGCTTCAGTTATCCTATTGCTTCCCTATGAAGTAGAAATTCACTGCCCTCTTCCCTATGACTTTATGAGGATCTTTGATTTCTGAGATCCCTTCTAGCTGTAGATCTAGATCCCTATGTTCCATTTCCTTCAGCTGCTAATACATAAAATAACCCAAATGTAACTCACTTCTCTTGGCATAGCTTTCCACCTCATCTGAATTGGCCCCGTGAGTTTTATTCATTAAATATAAACGAATAAACCTAAACCAATGTTAGCCAGAGGCACTGTGCTATGGAGCCTACTAGACTAGAAATCAAAGGATTTGGATTTGAGCTCTCTCACTTATTATGGATTGATTTATCTGTTTCAACCTTTGTAAAATGGGAATAATAGCAGTTTCATGATATACTTTAGTGGGTTATTGTCAGGAAAGTCACTTGAAAGCTTTTGTTGTTGTTCAGTTGTGACCCTATTTGGGGTTTTCTTGGCAAAGATACTGGAGTAGTTTGCCACTTTCTTTTCCAGCTCAATTGATAAATGAGGAAACTAAGGCAGACAGGATTAAGTGACTTGCTCAGATAATCAGTGTCTGAGACAGATTTGAACTCACAAAGATGAGTCTTCCTGACTCCAGGTCTGGCGCCCCTTTGCACTGTGCCCCCTAGATGCAAAGCACTAAATAAATTTAAGTTGTTATTAACAAGAATAGGCTTTCTGCAAATGTTTTTTCTTTCTTTTTTAATAAAATTGATGACTTTCTGACTAGTAACTTAAGGGGATATTGCATTTTAATAACCTTAGTCAGATATGTTAAATCATGAATTCAACCAAAACTTGAAAAATGTATGTTTTCAATCAAACAAATGCTGTCTAGAGGAATCATCAAGGTACAGTAAGGAAATACTAAATTCAGAGTTGGAGGACTTGGGTTTCAATTCTGGCTCTGGATGAGATTGGGCTGGATGACTTCTAAGGTCATTTACAGGTCCAAGCCTATAATCTTAGGATGCATCTGGCTTGTGAGCATCTGCTATAGGAAACCTAAACATTCCTTTCTTGGCTTGGTGTCAGGTCAATGGGCACATACATCAGAAACCAATATAATTTTATCAGCAAGAACAATTTCAAAGAAGAGACTTTGGCGATCTGTTTTGTAGCTACACTCTAAGGACTATGGAACTTTTTCATCTGACTTGCAGCTGAAATTTGCCATAGGAGTTGTTCCCCAACTAGAGTGTGAGCACCTAGAGAGCAGGACCCCTAGTTTTTAGCACAGTGCCTTCCAACACTAAATAAATGTTTAATAAAAACTTCATTCATTCATTCATTTATCCTTAGCCAAAGGAACCCTGGTTGGTTACACTAAAGCCAGCAATGACCAAAGTCCCTTCCATCCCTGTGTCCCCAGGCTCACTTGGTGAAGGGTCCATAGGTCAGTCCTCGAATATCACGATGCTCCTTCCAGAGAGCCATGTCACTGCGCATGGGGTACTTTCCCTCCTGCCTCAGCAGCTGCTCCATCAATGATGGACTGGCCAGATTCACATTGGTATACGGGCCTAGAATTGTCTTCCACATTGGCCCATATTTGGCTTTTGAGGCTACCTGCAGGGAACAACCAAGGTTGTGTAACTAGGTACCTGGAACAAGCAGAAGGAAGGAAGGAAGGAAGGAAGGAAGGAAGGAAGGAAGGAAGGAAGGAAGGAAGGAAGGAAGGAAGGGAAGAAAAGAAAGGAGGGAGAAAGGAAAGGGGAAGGAAGAAAGGCAGAAAATAGGGATGGAAGGAAAGAAGGAAGGAAGGAAGCAAAATAAGGAAGGAAAGAGGAAAGGAAAGAAGCAAAATAAGAAAGGAAACAATGGAAGGAAGGAAATAAGGGAGGGAGAAAGGATGGAAAAAATGAAGAAAAGAACGATGTAGAGAAAGAAGGAAGGAAGGAAGCAAAATAAGAAATGAAGGAGGAAAGGAAGGAAGCCATGGAAGAAAAGAAAAAATGAAGTAAGGAAGAAAGGAAGGAAGAAAGGTGGGATCAAGGAGAAGAAGGAAGAGGGAAAGAAGCAAAAGAAGGAAGGAAGGAGGAAAGGAAAGAAGAAAGGAAAGGAGGGATGGAAGGAAGGAAGCCTTTATTAAATACCTTCTATATGTGCTAATCACTTTATAAATATTATATCTTTTTCCTCACAATAACCCTAAGAAGTAGGTGTTAATTATTGTTACCCTTTTAATAGATGAGAAAACTGAGGCAGAAAGAGAGTAAGTGATTTGCCCAGGGTCACACAGCTAAATATCTGAGGCTGGTTTTTGAATTCAGGTCTTCCTAACTCCAGGCCTGATACTCTGTACTATGAGACTCTAAATAGACTTGTCAGATCTACCTCACTTCCTGATGTGACCTTTGTGAAAAACTGAGGCACTTGAGGAGTCCCCAGGTTGTGGGTAATGCCTGGAGAAGAGGTGGCAGAATTCCTAAGGGTTATGGCACTATCTAGTATAAAGTAACCTAAGACTTTGTAGCCCAGAGTCCTGAGTTTAAGTGGCTTCTGGGATCTTGCAGTGATATACTAGAAAAATCACTGTCTTTGGACTAAAGTGATTCAAGTTTTGAGCTGGAATCCTAGGAATGTGACCTCAAGTAAGTTGACTTCTTTTGTCCATGACTCAATTTCCCCAGCCACAAAATAAGAATAAGACTATTTGCAAACACTGAAGTAAGACTTACCAAATTTTAACATGACCCAAAGCTAAGAGAAAAAAGGTTAAACATACTAAAAAATACTAAACAAGAGAATCAGGATCCAAGAGTATTCTAAAAGATTCTGATGGTATATCAGTTCTAATTAAATGCAATTTATAGGCACAAATATAAAGTCTTGTCCTTGGATTCAAAAAATAACTTCACAAGTACAAGATAAGAAAATGTTCCATTAAATATTAATTTATTTGAAAGAAAATAGGAATTCTTGACCACGAGTTCAACATGAGTCAAAAAAAAAAAAAAAAGGTAAGAAAAAAAGAACAAAGTTCATTGTATCCATCTGAGGTTTCATCAGGGAAGGCAGAGTAGGGGCAGCTAGGTGGTGCAGTGGATAGAGCATTGGCCCTAGAGTCAGGAGGACCTGAATTCAGATTCAACCTCAGACAACGAATAATTACCTAACTGTGTGAATTTGGGCAAGTCATTTAACTTAATTCAGGATTAAGGAAGAAATAATGTAATCTTGTAATCTGCCCTGATCAGATAAAATGCAGAACTGAGTGTAGTTCTGGAGTCCACATTGTGAGATGATTCTGAAAAGCTGGAGAGTATCCAGAGAGGAGCATGGTGAAGGGTCTCAGATTTTACAATAAGAGACTAGATTGATCAAGTGAAAGATATTAAGTCTTGTATTCTTTTGTGTTCTTCCCTGATCAGATAAAATACAGGACTGAGTTCAGTTCTGGAATCTACATTGCGAGTTGATAAGTCTTATATTCACTTGTACTCTGCCTTGATTAGATAAAATGCAGAACTGAGTACAATTCCAGAATCCACATTGTGAGATGATACAGAAAAAACTGGAGAGTATCCAAAGAAGACTGTGGTGAAGGGTCTCAGATCTTACTATAAGAGACTAGGTTGAACAAGTAAAACGTGTTAAGTCTGGAGTAGAAAAGACTGCAGGGGACACAATAGTTGTCTTCAAATATGGAGAAAGAATTAAATGTTGTCTGACTGGCATTAGAGAGCAGAAAGAGGAGCACCTTCCAGTAGAAGTTGTACACACAGTAGATCTGGGCTTGATATGAGGGGAAACTTTCTAACTATAGTTGTTGAATCCAACTCTTTGTGACCCTATTTGAGGTTTTCTTGGCAAAGATACTAGAAACTGGTGGTAAGAAGTAAGTACGGAGGTAAAAAGAGTAAGTGACCTATCACATAAATAGTAAGAGTCTGAGGCCAGATTTGAACTCAGAAAGGGGAGTCTTCCTGATTCCAAATCCAGAATTCTATCCATTGTGCCATCTAGCTGCCCAGAATAAATACATGATCATTGCTTTAGCAATCCATTGGACAAAGATTCACAGAATATATACCATGTCTCCCTTTTTTGTTGTTCGGTTCTTTTCGGTTGTGTCTGACACTTTGTGACCCCATTTGGGGTTTTCTTGGCAGAGATACTGGGTAGTTTGCCATTTCTTTCTCTATTTCATTTTACAGATGAGGAAACTGAGGCGTGCAGATTTAAGTGCCTTGACCAGGATCACATGGCTAGGAAGTGTCTGAGACAGGAGATTAGAACTCAGGAAAATGAATCTTCTGGACTCCAAACCCAACACTCTAAGCCACTGTACCACCCAGATGCCCTCCTAGCTTATTCAAAAAAGGGAAATGAGCTTTCTCACAAATTAGTCAGCAATCAACAAATATTTACTAGGCAGTTACCAGGTAGAAACTCTGTAGTAAATCCTGATAGTAAAAAGAAAAACAAAAACCTAGTTCCTTTCTCAAGGAATTCATGTTCTAATAGGGGAAATAAAATGCAATGAACTAGATAGATACAATGTAAATGAAAGATATCTCATCACAATAGTGAATAGCAAATAAACATTTAAACAGTCTGATTGCAAACACAAGTTATACAGATTTGATCATATCGAATAGTACACAGAAAGAATGAGTTGTCCCAGCTCAACCAAGGACAGAGTCCTCAGTCATACTCAAGGCAAAATTCCCTGAAGTCTCCAGTATGGTATGCTAGAAATAAGACCATGCTCAGAGGCTCTGGTTCCTCTCCAGTTAGACTTCTTCCCAGTGGCTTTAACTCCCTCTAAAGATCTCCCCCCAAGAAGAAGTGTAGATGTCCTCTCTAGAAGCCAGAAGTAAGAGAAAAAAGTTCTACCTTCCCAAGCTCTGCCTACTCCACCCCTGCACATTCTCTCCACTAATGAGATTCTATTGCAAATTGTTAGGCTTGAGTCTCAAGTTACATTCACTTTTCTCCTTTTCTTGCTTGTAGAATTTCTTCATCTTTAGTTTATTGATACAAAAATGTAGGTTGAAAACTGCTTGAATCAGAGAAATTCTTTCTATGTAGCTGGAGGAATTCTATTCATCCAAAACTCTCTTTAAGCAAAATGTTTGTAAAGTAATAAATATGCTTCCAACAGATTTTTTAGCTAAAATAGGGAGTATATGTTGATTCATAATCATTAAGTCTATCATATTGAGATTTTTAATCCAGTTATTGGTTAAGATGACTTATGTTCCTTCCAACACTAGATTCTGAAAAATCTATGATTCTGTGATCTCTTTTAACTAAGTTCAATTTATCTAAATTTTACTTCAGATAGAAAAGCATTGGAATACTCATTGAAATAATCTTCTTGATAGCAAAATATTGAAAACAAAGTGGGTAGTCATTGGTTGGAGAATGGCTGGAATGTTAACACAATCGAATTTTATTGCCCCAAAAATAAATTGTATCAGGGCAGCTAGGTGTAGATAGAGCACAGGCCCTGGAGTCAGGAGTACCTGAGCTCAAATCCGGCCTCAGACACTTAATCATTTCCTAGCTGTGTGGCCTTGGGCAAGCCACTTAACTCCATTGCCTTGCAAAAACCTAAAAAATAAATAAATAATAAAAAGATAAATTGTATGAATTCAAAGAAGTATGAAGACTGGTATAAAGTGATGCGTTATTTTATGTAATAAAAACAGAACTAAGAGAACACAATGACTATAATGATATTAAAATGACATTAAGGGGCAGCTAGGTGGCTCAGTGGATAGAGCACCGGCCCTGGAGTCAGGAGGACCTGAATTCAAATCTGGCCTCAGACACTTAATAATTATCTAGCTGTGTGACCTTGGGCAAGCCACTTAAACCCATTGCCTTGCAAAAACTAAAAAAAAAAAAAAATGACATTAAAAGATAGCCGAACTATTAATCATTGCAAAAAAAATACTCCCATGGGGCACCAGCCTTGGAGTCAAATCCAGCTTGAGACACTTAATAATTACCTAGCTCTGTGACCTTGGGCAAGTCACTTAACCCAATGCCTTTGCAAAAAACAAAACCAAAAACCCCTCAACAATCTTTGTGGTGGAGAGTAAAGATGAATGTCATCTCTACTCTTAGAGAACTACAGTGATAGAATATCACATATTCAGTCAGATGTGACTGCTATGTTCTTGGGTTTTAATGTTTTCCTTTGTTTCAGTTTAACTTATTTTGTTTGTTTTAAAAGCATCTCTCTATTTTTCTCTTTGACTCTTTCTTGTGCAGGCATTAAGCACTTTTTATATGCTAACATTGTACTCAGCATATCTGCTTATCATATATATATATGTTATATACATATAACTTTTAAAAGAAATAATATAATGTACTATAGCAGAAAAAGTAAAATGATAAAAATCACTAGAATTGAAATTAGGGGCTATCTAGGTTTGAATTCTAGCCCTGCAAATTACAAATTATGTTACCCATGTCATCCACTGTAGACTTCATTTTCCTCATCAATAAAATTATGGCACCAGACTAGATATCATCTAATGGATGTCAATTCATTTCAATGATTCTATAATACTAGGAGTATAAATGGTATGGCATCACACATACAGAGAGAGAGAGAGAGAGAGAGAGAGAGAGAGAGAGAGAGAGAGAGAACCAAAGAATAGTGTAGAGATCTAATATCCAATGTGTTTTGTGAAGAAGTTGAAATGGGAATGAATGACTGGACCCAAAGCATCTCATCACATAAAAAGAATCTGTCTTCCATATATCTGCTTAATTAAGCTCTAGTTGATTTGTGATAATAAATATCAGTGACCAAAGCTGTCTCTGTGGATAAAATTGTCAAAGTATCTTGTGTGATTTTAAGTTATGCACAGATGATCACTTGGAGTAGAGTTTTTAAGGCTACATTTTGCTCTATTAGGTCAAACGCTTTTGGGGGGGGTAAAGGAGAATCAATCAATCAAACAATAAATGCAACAAATAAAAGAGGATTTTATGGGAGGGGAGTACATTGGAGGCTAAGGTAAGAGCCCTTTGCTATATAATATTAAACTGGCTTCAAAAGGCCAGTTTCTGAGATCAGTTACTCTTCCACTCCATCCTGGCTACTTTCACTTTCATCAACATCCCAGTGGGTGTGTGCTATATTTCTACCTGGGCAAATCATAAACCACTGAAAAAAAAATCAACTTCTATGACTCTTCTTGCCTATTTCTGTAAGTCATCCACTGAGAGTTCATGAAACATGTTGGGAGCCTTCACCCCTCATTCATTCTACCAGTGTGAAGCATCTCCCTCACTAGTCATATAGCTATTCAATGCTATCTTTTATGCCATTTTTGGCATGTGATTCATTGTTACATGGCTACAGCATATTTAGTGTTAATTTATATTTCCAATTATCAATAAAAACAAATAGTTCATTGTACAATGAAAAGAAAATTGGAATACATAAAAGTATACAAATCTATTTCATACAATTTTTATTTTTTATTTATTTAGTTTTCACAAGGCAGTGGGGTTAAGTGACTTGCCTAGGGTTTCACAGCTAGCTAATTATTACATGTTTGAGACTAGATTTGAACTCAGGTCCTCCTGACTCCAGGTCCTATGCTATATCCACTGCACCACCTAAGCTGCCCCCTATATACAATTTTTTTTTTTTTTTTTTTTTTTAGTTTTTGCAAGGCAATGGGGTTAAGTGGCTTGCCCAAGGCCACACGGTTAGGTAATTATTAAGTGTCTGAGGCCGCGTTTGAACTCAGGTACTCCTGACTCCAAGGCCAGGGCTCTATCCACTGAGCCACCTAGCTGCGCCCCCCCCCCCCACATACAATTTTTAAAAGAAATATATGTATTAAGTTTAACTAGGTAGTAATATTGAAAATAATTTGCTCAAAAAATGAATGAAAAGATGGAAGAACTAAGAACCAAGAGGGTGGTAACCACAAAACAACAAAAATGAAACCCTCATAAACATCATCGTTGATCCATTTATTCCCAGCCTGACTGCCCAGCCCTGCATTACTCTAACCCTCCATCTCATTACCCTATTTCACTGGGGTGGAGGCAAGGGAGTTTTTCTCTTTTGTCACACATAGTTGTGCAATCAGACTTCAGGGTATTCAACTCTCACTTCAGCATTCCAAGTGAAGTTTCCTGGCTAATTGCTTTTGTTTAAGGAACTAGAGAAAAAAGGTATCGAATGCAGAAGATGCCAACAAAAGATAGCACCTCCCCCATCCCAATCCAGCTGCACCTTAAAATATGCATGTCACCTTAAAAGTTTTTATAGTTGCACTGTTTGTTTTATGTTTGTACAGTTTAAAATGATTGCTAAATTTGAGGAAAATAAAATTGCTTGCACCTAAAAAAAAAGTTTAACTAGGTAGTAATGAAATTACTTTTTCTCTGTCCTCATCTGCAAATATTTTTATTTTCTGAGGAGTATTTTTAAAGTTTCATCAGTCTTTGGTTGTTTCCCTTTCAAAGTTGTTTCTCTTCATATTATCATTGTGTTCATTGTGACCATTTTTCTTTTGGTTCTGTTAATTTCATACAATTTTTCCCATAGTTTCATGTATCCATTATATTTATCGCATTTCTTATGGGACATTGATATTCTGTTTCATTTATATGCCATACTTTTCACAGGCCTCCTCAACTGATAGGCTTTTCTTTAGTTTCCAGCTCTTTGGTATAACAAAAAAATGCTTCTATCCATGACATATAATACTTATTTGAATGACTATATAAAATTAGCTGTTCAAGATGCCAGCAATGATAGTGATACGCTATGAACACTGATGTGGGAATCAACTCACCAGCTGTTAGCTAGTCACCTGCTGTTTATTTGACACTTAAAAATCAAGTAAATATTGTTGTTCTGTTTCCATAATTACTTCCCTGAACCAATAAGATCCTACCAAAGGCTTCTCTTAAGAATAGTAACCTATATGGGGACAGCTAGGTGATGCGGTGGATAGAGCACCAACCCTGAAGTCAGGAGGACCTGAGTTCAAATGTGACCTCAATACTTACTTAATACTTACTTAGCTGTGTGACCTTAGGCAAGTCACTAAACCTCATCTTGCAAACCAACAACAACAAAAAGAATAGCAACCTATAAAATTAGTCTTTTCCTCCAGTGTTGTCAGACATTGTATTTGGTCCATGTATCTGAAGAAAAAAAATGAGAAAAAAATTTGAGGAAAAAATGTTATCTATATTCTCGTACATATGAATCTTTTTTGCTATTAATTCAGTTTAGTGACTTGGGGGAAGAGTTCCAATATGGCTAACAATGCTTTAATATTAATAGATAGCATTTCCAGAGCATGTTAAGGTTTGCAAAGCACTTTGCAATTATTATCTCATTTGATCCCCACAAGAACCCTGGAAAGAAAATGTTATTAATTTTACAGATGAGGAAACTGAGGCAGGAAGACGTTAAATGCTTTGCCCAGTTCATACAAATAACAAGTGTCTGAGACTAAATTTGAACTCATATCTTCCAGTTTCCAGGTTCAGAGACCTGTATCCACTGTACTGTCTATCTTCCTCTAGGAACAGATATTTTCTTTTTTTTTTTTGTCATTTTTTTCCAGTCAAATGGTTGGGAAGTAGAACCTCCCAGTTGTTTTACTTTGAATTTCTATTAATATTGGAGATCAGTAGCATAATAATATGATTTCTTTATTGAAGAACTGCCTGTTTATATCTTTTGACCACTTATCTATTGGGGGAAGGATTCTTGTTCTTGTATGTTATTTATACAGCTTAGAGAAATTTTTTGTAATTTTGTAAATTTTTTTGCAAATATCTACCCTATTGCTTCCTTTCTAATTGTGCATATTTTGCCTGGCAGAAGCTTTTCAACTTTATGTAATCAAAATTGTCATTTTATCTTTTATGGTCATGACTAGACTTTGTTAAGGTGAAAATTCTCCCTCTAGACACAGTTATGAAAGATATCTTCTGGGAGCAGCTATCCACTGGGATCAGTGAATAGAGCATGGGCCCTGGAATCAGGAGGATTCAAGTCTGGCCTCAGGCACTTAATAATTGCCTATCTGTGTGACCTTGGGCAAATCACTTAACCCCATTGCCTGAAATAAATAAAATTTTAAAAAAAGAATCTTCTTCACCCCCCCATTCTTTTAAGATATCACCTTTTATTCTTAGATCAAGTATCCATTTGGAGTTTGCTGTGGCATATGGTATAAGACCTTAATTCAAAACTAATTCCTACCAAGATGCTTTCCAGTTTTCCCAAAAGTGTTTGTTTTTTCAAATAGAGTCCTTTCCCAAGTAGCTGGTTTCCTTGGATTTATCAAATACTATACTAACTGCTCAGTTACTTCTGAGTTGTTTACCTAATCTGTTCATTTGTTAATTTTCTTACTTTCTAACCAGTAACAAATAGTTTGGGTTTTTTTAGGTTTTTGTAAGGCAAACAGGGTTAAGTGGCTTGCCCAAGGCCACACAGCTAGGTAATTATTAAGTGTCTGAGACCGATTTGAACCCAGGTACTCCTGACTCCAGGGCCAGTGCTTTATCCACTACACCACCTAGCTGCCCCTCCACTATGCCACCTAGTCGCCCCACAAATAGTTTTGATTATCCTAGTTTAAGTATAGTTTGAGATCTAGTATTGCTAGACCCTCTTCATTTCTCCCTTTAAAAATGTATTATCCATTATGCTCTTGATTTTTTCTTCCATATGTATTTTCTTATTATTTTGCTTGGTACCATAAATAATTCCATGATAGTTTGATTAGAATGGAGCTAGATCTGTAAATTAATTTGAATATAATTATTAATTACATTAGCATGTCCCAAGCATGAGCAATTAATATCTTTCCAAATAATTAAGCATAATAGCTCTTAGAACACATTCAGATTTTCCCTTATTATGTCATATTCCCCACTCAGTTCTAATTCAACCTGGGATCCCTGTTTCTAGATATGCTGGTACTAGCAACTGGTACTTTGGAAGGACAAAGAGTCTTCTAATAAATAGGTTGAGAAACTGGAAAGACTGATAACTCATGAGTTGCTAATCAAGAATTGAGGGTTCTCCCAAAAATTCAAATAAATAAATGGTTTCTCTTTTTCTTCCCTGGAAGCTTTTAGGTGAGAAATACAACTTTGAGCTATGAGAAGCTAAGTGAAGCTAGCTACTTTTCTCCCCACATCTAGACACCTTGGATCCCTGAACATATACTGCTTCTATTTTGTGTGTTTATTTTTATTTTTTTTTTGCAAGGCAATGGGGTTAAGTGGCTTGCCCAAGGCCACACAGCTAGGTAATTATTAAGTGTCTGAAGCTGGATTTGAACTCAGGTACTCCTGACTCCAGGGCCAGTGCTCTATCCACTGCACCACCTAGCTACCCCCTTGTATGTTTTTTTTCCTGATCTTAAGTGAATGACTCCGTGAAATGAACGTGTCTAAGTGACTGATGAGATAGTAGAAACCATCAGAGATCCCATTGGCAAACAGAGTCAACAGCAAATTTTGCCAGTGGTAATGACTGACAACAGAGGAAGCATCTGTTGAGAGGTAGAAAGACAATCTCTCAAAGATGATGGAAGTTTTAGAGATTACAAACCCTTGTGATAAATACATAAATTCTCCCTAGTAGAGGGGTAAACCTAAAGATGACTTCATAAGGACTCTGCTAAGGAAGAAAAGGTCTTCCTGGGTGCAGGCTAAGGAGGTAACTCTAGGTCACATACATTCTCTATACACATATCTCACTACTATGGTTCTTTAAGATGTTCATCTTCCCCCACAAACTCTGTATTTGTGTAAGAGTGTATCCCAGATTTTGGCTAGAATCATATATATTTACTTTAAGTAGTTGAGTACATTTCCCACAGGGATCTTGTGTGTGGATGCTATTGAATTAGAAAGAATATATTATCTTTGGAGACACAAAAGTTTAGGCGATGGTATATGGATGATGACGACCTAACAAAGGAGTCTGAAAAAGAGTGTTCAGACAAGCAGGAAGAGAATCATGATTGAATTTGGAAAACAAGGAAGAAGAGAGATTGTAAGTAGAAGAAAGTGTTCGGTAGTACCAAAAGATGCAGAGACACAAAAGACACAAAGTAGAATGGAAACCAAAAAAAAAAAAAACAACAAAAAAAAACCTCCAACAGATAAAGCAATTAAGAGATTGTGAGCACTTTTAGTGGTGAGGTTGAAAGTAAGACCAAAAAGAATTGAAAAGGAAATTAGTCGTGAGGAAGTGAAGACAATTGTTTTCTCTGACTTTTGCAGGGAAAAGAAGTAAAACTATGGTATATCTGCTTACAAGTCAACTGAATGGTTTTTTGTTTTGTTTGTTTTTAGGTTTTTACTAGGCAATGGGGTTAAGTGGCTTGCCCAAGGTCACACAGCTAAGTAATTATTAAGTGTCTGAGACCAGATTTGAGCCCAGGTACTCCTGATTCCAGGGCTGGTGCTTCATCCACTGCACCACCTGGCCTCCCCCTGAATGTTTTTAAAGTTTAGAATATGTCTGAGAATTTTTGTGGTGATGGGGAGGGAGTCGGTATATTAAAGATGAAGGAGTAATAGGGAATAATCACTTGGGGCAGCTATTGGAGATGAGACAGAATATGATCCAGGACACAAGTAGAGAGGTCAGCCCTGGCAAGAAGATCATTTCCTCATATACAAGAGAAGATAGATGGGTGAAGATGAGGCATTTTTAGGCAACTGATATTATCAACTGTTTCAATAAAGCAAGGAGGCAATGCATCTATTGAGAAAGGGAAGTTTGGGAGATGTAGAAGGATTGAGAAAGGATAAGCAGGGAAGTAAGGAAGGAAGGAAGGAGGGAGGGAGGGAGGGAGGGAAGGAGAGAGAAAGGGAAAAGAAAGGAAGAGGGGAAAGAGGGAGGGAGAGGGAGGAAAGAAAGAGAGAGAGGAGATGGATGGGGGGAGGAGGGAGTTGAGTTATTTATCTACTGGATTTTACACATTGAAAGTTCCTTCTCCCCATTTAGCTTCTCCCTCTGATTGGCTGGTTCCTCCCAGAACTGCCATTTTGAGGTAGCCACTTAGCCGAGTCAAGTCTCCATTTCTCTCCAGGCTGCATTCTTGTTTCTCCCAGACTTTCTCTACAAAACCTACCTGGGTACCTTCATCTACAACATTTTCATCTTCCTATTATATGTTGTCTTTCCCCACTGGAATATAACCTCTTTGATGACAGGAACATCTTTCTGTTTACATGTATACTCTATTGCTTAGCATGTGTTAAGACTCAGTGTAATATTTAAATGGTTTTGACTTTACTTGAAATAAAATCTGTTTCTACAATAAGCGCAAAATTAAGTACCTAACCCTTTATGCTTAATTTCACTTAGCCACAGAAAGCGAAAATAGGCTATGTGTAATCATCCAAGATATCAGCTAGTGGCAGTTACAGAAATTTTAGGCATGGTGCCTAAGAGGATTAACTAGCCTCTAAGGGTACATGCCTTGGAAATTGAATACATTAAATAACACATACATACATAATACACCGATATTTTCAAAACTTAACAATTTGGAAGCAGCTAGGTAGCACAGTGGATAGAGCACCAGCCCTGGAGTCAGGAGGACCTGAGTTCAAATCCCAACCTCAGACATTTAATAATTACCTAGCTGTGTGACCTTGGATATTGCCCTACAAAAAAAAAAAAAAAAGAAAAGAAAAAACTTAACAATTTGTTTAACTGAGAGTTATTCCTCATCTCCCATACTTCCTTTTTCATTCTATCCCCCTACCTCCTCCATTTAGGCTAAGAGCACATCAAAATATTATCAAAACATTCAAATATTAGCCTTGGCAACACATAAGCACTGAAATGTTATTTTGTCATCTTCACCATGTAGTCCCTAACAATAGGAAGAATAGCCTTCAGGTAAATCGTTAAACCATTAGGTTTAGAAAACATGCCTTAAGATAGACACGTTATTTTTAAAAGAAGGAATCCCAGTTGAGATTTCCAAAGCCCTCTACTGTGAAAGTCTCAAAAGAGTCCCTTTTAGCTTCATTTCTCTCCCATCAGAGTAATCCACATTCCTACATGAACCAGAGTTTCTAAATAAATAGTTTTACTGTTTACTTCTTTTGTCTTAATGCTATGAATAATCTCACCCTAGTTCAGGCCAAGTCAAAAATCATGATTTATATTTATGAAATACTTCGCCCTTGATCTATTTGCTAGTCAATGTTGATTTTGGGGAGATAATAATAATATTCTGATTCCCATATCACCAAAAGGAATACTGGTAGAGAAGAATGTTATTGTAGTTCTCTCTTGGGAAGTTAATTGTGCACTTCCCAAATACAACCCAGCCTACTCTTTTCTTCCTATTAAATTATAGACCCATACATATATCAAAGATATAATTAATAATGAGAATAGGTGGTGCAGTGGATAGTTCATTGGGCCTGGAGTTGAAGATCTGAATTCAAATTTGACTCTGTGGCAGCCAGGGTGATCTGGGCAAGTCCCTTTGCCCTTTGTTCCTCATTGTAAAATAGGAACACATTGAAGAAGAAAATAGGAAACTGTTCCAGTATTTTTGCAAAAAAAACTCAATGTGGGGGAGCTAGGTGGTGCAGTGGATAGAGTACGAGCCCTGGGGTCAAGAGGACCTGAGTTCAAATCCAACCTCAGACACCTAGCTATCTGATCTTGGGCATGACACTTAACTCCACTGCCTTGCACAAAAAAAGAAAGAAAACTCAATGGATAAAACAAAACCCCAAAACCCTACAGAATCTGAATAAACACTACATTCACTTTTTTAAAATTTCTCTTATGTTTTTATCTCATTGCTTTCTTTCTTTTCCCTTAGTACTAATTCTTCATATAGAAAATGACTAATCTGTAAACATATTAAACACCAGACTGTTCGCCATTGAGGGGAGAGGATGGGAAGGGAGAATGGAAGAAAATTATGTAACTTATAAATATGCATGTGTATATGGATGAATGTTGAAAAATTTTCACAACATGTAATTGGAAAAATAAAATAAAATATCAATTAGGATAAAAAAAACTCTATAGACTTATGAAGAATCAGACACAACTGAACAAGTGAATAATAATCTAGGAGAAGCAAGAGGATGAGATCATCTTAAGAAGTTCCAAAAGGTCAGAAGTGGTAATGGTGACCATTACTGTGGTGGTAGCAGGATCCTAGCTCCAGATTTCATAAGGCCCATGGAACTGGCATAAATAGTGAAGGGAAAACCCCAGAGTGAGAGAGTCAGAAACAGCTGTGATTACTTATACCTACTCTCCTGGCATTTTCCCTCTCAGTTACCACTTGAGTGGTAAATCCTGCTACTAAGTCTGTCACATTTAAGAGGAGAAGCATAAGGACAAGTCAAAACAAGCAAACTATAATAGTAATGAACTAGCAATCTCTGTGGATGCTAAGGTCTACCAGATACTTTTTTTTAACAGATGACCTTTGTAGTGATTGCATCAAGCCCAAGAGCAATGTGGACTTCAACCTTCTCATGAAATCAAAGACCCATCTTTTCAATACTATTATTCTACCACTGTTGCAGTAGAGCAGAGAGATAAAAGAAATGAAAATAAGTATCACTCAGAGGGCAATGGGGAGGTATTTGGGGGGAATGTGAGCAGAAAGCAACATAAAAACCAACAAGAAATTTCAAAGAATAGGAGTAAAAGACATCTTTAAAATGGAGAGAGAGAGAGAGAGAGAGAATAGGTCACATGGTTAGAATGAAGGCAGACAGATGATGCTGTAGTATATTTAAAGTATACTATAGTATAACTCTTTTTTTTTTTTTTTTTTTTTTTTGTTAGTTTTTGCAAGGCAATGGAGTTAAGCAACTTGCCCAAGGCCACACAGCTAGGTAATTATTAAGTGTCTGAGGCCACATTTGAACTCAGGTACTCCTGACTCCAAGGCCAGTGCTCTATCCACTGTGCCACCTAGCCGCCCCTAGTATAACTCTTAATGTCTCTCTCTTTCTTTTTTTTTTTTTGCAAGGCAAATGGGGTTAAGTGGCTTGCCCAAGGCCACACAGCTAGGTAATTATTAAGTGTCTGAGACTGGATTTGAACCCAGGTACTCCTGACTCCAAGGCTGGTGCTTTATCCACTACGCCACCTAGCCGCCCAATGTCTCTTTTTTAAAAGAAAGATTTTATTTACTTTGAGTTTTACAATTTTTCCCTAATCTTGCTTCCCTCCCCCCCACCCCCACAGAAGGCATTCTGTTAGTCTTTACATTGTTTCCATGGTATATGTTGATCTCAGTTGAATGTGATGAGAGAGAAATAATATCCTTAAGGAAGAAAAATAAAGTATGAGATAGTAAAACTACATAATGAGATAACAGTCTTAATGTTGCTTAATAACTCTTAAGAGTTACAGAGACTGGGCAGGCATGGATAACTTAGGTGAAACAATCACAGAGAGAGTTAAGAGTTGGAAGAAAATTTAGAATTCTCTGTTGGAATCCAAAGATGCTTCACTGGGCTATGGAGGTGATAGAGAGTTAAAAGATAGCTTCCTGAAACAAAAAACTTTAGGTCTTTCCAAGTTGAAAAGGATTAAGAGTCAGAAGATCTTAATTCAAATGTTGACTCTGTCAATTGTACCAATGACCTTGAACAAGTCACTTTCTCCTGATAGGCATCAGTTTCCTCAACTATAAAATCACAGTGTTGGACAAGAGGATCTCTATTCTAGCTCTGCTATCTATGATCCAACAGTAAACTGTGTATTTGATTGGGGACCAAACTAGCCAGACTTGGACAGGATCAACATCAGATGGCTGGTCAACAGGTGGTAATATTTTCTGGTCTTAGTGATTCAGTAGATGATCTACTGAGTCATGGAAAGAGTATGTTCTATGATCCTGAAAGATGTGGAACTCACTAATGAAGTAAACAATATACAATAATTAAATTATAAAGTCCTCTGAGATTGCAGGAGATGAGTTAAGGATCTCACTTCTTATTTTACTGAGAAAAGTGAGACCATTCAATCTTTTACCTTCCTCATTATTTCAAAACCTCTTGATATCATCTCCACTCTATCCTCTCTTCCACCATTTTCTGTCAAAGATGTGGCTCTTCTCCTAGCTAAGACCACCCTCCCTATTTGTGCCTTTGAACCCATCCCTCCCATGTTTAGCAGATTGCAACCTCAATTATATCCCTCCCTTTCTAGAATTTTCTGTCTCTCCTATTCTATTGATTTCTTTCTTACTGTCTTCAAACACACTCAAATCCCTCCCACCCCTAAAACACTTTATGAGAGCCTATGATTAAGCAATCCCCTTTTCTAGTCTAAATTCCTAAAAAATTTAATTACAGTTGATACTTTCACTTCCTTTCCTCTCACTTCACCCCTCAACTTTTCACAATCTAGTTTTATCATTCAATTAAAACTGATCCAGGGGGCGGCTAGGTGGCACAGTGGATAGAGCACCGGCCCTGGAGTAGTACCTGAGTTCAAATATGGCCTCAGACACTTAATAATTACCTAGCTGTGTGGCCTTGGGCAAACCACTTAACCCCATTTGCTTTGCAAAAAACAAACAAACAAAAAAAAAACCCAAACAAATAAAATTGATCTAGTAACCTCTTAGTTGCCAAATTTTTAAGGATTCTGAATTTACTGTCTGGTTTTCCTCCTACCCATCTAACTGCTCCTCTTTTTTCCTTTGCTGGTTCATCATCCCCACATCATCCATCTGAACTTCAGGTGCTCATGAAGGTTCTGGCCTAAGTCCCCTTTCCTTTTCTACATGCTTTCTTAGTGACTTCATCAGCTCTCATGGATTTAATTACTATCTTTATGATAATAAGTCACACATCCATATATGCAGCTCCAGTCTCTCCCCCTTAGCTTTAGACCCACATTACCAACTGCCAATTGGACATTTCAAGCTAGGGGTCTTAGAGTCATATCAAACTCAACATGCTCAAAACTTAACTGTCTTTTCCCTCCAATCCTTCCCTTTTTCTGTTGAAGGTGATGCCTTCCAACTTTCTCGTTTTATAACCTCAGCTTTATCCTCAGCTCCTCACCCTCTCTTACCATATCCAATCAATTACTAAATTCTTGCCCTTTCTATCTTCACATTTTTCCTGTTTGGTCCCTTCTCTCTACTTACACATCTACCATTTTAATCATCACTTACCTAGATAATTACAACAACTTTCTAACAGGTCTCCCTGCCTCAGATCGCTGACCTGACAATCCATCTTATATATTGTTGCCTTAAGCATAGGTATAACCAATTCATTCCACTCACCTCTACATTAAAACAAATTCCACTTTTACCCCAAAAGTTTTCAGCCTGAAAATGCCTTCCTTTTTCCACTTCCCTCTTCTAATTGGTGATTTCCTCCCTGGGACTACCATTTCTGAAAGTAACCAGGTCATCCATGGATTTTTCTCTGGACTTTCTGCATTCTTGTAACTTCCCTCCCTCCCTCCCTCCCTCCCTCCCTCCCTTCCTTCCTTCCTTCCTTCCTTCCTTCCTTCCTTCCTTCCTTCCTTCCTTCCTTCCTTCCTTCCTTCCTTCCTTCCTTCCTTCCCCTTCTTTATAGTTTATAGTTGGTCATTGTTTAGGGTCTGATTGACTCAGAGGGAATGCAAATAGGAATTGTTTCTGTTTTGGTCAGAAACCCTGAATGCCTTTCCCCTCCCAGATTAATTATTTTTGACTATGCAAAACTGGCATTCTTTGATTCATTTCTTTCTTACTTGCCTTAATAACTTATTAGGTGCTGCCTTTGTCAACTGAGTTCTGTTAAAGATTCTAGATTAAAAGGGTCAAAGTCTTTCACTACATACAAGGACATTTCCAGTCATAGCGATCTATATCTGGCCAATGGACCCATATGACTCCAGAGAAGAAAATAAGGCTGGTGACTGCACAGGCCTCCCTCACTTAAATTCAACTCCCTTGCATGTCATGGTATCAACCTTCCTGATGTCATGGGCCTCTTCAAGCAACAAACAACAACCAATGTCTTCCTCCATTGATATATAAACTCTTTGTGGGTCACTGTCTTTCTTTCTAGCCTATATTTGTATTCCCAGGGCTTAGCAGATCACCTGGAATATTGTAAAAGATGATTTCATTCATTGAACATGTATCCTCATCTTGTACTATATCTAGTACATAATCAGAGCTTAATAAATGATTACAGATTGATTGATACTCTAAACAAGCAAAATCTTCATAAATCATATAGTGTGGTCAGAGGTTGTCAGTTAACAAGATGATCTGTAACTTACTCATTTTTTGAGGTGACTAAATTTCACAAGGAAGTAGGAAAGTAATGTGATTTTCTCCCCAATTTGGCTTGCTATCATCTCTCATCCTCTATGCTGTCTACCATTCCTGGAAAGCACATCCTTTTCATCTTCTCTTTGTATATTACTACAAAGTTGGATGCAAGAGTTCTCTTCTCATTATAAATTTCTTTGGATTCTTCCCATTAAATATTTTCTTGTTCCATTCAGGGAAGCCTGGAGGGATTTGCATGAACTGATGCTGAGTGAGATGAGCAGAACCTAAAAACACTGTACACCCTAACAGCAAGATGGGAGTGATGATCAACCTTGATGGACTCGCTCTTTCCATCAGTGCAACTATCAGGGACAATTTGGGGCTGTCTGCAATGGAGAATACCATCTGTATCCAGAGAAAGAACTGTGGAGTTTGAATAGAAACCAAGGACTATTAACTTTAATTTAGAAAAAAAAACTGATATCTTATTGTCTGTTCTTGCTGTCTCTTATACTTTGTTTCTTCCATAAAGATATGATTTCTCTCTCATTACATTCAATTTGGATCAATGTAAACCATAGAAACAATGTAAAGACTGGCAAATTGCCTTCTGTGGGGGTGGGGTGGGGGGAGGGAAGTAATATTGGGGGGAAAATTGTAAAACTCAAAACAAATAAAATCCATAAAAAATAAAATAAATAAAAGGGAAAAAATTATTTTCTTGTTCCTAAAGTTTTCTACAGTACTTTGCACCATTCTGTTGTTTCCATTCCTTCGGATCTTATATAAATTTCTGAAGAGACATTTTTCTAAAGATATTTCCTCTATCCTCTGGCCCCCAGTAGAATATTAAATTCCTTGTAGGATATTTTTACATCCTCAGAATTTAGCTTGATGCCTTATATGTATACATCCATACACATATATAAATGAAAGAGTGAATGTCTCATTCCTGTTCCTAGATAGAGAACTTCTTGAGGAGGCAGTTTGCAATTTTCATCTTTGTGCAGAACATATTTGATGTATATTTATTTAATTGAACAATCCTCTCAATAACTACAGAGAGAGAGAGAGAGAGAGAGAGAGAGAGAGAGAGAGAGAGAGAGTTAAAACAGGAATCATTATCCCACTTCATTAGACGAAGAAACAGAGATAGAGAGCCTGTGCCTTCTCTAATGTTGCAAAATCAACAGGGGCAAGTTGTGAAATCAGGATTCTAAGTCTACTAGAAGCAAGCTGGGACATTTTGTTGTTGTGTTTCTAAGACTTTGGCATGCTTGCCTAGCCTATAAGTAGATAATATATTCCCAACCTGAAGACCTCTGAGAAATTGCCTTGCTAACTCCCAGATCTTGTGCTCTATCCCATACAGTGATATTCAACTGTACAGCTGCTTGAGGAAAATTTCACAGCAGAAGTGATCTGCAATTTGGAATGTGCTTGCCTCTTTCCCACCATACTTGAGGCATTCATTAGGCCTCTCACATTTCTGGAAGTTAAACAGAGCAGATGAGGATTTAAGGGACTTGGGTTACTCAGCACTAAGAAATTTTTTCTTCAGTGAGAGAATGAGTAAATAGCTTTTCAACCATTCTCTCGGGTGTCCAGAGCTAAGTAACCACTGAAATTGTGAACTGGACTGAGGCAAGGTGAAGATACACAGCAGACCCTCAGAAGGGATAGAGATTCAGGGGAAAGGCACAATCATGAGAACACACAATCACGATCCTTGCTTTCCCATGCCTGGAAGCCCAGGATCAATTCCAATTCCACTGTTTATTTCATCCTTGGCTATCAGAGGAATCAATATCTCATCTACACAGTATAAACTCAAAAGGCACCTGGTATTTGATTAATAATTAAAGCACTGTGTTGTCCTCTCTTCTGTCTCTTTTCTATATCTTTTCCCCTTCCGCTGAAAATTTTCAACTTCCTTCCAAAAGATAGTCCAGGTGCTACCTCCTACATTTCTTGTTCCTGTTCCCCAGTTACCAGCCCTGTCTCCCTCCTGAAATCACTTTTGCAATCATTTTGCCTATACATGGTGTTTTGTTGTTATTAGGTCATGTCTGATTTTTTGTGACCCCATTCTGGATTTTCTTGGCAGAGATACTGGAGTATTTTACCATTTCTTTCTCTGGTTCATATTATATATGAGGGAATTGAGGTAAACAGGATTAAGTGACTTGTCCAGGGTAGTATAGAAAGTCATGTTTGAACTCAGGTCTTCCTGACTTCAGATATGGAGCTCTATCCACTATGCCACCTATCTGCCCATATACTGTGTTTACTCACCTGTATAGATGTTATATCCCACTGAAAGTATAGAAGGTCCTTGAGGGGAAAAAACCATTCTGTTTCTATGCCTTGAAAGACAAAGATCTATAGATATGTAGATATTTGTATATGTACATGTATGAATGATGTGTATATATATTATACAAGTGTCTGCTGAGCTGAATTCATCCACACCCCATTTTCCCATTTCTTCTTCAGACTGTAAGTAGCTCACTACAGGCCAGACTTTTCCATCCAATCAAGCACCACTGTTCCGAAGGCCTTCTTGAGGAACATGGGTAAAGCATTATGTACAGAGTAGCTTAGAGGGGTGGCTAGATAGCTCAGTGGATAGAGCACCAGCCCTGGAATCAGGAGTACCTGAGTTCAAATCAAGCCTCAGACACTTAATAATTACCTAGCTGTGTGGCCTTGGGCAAGCCACTTAACCCCATTGCCTTGCAAAAAAACCTAAAAAAGAATTTTCTTTCAGAGCAGCTTAGATATGAAAGCCCTGATCTCTGCCTTGAATGTTCTTGGACTCCCCATATGACCTAGCTGATACAGCAAGGAATTATAACAGAAAAATCAGTGATTGTGTAATAAAACTCATGGACTGAGATTTTTGGCTCTGACAACCCTATACCAAGAAAAGATAAAAATGGATACATGATTTAGATATAAAAGATGATACTTTAAGCCAATTAGGAAAGCAAAGAATAATCTAGTTGCCAGATCTCTACAGAGGGGAAGGGTTTATGACAAAACAAGAAATTGAGAACATTATAAAATGTAAAATGGATAATTTTGATTACAATTTTGTCTGTCCAAACAAAACCAATGCCACCAAGATAAGAAGGAAAGAAAAAAGTTGGGAAAAAATGTATTTTTACTGCTAGTGTTTCTGATAACAAGGCTTCATTTCTAAGATATATATCAAGTACTGAGTATAAGAGTACAAGTCATTCTCAATTGACAAATGGTCAAAGGATACAATCTTGAAGAGGCTTTTCTCAGAAATACAATTTTCAAAGACAATTCTAAAAGATTTGTGAAGGAAAATGCCATTCACAACCAGAGAAAGAATTATAGAATCTGAATCCAGAGCAAAGCTTACTATTTTCCACTTATATTTTGGGGTTTTTTTTCTTGTGTTTTTTCCTTTTGTTCTGATCAGTGTGAATGATATGAAAATATGGCTAACATGATTGTACATGTTAACAATTGTACAAACACTTGTACAAACATAGTACAAACAATATTGTATTACTTGCTGTCTTGGGGAGGGTGGGGAGAGAATGGAGAGAAGAAGAAAAATCTTACAAAAATGAATGTTGAAAAAAATGAATATTGATCCTGAAAAAACCATGGAGTCCAGATACAGGCAAAAGCATACTATTTTTACTTTTTGAAATGTAGTTTATGATTTGTTTTTTCTTTCACATGGTTTTTTCCTCTCTTTTGTTGTGATTCTTCTTTCACAACACGTCTGGGAAAATGTTGTATAATGGAATATGATATGTGTAATGGAATATGTTATGTTATAGAAATATGTTAAACACAATTATATATGTATAACCTATATCAGATCACTTGTCATGGAGAGGGGTGAGGAAAGGGAGGATAGTAGAAAAATGTTGAACTCAAAATCTTATAAAAAGATGAATGTTGTCAATTGTCTTCGCATGTAATTAGGAAAAAATAAAATACTATTAACTGGAAAAAAATAAAGATGACCTCCTTTCATCTATTCAGTGAAAATAGTAACACTTTGGCTACCAAATCAAGAGGTTATTTGTGAGGAAAACATAAGACTTGAAGGTGCTACCAAGTGTGAGTTACTGTTTTTTTCCTTTTATAGGTGCCTTCATGTTCTATCTCTTCCCTTCTCTCTTCTCTGTCCCTCACCTCAACTCTCTCTCTCTCCACTTTTTTCTCTCTCTCCCCCTTTCTCCCTCCTTCTCTCTCCCTCTGTCTTCCCCTCTCCCTCCTTCTGTCTCCCTCTCCCACTTTCTCTTTCTATTTCCCTTCCCCCTCCTTCTCTCTCTCTCTCCCCACTTCCCCCTTCTTTCTTCCTCTCCTCTCCCTTTTCCTCTCTCTTCTTTTCTCTTTCCTTTCCCCTTCCTTCTCTCTCCCCCTCTCTGCCTCCCCTCCTTCTCTCTCCACTTCCCTCTCCTCTTTTTCTCTCTCCCTCTCCCCTTTCTCCCTCCTTCTCTTTCCCTGTTCCCATCCCTCTCTCCTCTTCTTCTCTTTTTTCCTTCCCCTCCTTCTTTTTCCTTCTGTCTTCCCTTCTCCCTCCTTTTCCTCCTTTTCTCTTCTTCCATCCCTTCCCCTTCCCCCTTCTCTCTCCCTCCCCCCTTTCTCCTCACTCTCTCTCCTTCTCTCTCTCTCTCTCTCTCTCTCTCTCTCTCTCTCTCTCTCTCTCTCTCGTCAGGTTTCTGTTTTATTTTTTATCTTATAAAAATTCCAGATTCTGAGACTCAATATTAGCTAATAAAAATTATATACTTTTTCATTAAAGGCAATGATTCTAAATTTCATTGCAGCCATTCTTCCAAAACTGATGACCCTCCACAATGTATTGGAAGATTCCCCTGCTCCTTCTACCAATCTGATTTATCCTCGTCCTCAATCCTCTCCATGTTCTTTTCCCTCACCTTCTCTCTTTCATCTTTGCCTTTATTAGTCCTTCTCATCCCTGCCTTTTAGTTCTTCACCTTACTTTCAACTTCAGCTCCACTGCCAACTATTCCAGAAAGTTTCTCTGATATCCCCACCCCCTTCCAAAAAAATTCTCTCCCTTTTTGAATTACCCTGGAGTACCCTGTTGGTTTCTCCATTGCCTACTCCATTCCCTGCCCCATATTAGACTTATCTCCTAGAGAGGACATGCCCAGTTGATTGGAGTTCATTGAGGCTAGAAACTTTTTGTCTTTGTATCCTCAGAGTCTGATGATATACTTTTCCATCTAATTATATATGTGTGTGTGTGCATGTCTATATGTGTAAACACACACATGTATACAAACACCATGCTACATACATTCACATATACACACATAAACCATCATAAAGATCTGTTTCACTAATCCTTCAGCCTTCTATATATATGTATAGATCCATGTCCACATATGCACAGACATGTACATACAAGAATAGCTACACAAGACACATAGATGTAAATATCAAGCCTCGGAATGATTTCTCACTAACCCTTCATTAAGCGATATACGCACATGCATGTGTGTATTCTGTGCATATTTGCACACATATGGCTGTGTGTGTGTGTGTGTGTGTATACATGCTGTATGACTATAACCCCCCTAGAAAGCTGTTTTCATTAACCCTTCACGAAATTGTAGCCATTCTTGAATAGACATAGGAAAAGCATCCTCGGGTGTGCTTGCATTTACAGATGTCTATCAACCTGTGAACGTTCTAGCCTGGACATACACGCACAGATGTACTACACGCACACATAATTTAGGCATCCATCCTCATGTAGGCAGTCTTAATAAAGGATCAGTGAAAAGCAAGCTTTCTGGATGAAGTCAAAGGACTCCCCGCCGCTTATTCCCCTGCCAGTCTAATCTGGCCCTTTCCCTTCATTTCCCTGTTTAATTTTTCAGATCCTTCCTCTTCTTTGCAGGCTCAGTCCTCCCTAAAAAGTCTTTGCTAATGCTCCCCAGCCCGGCAGTGGGAAGTCTCTTAGAATGCTGATTCTGGCCTCGGAGGCCCTGGGTTCAAATCCCTCCGTCCCCTCGTGGCCCCGCTACTCCCGACCTCCCTTCCCGGCGAGCCACCCGCAGCCAGGAGCGCTCTCCCTCCGTGTCCCCCCGTACCTGCAGCTCGTGCAAGTGTAAGGCATAGCCTTGCACAAACAACTGGAAATAACTGCGCAATTGGCTGGGACCCGGAAGCTCGTCCGGCCGGCGCAGCGGCCGGGGATCGGACCCGGCCGCGGGTCCGGGGCCGGCATCTGGGGACAGCGCCGCGGGGAGGGCGGCCGAGTCCGCGGCCTTGGCCCTCGCCCCGAGGGGGTGAGGCGCCAGCAGGCGCACCAAGCGAGCCCGCATGGCCGGGGACCACAGGTTCTGCATGCTGGGTGCTGGCCTGCGCGACAAAGCGAGCTCCTAGGCCAGAGTCCCGGGGAGCTGGAGAGCCCAGGGCAAGGGGCGGAGTCCGGGGGAAAGAAATACATTGTTTGTTTCCAGATTCCTGAGATGCCCACTCTCTGCGGCCGGGACCTAACGACCCACTCACCGCCCTGGCAAAGGTTCTGGCACTGACAGGAAGAAAAGACCTCTCCCCACATTTGGGGGAGATGTTACTTTTGACCTCCCCCAGGGGTGAAGAGCAGAAGAATGAATGAAAAGGGAGACTTCTAGAGGAAGGATCCAAGGAGCCCATGGCCAGGGGAGAGGGAGTTGGAGCGAAAATCGAACAGAGGGACCACTTGTTTAATTTTCAACTCATTTGGGTTGAGTTCCAACAGTTCCTTCCCCATTGTCCCTTGCCCAACCCTCCAGAAGGGGTTTCTTCTGTCTTTATTTCTAGCTGTCCCATATCTACCAGGCTGGAGGACCTATTCCTGGCATTGCTCCTTCTCTCCCTCCAGGGCCTAACTGCTCATCAGGAAGCTCTTTCTGTTTCTGGGTTTATAATAACTGGGAACCTCTGCTCTTGACTAACTTTTCTGAAAATGTGATTGGAGAGAAAAGGAAAGAACAACTCTCTGTTGATTGAAATCAAATCAGTCTGGTGACAAGGCACATTATGTGACTCAGGGTTTTATGCCTCACTTTTCACAAGGGATTTGAAATTATACCCAAAAAGTTAATAAACTGTTCATATCCTTTGATCTGGCCTATGCTGCTACAGAGATCAAAGAAAGAAGAAAAGTTCCTATAGATAGCAAAATATTTATAGCAGGTCTTTTCTTGGTGGCCAAAATTAAAAGGAACCTGAGGCGATATCATCTATTGGGGAATGACTGGACAAATTGTGGTGATGGAGTATTATTGTGCTGTAAAGAATAAAGAGAGTTTCAAAGAAACCTGGTAAGTCTTATATGAACTGATACAGAGAAAAGTGAGCAGAATTAGGAAAGAAGTTATAAATTAATTCTGTTGTAAAGATAACTGGTTCTGAAAGTTTAATCTTTAATTTTTAATAAACCCTGATCATCAAAACGATGAACCATGATTCTAGATATCTAATGATGATGCATACTACCCTACCTTCTTACAGAGGAGTAATGATCTAATTTGGATAGGAATATTAATTCAAATGTTTTTCTTGGCTATGCTTATTTTTCCCAACGGTTTTATTTTTCTTTCCCCTTGCCCTCAATTCTGGGGTAGAGAAGTTATCAGGGAGGAAAAACATTATATATGAAAAAATCCATAAAATTTGATTTAAAAGTGGGGGGGGTATGTTGTCTCTAAGATCTTTTCCAGCTCTAAAATTTATGCTCTTATGAAATAAGGACAAACTGATCTTTGAAGGACAATCTGATAAGTACTCTGTTCCCATCTAATAATCCTGTTGCCTAGACTTGCTTCCAAGTTTACTTTATATTATAAAAACATAAGTTGAAAGGTAAAATTTGGACTTGACTAATCTTTGGAACCTATTCCTCTAGAATTCTGTAGCTATTTTTTGGTTTTTAAATAAAATACTTGATATACAAGTTTTCTTTCATTTTAGTCTTTTTGTAAAGCACAAGTGACTACTAACTCCTTAATAATATCATGGGTATTTGTATTTTTAAAAAACAAATTGACCCTAGTGCCAAAGAATTGTCACAAATGAAATTAAGGTAAGCTAAGGCACAAAGCTCTGAGCACAATTGATATATTAGCAAAGTACAAATTTGTCAATGAACAGGGTTTCAGTCATGTCATCTAGCTAAGACCCTGAATAAAGGCTGACAGATCATTTTCATGGATAAAAGCTTTCAAAAACTAGAAGGCAAATATATTTTTTAAAAAAAAGGGAGTTAATGGGTGATGAGAAAGGAATGTACTGGGAGAAAGGGAAAGAAGAGTTTGAATGGGCTAAGATATTTCACATAAAAGAGGCAAGATAAAGCTTTTGTGAGGGGGGAATGAGTGAGCCTTCATTCTCATAGTAAGTGGCTCAGAGAAGAAATAACATGCACACTCCATAATGTATAGAAATCTATCTTTCCATAGAGGAAAAAAGGAGAGGAAAGGGATGAGAGGAAGGGGACAGGGAGGGACGAGGGGGAATGTAGGTGATAGAAGAGAGGGAAGATGGAGGGAGAGCATAGTCAGATGCAACAAACTTTTGAGGAGAGATGGGGGAAAGGAGAGCTAGAGAATAGAATAAATGGGGGTGGGGAGGAATAGGATAGAGGGAAATACAGCTAGCAATAGCAACTAGGGGAAAAAAATATTGAAGCAACTTCTTTGATGAACTTTTGATAAAGAATGTAATCCATCCCAGAGGTAGAGCTGATGGTATCTGAACACAGACTGAATTACACTTTTTTTTCTCTCACTTCATTTTTCTTGTGATTTCTCTATCTTTGTGGGGGGGGGGGGGGATTATGTTTACTTTTACAACAAAACTATTGTAGTAATGTGAAAATAAATACATACTTTTTTTTTGTAAGGCAAATGTGGTTAAGTGGCTTGCCCAAGGCCACACAGCTAGGTAATTATTAAGTGTCTGAGACCGGATTTGAACTCAGGTACTCCTGACTCCAAGGCCGGTGCTTTATCCACTATGCCACCTAGCTGCCCCCATACATTTTTAAAAATTGAAAAAAATAGAAGGCAGAATCATAAATGGGAAATACAATATGATTGGTTACAAAACCTGCAGGATCAGAGATGTGGGGAACAATATGATTTTGTCTGGAAATTTGGAAGGCAGGGCTACCAACAAACCCTCCTTCAATTTTGTCAATATGGAAAGTTCATCCATAGGGTCCACTTGAATCTTAGCAAAGATTAAAGTCTAGAAGGGGCAAAAAAACAGATATTCAGATTTAAAGGGGGAAAGATGAGCCAAGATGAAGTAGAAGAAAGTAATACAGCCCAGATCTCCTCCCAGAAAGATCTAGAAAATGTACCACATCAGGTCTTAATTATGAAATCCAAGGAAAAAAACAATGAGTCAATTTTCCAGTCCAAGTAAGCATCGGGAGACAGAGAAGTCTGCAGAAAAATGGGAAAAGAATGTCAATACACTAGAGGATTTCAGTGCAAGGACTTAATAAGGGACTCTGAGATAATGTCTTATGGGTAAAACCCAGATCCACATAGAGGAGGACCTTTAGCAGCAAATAGAAACAAGTGTCAACTGGAAGCTCTATGGTTCCACACTGGGTATAGATACAGTGAAAACAGAGAAGGGACCAGCATCTAAGGATGATGATCTGGAGCAAGGAGCAGTCACCAATCTGTATTAATCAAGAAGCAAGTATGGAAACAAGCAACAGTTAAATGGATCTGATCTTGGGAGAGGATTAAAGTCTCTTTTTCATTTTCTAGTCTAGTGAAATCCTATAGTGTAATAATGAGGTATGAAGCCAAGATCAAAGGGGAATCTTTGGTTCTGTCACTCTGAACTTGCAGAATTTTCCAAATGGCTAACAGTGTAAGAATTCATTAACAGCTGACTAGAGCTCCAACCAGGGGACATATCTATAATTGTATTGCTCACATTCACCCAAGACTAAAAGGCAAACTCAGACTTAAGCCTGGATGAGATGACTTTGGACTGAAAGTTTTCAGGTATTTGCTTAATCTGAGCTATTCTTCAGATCTTGGTATAACACTGAACACAAGAAAGCAGCAGGATCCAAGAAAGTACAAAACAGATCTAAACAGGGCCAGCCATTTGTTCCAGAATTGTAAAGAGATTGGCCCTGACACAAAGAAATCAGGTAGTAAGGCTTGAAAAAAAGAGCAAAAAGAAATCCAATACAAAATATGATGATGGGGACACTCAAAACACAAAGTCAGGGGTGGCTAGGTGGTACAGTGGATAGAGCACTAGCCCTGAAGTCAGGAGTACCTGAGTTCAAATCCAGCCTCAGACACTTAATAATTACCTAGCTGTGTGGCCTTGGGCAAGCCACTTAACCCCATGGCCTTGCAAAAACCTTAAAAAAACTAAACAAACACAAAGTCAGAAGAAAAGAATAACTTCAGAATATCCACGGTAATGAAAACACAGCTTGTGAATAAATTCAACTAGTATTCCAGGAAGAGATAAAGCAAGGTTTGTTTGTTTGTTTGTTTTTTAAAGAACTATAGATAGTTTTATAAATGAAATAAGATCTAGAAGAAACAATAGGAAAAGAAATGAGAGTTATGTAAGAAAGAATTGGAAAAAAATTAACAGATTGACACAAGAGGTTCAAAATCTCATTCAATAGATTCCTTAAAAATTAAAATTACCAAATAAAAGTTAATGTCTTTGTAAAAATATTAAAACAAAGTTAAAAGGCTGAAAAAATAGAAAAGAGTAAAAGTTCTCTCATATCAAAAACAACTGACTTAGATAAAGCAGAGAGAATTTAAGAATCACTGGGCTATTTGAAAACTAACTAAAATAAACATCATTTAGACATATTTTTTCAACAAATCTTTTAAAAATTACTCAGATCTAGACCAACACCTTACACCCTATACCAAGATAAGATCCAAATGGATACAGGATTTAGACATAAAAAAATATTATAAGCCAACTAGAAGATCAAAAAAGTAGTTTACCTGTCAGATCTACTGAAAGGGAAGCAGTTTATGACCAAGGAAGAGATGGAGAACATCATTAAGAACAAACTAGATAATTTTAATTAGATTAAATTAAAAAAGCTTTTGCACAGACAAAACCACTGTAACCAAGATCAAAAGAAATGTAGTAAATTGGGAAACAATTTTTTGCAACTAGTATTTCTGACAAAGGATTCATCTCTAAAATATACAGAGAACTGAATCAAATTTTCAAAAAAAAAAACAACAAGCATCTTTGAGGCACCACCTCACACCTCTCAGACTGGTCAATATGACCAGAAAGGACAATGATCAGTGTTGGAAGGGATGTGGGAAATCTGGGATACTAATACATTGTTGGTGGAGCTGTGAACTCATCCAACCTTTCAGGAGAGCAATTTGGAATTATGCCCAAAGGGCAACAAAAATGTACATACCCTTTGATCCAGTTATACCACTACTGGGTCTATACCCAGGAAAAAAGGGTAAAAGCATCACTTGTACAAAAATATTCATAGCAGCCTCGTTTGTGGTGGCAAAGAATTGGAAAGTAAGTAAATGTCCTTCAATTGGGGAATGGCTTAAAAAACTGTGGTATATGTATGCCATGGAATACTACTGTTCTATTAGAAACTAGGAGGGATGGAAATGCAGGGAAGCCTGGAAGGATTTGCATGAATTGATAATGAGTGAGATGAGCAGAACCAGAAAAACATTGTACACCCTAACAGTAACATGGGGGTGATGATCAACCTTGATGGGCTATCTGCAATGGAGAATATCATCTGTATCCAGAGAAAGAATTGTGGAGTTTGAACAAAGAACAAAGATTATTACTTTCAATTTAGGGGAAAACCCTGTTACCTTATTGTGTAATTTTGCTATCTCTTATACTTTATTTTTCTTCCTTAAGGATATGATTTCTCTCTCATCATATTCAACTTAGATCAATATATACCAAGGAAACAATGTAAAGACTAACAGACTGCCTTCTATGGGTGGTGAGGTGAGAAAAGCAAGATTGGGGAAAAATTGTAAAACTCAAAATAAATAAAATTTTTCTTAAAAAAAAAAGATCCTGACCTGACCTTCAGATAGATAAGGACAATAAAACAGCTTCCAAACTAAGACTTTAACCATGCCTTATCTATTCCTGATGTAATTCAGTTTGCTCCTCGGAAGTAGTAAATATGTAAACTCCATAACTTCAGGAACTTTGTATCCTGAGTACTAAAGTACAACACTTGCTACATTGTAGGTGACCAATAAATGTTGATTTTGTACTTGGTAAAAAAAAAAAAAAATTACTCAGAGCTTCAATCTTGATGGACTTACTCATTCCTTCAGTTTAATAATCAAGGATAATTTTGGGCTGTCTGCAATGGAGAATACCATCTGTATCCAGAGAAAGAACTGTGGAGTTTGAACAAAGACCAAAGATTATTACCTTCAATTTCGGGGAAAAACCCATTATCTTATTATATAATTTTGCTATCTCTCATACTTTATTTTTCTTCCTTAAGGATATGATTTCTCTCTCATCACATTCAACCTGGATCAATGCATACCATGGAAACAATGGAAAGACTTAACAGACTGCCTTCTTGTGGGGGGGGGTGGGGGGAGAGAGGGAAGCAAGGATAGGGGAAAAATTGTAAAATTCAAAATAAATAAAATCTTTCTTTAAAAAAATACTCAGATCTTTAAGAATCAGAAGGTAAAGTGAAAGTATAACTTAGATTACCTCTAAAAATTTTTTAAATAGAGTGGCTAAGTGACACAGTGAATAGAGCACTGGTCCTGGAGTTGGGAGGATCTGAGTTCAAATCCAACCTCAGACACTTAATTACCTAGCTGTGTGACCTTTAGCAATTCACCTAACCCTTGCAAAAAAAAAAAAAAACCAAAACCCAAAAAAGTCAAAATAAAAACTCCTGGGAACACCATAGCTTCAAGGGGACCTATGCAGGAAATTGTGTTCCTGGGTAGGGAAGTCTTAGGTTATATTAGGAGAAAGAAGGGAATTCATAAGCCAGTAGCTGCAGTAGTATGGTTTAGACTCCAAATTCAAAGCAGAACCTTACTTCAAATATCTAACCCAGCCTATAAGGAATAATTAGGTGAAAGACTCAGTTCAAATTCTGCTACTCTGAATCAACAGACAGTCTACTCAATAGCAGGCTACTCTTACATAGACCAAACCTACATCAAGAACTAGCAGACTGCCCTGGATCAGATCTCTTTGTGAACACTCCAACAATACTGAATACCCCTTTAAAAAAGCAACCTTTAAGACCAGCACAGATCTTCCTTCCAGAAATGTGGCAGAGTTCAGCTTTAACATCAAATCCAAAGTCAGGAGCTAGGCTGGAAGAAAAGGAAAACAAAAAAAGAATCTCCTGTAATGAGCTATTCTGGTGGTATGGGCACTCAAGACACCGACACAGAAGAAAAGAATGACTGCAAAACATCTACTTGGATTGAGTCAGAATAAAACACAGCTTGGGACTGAACTCAAATAAAGTTCTTGAAAGAAATGAAACAAAAGCTTATTAAGAGTTTAAAATGTTATTGTGTGAATGAAATGAGTGTGTTAAAAGAAAAAAATTAAAAGAAAGAGGACTATAGAAAAAAGAACTGGAAAGGAAATCGACAAATTGCCCAAGCAACAAATTCCCTGAAAATTCAAATGGACCAAATAGAAGCCAATGTCTCCATGAAACAACAAAATTAAAACAAAGTCAAAAGGCTGAAAAAATGTAGAAAACTCAAAGTATTTTATAGGGGAAAAAAACCCATGACCTAGAAATCAGATTGAGGAGAAAATAATTTAAGAGTTACTGGACCCCATGACTAATAAAAGAACCCAGATACCATAATGCAAGAAATCTTTAAAAGGTCCAGATCTCTTAGAACTAGAGGACAAAGTGGAAATAGAAATAATCTTACCATCATCTCCTGAAAGAATCCCCTAAGTGAAAATTTTCAGGAACATGACACTCTAAATCTAGATATTTTAGGTCAAAGAAAAAATACTGCAAAGTAAACAGAAAAGAAGAATTCAAGGACTGAGGAGTGACAATCAGGATCATACATGATTTTGTAGCCACCACTATAAATAAGCAAAGAATGAGCAATGCAATGTTCTAGAAGGCAAAAAGATGTCTTTGCAACTAAGAATAATTTCCTAGTAAAACTGAGAATAATGCCACAGACAGGGGAAATGGTTATTTAAAGAGAGAGGACTTCCAGGCATTTCTGATGTAAAAACAAAAACAAGCTGAAGAGAAACATGAATAATTAATAATAGACTAAACAAGGAAAAACTGCATATATTCAACAATGGGGAGATGATTCATGTATCCCCTCTAATCTTTATTGCCATCAGGGTTCACAGAGGGAGTCCAATTAAATAAGGTCTGGTAGTACTTCTGTAATATTTTGATAATCATAAGAAAATAATGGAAAGGGTGGGGGGAAGAATACATTGCTGATGGGGAAAAGCCAAAAGAAGGGAAAGGAAGCTTAGGGAACAGGAATATATTGCACTCAGGGAAATAAAAGGGAAAGTAGAGAAAGAAGGAGGGAAAATAAGGGTAGATTAAGGAAGTAATTTGTCCTAAGCAAAACAAATTTTAAGGAAGTAAAAAAATACTTATACATCTTTTTTTAGGTGACAAAGAATGAGAATCTGAGGGGGTATCTATAAATTGGGGAATGGATGAACAGATGCACAGATGCAATGGATTACTTTTGTGTTGAACTCTTATCAGAAAAATGATCAAATATAATTCCAGAGGACTAATCTATTTCCTGAGAGAGATGTGGACTCAGAACAAGATAAACATTATTTTAGGCCATGGTCTACATGGAAATTTGTTTTGATTGGCTATACAAGTTTGTAATGAGTTTTGTTTTTCTTGTACTCTCAATGGGGTGGTAGGTTGAAAAGGTAGACATTATCTGAAAAAAAATGAAAAACTAACCTTGGGAATTCTAACCAACACAACCACCAATCACAATTTCTGAGAACTCATGATGAAACACACTCAACACCTGGTAGAGAAATGATAGATTCAGAGCATTCTGAGAAGCAGCCAATGCAAACATTTGTTTTGCTAAACTATACATGACTGTAACAAACGTTTTGTTTTTCTTCCTTTCTCAATGGAGGGCAAAGGGAGGGATGGTGGAGGGAGAGAAAGCTGATCTTTGGGGGAAAAAAATCAAATTAACAACTCAGAAAATCAAGCATTTAGTAGGAGCTTCCCATATACTTGACACTGTTAAGTGTTGGAAATACAAAGAAAGGCATAAGCAAAACAAAACAAAAAATAATTCATGCTCTTAAGATGCTGATAGCTTAATGGGACAGACAAAATGTAATCAACTGTGTACAAACAAAATAAATATAGTATAAATTGCAGAAAAATCACAGGTTATCCCATAAAGGAAAGGACATACTCCCTCCACACACTCACCCATGTGTGTATAAATAATGTTGGGTATAGAAACATGTTTCATTCAACAGGAAAAGAGAAAATTGGAATGGGAAGGAATTAAGAGCAAGGATAGATTAAGGGAGGGAGGTAGTCCTAAACAAAAACAAACCAATAAAGGTGAGTGAGTTATGAAGAGTTCTTTTTTTCAATAGGAGGGAAGGGGGAAAATGCTTGCTAACTGAAAAAACTAAAGATTAAATTTAAAAAAACAAATGTAAAGGGAAGACCTTTCATCTAAAAGGAAACATATCACACCTTCAAAAGGATCTGGAGTAAATAGGAAAAAATGTGGTTGAGACAATAATTCCTCCCCCCCCCACACACACACACTTCATTATCTTTGTCCTTCACCACTCATCTGCAAAATTCCTTCAGAAGTCTGGAAAATTTAACCATACACCCTAGGTAAAGCTGAGTCCCTCACTAAGGGCTATCTCTGAATAAGGAAGTAGGAGTGATTACTTGATAGGACTGGCATCCTTTTACAATTACTGGTAAGACAGGGGCTTCAGAAAGTACTTGGAAACTACCAGGTCTACTGTAGAAGATGAGAATTTACTGCATAGGTTTACGGCTCTGTGGATCAAAATATGGAGTGTCTGAAGACAAATTATCAGTTCTAACCTATGAGAGATGTCTGAATTGCCAAGAGCACCTTTGCCAAAAGGGCTATATATTGGATTGGGGGGGGGGGGGGGCTGTGCTCACTTTCTCCTTCAGAATCATCTTTGGTCCAGTGCCCAGATATGGATCATGATGATTGGGTATGGCACTAGATGCAGTGGAAAACCTTGACTGAGGCAATGCCTTACTCAACAGGAAAAGAGGAAAGAAAATTGGGATGGGAAAAGGGAAGGAATAAGAACCAGGGTAGATTAAGGGTAGGAGCTAGGAGCAGTCCTAAGTAAAACAGACTAATAATTGAGTTACAAAGATTTTTTTTTCAACACAGGGAAGAGGGGAAAGAAAAAACAATGCTTAATTGAAAAAACTAAAAATTTAAAAAAGAATTGCCTCTTTTGTATAGTTAAAAAAAATCACTTAGGAAGGGGAAGACTTCGTTTCTGGCCAAAACAGAAACATTTATATTCACTTTGAGCTAGTCAGGGCCCAAACAATGACCAAGTAAGGCTTGGCCAATTAAAGAGCCAGAGTAATTTGAGTCCTGTGAACCCTAAGAAATAGGGATTTGGCCCAAAGGAGGGGCTAGATAAATGCTAATTAGTGGAAATGGGAAAAGACCTTCAAATATGACTCCCACAGTCAGTCAACTACAGAGTGTGGCTAGTTAAAAATTTAGGAAAGAAATTAAATATGCCTGGATACAATTACCCTGAGTTGAAACTAGTTCTAATTAGTTTTGTGCATAAACCAAAGTTGACAACCCATTTTATCAGTTGTTGGGCAAAGCAAGCAACTTTATAATTTCTAAGTTGCAAAGAAAGATTAACTTAGGAAAACTAAACTCAACCTAGTTCCATGACATTTTCCTATGTGTATACCACAGGTTGTCTTTTTTGTTTTTTTGGCAAGGCAATAGGGTTGTGACTTGCCCAAGGTCACACAGCTAGGCAATTATTAAGTATCTGAGGCTGCATTTGAACTCAGGTACTCATGACTCCAGGATCAGTGTTCTAGCCACTGTGCCTCTTAGCTGCCCCTCATAGGTCATTGTCACCCAGGCAAGGACAACTATGGAATATCTTCTGAGAGATGGGCCATCAGACAAGGGCATTCAACTCAGAGAAGCCAGGGCCAAGGGACCATGTTATTGCCATGAGTTGTCAAAAGGACAGTCACTTTCTGCTTCCACTGGCCTGGATGGCCCTTGGAGGCCCCTTATCTACCTGGAGGCTGGTGAGCCATTGCCTTCCTCCTGCTCTGTACACATCTGGAGTGCCTTCGTCCTAGTTTCTATTCAAAGTCCAGTTTCTAAAGGCCTTCCTACATCAGGTTTGTCTTTCATGATTCAGTTCTCCCCATTCTGCTTACAACTCTGGGCTGGGTTTGACTACGGTGATTTGTGCCAGAAGTAGCACTTATTGCTTATGGACTGACTCACTGTAGTAGTAGTAGTAGTAGTGATACATGCACTCAAGAGGATAGCAAAATTGTTCTGTGCAAGGCTTACTTCCATAGAGCCACCACTGGGAAATGGAGTTGGGGGCTAGGGAGACACCAGTTGTGTGGGGGTCCCTTCTCCGTTACTAAAGGTTTTAGAGACATCTAAGGAAGGTTAGGCTAGAATGGCAACCCCCAAATTTACTTCCCATGGAAGCTTATGATCTATTATGGGGGGGGATGGGAATGTTTCTATTTTCTGCACATCTTTATGAGTTCCTCTGGGTCCTTTATATCTCCTGGATTATCTGCGAGATGAAAAAAATAAGGCTATCCCATTCCCAATACTGTTATATGGAATACTCATGTGGAAGCTGTGGGAAAACAGGCATAAGCTAATCCTATGTACTGTATTTTTTCCCCCTGAAATTCCATAGTGGGGGTATAAGCCAGAGAATATTGTCTTTTGGGGGTTGGTACCATGCATGCTATGTCCAGATCACAGGTACCAAACATGAGAACTTTTATTATTGGGTACCACCTTTGGAGAAATTTAAGGCTCAACACTCTAATCTAACTTTCTTATTATCAGAAAAAGAACTATATCTGTTTAAACTTAATAGAAGCAGAGGGCAATAGGCTCCCTAGTTAGCCAAGTTCAGTGACCCTACTGGTCCACGTAGAGGGCTAAGCTAAAGCTTCCCAAGGGTATACCAAATACATTGAAAAGCTCACGCTGACAATCATCAAATATTTGTTTTGGAAATGAGAGGGAGCAGTTAGTCAAATATTTGGTTTACTTTTAGCTCAGTCAGAAACTCCCACAAATTGGCTTCTCTTCAGAGGCACATCACGAATGTGCACTCTCTGTTACTATGTATGTCCATGTCCTACCTCCTTACCAAGCCGAGATACTTGAAGTAAGTTCTTTGAAGTCTGGGGGACTGTCAATCTTTCACCACCACTGAGGCAAAGAGGTTAGGGTTAGTGGGGGTTAGCTGCCTCCTTCCGTACCTTCTTTACACCCGCCTTCAGGTTGTACATCATCAGTAGCTTGAAAAAAACTTTCACCTAGACTGAACTGTCTTGTTTTGTTTTTCCTCAGAGGAAATGTCACAAATATCTGGCCCAGGCTTCTTCGGAACTTTAACTCTGCTGTTTTGTTGATGTGTTCAGTTCCCTAGCTACTTTAAAAAAAAAAGATTGCCTTCGAAACTGGACTTACCATCAAAGCCAGTCACTTGCTTGTGATCTGGATTAGTATGGCTAACAAAGCAATACTGATTTCTTCATGTGAAAGCTGTAGGAAAAGAGACACAAGCTAGTCCTATGTGCTATATTCTTGAGATTTCCCTTAAGAAAATTCCATGGTGGAAACATAGTAAGTAAGAGAGAATATTGTCTTTGGGGGGCTGATATCTCACAGCACAGTCCAGACTCTTTGGGGAACATCAAGCCACAGGTATCACATATGAGAACTTTTTTTTATTGGGTAACGTAACCTTTGGAGAAGCCAAAATTACTATTAGTATAGTTTTGTGAGTAAAAAATGAAAGGGAGCAGTAATGTTAAGTAATCCAGCAAAAAAATTCTTGGATTAGTAGGTTGGTTGTTGTGATTGAAGAGGAGTGGTGATGTTAGCTCAGTTAGAAACTCCCACAAATTGGCTTTTCTTCACAGAGGCAGGAGATCATGAATGTGCAAAGCTGCATAGAAGGTCAAGTTTTTTCCAACATATTAATTTTGCTCAATTTTTACATTTTTCTCTCTTATTCTAAAGGATAGCTCTCTGGAAGTGGGGGAGGGGAAATTACTGGGAAATGGAAATGATGTTAAAAAACCACACACAAACACAAATAACAATAACTTTTTTAAAAAAAGAAAATCTGACAAAGAGAGAAAAATCAGTCAATGTCAGAGGGGCTAAAGAGGGCAAGTACATTAATGCACTTCTAGAGAAGCTGTGAATTGGTTCAACCCTTCTGCAAAAAGAATTGGAATTATGAGAGAAAAATTACTCAAATTTCAGACCCTTTGACCCCAGCACTCAACACTAACTGGGCAAGAACCCAAAGGAGATAAAAAACATTAAGAAAAACTCCCATAAATATCAAAATATTCATAGCAACCCTTTGTGCTATTAAAGTACTGAAAGCAAAGTGGCTAAACAAATGGCATTATACGGACATAATGAAATATTATTGCTCGGTAAGAAATGTGAGGAATTCAGAAAACTTGGAGAGATTTGTTTGAGCAAAAATAGCAGCAAGAGGACAACCTAATGATAATAGCCCTTGAAGATTTGTAAAAACTCTTTGCATACATTATCAAATGCTCCTCCCAATCTGCCCTGAACTTCAGTCATGAAAAACAACCCTTTTTCACCCAAGATGGTCATCTTTCACAATGTGTTTTAGAGTCCCACAAGAATAATCCAAAGAGAAAGAGCAGTTGTCAGTTCTCAAAGTATAGGGAGGTTCTCCATCTGGGCCTAGATACACCCCTACTAAGCTCAAGTAGCTCCCATAGTACCAATCACTGCACTTGACTCCTTTGACAATTATGAATTGATATAATTTAAAAGATATGTCAAGTATTTCCTCTGTGCAAATCAATGCCCTCAAGGAATCTATTGTTTTTTGGGAGAGAGGGTGCGGAGAATGGCAGATATTCAGGTACAGAGAATACAAAATTGCAAATAATAGCTTCTTATACATCAGAAGTGAGCCAAAGTGCTCTAGGAAATTATTAAGAGGAGGATACCAAGATCTGAGGGCAACAGGCATGATCTCATGGAAGAGATGGCATCTGAGTTGAAGACAGGCCAGAGACAGAACTGAGAAAGGCCAGCATTAGCATCACTAAGGGAGTCCATTCTCAGTAGAGGAGATACATCACCTCCATAAATGGAGGATGAGGTGAAAAATGGCAGGACAAGGCTGGGGAGAGGGAGGGGGCAATTCATGATATAGCTTAGCTGCAACAGAAGCAACCATGTAAAAGAAAATAGTATGAAATACATCTGGCTAGAAAGGTAGGCTGGAGGTAGACTGGAGCAAAACTTAGAAGTCAGATTAAAACTAGAGACAATAAGACATCTCTCCCACAAACATTTTTATGAGCAGTGTGATCTGAGTCTCAATTTCTATATATTTCTATGTTGTTCTATAACTTAGGATGAAGATATGAATAGTATGAATTTAAATTTTCAGATGATACAAAACGAGGATAACAAACACAGTGCCTGACAGAACAAGGACCCATAATATCTCAAAAGGTTAAAATAAAAGCTCAATGTAAGTTAACAGAATATCACAAAACAGAAAAATTATGTTCAATAGCTCTCTGAGTCATTTCAGATGCATACAACTCTTCATGACCCCATTTGAAGTTTTCCTGGTAGAGATACTGGAGTAGTTTGCCATTTTCTTCTTCAGCTCATTTTAAAGATGAGGAAACTGAGGCAGTTAAGTGACTTGTCCAGGATCACACAGTATCTGAGGCTGAACCTGAACCTAGATCTTGCTGACTCTAGGCCCAGAACAGTTGCCAGCGTTTATTAGAAGAGACATGGCATTAAATACAAGGTAGGTGATTAACTCCACTATGTTGTCTTACACCCTTTTAAGAGGACTGTTTAGTTCTGAATGCCATATTTAGTAAAGGCACCAAATACCTGGATTCATCCAAAAAAAATTCGAGGAGGTGAGCAGCATTATAACATCCCTTCAAAGGAAAGGTTAAAAGTACTGAGGATGTTTACATTTAGATCCTACCCTTGGGTATACATTCCATAACCATGACATCCTACTACAACATATAACAAAATATTCCTAACAGGTTTCTGTTAGTAAGAAACTGAAAACAAGGTAAGTGTCTGTTCAGAAATGTGATAGAATATTCTTTCACAGCAAGTAGTAACTGATATGAAAAATTCAGAAATGCTTCCAAAAAGTAGGATGATTTGGATAAACAGAGCAATGTGGTATTTACAGTTAGGAAGGCCTGGGTCTAAATTCCACCTCTAACATTTACTATCTGTAATCAAGGGCAAGTCATAATTTCTGCAGCTCAGTTATCTGTAAAATGGGAACAACTCTAGGAGTACTTACCTCACTAAGTTGTTTTTTTAGGGTTTTTTTTTTTGTTTTTGCAAGGCAATGGGGTTCAGTGGCTTGCCCAAGGCCACACAACTAGGTAATTATTAAGTGTCTGAGGCTGGATTTGAACTCAGGGACTCCTGACTCCAGGGCCAGTGCTCTATCCACTGCGCCACTAAGCTGCCCCCTCACTAAGTTTTGAGATTCAAAAGAGACAAAGCATGTAATTTCTAAGCTATGTGTTGTTAATCATCATAATGCAGAACCAAGGAAAAAAATATACAAAACAGTCACAGCAATTTAAACAAAACTGATCACTAATCAGTTGATTGAAGAGTCATCCTACATCTGGCCAAGTGGCAGCTGTGGATGAGATAGATATTGTCCAACCTGGTCAATGGGGTAGGCTTGTTCTTTATTTCTATGTTGCAAGACTGAATTCTATTGGTGGGGCATAGTATTAAGAAAATTTTTATAAAAGTTACAATATTTTTAAAAAGGCCTAGAGGGAAATGACAGCTGCCATCAAAGTTTACCAAAGTCTGCCACATATGGAAAAAAGATTTAGACTTGCTCTTACTTGCAGATGGCAGAAAATATGAAATATGAGTCAAAGTTTCAGAGGCAGCTCCTTACAACCAGAGCTATCCAAAATACCCAAAAGTGAGGTGGGTTACCTGGGCAAGTATCAGGTTTCATAAAGCAAAGCAAGAGAGCTTCTCTTTTTTTCCCAGGTTCAAGAATTAAATGGTTGCCAAGGTCCCTTCCAACCTGGAAATTCTGTGACTCTAGAATGAGGGAAGGAAAAGCTCTTTAGATTCCACTGCTAAATCTTGAATCTAAAACCTATGGTCAAAATTGAATATTAGTTTCCATCTGAAGGTCCCTATTTAACCCCAAGGAAATTTCTTGGTTTCCATAGCTTCGATAATGGACAAGTCAGAAGATGATGGGGTGATGGCATCAATTCTGAGTGACAATGGGCAGAGAAAGAGTGAACCGGGAGTCCAAGTGAGGACTGGATAGAATAGTCTGAGAAAGGGAGAGTAGGAATTATGTACATGAAGATCTAGACATGATGTTCATCTGAAATGGGTCATCCCTCCCAGGCCAGTCCTGTGGAATGGAACACCAGAGAGGTTCCTGGGACCTGACAATTGAGTCAACAGGTTCATTGTGGAACCTACTGCGTTTTCCACTTTGGCATTGGAAGACAGAGTAGGGGCACTGAATGGGGAAAGAAACCTGATTATTTCCCTGCTAGTAGGTAGCAAGAGCCCTTTCTGCAAAGCAGGAAGGAGGATTACATGGATGTATTCCTCAGAAAAGGAAAAGAAAGGGGAAAGGACTAGTGTCAATCCTCGAGACTTAGGATGGAAGAGCTGGGATTTATTGGGGATCCTACCTCACTAAAGGCAGAAGAAATATCAGATCTGATGCTGATAAGCCAGTGCTTGTTCTAATAAAGAGAACCGGGGTTCTCTCAGAAGAGGGCATGATGAGGGCTGAATGTATGTGTTGGGATCCAGAGTCCCATAAGATAAAATGCAAAGGAGAACAATGAGGATGATAGGATATATTGCAAAGGGGGAAAAAATAAAAGCAAGCTGTATTCACGATGTTCTCCCTTCTGACCCCCAAATGTCCCCTCCTCATATCCTGACATGCTGATTGGATAAAAGCTGATATGGATTCTCAAACCATTACACGGGGCAGGAGGGAGAAGAACAAGGTGCTTTCTGGCCCAAAACATGGATGAGGGAAGAGTTCAGCTTTGAGATCAGAGAACAAACCACACATGGCTCTGCGGGTAGAAATCAAACCCTGCTTTATAAGGCTGCAATGGCCACTGTTTGCTTCTCAGCTGGGATGACAGGAGCTGGGCAAGGGGCAGGAGAGATGGCCATAGCCCCCTCCTTACCCTTTCCCCAACCCCACCATCCCTGTAAGCCCCATAGAAACCCCCTCTCTGGAATTCAACCTTTTCCAAAAATACTCTGACCAGGGACAGGGTGGACAGGGTTGGGGTTCCAGGCTGGCCGGCAGGCCGGTTCCCATGAGGTAGCTATCGCTGGTGCTCTTGGGGAGGGGGTGGGGTTAATGGAAGGAAGCTGATCATGGGTTCACAGAGGCAACAAGGTTGTTGTTGGTTTTGGGGGTTGAGGAAATAGGGAGTCTCTGAGCTTGCCCTGAATACTTGAGCATAGGTAACACTGAAGGGCAGGGGCCAGAGTCTTGGGTGCTATCCTCATTGTCCTTTGTAGAATGGGAGGTTTTCCTGGAAGAAAGACAAAAGAGAGAAGACGAGTATGAGACTTCATGAAAACAGTGACTTCTCTCTTCACAAGATGGCTTTGTTGCCCTCAAGGACCCTCTTTGCTTCGGTCATACAACTAAATTACTGACAATTTTAGCAAAATCTTCTAGTCCTGGAGTCAGTTTCCTTTTTCTGGAAAGGAACTACCTTTTATCTGCTCCCAAGCAACCCCGAAAAGACAATCAGGTCCCCCCCCAGACCAAGGGCTCCAAAGTGCCATCACAGTTCCCCTGTGTGCTGAAAAGGCTGAGGAGTCACAGAAGGGAGCCGTGGGTCATTTGGGATTTCCTGGTTTTTGTCCCAGGAGGGCTAGAAGAGGACAAGGTTTTCACTGCTAAGAAGAGATTTCTCTCCTCTCCAAGTTCCTCCCTGACCCAATTCTGATGAGCCTGGTCCACTGGTTTACTTCCTTCACCATTCCCAGATTTCTGATTCCTTGGTACTGAACCAACCCCTATCTGCTCATCCCCCAAGTTCTGCCCAGATCCTGCTGTTGATCAGCCTTTACCCCAGCTTGTTCAGGTCTGTTTTACAGAAGGCGTTGAGGAGGATGTCACCCTTCATGACGATATGTGATCTCGGCAGGGACCACTAGAAACAAAAGAAAAGAGTGGGGTCTCCAAACTTAGAGAAGGCAGAAACATTCCTGACATACTGGTTCCCCACTGCCTGGTGGGGGGGGGGGGCAAAAGAGCAAAGATTTTCCCTTCTTACTCAGTGAGACAAAGGCCAAGCCTGAACAGCAAGTATGTAGGTAGTTTTGAAAAGGCTATCAGATTCCTAAGGCAAGCACCCCAAGAAGTCTAGAAGCTTTTCTTCCCTTCAAAGAGGAGAGTCACCAATTATGGGTCAGATTCTGGAGGTAATAGGGATATAGCCACTCCCCTCCACCCCTGGGTCTAGACTGCACTCCTCCAGAGCAGAAGATGGTGGCACTCACCATGGGGGCAGAGTCAGAGATGGCTCCAGTGTGAAAGCCCTTGTAGCACCAACTCCGGAGCAGGTCCACCCCTGCAGAGAGGAGGGAGAGAACGGATGTGGGCCCTTCTGTGGGCCCTTCTGCAGACCCTCCTGCCTCCCCACCCCAGAGAGGAGGTAGCACACATACCTTTGAGCTTGTTACTGTGATACTTCTGTTCCCACTGAGTGGTCAGGATATTAAAATAACGAGGCTGCTCAAAGAAACGGAGATAGCGGGCAGACACTCGAGAGGGGAAAACCCTTTCAAACTGGCCCCGGCGTGAGAACTCATCTTCCATCTCCACAAGGACCCGAACGTCATCTGGCGTCAGGATGTCCAGCACCGACGCATAGAAATCCTGGTGCTCCCAGTGTGTGAGAAGAGAGGGAGACAGTGTCAGTAACTGCAGGGCAGGGAGAGAGGGACAAGGGGAGAGAGGGACAAAGGACGAGAAGCAGAACCAGGAATGGGGGGACAGAGCCTGATTATATAGGGGAACAGAGCACACTAATCTCCATTGGAGAGGCAGCACTGATTGGGTTAAAGTGGGGTTTGGGGTTGGGGATTGCAGGCAAGGGTTCCCGCTCGGCTCTGGCTGTTCCTCATGCTCAGCCTCCTACTCAGGAAAGAGCAGTGCAGGGTGGGGATCCTGGGGGGGGAGGGGGATCACCTCTGCCTTCCTCTCCCTCTGCAGTCTTGGGAGGTAACACACAGAGGAGCTAAGTGACTTGAATAAGGTCAGACAGTGAATTGGTTGGATTTGGAGGCTTATGGCTCTGTCCACCCCACCAGCTGTTGCCCATTAAGTCCAATACTGGCAGAGAACTGTTGCAGGCTGGCCACGGGGAAGGGAGCTTTCAGGAGGAGTGGGAGGGATGGGGGGGGGGACGGACAGGCTGGGCTTCCCACCTGATCAGGTAGTTTTTGGGTCAGGTAATAGGCTTTCTTCATTTTCTCTGCTGTGAAGTACTCTGGAGACAGCCTAGTTTTCTCCTTTGTGGAACTGCTAAGACTAAGAGCAAACAGAAGGAGGGATTAGGCAGGAGCCATAACCATGAAAATGAGCCCCCTTCCCAGGGAAAGAACAAAGTGGGGCCCTGCACAAGTAGAGCCATAACATGCTTCCAATCAGGGAACTCAATCTAAAGGTCATGGTTCAGATCCTACTGAAGAGAACAGAACACCTCAAGAGCAGCCCCTAATAGCAAGAGGAACAAAATTTGCCAGTCCTGCTGGGATCCACCTGAATGGGGAGGCCCACGAGCAGCTTGAGGCCCACGGTGCTCATGGTCCAGGGGCTGCCCTGAGCTGGGGGAAAGGACTGACCTGATGGTAGAACTGCTTGAGCTGCCACAGCTGGAGCTGATGTCATCTGCATGGGGGAGAACAAAGCCTGCCAGATTCAGAAGGTCTCGGATCATCTGGCCCTTGATGCTGATGTCCAGTGGTGAGTTAGAGTGAAGGCTGCAGAAGGGAAGTAGATACAGGGGAATTAAAGCAACAACTTGGTTATTCTTAGAATTACAATTTGGACCTAATTCTTCTCAGTTTCCCTTGTCTGCTCTTGCAGAATTCAGGGGGCATCAAAGCCTGTAATAAAAATTCACATTTATACAATGCTTGAATAGGCAGTTCTTTGATGAAGAAATCAAAACAATTTAGTCATATAAAAAATTGCTCTAAATTGTTATCTATTAGAGAAATGCAAATTTTTAAAAAACCTTGAGATAGTATATTACACTTATCAGATTGGCTAAAGTGATAGAAGAGAAAAGTGTCAAATACTGGAGAGGGATATGGAAAAACCAGGACCTTAACTCATTGTTGGTGGATCTGTGAGCTGAAATACATAGTTTTCCTTGAAATGGAATTTTATTGTTTTATACTGAATTCTTTCTTATGGTCTCTGCTATAATACGTGGCTTTTTTTCTTTTCTCATTTTTATTTAAGTATAAAATTTAAAAATTTACAAAAGCCCCCAAACATTTATACAAGAGCTTTTCTGTGGAGGAGCTGGCATAAGTACTTCTTCAAGATGAGGAAAGAGACTCAAAAATGTTAGTTCTTTTATTGCTCTCCCAGGGTCAGTTGGTCTTAAGAGCTCAGAATCCAGAGAGGGTTCCAGAATCCAATCCAGGGCTCTTTCCACTGCACTGCCCAAAACAACAGTTCCATTGTAAAGGTCTCTTTGTCCCTGGAGTAAAAAGTGGCAATACTTTCTTAGGAACTCACCCCCTGGGCTGGACACCAGGCTCAGGCATCACTTCCACCCAACTCTCTTCCCTTACCTTTCAGAAGTATATTAAAACAATGAGGGAAAAGGATGACCAGGAAGCATTCTATCCATTTAACACAGAGGGGAAAGAACTTGGCCAAAGATAACAAAATAAGGATTGAACTGGGCCAAAATTCAGGAGAGAAAGCAAATGAAACTGGAGGTTGGGGTGGGGGGGAGGGTCTTCAGTGAATACCTTTGAGGATACCACTCACCTTGGAGAGATATTGACTTCAAGGACCCAGGGCTTCAGATTTTCATCTAGCATGATATCAAAACCAAAGAGCTCATGGCAGCTGTAGGGCCGGCGCACATACATCTTGAGCAAACTGGTCACATAAGGCTCTGATCTGGTGTTGGGGAACATAGTGTACCATGGGTTTCTTCCCATGGCCCAGGCAGAACTATCTTGTAAACTGAACTAGTCCTAGGAGGGGAAGCACCAGTCTACCCACCAACTTGAGCCAGTTTCTGCTGAGACCTCACTGAGAATTTGGGGAAAGAAAAGTGAACAAATCTCAACTCATACACATTAACTATTACTCCTCCCTTCCCAAACTGAGAACCAAAGCACCACACCATGGAAGTTAATTCACCAAAAGCTAAAATCTCCTATGACTCACGCAATGATGGTTTTGACAACAACATCCTTAATCTTTTCCCAGATGGCATCACTGTTGATTCCTTTTTGGCTCAGATAATTCCACAGGGCCTTCAATGCCCTGAAAAGAGCAAACAAATAAACAGAAAAGGAGTATTCAGCAGCATGTTTCTGAGAGAATGGTGGTGGTGAGGGAGGATTTGGGACTAAAAGTCTCTGCTTAAAAGCTATCTTCTCTATCCTCTCTTCTGGGGGAAGAAGGGGAACATGAATGTAAACTGACCAGCCCTGGACAAAATTTGTTTTTGAAGATTCAGCCCTTAAGACAGGGACTCATAACCTTGTTTGTGCCTCATAGACACCTTTGGAAGTGTGGTGAAGGGCATGAACTCTTTTCAAAATGTATAAAAAAAATACACGGGATTATAAAGGAAACTTATTCTATTGAAATAACTATTGAAATATTTCTTAAAATTCCATATAGTATTTCCTACACACTCTGTCTACACTGCTGACCACAAATCCCCCAAGTCCTGTCTCAATCCCTACACTTATTCACACCCTCTAATACGGAAGGCCACCCTTCTCTAGTCCCATGCCCTCAAACAGTACCATTTATGGCCCTGGCAAGCAGTCTCATCAGTGTTGGCCTGGTACTCAGTATTCTTCTTATTGATGCTGTAATTGGTCAGATGGATGAACTTGTTGCCAAGGCTCTTCATGGAAGAGGAATATCTAGGAGTGTCAACAAGACAGAGAAGAACAAGTGGGAAAGTGGGTCAAGGCTCTCCTGGGCTCCAGAAGGGGTGACGCAAATGAATCCATTCTCACTGTTCCCCCTACACTACCAGGTCAGAATTCAGATTCTCTAGTGCCGACTCCACCCTGAGACAGTAAAGTGCTGTTCTCAGTCATAGCAGTGACTATGGAAGTGCAAGGCAGGACCCCAACATACTTAACCTGACCCTTTCTCCTCTCTCTTATGTTAGTCTTTCTCTAAGCAGCCCTCCCAGATGCAGTCCTGCAGAGAACAGCCCCTCCCCACCCTTTTCCAATCCCCTCCATCAGTGTTTCCTGCCTTCCTCCTCCAGCCCATAAAAAGAGGAAGAAAGCCTTTTTCATGAACCTGACCTGCTTTAGTTCCTGCCAAACAGATCCATATATTACAGCATGATATCCCACCACTTACTTGCAGCTAGCAAAGCGGACGAGTCCATCCGTGAAGAGGTAGATCCGAAGGGGATCATATGAGGTGACATAAACATAGATACGAAGGTCAAACTTACTCCCGCTGATGAGGTAGGGTTTATGCAGATACCTTCATGGAGAGAAGAAAGGAGCTGACAGTAGTAGCAGCATAAGGTCCAAAAATGAACAAAAGAGATGAGTGAAAGGGAGGAAGGATTAGTTTGAAGACTAAGCCCACAGTTCTTCAAAGCAAAATAAAAGGTTGCTTGGTCCTAAGAAAGTCACCTCTGAAAAGAAGACAGGGGAAGGAAGAAATGTGGACATGTCTGAAGGTAGCTGGGAAGACTGGAAGATGGTGGGGGGAAATCCCCAGGGACAAGAGCAAAGAGGCTAGCTCACCTCTGCACTAGAAGGGGTCTTCGCTTAGGTAGCTGACTCCATTTGTGGATGACCTGAATGCCAATGCCTCGGGCTGATGCTGGCTAGGGAGCAAGAAGAGAGAAAACTGGGTCAGCTCATGGACCCTTCCCTTTCTCTGTTCCTTCTTGCTCCCTCCCAGGTTTGGCTCATGATTTCCTGTAGACTTCTTACCGGCTTCACAATCCACTTCTGACGGCTGCTACTCTCCCAGGCCTTCCGTAAAAGTTTAGCATCCTGTGGGAGGATGAATGACTGGGGGAAGAAGCTGAACTCCTTCTTACCAAAGCGGCTCTGCATACGGGACAGGTTACGCCACAGTCGGTCCTTCCGCCCAATTTGGAATGAGCCTGGGAAATGGTTCAGCTACAAAGAGCAGAGAAAGAAGGGAGGAGAAATAAGAAATGTAGAGTAGTTAAGGTGGCCAAGAAAGGAAGAAGGCAGCCAAAAAGTTGATGCCATCCAGTCCAGCTGCCTAGGCCAGCTTGGTAGCTTCTGACATCACTCAGAAAATGGCAATTTGAAGAGAGAGTATGCTTAAAAAAGGAAAAGATCAGTAGACCCTTGTGACATTTCTTCACTGCATTTGGACCCTGATGGCTTTTCTTTACAATCTGAGACAGTAGAAGGAGATGTAATTAGCCCCTCACAGGCCTGGTCTATTTGTTCTACAAGGGATCAACAAGCCCCTGCGGTTTACAAAAATGACCAGTTTAGGGGAATGGAGAGATTGTATAGCAGTTAAGATTGGAGTGGTCACCATAAATAGAAACTTTTCCTTAGGGGACAGCCAGGTGGTATAGTGGATAGAGCACTGGCCCTGGAGTCAGGAAGACCTGAGTTTAAATCCAGCCTCAGACACTTAATAATTGGCAAGCCACTTAACCCCATTGCTTTAAATAAAATTAAAAAAAAAAAAGAAAAGAAACTTTTCCTTGATACACACAAGCTGGCATCTAGAAAGGCCAGAACTAAACTGAAGTTGGTTTCTTTTCTGTCTTTCTGTAACTAGCAATCAGTACAGTGGCTAGGATGTGGTTGCTGCTATATAAATGATTGAGATTCTTTGGGACTGGACTAAATTGGAGCCCAGGGGTTGTAGGTGATTCTTCTCCCTGGATTTCTGAAAGCCTTTGGATTTTCCCCACATTTTCTTCTCTCTCTTTCTCTGTTTTGGTGTTTTCTTTTCTCAGGGATAGCTCCTACCTTCTGATGCTCCCGAATTGTTTTGAAACTGGGAGATTTCATGTGGTGACCCCAACAGCCCAGCCAATCATCATTTTCTGTGAAAAACATTTTAAAGAATTAATTCTTTTAGTGATGGTGGTAAGAGGCTCTAAACCCCAACATGTACCCAGGGAGGTGGCTTAGACTTCAGCATTGTGCCCACATCAGATTTCCACAAGTTGCTGTGCACTCTCTTGAGAATGTGACTCCAGAGCCAAGATTGGGACATGATTTCTCTATCTTCAGAGCCCCATCACACCCTGCATCAAAGGACAGGAATTCAGGATTGCATTTTCTCTCATATTTATAATATTTGACCCTTCTTTTGTGAGTCCTTTATTAACAGACTCTTCTCTAGAAAGATCAGTGTGGCTGAGCCCTAATCCCTTAGCCCTTCCCCAAGTTGGCAGGAAGTGGAAGTGATCCAGATGCAAAGATTCACAATCCCTGGTGAGGTCTGAACATTTTTGGCAGCACCAGTCCTGGTAAATGTGGGCAGAACAAGTTGATGCTCACTCTTGCTAACTTTGAAGTGGGAGCGGCCAATGGTCTGTTTAACAATGTTGGGAGTCACTGTACTCATTTTCCAACGAAGCAGCTTCCTCTGCTCCCAGGGCAGCTTCTCCACTAGAGAAGAGATAGGGGTGGTAGAAGAGACCACAGTGAATAGAGAGAGGAAATAACTCTAGCCACGGCCAATGAATTTCTGGGGCAGTTCTAGCTTAAGGCATCTACAATAAACTGAGAGATGCTCTTGGGCAAGATACTTTTGTAAGACAAGTCAAGAGGGAGAGGAGTAGGAAGGAATAAGGAACAAAGACTAGAGGAAATATTTAGAGAGCAAAAGGCCTGGGTTAGCTCAGAATGGGGACAATATAGGGAACAGAACTAAGAGACTAAGAATGAAATTTAGGCTGGAGTTAGAAGCTACTGTCTACCTAGGAGAACTGTGTTTTCTTACAAAGAACTGAACACAGAGAATTTGATAAATGGTATATTCATTATATTTGACTCCTGGAGGCCAGACAGTCCATCCCCATCCCCCAACTCTACTCTGTGCAATGGATTATACTTATATAAAATCTCTTCTCTTCACCCCACAGTCTGAATTTTTTTCCCTACCAGCTCTTGTGATTTTAAATGCTTTTCCAGGTTTACCTCTCTCATCCCTCGTGCCAAAGTAGATGGTAGGGGGTACATTAGGAAAGAGGCTGTAGATAAGAGGTTGCCGGACAACTTTCTCATGATTGGCAAGGGGTTTGGTCAGAACTTCCATGCAATTCCTAAAATAAGAAGACAGAACATGACAGAAGAATAAGGAGACCTGCTGGAATAAGAAGTATGTTTCTGGGGCAACTAGGTGGCGCAGTAGATAGATTAACAGCCCTGGAATCAGGAGGACCTGAGTTCAAATCCAGCCTTAATAATGAGGCTGTGTGACCTTGGGCAAGTCAATTAACCCCATCATTGCCTTGCAAAAACCAAAGGGAAAAAAAGAAGTATGTTTCTTCAGTATAATGAAGACACAACTATCTACTCCCCCAGAAAGGAAAGATGCTTATCAACAATTTCCTAGGTATGAACAAGCAGGGTATTTCAAAGTTGCTGTCATTTTTAGCAAATATTCTTAATCTTTTTTCACTCTGAGATACACCTTCATAAATCTATGGTACAACAAGTCTACTGGATTTGGAGTGGGAAATTTGAACATGACAACTCTTGAGCCCAGCTCTGCTTTTAATTCCCAGGGTGACCTCAGACTAATCACTTCCTCTTGCGAGCCTCAGGTTCTTCATCTGTAAAATGAGGGAGTTGGGTTAGATTATACCTATGGCCCTTTTGAGTTAGTACTTGATGCTTCACACTGATAGTTCCCTCACCTCTGTAGAGGAGTGTAAATGGACTGTAAATGACAAGGGAGTGTGTTGTATTCCATACACAATCACTGAGGTTTACTGAACAAGAGAATGGCAGAATCACATCCACCCTTTATGAGGATGGATTTAGCCACTGTGTAGAAGATGATAGGAGGTTTGCCACAGGCTATTACAATAGTCCAGGAAAGTGGTGATGAGAGCCTAAATCAGAGGCACTGAAGAATGGAGATGATGAGGCAGTTGTACTGAAGAGACTGGACTATGAAAAGTTGAATATGACCTTGAGGTTGTAAACTTCAGTGTCTGAAAGAACCATGGTGTCCTCAATGGGTTTTGGGGGGAAAAGATAAAAAGCTCAATTTCAGACATATTAGATTTGAGAGGTCTATGAGATATCTACATAGAAATATCCAGAATGTAATTAGAGAAAAGGGATTGATCTAAGGAGAGGTTATGTAGATTTGGAACTCATCTGCATAAATAAAACACTGAATCCATGAAAGCTAACAAAATTATCAAGAATAAGAGAACATAGAGAGAAGAGGGTCCAGGAAAGAGCCTGAGATTAGTCAATACAGGTACAAGGCATGGTGGTATCTTAAAATAATCAGAGAAAAGAGAATATAAGAAAAAAATGGTCAATAGTAGCAAACTGTATAGAGTGGTCAGTATCAAACTCTACAGAGTGGTCAAATTCTATAAAGACTGAGACAGGGCAATAAAGAAATTGGTTTAACAATAAAGAAATCACTGGTGATCCCAAGTTGAGTAATGGAGTAGAAGTAAGTAGGCAATAAAGAAGCAGAAGCAAGAACATAAATAAAATTTTTCCCTTGGAATTTGGCTATGAAAAGAGAAATACAAGATAGCAGCTTGAAAGGTTTTATAAAGAATGGAGGAGTTCCATGTATATTTTTTAAGCAGCAAGGAAGGAGCCATTGGCAAAAGAGAAATTAAAAATTAGGTGGAGGACTATGGAGGTAGAATAACATATATTGTCAGACATAGCTAATGTTTTGGTTCCTTTTGCTAAACTGGTTTTTCTCCTTTATTGTTAAACCAGTGTTACAAGGAAAGGCTCACTAAGTAGGGAAGGCATATTTTCAGAAATGAATATGCTGCCCCACAAAAACTATCAATATAAAGAAAATTTGGGTAAATGAATGATCAAAAAAGCAAGTTCCTAAAAGAGATGGGAAGGAATCAGGGACACAGAAAGACAAGTTAGAACTGGCTAGGTGTGGGGCAGCTACGTTCCACAGTGGATAGTCAGAAGGAACTGAATTCAAATCTGGCCTCAGACATTTGATACTTACCAGTTATGACCTTGGGTAAGTCACTTAACTGTATTGCCCAAGAATTGGCTAAGAGAAAAGTTATCTCATTCTCAGAAATTGAAGGGAGTAAAGGAAGAAATAGATAATGTTGAATTGATCTCAAATACCGAACTAGGGAAAAGAGACCTACTTAAAATAACCCTCAATTTTTTTTCAGGAAAATATGAAACAAGGTCCCTTACGAAGAGGGAAGGGTTGGTTACAGTCAGTTTCTAAAGGAGTTTGGAATAGCCATTGTAGAAAGTAGGACAAAGGGATTAATCGGGAAAGAGTAAAGGGATCATAGTACAGTAAGAAGGATCTTGTGATCATAGTAAAAAAGAATCTGAGATCTCTGCTTAGCAGGGTTGAGTGACATTCCCTCAGCAGTACTCAGCAGCAGTCAAGCAACAATGAATAATCCAGGCCTGGTTGGTTTTGGAAAAGGAGGAACAGCAATCTGAGGAGACAAGGGATTCAAAATTTGATGATAGCAAGCCTAACTCTGAATCATTCTGTGGGCCTCTTCCATCTCTCCCTAATACTAAACTGAATTTAAAGCAGGGCACTGTGGCCTCGGCACTCCTGAGGCCCTGGATCCTTGAATGACTCAATTCTCTACAATCTGGAAGACAAGAGTAACCCACCTGTACACAAGCTCTGGATTTCGAGTCACTCACCGAGAGATCACTGCAACTGATTCACTTGCTGAGACACCACTGACTGAAGAACACTCGGAGTCCTCTAATGGGAAAAAAGAGAAAGCAGTGACTTCTACGATCCCCAGGAGTTATTATCATGCGACACCTGAAGAGAACAAATGGCAGGAAAGACAAAAGACCATTTGGAAGGAACTGAAATGTCAGCCTCCAGTGCCTCAAAGGCAGCTGAATCTACCACTTACCATCTTCCTCTTCATCCTCATCTTGGCTACAACAATCTTCTATACCGTCTCCCAGCTCCTCTTCGACATCCTCACACTCGGCATGGAACGTGTCACTATTTGAACTAGATGGAAGTGATAATATACTCATCACTTGGCTGCCATGACTCCTGGCTCTCCAGCCATCCCTGCCCCCTCATTTGATCTCTGTTCTCCAGAATGGGCCTCACCTCTTGCTCCAAGTGTGCCCAAATCCTAAGAACAATCTATAATCCCTCTTTTGGCAGGGGTCCTGTCTTCTCTTTCTTTATTCCCTCAGAATACCTAGTACAGTAGTCTCCCAATAGAAGACACCCAAATGGTTGCTGAATGACTCCCAGTTTCAGAGATCCTTCTCTGGAAAGTGTAGATCCCAAGCCCACAGAGAGGAGGGATGAGGCCAGCATATATGCAGCTCACCAATGGTTCAACAGCTTTTCCAAAGATGGAAAAGAACTTGCCCTTCTAACCTGAGAAACCCTTGTCCATCTCTAACAAGAAATCAAACTCTAGAGCAGCCCCATGACTAAGTCAATCACCAGAGGTACAGCACCAAGTCTACTCACTTCATTAGGATGCTATGACACTCATCCCATATCCTCTGGACAAGGGCTCCCAATCTGGGAATCCACAAACTTTTCAAAATTAGTTTGAAACTATTTCAGTATTATTGTGGTCCTGTGCATTTTATTCTGTGTATCTAGAAATATTCTTTTGAGAAGGAGTCCATAAACTTCACCAGGTTAAGAATCCCTGCTCTGAAAGACACTGAGCAGGATATTCTATAACTCACTTGAAGCTTATAACAGATGAGTGCTGCTGCTGCTGCTTGCCTTCTTTCTGTCCTTTAGCTGGCTGGCTCAGATGAATGGAAGAAATTCGGTTAGTCACATCTGTCACACTGAGCGCTGAGGGTTTTTCTCCAGTGATACTTGTCCCATTCCCCAAGGCAGATTCATTGTTGGGAGGGTTGGGATGTGAGGCAAGGAGGTGAATGCTGATTCGTTTAGTACAGAAGACAGTGCTGTCCAACCCCACGTTCTCGGAGCCATCAGGAATGGGTCTAGTCTCCAAAACTGAATCTTCTCGGGCAAACCGAGGGCTCACCACAGGGGGCTGCCACCGTCCATTCCCATTAAGGAGATTCCAGTGGAAGCTGGGGTTCATGAGACAGGACCGTTCAAGCCGGTAGCCTTGCCCCATCTTGGCAAAGCCCCTCCCCGTCAACTTTCTTACAGCCTCAGTCAATCGTATCTCCCTGGAAAAGGGCCGGGAATTGTCCTTAGCCTCTATGGTCCAGGAAGGCCGTTCTGCCCTTGAAGACGAGACATTCTGGTTATGGTTGGGAGAGGCACCTCTGGTGGGGGGGCTGGTGATGGTTGTGGTTAGAGTGTTAAGGGTGGGAGTGGTGGTAGTATGGGTAGTAGTGGCATGGTCAGGGACAGTGCCACTGCTCTTGGATACTTTGTGGTCAAGGTGCAGGGGGGAACAGTCTCCAGTGCCCCCTGAATGGTGCCAAGAGGCAGGAATGGGGATCTTGGGTGGGGGGACTGGCTTCAGGCCTTCTGAGGCCTGTTGTGAAGGCACTTTAGTGCTATTTGGCCTCAAGAAGGAATTGTTGTTGAGCACAGGTTTGTAAGAGGAGGGAGGGAGGGAGGAAGGGATCTTCCCTGAGATGGCAGGGGTCACGCTCTTCCCTGAAGAGTGCTCCCCGGCAGCTCTCAATGGGAGACATGGATCTGTGGCTGAGGAAGCCATAGCCCCAGGAAGGGTGGAACCTGCGGCTGGGGTGATGACCTTAGGGGCAGGAAGACCTACTGGGAGGCTCCTTCTGGAGAGAGTAAAGGGTCTTTTTTCCGATGTGTTTGACCGTAAACAGAAAGACTCAAGCTGCTGGTAAGGTTTATGCCTGTAGTTGGAGCGACGGGACAGCAGAGTGCTACTGAAAAGGTCCGGAAGGGAGTGCAGATGACAGGGGGAGCTGCTGTGGCCTGTGATGACAGCTGTGGTCCCAGAATTACACAGGGTATTGGGATAAAAAAAGTAAGCTGGCTGGGGAGCGATCCCCAGGGCACCCAGGCCCTGCCCTGATGAAAGGGTGCCCACGTGCTTCTTCTCCAGTCTCCAGATCGGCTTCACCTGCTGCTGTGCCTGGTACCAGGTTCTGCTCTCGGAGGGTTTCTCAGCCGGCGGGGTCGGCCCTGTGCCCGGGGGACCCCCCTGCTTGAAGCTATTTCCCCGGCGGAGGCCAAGACTGTAGTGCTCTGTCCCTGCAGAGGCCATGAGGGAGCCATTTCACAGCCACATGAGGCCTGGCTCATGCACGGGGCCCTGCACCTCAGACCAAAGCAGCAGCATCCTCGGGATTCGTCAGCCTAAAAAAGGAGAAAAAAAACGCAGTGAGCCAGAATGCACGGAGTAAGACCAGGGTAACACAGGGATGGTGCCACAGTTGCACTTCTGATGGTCTGGCCCAACTCTCAATGAGATTAAGTTCTTTCTTCCTGTCACCACTCCATCAGAGCAGAGCTCCTAGAAGACATGAGCACTTGTGGAGGGAGCAGAACAAGGAAAACACCATACACTGAACTGTCAACGACTTAGCAGTTCTGAGTGACAAAATGATCAAGACAATCCCAAAATGACTAATGATGAAGCATGCTATCTGTGCCCCCCAGATAAAGAACTGATATTGTTTGAATACAGACTAAAGCATACTATTTTTCATTTTCTGTCATTTTTCTTTTATTCAAATTGTCTTGTATAAAATGACTAATATAGAAATGTTTTATATGATTTCACATGCAGGGGAGAGAAAGGAGGATAGAATTTGGAATTCAAATTTTTTTAAAACACCAAAAGATTGTTTTAATGTATATTTGGGGAAAAATTTATATATACATATGTATATACACACACACACACACACATAAAAGAAATATCTATTAAATGAAAAAGACATGGACTTGCTTGAATTCCTACACAAGGAAAACCCCCTCTCCCTTCCTTCCAAAAAATGGCTTATATTTGAAGTTACTTCTACCTCCAAAGGCCTCCTCCATGTGGTTCCTCCCTCATCTCACCCAGGTTCAGCTGGAACTAGGGTGTGATTCCAGCAGAGAAAGAGACATATAATTCTCTTCCTAATCTACTCTGAAAGAGTCAAAGATCACTTGAGAAGGAGTTCATTCTCTAACTGCTCCCTCAAACAACCCCCAAATGCCTCACGACTAGGGTCAAAACTATGAAACTGAAAGTAGGAATGGTCAGGCTGTTGATTTCCTTGATCAAGCAGAGCAAGCTTAAGAAATAGGCTTGATTATTGCTGGCCCCTTAATCATTTTAAATCCAGGATTTCCAGGTATGAATAATTAAATTTCAAAGACTTGGGGGGTGGAAGGAGAAAAAATGGGATGCAGCTGTTGCCTGAATGATCATATTTTCAAACAGTCACTATAAAATAGGTGAGTAGAGCCAGCAGACACTAAGAAAATAAAAGTCTGTTTGCTCTACACCCTTCGTCCCAGGTTCTAGTTACAGCAGAGCTAAGATGGACACCTTGCATATTTTGATTCAACAATGCCCCCAATACAGTCATGTTGGAGGATGCCTTTCACTACAGCTGGCTCTACATTAAGGGAGTTAATAGGTGTTGACAAGTGACTGACCACTGACAATTACCTTTACTATTATCTCAGCCTTTCACAATTGAAAAGGGAAGGAAAGTGGAAACAATCTAGAAACAGTCTGTCTTCTAAGCTCTTATCATCAAAAATACTTCTGATAGGAGGATCTAGGAAGATTCTGAGAATACCATTCAATCCAGACAAGTTGATAAATGCTTATCAAAATGTTCTCAGCCCTTTCTGGAGAGAAATTTGGAACTATGCCCAAAGGGCAACAAAAATGAGCATGCTCTTTGATATAGCAATACCACTAATGTGTATATACCCTGAAGAGATGATGAAAAAGGGTAAAAACATCACTTGTACAAAAATATTCATAGCAGCCCTGTTTGTGGTGGCAAAGAATTGGAAATCAAATAAATGTCCTTCAATTGGGGAATGGCTTAGCAAACTGTGACATATGTATGTCATGGAACACTATTGTTCTATTAGAAACCAGGAGGGATGGGAATTCAGGGAAACCTGGAAGGATTTGCATGAACTGATGCTGAGTGAGATGAGTAGAATCAGAAAAACACTGTACATCCTAACAGCAACATGGGGGTGATGACCAACCTGGATGGACTTGCTCATTCCATCAATGCAACAATCAAGGACAATTTGGGGCTTTCTGCAATGGAGAATACCCTCTGTATCCAGATAAAGATCCGTGGAGTTTGAACAAAGTTCAAGGACTATTCCCTTTAATTTAGGGGAAAAAAACCTGATTATCTTATTATTTGATCTTGTTATCTCTTTTACTTTTTGTCTCTTCCTTAAGGATATGATTTCTCTTGTCATCACACTCAATTTGGATCAATGTACAACATGGAAACAAAGTAAAGACTGACAGATTGCTTTCTGGGGGGGGAAGTAAGATTGGGGGGAAAAAATGTAAAATTCAAATAAAATCTTTAATAAAAGAAAAAATCTACAAAAATAAAATGCTCTCAGCTTGATATGGAGAGAAAAATTCATCAGAGAGCCACTTATCTAAGTCTTATTTTAATTGGAAGAAGGAAATGTACAAGGAGGGAATAGGTGGAAAGGGCATTCAAGACCTAAGGAGATTCAATGTCCTTCCAGGTCTCTTCAAGTCTTCAAGGACTAAACCTATTAAGATAAACAAAGGCAAGGCAGCAGAGAGATTAAGAACAAGCAAAGTGAGGCTTGTTCAGAGAGAATCAAATAATTCTGGTGGACAAAGAGAATACAATGTAAAAGTGTGACATCAGTCTTGAAAACAGATGGGCTGAGGTTACAGCAAATTTTAAAATAAAAAATGTCTAGACTTCACGAGGCAGGTAACAACTACACACAGAGAGCTTTGGAACATGTTTGCACCCAATTTTTAAGTAACTAACTGGTCCATTGGGCCCAAATAGCCCTTAATTCAGGACATCTGGCACATGGATTTAATTTTGCTCTCTTCACCTGCCTTCCAAATAACCTTTTTAAGTTGGTTTAACTTATTTATGTAGTCAGTCTGGAAGAGAACTTGGGTTACTTTAACCACAATTTATACCAGTCCCACTCAATCTTCTACATCTGGCATAACTGCCCCAAAAGCTTTTTAGGCTTCCCATAACTGTCAATAATGCATTCAATGAATCCTGAAATTGTTTTCCAAATTCTGAGAGTTATATTCTTAGCTCAATCAACCTCCTGTGAGGCAATGCCATATTCACACACTAAAATCTCTGTGAGACATATGCAAATGCAGAAACATGGGATAAGTTTGGAAAACAGAAATAAGGGCCAGCTAGGTGGCACAGTAGATAGAGCACCAGCCCCTGGAATCAGAAGGACTTGAGTTCAAATCCATTCTCAGATATTTACTAGCTGTGTGACCCTGAGAAAGTCACTTAACCCCAACTGCCTCCAAAAAAAGGAAGAAAACTGATATAAAATCAATACACTTAGTCCCTGACCCTTGATATTTTCTGTATACAGTAGCAGTAATAGTATAACAATTAACTATTAAAGATTTAGCTTCTTCAATCAATATATTGCCCTACAACAGGTCCAAAGGACTCATGATGAAAAATACTATCCACTTCCGAAGAGAAATAATGAACTTTAAGGACAGAGAAAGACTTTTTTCACTTTCTTTTTCTTGCTTTATTATTTTTTTTTGCAACAAGGTTAATATGGAAATATGTTTTCCATGGTTTTACCTGTATAATGTATATTGTATTGCTTGCTTTCTCAATGGGTGAGGAAGGAGAGAGGGAGAGAACTGGGTCCTGAAAATGTTTTTAAAATAATTTAAATAAATAAGGCTTATATTATATTATTATCTAACTCCTCCCCAAGTTACAAAAATCTCATTAGTTATTGATAGAACAGAGATAAACTTAAGTGCCAAGATTCAGGCTGGATTGAAGGAAGGGGAATGAATGACTGGACTGCTTCTAAATACATATTGTTTATGTTTTGCCATTCTAGATCCAACTATCTTTATACTAATCAGCTCCAACAATATCTGACTCAAATGAAAAAATGCTAATTCTTCTAAATAACTAGAGGAAGAACTTGAGGCACAAACCCTAAGGAGGTGATAGACACAAAAGCCTCATAAAAACAAAAATTAGAACATTAATGCATTGTTGGTGGAGTTGTGAACTAATCCAACTATTCTGGAGAGCAATATGGAACTATGCCCAAAGAACAATAAAACTGATCACACCCTTTGACCCAGCAATACCAATATACTAGGTCAATATCCAGAAGAAATCATTAAAAACTGGGAAAAGTCCCACATGCTCCAAAATATTCATAGCAGCTCTTTTTGTAATGCAAAAGAATTGAAAATCAAGAGGATAACCCATTAATTGGCTGAACAAGTTGCAGAATATATAGAACTAGGAAAAGAAAACAATGATAACAGTGTAACATGAACAAAGAGGTGTAGACACACAATCAAAGGACATGGACAAATATTCTCAAGGAACTTACTTGACAATTTTAACAACCAAATGAAAGAATGTTTCAAATTACTAATAAGAGAAATGAAAATCAAAACAATCCTCAGGTTTCACTTCATCTCCAGAAAACTTGCAAAAAATAACATGAAAATGAGAATGGAGGCACTAAAAGGATTGTGGTTAAGAAAGGCACAATAATGCATTGGGGTGGAGCTGGGAATTAGTATAAATATTCTGAAAAAATCATTTGGAAATATGGCAATCAGTGGTTAAAATGTCTCATACATTTTAACCTGGAGATACTACTTAGGCATATATATCACAAAGAAGGTCATTGACACTACTTGAAACAATTAACTTTAGCAAACACACACATAAATAATCAACATTTTTACAGATTATCAACAAAACACAGCAAGAGATAGAAAGAGAAATTCCAATGAAAATCACTGTAGACAATATAAAATATTTGAAAGTCTACTTCTGCCAAGACAAACCCAGAAACTATATAAAACACTTTTCACATAAATACAGATCAGTTGGAAAAATGTCAAATGGGTATTATGGGTAAGCCAAGCTAATACAATAAAAATGATAATTCTGCTTAAGTTAATCTACTTACTCAGTGTCATACCAATCAAACTATCAAAAAAAATTTTATTGAGTTAGAAAAAGCATTAACAAACTCATCTGGGAGAACAAAAGGTCAAGATTATCAAGGGAACTAATTTTAAAAAAAGCAAAAAAAAAAAGGTGATCTAGCCATAACAGATCTAAAACTATATTATAAAGCAGCAATCCTCAAAAACTATTTGGTACTGACTAAGAAATAGAGTTGGGGATCAAGTAGAATAGATTAGGTACAAAAGAAAATAGTAGTAAATGACTATAGTAATCTATGGTTTGATAAAACCAAAGACTTCAGCTTCTGGGATATGAACTCATAAGTTGAGGGGTAGCTAGATGGTGCAGTGCATACAGCACCAGCCCTGGAGTCAGGATGACTTGAGTACAAATCCTTTCTCAGACACTTGATGCTTGTTAGCTGTGAGACCTAGGGCAAGTCACTTAACTCCACTGCCTTGTAAAAAATGAAAGAACTCACTAGTTCATAAAAACTGCTGGGAAAATTGGAAAGTAGTATGGCAGAAACTTGGCATAGACCCACATCTCATAACCTGTATCAAGATATGGTTGAAATGGGACAGGATTTAGACATAAATACCATATGCCAATTAGGAGAACAAGGAATGGTTTATCTGTCAGATCTATGGAGAGGGGAAGAATTTATTCTTAGAGATAAAAAACATTATAAAATGCAAAATGGATTCTTTTGAGTATATTAAATTTAACAAGTTTTGCATAAAAAAATAAAAAACTCAAAGTAACCGAGATTAAAAGGAAAATAGAAAGTTGAGAAATAATTTTATAAGCAATGTTTTTGATACAGATCTCATTTCTAAAATACATAAAGAACTAAGTCAAATATATAATACAAGTCCTTCCCAATTGAGAAATGGGCAAACAATAAAAATAGGTAGTTTTCAGATGAAGAAATTATAGCTATATGAAGTCATATGAAAAATTACTCTAAATCATTATTGGTGAGAGAAATGCAAATTAACATAACTATGAAGTACCATATGTCACATCTATCAGATTGGTTAATATGACAGAAAAGGAAAATAATAAATATTAGAGGGGATGTGGGAAAACTGTTCCAACCTTTCTGAAGAGCAATTTGAAACTAGGCCTGAAGAGCTATAAAACTGTACATACCCTTTGATGCAGCAATACCACTACCAGGTCGATATTCCAAAGAGATCATATAATAGGGGAAAGGATTCACATGTACAAAAACATTTATTTAAGAATTGGAAATTGAGGAGATACCCATCAAATGAGGAATTGGTTGAACAAGTCTGGAAACAGATGACCTGATGCTGAGGTAAGTGAGCTGAACCAGGAGAATATTGTACACATTAACAGCAACACTGTGTGATGATCAACCATGACAGACTTAGCTTTTCTCAGCAATACAATGATGCAAGACAATTCCAAGAGACTTGTGATGGAAAATGTCAACCAGCTCCAGAGACAGAACTACAGAATCTATATGTAGATCAAGCATACTATTTTCATTTTTTAAAGTATTTTTTCTCATAGTTTTTTCCCCTTTTGTTCCAATTCTTTCATAATATAACTAAATATGGTATTTAACGTATCAAATTGCATGCTGTCTTGGGGAGGAGAAAAAGAAGAGAGGGGGCAGCTAGGTGGCGCAGTGGATAGAGCATCGGCCCTGGAGTCAGGAGTACCTGAGTTCAAATCCGACCTCAGACACATAATAATTACCTAGCCGTGTGGCCTTGGGCAAGCCACTTAACCCCCCCTGCCTGGCAAAAAAAAACACTTAAAAAAAAGAAGAGAGGAAGGGAGAAAAATTTGGAAATAAAAATCTTACTAAAATGAATAAAAAATAAATTCATAAAGTGAATTAAAAAAGTCATTTTCAAAAAGGCTACATTTAACAACAAATATTTAATGCAGCACTTTGGGGAGTAACAAATAACTGGAAACAAGGTTGATGCCTACCAATTAAGTTGCATTACACTGAGGTAATGGAATAATACATATATAAATGGCAGCTAGGTGGCATAATGGATAGAGCACTGGGCCTGGAATCAGGAAGATCTGAATTTAAATTCAGTGACAGACACTGGCTGTGTGACTTGGGCAAGTCACTCAATGCTGTTTGCTTCAGTTTCCTCATTTGTAAAATAAGAAGGAAAAGGCAAACTACAGCAGTATCTTTGCCAAAAAAAAATCCCAAATGAGGTCATGAAAAGTTGGACATGACTGAAAAATTATAATTTAAGAAATCAGAAAAATGACAAATACAGAGAAGTTCAAAAAGAAATGAACCAATTCAAAGTGAAATTAAAAAAAACCAAAATAATACTGTCTCCCTTTATGTAATTGATTTTAATCTGTATCAACACAAATTTTGAATACTGACTAACTCCCATTTCTGTCTCTAAGTTCAGAAGCTTAGCTTTCCTCTATGAGTTAAGTTTAGAAGTTGTTTTTCTTTGATCTACTGTTCTATCCCTGTGTCAATCAAGGAAATCTGCTATCCTTGCAAGTGGATGCCAGGGAGTCTGGTCTGTTATTACCGTGATATTGACTGTCCCTTCAAGAAAGTTGGGTCAGCTATCACTGTGACACTAACTAATCATGCAAGTAGATACTATCAATGAACTTTCCATAGGGACAAGATGGAATGAGGTGTTTTTGCTAACCCTAAATTCCAAACTTCTGTCTAATCATCTTGTTTTCCCCACCTATGATATTGCCTTCTAGCTTCTGGATGATTTCTTCCTTTTGTCTATAAAAATGATCTGTCTGCCCTCATTCTGGGCCTTTTTGTTTGCTGAGAGATTAAAGATTTCTTTTATTGGCAACTGCTAGCCTTATCAATGAAATGAATATGCTCAAAACTCTGTGCCTTAGTTTATCTTTTTTTATTCTAACAAAAATAGAATCTCAGAAAACAATATGCACAATGACCACAATGTTAGAGGAAAAAAAATCACAAAATAATCACAAATTAATTAAAAAATTATAAAGAACAGTCTTGGTCCTCAAGAAAGATAATACACCTCCCCTTCTACTCCTTTACAGAAATGGGAAAAGAAGAGGTAACTCATGGATCTGGAACACTGTATCTGATTTTTTTTGGATGTATTAATCAGGTTTTGGGGGATGGATTTATTCTTCCTTTTAAAAGTTCTTTGTTTTAACAACTGGCTTTCTGAGAGAAGGGAAGAAGAAATATAGGGGGGGATTATCTAGGTGATGTAAACACAATCTAACTATTTAAAAAAAATAAGCTTGCTGATAGGGAGGAAAGGAAGGATATTTAGAAATCAGTATGAGGTAAAGAAATAAAAGTTAGTTAATAAAAAACAAATTACCAGGGTGAAAGGAAAAGCAAATATTTGCCCCAAAGGCTGATGAAGGACATTCTCATTTCTTAAAAATCCAGAGTAAATAAAAAAGAACGTACAGAAGGGACTTGCATCTAAACTTTGATGCTTGATGAGCTACAGAGAGAGCAGGAAGAAACTCTAGGAGGAGACACTATAGAAGAAATCTTTCTAATAAAGTTCTCTCCCATCTAGTCTTAATTTGTCCTACTCTTTTATCCTTTAACAAAGTACAGGGTATGGAGGAGGGATGGGTCTAAAAGATCTTCTGCCTTCCTAGGAGAACATCTTCAGGTGATGTGAAAATATCTTAGCAATACTCTTTCTAAGCAGTGACTTTACAGTCACAAGGAGGCAAAATTATAGTGTTCAATTCAGGACACAATGCTAAGAAAGGCTGTGATAAATTGAAGAAGATCCAAGGGAACTAAAGGATGGTTAACAGCCTTAACTTCATGTCCTTTGAAAATCAGTTGATAAAAATGTAGTTGTTTAGCCTCAAGAAGAAGAAAATTCAAGGGGCTTCAGCAGCTATGCTCCAATGGAAAAGACATCCCTTTTGGCACCAGAGGGCAGAACTACAAGTGATTTGTGGAAGCTGCCAAGAAGCAAATTAAGCTTGATGTCATGAGAAGGTTCCTGGCTACTAGACTGTTCAAAAGGGAATAGGCTGCTTTGTAAGGTCTCCAAGCATGGATTGAACAAGTATGTTCAGTGACCATGTTTATGGGAAGGGTGGCTGTCAAGGGTCCTTATTCTAAAATTCCATGATGCTATAATATGAAGAGGTGAGTGAATTGTACTAAGAAAGGCCTGAGAACCAAACACTAAAGCTCTTTGGGATGCCAAACAGAAAAACTTAAAAGAAGGGGACCTGTCAGTCACCCACCTATTAGAAGTGATTCCTCTACCCTAGTTTCGCTGCTCTCTGTTCTCAAGCTAGCATCACATTGGGCAGCAGGCTCAATGATGGTTACCAATGACTTTCCCAGGAAAAGCTTTCTGATAAGCATCTAACTCTGCTACCATACAAGAAGAAAGTGCTTCTCTTCCTCTCACAGAGGGGTTAATGGAAGCCTGGCATCCAGACTCCAAATAGAACCTCCCTTCACCAGTCATCTTTTTTCTGTAGCCTGCCTCAGCAGCATTTAGCTGCACTCTGGTCCAAGGAGAGCAGTTCTATTTTCTCCAGACATCCAGAGGCTCCGGGGACCATTGCCTCTGAAAGCTGATTCCCATCTTCTGAGAAAGTTTAGGGATATAAAATTTAAGAAGTGAATGGAAAATAAGGACAATTTCAAAAACACAATTACAAATTCATTTTCTAATGGTTCCATGACATCTTTGGCATCCCATCCCTTCTTTTCCCTCAAGCTTCCATCCCTTTATGTCAAGTTTCAATAACATCTAACATGGACTGTTACAACAGTCCCTAACTGATCTTTCTGTCTCAAAGTCAGTTGCCAAATTGATATTCCCTATATTCCTTAAAGTCCATGTCACTTCCCTGTTCTCAGGTTAAATTGCAAACTTCTCTAGCTTATAAAGCCTCCCCAATCTAGATACAGTCTTTTTTTTTCAGGTTTCCCAAATAATTACTCTTCTTCATACATTTTACAATCTAATCAGACTAATCTTCTTGCTCTTCTCAATGCAACATTTCATCTTTGAGCTGGGTAGCCAGGTAGTTCAGTAGATACAGCACTAGACTCTTGCACTCTCTAGCTCTGCTTTATCACATTCTGCCACACCCTTCTACTGCACAAAGGCCCCTGCCTTCTCTCCAAATGCTTTTAGTCTTTTCTTCTGCTTCACTCAGCTCAAGTAACACCTACAAAAGGCCTTCCCTAATGTTCCTAATTATATATATGTATGTATAGAGAGGGAGAGGGAGGGAGGGGGAGAGAGAGAGAGAGAGAGAGAGAGAGAGAGAGAGAGAGAGAGAGAGAGAGAGAACAAGAGTATTTACTTATCTGTGTAGATAGATATTTCTCCTTAGAATGTAAGCTCCTTGAAGGCAAGAAACCCTTAGTCTAGCAGAGACTGACAATAGTTGAGTGGAAAGAGCATTGGCTTTTGAGTTAAAGGACTCAAATTCAAATGCCATCTCTACTATGTTCTTTTTTTAGGTTTATTTTTTTTTGGCTTATTTTTTTTTTAGGTTTTTGCAAGGCAAATGGGGTTAAGTGGCTTGCCCAAGGCCACAAACTAGGTAATTATTAAGTGTCTGAGACGGATTTGAACCCAGGTACTCCTGACTCCAAGGCCGGTGCTTTATTCACTACGCCACCTAGCCACCTTCTACTATGTTCTGCTTGGGAAACCTGAAGCAAGTCACCAAACCTTCCTCAGTCAAATTTCCTCAAATGTAAAGTGTTTTAATATGAAAATTATCCATTGCATTTAAAATATTCAATTTACAAAAATCTAATTCCCATACAACTTTTCAGGAAGGCTTTGTATTTCTTTCTTTTTTTTCTTTTTTAATTTTTTTGTAAGGCAAATGGGGTTAAGTGGCTTGCCCAAGGCCACACAGATAGGTTAATTATTAAGTGTCTGAGACCGGATTTGAACCCAGGTACTCTTGACTCCAGAGCCAGTGCTTTATCCACTACACCATCTAGCCGCCCCAGCTTTGTATTTATTTCATATTTCTCTGTTGTTATTTACTTCTCTATATGTTGTATCACCCCTCTAGAATGTAAGCTCCTACAGGGCAGTAATTCTCATTTTTTACATTGTGTAACTAGAAGCTGGCACACTGGTGACAATAGTACACATGAACTGACTTATACTGATTAAAGACATACATAATAATTTCCTGGAGCAATTCAAATGATTCATTATGGAATATTCCATTATCCTTGCTTCCTCTGAGCAGACTTTATGGTATTTATTTTTAAAGCTAACTGATATTACCCAAACAGCAATTTTTAAAAATTCAATACATCATCAAAATGGCAGACATCTTTCTTGAGCCTCCTGAATTTGGTTTCCCACAATCTGGATGCCAAGCTAGAAGAGGGAAAATTCTTCTCTACAGGGGGCAAAAGTTATATGAAGGTAAAACATCTAGGGTTGGGTCTTCCAAAGGTTCTCACAAAGGCTGTAAAGGTTTCAAGGTACTATTAAAATAGCTAGCTGTGTGAACCCTAGTCGAGTCAATTAACCAGTGCTATAGGCAAATCTCTAAGTTTATTAAGTCAAAGAAATGGTGCCCATCTACATTAAGTAGAAGTTCTCTATGTTGATGAAATCACATGTTTAGGCCCTGTTCCTAAAATTTCTTCCAATCAGCTGCACTGGTGGTTTTCACCACTTGTGCTCCTAGTCCAAGAGTTATCCCTTGGGGTAGTCAAGTAGCAGGTCAAACAATTAAAGCCCTTGCTATCTTGGACTCCCACAAATAAGTGATCAAAAGACCCTGCTCAGGCAGTCAACTGTTCACCCTCAGCAATCTAGCATCCAAGTCCATTAACCATAAATAAAGGAGGAAAGTTGGAAAAGAGGACCAATTACACATCAAAGTTTTTCCTAGAATTAAAGATACAATCTCTTCTTAAAGTCTATCCCCAACTATTTTGTTCTAATGGAAGTATGCTTTAAAATAGACATTCTCTGACCCAGAGGATGGCTTTTGGGGGGGAGGGAGGATGAATATATGTGGAAGGGGATATGAAAACAAAAGAATAAGAAAAAAAATGTTTTAAATACATTACTGAAAACCTAACTCCTATTTACTACCATGCCAACCTGCTCCCTTTTCCTCACTTCTGGGGTCTGGACTACGAATGCTAATAACTCTAACTAAGCAAACAGTCTCTCAGAGCCTCCATTTTCCTCTTCTATAAATGGACAGGCTACTGATTCCACATATACTATCAGCCTCCCTGGGTTGTAGTAAGGTATTATTTTTTGTAGGGTTTGTATCATTAGTTGGGATTCTGGAGATAGGAATAGGTAAAAAGCAGTTGAAAGGTAATTATAACTTAATATCAGGACCAAAGAAACCAGTCTTTTCTTGGGTAAGCTGTCATTCTGCTTACAAAACATACAGTCCACAAATCCTTTGTGACACAGAGTGGCCAAAGACTTACATAGAATTCATTGTAACCAGATGAGTCAAATATTATTTCTATGGGCCAACAACTGGAAATAATTGTTACACTGATCCCTTTTCTTAAAAAAAAAAAAGATGAGATAAGCCATGTGACCTGTGGGAGTTGGGTTCCCAGGCCAGAATGTTATGTACAGACAGCACCACAGAATCTAAGCACATTGGGTAACAATGTTTGCAGTAGAACAGTGAGTTCAGAGTTCCAATGTGGAGGAACCAGAATATATCCTCCAGCAGAAAAAATTGGAATTATACAGTGGCAAAAACAGCTCTTCACTTACCTCCTATATAACTCTAAAGAAGCAGCTAAAGTGGTATGAGTTCTGAATAAGAGTTCTGGCTTTTCGATCAACTGGTTCACAGAATCTGAGAGTGAGAAGAGGCTTAGTAAATAATGTAATTCAATTCTCTCCATTTACAGCCAAGGAAATGGGAGCTCTGAGAGAGGATCCACTGCCAAGAAAAGGTTGTACCTAACAAGAATTTAGGTTCCCATTCAGCTCTAAGATGCAAAAGACTCAAGTCAATGAAATTATCTGGATAAGTAGCCTGAGAATGTCTTAAATACTGTAGAAACAAGGTTTTAGGAAAAGAAAAAGTCTAGAATAAGACCCAATTAAAGGACATAGTTTCGTAAGAAATGATGCCACCTGGTCTTAGATCATTGGTATTCATCTGCCCCCAAACTATACAAAGCTTCTAATAGCCTTGACCTTGACTGATTAGCCCCAGTTTATCTTATAGAATCATTGGCATGCTGTCTCTCCCATTAGATTTAAGTTCCTTGTCTTTTTTTGTTCACCCAGTAGGAAGGGAAAAAAAATTTATTAAGTTCCAACTATATAATGCCAGGCACTGTTTTACAAACATTAGCTCATTTGATCCTCACAATAATCCTAAAGTAGTGTTACTATTTATCCCCATATTACAATTAAGGAGACAGAGGCAGACAGCATTTTAGTGAATTGCTTAGGATCACACATATATGAAATTGACTGAAGTCTAATTTGACCCCAGGTCTTCCTCTCTCTTCTCCATCACCTAGCTACCTGTATACACAGCACAATACCTAGCACACAGGATCTCCCCCTACATCCTCCCCACCCCTCTCTCCATCATTCTATAGGGACATTTAACTTTCAGAATCTCTAACTCAAGGAACATGGTGGTCATGGTAGGAGTTGTAAGTTGGCAGATTTAAAAGCAGTTGAATATTTAAAAGAAGTCGAGCACTTTCTCTGGGCACCTTAGGCTAGCAGCAGCAGGATGCACAGTGTAAGTGAGAAGTTAACTTCATCTTGGAGAAAAGGCTGTTTAAACTTTTAAATTTATGTCACTTGGGGGGGGGGTGGCTTTATAACCAGTTCTATAAGAGGTCACTGATGCCTTGGAGGAACACAGGCTCTTATTTCTCCCTCAACTGAGAAGATAACAGATATGCCTCTGAAGCAGATAAAGAAAATTAAGGTTTCCACAAGGCCTCCAGTGTAATACAAACTTTCAGTCATCCTGGCTAATCTGTAACCAGAACAATTGCAGAAGGGGGCATAAATATTTCTTAATCTTTTTGAAATTAAACAAAAAAAAATAGCTTTGCCAGATTTTAGTTTGTTGACCTCAAGAAACTGAGGATAATAGGAAAAAGAACTGCATTCACTGGCTCACCTGGCTGTGACACCTGAAAATGGGTCAAGGTCCTGAAATACAAGACATCTGACTATGCAAGTAAGGGCAAATCTGAGAAAGTTTTCACCTCCTTTGACAACCATAATACTTAAGGGAAAGAACAAGAAAAAATGGTCTAAAACCACAGAAGCTTCAGGCAACAGTAAAAATTCCATGGAAGAGTCCATGAAATGGTTGCCTAGGGAGATCTGAGATTCTTGATCAGTAACAAGAAGTCATGTCTTTACATCCCTTTCTCTTATGTTGATCACTCTATTAAATTTCACTGACCACCTGTCTTGAGTCCACCTTAACCCACAACCAGCACATATCCTCCAAACTACAAACTTTCTATTCTTTCTCACTGACCACTTATTACCTCCCTCTACACTCCAATATGTTCTGAACCTGCGTGTTTGCCTTTTCATCCATCCCATTAGTTCCTTTCTGGTTCTTCCTCTTACTTTTCATATTTTCTAATACTTCTTTCTCTGTTTTGTTCCATTGGTCCAAGGGTGAGAATGAGAATTAAAACCAAATGAAAGCAAGTTTAGGGTCCTTTTAAAGCTATAATGAGTTTGGAACTTGAAAGGAAAGGTACAAAACAAGTTAAATACAAAGTACATAATGTTACTCAACTAAGGCTGCTGTTAGGATAAGTCAGGTTCCCTCACTAAGTACCCAGGTCTAGATGTTATCAATCTAAGGCTGGGCTATAAGATTACACTATGATTAAATGCTAAAGTATGTCAATTTCAGAACATGGTCAAAAAGTCAATTGATCCATCTGAACTAAGGGGAAAGGACTTGGGAAGGATCATGGATGAAAAGAAAAGGAATTTATATGAACTAAGAAAATAATACAAAGACTACAAACAAGATTGTAAATTACAACTCTGAAAAACTTGAACTCTGACCAATACAAGAAGCAATTACAGCTCCAAAAGAGCATGTTTAAACAATAAGTTGTTTATACAGACATGGTTTCATATACAAATCTTTTTCTGACTTTATCAAAATGTTAATTCTTGCTGATGATTTTTCTAGCTCATAATAAAACTTTTTAGAACCCCGAAGTTTCAAGACACTCAGCAAACTGACAAAGATGACAAAAAGTCAGAATAATCAGTGTTGGAAGGGTAATGATAAGAAAAGCTAGAGCCATGAAGTGGTCCAACCAGTTTGAAAATCAATTAGGATTTGGAGAAAATATCTTAAATGTCTTTGATCCAGAGATTCCACTGTTTGAAATATATATATACTCCAAGGAAGAACAAAAACCAAGGGAAGTAAATAACAAAAATATTTGCAAAGTATTTATAGTTGCAAAAAATGGAAACAAAGTAGATGCCCATCAATTAGGAAACTGCTAAACAAGTTAGCACTGTTAGCACAGTGCCATGAGAAAAAATATTGACCAATATACGAATCACTGGAAGACAAATGAATTTATACAAAGTAAATAGAACCAGGAAGACAGAATACCCAATGATCACGACAAATGGAAAAACTGCTGATCCAGAGTAAAGTAAAATATCATTTCTAACCAATATAAAAACTGTTAAGACTACAAAAAGGCCAGTAGAGCCTGGTTGGACACTTGGACCTGAAGAGTTCTCTAGGAGTATGCTGATAGTGGACTTTCCCATTTATAAGAAACTTTGGTAGTTTGATGATTGGTAAGATCCAATTTCCCAAAGGAGACACCAAGGCTAATATAGAAATGTTTTGCATGACTTCACATAATATGTATATATGTATACATATGTATACATGTGTATATATATGTATACACACACACACACACACACACACACACATATATATATATATAAAATGGGCATCATATTGTATGCCTTCTCAATGGGTGAAGGAGAGGCCAGAGAGAGAGAGAGAATTTAAAACTCAAAAAAAATTTTTTTTACAGAAGCCATCAACTACAAGTGGGAGGGGGAGAAGGGAATTGCACTTAGAGTTAAGAGATATATTTACTTGTGTTAGCTTTCAGTACACAGATGTATTTGTGAAGGCAACTAAATTCACCAAGCAGAAGTGACACTGGGCTTGAACTTGCTAATGGTGGTTTCTATCATAAGAATTGAAGTGAAGCTTTTGGATTACTAAAGGCTATATGGATAACAAGTGGGGAGTGGTGGGTGGGACGAAATCACAGTAGAATCATGTAGGATTAGGCAAATGCTTCAGACTTTTGGTTGTGATAAGAGTTAGTTCCCCATTGAAGTAGTCTTCCCTTGAATTCTTTGCCAATCTATAATAAGTCCTGGGAATTTTCTCTTCCTGCCTGAGCTGGCACTTCTCCAGTTTGTTAGATCTAGGGACTTTAGCAGACTGTAAATCCAATGAGTTAACAAGCAACCAAGAAAACTAATGCAACCTTCAGATGAGAGATATAAACGTGCAGGGATAGCAAGGTAATAATCCCACAATACTATGTCCTAAATTAGCCAAACCATGCCTAGAATCTTGTTTTCATTTCTGGCTACCACATTTCAACAAGGGCATTCATTAATAAATTGGAGAGAATACAAAGGAAAACAACCAGGATGATGAATGGCTCTTCCCATGAAAACTGGGCTGAAGGAATCATACAATCTAATGAAGAAAGAAAGATCCTGCTATCTCTTATACTTTGTTTCTTCCTTAAGAATACAATTTCTCCGGGGCAGCTAGGTGGTATAGTGGATAGAGCACCGGCCCTGGAGTCAGGAGTACCTGAGTTCAAATCCAACCTCAGACACTTAATAATTACCTAGCTGTGTGGCCTTGGGCAAGCCACTTAAACCCCATTGTCTTGCAAAAACCTAAAAAAAAAAATACAAATTTCTCTCTCATCACACTCAATTTGGAACAATTTATATACATATATATATATATATATATATATATATATATATATATATACACACACACACCATGGAAACAATGTAAAGACTAACAAATTGCCTTTTGGGGGGAGGAGGGAAATAAGATTAGGGGGAAAATTGTAAAACTCAAAATAAATCTTTTAAAACAAACAACCCCCCCCCAAAAAAAAACTTAATGGGAGATACAGTGACTATCAAGTATCTGAAAGATTCTCTTCATGGAGAGAACTTGCCCTGTTCAACCTCAGAGGGAAAACTAAGACTAAAGAGTGGAAGATACAAATCAGCAAAATGTAAGCTCAATATAAAGAAAATCTTCCCCTATGCAAAAATAGAGTGAGCTGACCCTTTGTCTCCTTTAGTCCCGCTAGACTAGCTACATATTGGGTTATAGGGCCCCAAGGTCCTTTTCAGTTCTGACATTGTGACTGGCCACAGATCTTAGAGAAACTATAGAAACACCATGTAACCTAAACCAATGCTTCTTGACATCTACATCTGTTAAAAAAACACTGCCTAGTCGAGTTGAAAAAGCAGTTGGTGCAAGAGAGGGCAAGGTTGGAATTGCATCTTCAGTCTCAAAATTTGATTATCTTGAGTTATCAAGGCAGAATCTCAATTCTCTATGAGAGGAGGCAGAAGATCATAGAATCTTCTTCTGGGAGTGCTACAGGAAGTCATGGAGTGTCAGTTCACAGGCATCTTGGTGACTACCTGAGATACCTTAGATAGAAGATCTTTCATCTGCTGCAATTGTGCCCAAAAAAGGACTTCAAAGAACTAGGCAGGGTGGAAAGGGAGGGAGGGATATGCTCAGTGGGAAAAGTATGGAGGGAAGAAAGAGGCCCACCTTCATCTTGATCAGGATTAATACCTAGTGGTCACACCCTCATATTTACTAATTGAAGCAACAGTAGAAAATACACATACAGATGATTCCTGGTAACCAGATACCTAGAAACTGTGCTTTCACTGATTCCAGATGTTAGTACTTCCTCAGAAGGTAGCATTTTGTCTCAGGCTTCTTTCCAGAGACTTTAACATGGAATTCTACGGCTGTACTTCCAGAACTACTACTGCAAGGATAGCCACTGTGGCCCCATGTAGCTTCAGAACAAAGTAAAATTATTTTGTCACATCAGCCCAGGCCAAATTATCAGGGTAAGGACCGAGTCAGGAAGAAAGGAAAGCAGTGCCCTCCAAACTTCTTTGATCATATACCCCAATTGCTAAAATTTTTTTGAAGATACAATCCCAAATATGTACATGTATGTATTTATAAATCATATACACATATTTTTGTACATCATCAAACACAAAAAAATTGACATTTTACATGTGCAAGATAAATATATTTTTTGAAATTGAAACTCGAGGCAAAAAAAAAGAGCCATTGTGGTTTATTGAGTAGAGGAATGACATGCTCAGAGTTGAGTTTTTGGAAACTCATTTTAGTAAAGTGTGGGGAAGATAACTAGAGGTTGACTTGAGCCAGGCTACCCAATCAGAGGTCAATTGGTCAGAAGAGATGGGGTAGGGATGGGGAAGAGGGGCTGAGGCGAATGCTGCGGCTCCTAGGGATGTTCTGACTGTTCTGAGGTCTCACCCCAAGTTTACAAGGAGAGAGTGGGGAAGTCCTGGAAATTAAGGCCAGGTCCACTGGAGAGTTCCCTCTCCCATGAGCTGGTTGGCTTGCTCCTCCACTCTGGTACCTTACAAAGCAAAGCCCTCTGAAACATGGCTACTGAGTTGACTGCCCCTTCCTGAACTCGAAACTGTCAAACAGCCCTCCACCTCCCACTTCCACACTTTTGAGGACCATGTCCCAGGTTTGGAATCTATTCTTCTCATCTCCTCCACTTGGAATCTCTTTAAAGGTTCACTTATCTATTCCCTCCAATGGAAATATTTTCTGATCCCTTTGGTTGTTAAATTTTTCTCTCTCCAATTGTCTTTATTCCCTCAGTTGAATGTAAGCACCTGAGAACAGGAACCCAATACATGGCAAGCACTTACCAAATGTTTAATGTACTGGATTGGCCAAAGTGAGATGTATAAATGAAAGAAAATGTTAGGTGGTGCAGTGAATACAGCACCAATCCTGGAGTCAGGAGGGCTAGAGCTTGAGCTCGAATCTGGCCTCAGACACATGATACTTAACTTAGCTGTGTGACTTTGAGCAAGTCACTTAATCCCCATTGCCTTACAAATATCCCCTCCCGGCCAAAAAAATGAAAGAAAATGTCAGGGACCCAGGGATGAGAAGATAAAAGGACAGGTGCAAAAACAAGATAAAGGCAGTGGGATTTCTTCAGAAGCTAGACCTCTTCACACTCACCATTTTTTCTGCTGCAAGGCAAAAAAGACACCTTCCTAATTAACTACCTCTGGGTCCCTTTACCTCCTATTCTCTCTCTCTCTCTGCATTCTCCTTTTCTGAAAACATATTCACTCTTACAGCATTTGTATTTTTAGCCTTGACCTCTTCCACAGTTCTATGCTTATATTCCAAAAGATCCACTTGAATGTCCTACCAAGTCAAACACAGCCTGTTTAAATTCATCCTCCATCATCTTCCCATCTTTACTTTCCTTTTTGTCAGCCACCCAGTCTCAGATTTAACTTCTCCCTCTCTTTAGCCTCCATATTAAATTCACCATATCTTATGTTTTTATGATCTATCCCTTTCTTTCCATTCTCACTGACACAATTCTAATTGTAATTGTTTGTTGTCAAAGGAGACCATGACATCAGGGAGATGGTATCATGACATGAACAAAAAGTGGATTTGAGTGGGGGGGGGGGTGCCATGCTAAGTCTCCAGCCTCTCTCTCCTCTGGAGCTATCTTGGGTTCAGTGGCCAGATACGAATCAGGATGACTGGAGATAGTCCTGGATATGAAGCAATTGGGGTTAAGTGACTTGCCCAAGGTTACAGAACTAGTCAGTGTCTAGCGAATGAGGTCACATTTGAACTCAGGTCCTCCTGATTTGCTCTACCCACTGCTCTACCAACTAGCTGTCCCAATGATCCTAGTTAAGGCACTTACAACTTCACAAATAGATTTCTGCAACACCCCCTACATGATCTCGTCATCTTTAATCTATCCTATACATCAAATCTAGATTGATCTTCCTAAAATGCCACTTACATCATCCTCCTGCTAAAAAAAATTTTTAATAGCTCACCAATGCCCACAGAAGAAAACCCAAGTACCTTAGTTTGCCATTCATGGTTTTCCACAATCTGATCCTAAACCACATTCTCAAACTTAATTCCCACTTCCCCAACACAGCCTGGCCTATATATTATTAAATATCAACCATATGCAGGATACTGTGTTAGGTATCGGAATATGCACAAAATTTAGACAAAATACAAGCATCCTCTTAGACATTCTGATCTAAGAGAAGGCTATGACACAAACAAATATAACATAAAATAAAGTATAATACCTAGGCCTGAAGGGCCTAGAGAAAATTAGAAAGCAAGAAGGTACCACCTTATTTGAGTTTTAAAGGCTAACCAAACATTCAACAAGTAGAGGAAGAAACATTTTAGGCAACATGTACTAATGGCAAAGGAATGGAGACAAAACATCAGACTTTTTAATTCTGAACTTTACTTTGTAGGCAATGGGGAAATATTGAAGGCTTCTTAGCAGAATAGTGACAAAAACCCGAGGGGGTATCCCAACTAGGGAATGGCTAAGTAAGTTATGATCTATAAATGAGAAGGAATCTTAACTATTTTGTGAGAAATGAAGAAGAGGATCCATTTAGAGAAACTTGAGAAAATCTGCAGGAAGTGTTGCAAAGTAAAGTGAACAAACCAGAAGAACCTTCTGCCTCATATTCAGACATTAACAGTGCTATTGTCAAAACAAACAACTTTAGCTTAGGAGCTCTGACTGGTGTAATGACCAACAATGGTTCCAGTTGACTAGTGAAGACATATGCTATCCAACTCCAGAAAGAAAGGTCAAGGAGTGAAGAAGAAGGTACAGTGACACTGGGAAGAGAAAGGAGACAGAAAAAAATACCATGTAGGCAGATTCAACAGGACTTGATAACTGGACTGGATAAGAGCTAACAAAGGAAAAAAAAAAAAGCCCAGAAAAACACCAAGGTTTCAAACATAGATGAACAAAAGGTGGGGCCATGAAAGGGAAGTTAGGAAGAGTAGGTTTAGGAGAAAAATAATAAACTCGTTTTTGGACACACTTCTGAAAATTCCTATGCTCATAGTCAGCCATCTTCTCTCCCCCTCAATACCTACTCATTCTTGAAGGTCCTACTTAAATTGCTTCTTCTTCCAGTCTTTCCTAAGCTGGATCCTTCCATGATCTCTGAACTTAAGAGGCCTTATTGCCTAAACCATTCATTTACCTTTTTTTTTTTTAGATTTTTCAAAGCAATGGGGTTAAGTGGCTTGCCCAAGGCCACACAGCTAGGTAATTATTAAGTGTCTGAGGTCGGATTTGAATGCAGGTACTCCTGACTCCAAGGCCAGTGCTCTATCCACTGCGCCACCTAGCCGCCCCTCATTTACCATTTTTTTCACCTGATGTGTTATACAGTCAAACTTTCCCATTTATAGCCAGTCCTAATTTACTGCCTTTTATATACAACCACCCTATAGATTAGCTATCCCTACTATAGGACCCAGTGACCACAGAAATTCCCTTTCTCTCTCTATTATGGATTAAACTTGAGGTTTCCCTCCTCTCAAACGTCTTTTTATTTTAACCTCAAGCTATTCAAGAAGGAAGCCTTAAATGGGACATCAGCTGTCATAAGGGGAGGGAAAACTTCAGAGGTTGTTCCCAACACAACTACCACATCCAATGTCTCAGCACTAATATCAGACAAGCGTCTCCAGTCCCAGGCCCATCTCCTGCTCATCACATGCAGCAGGAGGGGAAAGCACTGTCCTGGGAGGTGGGAGATTTAGTTTAAGGCCTGGCTTGGACACAAGCTACTTCTGTGATTCTGGACAAATCACTGGATCTTCCTAGATTTTTGTTTTCTCGCCTATGCTCTTCCTATGCTTGCCTATGCTTCTTTCATGAAGTCTTTCCTAAGCTGGAGCCTGCCATGATCTCTGAACTTGAGAGGATTTAATGCCTATACCATTCACTTACCACTTTTCACCTCATGTGTTATACAGTCAAATTTTCCCATTTATAGACAGACCCTCTCAGGTTCCAGGACATATCTCCACACTTCAACCTTCTAGAAGGAAATGTTCATGGCAGTCTAAGTCTGCTCTTCATTTCTACTCCTCACTCTAGATACTCATCTCTTTTTTTTCCTCCTTTCCCAGGCTTTTCTCTCCACTGTCTGGCAGGAAGAAGGGAAAAGTTCTCCACTCCTACTACAGAGAGTGGGAGGAAATGTGTTTTTGTCAACTTAAAGTTGGATTTTTTCATAGAAACAAATGGCAATTAGGATTGACAGCAAGTACTAGTAAAACACTCTCCTCTGATATGCCAACACTCTCATGGACATCAGAACTCTGCACAGACCAAATATTCAATCGATATGTTGATTAGAGGATAATAAAGGAGGATTACATGTAAGATGATGAATGAAATTAATATCTGGAGGGCAAAATAAGCTTTGGGAATCTAATATTATATATATTATATATATAATAACCATGTTAATATGTAATATTATAATAATAACAATAAGCATGTTAAAATCCCAAGTCTTCAGCTAGAACCTTTACATGTTACTTATGGGGTCATAGAGAGTGCAAAGTCCTGAAAATTACTCAAATTTCCTCTATGAATCAAAGTGAGGGCTCAGCAGCCTAAAACAGTACTTAGTGCAGTTTCGTTACACAACCAGTCTCTAGGGGCCAGGACCAGCTTAGCTGGGACAAGATATTTTTTTCTAGAGAGCAATTACCCACTGATTAAATCATTCTTCTACATTATTGGAGAGTATGGCTCTTGGGATCTGATGTTTCCTTTCTTTATTGTCTAGATATTTTTGTAGGTCACCAGGGGAATTCTGGACACAAAAATAAAATGAAAAAAAATGTATAATCCACAAGGTCTCTGAAAAATATTGAGTATTTATAATCAAGACAGAATTGACTTACCTGAAGACGATGAGAGTCAAATGGAGGGAAAAAAATGAAGTTCTACTTTTATGTGAGAGAATTCCCAGGGTTCTCCTTTAATTAGAAAATACATGTAGTAAAAAAAAAAATTCAATTAGCTTCTAGAAGCCCAAATGGAAAGGTGAGTCAGGAGCATCAGGAGAAAATATACTATCTTTGATTCTCAAATGAGTCATCGAATCTGGAAAAAGGGAATAAAACTAAGGCACCAGAGCTATAAGGGATTGGAAATCCTATTATTGAAAAGGAAACAATGAAAGTTAGATATCAAAAGGTGAGCTGCTTTTCTGTAACTAACCATAAACTACCTTAAGATTTAGATGGCCTCTCCCTAGTCTCATCCCTGACTCCTAGCCCTTGTCTGGAACTTAAAGAAGTTGAGGGCAAACAATAGGCATGGGGGGGGGGGCGGTATTTGTCAAGTCTTATAAGTCATATCAAGAAGAGAAAGCAAAAGTTCAAAATCATAGAGAAAACCCTTAACTCAGTATTATGCTATCTGACCAAAACAGTTGATCATGACTACCAGAAACTTCCAAGATCATGACCCAGAGGAAAATGAAAATCTTTAGTAGATGAGCCTACTCTCTTTGTTCCCCTTCAGTAAATAAATGAATACTTACATAATGGTCAGACATATCTATATCTTAGGAGTTCTGAAGAGGGAGGAGGTCTTCCCTTAGAAAGGAAGGATAGGGGGCGCAGTCCTGGAGTCAGGAGTACCTGGGTTCAAATGACACTTAATCATGACCTAGCTGTGCGGCCTTGGGCAAGCCACCTAACCCTGTTTGCCTTGCAAAAACCTTAAAAAAAAAAAAAGGAAGGATAGTTTAAAACATCGCCAATTCTCAAATACAGAGGACAGGAGCCAGGTGAATAATTCCAAAAGACCCAGATAGTCACACCCCACTCCACTAATTGAGAAACATCTTTAAGTCTAGTCTAACTCCTGTGAGATTTGTAAGTCACTTCTCCTACTAGCAAACAGCAGTCTGCGGGCTTGTGCGCGTACTGGCACGCGTGCCAAGCGCCCGGCGGCTCGCCGTCCCTGCCCTGCCCGGCGCCTGGAGATTCCGTTGGTCCTCGCGGGCCCGGGCCCGGGGGCGGCCCTCAGGCGCCCATCCCCGCGGGGAGGCCCCGGGCCGGCCAGGGCTTGCTGTCCTGGGGCGGCTGCACCGCGAGGGCGGCCGGCGGAAGGGGAAAAGTGAATCCAAGGGCCGGGGTGGTCGGCGGGAAGAAAGAGATTCAATTCAATTCAATAAAAGGCGGGCTGAGCCGAAGCGACGGGCCCAGCCCTGGCGGTCGGGGCGGCTGGGTGGGCCCCAGGCTCCGGGATCCCGGCTCCGGCGGGGCGCGGGGGGAAGGGCGGGGAGGCGGCCGCTAGGGGGCGGGGCGGGCCGGGAGCGAGGCGGGCGCTGCGGGTCGGGACTGGCGGGAACCGGAGCGGGGGGCCCCGAGAGGGGGCGCGGGGGGCGGAGAGCGGGGCGGAGGGCGGCCGGTCCCGGCGCGGCCCTCGCCGCCGCGCCCGCCTCACTCACCCTGCCGGCCCCGTCACGTCCCGGCGTCGGGGCCCGGTTCCGCGCCGCTCCTCCCTGGCCTGCCGGGCGGGCGGCCTCGGCGCCCTTAGCAACCACGCAGCGCCGCGCGCCCCGCGCTCGCCGGCGCCGCCGGCCACGTACCACGTGCGCGCCCCCGACAGATGGACGTGAAGACCGGCGAACGCGGGACCGAGGCGGGGGAAAGCGAATTCGGAAGAAGGGCGGGCGAGGGGATGATGTGCGCGTGCGCGGAGCCCATCCCCCGCCTTCCCAGAGGCCACGCGGGGTGACTTTGGAGAGCTGTGCTCTGGGAATTGTAGTCCGGCGACTTGAGAGCAGTGACCCTACAAAGACCATAGTACAGAAACTCTGAGGGCTTCCCAAAAGTTCGAATGGCTATATAGTGCATATAATGATACATTTATTCTAAGTTATATTTATAATTTGTAACTTTTATATTGTTTATTATACACAACAATGTAGAATATACTATTATATACTTTTCCCTGTATATATTAATATACTTTATTATATTTTATAATATCCTATATTATATACTTTTATAAGGGCACTGAGGTAGTGGTAGAGCACCAGTCCTGGAATCAGGAAAACGTTTCTTCCTGAGTTCAAGCAGTAGCTGTGCGACTCTGGCAGAGTCATTTAACTCTGCTTGCCTTCATTTCCTCATCTGTAAAAATAAGCTGGAGAAGGAAAAGGTTAAACCATTCCGGTGCTTTTATCAAGAAAACCACAAATGAGATCACAGAATCAGATGGAACTGAAATGCCTGAATACTAACAAATATACTTATATAATGATATTACATTTAAATACATAATTGTTATATTGTTATATAATTTAGTTATATCATGTTTAATAACATTTATATTTTATACATAAGTTCATTATGGAGTATACTACACATACTTATATGTATAATAAATACAGTGTTTGGCCAGCCTTGAAGTCCTATCTAAATGCTATTGTGGTAACATAATTATGTTAAAGTGCTTCTTTGAGTACCAGTTTCTGGAAAGACTTTTGAGGTTCACACTATGAACTCAAAGTATGAAAAAACTTACCTAGCCCTCCAGCACTCACTGGTAGGTGCAGTTACAACCAATCCGCTCTGAATTTGAACCTTAGGAGACATTGACTTCCTGGTTCCTAAACAACCGGGATAGACTGACCTTCTGACCAGATAGGAGTTATGGAGCAAGGGCAAGGAGTCTTAACCTGGGGCTCCAGTATTTGCTTTTGAAAAGATTTTCATTACTATTCCAATAGAATGTTGAAATTTCAGGTATTTTAAAACATTGTCCTTAGAAGGGGTCCATAAGCTTCACCAGACTGCCAAAGGTCTGGGAACTGGGAAAAAAGGTCTCTTCCTAAGATACAGCTGGAGAAGTGATGGGACTAAACAAGGTGGGGGGGGGGGGGATCAAGTAATACAATGAATCTCAAAGAGAGGATCTGGGAGAATTAGACAGGGTCACTACAGAAACCCAAGTAGACCAAAAATGGTCACCTGCAACCATGGAAACCTTACATCACTGTTCCCTTCAAATCTACTTTCTTACAAGCTCTTTTCTCCAAACAATTCTCTTAAAAATATTTACAACAGGTTTTTTTTTAGAAGTCATTACCAGTTATTTCACTTGCTCCAGTCAGTGATAGCAATCACTACAGTAACGCCTTCTACTAATCCTCTCCCAAACACATACCACCCACTCTAGAGACAGCTAGGTCATAATTATTTGTGTTAGTTGATTGTATTTTTTGAGAAACCAGAGAGAGAAAAATATGAACTCAGGAAAACTTAAGAAAATTCATTGAAGAATGGATGAGAAGCACTTTTTTATTAAAAGACTTTACACACAAGGCTACAAAAAATTGATACAACACCCCTCCACCATAGATGAAAACAGGAGTATAAAACAGGGGCTAAGTTTTGGGATGGAATGTGCAAACTGGAGGTCAATAGGATGGCCACCAGGGACAAGGAGATCCACAGATATGTATAAAAACACCCCATAACTGAGCATTGACCCTGCTCCCAGTTCATGACATGGGGTCTGGCACATCAAAAGCAGAACCCTAGTGGGGCTAGAATGGAGACCCTCCAGAAGAGAGATGTATTTGGAGCTCTAATTAGAAGGTTGGTTCCCTTGAGTCCATGAGATTAATTTCAGGGATTAAAAGTACTATATTAAGGAGAATATATGCCAAGATATGGAAAAGAAATCTGTCCTGTGGAACCAACAGAACTCCAAGATTGGAAAAAAGAAGTATAGGGCCCACAAAGTCAGATTTTGTCCTGAGAAGGCAGAAATCTCCCCATGGCTAGAGGAAAAGACATTTTCTACTTAGGATTCTCATTTGGCCCACATCTCCCTCTTCTGGCCTCTTAATAAACTGGTGGTTTGTGGTTGTTCTTAAAAGATTATAAACAAGGCTACAAAAACTGATCTAACACCCTTCCACCACAAATGGAAAAACGAACATAAAGGCAGCTAGGTGTCAGGGTGAAACCTGGCAATCAATGGGATGGCCACTGGAAAGGCTGGGCAGATGGTGCTGGGGGAGGGTCTCCCAGGGGTCTGCGGGCTCAGGGGCTGTGAGATGGCCTCAGTAGGTGGATGAGTTTCTTACAATGCCTGGCAGAAGAAGGTCGAGGACTGCCACTGCTGTGAGGAGGGAGTGGGCCGGCCGAGGAGAGGGAGGCTAATTTCTCACTGGCGTCCAAGGACACCAACACCTAGAAGGAGAGTAGATCCAAAGAACAGCTGTCAGAGCCCCCCTTTACAGCAAAGCCTCTTCCTTTTTCTTCATCCCCATCTGGTGGTTTTCTTGCTAATGCTGACATATTAGGGGATGTATATCATGAAAAGATTCAGGTTCCCACAAGATAAAGGGGGCAGTGGCTCACTCCCTCATACACCCCCATTACAGATAAAAATGCAACATCTTAACTCAGGGATCAGTCAAGGACTGCCTACCTCCATTTCCTTCTGGGCTTTCCTTCTGGATCTGTAGCCTTCTTTTGGTCTTTTTTAGAATCAAACACAAGCTAAGTTTCCACCCCAAGACTTCCCTCCCCAGTGACTGTTGGGGAGCCCTGAGAACACACCTGATGGATGCAGGGCTCTTGTCTGAGGCTCCGCAGGGCAATGAGGGCAGCTTCTCTCACCGTGGGCTGCGGATCTCCACATGCAGTTTCTAGCAGCCGATGGGGCACTTGGTACCGCAGCAGCTCCTCCCCCAGTCCTTCAGAGCCCAGGTTGCCCAAAGCAGAAGCCGCGTTACGCCGGGTCCCAGTCTGAGGATCACTCAGAAGCTGAGTTACCCTAGGCAATGCAGGCACTAGAGCTTGGGCCAGGGGCCCAGCCTGGTACGCTGCATTTCCCACGGCAAAGCTGGCCCTGCGGCGAACAGCAGGGTCCTTGTCCCTCAGCCCAGTCAAAAGCAAGCTTAGCAGTCCTGCCTGGTTCTGGAGAGCCCCCCGGAGGGCAGTGCTGTGATGGAGCAGGTGGCCCAAAAGGCCATAAGCCCGGGCACGGACTTGATTCTCTGGATGGCTCAGGAGGCAACGCAGGGGCCAGTAGGACTCATCAGGCCCAGCTAAGAGGTCCTGCAGGAAAAGCAAGTGGGAGGGAGGCCAGACTCTGGCTGCATGGGCCAAGAGAGAAAGGATGTCAGAGGTCAGAATGGGCTGATCCCCCAGCAAGGCAGCCGACAGGAAGGTGATGGTGTTCGGAAAGGAGGCCACAGCAGTGATGAACTGGCTGAGGGTGGAGGAGTCTGTGAGGGCCAGTCGGGTAAGAAGACTGACAGGCAGTTCAGCCTGTGGGAGCAGGAGGTAGCGACAACAGACCTGGGAGAATAAAGGGAAGCACCTTAGAAAGAGAGAGGGGTGCCCCTCAACTGCAGAGGATACAAGGAGCCAGGAAGTCCAGAGGAACATCACCTCCATTCCCCAGACGAGGAAGACAAATGGACATCCCTCCCAGAAGCCACACCCGGGAACTCCTCATTAAAGGAGAGGTACCCCAAAAAGGGGTGTGAGATGTTACCCTGCCCCAAAGAAATGAAATGTTGCTTCTGTTTTCATGCTTTTTTCAACATATTGGCCAGTTTTTGCTGATAACATTTTTCTTTTAAATTTTTCTTTAAAAATATTATTTGCTATGTGGAATGACTCTCTAGGAAGGGATACCAGGAAGATATCAATATAATTTTTAAATAAGATATTAAGAAGATTCCTGGCCAAGGGCCCCAATATGGGGAAAGGTGCCCTCTGAACTTTTAGCAGAGCTTGGACATGGAGCTAATGGGGAAGAGAAGCCTCCTCCTTGACCTCCCTTCCCTTTGCCAGGCTTGGTCAGTCACTCTTTGGCCTTAAAAGGATAGAAGTAGAATAGAAAGCATAGAAATAATTATGAAAATAACTAGAAGTTACTATATTGCTAGAATGATTGCTACCAGAACCAGGTGAAATGACTGAAATGATTATTACAAAACAATTTTGAACTAGGAAAGAGATATACTTGGAGAAGGACTTATAGGAAGGCAGAAGTAATTAGATCCTGTTCCATGGTTGAAGAGACAAGTTTTATTGAAACTAGCCTGTTGTCTGCCCCCACTCCCACCCCTGCCTCAGCCTTTCAGTGTCAATCTTCCATGAAAATAAAATCCCTGCCATCTCCTCCAAAGTTTCAGCACCACCTATGTACCTGCAACAGATGAGCTGGCACTTCTGAATCTCTGAGGTCTGCCAGGATACTTAGAAGAATGTCAACATTCACATCCATGGCGAAAGGGAAGCAGAGAAGTTGGCAGACAGGGAGTACCACAGATGGAAGCAGTTCGGACCCATGTTGTCTGAGGAGTACCAACGGGACAAATATTCTTGTTCTCTTTCACCCACTACTTGGGATCATGTTCTACCAACTCCCAGACCACTTCCTTCCACCAGACAGCATCCATTCTCACTATGGTTGGTCCAGCCTTCCACCCTCAGACCCTTCTCCGACTTCTCCCAGGGATTTTTCTTTCAACAGCCTCATTCTTGGCCCTTCCATCACTTAAATCCCAGACTCACAACTGTCCAAGTTGCTGCAGGAAGCCGGGGGACAGCAGGTGCTTCAGAGTGGCCATGAGGATGCTACCATGCTGAATCAGGTGGGGCAGGCACAGGTGGGGATCCCGGGTAAAGACTGCCAAGGCGAGGTTGAGCAGAGTGGTAATGCCTATGAACATAAAGAACACAAAGAACACAAAGAATGAGGGTGGGGAAAGAGCCCTTTAGGGTGAGGAGAAGAACCGAGTTTACACTGTGGTCAAGGGCTAGTGCTAGAAGAGAGAGCTGAGAGGTCATTCAGTCCAACCCCCAGCTCAAGGGTTGAAGGCGACAGCCTGAGTGGGCAAAGGCCTCATCCAAGAGTGCCCAGAGAGGCTGTGACTTCATGTACTTTGACATTACAAACTCAGAGTTCTTTCCACTGTACTATACAGCCTCCTTTCTCTGAATAACAATTGTACAGCAGTTCTGTCACTGGTTCTACATCCTCTCTCTCCTGACAAATTCCCCTGGTGGCATCAGCATCAGCAATAGGAACAGCCTTTGCCTACCAAGATGTTTCAAATGGCAAATAGGCTCCAGCCTAGATGACTGGATCCAGTGCAGGAAAGATTCTCAAAGACCATCTAGTCCAATCCCTTCATTACTGAGGCCTGGGACCATTAAGTGACTTTCTCCAGGTCATTGTCAACCAAGCCCAAAACTCATCCAAAGAGAACCCCACTGGGGGCAGCTAGGTGGTGCAGTGGATAGAGCACTGGCCCTGGAGGAGTACCTGAGTTCAAATCCTGCCTCAGATACTTAATAATTACCTAGCTGTGTGGCCTTGGGCAAGCCACTTAACCCCATTGCCTAGCAAAAACTTAAAAATAAATAAATAAATAAATAAAAACAAAGAGAACCCCACTGGCCTCAAAATGAAGAAGACCCAAAGGATGGGCCTGGGCAGGAACCAAGAGAGGGCTGGGGCCATGGGGGTGTCCAAGGCTGAAGTCAAAAGAGCTCACACCCCAACAACTGAGACAGGAGAACTCTGGGAATTCTACCTTGTGGAGAGATGAGCATCCATTCTGGCTCTGGGATGGGCCGGCTCTCCTGGGACACCTCATCCTCCGACGGGGGTATGTCTTCAGACAACCTCAGCGTCATGTAGAATCGGTGCCACAGAATAGTCCACAGCTCTGAATTGGCCACATCCTGCACTATCTCAGCCCCACCCTGATAGAGAAAGTGTCCAGGTGGTAGCTGGGCTTCAGGTGCACAGGCTCCCAGCTCTTCTTCCTTGCCCCTGATGTATAGGAGAAGGGCTCCCTAGAAACCATCCCCTCTACTTTATGGTGTCAACACTGACCCATTGCTCTAACCTTCCCCATATCGACACTTGCTGTCCCTGACACCTGTCTGTCTACTGCAGGGTGGGGGGGGAGAAATTGTTTTCCCTCTTATGCATATTGATTCACAGTGGAAGCAGTTGAGATGGTGCTTCAGAATTGCCATATCGCTGAGATGGAGTAAGAAAGGGAGCAGCCAAATTAAAGAGGTAAAATTCCTCTCATGTCCTAGGCAGTGGAGCAACCTAGTTTCTTTGTCCCTATTTCCTGCTTGTCCTAGGTCATAAAGATACCTGGGCGATGAGCTGCAGCAGAAGAAACAACAGGCCATCATAGAATCCAGAACCACCAGGAGGAGTACAACGCAACTGCAAGAGAAGAGGGAAGAAGGTCCAGGGTGGACAGAAACCACATATCCTTAGGGGTCTGACCACCTTCAGGGAGCATCAGGGAATGTATCTGTCTGACAGAAGTGGGCAGCCAGAAAAACTGGACTGAAATACTGATCCCACCCTTGGTATCACAGGAAAGCTCATACTCTATGTGATAATGATTGATTGTGTTTTAACACACAGATATTTTCCAACAAACCCCCTAAAAGTTATATTCCTCAAAAGGTTGATCAAGTCTTAACAAAAAGAGTGTGTAGCCTCTAGCTTGGCTGGCTTGGTGCTAATACTAACCATCGTGACCAGTGATTTGTCTCTCCAGGAGAGTCTTATTAACACAGTGGGCACTGACTAGTCAAAGCAAGGGTCAAAATCAGAACCAAGTGAGAGGAAATGAGGTGGCCCTCTACAGAACCATAATGGTTTTAACCCAACCTATTCAAGGAACTAATGACATAAAGAAAAAGGAAAGTGGGAAAAAGCAAAGTTACTGACTTCTGTTATCACTATGTTCTACTGAAATTTAATTGATGCAAAGTAATTGCCTTGAGAAGGCCAAAATATTCAATTTCTTTTAGCCAAGAGTAAAAGGAAGCAGCTATATGCAGCTATAACAAAATTGCACAATTGAAGAGGATGTGAGGAACTCTGGGACCTAAAATAAAAGGAAAAAGAAAAAGTCCTGATAGTTCAGCCCTGGGAAGGCAATGGGTTTGAGACTGGGCTCTCAAGAGTCAACAGAGGACAGGGATTGGGAAAGAAGGGGTGGCAGGAGGGATGGTGCTCCAACACCAGGAAGAATGTTTCAGCCGTAAAAGCATAGAGAGTAGGAGACTGGCCTCTACGGTGGAGAGGACTCATTCTGCTCCTTGTCTTGCTCCTAGACAAGGCCAGATGGGAGTGGGGTAGAGCCAAATGATGGAGAAAAGCCAGGAATTTCTTTAAGCAAAATTAATCAAGCTCCTACACAGAATCTGGAGTGACAGAACCCATAAAAGAACAGTGGAGCATTTTCCAGCAAGGTCTGTCTCAGGTGGAATGAGAATGTGCCCGGGGCAGGAAAGGTGGGTGGGCAGCAGGGCAAGATGAGGACCCACCAATGGTGCTCAGTTAGAGGAGAGATCCACAGTGGAGGCCCTGGATTCTGGGCTCAGTAGGTCAGCTGGGTGGGAGGGTTCCCACACAGGGCCTCTGGACCCCCACGCAGCCGCAGTCACAGCCTGTTGAGACTGGTCGAACAGTCTAGTCCAGGGGGCAAGCCTCTAGGGTCCTCAAGCAGAAAGCCTGGGAGTGGGCTCCTCCCCCAACACACCCAGTAACAAAATTCAAAATGAGTACAAAAAGCCAGAGAAAATCCTGGACTATAGAAAGTTACCTTGGAGATAAGGACAGACAAAATACCAGCACAGAAGGGGAGGATGGAAAAAACATATGAAGCTGCAGAGGAGAAAATGAATTGGTCTCTAACCATAAAGATTTCTTGGAAGAGCTAAAAAAGGATTTTAAAGATCAAGTTGAAAAATTGGGAAAGGAAATGCAAGAGAAATTCAAGTACAAAACTTGACAGAAGAAAACAAATTCTTGAAGAACACAATTGGACAAATGAAAAACAAATGGAAAAAGATAACAGCTCCTTTAAAAATAGAATTGATCCAATGGAAAAGGAGATGCAAAAGCAAACCGAAGAAAATAATTTCTTGAAGAATAAATGGGGAAAGGTAGAGACTAATGACTATACAAGAAATCAAGCAAAATAAAAAAATAAGAAAATAGAAGAAAATGTACAATACCTCATTGGAAAAACAACTGACCTGGAAAAATAGATCCAGGAGAGATAATTTAAGAATTATTGGACCACCTGAAAGCCATGATCAAAAAGAGAGCCTGGAAAAAGCCCGAATGGTTTCAAGAAAACATCAAGGGAAACCCCCACCCCTCTCCCAACAGCCTAGAACCAGACAGGGAAACAGTCATTGAAAGAATCCACCGATCACTTCTTAAAAGGGATTCCAAAATAAAAACACCAAAGAATATTGTAGTAAAATTCCAGAATTATCAGATCAAGGGAAAAATCCTGCAGGTAGCCAGAAAGACGATTCAAATACCAAGAAATCCAAGTCAAAATTACACAGGACTTGGCAGCATCAGCATTAAAGGACAGTAGGGCCTGGAATATGATATTCCAGAAGTCAAAGGAGTCTGTATTACAACCAAGAATCAACTTCCCAGCAAAATTGAGCATACTCTTTCAAGAGAAAAAGATGAACATTTAACACAATAGGTGACTTTCAAATTTTCTTGATGAAAAAAATCAGAGCTCAACTGAAAAACTGAACTTCAAACAGAGAATCAAGAGGTACAGAAAAAAGTAAACAGAAAAAGAAAAAGATTGTTATTCAATAAGATTAAACTAGTTACATTCCTGATTGGGAAGATGAGACATAACTATCGAGAACTATAACCCCATTAGAGTGTGTATACTTAGACATAAGTTGATTTTGATGGATCAATTTTTTTTTTAAATTAGACAATGCTAGATGGATAGTTAGTTGTGTGAGAGTATGTTATTCCAACTTGGTGGCATTTAAGTCTATGCTACTGAGCTCAAACACCCAAAGAGTAGGATCAAATTAGGCCTTACACTGAGAGCACCTTACCTCGGCAGGAGCAGACAAGGCATGGGCCACTGCAGCAGTCCACTCCTTGGGCTGGAGATTGAAGGTCACACCCTGTTGGCTGAGTTGTGACAGCAGACCAGCTGCTGCGCTCTGGAGAGGAGAGGAAGGGAATAAGAGGAGAATGAGAGGCCCTGGGAAGCTGGGACATGCAGAGGAGAATGCTGGGCCTGGACCCTGGAATACAAGCTCAAATCTTACCTCAGACAGTTTTTAGCTTTGTGACCCTGAGGAAGTCACTGAACCTCAGGCTGTCTCTGTTGTCAGTAAAATGAGGCTAATGATAGCAGCAACCTTGCAGAGTCTTTAGGGGTTCAGTTTTACAAACTAGATTGCTAGATACAATCTAATCCAGTTCCATCAACGTTTCTTAAATGTCTGCCTTGTGCTAGGAATGATTCAGTCCTAGCTATCAGAATCTGTATAGCTATGGGGTCATATGGGTAGAGAGGTGAAGAGCAGACTCTCCTCCAGAAACAGCTGGAATTGGGATGGTTGTTCCACCTCTCCTGCAGCTTCATGAGGGTTATGGGAAGGAACTAGATTAGACTTACCACAAGAGAGACAACAGATGAATGGACAAAAAGAACAGCAAGCTCATTCCCTATTTTCTTCACCCTGGAAGAAAGAGTATACATAGAGCAAAACAATAGGATTATTGTGGAGGACATAAAGGAGGAACCAAAACTTTTCCCTAGTCTTGATAAAATTCCTCATTTGTATTTCTCATTAATTTCTTTTTTTAAAACAAAATCTTTTTTTCCTTTATTTTGAATTCCAAATTTCCTTCCTCCCTTATCCACTGAGAAGACAAGCAAGATGATGCCCATTATAAATGTGAAATCATACAAAATATATTGCCATATCAGGCACTTTAAAAAAAAAAAACACAAGAAAACAATAAAAAGCAGGAAACACAAAGTTAAAAAAGTATGCTTCAGTCAGTTCTCTCTCTGGATGTGGACAGCATTTTTCATCATAGATCCTTTAGAATTATCTTGGTTCACTATATTGATCAGAATAACTAAGTCATCTACAATTTACTATACAACATTGCTATTACTACTACTACCTGATTTTGCTCATTTCACTTTGCATCATTTCATGTAAGTCTCAGATTTTTCTGAAACCGTCCTGCTCATCATTTTTCATGGTAGTATTGATAATCATAAATAACTTGCTCAACCATTCCACAACTGATGGGCATCCTCTCAATTTCCAGTTCTTTGCCACCACAAAAAGAATTTTCTAAATTATTTTTTATATAGATCCTTTCCTTTTTCTTTAATTACTTTGGGATACAGACTTAGTAGTGGTATTGCTGGATCAAAGGGTATGTACAGAATGGGTTGGATTAACAACAGTGCACTAGTGTCCCTGCTTTTCTACATCCCCTCCAGCATTTGTCATTTTCCTTTTTTATCATTTTAGTCAATCTGATAGGTATGAGGTGGTACTTCATATTTATAACTCTCTATTAGTAATTTAGAGCAATTTTTCATATAATTATTGACAGCTTTGATTTCTTCTGCAAATTGCTTGATTTTACCATTTATCAACTGGAAAATGGCTCTTTTTATAAATTTAGCTCAGGTTATTTATATGTTTGAGACCATTAACTTCTAAGGCAGGTGATAGGTGGTAGAATTACTCCACTGTGGTAGTTGCCTCTCATGCCCTTCTCATCGTTGAGCTAGATGGCCCTGAAGTCAGGAGAGGCTGAGTTCAAATCCAGCCTCAGACACTAACTAGCTGTGTGACCTTAGGCAAACCACTTTAACTCTGACTGCCTTGCATCCAGAGTTATCACCAATGTTCCAATGCATATCTGGCCACTGGACTCAGATAACTCCAGAAGAGAGAGGCTGATGACTTAGCACAACACTCCCTCATTCAAATCAAATTCACGTGCTTGACATGGCATCACCTCCCTGATGCCATGGTCTTCTTTGAAAATGAAGGACAAAACATCATTGTTGGGGATGAAGAGCCCTTTTCATAAACCTCCAGACTGGAGGGTCACCATGGTTACTCTTTGTATTATAGCAAAGCTGGGTATGATGGTCTCCATGGTTATGCTCCACACTATGACAGAACTGGGAAGGAAGGTTCCATGATCACACTCCTCACTGTGGCTGAGCTGGGCAGGAGGGTCTCCATGGTTACACACCACACTATGGGAGAGCTGGGTGGGAGGGTCTCCATGGTTATACTCCACACTATGGCAAAAGTTAGGGAGGAGGGTCTCCATGATTACACCCTACACTATGGAAGAGTTAAGGAAGAAGGTCTCCATGGTTTTACTCTATCATATGGCAGAGTTGGGCAGGAAGGTCTCTTTAGTTAAACTTTATACTTCATCACTTACCCAGGAGGTAAGGCCTGAAGCCGGAGGACTAGGAGGGAAAGGAGTTGAAGTGTAGCTTCAGCAGCCTCTTCTGGATCCAGTACATCTACCTGCAAAAAAATGCAGACTCAGAACAGCCTCTTTGGTCAAGATGCCTAGGGTCCCCAGGAGACAATGAGACTTGGTGCCATTTTGAGGACACCTACCTTACCCTGCCCCAGCAAGAGCAAGGACTCTATGGCCAGGGGCTCTTGGTCTAAACGCCTACAGAGGTTGTCACTGACATGGCAGCAGGCATACAGCACCTAGGAGACAGGTAGAGAACCAGTCGGTCCTACCCTTGTCAGGCCTGTTCTATCTTCCAGGTTCTCAGAATGACCAGAAAGCTTGCAGGACAGGCCAGGATTGAGAAGTATGCTGGGTGGCTGGGGGGAGAGGATTTCTGACTAAGGTCCAATGGGGACAAAGACCAGTTTTTCCATGCAGTGATAGAGAAGACGGCTGGTACCTTGAGCAGGTGTAGGGAAAGGGTGGGTTGCTGCAGACTGGAGAAAATGTATGGCCAAAGCTGACTGCTGTCTTCTGTCAGCTGATCTGCCAAATATCTGGAGATCTGAAGGTGACATTGCCCCCTTAGCACACTCATCTGGATCCACATCAGTTTTTAACCCCACCTCCCCTCTTGCCCTCCCCCAGCCCCAAGAAGCCAGAGACCCCAGCCCAGATGTTCCCCAGGCAAGGATGGTCACAGGAGAAGGTGATAGTGACAAGAAGCGAGAGGGAAAACCAAACATGGAAGTTTGCTCTGAAATCAGAGAAGAAAGAGTCTGGAGGGGCTAGTAATGCATCCTCCAGAGCCTTGGGATGGAGAAACCTGATAGAAGAGGGAAGCTAGATGGAAAAGGTGAACATCCCAACTCCCTCTGGTTATCTGGTGATATGTGAAGGGGGCGCCAGGGGAGCACCATCCCATTAAGGAGGTCACCCAAATCAGTTGGGAACTCTACGGCCCCATGTGGGATCCATTTCATGTCTTACAGGATGGGAAACTGATCACTGAACTCTAGTCAACTTGACTTCCCCCTCTTGGATAGTCAAAGATATATGAGGGTAGGTGTAATCTTGAAGAATCACCATTTAATGTCTCACAAATGGCTCCAAAGCAAAGGCATCCCATGATCCAGTCCAAGCTAGGTGGGGAAAGCTGGTGCCAGGATTCTTGGGGAACTGGATTGGGGGCCCTCTGCTAGGGAAAGAAGGAGACAATCAAAGCTCTCACCTGTTCTTTGGCCTCCCAGCAGCCTGGCAGCCCCACTGGGAGAGTGCAGATGGCAGCAAGAGCTGTTGCAAAGGTTCTGGGCAGCTCTTCATCCTGTTCCCTCAGAGGTTGGCTAACTTGTGGGGCACCTTCATAAGTCAGAGAAGAAGAAAAATACAGAAGGCTAGCACACACATCCTCCAGAGATGAGGGGATGAAGAAACTTGGCAGAAGTAGGAAGCTGGTGGAAAAGGGGACTGTCCCCACTCCCTCTGGTTACCTGGTGGTGTGTGAAGAGGAAGCTGTGGGAGTGTTATCCCATGAAGGAGGCCATCCACCACAGACTTGTGTGTGGTCAAGAGGCTGCAGTAGAAGGACTTGAAGATAGGGAGGCTGCTGCCATCCATGGTCTTACACAAATCAGTGAAGCACTGGAGGAAAGCAGAGTTGGTATTTAGGGGAGTCCTGTTTAAAGCAATTAAGCCAGATCACACCCTGCTATCTCTGGGAATCCCAAGGCTGGAGATTCCAATGAGATAGGAGGCTCTAACAACGTGAAGCCCCAAGCATGAATCACACCAGACATCCCATGCAGTCTGAGTTTGGGACCTTCAGCTCCTGTTCCCGAGACAAAAAAGCCAGGTTTGGTCAAGGTGAGGAAAAAGAAGTTTACAATAGGAAAACTGAATGAATATCAAAAAGCTCAAAGAGTTTGTTTTCTTATAATAGACATTATTAAGCTATTTAGATGACTTGTGATTTACCATATTTTAATAATTCAGGCTCTCACAAAAGAAGAAAAGCCATAGATAACAAACTTTCAAGGCTCTCACTTGATTCTGGTTCCTAAATTTTCAAGACTCTAAAAAGCTTCAACTTAGAGCAAAAGAAGGTTTTAGGTTATACATGAAAAAAAAAATAAGTTACACAAGAAAGTCCTTTATGACTTAAGAAGGCTAGCTCTCTGGCTGGGACTGTTTGAAGAAAGAATTGGAGGAAAAAGTCATTGAAGAATCTTTTGGTGAAAGGAAGATTTGGGGTTGGATCCTATACAATCAGAAAAACAGAGAAAGATCTCAAATAAGAGGACTGGGCTGAACAGCAGAAAATGATAATAATTCAGGGTTGGCATTTGGAACTATGCCCAAAGGGCAATCAAACTGTGCTTACCCTTTGAACCAGCAATACTACTACTACCAGGTCTGTATCCCCAAGAGCATAAAAAAGGGGCAAAGACCTACATATCCTGTAGCAGCTCTTTTTGTGGTGGCAGAGAATTGGAAATTGAGGGGAGCCAACAATTGAGGAATGACTGAAGAAATTGTGGTATGAGAATGTGATGGAGTTCTATTGTTCAGTAAGAAATCAGGAGTGGAGGAACTTCAGAATAGCTTGGAAAGACTTTTAGAAACTGATGCTGAGTGAAATGAGCACACCCAGAAAATTGTACACAATAGCAGCAAAGCTGTGATCATCAGTTGTGATAGAGGCAACTCCTCTTTTCAGTTCAGTAATCAAGGACAGTCCTAAAAGACTTGTAATAGAAAATGCCATCCACATCCAAAGAAAAATCTATGGAGTTTGAATGCAGACTAAAGCATATTATATTCACTTTTTTTTAAAATTTGTTTTATGCGTTTTCTGTTTTTTTTCTTTTGTTCTGATTCTTCTTTCACAACATGGCTAATATGAAAATATGTCAAACATGATGGTACACATGCAACCTATATCAGATTACTCACTGTCATGGAATGGGGAGGAGGGAAGGGAAAAAGGGAGAATACATTACTCAAAAGCTTACAAAAGATTGAAGTTAAAATTATCTTTGCATGCAATTGAAAAAATATAACAAAATAACATTAAAAAAAGAAAACAAAAGAAATCTTCCTTTTAAAAAAAATAATCCAGGGTTGGGGCAAGATTACCATAAGACTATCCCTCCGCAGGGTCTGCTCAGCATCATCAGGCTGGGCCAGCAGTTTTCCCAAAAGGTTCAGGAAAAGGTTGGCTGCCTCTTGAAATACCTGGAGGCTAGAAAAAATAAGCCTCCATTAGCTGGGGGCAGCCCCTGTCGTCCTTCTGAAGACAATGAAGACTCCAGTCCTTCCCTGGACCTTCTACCCATTTCTTTAAAGCTACTGCAAATCTAGATTTCAAAGGATTACCTAATAAGGAGCTAGAAGAGATATCCCTCATTTGCTACAGATAGTTCAGCAGGAAGCCTAGGATCACTACCTTCCAGGACACATTAATATTTCCCCTTGTCCCAAACATAGTAACAGCATTTTAAGATTTGCAAAGTGCTTTAAAATTATCTCATTTGATCTTCACAACCACCCTGGGAGGTAGGTGTTATTATTATTGGTCCCATTTTTCTAAATGAGGAAACTGAGGCAGACAGAGGTGACAGTCCAGCCTCACTCAGCTAGCAAGTGTCTGAGGCTGACTCTGAACTTGGGGCTTGCTGACTCCAGGCCCAGCACTCTGAATGCTCTGGTGTCCCTTAGCTTTCTAATTATCAGGAATCTCTAGGGACTGTAATCTCTTTGGGATTTACTGGGGTTTGCAAAGGGTTGGACAGCTGATGGGATTCTTGTGAGGTCTCTGGACTCTCAGGATTTCCAGTAGGAGTCCCAGAGATATACTCTCTCGAATCCTCAGAATTCTAGCTGTCATGTCTTTCCCCATGCTGTCTCCTATAGTTCCACTGAGAAGGGTCAGGGCACGGACCCAGGCTGAAGGAGCAGTGAGGGTACAGAGGAGGTTCAGTTTGTCAGTCAACCTACCTGTCACCTGTCTGGTTCCTCTCCAGGTTGAAGTTGCTAGCAAAGTAAACCTGGATTGTAGCCAACAGATCCCTCAAAAATGTTCCACACCAGGGCTGCTGCCAAGGAAAAGAAGGATTAAAGTAGAAATTGAGCACAGGAAGAAACAAACAGATAGACAGACCTGGAAGGAGAGAAGAGAGGGGAAAAGAGAGAGAATGACCTCATAGGATCACAGGATCAACTGGAAATTCTCTAACACTCTCTCACTTTACAGATGAAACTGAGGCCCAGAGAAGTTAAGATCAGGAAGATAGTAACAGGACAGAGGTTCAAAACCAGGTCCTTGGGGCTCTTTTCTATCCCACACCTTCCTGGACCAAAGCCAGAGAAGAAAGGGGAGAAAAGGGAATGTGGGCAGACTAAGAGGTGGGAGGAGGAGGAGGTGTCTCTGGGCAGCTGGTAGGCCTCCTCTGGGAGAAGGGCTTCACCTGCTGGATGCTCACGCTGCTCTCACAATGTCTGAGAAGGTTCAGCAGGAGGATGGGCAGTCCAGCCTCCCGGCAAAAGGAATATAGTAGGGCCGAATCGCTACAGGTGGTTAGGAGGCTTTTGACCACTCGGAGGGCAGGAAGCAGTCGGGAGGCCCCATCGAGAATGCCCTCCAGGACCTAAATGTCAGAGAACAACAGGTATTAAAAGTGTTCTCCATCAGAAATGAAGATAGATTGAGGAGGTCCTCTTGGCCCTCTGGTCTCAGAATCACAGGCATGTGGAATAAGCCACATGTAACCTGAAGGCTGATTCAGATGGCCAGCTCATTCCCCATGTCGATTCCCTTCCATCTGAGCTCCTTCCTTCTCCTGTCCATCCCTTCCAGCTTCTCCTGGATCCCCTGCTGTCCCACCCTGGCCTTGGTGGTTGGTTATACATTACCTGCCCACCAGCTCCATGCAGCTGGTTCTGGACACGCTGGCAGAAGTCAGGGTTGCAGAGCAGGGTGAGGGGGGCTTTGAGCTGGAAGTTGGAAGGTGCTGTGGGCTCCAACAGGCGCTGCCACTCAGAGTCGCTATCTGGTTCCTGGTCCAGGGAGAAGTAAAGGGATGTGAAGGGGGAAGTCTAAGGGAGCAGCAGACGGGCACATCCCCAGGCTGGGAGACAGCCACCAGCATCTCACCTCAGTGTCCAAAGTCACAGTAGTCACATTTTCCTCAGCTTCTTGTTTTAGTTCTGGGAACTCCTGATCATACTTCTGGGTAACTGGGGGTTCCCTGGCAGGGAAGATGCTGAAGAAATTGAGTTCCAATTGTGGGAGGCAAAGGACACATGAACTGTCGCCTCCCCCAAAGCCCCAAGCAGGAAGGGGCTATGGCTGTGGAAGTGTCTTCTTTTTAAGATCTGATCAAGATAATGATCGAAGACATAGTGGATAGCCCTGCCCACCTACATACCATCTAAGGGTTTCAATATATTGTAGTTGGAATAAGAGATGAAATGATAATTTGGGGGAGTTTTGTGGAAGCCACATTTGACACAGAAGCCAGCAGATGACACAGAAAAATACTAAACCTAAATTTGGCAGTAAAGTACTGTAAGCACCCAAACAAAGGAAAAAGAAAAAAATTCAGATGACTTCTCTGGTACAAATGGAAGAACCAACATTTTTATACAGATTTTCCAGATTGCCAGGTGTTGAGAAAGTACAATTAATCTTATGATGAAGAGAATTTTCTTCCTTTATCATTGGGCCTAAAAACTGCTTCTGACCAGAAGTCCACTGTGGCTACTCAACCACTTCCCTTACCATGTGCCTCCTTACCATGTAGGAGGGGAGGGCGCCCTTGCTTCCCAGTCCGCCATCTCATTCTTGTCTTCTGGAGAAGAGGCTTCAGATGAGAAGTTGAGATCCTGACAAGAGTCTCTCAGTCTGGGCAACAGAGCTGTAACAGGAACTGCCTTGCATGCTCTGTCTACTTGCTCAAGGGAAGCTCCAACATTTAGATGTTTCTATTGGTGGAGGGGGAGGGGGAAGGAGGGGATTAGATTGGAGAGGCTCAAGTCACCACAACAGCCTGGATCTTGTCCTAAGACTTCTACAAATTCTAAAAACTTTTGTTCCTTCTCCAATTTCCCATCACTAGTCCAGTCCCTTTTCTGTCCTCTCCAACACAAATTTCTGCCCCCAATCCAGGAAAATGATGCGGAAATGTCCCAAAAACCTTCTGCCTAGCCTCCTCAGCCATGCGCTTCCGGGCCTGACGCAAAATACGGGACTGCCCAGACTTGGGGGCCAACCAGTGGGTTTGTTCTTCCTTCAGAACCTGCAGGTCAGGGGGTAGTTGGCTGGTGAATGGAGTTCCCAGATCAGAAGTCATGGGTTCAGAAGTCACTGCAGGTGGAAAGTTGAAGAGGATTCAGGTTAGTACTGATGAGAATACAGGTTGATACAAAAACCAAGAATTCCCTTCCAGCTTTGAGATTCTGAGACCACTGAGTGATAGAATCCAGGGAATGGAGGGAGGGAGGGAGGGAGGGAGGGAGGGAGGGAGGGAGGGAGGGGGAGAAAGAGAGAGAGAGAGAGAGGTCCTGGAGATAGGCCCCACTCACCAGTGACTCGGCCAGAAATAAAGGGGTGGTACAGGAGCTCGGGCCAGGCCAACCGCTGACGAGGATTCTTGGTGAGCAGTCCCTGCAAGAAACTCTGCAGGGAAAGGGGTCATCAGTCTTTTCTTCTGCCTTCAGCATCCCTCTCCCCAAGCCTAGGAATACTCTAGCCTCTTTCTCTGTTTGGAAGGTTCTTCCCCACCAATTCCTAGGATTTCTGGTTTCCTTTCAGAAGGGCTACCCTTGAGAAAACAATTGTTTTTTTGCCACTCTGCCCCCACTTCTACCAGCTGCTCCTGCCAGTTCATCCAAGGCTGGTTCACATCTGACTTAAAATTGTTTGAAGTATAGAATGGATAATGGAGACAGTCCCTGAGCTCAGGGACTGTCCCACTTCTGTCTCAGCATCACCAAGTGCTTTGCATAAAGTGATGGTTCAATAAATGCTAGGCTGATTATTTCCTCAGAGGCTTCCATTTTCAGAAGACAGGAGACCCAACCTAGCTCTTGACACATAAGTTTCAGGAGTTCAGAAAAAAAGAAAAAAAGAGGAGTCTTCCTTCTACCAGACTCAGGAAAAATGAGTATGTATGTATGTATGTATGTATGTGATTTCCCTTGCTACCAGGTGAGTTCCTGGGGGGGGGGGGGGTTCTCTTCTGTCTTTATTTCTCCAGTACCTATCATTCATTACCTGATATAGTCAGCACTTGATATAAAAAATTAGGAAGAGAAATGTCAAAACCATTGGCATCTCTGCTAGCCAGGATTCTTAAAGGACAATTATTACAGCTCATCTATTCCTACTTTCAGCTAATCAGCAAGGAATTCTGGAGCAGAGGAGATAACAAAGAAAAATATTAAAGCCTAAAGCCAGGGTCAACGTGGTCAAGGTGTAGATGGCAGCATACTGACCTCTAAGTCATCATAAATACACAGCCTTAGGAGAGGACAGGAGCAGAGAGACCATCTCTGAGATACTAACAACACTCAGAACAGCACCTGAAGTTCATGTCCAATTTCACCAATTCATCAATGGCAAATGATTTTTTTTTTCAAATTCTAACCCAAACCCAGAAATGGGCATTGGGAAAAAGAAAGGCAATGATTTCCAAGAAAAGTCTGTCCTCCCCCTTACCCTAGCTTTTTCTCTCCCTACCTCATCCTATCCATATTCCCCACCTTAAAGCACTGGCTTATTGTTGGAGGCCATCGCACTGGGTCCTTGAGGATGAGGCTAACAAGCTGAAAAATGCTGGTAGTGTAGAAAGGTGGCGTCCCCACTGCCAGTTCATACAAGATGCAGCCCACTGACCACAAGTCAGCAGTATGGTCATATGGGCGCTCCTCTACTAGCTCTGGGGACATGTACAGTGGCGTGCCTTTGATTGATGTCAACACCATTGTATTTGTACTCATAGCACGGGCAAAACTGGAAGAGAGAGAGTGACGAAAGGGAAGGGAAGAGAGAGGGATTAATGGCATAAAGTGAGAAATTATGCAAGAAAAATCAAATCTGGTTTCATATCTACCCATCACAAATAAGACCGAGAAAATATTTCTAATCTTAACTCTTTCTCACTCCCATTCAGCCAAAATGTTCCCCCATCCTAGCTAAAGAGAATCTTCTTCAATTTGAATCCCTAGGATCAAAAAGAATCCCTCTTCCCACCCCCCACCCCCAGTCCTGAAACTAGCCTCTCAAATCAAACCTTTTATCTAGTCTAGCCTAATCATCTACTGAGGGCCCTGTCTCCTCCCCCAGAGCAGCAACAGGTGCCTGGGATTCCCACCCAAAATCACAGAGCTTGATGCCACCACCCTTGGCTAGAAGAATATTCTGGGGCTTCATGTCACGATGCAGGATACGGTGGGAGTGCAGATAATACAGGGCTGATACCAACTGAGCTGCGATGGTCTGAACCTAAAGATCAATCAGTCAGGAAGAAGGAAAGAAATGAGAAAAGGAAAAAAAGCCAATCTGAGACTGGCCACTCTGAACTACCTTACAAATGACTATGCTGATGAGTTCCTTTCCCCTCATTTAACCAGCTTCTTCAAATCTATATTTTCTGTTCCTTGTGATGTTCCCTCATTCCTCAGGAACCTAGCTCTTTTAAGATCTCTTGCTCCATGGGTTTTTAGGACAATATTCAGTAGGCTATATCACAAAGATACTCAGAAATTACAACAGTTCAAGAGGAAGACTCTGGCAAGTCATGGTTCTAGCATCCTGGAGGTAAAAGGGGTAGGTGGTAATCCCACTTGACTCTTTGCTCTTGGTTTTCTTAGGACACCAACAACTCCCTCCAGGTCAGTCCCTTTCTAAGGTTACTTAAAATACTTCAACTCCTTTCAAAACTCCAACTGTTTGATTCTCAGTGCTTCCAAACATATCTACTACTCCTGACCAGAAGGGAAACTGGACAGAAGGGAAAGAGACTAATTAATCATAGATACCTGATCCTCAGGCAATTTCCCATCATCTTCTAGGATCTGAAAGAGCTCCCCTTCAGCATAGTCTGTTACTACTACTACCTGCAAGAAGAGAAGTAGGGATTGATGGCATAAAGTGAGAAATTATGCAAGTCAAATCTGGTTTCATATCAACCCATTGCAAATCAGACTGAGAAAATATTTCTAACCTTAACTCTTTCTCACTCCCATTCAGTCAAAATGTTCCCCCATCCTAGCTAAAGAGAATCTTCTTCAATTTGAATCCCTAGGATCAAAAAGAATCCCTCTTCCCACCCACCCCCACCCCCAGTCCTGAAACTAGCTTCTCAAATCAAACCTTTTATCTAGTCTAGCCTAATCATCTACTGAGGGCCCTGTCTCCCCACCACACACACCAATAGAAACATCAAATTTAACTCAAGTCATCCAGAGTAAGGAAAAGCCCGAACCTAAGGTCTCCAAGGAAGGGTTTGGAGGCGAGGAAAGGACCAACCTTCCCTTACCTCTTTGTCGGTTTCAAAGCTGTCGAGCATCTGCACAATGTTGGGATGCCTCAGACCCCTCATGATTTCAATTTCCCGTTGCAGGTTCCTCAGTTCCTTTTCTGAGCGCCCCAACTTTGGAATGAACTTCAGAGCCACCACCTTTCCAAGATAAGGGAGAGAAGTGGTCAGGACCTGCCTCTCTCTCTTCATTTTTGCTCTTTGCTTCATTTGGCTCTTTCTTTGGCATCAATTCTCCAAAATTCAACTTTCTTTTTTTTTTTTTTAAGATTTTTGCAAGGCAATGGGGTTCAATGGCTTGCCCAAGGCCACACACAGCTAGGTCATTATGAAGTGTCTGAGGCCGGATTTGACCTCAGGTCCCCCTGACTCCAGGGCCGGTGCTCTATCCACTGTGCCACCTAGCCGCCCCCCTCCCCAATTCAACTTTGACGCAACTTGAAAGAACTGCTTTTATGGCGCTCGCCAGTTTCGTGCCTTTGACTTTTAGCCAAAAGGCAACATCTCCCTGTTGCTTTGGGCCCAACCCGGGGTCCTAAAGTTCAGATGGTCCAGTAACTGAAGAATGGAGGGGCTGTCTGGAGAATGGGGGAGAGTCTCAAGAGGTCTCCATCCTGCGTCTCTGAGCAAGACCAAAACTCTGGAAAAAGAATTCTGCACCTGAGGAGAAGGACCCCACGGCAAGGGATGCTCGGGGACCCTTGGGTGATGGGGGCCCGCGGCGCCCCCTCCTCATACCTGGGCGCTGTACTTTTTCCGGCCCTTGTAGACTCTTCCAAAGGAGCCCTCGCCAATCATCTCTAGCACGTGGTACTTCTCCATCCTGGGGGCTCGGGGGTCTCCGGGGGGGTGCGGAGGAGCCAGAGCTGGTTAGGCCCGGGGGCGCCTATGGCAAGTTCACATACTTGGGAGTCCTGGGAGGAGAAACGGTGGGGGTCGGCGAGGTGTGCCCTCTGACCTTTGCCCCCAGCCCCCACTAACTCCAGTCCCGGGGCGGATCACCCCCTCACCCTTGACCCCGCACCGCCTCGGTGGTCCCGACCCCAGTTTCAGGCCGCCCCTCCCACTCCCCCCATCCCCGGCTCTGACCCCTGACCCCCGGCCCTCCGGGCCCCGCCGGCCCCTCCCTCCGTGAGCCCAGGCCGCGGGCGCCGGGCCGGGCTCCGCCCCCGCCCCCGAGCCGCCCCGCGGGTCGCCTGACCGGGCGAGTGCGCAGAGCCGGCGGGCGCCCCACCCGCAGGGGCCCCCGGCCTCCCTCTGCCTCCCTCCGGGGCGGGCGGAGGCCCCCGGCCCGGGGCTTGGCGGAGGGAGGCCCGGACGGCCCGCTCCATGGAGGCACTTCTGCGGGCAGCCCCGAACCGTCGCCCCGCCGCCTCAGGCCCCCGCCGAGGACCCCGGCGTCTGCCGTCGCTTGGTAACGCGGGCCCCTCGGCCTCCCGCCTCCGGCTAGGGGCAGCCACTTCCGGTTCCGGCGCAGGCGGCAGGAGGAGATGGCGGCGGCCGCGGCGGCAGCCGGGGATGAGGACTGGTAACTCCGGGGACGCGGGGCCCGGCCCGGGGCGGGGCGGGCCCACGGCCCCCTCCTGGAGGGCGGGGACACCCGGGCTGCGGGGCCCCCCGCCCCCGCGGCGCCCCGCGCCAGGCCGTGGGGGGGGGGGCGGCATCCCCGCACATCGCCGCGCATCCCCGCGCCCGGCCTTCCGCCGCGGCCCCAGGACCCCCGCCCGCCCCGCCCCCTGCTTTAGAGGAGGGGGGGGGGCCTGTGGCCCCGGCCGACTTGGAGCTCCGGCCTCGGAGCCCACCCCGCGACCCCCAGATGGGCCCGAGGCCCCTCGCCGGCCGGTCTCGGTGCCCGAAGGCCTCCACTCTTATGCGAGTTTTGCCTCGTCAACTGCGGCCTCGAGCCGGCACAACTTTGCCGGGCCTTCGGCTTTCTCATCTAGTAGATGAAAGAGTTGATTCCGAGGCCCCCTTTTCTTGCTCGGAAATCCTACTTTATCGTTATTATTATTATAAGCTGTCACTCTTGTTTCCTCCCATCTTGAAGTAGGTATGAAAGGGATGGTCTGGGATCTAAGAGAAGGGCTTCAACTACTGTGCTTCTCAAACAGCAAGGTCTCTCTTCTAGAGCCTGGGCCCTAATTAGGTCCCTCTTTAAATGTTTCTCCATTTTCAGGAACTCACAAAAAGACGTATTTTCCTATGTAGTTATAAAACTCCCCAACTCTGCGATAGCTATGAAAAATCATCTTGGGGAATAGGGAGACTGGAAACGGCAGAGAACCTTAGACTAGACCCTACTCCCACCCTACTTCGCAGACCCTCTTCCTCATGGGACTATAAGCCATCTCTTTCCCCAGGGTTCTGCCCTCTGAAGTGGAGGTGTTAGAGTCTATCTATCTGGATGAATTACAGGTGGTTCCAGGAAATGGAAGGTGAGTATCCACCTGGGTCTGAGCAAGCCTTCATCATTATTCAGACCATCATCCTAAGAGATTATGAGAAGTGAAGGAAAATGCTCCTCTCAAAGAAAGAAGGGTGATACTATTAACGGCATAGGGTAGATTCCCTTCTGATTCCTGTAAGGGATGGAGCTCTCAAATCACCCCTCCCCTAGTTCCCACTCAGTCCCATCTTGGATCATCACAGTGATCATCCACAGGTCTTCACCATGGGAAATCTGCATCACTCTGCATCCTGCCACAGCGGAAGACCAGGATTCACAATTTGTCTGCTTTACCTTGGTGTTGCTGGTCCCTGCACAGGTGAGGTGCCTGCAGGATGAACACACAGGAAAAATGCTGTGGTGGGGAGAGGGTATTTTGTACTGATCAGGTCTCTCTTTTCCAGTATCCCAATGAGGTGCCTAAGATTTCTATTCGTAACCCCCGAGGGCTCTCAGATGAGCAGATCCTCAAGTAAGTGTCATATTGACCACCATAGGGCAGGAGTAGGACACGTCTTATTTAGGTTAAGTACCTTAGGGTACCAACATAGAGAATCTCTTTTTCAAGAAGTGGAAAGGAACTGTCCTAATATTGGGGTTGGGTTCTCCTTTCCAGGATCTCCCAAGCCCTGAGTTGTGTGGCTGAGGCTGGACTGGGCACTGCTGTGCTCTATGAACTCATTGAGGTGAGCTGGGCCCTAGGGAGACAACCCCTCCTTCCATGCCAGAGCAGGTTTTAGCCGAGGGTCGAGAACCAATCCTTTCTCCTAAAATCAGTTCAACCCTTTGCTTCTCTTTGGGTCAGACTGGTCCAAACTGATGAGAGTAGCCCTACAAGGGCAGCATTGGTGCCAAGTAGAAAAATCATCAGCCAGGTTTATTCACAAAAGCTTCTTGGGGGAATACAGGTTATAAAGTAGGTAGACAGGCAAAGCACTAGTATGATGTGCTTGTATCTAAAGTCTTCAGATGCTGAAAAAGCCAAAACATCTTCCTCAAAGTAGATGTTACAGAGTTCTTGTACTTAAAAAACTTGTACACTCACAGACAGAAGAGTCCCTCAGGCTTTTACTCAGAACCTGTTTTCATTGTAGAAACAATTTTAACAAGCTTGGTTACCACAGATTAGAAGAACAAATTAAAGGGAGAGGCTACCACAGACAAACCCTCTGACAACAATGAGAAGGGACAGCTTGAAAGCCTGGAAGTAAGAGAGGAAAACTTAAAAATCAGGCAAGAAAACTCAAAACCACAGCAGTCTTGCAATTATTCATTAATAACCTAAAAAAAAAATATTCATTAGTAGGATCTGAGAGCTTCATTAGAATATATCTCAGAATAGTAATTAATGACAACTAGCAAGAGAGTTCTTTTGTCTTATAGTTTTAAAAGAAAAAAGTATAGAATGCATTTTAGAAAGTTTTTCATCCTAAACAATATAACTTGTAAATAAAACAATGCTTAAAATCCTTTACTATCTGGAAAACATTGAGAATTTTTTTCCCTGGGGGTTCCAGGTGGCTGAGGCTTTGCTCTAAGCAGTGACTGCATATAAATGGCAAGTATATTAATAACAGAAATAGAGAATCTATCCAGAGTAGAGCTGCCTAAAGGGAAGACTGCTGGAGTACGCCCCCTGACCCCAATTTTTGACCAGACCGTGGGGCTCAGGAGCAAGCCACATCCTCTTTCTCCTCTCTCATCCACCTTCTTTTTCCAGAAGGGGAAGGAGATCCTCACAGACAACAATATTCCACATGGCCAGTGTGTCATCTGTCTCTATGGCTTCCAGGTAAGTGCTTCTAGGAAGTGGGTACTTTGAAGGAGCAAAGGGAAATCTGGGGACCTTGGCCCAGACATCATGATTCATGGACTTCCCTTCTTCCTCAGGAAAAGGAAGCTTTTACAAAGACCCCCTGTTACCACTACTTCCATTGCCATTGCCTGGCCCGCTACATCCAGCACATGGAGCAAGAACTTTTGGCTCAGAAAGAAGAACAGCAGCAACATCCAGGTTCTCCCATTGAGCAGGTAAGAAGGGCCCTGCTTCCTTGTTTCCAGACTCAACTTCCTGAGGTCTTCCCTTCCCTAAACAGATATTATACCCCTTCTTCCTAAATCCTGTCATTTGGACCCTAACTTCAGAAAGGGTCCCTGCTGCTGGGCCCCCTCCAGCGGCACACAACCTGCATTTTCAAAGCATGCCTTTTCTTTCTTTTCCCAGTTATCCCTTGTTGCAAAAAAGAGGGAGGAACCATTCAGCAAAACTAATATGCTTTGAAAAAATGGGCATCTCTAATATTCCATACTTAGAGAAGGGAGAAAGGCACCATCTTACAACTTTGGGGACCAATTTTCACCAGCCGTTTTGTCTGGCAGGGTGTTGGTGTCCAGTGTCCAGTCTGCAGAGAGCTCCTGGTATATGACCTTGCCACACTACAGGCAGCTCCTCCACCTCAGCATCCTCTGGTAAGAAGGCTCTATGTATTCTTTAATAAAGAGTGAAGGCATAAACTCAGTGAGGGATTTCAAAAAGGTAGGAAGGATGGCTTCTCCAAAATAATGCTTTATCTGCCTCTAGAAGCCAAGGCATAAATAGCAGCCTCGTTCTGTTGAGATGAGGTGGAAAACTAGACACTGACAAGAAACAGCTCTGGAGAAGCAGGAGTCAGTTGCCTTTCTTCCTCCAGGAACCTTACCAGCCAGATGCAGAGACCTTGAGACAGCAGGAGGAACGCCAGCGGCTTTACGAGAGGCAGCAGCAGCGTGGGGGGATCATAGATCCAGAAGCGGAACGGAACCGGTACTTCATCAGCCTCCAACAGGTGAGAAAGCTGGTTCCTAACCCCACCACCTCTCAGCTGTGTAGAGCCAGGGGCTATTTTTAGTGAAGAGACTATGTAGTGAGGAGGTGGGGGGGTGGGAGAATGTCAAAGCTGGAACCCGTGTTCTCACTTGACTTCAATCTCCTTTTTCTAGCCTTCTCCTGTGGAGCCTGAGGTAGCTCTGGATGCTTCCAAGGGATCTCAACCACCAGGTGCTCCTGCCACAGTCTTGTCCACCCCACCAGATACCCTAGCCATTGCCCCACAGCATACAAGAGAAAGGATCTCAGGGGCTGGGCCAAGCCAACAAGGTCTGAATGAGCTTCAGAGAGCTGAAAGAGACACCTCCAGGGCTTGCCGGACCCCTGGGCAGCAGTCAGAGCAGAGAGACCTACGGGGAAGTGGGAACTCTGCCTCCAAAGGTTCCACTTGTACACAAGAACTGCTCCCTCCCGAAGGGCCTTTCAAAGAGCCCTTGGACCTGAAGCCAGAGTCTCAGAGTCAAAGGGTTGAAAGCCCCACCAAGGAGAAGGGGGCTGGCAGCTGGCAGGGGCCCCCAAACCGCAGGAACTGGGAATGTGGTCGTTGGGAACGTTCCAAAGGCCGGACACCTGGCTCTTCTTTTCCCCGCCTGCCTCGAGGTCGGGGAGGTTACCGGCCCAGTGCTCGGAGGGAACCTCCTGGCCTAGAACCAGAGGAGGGTTCCTAGCAGGAATGTTGGGGGACAGGGAATAATGGGTGGGAGGGAAACAATAAAGAGTATTGGCCCAGCTCAGCCAACCCTCTGCTTGCTGGTGCCTCTAGAAGTAAAGGGTCTAGTTTCTAGGAATTTTGTCCCTGCCAAATATGTGATGGCAGAAAGAAGTCTTGGAATGTTCAGCAGAGCTGGCAGGTTAATTCCATAAATCTTGTATTTGTTTGGAAATTATGAGGGCCATGAATGGTAGAAAAAGGAATGCACCCTAAATCTGTTGTCTCCTCAAATGTGACTGTTTCTATAGTACTTCAGGGTAAGTGGGAATCCCTCATCAGTAACAATATTCAGACAACCCAGCTTCTCTGTACCTTTTCTTCACCCCATTTTTAAATACCAGCAGAATAATGAACAAGGAGACACTGGTACTACAAATGGCATTTATTGGTTTGATGTTGACCCTGGTGTGGTCACAGCAAGAGCCTCAACATGCTTCAAAGCCCCTTTGGGGTCATTCTTAAAGAGCATGAAATGGCCTTGTACCTGAGCAGCACTGAGCTGGCTCTGAACCAACAGGGCTTGATCTGCAAAGGACTCCGCCACAGATGTAGGCTCTTCTGGGTAGAACCTCTGAAACATCTGGGACAACTGCCAGTGCGAACAGTAGCCAACATACTCCTTCAGGTCCACGCGGCCTGGACGCACCAGGGCAGGGTCCAGCCTAGAGGCAAGAAGCAGAGTGGACAGACACCGAAGTCATTCTGATCTAAGATGGGGGGGCTGGCTAGTCTGAAAATGGTAGAAAAGGTTTTTGTAAAAAGGGGGTTTGTATTTTCCATATTCTGACTCTTTGGCAAGGATCACCTGTTCCATAAGAGCATTCTTTACTCTCCTTTACCTGTCAACATAATTGGTGGTCATGAAGACAATTCGTGCCTCAGTGGAGGCCACACCATCCAGGGCATTAAGCAGCCCACTGAAGGTCAACCGTCCCAGCCCTTGATACTTTGCCGGGTCTAAAACAAAACAGGCCAGAATCATTAAAGGGTAGTAGTCATGGTCAGCTTGGTTGGGGCTGGTTAGATAGGAGGCCTCCCCCTGGTCCCACCCCAGAGTCTAGCACTGACTTTCTTGTGCTAAGTCCCGGCTGAGGAAGGCCGCATCCACATCCTCGAGCAGCACTAGGCTCTGCTGTGGGGCCACGCTCAGCAGGTGGTTGAGCCGGTCGTCAGAGAGGCTGGAGTCGGTCAGGCTGAGGAGACAGATGCTGTGCTCCAGCTCCCCAGCCAGAGCTGTGCTATGGAAGACAGGAAGCAGCATGAGGTCACGGATGCGCCGTGTTCCCCACTAAGCCTTGTCTCACTGTTGGATCCTGCCTGTGGTAACCCCCTCCCCATGACCAAACCCTCCCTGATAGGACCAAGGTCTCTTGTTCTTTCTTGGAACACTCGTGTCCCCAAGCCAAGGAAATGAAGGGGTAGAGATGTCAATTCTACTCACATAAAGCTGCTCTTTCCGCAGCCAGGGGGCCCGTACAACAGGTAGCCTCGCCGATAGGGAATGCCTGGGAATACAGTCCGGAGCAGCAGGGTCAGGACCTAAAACCAGTTGCACAGCTAACAAGATTTGGACATGCTGAGGACCGATGGTCAAAACATCCCCCGTGGGCCCTCTGAGCCATTACACCTCCCAGACCCTGCCCACAATATCGGGAACCTCTCCAAAGCTATTCCTCTCCCGTGTCTGGCCCACCCCCAAGCCCGCACCTCTATCACTGTACCACTTGGGGTTATCGATGAATTCCCGGATGTCTCGGATGATGCGCTCGGCCAGGCCCTCGTGGAGCACCACGGATCGCAGGGGCCTGCGGCGTCGAGGATGCCCAAAGGGTCTCCACTCTGAGCCCATGGCCGTGTACATCACGGTCTTCCCCTCTTGTTGCTGCAGGGCCAGCTCCCGGGCTGGGGACGGGAAAGCACGTTTGAGACACGGTTCCTTTCTCCAGACCCTTGGGCTGTGTCTCCTCCCCTCCCGCACCTTCCTGCAGGAGGCTGCAGAAGATCCTGCGGTTGGTGCCCAGGGCCGTGAGGGTGACCGACTCCCACGGGGTGCCCGTCTGCAGGTCAATCATCTGCTTCTCCCGGGTGCGCTCCACTCGGATCCACCTGCCTTGGTACCTGGGAGGGCAGGGCCCGGGTGAGGGAGGGCCGCCCGGGGGGGCTCCCGTGGGCCCCGGGCCGCCCGCACCCCCACGTCCCTCCCCTCACCAGATGAAGTGGCTCCCGGGGCTGGGGACGAAGTCGAACTTGGTGGTCACGCGGCCGCTCTCGTGCTGCAGGTAGGAGGTCTCCACGCTCAGGTGCTGGGTGCGGGCGCCGTGCCGGGCCAGCCAGCTCAGCAGCCACGCGTAGCTGCGGTCCCGGCCCGGGACCTCCAGGGTGATCATGTAGTAGCGCCGGAAGGCCGACAGGCCCAGCTGGGCCCCCTTGCGGGCCAGGGCCAGGGCCGTGCCCACCCCCACCAGCCCGAAGCCGGCCCCAAAGTACGGGTTGTCCTTCAGGGCCAGCACGAAGTCGGCCAGGGGCATCGCGGGGGCTTCTCACCGGCTACAGCATTCCTGAACCTGGGAGGGGCAGAGTCAGGGTTGGGGCACCGGACCCCTCCCTTTGCTCCCCCTAGATCCAAGCCCCCCCACCCCGGTAGCTGCCCGGCCCCGTGCAGGGCTCTTACCCGCGCTCCAGCGGGGCAGTTTTCCGCCTCGGCCCAGGGGGCCCCGAGACACCGTCGCTCGCAGCAGCCCGGCCCGGTCTCGGCCCCGGCCCGGCGCTCAGACTCAGCCCAGGCTCGCAGCGGCACGGCCCGGCCCGGCCCGGCGCTCAGGCCCCGGCCCCGCTCCGCACGCGCGGGCTCCCGGCGCTCAGACTCAGCCCCGGCTCGCAGCAGGCTCAGGCCCCGGCCCCGCTCCGCACGCGCGGGCTCCCGGCGCTCAGACTCAGCCCCGGCTCGCAGCAGGCTCAGGCCCCGGCCCCGCTCCGCACGCGCGGGCTCCCGGCGCTCAGACTCGGCCCCGGCTCGCAGCAGGCTCAGGCCCCGGCCCCGCTCCGCACGCGCGGGCTCCCGGCGCTCAGGCTCGGCCCCGGCTCGCAGCAGGCTCAGGCCCCGGCCCCGCTCCGCACGCGCGGGCTCCCGGCGCTCAGACTCGGCCCCGGCTCGCAGCGGCCCGGCCCGGCGCTCAGACTCAGCCCCGGCTCGCAGCAGGCTCAGGCCCCGGCCCCGCTCTGCACACGCGGACTCCCGGCGGCCCCGCAGCCGCGTCCCGGCATGCTCTGGGCGCCCCCCGGCCGCGTCCCGGCATGCTCTGGGCGCCCCCCCGGCCGCGTCCCGGCATGCTCTGGGCGACCCCCGGCCGCGTCCCGGCATGCTCCCCCCCCCCCCGGCCGCTCTGGGCCGCCGTCTCGATGGCGCGCCCCGCCCCGCCCCCGCCGCCCCTGCCGCGGGCCCCGGGAAGCCGGAGCTAGGCCCCGCCCCGCCGGGCCACAAGGAGAGGCCTCTTCCCGCCCGCGGCCCCGGCGCCCTGTGGGCCGGAGGCGGCGCCCGCCGGGGGGCCCGAGGAGCCGCTCCTGCCCGGCCCCGGCCCCGGCCCGAGGTGGGTGACGCCAAGGAGAGGAGGGGGCCCGGGGGGCGGGGGGAGGGGGCTGAGAACTGGGCCCCGGGGCGCCGGGCCCTCCCGGCGTGGAAGGAAGGGAGGAGCGGGGGGCCCCCGGCCCCCGGCCCCCGGCCCCCCGGCGCCTCGCCCCGACGGGACCCCGGCTCCCCCGGCCCGGGGCGAGGAAGGAGCGGGGGGCTCCCCCCCGGGAGCCGCTGCCCCCCGGGCGCCGCCACCCCCATGCCGGCCCTGCCTGACGCCCCCTCCCGGCCCGGGGCCCTTCCGGCCGTCCGGTCCCGGCCTCGGAGGTCCAGCGGGCCGGACCGAGCCCAGGCCCTCCGAGCCCTGCAGGGTCGCCGCCCCCACCGGCCCGGGGCCCACATCTCTCCGGGGGTTCGGGGAGCCACAGAGCGGGGCCACGGGGTCCTCCTTGTGGTGTGGCCCTCCGTGGCCCGCGTCGGGCCCCGGACCCCGGACACGCAGCCACCCCAGAGCTTGGCCCGGGCCTGGAGTCCGGAGGACCTGGGTTCTAATGCGGCCGCTGACACTTACTAATGACCCAGCTGTGTGGCCTTGGGCAGGACACAGCCCCATGGCCTAGCGAAACAACGGAATTAGGAAACCTAGAACAAAATACATAAAAATAAAAGAAACATAGGTGTGGTTCCGTTTTAAAACTAAGACGGTGTGGGGCCCTCAGGGATCCTTGTCAACTGAAGAGTGGCCCCATTTCTATCTGAGTTTGACACCACTGATTGAGTTCAACCTACTTTATTTTGCAGATGAGAAAACCAAGAATCTAGGAAGTTACATGACTTGTTCAAGGTCACACAGGTAGTGAGCAGGAGACCCTAACTTAGAACCCAGGTCCTATGACTAAATCAAGTACTTTTCCCCACAGTATTTATTCCCCATTAATATTATGCTCCCCATTAATATTATAAATTAATTTTGCTACTTAAAACACATTTTAATGATCAAGAAAATATTTTTCTGCATTATTCATGTGAGACACTACCCTGGGGATTCCCAAATGGGCAATCACTAGATGCTTCCAAGTTTACCATCTCCAGACTAGATGGCTCATTTGATTTATGGGGAGTTACTGCAGCTGACAGGGACCAAGGAGGAAACTAACTGAATGTCTTTGCTTCTTCTCTCAGTTGGCTTACTTGTGTCCCAAGGAAATGCAGCAACTTATATGAGAGGCGATGACTGATATTGTATTGGACCCACAAGGAAACAGCAGTAAGGAAATGGAAGAGCTGTGTCCTCAGCTGTTACTCCTGCCCCTACCCCTCCCTGACCGTGGCATCCCACACCCAGTTCAGAGCCCTTCCTACTCTGAGACCCTCCCACCTCTGCCTCCCAACTCAAACTGCCTGCTTGTGGAAGCCACAGCAACAGAAGGCAATACAGAAAACATGGAAATCATCGTCGAAACTGTCACTGGAGACTTTTCCCAGAATGCCTCTGAAGAAACCCCAGGTATCCTTATAAACATTGTGATTTTACTGCAGTGGTTAGCCACATTTGTAAAAATATTCCAAGAAATGACCATTTTGGGGGCAGCTAGGTGGCACAGTGGATAGACCACCGGCCCTGGAGTCAGGAGTGCCTGAGTTCAAATCCAGCCTCAGACAGTTCATAATTGCCCAGCAGTGTGACCTTGGGCAAGTCACTTAACCCCATTGCCTTGCAAAAACCCAAAAAAAAAGTCAAGCACCAAAAGAAATGGCCATTTTGGTTAGAAAAGGGGGAGAAAATGGCTTTTAATCAGTAGGTGTTACTAGGGGAATGTCTTGATTCCAGCTTTGTGACTGGCTTTAAGCACACTCAGTTTTCCTGGAGTTTTTTTCCTGCTTGTATATGAAAAAGGTGATGGAACTATTATCTAGGAAGGAGTAGATAAGAGGGAACCAGTCTATGTCTGTACTTCTCAGGTACACTTTCCCTTATGTTAGCTAAGGGTTCCTAAGTAGATAGACGCTTCCAGAAGTTATCTAGTTGTGTGCCCCTGGCCCAACTTGGGCAGGTTTGCACCTAACTCAGCCTAGTCAGATTGTTGGAAGGTGGGAGCCTTCACTACCACCCCCATATTGATCATAATGTCCATTTTTAGGAAGTTCTTTCTGGTATTTAACTGCAACTGTGCTTTAACTTTCACTTATTTTCTTGATTGTTTCTTTAGAGATGATGAATATCCTCTGATTAAGATATTATCATGACTTTTTAAAATCCGGCTATTCATCTCTTCTTAGCTTTCTCAGCTCTCTTTAGCCTTGCCCCTTCCCTCATGAAATCAATATTTTTTTGATTATTGTCATCTCTATGCATTCTCCTTTCTTCCCCATCCCCCCCTTTTAAAATATTTCCCCTTCTGTTTAGGGTTTAGTGTTGGGGAATTGAACAGTACACTTGGGCAGGAGAATCCAAGTTCTTCAGAATAAAACAGAGAAACCAAAAAAACCCATGTAATTCCTTTTCAGAATTGCCAAAGGAAGAAGGAATACATTTGATAGGGTTAGGTGGGCAGCACAGAAATTCCTTGAACTTGGAGGTGACAGGAACCTGGAAGGTGAAGAGAAGGAACAAAATTCAAAAGTCTGAATTTCCTCATCTATCACTGGCCGTGCTTTCTTCTGGTTCTGAGCTTTGGAGTGTTCTCAGTGCAGAGAGAACATGGCAAGCTCTTATTCTTGTGGTCACTACTTCCTTGAAAATGTGGTCTCAGGCTAAAATTGGATTAGGATTTCCAGGTGAAGATACCTGAATAGGAAGTATTACAGGCCAGTGTAGTAGTCTTAGCCACTCTGGAATCCTTGGACCAAGGGAGAAAGGTAAAGGTCTCTAGCCTATGCATTAAGCAAACTGAGGTCTTATCCCCCCCCCCCTTTTACAAATGAGGGAAATGAAAGGAAAACTGACTTTCCCAATATCTCTTGGGTGTTAAGATGGAAACCTAGGATGGAAACCCATGTCCTTTGTCCATAACAAGTGTTTGTAAAAAGGGTGAGTGGAGAGACACAGGCTGCACCATTTAACTTCTGTATGACTTTACCAGGTTAAATTTGTTTGCAGCAACCGAGCAGTTCTCTGGTGAAGAGAAACCTTCAGAAGGAGCAGGTAACTTCCTGCCTGGCAGGAAATCAGTAGAAGAGGAGGAGGAGGAGGAGAAAGAAGAAAGTGGAAGGGAACTTCTCTCTCCTGAGGAGAAGGAAGAAGAAAAGGAAAAAAAAGATGAGAGTGAAGCCAAGCATGGAAGCAACAAGAAGGTTCAAAAGACACAAAATGGAATTCGGCAATTCAAAGGTAACTTTATCAGCCCTGGGACTCTTTTATGGCTGATGCATTAAAATTGACAAAATATGTATTATCTGGGAGTGGGTTTCTTCACAACAACCCATCAAGGTAAGTATTCCTAGTGTCAGATTATACAGATGAGGAAACTGAGGCTGAGAAAGGTTAAGTTTCTCAGTGCCACTCAGCTACTAAGTATCAAAGGCAAAATTTGAACTCAGGGCTTCTTGATTCCAAGTTCAATTCATTGTGCCACTTAAGCTGATCAAGTTGGAATGTAGGGTCCCCATACTTCAGTTGAATAAGTTTAATGGTGAGGGGGCTTCATAGCATCTGAGTTGAGTTTTGTTTTAGGCTAGAGCAAAACTAAAGATTTAACCATCAGGATGTTTCTTCCCCAGTTTGCCTTGTCTTCTCTGGAAAGGTATATGGTATATGGTATATGGTGGATCTTGGTCTAGTTTCCTGCAAATAAAAATGTTGCCACCTAACTGGAAAAGACAGCTCTGTGTTAGAATAGATTTAAAGAGCTTCAGTCAAGGTTATGTATATTGTCCGGACTGAGATATTTTCTCCTGGCCTCAGCTCCATTTTTACTCTTTTACAATTTAGAACAGCAGCATTTAAAATTGGTTCTTTAAGGAATCTGTCCTGGATGATGGATGAATTCCAGAAATACTACTTTTGCCTTTAACCTACTCTCATTTTACAGAATAGGATAATCCCATATTTGGATTTCTCACACTCTTTTCTGACTTTCAGCTTTAGACTACTTTTCCCTTTCATTAGCACCTCTTCCCTTTATTTACCTTTTTTTGGGACAGGTACAAGGAAAATAAGTGAAACTCCTGTTTAATGTGAAGCAGCTAGTGGTTCAATGGATAAAGCACTGGTCCTGGAGCCAGGAAGATCTGGGTTCAAATCCAAACTTGATCACTACTTCCTAGCTGTGTGGCTGGGCAAAGTCACTTATCCTCTGGTCCCCTGACAAAATGAATACACGGAAGGAAATGGCAAGCTTCTCTAATATCTTTGTCAGGAACACTCCAAATGGGTCAAGCAAGTTGGACATGACTGAAATGACTGAGCAACAACAATTTATTTAATATTTTTTTTAGTGGCTTAGATAAAGGCATAAATGGCTGGCTTATCAAATTAGCAGATGTTTCAAAGCTCAGAGGTACTGTTAATGCATGGTAGAATCAGATTTTAGAAGATCTTGATAGATTAGAACACTGGGCCAAATCTATTAAGATAAACTCTGATTTGGATCCTCCCTCCCCCCCCCAAAAAAATCCATCCCCATGTAGGCTAGATGGAGATTCAGTTAGATACATTTCATCTGAGTCCGGATTTGAACTCAGGTACTCCTGACTCCAAGGCCAGTGCTCTATCCATTGTGCCACCTAGCCGCCCCAAGGGACTCATTTTCAAGTTTTCTGAGACTGTTTTGTCTGAAATTCTGTTCCTTTGGGATGGTTCTAGGAAAAGATTTGAAAGTGATGGAATTGACTAGGATGGAATTATTATTTGTTTATTTTTTAATTGATTGCTTTAGAGAGGTAATCAACCTTAGAGATTTTCCATGACTTGTGTTCCTTAACATTATCAAGAGCTAATCATGTTTATTTCTTGTAGGAAAGAGATGAGAGAATAACATGTGTGCTGGCAGTTTAGTTATTGTTGTCTCTCTCTGCCCTTTCCCCTCCGCACACCCCCACTTACATACCACACACATGCATACACACATAACAGGCACACTCTGTCTCAGTACCTCCTGACTGTCTTCCCCCACACACACAGGAGATGTGGCTGCTGGCTCTGAATCCCTATTCAAGACCCACATGTGCCCAGAATGCCGGCGCTGCTTCAAGAAGCGCACCCACCTGGTAGAGCACCTCCACCTGCATTTCCCTGACCCCAGCCTCCAGTGCCCCAACTGCCAAAAGTTCTTCACCAGTAAGAGCAAGCTCAAGATCCACCTGTTGCGGGAGCTGGGGGAGAAGGCACACCGCTGCCCACTGTGCCACTACCGGGCCGTGGAGAAGAATGCTCTGAACAGGCACATGGCCAGCATGCACGAGGACATCTCCAACTTCTACTCAGATGTCTACACCTGCCCTGTGTGCCGCGAGGAGTTCCGCCTTAGTCAGGCTCTCAAGGAACACCTGAAGAGCCATGCCGCTGAGCCCACATGTCTCCTCTGCTTCCAGGAGGGCTGTGACCATGCTGCCCCAGACCGTAAGGCCTTGATCCGACACCTCCGTGAATCCCATGGAGTGCGCGCTGTGGAGTGCCGGCATCATGCCTGCCCCATGCTCTTTGCCACCATTGAAGCAATGGAGGCCCACCGTAAGAGCCACTATGCCTTCCACTGCCCGCACTGCGATTTTGCCTGCTCCAACAAGCACCTCTTTCGCAAACACAAGAAGCAAGGGCACCCCGGCAGTGAGGAGCTACGTTGTGCATTTTGTCCCTTCGCCACCTTCAACCCTGTGGCCTACCAAGACCACGTGGGCAAGATGCATGCCCACGAAAAGATCCACCAGTGTCCTGAGTGCAACTTTGCTACCGCCCACAAGAGGGTGCTCATCCGCCATACGCTGCTCCACACTGGTGAGGCTGCCCCTCCCTCCCAATTTGAGGGTGGTCTCCTAAGCACTTGGGGGGGGGGGTGGAGATCATCAGTAAAGGTTTCTTCATTAAGTGGAGACTATAGTTCTGCCTCCCTGTCTGTCATCCTCTGCCAGGAAAGGTCAGCTTCTGAGAATTATAGGAATGCCCAACCCAGTGAAAAACAAGCCCTTGCTTTTGATCTGTTTACAAATATATCAATGTGCCGAGCTTGGTTTAAAAGTACAGTATTGGGAGGTGGCTAGGTGGTGTAGTGGATAGAGCACTGGCCCTGGAGTCAGGAGTACCTGAGTTCAAATCTGGCCTGAGAAACTTAATAATTACCTAGCTGTGTGGCCTTGGGCAAGTCACTTAACCCCATTTGCCTTGCAAAAACTAAAAAAAACAAAAAGTACTGTATTAGTATTTATTAACTATCCCAAACTGTCTTTCATTCATATAAATCTCCTATGCCTGAGATTTCTTGGAAGAGGCCCAGGGGTCCTGAATGGTTGGTGAGCTGAGACTGATCTCTGCTCCATAGAACTGAGCCTTCATTCAGCTCTCCCTGCCAACAAATTGATGAGTTTGAGATTCTGATGGGTTCCAGAGTCTGCAGAGCCCTATATGCTAGCTGATAGTAGAAGAAACCAAACAGAGGCCCCCACCCCCATTCAACTGATCCTCTTGTACTTTCTTCCCTTTTCTTTTGGTCTTCTCTGTCTTCTATGTTTGTCTCTGATACATCATTCATTGGGTCCCTGCAGAGGGTGGCTATCAGAAACATGCCTATATCCGAGGCCTGCAACTCTCTCCTGGGCCCCATGAGGACCCCTGCCCAGCATCACAATGATTACAAGGAGTGGGATGAGGTGGTTTGGTGCCCATTCTCACCCTGGCTTTCTTCCCCTTTTCCATTTTTGCCCAAGGAGAGAAACCCCACAAATGTGAGCTGTGTAACTTCACCTGCCGAGACGTGAGTTACCTGTCCAAACACATGCTGACGCACTCCAGCACCAAGGACTATATGTGCACCGACTGTGGCTACGTCACCAAGTGGAAGCACTACCTCAGTGTGCACATGCGCAAGCATGCTGGCGATCTCAGGTGGGCCCGGGGCCTTCCGCCCCAGTCTGGCTCCCTTTGTTCTTGCTTCATCTCCCTGTATGAGCACATGACACCTCCCACCACCACCCAGACAGGAGAGCCTGGACCTGGGGGTGCAGGTTGCAGGTGTCTCACCCACCTCTCCTTTCTTTGTTCTCTTTCCCAGGTACCAGTGCAACCAGTGTTCCTACCGCTGCCACCGTGCCGACCAGCTGAGCAGCCACAAGCTGCGCCACCAGGGCAAGTCCCTGATGTGTGAAGTGTGTGCATTTGCCTGCAAACGCAAGTATGAGCTGCAGAAGCACATGGCCTCCCAGCACCGTCCAGGTGCACCCGCTCCCCTCTATCCTTGTCGCTACTGCAGCTACCAGAGCCGCCACAAGCAGGCCCTGCTGAGCCACGAGAACTGTAGGCACACACGCCTGCGGGAGTTCCGCTGCACCCTCTGTGACTACCGCACCTTTAGTAACACCACCCTCTTCTTCCACAAACGGAAGGTTCATGGCTATGTGCCCGGGGACCAGATCCAGCCACATGGTGGCACCAGCCCAGAGCAGGAGAGTCCCAGACCAATCCTGGCTCCCCCACCAGCCTTGGAGGGCTCCAGCCAGCCCTCTCCCACAGAGGAGCCCATGGAGTCCATCAAGTCCAGCTTGACCCAGGCATCATCAGAGATCTGCATGGAGAAGGGAGAGGGAGAAGAAGGCAAGAACGGTGCCCCCCCAGGGGCCACCTCAGTGGAGCCCTCTCCCAGCCCTGCTGAGGTAGATGAGGAGGGCTGCACCCTGCACCTGGAGGCTCTGACTGTGGAGGTGGAGCCTGCTGCAGGGCCTCCCCCTAGCGAGGCTGCAGAGACCTCCCCAATGGAGTATGGGGATCTGGGCCCCTCAGAAGCCTTGGTATCAGAGGAGCCAGATGGCACCTTGGAGGGTCTACCTGACTTGGAGGAAGAGCCAGAGCTTCAGAATGGGGGTCCTTCTGGGATGGAGAAGCCAACCCTTTATCCCCTTAGGAGCTCCTTTGCCTCAGCTGACCCTTCTAATAACTTACAGCCTCCTCCATCACCAGGGGCGCCAGCCCTGTCCCCACTCCCACAGTCAGAATCAGTGCTCAGAGCCCTCAGGAGGCGGGACAAAGAGCAGGCAGAGACCCTGGTGCTGGAGGGACGGGTGCAGATGCTGGTGGTGCAGGGGGAGGGGCGGGCCTTCCGCTGCCCACATTGCCCTTTTGTCACCCGCCGGGAGAAAGCTCTGGACCTTCACTCCAAGACAGGATGCCAGGGCCGTCGGGAGCCCCTGCTGTGTTCAGAGTGCGGGGCCAGCTTCAAGCAGCTGCGGGGGCTCAACACACACCTCCTCAAGAAGTGCCCCATCCTGCTCAAGAAGAACAAGCCTCCCCTCCAGCCCGGGACTCTGACCCCTCCGGACCCACAATCCCTGGTCACCGTGGACTTGGAGAGCATTGCTGAGGAGGCACCCCAGCCTGCCAGAAACTCCCCAGCTGAGCCCTCCATACCCCCCGAGGGACTCAGTGAGCCTGGGGGCCCACTATCTGACTCACAAGTTCCAGCGGACGAGGGTTTGGTGCCCACGGAATCCCCTGAAAAGTTCCACTTTGATCAGGGCAAGTTCCGTTGCCGTGCTTGCCCCTTCCTGTGTTCCCGCCTCTCATCCATCACTTCCCATGTAGCCGAGGGCTGCCGGGGTCAGAGTTGTGCAGGCAGACGCAGCCCTGGCAGACGCAGTCCCAGCTGCATGGAGCCTGGCCCAGGTGGTGGAGGCGGAGAAGAGAGGGATGAATCTGAGCCAGGCATGACTCCTGGCAGAGGGACCCGCTTCTCCTGCCCCACCTGCCCGTTCAGTTGCAGGCAGGAGCGTGCTCTGAGGACGCACCAGGCCCGGGGCTGCCCCAGTGTCACAGTGGGTCAGCTCCGCTGCAGCCTCTGCCCCTTCACAGCTCGGGCTCCAGCTGCTCTGCGGCTCCACCAGAAGCGGAGGCACCGGGCAGCCCCTGCTCTCTCCCCCACACCCCGTGGGCCCCGTCCTCTGCTGCACTGCCAGGACTGCAGCTTCACCTGCAAGCAGAGCCGCTGTTTGCAGCAACACCGGCGCCTGAAGCACGAAGGTGTGAAGCCCCACCAGTGCCCCTTCTGTGAATTTTCCACAACACGCCGCTACCGCCTAGAGGCACACCAGTCCCGGCACACAGGAGTGGGCCGCATCCCTTGTGGGGCCTGCTCCCAGACTTTTGGCACCAACTCCAAGCTTCGCTTGCACAGGCTAAGGGTCCATGACAAGACACCTACCCATTTTTGCCCCCTCTGCGACTATAGCGGCTACTTGCAGCATGACATCACTCGACACATCAATAGCTGCCACCAGGGCACGCCAGCTTTCTCCTGCCCTCAGTGTGAAGCCCACTTCAGCTCAGAGACGGCGCTAAAGCAGCATGCTCTGAGGCGACATCTGGACCCTGCACCGCCTGCTGCGGGCTCTCCCACCGAAGCCTCTGAAGGACCCCTCCTCTGTCCACACTGTGGCCTCTCCTGCCCCAGCCCCGCCAGCCTGCGCTGCCACACCCGCAAGCAACACCCCCGGCTGCAGTGTGGCACCTGCGGGGAGACCTTCTCCAGTCGGACAGCCCTGGAGGAGCATCGGAGACAGCAGCACTTCAGCCACCGCTGCCACCTGTGCAGCTTCGCAGCTCGGGAGCGCACTGGGCTAGTGAGGCACTACCTGGAGCAGCATGAATCCACGGGGGACAGCGGGGCTGGGGGAGCCCCCCTGCACTGCCCCCTCTGTGACTTTAGTTGCCACCACCAGCTAGTTTTGGATCACCACGTGAAGGGACACGGGGGCACGCGGCTGTACAAGTGTGCCGACTGTGCCTACAGTACCAAGAACAGGCAGAAGATCACTTGGCACAGCCGCATCCACACTGGGGAAAAGCCCTACCACTGCCACCTCTGCCCATATGCCTGTGCTGACCCCTCGCGCCTCAAGGTGAGGGGCTGGGCCAGGGGGATCGAGGGGGCAGGTGAGAGGTTCAGGTGGGTGATAGAATGGTGGGGGTCAAAAAACAGTAAGGGGCCACCTCTGATGGATACCCCATGTGGACTGCCCAGCCAGAGGCGGGGGGAGAGCTTCCTCGTGGTCCTTTATGGCCATGGCTGAGTTCAGGGAAATCTGGACATCTAAAGACCAGGGTGGAGAGTGGAGTCTGCTTGTCCTTGGATCAGCAAACGGGGGGGGGGGGGTTCACTCTGGACCTCCAGGATCTGAGGGTAGAGATGAACATGAGAAAGGGTCAAGCATCCTTACCCACTAATAGAGCCAGGATTAGAAATGCAAGAGAGGGGTGGGGGGCAGGAGGGAGCTCCTCATCCTGATGTTTGCTGCTTTCTCCCCATTTCCAGTACCACATGAGAATCCACAAAGAAGAGCGCAAATATTTGTGTCCTGAGTGTGGCTACAAATGCAAATGGGTTAACCAGCTCAAGTATCACATGACTAAGCACACAGGTGAGTCTGACCTTTGTGAGGAGGAGTGACCCCAAGTACTCAGAGCAGGAGAAATGAAAAGGCAGCAGCCTGTGACTTTGGGAAAGCTTTCTCCCAAAGAGAACAGCAGAGATGATTTTATTTTTTTAAGTTTTGTCGAGAGATGAAGGAAGCACTTCATAAATGCTTATTGATTTGTTGGTTTCATACAGGCCCTTTGCCTAGCATAGCGCTCTTAGACAAATTCGATGAGTTCTCATGGCTCCTAGGAGTTGGTCGATTTTGTTTCTCTCTCCTCAGTCCAGGCTTCCCAGCTGTCCTCTCTTTCTTGCCTTTTTCTTCAGTTAGACTAGTGTTTATTTGTTCCTTAAATGAGACCCAGTATCCTATCCCCAAATGATGAGTCCCTTGCCACTGCTGTGCTCATACTTTTTGGGCCCTTTTGACAAAGCTGTTGTTTCCTCCTCTCCTGAAGGTGGCGATTGAGCCTCAGTCAATAGTGTACATAGTGCCCTTGTAGAGGATATGTGGTGCAGAAGGGAGAACAGCCAGGGCCTTTGAGTCTGCGGACTACCAGAATAGAGTCCTGAGTATTGGAGGGAAGTGAGTGGTATGAGCTGATGCTTTCTGGAGTCCCCCTGTCCCCTGGATAGCTCCTCTCTTCCCAACCCAGCTCCTGAGTTTTCTAGAGAAAGGCTGACGTTCCAGGGTACAGGGTAAGCTGGGAGCCAGAAGCTTGACCAAGAGAGTCTAGCTCGCTCCAGGGCTAGGATGAGACCCGTTGATGCTACACCTCAGGCTCAGACTCCCTTCTTGTGGTTGGGACCTGACTGGGCCCAGCCACCTCCCCCCCCCCCCCCAGCCCCTATGCCATCCACTGGTCAGCTCACTAGCACTTCCTGGGCTTTGGGCCAGACACTGAGCCTCCCCTTCCTTCTCTCCCGTCAGGACTAAAGCCATACCAGTGCCCTGAGTGTGAGTACTGTACAAACCGAGCAGACGCACTCCGGGTACATCAGGAGACGCGGCACCAGGAGGCCCGGGCCTTCATGTGTGAGCAATGTGGCAAGGCTTTCAAGACGAGGTTCCTGTTACGCACCCACCTTCGGAAGCACAGTGAGGACAAGCCCTACGTGTGCAACGTATGCCACCGAGCTTTCCGCTGGGCAGCCGGCCTTCGTCACCATGCCCTCACCCACACTGACCGCCACCCTTTCTTCTGCCGCCTCTGCAGCTACAAGGCCAAGCAGAAATTCCAAGTGGTCAAGCATGTCAGGAGGCACCACCCTGACCAGACTGACCCCAGCCAGAGTGTGGGCAAAGACCCCACCACCCCAACGGTGCATCTTCATGATGTGCAGCTTGAGGATCCTGTGCCCCCCACTCCTACTGCACCTGAAGGATGAGCCAGACCCCTGAGAAATCACGCATCAAGAGACAAGGGCTCAGACCAGAACCAGAGACTGGTACTGAGGAGGGTGAGGGACAAGTGGCTTTGTCACAGCTGGGAAGCCAGCCCCCTCCTAGAACTCTCTGTAGGGTCCTGGGAGATGGACAACTGTGTAAAAAGGACCAGATCAGAATCCTCAGGATCCTAAGATTCTCCTCTCGAAATGCTAAATTCAGGGGCTTGAATCTTATCTCTTCTTTAAAGGCCTTTTCTTCTTACTAGTCATGACTTTCCCTCTTCCTCAACAATTGGACATCTTTATTAAGCATCTAGTGCATTGTACAGAGCAACTTAAACAGGATGTGATCCCTACTTCCGCCTCATGGCTGTCTTGTGTTGCCATATCTCAACAAACTAGCCCTTTATAGTCTGCCTTTCCTTCTCAGACTTGCCATCCCTGTGGAGTGTAGGAATTTAGAGTGCGCCAACCCTCACCCTTGTCCTTGGTCCTGATCCCTGCCCTCAGCCTCCTCAGCCCAGTTCTGACAAGGGCTCCAGTAAAGGAGGTCCTGGCAGGAGAGAAGGCCTGGAACAGATAAACAGCCGCATTTCCTTTTCTTCCATAGGAATCTGAGCCCTGAGATGCCCAGAAGCTGACCAGAAGCTTTCATTGGCTGGAGGGGGAAGAGGGCTCTGGAAGGAATGACCAGCCCAAGGCCTTCCTCCAGGACCCAGGAGTCTGAGGGGAAATCTGTCTTCAGGCCTTTTTCAGCTTTCTTTCCTTCCTCTCCCTCTGTGCCAGCCACCCCACCAGGGCTCTCTTGCTCAACACTTTGTTCCCTTTGACTTATCTCCTCTCCCCCCTCCCAGCCAAACTGGACTCTGCCCTTCTTCACTGCTGGGGCCCTTTTCTACATTTTCCTCCTTTTCCCTACTCCAAATCAAGGACAAGCCACACTCTAGATTGAATTAGGAAGAGGAACTGTATTTTGTACAGGCAGACCTAGGAAGAAGGCCAGTGGGAGGTCCAGGAGAGGCCTTGGGTGGTACTCTTCAGTGGTCAGATACAGCACTGTCCAGGGTGTGGTGTCCCGATTGTTCCACAGCGTCTGCCTGGGGGCCCTGGCATCTTTCTCTCAGCACCATTCTTATGGCAAAAGATGCAGGGCACTGTCTTGAAACTCCAGGTACCACTTTTGGGTTTTTCAGCCCCAGGCTAACTCTTCATCTCTGGGCTGCATCAGCCTTAGCCCCAGTGTGGGAATGAGAATCCTAGACTTTGACCAGGGTGGAGACGACAACAAAAGGAGCAGCTTCCAGGGAGAGCAAGAGGATGGGGATTCTGGTAGTGTGACAGTATAGGAGAGATGCAAGAGGCCCGAAGAAGCGGAGACCTAAGAGGAAAGGGAGAGCAATGAGGCCTGGGGGGGGGGCAAAGGAATCTTCCTCTAATCTGGAAGCTTGTTTTACTCCTAGAGTAGCCACCCAGTCTTCCCTTTAGTGCCCACCTAGATCCCTGCTGCTACTTGCTCAGTCTCCATCCTCATCTAGCTCTTCCCGAATCTGGATATGCACAAAAATGGAAGCGGGGTGGAGGCTTGTGCCGTCCTTAGAGAGAAGATGTATGTGTCGGTAACCTGAAGAGGGAAGGAAACCAGTGTGGGCGTGGTGTGGGAGACACAGGGCAGGAAGGATGGGATGCACGGACTGGGCTGGCTCACCTGGCTGGACACAGGTCCAGGGCAGTGTGTACTGACCAACAAAGTCATTTCTTGATGCTCTGTCATAATCTTCTACCACAAATCGTAGGAGGGCAAGCTCTGGTACTCGTACCCGGAACTGTAGTGTCTGCCCCCAGTAGGGGTTAAAACCTGGTGGGCCCAGAGAATCAATAATCTCAAAGAGGGAAGGGGCAGGTGGCAGTGCTTTCTCCTACCTGGGGGAGGGAAGTGACCTCACCATTGTTCTCCACGTAGCCGGTCTCCTGCCTGGCAGTGTCTCCTGGCACACCGTGGATTTCTACCCGCACCAGGGGGTCCACGATAGATCCCTCTTTGCTGTTGGCCACTTTAGGAAGCTGCTGACCACTGATCACCTGCAACCAGACAGTCACTGACCCAGAGCCACCCAGGTAGCTCCCAGGGCCTCTCTAACCACTCCCTTAGTTCCCGTTCAGACCAGCCCAGGTTGAAGTTTGCTAGACTTTGAGTTTCTTTCTAAGTAGGTAACTGCAGTTTAAAATGCATCCAAGCATTACACTACAACTTATAAGCAAAGTGTTGTTCCCCCCCACCCCACAGCACGAATCCCAGCCATGCTGCCCCGCACCCTCACACACACTCCTAGTGCCATACCTGAATGAGAAGAGTCAGAGTGGGGCTGGGTGGTCTCTCAGGGTGGAAGGAACTTTGGGGATCACACAGGAATGCAGGCTTGAGCACATAGCCACACCCACCGTTCTGACCAAAAAGCCCATCGCAAAGGTCCATCTCCAGCCCTGCAGTCTGAATGTTGAGGGCCACTTGACAGGCCAGAGAAAAGGGTGTGGGAACAGGTCAGAGCAGGGCGTGCGGCCCAGTGGCCTCCCCAACCCTCCAGCCCTGGGGTCCTTCAGTTTGGGCCCCTTCGCCACTTACCCATCTGGCAGCCTGCGTTCCAGAGCTCCTGAGGGCTATAATTGGAAGAATCTGTCCTCAGACCACTGGGGTACACTCGGCTCAGTTGCCATGCATTGTGTTGTACAAATTCATTCCCTGCAAAAGAAGTTGGGAGTGAGGGGTGGCTGACCTCTCTAATCTCCAATAGTGCCAGAGCCCCCCCAGCCATCCTGCTCTTCCCCCTAGACGTGTCTCCAGAGGTCTCTCTCTGCCTTTCTTGATTTCCCCAGCTGCTCCACTTTGACCCTCGGTCTTCACTGATGTCTTTGAAGCCCATAATGAGGCTTCTTCCTCCTGTCCTCATGCTCCCATGCCCCTCCACTCTTGGCAGCTTCCCTGTACTCTGGTGCCCTGGCACACCACACCCAACTTGAGCCCTCCTCTGGCTTTCACTCTCTCTTCGTCTAACCGGCCTCCTTGACCAGGCGTCGGGCCTTGGCCTCCGAGAAGGATGACGTCTCATAGAGGCGGTAGTGAGCTTTGGAGTGTGCAAAGCTTCGGAAGGGAACGCTCTTCAGATAAACCACCAGGGCTGACAGGGCCGGACACAGGCTGGGTTTAGATTTCTAGAGAAAAGAAAGCCATTGGTAGTGGAGGAGGGGGCAGAGAGGAGAGAAGACCCTGACCTGAGACTGAGCCTCCTCCTCATGCTACAACCTCCCCACCCCCACCACACGGGTCCTCCTCCCCTCCCTGTCCTCCCCACCTCACCTGCTTGGGCAGGAGAGGGGACCCAGACATGGGACCAAGGGCCTGGGGCCCAGTCTGACAACACGCAGACGGACACAACAGCCGACAGGACACAACCTGGGGGTGTGAATGGGAATGAATGCAGCCTGGATACCCCAATGCTATCAGCCGAACCCACCATGGGCTTCTGGGTGCAGATGGTCATCAGGCATCAGTGCAGAGGAAGACGGGAACTGGGAAGTTTCCTTTTTAAAGCCTATAGGCCTATCTACATGGGTATCTCTGCCCCCTGACCAGTACCTAGAAATGCTGTGCACCTATGGGTGCTTAATAAATATCTGTTGACTATAGAAAGCCTTTGTCTTAACTGTATGATGGTTGACACTGCATCCTAGGACCTGAGGACTCCAGAATGGTAACTTGGGGTATGCTTTCTAGAACTCCCATTTGCATTAGACACATTGACAGATCTCACCAGTTAGATAAGGTTAAGAGCCTCATCCCAGATCTCTAGACCCACCAACGGACCCTAAACTTCTAATCAGGAACTACCAACTGCACACTTCCCTGCCTTAGCGACCTGTCCACCCAGCCACCACCTTAACAAACCTGGAAGGCTAGCCCTCATCTTTTCTGTCCAAGTGTTTTTCTTCCTCTAAACTTTGCTCAAAACTCACTTCCAGAAAGCTTTCCCTGCCTTATTTTCTCCAGACATCATAATTCCAATTAATCACAGCAGAAATCTGTTTTCTCTCATCCACATGTATACACATAAAATGTCAACCCTTCAGGGTTTTTTTATACCTGTCATTTTTGTAAGTATGCTATCTCTCCCACAACACAAACACAAAACACACACAATTAGATTATAAGTGCCTGTTATTTCTTTGAATCTCTGCTGCCACTTTATCAATGTTTGCACAGGTGAACAGTGATAGTCTGATGCAAAGCCAAGGGACCTGTGGCCAGGTTAAAACTACCTCAAACCCTGCTTTCTTTTTCCTCTTGTCCTCATTTCGGGCTGTCTCATCAAAATCCAGCACATCGGGCTCTAATTCTGGCTCAGGTTCCTCCTCTTCTTCAGGTTCTTCCAGCTCCTCAGGGTCCCCTGGAGCCTCCCCAAGCTCCTCCTCAAGGGTTCCCATCTTCTTCCCCTTTAGAAGAATCTTTCCTCGAAGCTCCTATTGGCATGAGAGGAAAGGTGATGAGACAGGACAGCTTCCAGACCTTTCTACTCTGGGACCAATCTGAATTGCTCCCACAGAAGCTCCTCGGAGCAGGAGAAGTAAGGTATATGCATCTACAGATCACCCCACTGTAGGAGGCTTAGCTACTCAAGCAGAGGGGAGCAAAGAGCTGGGCCACCTTAGAGTAAGGATGTCTAAGTATGAAAAAAAAAGGTACTAATTTGGAATCAGGAGACTTGAATTTAATTCAGGGATTCTTAACCTAAGGATAGATTTCAGGGGGATCTGTGAATTTATGGAGGATATTATCTTTATTTTCACTAACAGGGTTTCCTGTTTCATTAATTCTATAGATAGACTTTACCAGACTACCAAAAGGCAAAAAGATGGTCCAAGTAGAGAGTGGGGGAATAAGGATGCCCATACCTCTGGTGATGGCAGTTGGGTGGGCAGGAGCCCATCCAAGGTGGTAATGAGCAGTCGATCTCCCAAGATCTCTGTCAGGTGCTGGGCAATGACCTCTTGCTGTTCCCAGCTACAGTGATTCTCCAGGGACACTATGACTGGGAAGTCTGATGTCTGGATCAGGAAAGTGGGGCCAGTTTCAGATACTGGCTCCAGACTTTTAAATGATATCTGCCTCCCTCTCCTAACAAACGCTTGTTAATCCTGAGGTTTCTAGTTCCTCCATCCTCATCTAGCAATGGCTTCCCCAGGTGTCCTTAGCCCTTGAACTTAGTTTTTCTCCACACCCATTAGACTACCAAACTAGAGCTCAGTCTAAATCCTAAAGACCCCTTTCTAGGCCAGGATTATATCCTTGGGCTCTTCAGGGTCTTTGGGGCTGTTCTGGAAGTCCTAGACTGGAACTGTGGGACATATGGTGCCATTCACCTGATTTCATTCTTTCCATTTTATATTCCTCTACTTAGAGGAATCTAGGTTCTAAAAAGTATGCCAGAAGAGCACAAGCAACAATTCTAAGTATAGCCTCAGTCACAGATTGGGTCTGCTTGCTCAGTACAGAGAAGAGGCCCACCAGTGAAGACCGGAGGCTAGGTGACCAATTCTTTGGCCACAGCAATCTCTTTAAACTCCAAGGTCTCTATCTCCCTGGTCCTTCAGGCCTCCAACCTTCCTTCTCCCCAGTCCTCAACTCTTCTTCCCTCTAACCTACTCCTTCTGCCCTCCCTGATCCTTAAACTCCATAATCCCATTTTATCTTCCCACTCCCACCCTGAACCCCAGCCCCTCTTTGCTAAAATCTTCCTGCCTCACTTGTGCCCCAGGCTCAGGGTCCACACCTGGAAGGCATACTGGGCAATTGTAGCCACGACATCTTGGAAGGGGATCCGGGAAGTCAGAGTATGTCCATGGTAAACAATTGGTTCCCCACTGGGTCCATCCCATACATCCACTTCCACACAGCGACATCCCCGCTTCAGAGCCCTGCAGGACCCCTCAAACCCAAGGGGATAAAGGGTCAGACAATAATTATCCCTCACATTTATGTTAGGGCTTTATAGAATGGAAAAAACTTCCCTTCCAAATTTCTCCTTTGATTCTAACAATGCTGTGAGATTGGCAGGGCATGTTTTTTTTTTTTTTATAATTTTCTTTTAGAGGTTATGCAACATTTAGTAACTCCCCAAATCTATTAAATAGCAGAGCTGTGATTCAACCCAGGTCTTCAGTTTCCTAAGCATGTTCTCTTTCAGCTAGACTAAAAATATTTGTTAAATGAATGAATGAATGAATGAATCACAGAATCATAGAATTTTAGAAATCAAATTTGAACCCTAATCTTATGACCCCCACCCCCCTTTACTGAGACCTCCAAAATTTCATGATCATTGCAAGAAGTTCCATTAATTACATGACAGAAAGGAAAGGAACTCAAAACCCCCTCCATAGGATCTTTACCTGCTCTGTTTTCTGGTCCCCAAATCTACCAATATCCTATGGTCTCTCTGGTCTCCCCAGCTCCCTCCATCTCTCCACACCTATGGATATTAACCCTCATTCCATTCTCTACCCCACCCCATCTTAATGGCACCTCCCACCTCCTTTCAACTAGATCTCCTGGGGTCCTTCATGCCATCTCACCACCACCCCATGCTTCACACCGTATGTAGCCTTCCACACTGCTCTGTCCTCGAAGCTGGTCCCCCAGCAGGTAAGTGTTGTGTGAGGAGTGAATGAAATAGTGATTCAGTGGATAACTCATGTCCTGGTAGACAGGTCGGCAAGCTGGAGAGAAGATATCTCCATCGGGGGAACAGAGGTATGCAAGGAAGCCATCTATGGTCAGTACATGCCGCAGTTTGGCTGTAGAAGAAAAGGTTAGTAATAGAAATGTCCTGTCAGTGTCTGAATGAGAATACAGCTCTGCCCACCCCTTCGGTCTTCACCACTTCACAACACCCTACCCCTCCAATCCTAGACTCCATAACTAAGGTTTTAATTCAAACATAAGCAAAGAAGGGGATATGGGAGAGGGAGAAGTAAGCTCAATATCTGGAAAGTAACAGTGCGGTTGGTGACTACTGTCTGGGTCCCTGAAGGACCAGTTGCTTGTCATAAGACAGGAGCAACATAGATTAAGGGAGAGCAGAAGGAGTCCCTGGATCAGGGATTAATTCCAGGAATTTTCACTTTTTTGTGTCATAGCCCCCTTGGGTAGTCTGGTGAATCTCAGGACCCCTTCTCAAAATCATATTTTTAAATCTACAAAAATAAAATATGTATTTTTACAAAGGAAACAAATTGTATTAAAATACAGTCATCAAAATATTTTAGAAACAGGTTCATGGACCTCAGGTTAAGAACCCCGGGATGGGACTAGATGCCTTCTGAGCCCCTTCCAGTTCTCAGATCTGCGTGAGGGTTGCAGCTGAGGATGGAAATGGGGACAATAGAATTAGAATCTATGAGTATGCATCGCATCAAACTTATCCTCCCCCCCTCCAACTTGGAAACCCCTGCCCTCTCTATTTTACACACCATATTCCATCTCTGCCCCCAAATCCTGATCCAAAAAAAATGCCTCTATTCTAGGAGGCCTTTCCTTTTGAGTATTACCTGTCCTTTTTCATATCAAAACTCTGGTCTCTAGAACTTATAAATAGGATGATGATGATGATGATGATGATGATGATAACATCATTAACTCATGTTCATATAGCATGGCAAGGTTATGAAAGTACAGTGTAGCTTAGGGAGGCAATAATGAGAACAGGACCACTAGATTTGCAGTCAGTGCAGACCTGGGTTGAAATTCTGGTTCCTTTCTATGTCTATTATCTTTGACAAATTATTTTGCAATAAAATATAGGTGTGGACTAGTTAATTTATAAAGTCTTTTCCAGCTAATGATCTTATAAAAAAGTACCTTAGGGGTAGAAAGGACCCTAACAGTATGAAGCCAACACCTTCATTTTACAGATGAGTAAACTAAAGTTGAGTCTCAGGGTCATGCAGCATAGTGACAGAACTAAGTTAGTGGGACCCAAGTCTCCTGATTCTTAGCCCCATGGATCTATCACAACATTATCCAACTGTAATGAATATCTTCCTATCACACATATTAATTTGGGGTTTTTTATGAATGTCTGTTAGGTGAACCTTAGTGCCCTCTATCTCTTTTGCTCCTCAAATAGCTATGCAGGGTCTACATGAAGTGAAGAACCAATGCCCAGTGGATTGAAATGATGGCATGTCTGCCTCTTATTCTGTCTCCCATGTATGTCAGTGACATTCATTCAACAAATATTGGATCAGAAATAGTAGGACATCATGAAAAGAAGTGACATACTCTGCATCCAAGGGAAACTAGTATATGTCAGCCTTTCAATCAATGATTATTAAGTGCGCTAAGGATGGGGTGTACAAAAAGAGGGGAAAATAGTCCCTGTTCTCAAGGAGTTCATAAGGGGATGGATTTCTTCCTTTCATACCCTAACCTTGAAGTCAGTAATGGAGACATAGAATTCTCTTCTGCTAGAAGGGAGGGAGAAGATTAGAAGCCAAGCCACCTGGATCTAGTGTTCAGCTCTCTTGACTCTTCGTTCTTTATCTCTACCTTCTCAAAATAGGACCCTGGATTTAGAACTAGAGGAATTTTCGAGATAATCAAAGACAACCTCCTCACTTGACAGATAAGGAAATTGAGGGCCACAGCTGGGAAGTGGTTTAACAACAATGATAACTAGCATTTATACATATAACTCTTTAAGGTTTGTAAAGTGCCTTGAAAATTTTATTTCTCATAACAAAACTGAGAGGTTAGGTACTCTTATTATCCATTTTACAGATGAGGAAACTGAGGCAAATGGAGGTTAAATGACTTGTCCAAAGTCACATACATAATTACAGAGAGTGAATTTGAATATAGGCTTTAGAACTTCAAATCTATACTCTGGGCTAAAGAGGGAAGAATCCCAACTGAGGTGGGGAGATTAAAAGTTTTGGGATACAGATTATAAATGAAAAAAAATAGCATAATCACCAGTCTATGTCAACCCAATGAATCATCACTAGCCAGCTAGCTCCAGTGCTGGACTCAACAACTAAAGACAGAGAGGAATTGGGGCTACAGGGGGTGGTGGTGCTGGAAATGGGGAGAGAGTACAGTGGGAAAAAAAAGACAATTTAATGCTGGGAAATGGAAACCATCATCTTTATCTTTGAGAAGAGAAGATAGGAGAGGCGTCATGTAATGTGGATAGAAAGCTGGTCTGAGTCAAGAAGTTAAATAAAGTGCTGATCTCAAGTGAGACAGACCTGAGTTCAAATTCAGCCCCAGACACTTGTTAGCTATGCTAGCCAGAGCAAATATCTTCACCACAACCTCAGTTTCCTCATCTGTAAAAATGAGGATAACAGCACCTGTCTCCCAGGGTTGCTATGAAGATCAGTTGACAGGATTGTAAAGTGCTTTGTAAACCATGAAGCTTTACATAAATGATAGGTATTATCATCATCATTATTATTTATTCCGACTATGTGAGCCCTAGTCAGCTCTCTAAGCTTGTGGATTGTACAACAATTGCAGCTTTGCATTGGTAAAGTGTTTCCTCAGTGGAGGATGACATAACAGATTGGGTTCAAAATTTAAATTAAAAAAGAAAAGTATACAGAGAGAAGCCTGGACACTGATAAACAGCTATTTCTCTCTCTCTGTGGAGCACAGAACAAAAGGAAGTGGAATTGAACCTGTGGCTAGAACAATGTGAGATACCAGAATCTAACAGTAAGGGATAAGAACATGTCTCCGAGGTCTATGGGATCTTAATTTCCTCATCTGCAAAATGATGTTATTGGTTTAGGCAATTTCTAAGCATTTTTTACAGTAGATAGAATCCCAGACCTTGAGTCAGGAAGACCTGAGTCTATATTTGGTCTCAGACATGTGACCCTTGGTAAGTCACTTCCCTTGTTTGTCTCAGTTTCCTCATCTGTAAAATGAGCTGGAAAAGGAAATCACAAACTACTCCAGTATGTCTGCCAAGATAACCCCAAATGGGTCATGAAAAGTCAGACATGACTAAAAGATGACTGAACAACAAGAGGTTCTTTTCTAGATCTAAATTTGTGTTTCTGTGAATAGTTACTATGGTAATCACTCCTTCTCTGAGGATTTGGTCAATGTCATGAACCCTAGTTCCCAGAGATAAGATGCCATGAGCTAGAGCAAGAACAGGGATTTTTAGCCAATCCTGGGTTAGATAAAGGAGTCCTTGTGAATTTCTGCTTTACCATAGCATCCCACACAGATTCTCTGTCTCTGTCTGTCTGTCTGTCTGTCTCTCTCTCTCTCTCTCTCTCTCTCTCTGTGTGTCTCTGTCTGTCTCTTCCCCTCCCCTTCCATCTCTCCCACCACCTGCACATGTACCACTGTCTGATGGCTCATATCGAGCAATCAGATCCAAGGCAAGATCAGAAGTCTGGTCTCCCTCTTTCTGCTCTTCTCGAAGGAAATCTGCAAACTCCAGCAACGTCAACTTCTGGCCATCCCCTGAGAGGATTTCAAATAGGTCCAGTATCTCTGAGCGCTGGGTCAGGGCCCGATAGAACTCCACAAATTCCTCTCCTTCCAACATCCCTGACTCTGACTTGTCCGCGGCCTGCATGGGAAGTTATAGGGAGTTTGTTCTCCATTCACTCAGCTCCTCAAGCAGACACAACTCAAAAAAAGCTTTTGAGGAAATAATGTAATACCAACTCTTTATCATTTAAGTTCTCATGTGACTTATTTCTCATAAGGCAAGACATATATATATATATATATATATATATATATATATATATATATGTTTGTCTTCAAAATCAATTAATTAGTCATTTATTAAGTATTTTCTGCCAGGTACTGGAAACATTAAAAAAAAAGGCAAAAGACCATCCCTGCCTTCAAGAATCTCACAATCTAATGATAAATCAATATGATATTATACATTCCTTAAGGGCAGGACTTATACCTCAGGTTTAAAACAGATTTAGAATTTAGAACTGGAAGGAATCTTACAGATCTTCTGGCCAAGGAATTCACCCTTGCAGCCCACTATGGGGATTGTGGAGTTATTGAAAGGATTCTGAGAATCCTTTGTAAAAATGTAAATAAGCAAGCATACCTGCAGTAAATTGAATAATAATAATGATAATGATAGTAATAATAGATACTAAAAATAATAGATAACATTCATAAGGTACTTTATAATTTACAAAGTGTTTTATAAACATTATTTCAGTCCTCTTAACAACCCTGGGAGGTAGGCACTTTATTATCTCCATTTTACAGATAAATAAACTGAGACTAAGAGAGTTTAAGTGATTTGCACAAATTTAGTAAGTTTCTGAGGCAGGGCTTGAATTCAGATCTTCCTGATTTAGACAGTGCTCTATCCACTATGCTATCTAGATGTCTCACACACATGAAATATATAGGTATGACTTTTTTCAAATGAATGCAGATGCTTTTTAGAGTAATAATATTCAAGCTAATTTTTAAGTGCCATAAACTAAATCATTTTTAGTTATTCTATATTTTCCTAATCAAAGTATATTCACTATGACTAATACTATCATATGGGGGAGTCTATGAAATATTTTATCAAAAATGAATCCTCATACTCAAAGCATTGTTTCTTTGTCTGCCTTTCCCCCACAGTGCTTAGCTAACCTGATAGATATTTGATAAAGTGTTAACTGATTAAACAACTAATTGATATTAAGGAGTGGCTTGAACAATGACATCAACTGACTGATTCCTTTTCATCCTTCTCCCACAGGACACACACCTGGAAGAGCTGGAGAGCATGATCAGGGTCCATGTCCACATTCATCAACCGTAATAATCGCTGCACTTCCCGGAAACTCATTCTACCATCCTGGTCTTTGTCCCCCTGCTGAAACCAATCACTCAGCCATCTGCATTAGGATGAAGGAAAACCCATAGTCTGTTTTTTTTCCCCTTTGGAAGAGGTTGTGTTTTAGCATGAAGGATACCTGGCCTAAGGAACTTGAAATGATTCCATACCTTTTAACTCTTCAAAGAACCCTAACTTTCCATTCCAGTTACCCTAATCCTACCCAGGATCCTTAGCAAATCAGGTCCTTATTTGGCTTCTTTATCCCAATCTTTGCTTCCTCCCTTTCTCTTTTCCTATCCTTAGGGTAAGACATCTCCTTTTGCTTCTTCTCTTGTCATTTACCCCCCCCCCCGAGATCCCATTGAACCATGCATGCTCTTGTGACCATCTCTGTTAGTTGTGCATCACAGGATATCCTCATAGTTAACTAAAATCATTCTCCCTTGATCTGTTCCCTTGTTCTACTTCTCTGACTTCCTTTGGCAGGCTTAATGAACTTATGGATCTTTTTTTACAGAATAATTAATGTTTTTAAATCCAGAAGATTACAAAGGAAACCAAATATATTGAAATTTAGTTATCATTTTGTTTTAAATTCATGCAGCTCAGGTTTAAGAGTCTTTGCAGAGGATAGAGGAATGGAGTTGTAGATAAATACAATAGACAGGTAGATAGATAGATGACAGACAGATAGATAGATAGATGGATGGATGATGGATAGATGATGTGTAGGTAGATGAAAGAATGTATCTATGTGTGCATGCAGGCATGTATGTATATATGGTAGATGGATGGTAGAATGAATGGATGGATGGATGGATGGATGGATGGATGGATGGATGGTTAGATGGATGGGTGGATGGATGGATGGATGGATGGATGGATGGATGGATAGATGGATGGATGGATGGATACTACATAGATAGGTAGATAGACAAATGGAAGAAATAGACAGATGGGTGAGCAGACAGACAGATAGACAAATAGAACATATATATTCCTATGTGGAAGTAATATGCTGAGTACTGAGCATAGTTCAGCATCCTTGGACATTGCTACGCTATATATACACTGTAATTAGCCCCCCCTCTCCATCCCCACCTCAGCCCAGTCACATCTTAATCCTGGTCCTGATGTTCCATCATTCCTCTATTCCTATTTTGATATTTTGAACCAATATCTGGATTCTTCCCACATGTACAACCAGTTTCATCACTGGAAGGATACTGGTCCATTTTCTCCTGTTGGTCCATACTGGTGATAATCTCCAGCAGGCGCCGAAGCCCTTGCACCCAGCTCTGGGCCTCTTCAACGCTGCCTGCCACCAGGTCCAGGTTGGGGCGGCGCCCATGGAAAACAACTGTGAAGCCATGCTCCAGAGGGATTTCATCTGCTAGGCTCCGCAATAGTTCTGATTCATGGCCCTCTCGCACTGTCTCCACATCTGAAATGGAGACTGAAAATGGAGGAGGAAGAGCAAGACAAAAGAAGGAGGATGAAGAAGATTCAGGATTTTTTTTTTGGTTTATTAGTTTGCTTGGTTCTTAGATTTTTAAATACAAGAACTTAGTTGTGAGATCTCAGAGAATCTCTGAAATGGAATCTCAGAAATGGTCTTTATCTAGCCCAATTGTCTTTTAAACTTATTGTATTATAATCTTTATAATCTTAAAAATTATTGAGTACCCCCTAAGAGTTTTGGTTTATGTGGGTTACATCCAGAAGTGTAAATGTTTAACAATTAGCTCTCCTGAGAAAATTATACCTATGACACAGTTCTTCGCACATAATTAACATTTTCTCCAATACTTTAAGTCCAAATGATCAATAAAACAATGAACCTAATTTGTAGCTTGCCTAAATATGCATACTGAAAATTTAGCAATTGACTCTCCTAAACTGGTATGAGTCAGCTCCAACACACTACTGGTTCTAACTGGTAAATATATAATAGATATAAAATGAATAAAATGTAAAAATATGTATTAATTCATTCAAAATGATAAACCATTACATGTTAACATAAATACCATCTTTACAAAAAATCTTTTTTTTTTAAAAAAATAGTGAGTAGAATGGCATGGTTTTATATATTGTTGCATATCTCTTTAATATCTGCCTTAATAAAAGATAGCTAGATTCTCATATCTTTTGTATTCACTCTGTTGTGAGATGTTGCTTTGGTTGACATAGATGAAGATAATGCAACCTCACTTGGATTCATTGGTAAAGGGAAGAGAATTTTAATAAGCAGGTAATGTCTTAGTATTTTTACGAAGGAAGGCAACTAAGTGGTACAATAGATAGAAAGGCAAGCCTAGAAACACTTTGTGACCCAATTTGTGATTTTCTTGGCAAAGATACTAAAGCAGTTTTCCATTTTTTTCTCCAGCTCATATTACAGATGATGAAACTGAGGCAAATGGAATAAAGTGCCTTGACCAGGATCGAAAGTTAGTGTCTGAGGCCAGATTTGTCCTCAGGAAGAGGAGTCTACCTGACTTTTAAGCCTAGCAGTCTGTCTAGTCTATTTGCTCTGTACTACTTAAGGTGAAGAATCTTGAAAGGTAAATATGCCACAGTTTAGAAATTCTTATTGAATTTAATTTTTTGGTTCCAGTTCTGCAAGGGAGAAAATTAATCATTAGTTTTTCTTGTCTACCGTGGAACCAAATAATTTTCTTTTCTGAAGGAACCTGAGTTTAGATATTTTGACTTTTAAATGTTAAAAAGAACTAGAAGGCCTTCACCTTGATAAATGAATTGCCTATAATTGAGACAATGTGGACAAGAATAATGCAGGATGAGAAGGAGTATATCCATATTATGGTATGGTACTAGAGGTACCAAGTAGAGGTATTAGAAGTACCAAAATAATTCATATTAATGATACAATAGATCTATTGTTATAAAGTATGTGTAGGCTATGGGTCAAAAGGGGGCACTCATGAGTGATCATATTATGAGATTCTAGACAACAGATTTGGCCAATGATGTTTATAAAATGTTGCCGTTTATTTCAGATGGAGTTTTTAGAAACAAATAATAAAGCATAACACTTTGCCTAGAATCACAACCATTATGTCAGAGTCCTAGAAAAGACACACAAGACAAATATAGGTTTCTTGACTAATGGATCCTCTTGTAGCCCCTTGATCTTTGTCCTCAACCCTTGATCCTCACTCTGATACTTCCTCTCAGTATCTTTTCTCCCTTTGCCCATCCCCTCCACAGTCACTCACAGCTTGGTTTGGTTCTTCCTCCAGCCTGGCGGGCATACCAAATCGTCATTCCATCATCCTGTAGTCTAAAGTATCTCTGTTTTTTCCAACTTCGGGATTTGACCTTGCGCAGGATAGACCCATTCTGCATCAACAGCAGATCATCATCCATAGGTAGCCCTATAGATGGGGATGGCATTGTATCCCCCCAAAAAAAAACTGGTTAAGGGATTGGAAAAGACCATGTAGACAGTTCTAGAACTTCATTCACCTGCAACACTATCTCTTCCCTCCCCACTTCCTCTTCTCTTCCAATTAATACTCACGAATGCTGTGTAAGGGTGATGCCATGACCCTTATAACTCCCAGACTTCACAGATGGCTCCTGCTGGGGCAAGAGGAATTGTCAGACATTGGGCTTACTTTGGAGGTCCCACCGAAGCAAATAATCTCAGAGATAGAAAAGAGGACACTGAGTCTAATCTGTTCTGGATTTAACATTTCCCCCATAATAGAACTAACAAATGGATATCATGAAGATATAAGGAGATATGACAGACTTTGTGAAATAATCAAATCTGCATGCATTCTGTTAGAGCTGGGATGGTACCTAGGAATTATTGAATCTGTAAAAACATTTAACACTAAGAATTCACTTATGTTATAGTTAAGGGGTACAGTGGATAGAGTACTGGACCTAGAGTCAGGAAGACAAGAATTCAAATTTGGTCTCAGACACTTGTTAGCTGCGTGGCTAGTCAATTCTCATTTGCCTCAGTTTCCTCACCTGTAAAATAGGGATAATAGTACCTCCCCCCACAGGAGAATTGTGAAGATAAAATGTAAAGCACTTTAGAAACCTTTAAAAAACACTATATAAAATAGGGATAATAGTACCTCCCTCACAGGAGAGTTGTGAAGATAAAATGTTGTAAAGCACTTTAGAAACCTTTAAAAAACACTATATAAATGCTATTATTAAGAATATTTGGAATTCTACTGTACTCTAAGAAATGATGAACAGGTTGATTTTAGAAAAATGGAAAGACCTGCATGAAATAATGAAAAGTGAAATGAGCAGAACCAAGAGAGCATTATATACACTAACAGCAATATTGTTCAAAGAATAACTATAAACAACTGAGTTATTCTTTGTTTTTAAATACTCAAATCAACCATGAAGGATCTATGGAGGAATATGCTATCTGCCTCCAAAGAAAGAAGTGATAAAGAGAAACATGCATAGTATTGTTTTACATATAAATAGATATAGATATAGATATATTTATATATATAGACATGTCTATCTGTATACATAGATATATCTATCTATATCTATATCTATATCTATATCTATATACACATATGTTTTGGGTGTATGTGTATGTGTGTGTGAAATAGTGGTCCTGTCTAGTAGCCATATGGGGAAGGAAGAAGAGAGACAGTTCAGAACTTAAAATGTGATAAAAAATTTAATTAATTTAAAAGGTGAAAAAGAATATTATAAATGACTTAGTCCAAAATTCTTGGACTCAGTCAAAAACTAATTTGTATTCTTTGAAGAAAAGATTTTTATCAGTTTCAGGAAGGAATCTTTATTTCTTAAAATTATGAGACTTGGTCTAATTTATTTCTTTCAAAGAAGAGTAGAAATGTCTTTAATTACATTAGGAGAAATATCTTTTTGTTCACCTTTGACCACATTAAAAGCTGAATAATTAAATAGCTTGAAGGAGTTATTGGTTTTAGAAGATTTTTTTTTCCCCTAAAAGTGCACCAGTAATAACATTACCTTAGTCTTGTTTCAGTAAATCAAAAAACTTTAATTCCTTGCCTCTGGCTTATTTTTTTGTGTAGAAGTATCTTTTGTTTTAGTATGTTTATAGAATGTGGGGCATCTGAGTCACACTGGAGTCATGAAGATTGATCTTTTTGAATTCAAATCTGGCTTCAGATATCTACTAGTTGAGTGACCCTGGGCACATCACTTCACTTTGTTTACCCCAGTTTCCTTATCTGTAAAATGAGCTAGAGAAGGAAATAAACCACTTTAGGATCTTTTCCAAGAAAAGCCCAAATAGGGTCATGAAAAGTCAGGCAATTGAAAAACAACTGCACTGAATCTATGGAAGGTAAGTAGAGAATAGAGTAAGGGTGGTAGAGAATTTTGACCAGCACTGGAACTTTGTCAATTTGGACCTCTCCCATAGCTGGAATGTGTGTCTAATAATAAATTATCTCTCAGAGATTTTGGCTAAGTTTTTCTTCCGTAAGTCTAACACACTCATTTTACTGTTAAGAAAACAAAGATCCAAGGTGGTTAACGGGGCTTGCCCAGGATCACATAGTAAGGCAAGGGAGAGTGTAGGGAGTAGAACCCATGTCTCCCAAATCCTGATCTAATCTCTACCTTAAAACCACTCTTTGAAATAGATGTAGATCTCTTGATCTACCAGTTTACAAATGGTATTTAAAAAGGAAATAAAGTTAATGTGGTAAAATTTATTTTTATTTTTAGTCACTAATTCCTAGTGATCCGTACTTCCATTTCCAAGTGCTCACAATTCATCTGTGTAATAAGCTGTTCTAAAATCAGCCTAGGGATTAATATTAAGCTCACTGAAATATTGTTTATAGTTCCACTTTTGGAAAATCAGGACTTCCCATCTCTGATGTTTTAGCTTCTATCTATTATGTCTCAAAGATCACCAGGATAGCTTCTCTGCCTAATGTTTCTCCAGTCATCTAGATTCTAATTCATCCATGTCTAGAAACATGAATCACTCTCAATCTAGGTGTTCCTTTATTTTGGGCTTCAAATACTTGGGGTTTTTTTTAGGTTTTTGCTAGGCAATGGGGTTAAGTGGCTTGCCCAAGGCCACACAGCTAGGTAATTATTGAATATCTGAGGCCGGATTTGAACAGGGCTGGTTCTCTATCCACTGCACTACTTAGGCACCCCGAAATACCTCATTTTTTAAAAACAAATGTGTCTGTTGACATAGCTTTGTTTTATATCACCTTTATTATCTGAATATATCCTTTCTCTTCCTCTACTTGGTGAGCTGACTGGGCCTTGAAAGAAAGAATAATAAAGAAAAAGTTAAAAAGTTTAGTAAAAGTAATTTTAAAAAGTAACTAGCACATGGTTAGTGGAAAAAATACTAGGTTTGCACTACTGGGTCTATACCCTGAAGAGATGATGAAAAAGGGTAAAAACATCACTTGTACAAAAATATTTATAGCAGCCCTGTTTGTGGTGGCAAATAATTGGAAATCAAGTAAATGTCCTTCAATTGAGGAATGGCTTAGCAAACTGTGGTATATGTATGTCATGGAACACTATTGTTCTATTAGAAACCAGGGTGGGATGGGAATTCAGGGAAGCCTGGAAGGATTTGCCTAAACTGATGCTGAGTGAGATGAGCAGAACCAGAAGAACACTGTACACCCTAACAGCAACATGGGGGTGATGATCAACCTTGATGGACTCGCTCATTCCATCAGTGCAACAACCAGGGACAATTTTGGGCTGTCTGCAAAGGAGAATGCCATCTGTATCCAGATAAAGAGCCATGGAGTTTGAACAAAGTTCAAGGACTATTCCCTTTAATTTAGGAAAAAAACATATCTTATTGTCTGATCTTGTTATCTCTTAGACTTCTTGTCTCTTCCCTAAGGATATGATTTCTCTGTCATCACACTCAATTTGGATCGATGTACAACATGGAAACAAAGTAAAGACTGACAGATTGCTTTCCGTGGGGGGAGGGGGAAGGAAAGCAAGATTGGGAGGAAAATTGTAAAACTCAAATATCTTTTTTTTTTTTTTTAGGATTTTGCAAGGCAAATGGGGTTAAGTGGCTTGCCCAAGGCCACACAGCTAGGTAATTATTAAGTGTCTGAGGCTGGATTTGAACCCAAGTACTATTGACTCCAGGGACAGTGCTTTATCCACTGCACCACTTAGCCACCCCTCAAGTCACTTTTTAAGTCCCCAATTTATAAAATGATAGGGTCTGACCCTTTTTAAAGTCCTTTCTAGCTCTAACTTTATTACTCCTGGTCAGCTAAATCTAAGAGGATAGCTAATACTCCACACCTATAAACAATCTCCCAGCTCTGCAAAGGAAAGAGAGAGGTAGTGTTGCCATCTTTGTTGTTGTTCAGTTGTGGCCCCATTTGAGGTTTGTTTGGAAAAAATACTGGAGCAATTTACCATTTTCTTCTCTAGATCATTTTTGAAGATGAAGAAAGTGAAGCAAATAGAGTGAAGTGACTTGCCCAGGGTCATACAGTATATGTCTGAGGATGGATCTGAACTCAGGAAAATGAGTGTCCTGATTCCAGGCCCTATACTTATCCACTAAGCTAGAGAGAGAGAGAGAGAGAGAGAGAGAGAGAGAGAGAGAGAGAGAGAGAGAGAGAGAGAGAGAGAGATTTTGTTATCCTTGAGGTCAAGCCTGTTCAACAAATGCCTCTTGAACCTATATTTTCCAGGATGAAGATGAATAATAGAGTTGGGCAGTGGGGAGAAGAAGCCATATTACCTTTTAAAAATACCATTTAAAAAAAACTATTTTTAAGAACAAAAGAAATATTTTGCATTTGCCCAAATTTTACTGTTTTAAAAGAAAAGGAAGCATGTTAGGTTCTAGTCAACAGAGTCCTTTCCACTCTGTGTTCCATTCCTTCTTTCCCCCAAACACCCTATGTTAGCCAGACTTTGCTCCTCTTGTCCTGTCTTACTGGGGATGGAGAACAAGGTACTCCCATCGTTGTAAACATCTTTCAGAATCTTGAAATCTTTCTTTTTACCATTTTCTTCTTTAGTTATCTCATGAAGCTCATTTTTCAGGCTTGTCTGTTTCTTTTCAGCTTTCTGGTCATAGAGAATCACAGTGGAGCCAGACCCTCATTCCTCAGGTCATCTAATACAACACCTAACTGAACAGATGACAAATTTGGAACCTAGAAATAATTTGAGCCAGTGGTAGGGTGAAAAAAAATTTAGGAGACTTTTCCAACTTGACCCTTTCCTATTTTGTAAACCTCTCTGTACATGTTTATATTCCCCCTCCCGTCCTTTAAGAACCAGTCAAACTAGTCTTCACCTGAAATGGACTTCCTCCTTACCTCCGCCTCTGAGAATCTTTCTTTTCCTTCAAGACACACATCTCAGGAACCACCTCCTATAGGAAGCTTTTTTCTGATGTCTCTCCTTCTCTTCCCAAATTACTAGTGTCTTCTATAACTACCTTAACTTGGCTTTATTTTGTATTTATTCTATAAACTTTTCCTATATATTATATATATGTATTATTTATTCCATATACTTCATTCTACATACTGAAATATTCAAGTATTTCCTTATTCTACATACTCATATACTCAAGTATTTATTCTCTATACTTTATTCTACATACTGAAATATTGAAGTATTTTTTCTATATACTTAGATATAAATCTCTTGAGTAGGATTTGTTTCATTGTTTTGTATGTGAATTCCCAGAACCTAGCATAATACCTATGGCTGGGACTCAGAGCATTCCTTTAGAAGGGATAGTCCCCTTTGATTTTCTCTGAGTGGTATAAACAGTCTAGAAATTGAAGGCAACTGGCCCTCAGAAAAACAAATTTCTTTTCTTGTTTTTAAAAGCTTCCAGAAAAACAGATTCCTTTTCTTGTTTTTAAAAGCTCTCAAAACTGGCCCAAAGCTCCCCAAAGCTGGGGTGTGATCTCTCCTTCCTATCTCACTCCTGCCAGACACCTTATCCCATGGGCTGGGCACTGACCCCACCATTTATCTGTCATTTAATTTTTCTTTTTGTGGCACAAAAGATATATCTGTTGTTTGTGTCTGAAAGGTGGAACCCACTTTATTCAGCCTTGGATTGTTCACTGATACTGGAGCCTCACAAAGGACAATGAAATGGAGACAGGGTAAGAACAGGTCAATGTGGCTCCTGTTTAGCAGTTGAATGAAATAACTTTGATCTAATGTCCCTTACCCAGGGACCATCTAACCATCCCTCCCATATCTCCATATTAAAGTTTTATCTGTGCCCAAAGAAGACATGATCATCTGTGGCATTAATTTCATCTAGAAGAGGGACTTTGCTGGGTAGAAGATCAGTCCAGGGGAAGAGGTTGGTCTTGAGACAAGAAATCCTCTCCTCGACAAAGATTCAGAATAGATCATCCCCCAATAGAGGGTCCATGAGACAAGCCCAGGACTCTCCTTTCCAGAAGGCATAGATAGACCTTCATTGCGAAATTTCACCTCCAGGGACCATTGGATCCTCTAAGAGCTGCAGTTTTTCAAGATTCCTCCTGCCAAAATCCATGGGGAGGGAATTCTCTAGGCTATCGGGGTGGCTCTCAGAACTGGCAAGTTGCTGAAGACAAGGAAGCAGATCTAGGCCATCACTATCTCCCCTCATCAGATGGACCCCGCCCTCTCTAATTCCAACTCCCCTTTCTTCCCTTTCTTAGCCCCTTCCAATTCACATATAATTCTTTCCAGATGATCAAAAGTCTATGGTATTTAACTGCTATTTGCTTCCATTTCCTCATCTATAAAATGAGGATAATAATAACACTTACCTCTGAGGGTTGATAATATCTGAGATACTTTTTGATAAATTTGATAGCTGAAATAATATTTGTAAAGCATCTGGGACAATGACCGGCACTAATATATAAATATTAATTGTATTATTCCTATTGCTACTATTTTTATGGGGTAACCCCACAGGCCTGCTCCTTGACCCTACATTCCTGGCCCACAGTCTCATTTCCCATCATGTCATACCACATATGGTGATGGTCATTTCACTGCCTCTGCAATCTGACTCTTGTATCAGTCTCAATCGACTAAGTCACCACCGTCCACACAGGATACCCATCTCTCCTGGTGCCTGTCTTCTAATAATGGCTCCCAACTAGCTGCTCCCTTCCTCCATCCTCTACATTCCTTGATGCCTCTCTATCACTCAGTGCCCTAACTTGGAATTGGTTATGGCCCTGATGAAGCAGACCTGGGGAAAATAGCACACAAAAAGGGGACTTTTAAGTGAATATTTTAGTATATAGAGATTACCCTTTGGATGTGTGTGTGTGTGTGTGTCTGGTGTGTCTGGGAGGGGTAGCTGTAGCTGGATGGCTCATTGGCTATAGTAGTTGTGGAGTTAGGAAGACCTAAATTCAAATCCTCCCTGAGATATTGACTCACTATGACCTTGGTCAACTCATGTAACCTCTTCTGACTTCCAGTTTCCTCATCTGTAAAATGAGAATGATAATATCATCTACCACCCATGGTTGTTGTGAGAATCAAATGAGATATATATGTAAATGTTTTGAAAAAACCTTAAAGTGATATTATATAAATGCCTATTACTTTTAACTTGGTCCTAAGCTCTGTTGTTTCTATCTATGGAACACATACTCATTTCCCTTTAAATTTTACTCCCTAATAACCTTGTCTGTTTCAAGTTGTTAATATATCCTTTTCCACTTCTCATTTATTCAACCTTTATTTCTTCTCATCTTCCAAGTTCACTATCTTTTCTCTTCCTCCCTTTCAATAAATATAATTAATCACAAGTATTTATTAAGATGAATTAAAAGGATTCTGTGTCACATAGTCCTCTGTGTTAAAAGTCATACAAATTAAAAGAATGTTGAATTTGAGCAATAGAAAATGAGGAGTTTGACTAGATTGCTGAGTGTTTCTGAGGGAGTGGGGAGGTATTGTACAAAGAGACTGGAAAGGTAGAAAGAGGTCAGGTAGTGAAGGAAGGGCTTTAAAAGTCAAACAAACCATCAACTGTATTTTATTCTAAAGAAAAAACGAATCTATTGGAGTTGATTGAATAGGGGGAGTGACACAGACAAAACTTCACTTTAGGAAAATCACTTTGACAGCAATGTGTAGAATGGATTGGAGTGGCAAGAGATTTGAGGCAGGGAGATCAGTTAATTGTCAAGCTATTGAAATAATCTAGATAAGAATTGGAGGTGAACATGGCTTGCATCAAAGAGTGGCTATGCGTAAAGAGAGATGGTCTGACATGAGAGGTAGGTTTCAGAGGTAGAAACAGAGAGATTTGGTAACTGATTTGGATTTGTGGAGTAAGATGAAGATAATGCTGAGGTGAAGAATTTGGAATTGAACAATATTGATATATTAGGGAAGTTTGGAAGAGAAATGATTTTGGAGAGAAAGATGATGAGCTCTGTTTTGGACAGTTTAAATTTGAAAAACCTCTGGAACATCCAGTTTGAAATGTCTAATAGGAAAAGGTGACTGTAGATGTGGGACTGAAGATCAGTGCAGAAACTAGGAGAGATATTTTTAATGTGCATGTATATGTATAGATAAAATATACACTATAAACATTATATACACATATTATAGTTTAATAGCTTAAAACTGAACAAAAACTTTCGGAAGCCTGTGTGTGTGTGTGTGTGTGTGTGTGTGTGTGTGTGTGTGCAGAGATATGAGGGATATTTATACAGATAAATATCCTTCATATTTTTTCTTATCTTTCTCTTTTTTTATTCCTGTCCCTAATCTTTTCACCTCATCCTCTCTTTTCATCATTCTTTCCCCTCATTATTTTGTCCTTCAGTCTATTCTTTCTTTCTTTCCTCTTTTCTCAAAACTCAGTTCCTTTCACTTCTTGTGCAGTCTCCCTTCCTTTTATTACCTCCTCCCATTTTTTAACCTTTAGTTTCAATTCTATTTCCTCTTCCCTTTGAATCTGTTTCAATTTCAAGCACTTCCAAGCTAGAAGACAAAATGTTTAGGCTCTATCCCTAGAATAGGATTTCCTGTGTGGATTTCAATATCTTCCTATTTCCTTCTAGGAAACAGGATTTAAAAACATTCTCCATAAAAGAACTGAAGTTGGAACTCAAATATCTATTAACCAGTGTTCTAGTGCCTAAGGTGGTTTTTGAAGCAGATGGATCAGAGCAGTAACTAATGAAGGATTGAGGGTTTGATGCTAAGTAGAGGGGAGATTGGTGGGAGGACAGTGGGGGTCAAAAAGACTTAGTACTGAAGTGGAGTAGGATCAAATTTGAATAATGGAGTAAGGGCGTTTGGATTCCCAAGAGAACCAGCATGCCAAGATGAAGATAATGGGTAAAAACCAAGAAGCACTATGGCATCAATAATACATCCCATCTTCAAGTCTTATTCTGCTTCACCTCTCTCCCCACTGGACCCTGGGGATCAGATTCTATGATCTTCCATGCATAATTAGAAAACATAAGGCAGAGTCAAGAATCAAGCCCTAACACCCAAAGACCACATAGCTTTGAGCTAATTCTTGAGAATCGTTGATTATATCAAATGAATACCTCTAGAGTGTGGTTTTTAGACAATAGTGATTCTGACTGGGATTCTAGAAGTCTTGGGTGGGGGGATAAGGTAGGAGGGCAGTGTCTCTAAGAGAATCGGAGAAAAATTTAGGTCATGTTACCCAGGGCTATAGCTGACCTGGTTCAGAAGAAAATGGAGAATGAAGTGGACATGGGCCAAGATCATAGAACCATGGGTTAGTTCTGTAAAGGAGTTCAGAGATGGTTAATTGAGTCCAACCCCTCACTTTTACAAAGGAGGAAATTGAGGCAAATCTAAAGTCTGGAAAACTCTTTTTGAAATATAACATCCAAAAAGAGCAGAACTAACTAGAACAAGATATATATTAACTATGATCATTAACCATCACAAAAGAAGAAAAATGAATGAGAATTCAGGGACAAATATTCCCGATGGAGACTAGGAAAGTGTGACAAGAAAGCTGTTATAACATTTTATGCATTGAAATGGATTTTATGTAAATAGTTGCAAAGCAAAGTTAATTAGTTGTGTTATGCTTAATATTATTTATAATCTTCCTTTTAAAAAAGACAAATGAAAATGAAGTTCCATTTATAGAACCTCATTTTGCTTCCTATAGTATCATTTTCCATTCTTTTTTTTTTAAGTTTTTTGCAAGGCAATGGGGTTAAGTGGCTTGCCCAAGGCCACACAGCTAGGTAATTATTAAGTGTCTGAGGTTGGATTTGAACTCAGGTACTCCTGACTCCAGGGCCGGTGCTCTATCCACTGCGCCACCTAGCTACCCCATCATTTTCCATTCTTTAGAGATAGAGGATGGGGACCAGATCTGTGATTTCTTTAGCAGGTACAGGGAGCTTGTTGGCAAGGAGTTCCCTCCATCAGTTAGTTCCACACCTTCTCTGTAACTTCTGGCCAAAGGAAATTGACTGTGGGTACTTGGAGATTAAATGATTAGCCCTCTGTTCTGCCATATTGGCTATTGATTGTGCAAGATTCAGTTTTGGGCACTTCAGATATAAACATTCATAAGATTTGGGTTATTTAGGATAGGACAGCATCATGGGTTTAGAATAGTCCAAAGCCCTCATTTTACATATTAGAAAATTAATACCCATAGAGATGAAGATTAAATAAACAGTAACAAGCAGTCAAGATGTGAACCTATGTCTCCCTCAGTTAAAGTTCACTTTGGGTGGGCTTTGAGGAAGAGGACAGAAGACAGAAAAGATGGAAGAAGGTGTTTCAAGTGTAAGGGATAGCTTGGGCTGTGTAAAAGCCTATGCTAGTGAATGTTCAATAAAAGATTATCAAAAAATGTATTCATGAAATACTTTTAAATTGAATATATATAATTAACATTTTAATTTACTTTAAGTCTAGACAATTCAACAAAACAATAAATCAAGCCTTTGCTGCTTTGATTTTCCCAGGTGTAAATGTTCATATTGATAATTTAATTATCTGCTTGAGAGCAGGTACAAATTGGCTCCAGAACAACCATTATGATTCCTAGCCTTTTTTTGATCCTGGACCCTCTTGGCAATCTAGTGAAGCTCATGGATCCCAGAATCCTCATGGATTCAGAATGTTTTTAAATAATAGGAGATGCTAAATTTAGTTAAAAGTTAGTGAAAATACAGATGTAATTTCCTCTCCCAAATGAGTTCATAGGCACTCCCCCCAATCTATTTAGAAGAGTCTAGAAGGTCTATGAACCCCAAGTTCAGAACCCAAGAGCTTCCAACTACTAGGGGACAAGTACCTGAGGAGACAGAGCTCTGGTCACTCACTATAACTGACACTAGGTCTATCCTGCCTCTTCCCTTTCCTTCTTCCATGACCTCAGGGAATCTGTTCTTCTACAATAAGTCTTCTTTAGAGAAATGGAGCTCATGCTACTCTTACATACAAGTAGCTTGTAAAAGAGAAGTACAGATGAAGTACCAAGAGACTTCAGAGATTTCTGGCTGGAATAAAGGATAATGAGATGTGATCTCATTAGGATGATTATGTCTGCAAACAGCATTTCCTTAGCTCACTTCACCTCACCTTGATCAATTGCTCTCAAAATATCTACCAGTAAAAAAAGAATCATTTTAGCCTCACGTTAGCCAGCATCCACAAAAATATTCCATTACGAAGCTTCACTTTACTCAAAATATTTCCACATTTCCTGTTCTGGAATGTTTTCTTTTAGGGAAAATGCCTCTGTAGTTTATTGGTGGCCAGAGATTGAAAGTCACACTCAGTAGTATGAGGCTTGAATGCCTGGCTACTTCTTATTCCATACATGTTTAGGAGACCTTTGTATAAAATCAACTTTAAGTTTAAATAGATGTAATTTTGTGCTCACTGTAAATGCTTTCAGCTTCAAAATAGGAAAGAAATTATGGGTCAGGAGAAATATCCGTGATATTCAAAATAGAATCAGAAGATGATATGCAATTAGAATTTGGGCCAAGGCAAGTTATCAGACTCCCTTTGAGGAAGTTACAGAAATACCATTTTTGTCCATTCTCACAGTTCCTAACACGCATTCTTTTACATAGTAGATCCTCAATAAATATTTGTCGATTTCCCTGTCCTCTAAGATATCAATGAAAACACTGAGAACTCTCTACTGACCCCGTGATCAGACTAAGAACCAAGGGTTTGGCACTCAAACCCTTGCTCTTTTGGAAGTTTAGGAATTTTCTCCTCAGTTTAACCTTGGAGTATATGACAACAGCCCTTGGCCAATAAAGAAGTTTGGATCTATAATTGTTAATGACAAGATACATCAATCTTTCAATGAGAGAGAGGGAGAGAGAGAGAGAAAGAGAGAGAGGAGAGAGAGAGAGAGAGAGAGAGAGAGAGAGAGAGAGAGAGAGAAAGAAGAAGAAGGAGGAGAAGGAGGAGGAGGAGGAAGAAGAAGAAGAAGAAGAAGAAGGAGGAGAAGGAGGAGGAGGAGGAAGAAGAAGAAGAAGAAGAAGAAGAAGAAGAAGAAGAGAAAGAGGAGACAAAAAGAAACAGGGGAGAGAAAGAAGAGGCGAAAGGGAAGAAAAGGGAGAGAGAATGAGAGGCAGAGAAAAGAGAAAGGAGGAAGAGAGAAAGAAAAAGAAAAGAGAAGAGAAAGAGGACTCAGAAAGAAATGGGGAGAGAGAGAAAAAAGGAGAAAGGGAAGAGAAGAGTGAAAGAGAGAGAAGACAGAAAGAAACAGAGTAAAGAGAAAAAGAAAAGAAGAAAGGGTAGAGAAGAGGGAGAGATTGAGAGAGAGAGAGAAAGAGAAGAAACAAGAGAGAGAGAAAAAGAAGAGAAAGGAAAAGGAGAGAGGGAGGGATGAAAAGAGAGAGAAGAGAAAGGGAAGAGGAGAGAATCTGAGAGACAGAGGAGAGAAGAGCTGGAGAGTGTCTAAGAGAAGAGAGAAAGATAGAGACAAAATGAGAGAGATAGAGGCAGAGAGAAGAGAAAGGAGAAAGAGAAAGAAAAGAAAGAGAGAAGAGAAAAACGGGAGAGAGAGAGAAAGAAGAGGAGAAAGGGAAGAGAAGAGGGAGAGATTGAGAGAGAGAAAGAGGAGAAAGAAATGAGAAAAAAGAAGAGAAAGGAAAAGAAGAGGGAAGGAGGAATAAAGAGAGGAGAAAGAAAAAGAAGAGAGGGAAGAGGAGAGAATCTGAGAGACAAGAGAGAGAGAAAGAAAAAAGAAGACAGGAGAGAAAGAGAAGAGAAGAGATGGGGGAGAGAGTCTGAGAGGAGAGAGAAAGACACAGAGAGAGAGAGAGAGATAGAAGAGAGAAGTTAAGAGATTCTTGAGTACTAGAATAAATGGAGCAAAGGGATGGAAAGCATCGGGTCTAAGCTAGAGTTCTCCTTGGGCCAGCTGGGCAGAGCTGTCCCTGGAGGAGCGAGTTCTGGGGCTGAGCCCGGCCGATGGGTTAGACTCGGGGCAGAGCTAGGCTAGGAGTGGGGAAGCCTAGAGAATGGGTCGGAGTCAGCGTTTGGGGAGAGTTGGGGCAAACGGACCCAATCGCCCAGGATCTCTTACCGTGGCCAGGCTACTCCCAGGTCCTGGGGCTGCAGAGTTGTGGAGTCCTGGCGCCTTTCTCCTCTTCTTGCTCTGCTGTCTTCCCTCCTTCCCTCCCCTCCCCTCCTTCTGCTGCTGCAGCTGCTCCAGCCACTGCGTCTGGCTGCGTTACAGCAAAGGGAAGGGGGTTGCGGGCGGAGGTAAGTGTTTGCTCAGGCCTGCCTATCAAGACTCTTAAAGGTCCAGGGCCCTGGGCCGGACTGGACAGCTGACAAAGGAGGAGGGCTGCCACGGGAAGGGTCCCACCTCTCCTCTGAGAAAGGGCATTGGCTGCCTCTCCCTGCTTCGAGCCCTGACCCTAAAGTTTCGGGAGCCCTCAAGAGTGAAAACTAAGGAGTATCTGGAGCCTGGACAATTTGGTGAATCACTGCTTTGAACTCGGGTAGTTTTCCTGTGTGTGCGATCTTCTCCGATCACTGCTATCTTTTGTGCCTAGGCTGTCTCTTCACCAGTTTCTGTTTCAACGGGCCAGGTCCTGCGTCCATCTGACCTGCTTTGTACAGCACCGGGCCCAGCATGATGGCAGGAGGAAGAGGAGGGGGAAGGAGGATGGTGATAATCCCAGATTATCCAGGGACTTTCATATATAGTAGGAGCCTAATAAGCATTTGTAGGTCTGATGGATAAATGGGTGGGTGAATGACAAGCTCCCTTTGGGAGGAACTGGAGAGGTTGGGAATATGGTTCTGATGATGATGATGAAGGGAAGAGTAGGGATTTATAGGAAACCAGAGCAGGAAGCCCAGTTGAGGGGGGAGCTGCGAGCAGGTGGAAGGGGACACTAAGGAGGTATAAAGGAAAGGCGCTCCATCCACACTCCCCCTCAGCCCCCACCAGAGTTGGTGAGTTTGCTGTGACATTTTCTAGAGGGCCACTGACCCTGAGCAAAGCATCCTGGTATCAACAGCTGAGTCAAACTTGGCTCTCTGTTCTTGAAACCTCACCAACGACCTGAATTGGGGCCTGCCAAGCCTCTGCGATTCTGTCTGGGTCCCAGCTTTGCAACTGTCAATATGCCCCTCCCCATCCCTACCCCCGAGTCCAGCAGCTCCTATGTCTAAGGAAGACCAGATTACCTGGTAAAAAAAGATGAGGGGGTCATGATGTTAACCCAGAGGTTGCTACAAAACAAGGGTCAGGGACTCAATAGCTAAGGGCACAAAGCGGACCCACATTCCTCCTTGTTTATAAGAAACCTGCAAAAGGCTTCAGGAAAACTTCCCAGGAAAATTGGCCTTCACTGTAGACATAACAGGTAATTATCTATATGGCATGATTTTCAATGCAATAGAAAACATCTCCTAACCTTCAAATATATTCTCCATAATTATCCTCAATATTCCTAATCTTTTATCATAAGAACCTTATTCTTCTAGCTAAAGATATATACCCTATTAAAAGATAAGCACCATGGGGAAAGTGTACAGTATTTATACTTTATAAGACTATTTAAGTTGTAGAGCAGTCAATTTGGAGTTACTTTACAGTTCCCTGAATCAACAAAATCAAGGTGGGGACCCTCTCAAAAAAATTGCATTTGTCATTTAAATTGACCAGATTCCTAAGATTCTGTTAGGATATGGGTAATGGGAAAAGTCCATGAGATGTGAAGAGCATGCCATCAATAGGAAAAAGGGACCAGAGGGAGGTTGAAAGTCAATGTGATAGGCCTCCTTCACAATCCTCTCAGGAGTCTTATTCCTGGAGCTCTGGTCCTGATCTGTCTCTAAACTTTATTGTCCCTGTCTCTAACCCACTCCCCTGGAAATCCACCCCAGATCTCTGCAGAAGCTCAATATATGTAAGTCCACCTCTTCCAGTCTCCATTTCCCCCTTAATCTTAATGCCATGCTCAAATCTTTCCCTTCTAGGTAACTAGGAAAGATTCTGGGGAGCGGCTAGGTGGCACAAGTGTAAAGAGCACTGGCCTTGGAGTCAGGAGTACCTGAGTTCAAATCTGGCTTAGACACTTAATAATTACCTAGCTGTGTGGCCTTGGGCAAGCCACTTAACCCCATTGACTTGAAAAATCTAAAGAAAAAAAAAGAGATTCTGGGAGACACTCAAATACAATGACTTTGGAACTGCAAAGACTCCTAGATGTCATCTGATCCAAAGTCCATTTTCCGTATGAAGAAATAGAAGTTTAGGAGAAAGTGATTGATTTAGCCGAGGCCAGTTTACTAGTTGTGTGTAGCAATGATGAGAACCAGTTTTCAGATTCCCAATCCAGTGCTCTTTCAGCTAGGTTGCGTTGCCTCCTTTGGTGAACACAATCCCAGAGGGAAGGAATGGTAGGGAGAGTGCCAACTGCAGAAAATGGGAAGATAAACAGGACCCTGGTTCAGTGACTATTCATCTGATTTAAGGTCCCAACATGTCCCAGGGTCTTGTTTTTTTCCCTTCCCCCATTGTTGTCTATTATTAAAAGGGCCAGAAACTTGAGCAGGACGGCAGTAACCCAGGGATCTTCTGGGAATTGTGCCCAGGAGAGGTCTTATGAGTCCCTAAGTCTAGCAGAATAGTTGGCAGAAAGCTCCACCACCACCACCCTGTATCCCCAGCTTCCTCCATATCAACCTAATTTCTTCACCTTTAGTGATACCAGATGAGAAAATGGATCCTGAAGGTTTCAATTTCTACTTTAATATGACCTGGTTCAAGTATGTCTAGAGCTGGGAGTCATGAGGTCGGAAGGTATTTTGGTTCCCAAGGAATCCCAAGACTAGAATTTCTAGGGTCTTGCCACTAAAATGAAGTTTCATCTTGCCAGCTTAAAGTTCCTGAGAAGAGTGCCCACCCATGTCCTCGCCTCCCAGTTTCGCCGTTTTGGCAGCTCAGAAGGCCTATTCACACTCAGCCCCCCTTTCTTAGCAGTCTACCCCCAGACACATTTCTTTAACATGCTTTCAAAACCCTATTAAAAACCACGGTAAATATCTATTCTTCATTTCAGCTAACAGCTCCCACTCAGCACTAACAATTTTGAATCTTTTCAACCAGCCTCAAGTCATTCTGAAGGGTGGGGCTGACATGTTCCAAAAAGGACAAATGGTGAAAATGAATTATCCTGGAAATTGTGAGGTTGTGGCAACCCCCTTCTCCCAGCACCACTGATTCCTTAGTTTAAAGTCATCCTAGGCCATTGCAGAGGGTACCAAACATGCTGGCAGTAAAGCTTAACTGTGCCCCAGAGAACCAGGCAGCCTTCCAAAGGCCAGGAAAGTATGTATAAGACATGGAAACATGACTGAAGCAAAGTAGGCACTGAGATTGTCTCCCGAGGGAGAGGAAGGTTAAAGCACAACAGAATTATTCGATGCTCACATCACTGGCAGTTACCAGATGATCCCCTCAGGATAGAGCAGGTTGGATACAGTAAGGCCAGGGGGCCATCTGTCCCTAGAGCACAGATGGGGGTCAGGCAGAAAGATACACCTCCTGTCTGACTCTCAAGTGGCCTTTATTCTTCAGGTAGGCATCCCACCTCTTCTCAGAGTGGCTCATATACAGTACAAAGTGGAATACTAACCCCTCCGAAGATTAGGTCATGCAACCAGAGTTCTGAGGTGTCTCATAAATACACAGATAAAAATCTCCCAATTAAAAAAAAATTTACAAAACAGAAGCATGTTTAATTTCAATCCTGTTGGGATGAAAAAACACAAAATGGGGTATTTTTTTACATACATGAAATCAAAACCAACTTGCAAGGAATAATACCCATCTTTTCCCTGCCTCCTACATGGGGTCCAAGGCTGGTTGGGGAGGGAAAATGGGGCAAGAGTTAAGACACTATTGGCACAGTAAGATGGCCAACGCACCAAAAGAGAGGAGAGAAGACAACTGCTTCCCCAGCAGGGGGGGAGTGGAAAACCTTTGGCTCAGCAAGAGTGAAGTTGGCAGGGATCCAGGCTCCCTTGTGGGCCTCCTCTCCTGCTAGGTAGAGGACAGGGGGTAGAATGGAATCAGATGGCTCAGACAACCCTCCCCCCTTCCCCTCGGGTTTTGACCATGCACAGCAGGCGTCCTTCCCGTCCTTCTAGAAGGTAGCCAAGTCAGCGAGTACACAGACTCTAGCTCTGGGTCTGCTACAAGGTCTAACAGACCTATGATCTGGAGGTGGCAGCGAGGCAGAGGCCAACCAGTGAGACCAGCTCCCTTTGAGAAAGTCGGTCTTAAAGAGCCCTTGGGTTGGCAAAATCGCCTTTGACACATTTTGTGAGCCTGATCCTTGTGACTCTTCCACCCTCAAATTTGCACTTGAAGCTATCTCAGCTGGGAAGAGAAACAGTCCCTTGCCCTCTAGGGATGGGGGGGTTTCACCAACCCTCTGTTGGATAGGATCGTGGAGGGCCCTTCATCTGGCTGGGCATTAGGCTGCTTCAAACTGACCACTACAGTAGAAGCACAGCCACCTGGGCACAAGAGGCAGAAAGGGAAAGGGACTTTGTTTTTTTTTTTCATTGTATGAATAGGAAAATAATCTTTGAATGGCAACCCTGTAATTCTCAAGACAAAAAGGGAATATTGTGCCAAGGGGGACAAAGCATCAAGTGCCCAGGGCCCTGCCCTCGATCCTCCATAAAGCAGACTCAGCTAGCTAATACTGATTCAAGTACAACGGTGAGGGAGTGCCCAAGAGCCAAGACTGGGTTCTGGGCCCAGGCCCCTGCCTCAAGCCTTCCCCTCTGACCAAGCATTCCAAGGGAAAAATCCAGGCCCATGCCCACCCCAGGCAATTCCAGGACATTCTCTTAGAGGAGGAGCAGACAGTGAGAGGGACCTAGCAGCTGAGCCAGAAATCAGGTTTCTCCAAGGAGGGAAAACAGAGGCAGGAGGGAGTGGGCAGTAGCACTCGAGTGGAGGGTCAAGGAGCAATAATGGTGGTGGGCTTCTATTGTCCTCGGGCTTTTCCCTGGCTTCTCACCCCCTCCTACCCTTCCCCTACCTCCAAATGGCTCAAAGAAGCTTATTACTGGCTTGTCAAAAGGGACATAACTAATGCCTGGACCAACTTTTTGATTTAGCATGTGTTGCTAAAAGACTTGTAAACAGTACCAAGTGACAAAGTTTTGCTGAACATCTCAGTCTGCCCACTATTTACACCTCTCTCCTTGAGGGAAAAAACAAAAAACACCACTGAGAGAGGATGAAGAGACATGACTCGAGTCTCATAGGAAGGCAAAAATGAGAAACGCCACATGGCTTGGTCCCAGGCACCCACCATGCCCTAGGCTGCAGCTGCTGTTACTAGGTCCCTTCCCTGTCAGAGAACAGGAGAAAGGAGGGAGGAGGGGAGTGGTGGGCATGCTGTACTATGCGTTTGCTGGTGTCGCACCCCCCCCAGGCTGGGAGGGGTGCTGGGAGGGGAGCCCGTTCCTCAGAGCAGCGGAACGAGGCCGGATCTTCAGGGTGGCCCAGGATGGCGCCGGTCTGCCTCAGTGGGGTCTGTCCCTTTTCTCCAGTGCGGTTTGGCGTTGAGGTCAGCGGTAAAATCCTGAGCTGCTTTCCTCGATGGTTCTCCCTCCCTTTCCCCAGGTTGGGGGAAGATGGGAGGGAATGGGGAAGGTCACTGAGGGGGCAGGGGGATGCCTCGGGGGTCGGTGACTTGGCCTTCCTGCAGGTTTTTCACCAGCTGTGCAAGCCAGCGCTTGGTGGTGGTGTCATCTTTGAGCACCTGGGCAAAGGTGGTGTCTTTCAGTTGGTCAGGCAAGCACTGCCGGAGTGCTTCCCGAGCCCTACAGTGGAGAACAACAACCGAGAGAACCACAAATAAGCCCACATGCACAGGGCAGCCAGGGCCTCACCTATAGACATGGGCTCCAGACCATCTACAGGGAGCTTAAATTGGCAACAAAACCATCCACCCCTCAGCCATACTCCCATTCCCGGGGCTCACCTGGGCCACCTGCCTGCTCCCCATCCTGTAGTTTAAGAACTCAAAACACCCTCATAGAGTTTGATGGAAAAAAAATAAACAAAAGATTGAGTTTGTTCCAATTCTGCTTAATTCTGAATTTAGGTATTTCAACAGAATGCTATGAAATCATGAGAGACATTAAGTATTATTCTCTAGTTCTGATTTAGACGGAATCACCTATGGCCTTTCTATACTTAGTTTGGCTATGTACTTGTAGAACTAAAAATTAATAGATTTTCAAACTCTGGCTTAAATAGGTAAGCCTCAGCTGATGAGTTTCCAAAGAAACAAACCTTTGGAGAAGTAGCCAGACTCTACCCCACTGACTAGAGGCTGAATTCAGAATTAAACTGGAGTCATAACTTCCAGAGACATGGATTTAATCCAAGTGTCAGCACCTACAGGTCAATATTTCTAATGAGTACAGTATTTGCAAAGTGGTTTATTTAGACCCAACAAAGAAAGATTCGAAAACACAATGAGGTGAAGTACTGCTTCTATGATCCCAGAGTGCAATGTGGGACACAACTGAGAAGATGGATCGTGAAGATGCCAGGTATTTCTAAATGTCTTTCCCATCTTTCTGGGGCAATGACTAAAATATGTTAAGTCAAGGATGGGCTAGATGATAATCATTTGCCATTTCAGATCTGGACTGAAATCGGTATTTTGTATTTTTAAAAGATATTCTGAAAACTCTGACCTTAGAAAAGTACAGTACAGCTGTGTCCTTTACGGTTTCACTCTGGGATACAGGGAAGCTGGGACTTAATAGTGTAGGGCAATAATTTTTGTGGTTTTTCCCTTAATTCCTTACACATCCTCTAAATGTTTACCTGGGGTTATCTGAAAGGCGAAGGTAACATCTGACCACATGTTTCAGCAGACGGGCAGAAGGTTCCTTGGACAGCTGCAGGACCATCTTACCCTATTTCCCCAAAATTAAAAACAAAATATAGCAAATGCATTCTACTACTCAGTTTCCAAAAAGCTACTTCCAAATGGAGGCCTCACATTGCCTAGTCCCAATAAGAAAGGGATTAAGCTGTAGTCCTCAGAATCTAAGTAAAAGGGATGATAGGCGAAGGACCTCACCAAGATCATGGCAACATGGGAGAACCGTTCATACGTCTGACATATATAGGCCAATCCAGTGTCATCCAGGAGAATCTTCTGAAGGATGAATGTGGCGACCTAGTGTAAAATAAATTAAACAAGTCTAGTTTTGGGAGATGTCAAATGCCTTAAAACACTTCTACTCCCTCTAAAAGTTCTGTTGGTTATGATAAAATGATCAGAGAATTTAGGGCTCCACATTTCAAGGGAGAGCAGAGAAGATGCACAGCTAATAGAGAGAGCTGATGCTAAATACATAATTCAAGTTAACAGAGGTTATTCAAGGATAATGGACAGAGAGCTGACCTGCAAAAGTAGTTTTAGACAATCATCATGGACCCTGCCAGGTTTGTGTGCTACAAAGAATTACTCTGGTTTGAAGAAATTTGGTCCTAGGCCTTCAAGACTCAAGTCCAAGTGTTCATTTCTAGATGAAGACTGGGAGAATATGAATATTTTTACATCTTAAAGATATTCAGGAAATCAAATTCCTGTGACGTTAATTCGAGTTCAAATTCTTCCTGTCTCATATTAAATTCATTTAACAAGTATTTATTAAGTGCCTATTACATGCTGAGGATACAAAGGAAAAAACAAGAAACAGTCTCTGAACCCTAACTAAACTTATATTCTTTGGGGTGGGGTGAGGGATATGATATTTAAACAGATAATACAATATGATTTGAGGGGAGAGAAAGCAATAATAACTAGGGTATTAGGAAAAGACTTCCTGTAGGAAGTAGCACCTGAATTAAATACTGAAGGAAATTAGATAACTTCTGCAAAGGCAAAGATATGGGATATGGGATAGCACGCACAAGATACAGCAAACAGTCCAAAGTGCATGAGCACATGTCCTGGGAAGAAGGTTATGAAAAGCTTTAAATGCCAAGTGGAGAAACTTGTGTTTTACCTAGAAGCAATAGAGAGCCACTAGGCAGGACTGATGTGAAGATTGGATCAGGGAGAAGAATGACTGGCAGAAAAGTCAATTAAACCTGAACTAGGATGGAAGCCACAGGAGAAAGGGAGGTGGATGTGAGAGACATTTTGCCAATAACAAAATCTGACAAGTGAATGGGGCAGGGAGGAAGGAGACAGAGTCAAGGATAACTAATATGGGTAACTAGGAAAAAGGAAGTTCCCTCAATAAGAATAAGGAGATTTAGAGGGAAAGAGGCACTTTGGGGTCAAGATGATGGTGAGTATGAAAATATGGACTGTAGGCACCTGACAATATGGACTTGGAGCACAAGAGAAGAGGGAAGATCCATGTGATAATATCAGTGAAGGGAACAACAGATAGGGAAAACATCTTTAACTTAACTATAAATCAAAGAAAATTTGTCAGGGCATTGGAAAGTTAAACTTGACCATGGTTCTGTAAGGCAATCTTTGTCAAAGATAGGACTTGAACTCCAGACCTTCCTGCTTCTAATGTGGTGTCTTTAAGGAGAGAGGAAAGTGCATATAAAGTTATTTTTCCATGATTGCATATGTATAATCTGTATCAAATTGCTGTTTTAGGCAGGGGAGGGGGAGAGAAAAATTTGGAACTCAAAAATCTTATAAAAATGAATGTAATAATTCACTTTCGTAAATAATAAAGAGTTGGGATGATAACTGAATTCATGGGAGCCAATGACTCCACCAAGAAAGAGAGTCTCTAGGTCTCCAAGTGCCTATGTCAGAATTTGAGAGGGGAAGACTTGGATAATGATTAGGTGAGAGAGAGACGAAAGAGGATTACATAAGACCAGTAGAGAAACCACAAAGAAAGCTGTGCTACAAAAGCTGAACAAGGAGGATTTAGGAAGCATGGGGGGGGGGTGTCACTAGTGTCTAAAACTGTCAAAGTCAAGAGGTGTCCTGACAAAGATCAGACTTAATGAACAGAATGGGAGTAATTTTGGAAAGAGTAATTTCAGCCAAGTGGCTTGGTAAAGCCAGAGTGTAGAGAGCTGAGGTAGAGTGAGTAGAGATAATACTTTTTTTCCCCCCTTTAGGATCTTGGCTGTAAAATAAAGGAGAGATGAGGCAACAGAATGAGAGAGTGGAAAAGTCAAAATTGAGTTTTAGAATAGAAGAGAATGAAATGAATTTATAGGCAGTAAATCAGGAGATAATAGATGAGGTAAAACTGAAGGGTGAAGCACCCAGAGGAGACAGATGGGGGATGCAAAGGATCAAGGGATTGGAGAAAGTAGCCAAGGGTGCAGAAGAGTGTGAGAGCAAGCTTATTAATGATACAATGGAAGTTCCACAAAGTTCCATGCAAGGCAAGGACAGAAGAGGCTAGAAACCATTGTCATATAAACTGTTATCACTGAAATATTTGGTAAATTAAAGTGAACACTTATAAGCCCTCAGTAGTAATAGAGAATGCAGTGTGATATAATGGAAAGGGTATTACTATTCCCAGTAATATTAAAAAATTTGAATTCTAGCATTTACTTAGCAAGTTACAATCTCTTTGAGCTTTAATTATTTCATCTGCAAAAATGGGGATAACGCTAGCACCATTTCTCTCAGAGTTGTAAAGAAAGTGCTTCATGGTCTTTGAAGTACCATGTTACTAAACTGGCATTATAATTGTCACTATTATAAAAACTGATCATTATACACTTTACAGAAAATGTGTACCATGAATCCATTTCTCCTTTTAGACTTACTGTGTTCAATTTAGAGGCTCAAATGCCTTTAATTATCTATTAAAAAGGTCTATTTTCTGACCTGAATTATTCTTAGCCCCCCCCCTTTTTTAGGTTTTTGCAAGGCAAATGGGGTTAAGTGGCTTGCCCAAGGCCACATAGCTAGGTAATTATTAAGTGTCTGAGACCAGATTTGAACCCAGGTACTCCTGACTCCAAGGCTAGTGCTTTATCCACTACGCCACCTAGCCACCCCTAGCCTTCCCCTTTTAACCTGTTCCAATTTTTAAGGATTTAGAATTGGGAAGAAAACATTAAAGATAACCTCATTCTCACTTAAAACAATGAAGAAATAGTGGTTCAGAGAAGTCACTTGCCCAAAGTCCTAAAAGTAGTAAAGTAAAAGATCTCAAAAGCCATACTATGATGGACTACAGTGAAAAAAATCAAATTCTTGAAAATCATTTACTATAAGATGGTTAGAATTAGCTATCCTTTCTCAACCACAAGTGGGCCATTTACCTGGAAAAGTTCAAAATGAAGTGTTCCTGCCTTCTAATTAATTTCAGAAGGTAGAATACTCTTTAATATTTAGACAAAGACGCGAACTTTAGTATGGGTTTTTCTTTTTCTTACAATTACATGTAAAGATAGTTTTTAACATTCATTTTTTTGTTGAGATTTTGAGTTCCACCATTTTCCTCCCTTTCTCCCTCTCCAAGACAAGTAATCTGATACAGGTTATGTGTAATCACAGTATGACCTTTTCCAAATAGGGTCCTGTGAAGCTAATGAAATACCAACCCCAGCTATTCAGTCGTAGGGAAAAAGAGCTTTCAGTAATTCCTTACTCAAGTTCAATAAGGAAAGAAACTTAATAACAGTAATAATTAGGCAAGGAAAAGGGGTGTTGGTTCTTTGGAGTTATCTATCTGAATCAAAGTATTTTTTTACTTAAATTAAAAAATATAGAAAAAAAAAGGTTTTCTATCAAACTTGCAAAAGCTATGGGTAAAACATGTTTCATAAGAGGTCCCAAAACTTTAAATCACTTAGATTAAGAAGACATAGACATAAAGAATAAGGGTCCTAATGCCTAAGTACCAAAATAACAAGAATCTAATTAAACTGAAAATACATACCGTTTTCGAAAGTTCACTCCCAGATTCCATAATGCGCAAACATAAAGGGATAATTTCTGTCGTCAATAAGAAGTTGATTACTTCTTGTTCATCTGTTTTGACTAGGGCCCCTAAAGAAAAGAATTATGGACAAATGCACTTTATTTTCAGAGAGTGTTTCCACTTAAAAACCACCTAGACTTGCTTGCCCAGTTGGTCAGGGGAATATAGAAGCCATCAACATAATCAGGGTCAAAATTTCAATAGCTGTGGTTTGTATCTAAGTGGAGATCAGATCCCTATGCTCCTAATGACAATTAAATTGGGGGGGAGTAGGCTGTCAGTCACCTGACAAATCAAAGGTGAAGCCCCTAAGCAAAGGCCCATCATTTGATTGTCAATTAAATTAAGATCTTTAAATAGAGAGCCATGACCTAACTTTCCCTGGAATTTCTTGAGTTATAGTTAAGAGAGGAAAATGCTGCTCTCTAGCCCTAGAATATATCTGGTTGAAAAAGGGGGGGGGGCATTCTGAAACTAGCCTTTTAGTGGGCACAAGTATCTTTAGATATGACAGCTAATTATTTAGTTGGTCTCTGCCTCACCTTTTAAAGAAATGTGATATAGAAGAAAAAACACTATCTAAAGTTATTAATAACTGTACCCATGAATATTAGACAATCTCTAAGGTTCTTTGTGCTTCTAGCCCAAGAAGCATAACTGTAGAGGTCAGTGATGCTGTCTTAATATTATATATAAATAATTTGAATCCTGGAGTCAAGCACCTAGTCTTAGGCAATACACCAAGAATGTGCTACATGGCATGTCTAAGGGCCATACATTTTCCCCCTCCTAAAACAATGGTATTATTTATTGGAACCAAAAAACAGGAGTTGCAAAGGCCACCACTACCAATGGCTACATTCCATATTAAATTCCATAACAGATTACAATCATAAATAAGTTCCACACTCAACCTCTCTACAACTCCTAAGCCATGAGAGATGGACCCTCAAACATTATTTTTTTGAGTGATCTGACAAGCTCAATTTCTATGAAGAAGACATTTATGATGTGGTAGGAAACAGTCTAACAGTGCTGCTTTGAATGCTCTTCCCCTTCTAACTTTCCACAAATGGATCATTACAATGCAACAGATTAAGAAAGCAGCAAAGTACAAATTGATTAGTGAATATCTTCTTTTGTTGTCCAGGAGATATGTTGACATTTAAAGGCTAAATTAAGTAGTTTTATAGCTTGGAAGCAGAAGTGTTTGATTTGGAAAGTATTTCTAACTCATATGATATTAAGGTAAAGAAATCTCATACAAATCAACATATACTAACAGTGTTTGAATCAATGAATCATCTTGTCTTAGAATTGTACAAAGTACAACTATGTCTTTGAAACATGAGTCCTAGAAAGTAAGCTATTCCTGACCCTAAGGTTACAGAATCTTTTATTACTCGTTTTAATATTGGTTTACGGCTCTCTTTTAACAAATTCTCACTGGTCAGTAGTTAAATTTGAATGAAAAGACTCCCAACAAAAGAAGATTTCTATAGTCTATTTGTTTAACATTAGCTAAAAACATTAGAGAAAACAAAAAGGAAATATCAAAAAAGGAAAAAAGAAATATGTTGTAGAAATGCTTTTACTTCCTAGACTCTGGGACAGAAGTGGTCTATCTTATTTTATGTTATAGACAATAGCATTCAAATGAATACTCTAGCAATTTTTCCCCATTTAAACAGTAAATAGAAGTCTAGATACATTAACTTGGGCATTGTGAGCATCTGGCTAGATAAATAGGAGAAATCAGTCCCAGAATTAGAGAGAGAGAGAGTGTGTGAGTGTTTGTGTGTGTGTGTGTGTGTGTGTGTGTATAGAAGGGAGAACAAAAGAAACTATATTTCCCTAAGATTGCCTCTACTCAATAAATGAAATCCTATTGCTACAATCTTATTAATCTCTTTTGATCTCTCCTAGGACCATATAATAGCAAATTCCAGTTTCTCAGAATGGTGTGTGATAAATGGCCCATGTGATTTTCTCTTTTGTTTATTTCCAGAAATAGGCATAATCTATAAAACTGAAATGAATTTGGGCGAATAAGCAATAAGAGGCAGAAAAGGACTCATATCACCTATTGAGAATGATGATCTTAGGCATGCGGAAGAAGCCTGATATCTTACCAATAACTCCAAGGCTGGTAAGACGAAGATATTCAAAAGGACGAGTCTTGCTGACCGTGTGCAAAAAGGGATACAAGAAGAGGGGAATATGGGCTGCAAGAAATGCTGACCTTGGAAAGAAAACAATAATTATATTCAGAGTTCATATTGTTGACTTTTCATATTTAAAGATGACCACGTAACTGTTTCTACTAAGCATTGATCTATGATTATTTCAGAAAGTTTTTTTTTTAGGTGACAAATCTCAGGTCCACCTTTCATTAGAATAATCCAATGGATAAGTGAATGTGCACTGTCAATATCACAGGTAACCACGCTTTAGAAAATGATCAATTTTAAATATAAGATCAAGACAGTTTTAAATATTTTTAGGTCATAAATGACTGTTGAGTAGTCAGAAGATTCTCAATGATATCCCCTCCCTTCAGATTATGACAAATTCCTTTAATTGTAGTCAGGTAAAGACTTTTAAACTAGAACAAAGGAATAAATTCATTTCTTCCAAGTTTATTTTCAATAAACTTCTGTGCAAATTCTTTCTTGATTCCTTAGAAGAACTTTTTCAGATAGTCTTAATATTTTTAAATACTCTTGTCCTTTATGTTGTCTTTTGGCTTTCTTCCTTGGGAGAGAGAGAGAGAATCAGTCTTGGGTGACTTTTGTCAGCTCATTTCCCTTCTTCCTAACTGTGAGTGTTCCTCAAGGCTATATCTTCATCTCTTTGCCCTAAATTTTCTTAAAGATTTCATCCACTCTAATTGTTTTAGATAAAACCACTATCAAGAGGATATACTCAGCTTGTAAATGCTAATATAAAGCTGTATACACACATGTATGGTATGAGTATATGTATAAGCACCCCCCCCCCCAGATCTCTAGTCCTGAATTTCTATTGTCTGCTGGAGGACTTCCACCTAGATGTTCTGCTGTCACCTTTAGGTCAATGTATATAAAACTGAAGCCAACAAAAGAAGACTTCTATAGTCTATTTGTTTAACATTAGCTAAAAACATTAGAGAAAACAAAAATGAAATACCAAAAAAGGAAAAAAGAAATATGTTGTAGAAATGCTTTTACTTCCTAGACTCTGGGACAGAAGTGGTCTATCTTATTTTATGTTATAGACAATAGCATTCAAATGAATACTCTAGCAATTTCCCCCCATTTAAACAGTAAATAGAAGTCTAGATACATTAACTTGGGCTAGCTTCCTTATTTATGATGACATTATCCTCCCAATTATGAAACATGAATAATTTTTTGCTTTCTCTTTTTTAACCTTCATTCATTCATACACACACACATATATAAGTGTATGACTGTACATATAAAAACGTTTTATTTTTTATTTAATTTTTTTACATTGACTTTTTTCAAAAAATATCCTTTTCTCTCTCTCTCCCATTCAGAGTCATCTGTTGTAACATAGTTCTAACAAATTCATTCATACCATAAAACTGAATCCCTTCTGCCTACAGTAGGATAAAGTACCTAGTTTTAGGCTGCCGTAGAAGACTAAAAGAGTCTGTTTACAGTTCTCTACATATCACATTACTCTTTCTATTCTCTAATCAGTGAAATAGTACTCCTAACAGTTCCTTTTCCTGTCCCAGAATTGAGGTAGACTTACCATTGATGCCTGAATTGTATTCCTCATCATTCCCTATTCTTTTAGGGTCTCCACTATGGTGCCAACTTTCTCCATAAAGCCTTTTCTGCTTTTCCTAGGTGAAAGTACTACCTATGTTTTTACATTTTATCACAGTGATTTGTGTGCATACCATTCCTCTATTTTTAAGGTCCTTTAGGGTACCATTTTTTCCTATTCTGTTCAGTGTATTTATTTTTTCACATTACTACAATAGTCTTGTAAAAGTAAACATAATTCCCCCTCCTCCCACAAAAAGAGAAACTTCAAGAAAACTAAAGTGAGAGGAAAAAAAACAAACCAAACCAGTGTGCTTCAGTCTGTATTCAGACACTATCATCTCTGTCTTTGAGATGGATTGCATTCTTTATCACAAGTCCATCAGAGAAGTTGCTTCAATATTTTTCCCCCACAGTTGCTATTACTAGCTGTATTTCCCTCCACCTTCTTCTTCTTACCCCCATTTATTCTACTCTCTCTCTTTTCACCCTGTCCCTCCTCAAAAGTGTCATATCTGACTACTTCCCTCTCTTCGATCAAAAGGAACCATTTTTAAAAATATTTTTCATCTCTAGTATTAGAATAGTTCTTTGCAGGTAGAAGGCACCCAATACAGGTTTACTGAACTTATTTTATAATTTGCAAATGAGTAATATAACTAATGCTTAGCTTTAAAAAGAGTGACTAAAATGGAATTTTCCATGAATAGAAATACTTTAGAGTCAGCTCTGAAGATTATCAGCAAATACACAAGGCTTTGAAATAATTTTATTTTTAAAAAATAAAACACACAAAGGTGATCATCATCAATACAATTCTCTAATTCTGTAGATATGGGAATTGCAAAAGGAGAAAGGAAGGAATACTGAATAAAGTTAATGTTGAATGCCCATAGTAGCCTTAGGATCAATATGGCAGAATGTACCTAATCTGATCAACAAAGATAGTTAAGAGTCCACTCCCCCTTCCCCCCCAAAATGTAGACATAGTTCACGTCTAGAAGCAAATTGTAAGCAGCATCAACTTTTTAAAAAATTATATTTAAAATGTTTTATGTATTTTTTAAAGATTATCTTCATTTCTGAACATATCCCATTCCTCAACTCAGTCATCTCTTATATACCCCTGCCCCTCCTTGGCAAAAAACAAAACAAAACCGTCATTAAAAAAATGAAAGCAATTTGGCAAGTTTAATCAACATAATAAGAGTCTGAGAGTATTTACAATGGACCTTAACCCCTGGAAAGGCAAAGAGATTTATTTCCTTATCATCAGGCTGCTAAGTGGCACAATAGATAACACTTTGGATCCAGAATTAGGAAGACCTGAGTTCAAATCTGTCTTTAGATATTTACTGACTACATGACCCAGGCAAGTCAATTAACTTTTTTCTGACTCAGTTTTCTCAATTGTAAAATGGGGACAATAGTATCTACCTTCCAGGGTTGTTGTGAAGATAAAATGAAATCATATTCATTAAGCATTCCATAAAAGCTAGCTAGCTATTAATATTATTTCTGTTACATAATATACTACTACTATATCTTCTGGGACAATGTCATTAAAAAACCACACCCATTTACATTAATCCTCACCTCCAAATTAAGCATTATATGAATCCCATTCCACCCAAAGCACTCACCTGGTTTCTGGGTGTGATGCCACACACTGCAATAGTGCCAAAGCATTGCAAACTCTGTTAGACTGATGTGCAGTCAAGGTAGGTGGATTGATAGATGGGTATATATTTACAATTTCCTAAAAATGAAATAGCACTAGGTTAGCAGGGAATACTTAGAACCTTATGCGCAAGGTTCTAAAGCTCTAAAGACTAGTCCTGTTCATCTCTTGTCCTCTGACAATCGGCTCCAAAGCAGGACACCAAACTCTGTCCAAACCTTGCCCTGCCCTCCCACTCCTCTCCAATTTTCTTTCATTTTACTATTCTCAGCTTGGCCACGGACCTTAAAGGCTACAGTCTGTTCATCTTCCCTCCAGAAGGCAGCATGGTAACTTGGAAAGAGTGGAGGAAACCAGTTGATACAGGCTCTGAAAACCCTTACAAATGACATCTAAAATACACTACTTGTATGGCCTCAGGCAAGTCACTGAAGCAGCCGGATCTGTCAAAGGAGTGGGCTGGGCCAGATAACCTCCAGAATTCAACAATCCACAGATCCTTAATCCTCTAAATTATCTTGTCCTTTGTCTCCCTATTTAGAGGAATGCATAATTAACAAGTCTTAGGGGGAAAAAAATCCTTACAAAGATTTAGATCATAGTACAAATCAACTAATGATAACATTAAAATGCTAATTGAGTTTGAGATTAATGAAAAGACTACTTTTTAATGCAAAGCTTTTTTTAATGTTTTAGCAGTAATCCATATGCAGGAAAAGGTAGTATAGTTGATTACAGAATTTACTATCATTTTACATTTAGGCATAAAGAAATCCACTCTGGGCTACAGCTAAAAAGGATGCATAACAGGAAATACTCCGTCCTGTGCTGATGACTTAATTATATCAATAATTAATACTCTAGAATAGGGGAAATAACCAAAAATGCTTTGAAAATTATTTAGTGAGAAAACTCAATCGTCTCTCTTCATTACTCATGTCCTATCTGATGGTAAAAACTTTACCCATATTTCTCAACAAGGATCCCTCTATCATCAGGTAAGCATTTTTGGAAATACAAGTTTGCAGCTACTTCTTTACCATAATAACTTTTTCAGGTCTCAAATCTTACTTCCACAAGCCTATAATTATACTCATGTTCTTAGCTACATGAAAGACATCTCAGGAGCTAGCTCTTTCTTATTCCCATGAATAAGTTGCTATGAAAATCGTCTGGTAAATCATGGAAGATACCCTTTCCTATTCAATTAGGAAATGCTGGGAGATAGGTATGAACAAGACTAAATTGCCAGAAATCTATCATACCCACCTGTAAGAGAGCTGCAATAGTACCAAAAGAGTGCCACAACATGGGGGCAAGATCAGGAACAGATTCACGCTTTTTACTCAGTTCCAGGAGAGCATTTTCCCTTGTCTCTGGACTGGACAGCTCATTGATCCACTGATAGATCTTCTCTCTATCCACCTGAGCCAATGCTGTAGGCACAGGCTTCAAGGGCAAAAAGCAAACAGAGAAAATAAATTTTATTAATGTTTGTACGTAGGAAAACAGGTTTAGATGCCTGTGATTCAGTACTTAAGTTGAAGGGAAGTGTCAACTGGTTAGTCTGAATCATAAATAGTAGTGCGACCTTGATAAAGCCGCTTCTCAGAGTCCTCATCTATAAAATGGGGGACTGAGAGATTGAAAAAAATGATTTCTTAGGTAGATGCAATCATAACATTTTAAATTACTTTTGTTACCTATGTCCACCAGAGGGAGGCTAGTGACACCATTTTATGAATATGGAACACAGAACTGAAGAAACTGACTTATCCTGGAGCAAAATTAATGACAGACTTTGAAAAGACTTTTTTTTTTATTTTTTAGGTAAAAAGATAGACTTTTAGACTCCCATCTACTCCCTTCCCCAACATGAACTACTTTTATAAATAGATACCTTGGATACAAATGGGAAGCTCAATATCATTTCATAGGCCTTTGCCAAAGGAACCACAAAGTGCTCTGCTAAATGGACTGAAATATCATGGAGCTCCAGCTTGTGCTTCTCTAATTGCTTTGGTATGGACTACATTGTGAACTGATCAGTGATGATCCTTATGGAATCACGGGGAAGCAAGCCTGTTCTTTTTTCAACAGCTAATAAAAGCACTTGCCCTATCTACACCACCATAGACAGGCTCTGAACTCAAGAGCAAAAGATGATTTAAAAAGTTATTTTTAGAGAATTGCTCCCCATTATGTGCATAGGGTAGAAACTTATTAGTGTTCCATCAGGTTAAAAGTTCAGAAGGGAATCAAGAGTTTGGATTTCAGGTAAAAACTTTAATTTTAGTCTTCAACTTCATGTTAAAAATAGAATCTGAAAAATGAAATCATTAATCTGGGTCCTTACCATATTATTACAGTATCTCAAAGCACAATCCAAGAAACATGTCATGCTTCAAAGAAATGGGAATTTAAAATTTACTAATTTACAATGCTTTTTTCATTCCTATTTTTCCTAAATTGTAAAGAAATACATGAATGTGACTTTTTTATTGTTATACTTTTCACAAACATAGATTTAGATGATTCGTTTTTCTGCACATGAAGAAATATAGGCCATTGATTGGTAAATTTTTTCAAACTTAAGGAAGTTTGGTGCCCTAAATCACTTTCAGTTATATAAAGGAGAAGGGAGGAGGAGAAGAGAAGGGTTTTTGTGGTGTTTAGTGGAAGGGAATTTTTTTTAAAAAAAAATTACCTTGAAGATTTACAATTCAAATATTGCACCACTTTCTTTTTTTTTTTTGTGGCAAGACTGGCGAATAACATTTTGCCCTATAATGGAAAAGTAAATTAATCTAAGAACTCCAACTTCATCACTCAGCTTAGATCCAACTGACAAACAGTTAAAGAATATAACAGAAACAATGTACCTTGTATTGTTATGGTATAGGGATAAGGAAAGAAGAGAGCTACCTTTAGTTTGTTTTGGATTTAAGAGTCAAATAAAACTTTCAGCTTTCAAAGAAAGAAAGAACAAAAAGAAAGGAGAAAAGTCAGTAATCTTAGGAGATTACTGTTCTGAAACTCAGAATAAGCCCAAGTCAGTGTGCAATCTTCAAAAGGGACACAAAGAATCCCCAGAAGAAGAATGAGACAAAAATACAGAGCACACTGGCAATGTGTGAAGGCAAGTAAATGTATATTTAAGTAATATCCCATATATTAGACTAGAGTCAACAAATTCCATGTGGGGTGCTCCTGGCTGCTTCTAATCTTCTTTGCTATTACAAAAATATACTAAGTAGCAACAAAGTCATTTTGTGAATTAAAGATGGAAAAAAGAAACCTCATCTACCCAGAAATGGATCATGAGCTAAAATAAAGCATCTCAACAGCATTCTCAAATAAAATTCAAGAATCAATATTTCTTGGTTCTATAATCACAAAGTAATCAACTATCACCATAAACCTCTATGCATAAAGCTGAATACATAAATTTGTGGTTTTGTTTTCCAATAAATACAAGTTTGTGGTTAAAGCAAGCGCTGAACCAGATGGACTTGGTAGCACCTTGGATTTACAGAATACTTCTGCTAGGAAACACCAAGCATGGAAAAAGTGAGTTAGGCCATTTATTACAGTACTACCTTTGTAAAGCAGTAACAAATATGCATGATTACTCCTAGTCTAAAATCAGAGATTAAGCAACTTGCCTAACATCTTAGATCTAATTTTGAACAAAGTATATTTCGGTAGAAGTACTGTTTCTCAAAAGGAGGGGAGGGATTTCTCTTGGGAAAAATAACATTAATTCTAGGTTACAATCTTGCTTCATAAAGTTATATCTTAGGGGGGGAAAAAAGCATCTACATTTAAACAAACTAACACTTTTCTGTTCTCGTCATTCGGGCCAGGGATTTAGCACGTCTGTTCACCTAGTAACTACAAGATCAGCGAGCAGGGCCGCCAAGCACCGTTTGGTGGGTTTGGTGGGGTCGTTATTTGCGCCCTATTGTATCTCGGCTGCCAAATGGGAGTCGTGCCATTTATCTTCCGTCATCAGTCGCGCCACTTAATCTGTGAAATGGAGTAATTCAACCTGTATTTATTATTATTATTATTAGCAACCGTGCCTGTAAGCCCTGGCGCGCACAGGGTCCCTAAGGAGGGGAAGGGGGCGGGAGTCTGGGGGAGGCGGCGAGGCTGCACCCCGGCACGGGGCGGGGAGGCCTCGCGTCTCCCCGCCGGTTGGGCGACCCCGGCCGAGTCACGCCGCTCCGCCCCGTCTACCTCAGTTTCCTCATCTGTAACACGGGCTGGAGAAGGAGAGGGCAGCATCTCGACGCGGGCGGCCCCGAGGGGGCCGGCGGGGTCGCCGGGGCACCGACCCCTCGGCCGCGACTGCTACGGAAACGCGCGAGGGCCGGCCCGGGCTGACAAAGGGAGGAAACGCGCGGGGCGACGAGGGGCTGCGGGGCGCGGGCGCTGCCGGGCCGCGCTAGGCCCCGGGCCTGGGCGCCCCGACGCCGCTGCGGGCGGAGCGGGCAGAGCGGGCGGAGCGGGCGGAGGCGCGCGCCCGGGGCCCCGTCCTCACCGCGGCGCAAGGGGGAGGCGAGTGTCCGAGGGGCCGCGGGGCGGCAGCCGGGCCCCCGGCGCGAGGAGCGGAGCGGCGGGCCCCGCCGCCACTTACCGCGGCCGTGGCCAGGCTGTGCATCTTGGGCGCGGCCCCTGCTCGCTCGCCGCCGCCGCCGCCGCCGCCGCCGCCGCCGCCGAGCGCCCCGGTCCCGCGTGCCCGCCTCAGCGCCCCCGACGAGGAGCGGCGGCCGCCGCCATCCGCCCGCCGCTGGCTCCGCCCCCGCCGCCGCCCTCTGACCCTTGACCCCCCCGCACTCCGGGGGCCCCGGCCCCCCGCCCGGCGCGGGGAGCGGGCTGCGGCCGGCTCCGGCTCCCCTCCCCCGCTGCACCACCGCACGCGGCCCGCTCGGCCCCTCGCGGTCTCCGAGCGCGGGGCGGGCGGCCCAGAGCCGGCGACGGGGCCCGTCCCGCCTGCGGGGGGGCCGGAGAAGGGCGGGAAATAAACCGGGGCGAGCTACCTCGCCCTCACCCCCGCGCCCGATGGGCGAGGAGAGCGCATGCGTCAGGAGCCACGGAGTAGCGAGCGAGTCCCCGGAGGGCGGGGGGCGCCGCGTCGAGGTGCGCAGGCGCTCCCGGGAGAGGGGCGGCGGCGGGGGCGGGGTGAGGAGGGGCGGAAGGCCGTGCGTACGCACGCGCGCGCTGCGTCCGTCCGGCCCGGCTCGACCTGTTTCGGCACCGCGCGCCGAGCGTGCGTGCGTGCGTGCGTGCGTGCGTATGCGTGCGGTCCCGGTTCCCGCCATCAGCCGCCGGCCCTGACGGGGGGCAGAGCGCGCCAGCTCCTCCGCACCCGGCTCCCCCTCTCCCCTCCCCCTCCCGCGGCCCGACTCGGCTCCTCGGGGGGCCCCCGGACCTGCCGCTGCAGGTAAGGACGCCCCAGCCCGGCCCGCCCCCCTCCAGCCGCCCGCCCCGGGCCCCGGCCCCCGGCCCCGGCCGCTCGCCCTCGAGGGACCCTCGAGCCCCGGCGCCCCCCCCCCCCCCCGCACCGCCGGAGCCGAGGCGCCGCCCCCCGCCCTCGGCGCCCCGGGGCCGCCGCCTCCCCGCCCCCTCGGCCCGCTCCTCCGAAGCCCACTTGAACTTCAACTTGGCCCGGGTTCCCGCGGCTCCCGCGCTTCCCCCGCCCCCGCCGCCCCGCTCATTCATTCTCCGCGCCGCCTCCCCGCCCCCCAGCCCGGGCCCCGTAGCCCCGGGGCGGCCCAACGGCAGGGGTCGGGGGTCCCCGTAACCAGAAAAGAGCCCCGACGAGGCTCAATGGCGGAGACGCCGACCCTGCTCTTTGTCACATGCAGGTTGTGGAGGCGGACGGGAAACCGGCCCCGGGGTGCGGGCTGAGGGGGCCCCGGGCCCCGGGGTGCGGGCTGAGGGGGCGCCGGGCCCCGGGGTGCGGGCTGAGGGGGCGCCGGGGTGTGGGCTGAGGGGGCCCCGGGCCCGGGCCGCGCCCCGCGGCTCAGCCCCCAGCCCTGCCTCCTGCTCCTTGGAAGTTTTCTAGAAGGGATTCTTTTTTTCAAAGGGAAGTGAGTGTGTGTGTGTGAAAGAGGCGAGTTTACTTCTGTTTATGGGAGTGACATGCATCTTTGGTAATGAGTTAATTTACGGAACACTTAAGCAGGAGATTTTGAGTGTTTTTGGTTGAATGCTTATCTGATCCTTTCTTTGTAAAAAGAATAAGGCGAAACTGCTTGAAGAGGTGACAAGAGAATGACCACACTGGGTCAGATCCGTGGTTCATTACAGACCAGAATTCTGTCTCCAACCTTGCCTTGATATCTTTAAAAAGACAAGATAGATGTGAATACCTCCGTTAATCAACAAACACTTATTTAATAACAGGAAGTGCTGGGCACTGAGTATTCAAAGACAAAAATGCCTATCTTCCACTACCACGTAGACTTGTGCAAAATGAATGCAAGATAATTTGAGGGAAGAAGGTGAGGAGTGGGTGGGGGGAGATCAGGAAAGACTTCATGTAGGTAGTGGCATTTTAACTTTGAAGGAAAACTCAGGATTCCAAGAGACTTCAAAAACCTTCAGTTGACTTTTTCTTAGCTTTTTAGGGTTTTTTTTTTGGTTATTCTTTCTTTGGTATTTGAATTGCTTGCTGTTCTGAGGTAAAATTTATAGGACCTCTGAACTCCTTGTTTCCATTAACTCTGGAAAAACTTTATAGTTGGTTCTGACCCTGTACTTCCTTCTGGCTAGGACTCCCAGACCTGCCCACTTCTATTGGTATTGCTTTGTACATTTCTGGGTTGCCTCTTTTAATTGGGAAAGCTGTATTCTGCTTCTGATGCACAAGTAGCTGTTAGTGTTGAAGGATCTGAGTAGGAAAAGAGTTTCTTTTCTTAAGGATGCATGAATATTATGATTTTTTTCCTCCCATCATCTATGGACCTCAAGCAGTAGAAGCTATGATAATTTAACTGAACAGTGTTCGAGGTACAATTGAGTATTTTAGAAACATCAGCTCACTAATAATTTACTATTTAATAGCAGATTCTTTCCCCTTTTTCATAGCTTCCCAATAGATTCTGGAAGAAAAAGAGCAAAGAAGGTTCTGCTTTGGATTCCAAAGCTGTCATTTTACCTGGGTAAACTGTGATGTGTCATGCAAATAGAAGATGTTAATGTTATAGTTGGACAATATATAAGAAGTTCTGCCTAGCCTGGGGTCCCCATCAGTGCCTCAGTTTCCTCATAATTTTTTAATTTCATTTGATGGCTAAATGCTCTTATCTGTTGGAATCAGGGATATCTGGGTTCAAGGACTCCAGCCTCACTTTTTCCTCTGTGTGACCTTAAGCAAGTCATTTAACCTGCACTTAACTCCATTTCTTCAACTCTGAAGTGGGATTAATAGCAGCTCTTCCCTTGCAGGGCTGTGGTGAAGAGCAGTTGAGCTGATACTTGTAAAGTGCTAGCACAGAGTAGGGCTGTAGAGATATTCTCAGAAAAGCATTTGCAAAAGTTCAAGTTCTGTCTTGGTGTGAATGATGCTTCTCCTTAGTGTGTTAGCTTCTCCCTTCCCTTCTGCACAGTGAATTCAAAGCTTAGGAAAGACCTTTGATTTCTTTGATAGTGGAGAAGGGGTACAGAGAAGTGGTAAGCTTTTAATGTAGTAATTAGTTTGTGTTACAGACTTTACAAATATCTCATTTTGTCCTCACAACAACCCTCTGAATTAGGAAACTGAGTTGAGCAGTGTGCAGGGTCACACAGCTAGTGTCTTAAGACTGGATTTGAATTCTGGTCTTCTGGGGTCAGGTCTGACATTCCATCTCTACTTGCTTCTGGCACAGAGAACTCAATGAGGAGGATAGTTTCTTTTACCAATGCCCTGCTCCTTAAGTTCTCTTAGTTGCCTAGAGTACTTCTAGTTTAAGTCCCTTTTCCAAGATCTGAGGTTCTGATTTTTTATATGTGTTTGTTTAGGATGGCAGATGGGAAAAACACTAACTTTGGAGTTTAGAGACTGACATTCCAGTTTCAGTTCCAGCACATAATTGTGACTGTGGAGACATTATTCTCTGAGCCCTTGGGGGGGGGGGGGTCAGTGTGTCAGATGAGCATAGTAAGACTTGCATTATCTACTTCACAGGGTTGTTGAGAGAAAAGGACTTTGTAAACCTGAAAGTGCTGTTATATAAATGTGAGCTGCTATTGCACGTTTTGGACCCCAGGAACTTCTGAGTTCAAATTCTTCCTCAGACACATACTGTGTTTTACCCTAGGCAAGTTACTCAAATTGTCTTGGTGCTCCAGACCAGAGATGTCAAACACCACAATACTCATGGTGTGATCAGAACTAGATTAAAATACAATGGGAAACTATTTAATCACAAATAAAAATACAAAAAAAATAGATAGTACAAGATTTTAAAGCTAAGTATGTGACCCACAGGGATTCTTATGTTCAACTCAGTGATTCCTCATTTCTATTTGAGTTTGACACCACTGATCTAGAAAACTGTAAGTTGAGGATAAGGTGCTAGCTAACCTGTACTGGTAGAGAGAGTTTATTCACATGATAATTCCAAATACTATATACTAAATAAAATCACAGCCAGGCATTATCCCTTTCTTAGGAAATGGTTTCCTTATAAGGGCAGTGCATTTTTGAATGAATGTTGTACAGTAAGCATGAGTCTAGTCAGGAAGGGGTTGCAGTGAGTTAAAAAAAAGTTGTTTTAGATGCATTTTTATTTATGGTCATTTGTGTTTTTTAATTGTGAACACAGAAATGAAAAAACAGTTCTGTTAGGGTATTGGTTTTTTTGTTTGGTTTTTTTGTGAATTTGTTATGTGTTCAAATAATGGATAAGAATTTTGTCAGGTAAAGAGGACTCTGAAATGGGATCTTTTTGAAGGTTTTTGAACAGGAAAGTGACATCTCTTTACAAATATTAGTTATCTACTTGCACTATGAAGGACACAAAAGAAGTATGAGAAATATTTTCTTATCTTAGGATCCTAGCTTTAGAGGTCACCTGCTCCATCCTCATCTTTATATGATAGGTATGACAACCGAAAACAAGAACTTGAGTGACTTGCTGAAGATCACGAGTGTCAGAACCAGGATTGAACCTGAGTTTTCTGATGTCAAATTCAACGTCCTTCAGGAGATTAGATTTCATGTAGCTTCTTTGGAGCATATTCATGGACCTCTAAAGTCATCATAAAAATAGGGCTTTGTGAAGGTTGGTCTTAATGGTGGTATGCAAAATGTATTGGAGGCAAGGCAATATAACAAGAGACAAGGAGACCAGTTAATTTTTGCAGTGAGGAAATTAAAGGTATGATAAAAGTGACAAACTAGGGAAGGATTTAAATGACCTTTCAAAGGAAGGTTCAACTGCTTATAGCAGTTGAAGGATACTGACTCAAAAAAGGTATTATCATTGATAAAAGTAGTGTAATCAAGAGGAGGAAGGGAAGACATCACGTTTGAAAGATGATGATATAATGTCCAAGTAGAAATGTATTATGCAGTTGTGGTTATAATACTTAAGTTTTGGTGAGAGTTCAGGCTGAAACACAAATTTGCCAGAGCTTGGAGTTTACTTGGCTTTTGTCAGTTTGTATCAGTACAGCATTAAAATATTTTGGGGTGGGGTGGGGAATGCCTGGATTTTTTTAAAACTAAAGTCTAGTCAGGAAGGGGTTGCACTGAGTTAAAAAAAAAGTGATTTTAGAGGCATTTTTATTTATGGTCATTTGTGTTTTTAAATTGTGGACACAGAAATGGAAAAACAGTTCTGTTTAGAGTATTGGTGTGTATGTATTATGTATTATTATATATCAATGTTTTAAAAGACATCAAGAAAGAATGTAGTCTCTTTACTGTAATCTTAATTTCAAAGTGTAACAGAGACAAATAAACCCATAATCTATTATCAGAGTACATCTTGATTTAGAAGAGTCCTGATGTGCTTCATTTTGCTGTGTTTGAAAATTTCTGCCAGTCAGTTTTTTGTGAAATCATTTATGAATTGTATTTTTTTTTGGTGGGGGGGGTTAATGCTACTAAAAATACTAAAAAGATAATCTTTTGTTATACCAATGATCAGACTTTTTTTGTTTGAATTTTCATATATTGGATTTTCTTAAAGCAAGCACACCTGTATTTTCTTTAGCTGAGTTGATGTCTTCGGGAGGACTGGAATAGCTGCAGAATATGGGTAGTTCCCCAAGAAGAATTCTTTACCTATGGCACAAGCATCAAAATAAAGGTGAATTGTTATTAATTAGCTTTCATTAAAAAAATAAAAATCACTGAAATGTAAGTAAAATTTTCATTATTGTGTTTATGTTTGCAGTTTTGGAAGTTGACAATTTACAGCATTCTTAGTGCTGTTTGAGAAACTAGCAAATTTTGAAGTTTAATTAGATTTATACAAAGTATTTTACACAACTCAGTGTCCTCTTCAAAATTACATATGTGTGTGTGTATATATATATGTATACATATATACATATATATACATGTATATAGCTATGCCTAACCTAAAATATGAACCCCCAAATACAGAAAATAAAGGTACAGGGACATTTTTCTCAACAAATACAATAAAGCGCATCCAAAGTAAAACTGCAGTTTTTGAAGTGGGGTTTCATTTAGGGCAAAAAGAACTCTTTGAACATCTGTAAAGAGTAACAAATAGTTAAGGATATTCACAAGACCTGTGACTTAATTGATCTAAGGAACTCCTTGATGAGAATACTCACTACCCCTGTAAGTTAACACCTTTTCTGTAACTTCCAATCTTAGTGAGTTGCCTAATTTATAGTTTCCATGATTAATCAACCCTAGTATTGCCATGATAGAAATAATTAACATTGCACAATTCAAATAATCTTGTCCTCTAAAATTACAGTTGATGTAACTGCTCCCAGTTACATGTTGGGAAGGATCAGGCACCAAGTGAAGGGGGAGGATGAGTATGGATGGGTAAAAATGTGTAATTCTGGGACAGCCAGGTGGTGCAGTGGATAGAGCACCTGCCCTGGAGTCAGGATCAAATCCAGCCTCAGACACTTAATAATAACCTAGCTGTGTGACCTTGGGCATGTCAGTTAATCCAATTGCTTAAAAAAAAAAAAGACAACAACCCCCACCCCCTTCAAAGCCTAAATAGGCACTGTCAGAGGAGGTCATCTTCATATGAATATTATTTAATTGCACCTGTCAGTTAACTGAACTAATCTTTTTTTTATCAAGTATTCAAAAGAAGCAAAATGTTAACTAATAAAAAAAGATTACCCAATAGAATGAGCCCTGTCTTTGTAATTCAAAGACCAGCATTCAGATTCTTGTTCTGCCCTTAATTCTTGTACCCTTTTTCCATAGATCATTTCACCCCTCTGAAATGAAGTGAGGGGTTCAGACTAGGCAGTCTCTATAGCCTCTGCCAACTCACTGAATCTTATGGTATTATTCACAGGAGGGCCAAAAAGACTCATGTAGTGCTTCAGAAAGAATGCAGGGGGCAGAAAGGTAACATGACTAGTGATTCACCTGTCATAGTTCATATATGAACTGGCTCTTTATAGTTCTACCCTTCATTAAACAACTTTTTTTTTTAATTTGCTTCCTTCTGTTGGAAAAGGTTCTAGTGTCTATTGATGGTACCTTAGGTGTTTTGTTTTCCTCTTGAATTCAGGAACCTGAGCCTTAAAAATACTTAAGGGAAAGTGTAGGAGAAGTTTAACAAGTGGTCTAACTTTTAATATTATGTAGCTGTAAATTACATAGACCATTGTTTGGGGGATGTTTACTAACATCTTTGTTTTAAATGCTCCCCCATTACTACACAATAAATCTTTTGTGTTCTTCCTGATTTAGTCACTTCATAAATGATCTGTGTTCTAGTGAGTTTTCATCAGTAAGGAATGAAGTCAAATCTTGGCTGTTGAGAAATTTCAACAAGTACCTTGAGAAAGTCCAGGTTTGTACTTTGAAAGATGTATACTTGGTGAACATAACACTTGACCACGTATTGAGGATTTATCATTTCAGTATGTGCCTTTGTATACTTGGTCAGCATTCTAAAATATGTGAGAGTTATTGGGGGGAAAAATGCTTCAAGGACACATTGAAGTAATGTAACAGTGTCAATGTTTGAAAAGTAACAGTAGCAAACTTATTGCTGACATGAAATAAGGAGAGTTGCTATTTTAAACAAAAATGTCATCTTAACTAAGAAGACGATGATATGCTCTGGTGTTCTGCTGTAGCTTCCTATGCCCAGAAAATTATATGTCTAACTTAGAGCTTATACAGAGAAAAGTTAGAATTTTGTCTAATGCTTTTCATCTTCTTTGAGTGGTTTTGCCATTTTATTTTCTTCTCATAATCTTGCATGGTAGGTAGGGCAGGGAACAGTGATGCCTCATTTACTTAAGTCATTAGAAGGAGGTGTTCCAGTGATGATTGCAGATAACTGAAGCTTACTCTTTTTAAAGATACAAACTTCCCTTAAGGGGGACAGTTTTCTGTAGTGAATTACATGCTTCCCTGCTTTCTTAGATAATATCCACAACCTGATTTTATCTTTTCTGGATGACCTGGGGTCATCATGGATTTCAGTTATTCAGCTGTGCTCTAACATATTAATGCTTTCAGGGATTAATGAGAAATGGAAAAGTATCTGGTCCTAATCAAAAAGACCCTAGACTGCTGTGTTTGAAAACAAGAAAAAAAGTCAAAGGGGGCTGCTAGCCTGCTGTTGATAGGGTTTTTTTTGTTTCTTCTCTAGGCTGTCCACTCTGACCTGCTGCATGTTCTATTTTATCTTTTACACAGTGGGCCAAGTAGTTCTGCCTATTCCATGGGGTAAAAATGCATAGTTTGTTGGCAACGATTTCTTTTTATATCGTAACTATGCTCTAGAAGACTGGGTCAAACTCCAGTTAGCACAGGAGCCACAATAACTTCTTTTGAAATGTAATATTATCTGTTTTGTTTGTTTTTAAATTAATTTTGTCAAATAGTTCCCAGTTACTTTAATGTGGTTTGTGCCACACAAACTCAGGAGTGTTGTCCCTGCTCTAGATAGTTGATATCCACTGCAGTTTTAGGTGCTTAGTTTTCCCAAATTATCAGACCTGTGTCTTATTTTCTGCACTTCATTGCTACCCCAGTGTGATTCACATTAATCAGGAAAAAAGAATGAAATAGTTAATTGTTAACACCTCATGAAACTTTATTTGGACTACTTTGGTGAACATTCATCAATTTTTTGGGGAGGGGGTTGATTGAATTGAAAAAACAACCATTTTTAAGCAAGATTTCTAGTGATACATGAAAATAAAAAACTGCATCATTGTTGCTTTTTTCAGTTGTTTAGATATTTTGTAAAACAGTTTATATTTTGATTTCTGGTATTAGTTTGACTGTTTACTTGTTGACATTTAAATTTTGCTTTGAAAAGTTTTATATATCCAGCAGTTACAGGAAATAGAAGTACACTAATAAGAATCTGACTTTTTGGTAAGAATTTAAAAAGGCAAAAGGGTTATTTCTTTGAATAACAAAATTAAAAATAAATAGCTAGAAAATGTGTTATTTTATCAGAAATTTAATTCCCTGTTCCCAAATCACTATTACTAGTTAGAACAGGTCAAGTACGAGGATAAATGTTTAATAAATTTTGTTTGTTTTTGAGGGAGGGGAGGTTGAATGGTGATAGTAAATTTCATTTTCCCCATATGCTATGATGCTAGATGTTAGACTAACTTTATTATTAGAAATTTTTTCTTATTATTCTTCCTATATATATATTTGCTTATACTGCAGACTATTGGAAGTAATGACACTTGGCGGACATGCATTGTTATTTTGAGAGGAGTTATAAACAACTGAATAGAAAAATAATGGAATCATTTTGGTGGAAACACTATTTCTTTTTGGTAGGTGTTTGAAAGTCAAGACCTATTGCTGTTCATAAAGAATGGAATCAGTTCTTTAATGGTTAAAGTAGAGACTGATCCAAACTGTATTAGAATATTACTTTCAGAATGGCATCTTTGTAAGCTTGTTTTTAATTGGCATTTATTAAATAAAAGAAATATGGTGTGTATAAGGTACAATACAAACTTGAACACTTCCTTTCATTAGATTTGTCATTCGAATAAGGACACCACCACCAACACATAGGGTATATGTGCATGACTATAAGAAGCAGCTAGTGATATGTAACCGATTTTTTTTAAAAAATTTTGCTAGATTAATGATGCTTTTAGGGGAGATGTGTATATGACTAAAATTTGTGGTAAAGATTGGAAAAATATTATCAACTGAGATGATTATCGGCAAATAGGTTTCTATTAGTTTGATACATTTATCCATGATGAATTATAATTTTTGCCTTTTTTTTTCCTTCCTCAGAACCTTTCAGGTGAAGTTGTGATTTTCTCTTTAATTTGGGTAGAAGCAATTTATTTTTAAAAAGTATGACTCCTTTGAAGATACATGGTCCTATCCGAGTACGGAGCATTCAGACGGGGATTACAAAGTGGAAAGAAGGATCCTTTGAAATTGTGGAAAAAGAAAATAAAGTCAGCCTAGTGGTTCACTATAATGCTGGAGGAATTCCAAGGACATTTCAGGTATTCCCATTTTGAATTTGGAGTAGATTAATTAGTGCCTTTTAGTGAATAGTTGTTTTATGCCAGAGTTAAGTTTCATGTCAACTCCCTTGCTAGACTATTTGTTCTTGTTTCTTATTTCCAGTACACTAATCCTTTTGTATAAATGCATTGTAAATTATTCAAGAGCGTTGTTGGGTAGCCTGCAAAAGCAAGACAGTAAATACCATTATTTAAGGGGGGAAAAATAGGGCTTGAAGTTGATATCCAAATTATTTTCTGGACTTTTTAAGAGTTTGCTTTATTACTTTTAGTTTAGTACTTTTTTTTAGTTTAGTTTTTTCTTCGTATTTGATAGATTCCAAAATATTTTAGACTTCGTCATTTAAAAATACACAAATAATTTTTTTTTACAATTCCGCTAAAGGCAGACTATTTCACCTGTAAGGGTTTTCATTTCTACTTGTAATTTTAAAAATATATATTCAAACTTAACATTGTTTTAGAAATTCATTGTGTTCATTGATTTAGTGGTATTGGTGGTTATGTTGTACTAAAAGCTTTGTGTATCAAAGGGGCACTAATTGGGGTGAGTCAGTTTTAAAAGTCATGTTATATGATGTTTTCATACTTACATGATTTAATCTTAGTATTTACCACCATGTTCAAATCATGCAGAAGTATAGGCTTCATTCCACATATAAGTGTGTGAATATGATGTTCTGAAAAAGAGGACTACCATCGTATGTGCGTAGGGGAAGGTGGAGGAAAGTAATACAGCTTTATGTTTTAAGAGCTCAATTCAAATTTCCTTTGATCATATTTAGACAAAAGTGCTATCTTTCTAAAAATAACCTGTCTTTGCTTAAGAGTAGGAAAAGTACCCTTGAATTAACATAAGTCCTTTGCCAGCATAACACTGATAAAGTAATGGATGGAGGAGTTGTTATTGGTAACATAAGAAGGGGAATTAACACTAGCTGATGCTTCCATACACATTGCATTGAACGTCTCATAACAAAACAAATTAAGTACAGATTTGTGTCTGCCCTCTGTGCAGACTGGCACTGTCTGAAAAGATTTCATTCTGTGACTTTGGGCCCTAGGAACTTGATCTCAACTGGAAGCTATAGCCTCAGTTACTTTCCAGTTCCGGTGAAAGAAAAGTCCAGAACTGACTTGCTGAGAAGTTATTTAGGCTTCTGACAATTTTGTTCTGTATATCAGGAGGGCTCTATTATTATACCTATGTGGTCTTTTAATAGTTTGATTTCTGAGAGAAGCAGAATTTTCATTTTTTTGGCTTGTGTGCATGCTTAAAGAACTCAGTAATAATGTTCTGGGTTTAAAAGAGGTGGTATTCACTAGACTAATGTGATATGAGAATTTTTTTCTTCAGTCCTGGACCTACTCTTAATATTTCCAATTTTTAATTATTTTTTCAAATAAAGTTGCTTTACATATAGTAAATATGTTATTCTGATTAACATCATAAATTTGGATTTGCTCTGAAGTTTTAAAAAAGATGGAAATTTTAGTGAATAAGAATCTCTTAAGAAATGAATTAACTGACATATATTATTCATGCTTATCTAAAAATTGACAAAAGCCAGTTGGACGACCACCCTTTTTTTTTTTAATGAAATATTTTATTTCTTTTGTGATAACTCTAGGCATAAAGTTAAGTGACACCGGGAATTATTATCCTCAAATTGTAAACAGAAGAAATTACTGAATGAACATTTATAGCATCAAGGTGGAAAGAAGCTCAGGCTAGGACATTTGAAGCTGTGGAAGGAATTAACCTTATCCTGTAAAAGTAGCTAAGGGGGAAGGAAAGTTTCCATTCTTTTTTTTTTTATTTTTTTGTAAGGCAATGGGGTTAAGTGACTTGCCCAAGGCCACATAGCTAGGTAGCTATTAAGTGTCTGAGGTCAGATTTGAACTCAGGCACTCCTGACTCCAGGACTGGTGCTCTATCCACTGCGCCACCTAGCCACCCCATTTCTATTCTTTTTTTTATCAACTTCACAGCTTCAAGGCTTCGTTTTATTGAGGAAAAATAAGATGAGTTCTAAAAATGATGTGATCTAGAATACTTTAAAGTCTTACCTGTGACCAGGAGTTAAGGGGAGAATCCAACAGAAGCTGGGTTAGTTAACATGAATCATTTATTAGAGATAATTTAGGTATAAACCTAAGGATTGGATGGGTAACTTCATAAAATAGAGAAAACTTCTGCCAACCTAAGTCTATACAGAGTTTTGTTTTGTTTTGCAAGGCAATGGGGTTATTAAGTGGCTTGCCTAAGGCTGCACAGCTAGGTCATTATTTAAGTGTCTGAGGCTGGATTTGAATTCAGGTACTCCTGACTCCAAGGCTGGTGCTCTATCCACTATACCACCTAACCACCCATCTATGCAGTCTTTTTTTTTTTTTGCAAGGCAAATGGGGTTAAGTGACTTGCCCAAGGCCACACAGCTAGGTAATTATTAAGTGTCTGACACCGGATTTGAACCCAGGTATTCCTGATTCCAGGGCCAGTGCTTTATCCACCGCGCCACCTAGCCGCCCCTCTATACAGAGTCTTAAGAGAACTACCCGGAACACTGAAAAGCTGTTGTCTTGCCCAGTTATAGAGACAGGGCTTTTGAACCCAGGTCATCCTGGCTTTAAGACAAGTTTTCTGTGTAGTAACACTGTGCTGTCTTTCCATGGTCAACTTGGGCAGCAAAAATGACACATTTTTGTATGCCATAAAAATTGAAGGATTTTAGGAATAGTGATTGGTTATTTGTGGAAATTATAGTTTGGTAGAAAACCATGTCCTAGAGCAGTAGATGAGTACTGACCCTGGAGTTGGTATGACCTGAGTTCAAATTCAGCCTCAGATACTTGATACTTAACCAGCTGTGAGCAAACCACTTAGCCCCATTGTTCCACTAAAACAAAAGAAAACTATGTCTTTTTATGCTGTTTCTGATTAAGACTTACTATTTAAAATCTTTTTTTTTTGAAAAAATTAACATAACCAGATGTATTCATTCAGTTTTGTTAAATTGTTCACAATTCTGAAAATAAGGAGCTATTAGCCTTAATGGTAATTTAGATTTGGCAACAGAGCAAGATATTTTTAAAGAAACTTTTGTTACCATTTTTATAATTGTATTATTGCTTTCAGAAAAGTATTGATTTTATTGTAACAAGAAATAGAGAATGCAATCTTTATATTAGAGAAAACTAGATTTACCATGATAAAGGGAGGAAATGGTTATGAAGATAATAACCTTTGACTAGTTTTTTATCGACAATTTCACATTGATGATAATATCATTTCCCTTCTCCATTCAGCTAAGTCACAATATAAAGAATGTGGTTCTTCGACCTAATGGAGCAAAACAAAGTCGCCTGATTCTTACACTGCAGGATAATAGCTATTTGTCTATTGACAAAGTACCATGTAAGGATGCGGATGAAATGAGGCTGTTTCTGGATGCAGTCCATCAAAACAGACTCCATACAGGTAAGCGCTAATCATTCCAGACTGTGGGACTGGTTGATGCAAAAATTAGTTGAATGGGAAAAATGTTTACATTAAATAAGGGAAAAATCTTTTTATGTTGGTTCATCTGACAGGAAAAAAAAATCAATTTAGGTCAGGAGATTCAACTGAGACATTGCTTATTCTAAAATATAAAGTAATTGTAGTAATTAAGGAATTCCTTCAAAAGGTGTCTTATTTGGTTGGTACATAGTTTGACACTGATGATAAAACTTGTTACAGCTTAAAAGACAAAAATTAGTTAATAAATTGGAAGCTGGCCTTTAAAAAAAGGTGTAAAAAGGGAACTCTTCAGTTCTAAACAAACATATAGAAGAATTCCCCCTACTTGTCATACCCATTGTTTCACAAGTTCATTTTTTTTAAATTACTGTAATTCCCCCCGCCCACAGAAACAGTGTCATAAATTGTGGAAAGGTTCACAATGCTAACTCACAAGCCACTTAAAAGTTATAACATACTTGGATTTTAGTACTAACGTAAGCATACACTGTTACTTTTCAGCTGATAGCTGATTCATTATGGATTCTTGTGGAGCAGATTCCCTCTCTATAACTTCATTTTGTGTAAGAGCATGTTTTGCAGTTAGGTGAGGAGGCATGCCCATATTATCTTGACTTCTGCATCCTGGGCAACAGACTGTCTTGTTAAGTGGGAGAGAAATAAAGATAAATTCAGTGCTCTGTCTACTACACTACTATCTTGTCTTAACTGAAATTACTATCTAGATTCTGGTTCCTAAAATGGATAGCTTAGTTTAATTTTAGGGCAGTATGTTCTTCCTTATGTATATTCTCTGGCTTTAACCTGAGTTTCCTTAATTAGTATGTAATTATATAGCACCTATTTCAAAAAAACTTTGTATCAAAAGTATTTATCAGTAATAAATATTTTGGCTATCTTCTATACCTTTGCTTTCCCTTCCCTTCTTTACCCAAATATATATAAAAATACCAGTAATCATCTCTTTGTAAAAAGTTAGTGATTTGGGGGTGTGCCTTTGTCATTAGCCATGAAACCTTCCCAGGGGTCTGGTAGCTTTGGCGGAGTTCTCGGGAGCAGGACTTCACAGAAGGAAATCAACAGGCAGTTCTCTTACATAGAAAATCAGGTATGTTAAACTCTATTTTAAAGTATTGAAATCTGATAATTAACAACTGAGGATTTATCATTTCTCAGCGTTTTTAAAGTTAGTTGAAGGAGATTTCATTTCTATAGTAAAGCCTTATATCATAACTCTCCTTTTAGGCACCCATTTATCTGTATTTAAACCATTTTTGTACATGACTTTTTAGAAATTTATCACACATTTCACTACCAAAATAAGCAGAATATACAATGAGTATTTTCTTAGTGAGAAATAATGATTAGGGGCGGCTAGGTGGTGCAGTGAACAGAGCACCGGCCCTGGAGTCAGGAGTACTTGAGTTCAAATCCAGCCTCAAACACTTAATAATTACCTAGCTGTGTGGCCTTGGGCAAGCCACTTAACCCCATTGCCTTGTAAAAACTTAAAAAAAAAAAGAAGAAAAATAATCATAATGATACTGATTATGAATCAGCACTGTTATGATCATTTTTTACTGTGTTCTATTTTAATGCAATAATGGTTTCAAAATTTAATCATACAGAACCGCTTTAGGCCAAATATTGTTAGATTATTTTGTTTTTCATATTTGCCTCTTTTGACTGACAGATTATTCTCTCCCTTCTTGCTGATGTATCAGTATACTTTCCTTTAGCAGCCTCTATCTTTCCTTCTGATTTATCATCAACAATCTTAACTGAGATACCAGACCATTGAGTTTATCAAAAGTTAAAGTAAATCGATTCTGAATGAGGGTCTGAGAGGCTTTCCTACAAATGTAAAGTACGTTAGTTTATTTTGGGTTTGAAGTTTTTTTTTTTTTTTTTTTTGCCAATTTTCTGGTGTTTTCCCCTGCCCACCACCATAATGGATATGATTTGATGAGTGAGTGACTTCTAGGAAAGTAATATACCTTGTAATTGATCAAAAACTATTTGTAGCATATACTGTCCTATATATAGTTTAGCTACTTAATCTATTAGAAATTGGTCTTTGTTATATTAAGTATAGATAATATTTTCAGATAAATTCATTGTCTTTTTTAATGTATTCACAGGTTAATATGAGAATGTAGTTTTCCACAGAAGATAGGCAATTGTTCTTCCTGGAGAGGTCTCATACTTAGTGTTTGAGAAGAGTATCTCTTCTAGCTGTTTGCCCAACTACTATGTTATACCAGTTAGTTTTTCTTTGGTTATTTCAATTCTGGCTTCTCCTGTACACAGCATTGGTGCTATTTCTGCCAGTGTGCCCTGTGCTCTTCACCCATTTCCCATGTGATTGTCTCCTTTCTTATTCTCTTCAGAATCAGGATTCTGCCTCAGGTATTATTGGATTCTTTGTCAAACAAATTGGCCAGTATCACTTTTTCTCTAATCTTTGTTGATCTCCTTTTTCATTCTCTTAGTCAACTGTATTTTTTCAAAGGTCTACTTCTTTATCCTCTTCATCCAAACCTTTCACTTGTCTTCTTTGGTTAGTGATTGTTCCATATCTTTCGTTCTCCTCCCCCTCAACATGTCTCTTGGAAATTTAGAGATTTACAAGCATATTGAAGAAAAAGAATTGAAAATTTGGTCCTTAAGCATCTTTGTTATATTTATATTATTTATATTTGGATTTTAATATGAATTGCTTCTCCTTTTTAACTTTTAGACTCCTTCGAAAAAAGCAAGTTTGGAATCCAAAGATGATACTACATTTCGAAAAGTTCTTGGTAATCCAGGCAGAGGATCCATGAAGACCCCAACAGGAAGTGTTATGACTGGGACCCGAGTAAATACCCCTCTGACTTCTACTTCATCAACACCTTTAAGAACAGGATTATTAGAAAATCGGTATGAAGGCTATTTTCTTTGACAGTCATCAACTTCATATATTTACAAATGTTTCATTCAGTTTTTAAAAACTATTTTAACTGTTCCAAAGTTGACATAATCCTCAAGGAAGACTAATGTTTTGAGAAGGATATTGAAAGAGAGGGGAAAGTTCAGTGTGTACTAGTGTAGTCTATGTGTGAAATAATGTAGAAAGTTTATTTTTGGTATGCAGTTTGAATATTTTGCCTTGATTTAATTTAATTTAATGTGTGTGTGTGTGTGTGTGTGTGTGTGTGTGCAAAACAGAGAATCGGGTACTGTTGATAACAAAAGGGGCTTTTTAAAAACTGCTTTAAGAAAAGGTAGGGGATTAAAGAAAAGTCTAGGACTACTATTTGAGATGTAAAGGATGATAAGCAAGCAGGCAGAAATACTTAATTCTTTGTTTTCTCTCAAAGATGAAGAATCATCTTTGGATTATAAAGGACAGAAGAAAAATACTTTAATAAAGAACTGAAATTCAAGATAAGTAAAGTTATAAGGAGAGTACATAGCTGTTCTAGGTGAATTCAAATCTAGAGACATGGAATAACTGATTAGAGTATTTGCTAAGACACTATCATTGATACATAAAAGATCATGAAGAAGGGGAAAAGTGTTGAAGGATTTAAAAGAATAACTATCTTGGATTTTTTGGGGGGCGGGTTAGTATCTTGGGTTTTTTTAAGGGAAGATATTAACATCTGCAAACTCTAGACCAGTAAGTTTGATTTATATTTCTAGCAAACTTCTAGAGGTGGGAACATCTAGAAAGGGAAAGAGCAGATTGGTAATTCCAAGATAATTCATTCATTTCCTCCCCCCCCCACTAGATTAGTAGATTTAGGGAATATAAAAACATAATTTGCCTGGATTTCAACAAAGCATATAACAAAATCCTATACTGTCTTTGTGGATAACATGGAATAATATGGACTTAATGTAGTGTAATTTGGTAGATTCAGAGCTAATTAAAGAGTTGGTCTCAGAGAGTAGTGACTATTGAGTTGATGTCAACTTTAGTGATAGGTCTTTATTAGAGCACTTCAAGGATCCGTCTTTGGACCACTGCTGTTTAACATTTTATCATGACTTGAATGAAGGTAGAAAGCAGGAATAGACAAATACATTGGATCATAATGTCAGAATCCAGATAGATGTCTTATAGGCAGGAATGGTGGCCTGAATCTAAGAGGAAATTTAATAGAGGTAAGTATAAAATCTTATACTCAGTTAAAAAAAAAACAACTATCCACCACCTTCACAAGTACCAGATCACTGATTTATAGCTAACTAGCCAATAATCACATGAAAAAAACCCAGACTTTTAATGGCCTACAAATTCTGTTTGACTCAGTTGTATGATTTGGCAACCAGAAAAGATAACATGATCAGAGGCTCTTTTAAGATACTCATAGTATCTAGTGTAATGGTTATGTTGTCTCTGATTAGAGAATAGAGCCCTCAGATTGATTCTGTGACCTCATTTTAGAAGCACCTTAACTGCTAGAGAGCCTTCAGAGGAGGCAGCCAAAAAACTGAGACTAGGCACCATTCTACATGAATATTTCAAGAAAGAGCAAAGTACTTTTGACTTGGAGAAGTGCAGAAAGATATGTTGACTGTCTTCAAGTATTCCAGTGGTTGTCCCATAGAGCAGGGATTAGGTTTGTTTTGCTGATGCTCAGAGGACAAACCTGGGAACCATGGATGAAAGTCATAGGTGCTGATATCGGGGCTTCTGACAAAGGTTGGCCAAACAGGAGCTGGAATGGTCTGGAGGTGATTCTGGCATAGGCTAAGTGCAGTGACCTCTGTGGTCCTCCCAACTCTTTGAGAGTTTGTATGAATGGTAAATGTCATGATCACAGGGACTATCCTTGAGGCTATTAGGAAGTATGGTTTTGATGGTAGACAATACATTTGTGTCTTGATTTTTAGACTATCTATTCTTTGTATTCTGTAGGAATGAAAAGAGAAAAAGATTGCTATCAGCAGGGTCAGAGATGAATGAAGATTACCCTAAGGAAAATGACTCATCGTCGTAAGTTGCCATGAAAGCCTTTGTGGTATGACAGTGTTTTCCCCAATAGTTGGATCCACCAGGGAATGTAGTACAGATGGTTAGAGAACTTAATCGATTATTAAGTGATGGAATTAAACTGGATGCGATCTGAAAAGAATGCTGTGTCAATTTTTGCCCTCTTATTTTGCCAATGTTTATTTTTTAGAGCCAGGAGAGAAGGAGCACAGGTGTAATGGAGTAGAGAGAACATTGGATTAGGAACTGGAGTACCAGGCTTCAAATCTAGGGTCTTTTGATAATTCCTTATGTTCACCTTGATCAAGTCATTTGATCTCTAGCTGGGTCTCAGTTTCCTCAGTTGTAAAATAGGGAGTTGGATTCCAAATAACCTTTGCAATGGTTAATAATAAGCAAAGAAGAAAAGGGAGGTAGGAAGATGGAATGTTATTATTTAACCTCTATGAAAATTTTGTTACCATTTAGTAAGTCAGATTCGTACAGTATAAGGAGATTTTAGACAGAATTCATAATTTTTCACATGGTATCATGCAATCAATAAGCAGCATTAAGCATCTATTATATACCTGGCACTGGAGATAAAAGTATAAAGAAAAAACAGGATTTATTCATAAAAATCTTGCATATAGAATGTATAAATATATAAATAAATAAAGAATAAGCACAGAGTAGTTAAACTCATGGTAACTTGAGAGGGAGATTAGTATTAATTTGGAGCTAGGAGATCAGGGAAGATTCCATGGAATTTGAGTAGCTTTTTAAAGGAAGAGGGGAAATTTTGTGTCACAAAAAAGAGGTGGTGAATACTTAGGGTAAGGAAGAAACAGCCAATTCAGCTGGATCAGAGTAGACAGGAGGAGGAGTAATGTTGAATAAATTATCCTGAAAAGATAAATTGGGGGGTGTCAAGGGTTTTATAAACCAAATGAAGTTATATTTTAACTTAGAAGCAAAAAAGAGTCACTGGAGTTGAGAAGTGACAGTTTATATACTTAGTCATTTTGGCAGCAGGTAGTAGAATGGGCTGAGTGACTTGAAAGAGGAAAACCAATTAGTTCCAAGGTGATGCTGATGGGAATAAGTAAAGTAGTCTCATATGAGAATCTTGTTGTTTAATTGTCTCACTTGTGTTTAACTTTTTGTGACCCTCATTTAGGATTTTCTTGGCAAAAACGCTAGAATTTCCTTTCCCAGCTCATTTTACAGTTGAGGAAACTGAGGCAAACAGGGTTAAGTGGCTTGAACAGCTAGTATCTGAAGCCACATTTGAACTCAGGAGAGAAGTGTTCTTGAATCTAGGCCCAACATTCTGTCCACTATGGCACCATCTAGTCGCCATTCAACAATTTAGCAGTGATAACAAAAGATGGGAATAATAAATGTTGGAGGGTTTAGGAAAAGAAAGGCACACTAATACATTTTTAGTACAGTTGTAAATTGTTCCAGTATTTCTGGAAAACAATTTGAAATTCTGATTACTGGGTGATTAAAGCATCCATATCCTTTAATTCTTAGATCTCGCTGAGGCTTTGGCCCTAAGATCAAAGATAGAAAGAAGGGTCTTACATAATAAAGGTCTCTAATTTCTTTCTACCTCCACATAGAACCTTATAATAAAGAGAAATAAGCAGAATAAATTACCACAACAATTCTGACATTCTATAACTATATACCTTACCTCTACACAGAAGAATATTGTTTCATTATCAGTCCTCAGGAACCAAACTTTGTGAACTGGCAAATCTTTTTTTTTTTTTGATTGAGATTTTATTTTATTTTTCCAATTACATGTTATGAAAGTTTTCCAACATTCATCCACTTTCATGTTTATAAGTTACACAGCTTTCTTCCTCCCTTCCCACCCCTTTCCCCACAGTAGTGAACAATCTAGTAAATGTTGTACATGTTCATTTGTGTTCAGTGTGTTCACATATTAATCATTTTGTATATGAAGAATTAGGACTAAAGGAAAAGAAAGAAAACCATGAAGTTGGAAGGAAAAAATATAAACAAAATTTTTAAAAAGTGAACTTAGTATTCGTTCAGATTCTGTGGTTTTGTATTGTTTTGTTTTTTCCCCTCTGGATATGTCCCTAGGGTTGTTTTAGATCTCTGATCAGCTGAGAGGAGCTGCATCCATCTTAGTTGATCAATTTGCATTGTTGTTGTTAATGTGTACAATTGAACTGGCAAATCTTGAAAGAAGAATTGTCTCCAATCACGTGGAAAAATGTTTAGAGAAATGAAAGTTAAAACTACTTAGGTTCTTCTCTAATGAACTAAGATAATAAAACATTAAAACTCAATGCTGTCTTGTAGCTGTGGTTAAAAAAAATGTATAACTGGGACAGCTAGGTGGCATAGTGGGTAGAGCACTGACTCTGGAGTCAGGAGGACCTGAGTTCAAATCCAGCCTCAGACACTTAATAATTGCCTATCTGTGTGACCTTGGGCAAGTCACTTAATTCCATTGCCTTAAATAAAATTTTTAAAAAAGTATAACTTTTGGCATGGCAGTGCAAAACGTGGCCCACATAATGCCCACAGTACAATTTTATGCAACCCCCTGTGGGTTTATTAAATGCTTTAGTAAACGAAGCTGAGCTATCGCAGAGCTTTCATTAAAATGGTAAATCAAATATATTGTCTACTGTTTCAATTAAAAACTTTTAAAAGTAGGTTGATAGGCCTGGCTTATCCAAGTTTTGTGAAGCAATATAGAATTATAAATTATGTAAACAATGAATTTATAAATTATAAATAAGAGTTGCAAAATGTATTTATTGCATTTGATTCGATGGTGGTTTTTTGTTTGCTTTTGCAAGGCATTGAGGTCAAGTGACTTGCCTAAGGTCACACAGCTAATTAATTAAAGTACCTGAGGCCAAATTTGAACTTAAGTCCTCCTGACTCCAGGACTGGTCCTATTTCTCTACTCTGGCACCTGGCTACCCCAATCCTATTTTTCATGAAACAAAAAGGCAATACTGTTTTTTCATAAGTCAAAAGTATCAATATTTCATTTTTCAAAACAGTTAACATTTAAAAATTTTAAATTATCAAACATTTTTTCATACCACTTCTGAAAAAAACAAACTCTTCTATCAAATAAACATAGTAGGGTAAAATAAACTCCCACTTTGGCATTTTTCAAAAATGTTTTTCTCATCTTGCTTTTATTCTGTCAACCCATAATGACATCATTGGTCCTCTGGAATCATGGTTGATTTTTTTTTTTTGCATCAATCTGAATTTTTAAATCATTTAGAATTGTTCATTTAATTACAATATTGATATTATAGTATAAAGCTTTGAGGTTCTGCTTGCTTCACTCCTAGCATCACCATTTATTTATTGATTGATTGATTGGTTTGGTTTGGGGGGGGGGGGTGTTGTTTGGTGTTTTTTTTTTTTTGGAAGGCAGACTTGCCCAAGGCCACACAGCTAGGTAATTAAGTGTCTGAGGGTGGATTTGAATTCAGGTACTTCTGATTCTAGGGCTGTGCTCTATCCACTGCGCCACCTAGCTGCCCCACTATCACTATTTATAACATAAAACTAGAACTAAACTACTTTTTGGTGACTGGAAAATATTTGAGCATATTTTTAGTATAGATGAGTGTAATGGAATGTTATTGCGTCGTAAGAACCAGTGATCATGAAGAATTCAGAAAAAATAGGTAAAAACATATGAAGTGATATAGAATCAGGAAAGAACCAAAAGTATGATATATTTACTTTGACTTCATCTGTCTAGTTAAAGACAGTAACTGGAGCAAATTCAGAAAAGATCAAAAAAGATGAAGGAAACAAAAGCTAGTTAAGATATAAGAAAATATTAAAAAACTAAGCCTAAATAGTTGTCTCCCTCCTATCTTGCACTGCCCAATTTAATATAATTTATAATATAATTTAATATAATAATATAATCATTTACCAGGACTCGTTCTTGGGTTGGGCAGGTATTGATGGCTGGAGAGAATTTGGAACCAAAAAACAAAATCAAAACTATGATCTTTTAGCTTTTTTGCTGTTATCATCATTTGGCATTTGTATAAATGATACGTTCTTCCTAGATTTCATTTAATCATCATGATCTTATATTGATTTTTTTTTTAGTTTTTTCAAGCAATGGGGTTAAGTGATTTGCCCAATGTCACACTGCTAGGTAGTTATTAAGTGTCTGAGATCAAATTTGAACTCAGGTCCTCCTAACCCCAGGGCCAGTCTTCTATCCACCTAACTGCACCTTGTGTTGACTTTTGACTTGTTTAAGAAAGATTTTCCTGTATAGGTCACTTGCATAGACCAGCAGATTATTGCCTAACCTCAACATCTCCATGTGCAAGGTGATCTAGTTGATCTCAAAGGGTCCTTCCTGCACTAAATCCCATACTCAAGGCATATGTGAAATACTATGTGAAATAAATTGTCAAATACTTTTAAAAATAAACAAATCTTTGCAAGGCAGTAATATTTGGTATAAACTTATTTACCTAGGAACAATAAAGCTATGACAGATCCTTCAAGGAAGTATTTAAACAGCAGTAGAGAGAAACAGCTAAGCTTGAAACAGGCAGAGGAGAATAGAACATCAGGTAAGTAGTCTTTAGATAAGATAGTAACTCCTTTATATAAAGTATTTTTGAAAAGTTCCTAATATGTGCAGAATACCATCATAGATATTGGAAAAAATATAAAATTCTATAAGATACAGTGCCTGGAGTTTTCTGTTTATTTAGCAAGTATTCATTGGGCGTCTTTTATGTGCACTGCTGTCTTGAAGAATAGAGGAAAGATATTTCTTTACCCTCGTGGAACTTTGATTATCTAGTTTGTATGTTATTCAGGTCCCTACTTGTCTGTTTCCCTAGAATTAAACTTTTTTTTACTTATAAGGAGCTTCTCTATTTTAGGATTGACCAGAGATATAAAAAACAATGAAACTTAAAACCATTAGTTTTGTCCCTTACAAGCAGTTTTGTTAAATTAAAAAGTTGACTAGGAAAGAGATTAATGGTGCTCACTGAAATTAAGTTTGTTGATTTTTTTTTTATTACTTTGCTGTTTACATTTTTCAACATCCATTATTGCAATTCTTGAAAACTGTCTTGAAATCAGCTTTTCTAATGTAGGCATTTTTTTGTTTCAAGATTTAGGTCAAACTTTTTTTTTAATAGACTTTTGTCATGTTTTACCATTGTTTCACCTAGTGGAATATGAATATATATAACATTGTTTCACCTAGTGGAATATGCTGTTTAAGGCAGGCACATTGATTGAGCAATTATGTTAGCTTCTATCTTTCTAATTTGAACTAATAATTTCAGAACAGATTTCCCCTATTTCCCTTTTATAGGACTTTTGCCCCTCCAGTCGTCATCCTTTTATGGTAGTAGAGCAGTATCAAAAGATTACTCTACTGGAAATTCTAACCTAGACAGGTATGTATTAATCTTATGTTCAACCTACTAAGAACTTGGAAATAATTTGTTTATTTAGGAAATTAAGCCTTGGATTTTATTGTGTGTTGGACATGTGTTTCATGAAAATAAGTGGTTGTAATAATTTCTTAAAATAACAAATTGATTATTATCAAAGACTTAGAATTTTCATTTTTGGAAATTACCTCAGAGACCACATTGATAGAGACTTTCTTTTTTACAAAACTGGAATCTGAGGTTCAGAGGAAATCATGATGATTTTTCCAAAGCCATATATAGTTGGGGACAACTGGGATTATAATTCAGTTCTGACTCCCATGATAGTGCTTTTCCTACTATACCATGATGCCTCAAAACTGCATCCTAGTTAATACAAAAAAGAATTTTCCTTCAAAGTCAACTCTGTGGCCTGGAGTTAAAAATTCAAGCCACATTTTGAAAGAATCTGATTAGAATACTGAAAATCCTGAATGAAGTCATAGGGAAATTAGTTATGTATCTGGAATAATAGACAAGGAGGAATGATTATGTGAGAGACATTTGAAATAGAACTGACATGTATAAAGTACTCTAGATTCCTAATCTAAGTCCCTGATCATTATCATCAATAATATTAATGGTTTGGGTAGTTTTCTATTGCTTAGAAATTTTTTTGACTTAAAAAGTATCAGATTAGCATTTTTATTTCAAAAGTGTTGAAGTATTGTAATTACTCATTTCACAAGTCTGATCTAGAAAGCTTTTTAGAATAGTCTTGTATTTACATTTGGTACATAGTTAGGTTTTCCTGCAGGATTTCTTGCTATAGCAAAAGATGTTTTATTTGTAGAATTTGATATGTTTCAGAATGCATTCAAAGTGGTGTTTTTCTGTGAACTCATTAGCCTTTTAAAATTTTTAATCATGTAAAATGGTCAAATTGAGGCAATATTATACTAGGGGCTGTTTCATATACTTCACCTCTCTTGTCCATCAACTAACCTATATTAATTGGTGGAACTTTGTCAATTTACTAGGATTTCTGTGAATATATCTCATTTTAGGCAATTTTGCCATTTTGGTTTTTAAATACTAATCCTTGACCTTAGCCAAAATCACTTAGGAACAAAAGAACATGTTTTAAAGAGTTAAGCCTGTTTATTTATACTTTTCTTTAGGAATAGTGTTTCAAGTCAGACTCCCTCTGCCAAAAGGAGTTTGGGGTTTCTTTCTCAACCAGCCCCTCTCTCTGTAAAAAAGCTAAGGTCTAACCAGGATTACACTGGATGGAATAAACCAAGAGTGCCCCTTTCAACTCATTCCCAGCAACAGTTACAAGGGTAGGTGAATCATTTTCACTTTTTCTATTCTTTATGGAGTTAGCTGAAGAGAGTGTGTGCTCATTTAGCAGAAAGAAGCATACAGTTTTTGGGAAAATCAGATTTCAGTGAAAGCTTTCAACATTTTGATGGGACCTGCAAAACCTGGGGTTGTAAAGGTGACATTCCTTTTTGAAGTTCTAGTCTCAACTCGTTGGGCACAAACAGAAGGTGCTCCATAAAGGCTTTTTAGTCTGCTGGGGGGGCCACAGGGCTCCTTCTTCAAATGTGTACATGTTTAGTCCTTGCAGCAGCCTTCTGAAGATTCTCTTCAGTACTGTGTTACTAAGAGCAAACAAGCTCTGACAAGTTGTGATTTGTCCAAACTCCTATGGCTGAGAAAGTTTTGGAGCGGGGTCTTCAGACTGGAGTCCAATGTTCTAGCCTTAGTGTGGGAAATGTGCTACCTCTTAGTTTCTGGGTCTACATGAATAGGAAGGAAAACTCAGCCAGTATTTCAGTGTAGGTATAGACAGGAACCCTTGCACAATTTTCAAGTAATATTTCTGCCTCTTATTTTACAGCTTTTCAAATTTGGGAAATACTTGCTATATGAATGCCATTTTACAGTCCCTATTTTCACTTCAGTCCTTTGCTAATGATTTACTTAAGCAAGGTATCCCTTGGAAAAAAGTACCACTTAATGCACTTATCAGGTAACTATTGTTCTTAGGTAAAACTTTCTCTTTTTTTATAAGTACTGCTGTATTTTCTATCTTGTATGTTTTTCCCTGCATGCTAATAGTTTTTTTTGGGGGGGGGGGAAGCTGAGGGAAGGATCCTTGTGGTTAAGAGAAGCATAATTTATTTGATATTTCTCAGAGACTTTGAGTGACTTTTAGTATGTCTAATATGCAAATTTTTCTATTTTGTAAACAAATGGCAAGAATTTAGATAGGGAATGGTCATTTTCACCCAACTTAGAAGGACATTTTTTTTCCCAATTACCTATAAAAATAGTTTTCAACATTCATTTTTTCTCAGATTTTGAGTTACACATTTTCCTACCTCTTCATTTCCTGCCCCATGGTAGTGAGTAATCTGATATAGGTGTTATACATGTACAGTATAGCACTCATATTTCCATATTAGTTATGTTGTGAAAGAGGAATCAAAATAAAAGGGGAAAAATATGAGTAAGAAAAATGCATACAATAAATTTTAAAAAGTGAAAATTGTATGCTTTGGTCTACATTTAGGTTCCATAGTTGTTTCTCCAGATTATATTTTCTATCACAAGTCATTTTGAATTGTCTTTGATCATTGTATTGCTTAGAAGAGCTAAATTTATCATAGTTGACCATCACATAGCATTGCTGTTGTTATGTACAATGTTCTCCTGGTTCTGCTCACTTCACTCATCTTCAGTTCATGTAAGTCTTTGCAAGTTTTTCTGAAATCTGCCTGCTCATGATTTCTTATAAAACAACAGAATTCTATCATATTTATATACTACAACAATTTGTTTGGCCATTCCTCAATTGTTGGACATCTCCTCAATTTCCAATTCTTTGACACCACAGAAAGAGCTGCTTTAAAAATTTGTATTTGTAAATGGGGATCTCATTAACTTTTTCCTAATTTCTTTGGGCTACAAACCTAATAATGGTATTGCTCTGTCAAAGGGTATGCAGTTTTATAGCCACTTTGGGTGTAGAAGAACATTTTCTTTTCACCATGATTGATTTTACTTTAATTTGAAAACCTTTTTTTTAAAAGAAGAATTTCTTAGAGAACTATGTAACTTGACTTTTATAATAGAAGATTTTCTGAAGTCATTAGTCAGTGCCTTTGGCATTCATTTTTCAATATAAGCTAACTGAATTCAGCCAGTGGAAAGGAGGTAGAATCCAGAGTGATGGATTCAGAAAGTGGAGCCAAGTTGACTGAGAGATGGGAAGCCATGCATTGAGCTCTTCCTTAGGCACTTAAAAAATGAATCTAGAAAATGCTCCAGACTGAAGCTTGATGGGGAAATCCAGAAAAAGTCACAGTGAGTCCTTTGTCCAGCCCAGCTTGGAGGCAGGGAAATCTGTGCACACTAAAGGTAAGATTGAGGGAGAAGTACATTCATTGCACAGTGCATTCCAGTATCTAGTAGAGGCTCTGTAGCAGGGTAAGAGGAGGTCCTAGTTTCATTTTAGGGTGCTGATACGAGGACAGGTGCTTGTCAATCTTGGGTCACTGATCCAGAAAGGATTGAAAAGGGGACTTGCATAACTTGGAGCCTTTTTTGGTTAAGGAGGCCTTGGGCAGCGTTCAGAGGAAAGAGAAAGTTCATAAGCCAGGAGCAGTAGTGGTATGACTCAGACTTCAGGGGCAGATCTGGTTCTCACCTCAACATCTAACCCAGTTTATAGAGGAATAGAACTGAAACCAAGACTATAAAGGGAGCTTACAGTTTTGCCACTTTTAACTAATAGAACTTTCCATCTGGCTGATGGAGTAGAGTTTAGCAGAACTTTTTCTCTTGCTCAGACCCAACCCAGATCAGGACCTGCATAGCTCAGACCAGGAAGACAGCAATCAGACTTTGCCCCAGGTCAAACCATTTGGGAGCACTGAAAGCTTGCAAGTGCCCAACCTGCTTCTGAAATTCTGGAATAATACAACACTTAGTACACCAAGAAAGCAAGGCAAGGACCAGCCCTGACTTTTCCTCTAGATGTGCTGCAGAATCCTCACATCAAGCTTCTGGAAAAATGGGCCTTCAAAAAAATAATCAAAACATAGTAAACTATTATGGTGGCATGAATGTTTAAGGTACAAATACAGAAGAGAATGACTCCAAAACATTTACAATCACTGTCTCAGAGAAATACACAGCTTGAGTGTAAACTCAGTTTGGATTCCTGGAAGAATTGAAGCAGGAGTTTTGAAAAATAGTTTAAAAATGTTTTTATACATGGAATTGAGACCATTTGAGAAAAATTTTGGAAAAGAAATGAAAATTGTTGAAGAAAGAATTGGAAAAGAAATTAATAACTTGGCTCAAGAGGTACAGAAAACTTTGCCCAAGCAACAAACTCCCTACAAATTGAAATGAAGCAAAAAGAAATCATTCTCTGCATTAGCAAGAAATATTATAACAAAATCAAAGGACTGAATAAAAATGAAGGAAAGATAATGTTATCTCCTACTAAAAACAACTGATCAAGAAAACAGATTGAGGAGAAAAAAAATTAATAATCTTTGGATGACTAATTTTTGGAGACCAAAAAACCTAGACAACCATATTGCAAAAAAAAAAAAAAAAAATCTATGCTCATCTCTTAGAACCAGAGGGCAGAATGGAATAAAAGAATTCAGATACCAAAGAGTGACAGGATCACACATGATTTAGCAGCTACCATTTTAGAAAAGTGGAGAACCTGAAATACAGTATTCTAAAAGACAGAAGATATGGGTGCAAACCAAGAATAACTTAATCATAAAACTGAATATTAATGATATAGAAGAAAAAAGAATCTTTAAAGAAACAGGATTTAAGCTGTTCTTGGTGAAAAAAAAAAGCAGTTGCAGAGAAACTTTGAATTGCAGCCACTAATTGTGCTTATGTGTGTGCATAAAAGTGTATTCTTTCTTCTTTTTCCAGTTTAGATGAGAGTGAACTGTTATTCCACTCCCTAACCCCCTCCTCATTGTTTGTATAACTGTTCACTTGTACACCCTCATTAGTGAGATAATTTCCTTTAACCTTCCTTTCTTATTCCCATAGTCTTTCCCTCCCTTTACATTTTGTTCTTAAGATCATTAAGACTTAACAGAATAACTGCAAAGACTTGCCTAACTGAATTCCCATGAACTCTGATGATAGTAGGAATCAGAGAACATCCATGAATCATTTCCCCATATTTAAAATGTAATCAATCTATCTTGTTTATTCCTTTTTATTTGTTCATTTTTACTTATTTCTTTTTACTTCACTTCCCTGTTTGCAATTCATAGTTTCTTTGCAACTCAGGTATTTTCATCTGGAATGCCTTTAATTCTGTTTCACTAATGATTCTTTTTTCATTTCACTTAGCGGGGGAATAAATAGGAAAAGGAGGGAGGAATTAGAGATTAGAATAAGAAAGGAGTTATTTCTAATCAGTTTTCTAAAGATGTACACAATAGTTCTTTTTGAGGTGATGAGAAATAAGAATCTGGAGAGGGGGAATATTTGGACAAATTGTGATATATAAATGTAATAGAATGAATTCTTTATCAGCATAGTTACTACCCATGATTTCAGAAGACTAATGATAAAACATGCTGCCCATCTCCTGATAGGTAAAGCACTCAGAATGAAGAATAAAAGAAATCTCTTTTTAAAGATTACGAACAATATGGAAAACTGTTTCAGTTGAGAATGTGTGTTTATAATGGGTTTTCTTCTCTTATTGGGGTGGGGGAGATGGGAAGGGCAGTGCTGATGTGAGGGTGAGAAGATGGATGGGGGGAGAGAGGGGGAGTTGTATATAAATGTAATTCTGATAAATATGATGACTGAGCACAATTTCTGAGTATTCATGATGAAACATGCTACCATTTGACAGCGGGGTGAACTTCAATCACAGAATGAGCCTTTTTTTTTAACATATATAATGAGAATTTTTCTTTGACTTGATTATGTACTTCTGTCATATTTTGTTTTCCTTGCTTTTTTCAATGAGGGTGGAAGGAGAGAAGGGATAGAAGACTGATCTTCTTTGAAAATAAAATTAGGTTTATGTTATGCTGTTCATTGAGGTGTTATTTGTGTAATAGCAAATTTCTATTATTTTTAACTTTTCATGTCTCTTGTCTTTGAGCTCATTGAGGGAACTTTTTTCTTCCTTGGTAGAAATTTGCAGAAAGGTTTTGTTAGATACTAAATTCCATAAGGCAAATTTTTTAGGTTGGGAAGTAAAGACACAAGCATTTTGTGAGCCCAGAACTATACCAAGTCCTGGAATCAAAAAGAAAGATAGGCCCTTCCCTCATCACATTCTGATGAGAAAGACTACACACAAAAGGTAACTAAACAGGTGGAAGATGAGGGAGGAGAATAAAGGAACCCAAGACCAGATCATAGTTTTGAAGTTTAAAATGGCAGGGGCAGACCCAGAAGGGAATGAAGACTCCAAATTGGAAACCCTGGGAATATCTCATCAGTGGAATAAGGGGACTGACCTGTAGAGGGATTATTCCAAGGTTAGAAGGCCTCAGGAGTAGTTGAATAGTCTAAGATAAGGAGGTCTCAGTTACTGAGGGAAGTTGCAGGATAAGACAACAGCTGAGATGTAGTCTTGAGTTTCAGAAATTCAGGAGCAAAACTGAAAGGGGATTGGATATAGAGTGGATTGGACCTATGGAATGATAGTTCTTTTACCAGATGTAGCATACACAGCGGCCACACCACAGCAAAGTTTTGGCAGATGGGGTAAACCAGGTTGAGTGTATCTGAAGGGGTCTCAGACCTGTTGGTGAGTTAGGGGGATAGCTACCTCAAGCATGTGAAGTCTTCATCTGGAGGAATGGGAGGAACTATTTGTTCCAAGGGTCATGAAGGCAGCTGAAACAGGTGTTGTGGAATGCTTAGACCTTGGTTCGACATCGAAGATGCCAAGGTCATTCACTGCATCTAGATTCCTCACCAGTTGTCTTGACTCTATCTTGCCATTGGACTATGACTTTGGAAGAGAGTAAAATCAACAATTTTGTGCATCTTGGCCTCACTTAAATCCAATTTATGCACAAATCAAAAGACAATCTCACACCATTTTACCATTCCTATCAAAGTCCTGTGAAGACAGACAAATGATGAGTAGCAGAGGGGAAGCTGTAATCATGCTGGGAGCTGTAATCATCCTGCATACAGATGACCCAGGTCATAGCATTGTCTCCTCACTGGAAGCAGCATTGGGATTTGGTAGCTCCCTAAGCAGCCTTTAAGGATTACATTGTTTACTTCCTGAGGGACTCGAAAAGGTGCCCTCAGAATTGTCTACTTACCCAATCCCAGCCTGATTACCGTGGCAGGTAGGAATCCCACCCTGCAGTTGAAACACAAAAAAAATATAAAAAGTTTTTCAAAGAAGACTCAACTTGCAATTGGTATGTGGAATGTGTGCAGGCTCATAGACTACACTAGATTGAATAGGTTCTTGTTGCAAGAGAACTCGGCTAGTATCACAACCAAATAGCAGCCCTGAGAGAAACAAGACTGGCAAATGAAGATAGCTTACTGAAGTTGGAGCTGAAAACATATTTTTCTGGAGTAATCTCTGTGAATGGGAATGCCATGAAGCTGGGGTAAGTTTGAAGTCAAAACTAATCTAGTCGACAAATTTGTATGCCTAACAAAAGGAGGGAACTCATGACAATGTGATTGCCACTTGCAGGAAAATGGCATGTCACCATCATCAGTGCCATTACTCCTACCATAGTGAACCCTGATGAACTCAAACAAAAATTTTATGAAGACTTCGAAACCCTCATTAATAAACTATAAGGACAAACATAATTCTGGGTGACTTTAATACTAGAGTAATCTCAGACTACTAGATATGGCAGAAGTCCTTGGGAGGAATGGAGCAACATAGTATAACCTACTACTGAAGACTCGTGCATCTCATGACCTCACCACAAACGTCATCTTTTACCTATCCATGATAAAACTTCCAGGAGGGTGCAACTAAGTGATGCAATGGATAGAACACTGGCCCTGGAGTCAGGAGGACCTGAACTCAAATCTGGCCTCAGATAATTAATAATTACTTAGCTCTGTGACCTTGGCCAAGTCACTTAACCTTATGGTCTTGCAGAAACCAAAAAAAAAAAAACCCCAAAATACTTACTGGATGGACCCTCACAACAAATAGTGACATCAAGTAGACTATATGATTGTAAGGAAAAATGACAGACAGGATGTGAGAGTGATGAAGACAATTTGTGGTTGGTTGTCCTTCATTCTTAAAGAAAACTATAACATCAGGAAGGTGTTGCCATGGCAAGCACATGATTTGAGTGAGGGAGTTTGTGTCATATCACCAGTCTCACTTTTTCCTCCAGAGCCTTCTGGGTCCAGTGGTGAGATATGAATCAGGACAACTAGAGATTGATCAGGATGCTAGGCAGTTGGGGTTAAGTGGCTTACCCAAGGTCACACAGCTAGTAAAGGTCAAGTGTCTGAGGTCATATTTGAACTCGGGCCCTCTTGATTTCAGGCCAGTGCTGTATCCATTGTGCCACCTAGCAGAGTGCTGGACTGATCACAGACTCAGCCTCTCCAAGCTAAATATTCACAATCAACTGAAGTGGTGGCAAAGTGACTACCAAAAGAATTAATGTCAGGAGATTAGGTCAGATCTCTCTGAGCAGGAACAGTCAGTTGCCCATGTTGGCAACTGGAGCTGAAAAGAAATGGCAGCTTTCAGAGCTCTGGTGTACGGTGCTGCATTTGCTTATCTAGGTCAGAATAGTCACTAACATCAAGACCAGATTCATGAAAATGATGGGGAAATACAGAAGTTGCTAAATAAATAAGCATTCTATGGATTTACTAGCAGGATAGTTCATCCATTTCAAAAAAGACAGCATTTAATACTATCAAAAAGTACTTTCAAGTGAAGCTTACGAAGACATAGGATTCTTGGCTCAGTAAGAAGGCAAATGAAATTCAGTTTTCTGCTGGTAGTAAAAAAGTAATAATCCAAAGTTCTTTTATTATACCCTGAAGGCTGTTTGTTGGGCCAAAAACGTGGTGCATCTCAACTATTCAGTGCTGATGGAGCCATGTTGATTAGTGATAGGGACATGATCTTAAAGAAATAGACTGAATACTTCCAGTGTTCTTAACAAGACTCATCAATCAAGGCAGAACCTTTTGACCATTTACCTCAAGTTGAGGTCAATTCATCCCTAGCTAAAATTCCAACTGGAGAAGAGATTTTGAATGCTATCAGGCTCCTTTCATGTGGCAACGCACCTGGTACCAATTCTAGTCTAGCTGAGATCTATAAGGTGGGGGGGGGTCCATTGCTCATACAAATGCTGACTGAAATTTTTCTGGTTATAATGGCATGAAGAGGTTATCCCCCAAGAGTTCAAGAATACCTCCATTGTCCATCTCTATAAAGGTAAAATGAACTTCAATGTAGATTCAAAGCTATTATTTTAATCTTTTCACATTGAGTCTCAGTGGCTACTGAAAAATCCAGGTTTGAAGAATTTAGATTTTTTTTTTGTTTTTACATAAAGACATTATAATCCCTTAATTTGTAAATTTTGTGTTTTTTTTTCCTAGACGCTTTGCTCACCTTCTTGCTAAGAAAGATGTTTGTAATTCAGAAACAAAGAAAGATTTGCTCAAGAAGGTAAAAAATGCCATTTCCGCTACTGCAGAGAGATTTTCTGGCTATATGCAAAATGTAAGTTAAAATATCTTTAGCAGCCCTTGAAAAATGGTTTTTAAATCCTAACAGGATTGTTATCTTAGAGAAAAGCATTTTAAAAAATTTAACAAATTGTATTGTTTCAAGGTGAAAAAAGAAAAACATTCACTAATTCTGTTTTACTGTTTTGGAAGACTGAATTGCAAGAGTCAAAGTTTTTAGTTTTTTCCAATTTTCAGTAGATTTTGTGTTGTAAAGTTAGTAGTAGCATATAATTTATGCTCAACCAATTTTTTAGAAATCCACTTTCGATTTTAAGCCACAAATTGCAAATATACCAACTTATCTTGGGGTAATTGTCTATCTTTTCTATTCAGTTGTATTTTTGGTGTTTTGATAAACCAAATCATGAAAGTTAATGAGGCTTCATATTAGTAGCTATATCTGATATGATTGAATGGATTTTCTTCTTAGGATGCACATGAATTTTTAAGTCAGTGTTTGGATCAACTAAAGGAGGACATGGAGAAATTAAATAAAACTTGGAAGACAGAACCTGTATCTGGGGAAGAGAATTCTCCAGGAAGGACTTCAGATGATATTGCAGCTACCAGGATATATACATGTCCTGTTATTACTAATTTGGAGTTTGAAGTCCAGCATTCTATCATATGTAAAGTGTAAGTATCCTCTATTATAGAGAAATGTGGGGTTCCCCCCCATATAAGTCTTTAAAATGAAAAAACATGCATATCATGACATTGTTCTGGTACTCATCCTTTCTCCTTTGTTTCTTCAGATTCTTGCTACAATTCTTCCCTGTTCTAGAAACCAGTTTTCCAGTTTATAATAGGAATTCTAAATTCAGAATTCCTATTCTAATAACTAAACAAATAGAAAAACCCTTTTAAAATTAACTCTTCTGTGCCTTAAGACACATTTCCATCTCCTCCATTTCATTGCCAAACTTTTGAAAAACTATAATCTATGTCTAAGGCCTCTACTTTTTGAATTAGTAATAAATATTTTTATACTTGCTATTTTATCATAAAATCTTGTGAACAGATAGTGTCCTGATCCATCTATGCATTCTCAGTTGTCCTAGCTCAATGCCTCAATTAGTAGATATTTAATAATTGTATACTGAATTAATTACCAGGTATTCTGAGGTTTTGGTGTCTTCTTTTCAGTTTCCAAGTTCTCTGGATTCCTTAAATATCACTAGAATTTATTCCTACTGCTACTATACTATATAATATTTAAGTTCTCATCACCATTGACCTAAATTGTTAAAACAGTCTTCACACCAACCACCCCTTTCAAATCTGTCCTTCACAGTAGTGTAAGATTAACCTTATAGATAGGTCTGGTCATGTCATTCTACTGCTCAAAATTCTCCAGTGGTTCTAAATTGCCTACTAAATAAACTCTAGACTTTGTGGTCTAACATTTACTATCTTCTACATACTGAGAACATTGAGGAAAAGGCAGGCAGCTTTGCTCAGCAAAGGACTTTGATTTCATGTATTGTGATAATGATTTGAAGTAATTACAGATGGTTGGACTAGAAGCAGAGGTTTCAAGGCTCTCAAGGGCTGTCATGTGAAAGAGGGATGGGAGGTGTTCATTTTGACCCCAGAGTACAAAACCATAAACACTGAGTGAAAGTTGAAAGAGGTAAATTTATGCCCAAGATAAGAAACCATTTTCTAGCCACTAGAATGCAGACCTTAGGGTGCTCTTTGGAATGGAGTGGAGAGCCATCTTATCTTCCATTACTTACTGTTCACTTGCTCTGTTTCATCCAAAAGATTATTCCATGAGCAGCTCCTTACCTGTCCTGACTTTCCATTGGAATTGGGATACCCTCTCCCCTTTTCTCATTGCTCCTATTAAAGTCCTACCCATCCTTCCAAACATAAGTGAAACTCTTAGCAGCATGGGATTGTGGAGAGAGCAATAAAGCACAGGTTCAAATCCCTCCATGCCACTGAGTTAGTTGCCTGTAATACACTTGGGTAAACCACTCAACTCCAATGGTTCTCAGTTTCCTCCTCTGAAATGAGTTGTCCAGATGGCCTCTGAGTTTTTTTCCAGCTTAAAATCTGTGCCCTTTGATCTCTATGCAGCCTTCCATGACCTCTAAAATGTACTTGATTAGTTTTTAGAATTTCCCTAATACTTTGTACTGTTTCTTTATCGCATTCTATTTTGTATTATAGTTATTTATGGAAAAGTCTTCTCTTCCTTTCTAGATTGGAGGTTATTAAGGATGGGGACCCTGTCTGTCTTAACTTTGTAATTTCCTCATCACCTGCCACAGTGCTTTCCACATAATAACTCAAGAAATATTTGTTGAATTGAATAGTTGACTGTCTTAAGATGTGAGTTCTGCTTGCCTCATTCTTTCTAAGGCATAGAGATATTCAAACTCATTGATTGTCCCCACTATCTTTTTGTAAGTACTTTAAACTCTTCTTCAGCACCTTTATTCTTCTTTAAAATGATTGGTAAATTGAAACTAAGTCTGAACTGAGTATGATAGAATATTCTGTCACATTTCTTAACATAAATACCTTTTCAAATATTATCATAAAATTCATTTTTGCACTGGATTTTTCCCAAAAAGACCTTTTATATATTAGCTGTTTTTAATATGAAGTGGACAAGTCTTTAAAGGCTAGTTTCTCACTGAAAGAACCACTCATAAACTTAAATATCAAACTGAAAGGCACCAGGACATAATCGATGGAGGGCTGGTCTCAGAGTCAAAACACTACTATTCATATCCCTCCTCAGATACATATTGGATAATTCTTGGCAAATCACTTTTCCTTCTTAGGCCACTCTGACTAAGAGTAGTAGATGTGGTAAAGATGCTGAACTGCATCAGTATCTGGAGTTTTCTTCCTGGAAGCATCCTACAGGAAAAAAATCATGGATCCAAGACCTTTCTATTCATCATTTCCTCCTCACCCCCCCCCCAAAAAAACCCTTCATCCTATCACTAATATGATTCATTTAACTGTAGCATTGAAGTGTTTTATGTTAATCAATAGAAGTAGAAAATAGAAATATAATTCTATAAATAATGTAAGATATATTATGTAAATGTATGTAATAAAATTAAAAGAAATATAATGAAAAAAATAATTCCTGTGACAATCCTGTTTTTTTAGCCTCCATTTTAAATGAACTAAAGAGGTGGTATTTTGAACTTGACACTTAGTTACTAGTGTATATTTCAGATTTATAAGACTATTTCTGTATTACTAAGGATTTTTTAATCTTTGCCCTAATTAGTTTGTTGAGTCAATCATCCCATAGTGTTACCTTGTTGTGGACTATTATGCAGCTCTAAAAGTAACATGAAGATGCCTTTTGTGGGATCATAATTTAGAGCTGTAAGGGACCTGGGAGACCATCAATTTAGCCTCCATATTTTATCATTGAGGAAACTGAGACCCAGTGAGGTTAAGGGACTTGCCCAGGATCACATGCTAAAGTGACCAAGGTCACTTTTCAGCCCAGGACTTCTTGACTCCATGCTCCATTGCTCTGTACCAGGCAGGATCCTTCCTTGTTCATGTATTTTAAGAAATGTTTTGATCATTGATGTTAAAACTTTCAACCATACAAATGAAATAATATCTGAACTTGTGTAGCCCTTTGCACACATTATCTCATGTGAGCCTCATGACTCTTGTACTGTAGGTATAACAGATATCAACCCTTTCACAGCTTGGCCTCAGACCACATAACTAGAAAGTGTCACAGACATCATTTAAACTCAGCCTTCTCTTTCCACTATGCAATACAATTATGTTTATTGTATGATGTCAACAACTGCTGAAATAAAGCATTGAGCAGAGTTATAAATTAGATTTATCCAAATGCCCCTGGCTGGTGTACTTGCTTAACTGAGGACAGTATAGGGGTAAAGGAGTATCTGTTTATGTTCTTATGATGTTTCCCATCAAATTTCTTAGAAATAAATTGGTTTTTGCAAGTATGAAATTTTATTCTGTGTCATAGAGTTGTGTTTAGAAGAATATGTTTTTATGTTCCTCTAGATGCGGTGAAACTGTTCCCAAACGTGAACAGTTTAATGACCTTTCCATTGACCTTCCCCGAAGAAAGAAACCACTACCTCCTCGGTCAATCCAAGATTCTCTTGATCTTTTCTTTAGGGTAATAAATAATACTATTTGTTAATGGAAATGTATATTTCACAGATTTAGTTCTGATCACTTTCTTCTTTGTAATGTATTAGGAGATGATTTGGAAAAAGTAACTATTTTTGCTTTGGTGGTGGGGACAGAGAAAAGGGACTTCATGAACCTCTCTTGTTTTGTAACATTGTAGAAGAAAACAGATTGCTTAAGTAGAATATCCATTTAGTGTGCCATTTTGTACTATTTTCTCTGGAAAATAGCCATAGGAACTTGTTTAATGTTAATAAAAGGAATGATAATTTGAGATTAATGAAGTTTTATGTTAAAAGTATATTTACTTGCAAAATAGGTGAAATTTTTTTAAAAAGTTAAATTTTGCAAATCTATCTTCATAAATCTTTTTGTTAATTGAGTTATAAATACCTAATGAGAAGATTTGGGAAAATCAGTGTGTGTGTGTGTGTATCCTTTGTTTTTTCTTAATAGTGTAAGACCTTTATAGAGAAGGGGAAAGATTATCATGTTTAAAAACTATTAGGTAAATTTATTACTATGGTTCATAGTGACAGATCTTGAAAGCTCTCTATAATATAGTTGGAGCCCCTGTTTAGTAGTACTTATTCATGAGAATTTGCTGGGATCCTTTTTGATTTTACAGTAATTTCTTTTTTTTAATCGGAGTAATGATTTTACAGATTTCTATTTTATTGGAGCCATACCTGGGCTATATTTCTTGTATTAATTGACAAGTAACCTCTCATCTTTATTAATTAGTGCAGAGTGCCTTAGTGCCTTGCAAAAACCTAAAAAAAAAGATTTTTGCAAGGCTATGGGGGTTAAGTGGCTTGCCCAAGGCCACACAGCTAGGTAATTATTCAGCTTCTGAGGCCGGATTTGAACTTAGGTACTCCTGAATCCAGTGCCAGTGCTCTATCCACTGCTCCACCTAGCCTCCCCCAACAGTTTGTTTTTAAGAAAGAAGATTAAGATTTATCTTAGAAAAATTTAGAAAATTAGATTCTTGATCTGTTGAGGATGAGCTCTCTTTTTTCTTCAGTAAGGGAAAATCTGCCAAGTTGTGGTCTTGAAAGGAAATAGAATGCATCTGGTTCAAAGTTTCTAATCCTGTCAGTGGGTATGAAGATGCTAGTTCAATCTTGTGTTTGTGTTTTGTTTTTAAAAGGCAGAAGAGCTCGAATATTCCTGTGAGAAGTGTGGTGGGAAGTCTGCAATTGTCACGCATAAATTCAACAGACTCCCAAGGTAAATGTAATTCACTTCTTTGCTATTCTTTTTACTTCTCCTTGAAAACTGGAATACCTGAGAAAAGTAGAAAGCCTGAAAGATTGAATGCATATATAGGAATGCTATTAAAGTTTGATAGTATTAGTTAGAAAGATAAGTAAAGCTGGACCATAAATAGGAATGGTAATGGTAATGATATCAAAAGCAGAGATTGGTTCATTTAGTATACTGCTATGCAAAGCAACTTGGTAGTCCAGCAGTTTTCTTTTTTTATTGAGAAAAAAGTGCAGTGCTTTACTGCATATTTGATTTATCTGAATTAGGTGAATTCATAAATTTTTTAATCTGTTTTTTTATTAGCTTTTTGTTTTTATATCATCTTTAACATACTCATCCCACCTTCCTCCCATTACCCAGTAAGCTAACCCTTGTAAGAAAGTTTCCTTATAAAAAGAAAGATTGGAAAAAGCTATTGAGCAACAACCCAGTATGTGTGGAGCAGTATACATTTATTCCCCATCTGCCTAGAATTTAGGGCAACAAAAATTAATTAAGGTTTTATTTACATGCTAGTTACTGTCCTAAGTACTGAAGATAAAGGATAAACCAGCCTCTTCTCTTACAGGGAATGATGCTTATAAAGTTTAGCAGTGATTTCTTTTTTAATTAAAAAAGCAAAAGCAGCACACTTAAGAGATTCTTGCCCTAATTTTGCAATTTCAAGGCAATCTTTAAAAGACCTAGTGAATTTTTGTTTTATGGCTTCCTTAATGAAGGCATATACCGTAAGAAAGGAAACAATTTTCTATAAGTCTCATTTGCTTGGAACTGTGGTTGATTTCCCATATGAAATTTGAAATCCACTTATAAAGCATTTATGTGAACTGTAGTCATTTGGTCCATCAGGCAAAGATTCATTCAAGACTAAAGGTGAAAAGATCACTTGGACATCAGCCCAATGAGTCTAGTGGTTCTAAAGAGCTCAAAACCCTTTTCAGCCCTGCAAGCTAGATTAGGTATAGCAATTTCCAAACACAGATCTATTAGCTAATAAAGGAAGACAGTAAAAGAACATTTTTTTAAACTGGAAAGTTTCTTTTTCTTATCTTAGGTTTCATCTAAGGGAAGAGATGTTGAAATAAGAGTTAAGAGAAAAGAAGTGCTCACTAAAGAGTAATTTTGACCCATTAAAAACTTTTCATCAAGAGATACATAATAGATTGAAACAAACAAGTAAACATTTTAATCTAATGTCTTACCTTAACTATTAAAAAAAACTTTAAGTACCTTTATATTTTCTTTAGTATTCTTTTCTAAAATTTTGAAACCACTCTTAAGAGTCAGAAAGAAGTAAATAAAACAGTACTTTGTGCTAGCCGAATAAACCCAGAAATTCTCTAATTCTGTAGATTAAAGTGTTTTGAACTCCAGATAGCCACTTCCATTATGTTTAAACTAATCAATTGCATCATCATCTTTTTTCTAGGGTCCTTATTCTTCATCTGAAACGATACAGCTTCAATGTCGCCCTCTCACTCAACAACAAGGTTGGACAGCAAGTGGTTATTCCAAGATATTTAACTTTATCATCCCATTGTACTGAAAGCACAAAGCCTCCCCTTACTCTGGGTTGGAGTGCACATACAGCAATGTAAGTCCTTGAAAAAGAAATACCTTCTGAGCCCAGTTAGCAAGTCCAGCTGTGATTGGTCTGACACAGAGGGAGCGGTGAAATAGAATCAGCCTCAGAACAGAGGAAAAGGTCCTTTTGTTTGTAATGAGCCCTGTATTCATGGAGAAGAGTGGTGACAAAAAGAATCTCTTCTAGGCATAAATTTTCCCAGAGAGTGACTTTTTAGGGGGTACATATATCCCCGCGCTATTATAGGATATTTGATACATTGCCAAACTTTTTTTAAAATGTATTCTGAGTTTTACAATTTTCCCTTAATCTTACTCCCTTCCCCCACCTCCAAAAGAAGGCAGTTTGCCAGTCTTTACATTGTTTCCATGGTATACATTGATCCAAATTGAATGTGATGAGAGAGAAATCATATTCCTAAGGAAGAAACATAAAGTATAAGAGATAGCAAGAAATTAAAGGTAATAGTCCTTGGTCTTTGTTCAAACTCCACAATTCTTTCTCTGGATACAGATGGTATTCTCCATTGCAGAGAGCCCCAAATTGTCCCTGATTTTTGTACTGATAGAATGAGCAAGTCCATTAAGGTTGATCATCACCCCTATGTTGCTGTTAGGGTGTACAATGTTTTTCTGGTTCTGCTCATCTCATTCAGCATCAGTTCATGCAAATCTCCCCAGGTTTCCCTGAATTCCCGTCCTTCCTGGTTTCTAATAGAACAATAGTGTTCCATGACATACATATACCACAGTTTGTTAAGCCATTCCCCAATTGAAGGACATTCACTTAATTTCCAATTCTTTGCCACCGCAAACAGAGCTGCTATGAATATTTTTGTACAAGTGATGTTTTCACCCTTTTTCGTGATCTCTTTAGGGTATAGACCCAGTAGTGGTATTGCTGGATCAAAGGTTATGCACATTTTTGTTGCCCTTTGGGCATAGTTCCAAATTTCTCTCCAGAAAGGTTGGATGAGTTCACAGCTCCATCAACAATGTAATAGTGTCCCAGAGTTCCCACAACCCTTCCAACAATGATCATTATCCTTTTTGGTCATATTGGCCAGTTGGAGAGGTGTGAGGTGGTGCCTCAGATGCTTTAATTTGCATTTCTCAAATAAGTAATGATTTAGAGCAATTTTTCATAGGACTATGGATTGTTTTGATCTCATATTGCCTTTGCATATCCTTTGACCATTTGTCAATTGGGGAATGGCTTTTTTTAAAAAAAAATTTGACTCAGTTCTCTATATATTTTAGAAATGAGTCCTCTGTCAGAAACATTAGTTGTAAAGATTGTTTCCCAGTTTACTACATTTCTTTTGATCTTGATTACAGTGGTTTTGTCTGTGTAAAAGCTTTTTAATTTAATGTAATCGAAATCATCTAATTTGTTTTTAGTGATATTCTCCATCTCTTCCTTAGTCATACACTGCTTCCTTTTCCATAGATCTGGCAGGTAAACTAGTCCTTGATCTTCTAGTTTGCTTATAGTATTGTTTTTTATGTCTAAATCCTGTATCTATTTGAATCTTATCTTGGTAAAGGGTGTGAGGTGTTGGTCTAATCTAAGTTTCTTTCATACTAACTTCCAGTTTCTAGCAGTTTTATCGAAGAGAGAGCTTTTATTCCAATAGTTGGACTCTTAGAGTTTATCAAACAGCAGATTATTATAATCGTTTCCTGCTATTGCACCTAGTCTATTCCACTGGTCCACCACTCTATTTCTTAGCCAATACCAGACAGTTTTGATGACTGATATTGCCAAAGTATTAAAATGAATCAATATTCCTAATTGCTGTTCATTCTGTTGACAATTTTTAGCAGCTTAAAAAGAAATCACTCCCTAAATTATTCAAGTCTACTATTATGAAGATGGATTACCACTTGTGTGGATTGTTGTAGTAGGAATTTCTTTTGAGTAAATGTTTTGTTAGATGGCTTTTGAAGCCCCTTCAGAGTCCTGAAGATTTGTGAGACCTTGCAAAGACTAACCTTAAAACTAAAAAAAATCTAAAACTAAAAACTGAAAGAAAAAAGCTCTAAATTTTAAAGACAAACCCTAAATTATCTACCTTTTTGTCTTACACAGTCTACCATTTCCTGATCTAAGCTTGACCAAACTGCATGTCTTGAGTGGTCCAAAGCAGAGATTCTGGATGTTTTATCAATCGACAGTATAGTTTGGTTTGAGAAACACTGCACTAAGTAGAGTCTTAAGTGCTCTGAGAGAGGATGTGCCTCCAAAAATGTTTAGTCATTATTTGTTGTTTGTCTAGACTTAAAGCAATGCAGAAAATATTAATAATCCAGCTTCAATTTAACAATGGGTCATGCACACACTTCTTTTTCCAGAGTCAGCACATTCTTGCTTATTCACAGAGAATCCATATTTTAATGAGTAAAAGACACCTACCTTCTTAGACTGCTAGAGTCCAACCTAATTGTAGCCAAAATACTAATAAATGAAATATTAGAAAATGCATACTTTTTTAAAAGTTATTTAATCTGTTTTATGATATTTTGTGGTAAATTATTTGCACACTTGAGTTGGTTCCTGGGAAGGTTTTGTAGTAGAGAAATTTTTTCTTTTTTTAAGTAGATTTTATTACTATCTTTTTATTTTAAATTACCTAGATTTTCCCTTTCCTCTTCCCAGTGAGATTTTACAAAGATTTGAAGGGGAAAAATAAAGAGAAGAAAAAAGGAAGAAAGATAAAATTAATAAAGCATATTTTTAAAAAAAATCTAGCATACATGCAGAGTTCCAAACAGGTGTACATCCCCCTCTCCCAGAAAGGAAATTACATGACAAATGAGCAGATATAATGACCATGGGAAGAGCCTGGAGAAGAAATGGACTGCATGATTTGATACTTAGGGAAATTTCTGCTCTGGGAAAAAAATATGGAGAAAAAAATCTACAGTAGCAGGAATAACTTAGTAATTTGTTAGAAAAACTTGAACATGGTACTTTAGAAGCTTAAGTTCTCTGAGGAACACAGGGATTGAAGGAATTAATAAATATACAGACCATGAATTGAATAAATGTTTATAATAGAAAAGAAAGATAATTCAGTTGTGTCTTGGCAAAGATATTGAAGTGGTTTGTCGTTTCCTCCTCCAGCTCATTTTATCAATGAGGAAACTCATTGAGACAAACAGATTTCAATGACTTACCAAGGGTGGCCAGATTTGAAACTTGGCCTTCTTGACTCCAGGCCTGGCACTCTGTCCTCTGCGCTACCTAGCTGCCCCAGAAAGGGAAGACTGCAAGGTGAAATAATTCTTTTTAGCAAAGAGTTGCCTTAAACTAGATTAAGAATAATTAACTGTAGATGCAATGTACTGACTTAAAAGAGGAAGAGGATGCCCTAAAAAAAAATCCTAATTCAGAAAAAAAATATTAGTAAGGAAAATACAAACCTAATCTCATAACTTTAAATGAGAGTTGATTAAGCAATTCAGTAAAATAAGAGTGATAGATTAGAACACAAAACCTACAATTTGTTACTTAAAAGAACATTTAAAAAGCAAATGCAAACTTAACTTTAAAAATCCGCCATAACTTTAAAAATCTTTTAGTGTGCATCTGAGAAATTGAAAAAAGCTGGACTTGTATTCATCTCTCAAGGCAAAGGAAAACCAAAAATTGACAATATGAGCAAATATAGAGATAAGAAAGGAATTAGCAATATATTAATGTTGTTGTTAAACTCAATACCCTCTAAATGGTATAAAATTCAAATTCACAAGAGGAAAAAATTAGCTGAATTGCAATAATAATTACAATAAAAGTAGGAGGCTTTAATATGCCATTTTCATGGTTAGAAAGATCTAATAAATCAAGAAGAGAAAATATAGACTTTGAAGAAATTGTTAAAGATTTTAGAACTAAAAAAACCTATGGCATTTACTGAATGGAATCACTGAAGAATATACTTCTTAATGTTACGTGGAACTTTTACAAATATTGGGCATGTATTATGGTACAAAGAAATTGTAAATACTACTAAATATATTCTTTCTAGTGTGACCTTTCCTGTGCCCCTTTAAACTGCCTATTCAAATCATTTTTAGCCATATTGTTGCTTGACTTTTGTTGCCAGTTATTAGATGATTTGATTAGATATCACATCATCATGCTGTTTGTATTTTTCTCTCTGGTTTGTTTAGTGACTAATATATTTAATAGAATTCATTGGTATATTCTCTACTTGTCAAAGGATTTTGTCCATCAGGGATTAGAGCTTCTAGTGAAGTGTTGGTTTCGGGTTATGAGTAAAAAGTGTTTGGGTTTTTTTTTTTTTGGTGTTTTTTTTTTTTGGAATTTATAGCTACATCTGTGAATATAACTTATATGTGTGTGTTGTTGAATTTCTTATAGTTCTCGACCATTGAAAGCATCCCAAATGGTGAATTCCTGCACCATCAGCACTTCTACACCTTCAAGGTTAGTTGTATTTCTTTTCCTAGTGATTTTTGAGAATTTGACTTGTTCTGTTCTCTATTGCTTTTTTCTTCCTCCCCCCACTTTATATAGCTCTGCTGTTGACATTTTTATGACCATACTTTGGCATTTGATCTAGTGTAGAGTAAACTTTAACAGTGAAACAATTTAAAACAGTTCCTGAAGGGTCTATTATAAGCCTGTGAGTGTTTTAAGAATTTCATTACTTTCTAGTTTGTGGCATTTTATATCCTAAAATTTAAGAATATTTCAGAATTAATCTTAGTTGATTTTTTAAAAAAGAAAAATATTAATCTCGAATATTTCTTAAATGGGTGTGTAGATGCAAAATCTACAAACAAGTTTACATGCTAAGAGGCGATCTAAACTCAGACAGAGAAATCTTAATTGAGTGTCATAGCTGACACAGACTTGCTTTTTAAAGTCTGGGCAAAGGATCAAATACAATGACATCCTGAGTCCACTACCAACCTTTAAAGTTCTTCATGAATTTGACCTGGAGTCGCTATTACTGTTAGTTTATATGATTTAGCCACTAAACTTAAGAGATTTTGAGAATGACTAGGAAAGTATATTCATGAGGAATATAGTATTGCAGGACTTTTAGCCACAGAATTTTAAAAAGTAGCTATTTCCATTTTATCTTAATATTCTCATCCTTCAAGAATGGTTGGAATCACCAATGTTGAATATTATACTTCTCACTGTGAGTGATTTTATTAAGCCAGCAGTCTCAAAATTTAGCTTATCTTCTAAAATTTGTCCTAAAATAAATTTTACAAAAGAGGCCATTTTGTTTTAGAACATTTATGGCTGTCCTATGCTGATTGAGAATTCCTGTTTTCTTTTCTTCCTGTTATTTTTCAATACACTTAATATCAGGTGCATTAATGACTTAAATGACTCAGAATCTCAAAGTGTTATAGATATAAATATTCTTCCCCAATTCTTTAGAAAATGAGCAAATAATAAATTGCATTATGAATATTTTTCTTTATTAGACAAGCTGCCATCTATAAATTTAGTACTTATTAATGGGATATACTGTATAGCAAATCCACTATAGTTACCACGAAGAAATGGTTTCTTTGGGATTGTTATTTCTTGATCATATGTCGTCTGTGCTCTAAGGTTTTCTAATCTAAGCTTGGTTTTCTGTTACTCTAGGAGTGATTAGACTCTGGTAAGATAATCTTGTTCATAACTTACAAAAGGCTAATTTATGAACCCAAAAGCCATTTGTTTTTATTTTGGTTTTTTGCAAGTCAATAGGGTTAAGTGACTTGCCCAAGGTCATACAACTACATAATTATTAAGGTCGAATTTATTATTGAGGTCAAATTTGAACTCAGGTCCTCCTGACTCCAGGGCCCAAGCTCTGTTCACTGCACCATCTAGCTGCCCCCATTTGTTGTTGTTTTTTTAAAATAGTGTCATTTATTGCATCTAACAAGAAATGATCCCTGTCCTTAGAGTATTTACGGGACCCATTATGCCTGAAAGTTTCCTTGGTGAGTGACCATGAAATCAGAGATATAGAATTGATATCATTGACATTTATGTCCCAGTATTATTAAAACTTGAAAGATCACAGAGTGGGTTAGATTATTCTAATTAAGAAAACCTTCTGGAGCAGCTATCTCCCATAAAGTATTTGGTGTGATTGCTGACCTTTTTATATCTTTTTATAAAATGTTTCTGTACAGAGCATTGCTGTATCTTATTTCTTAGTTTCATGTTTTTCTTTTTTTTCCCATTTTTGGTTTGTAGTTTAGATTAATTGACATTTCATTCCTGTTCTGTTTTGCAGGAATAATATCTTGATTTATGTTAATTCATAAAAAGAGAGCTCTTTCTTTGAGTATTTCCTTATTTCTTCTTGAGCTTAGTGTACAGTGGCAAGAATACTTAGAAGTAAAAATAAATCTCATGATGATGTCAGATAAATGAGGTGTTTGAGCAAAGGAGATTTTTCCATACAAACTCCTTATTAACAGCTATTTTCTCCCAAAGCCTATTTTGTTTACTTTTCCAGCTATACTTTGGATGCTTGAAATCTGACTTGTTTTGGCCCCATACTGAGTAACTATGATATTGCATTATTGCTGCTTTTGCCTTCCATGGAGTAAATGTTAAGACTTTTCATAATAAGATAAAAGAAAAGAGAACATAAGTTTCATATGAGCAGGGATTGTGAGTGAATGAATTATCCCATGCATAATGCTGTTAGATTTATTCTGTGTTATGTCTTATGAAATTCAGTTTGAGAGTACCTTGTTTATAAATATAATAAATGTTTCATGGTAATCATAAAAGAGCAAAAGATGAAAGTCTGATTTATTGCTCACAGTATTGTTCAATAATGAAATTTCCAAAGAATAATATTTTGGGAATGAGGCATATATACCTAGATATACAAAAGATATATCTGAATATATTCAGATATATCTTTTAGTTAAGTAATTTTCACTTAGTTCAAATATGGTATACTACTAAATTTTTCTGGATTGAAAAATAAAGTTTACTTTTTATTAGTATTTCTTACGCTCCTAAAAAGAATAAGAAAGATACATTTCTCAGAACTTGAAAAAAAATTTTTTTTGATTTGCAGGAAATATACTTTCAAATCCAAGAGCTCCATTGGTTTCTCCATTGATTCAGACAGTGAGGATGAAGTGCTAAAACGTTCTGTGACCCTTAACCAGAGACTTTTTGAAATGCCAAGCAGGGAGCAACAGGAAGACATGGAAAAGGTACATGACTTGTATGAAAAGTTTGTCAAAAAATTATGCATCAGTATTTACCACATGAAGCCAATTATATGTTCTTCAAAATAAGAGTTCAGAAAATTGATATGGGCAGATCCTAAATTTCTTGAGACTAGAGAGTTCTCTTCCTCAATAATCTGCATACAATTTGGTGACTTTTGCTTATAGACTTAGAAACTATGAAATAGCAAAGGGATCTTCCAGTATATCCAAGATCATCTAATACCTTTTATTTTTAAGAATCAAAACCCAAGAGTTTTTGATTTTCTGAAGGTTACACAGATTTCTTAAGAAATAGTATTTGTGGGGTGGCTAGGTGGCACAGTGGATAGAGCACCAGCCCTAGACAGGAGTACCTGAGTTCAAATCTTGTCTCAGACACTTAATAATTACCTAGCCGTGTGGCCTTGGGCAAGCCACTTAAACCCCATTTGCCTTGCAAAAAAAAAAACCCTTAAAAAAAAAAGAAATAGGATTTGCTACCAGTTTTACAATATTTTAACGTCAGAGAATTATGAGCTTATTTCAAAACATTTATTTCTGAGGAAATCATAATAAGTCGACTTGAAAATATTCACTGAATCTGGGCTTCAGATTATGACTAGTGAAATCAGAGATAAATCCCTGATCATTAGTTATTTATTAACATCTATGCCAGGTATGTGCTAGAATCTGGGGGTACAAATACCTTCTCTTTTTCTTATTATAAAAAAGTTCTAACATATACTTCATGGAAGGCAAAAGTAGGAATAATCTAATGTCATTGTTACTCAGTACAGGGCTAAAATGGGAATATTCAGAACATCAGAAACTACCCATAAACCTTGCATCATATATTCCTACATGTGCTTGTTGTTTCCATGGAGGGAGCAGCCACACACTTAGAGAAACCTAGCAGGAAGATGTTCCTGGGGAAACTCACAACCTTGATGGATGTCAGGAATAACGTGTACCATCTGAAGTCACTTATTTTTATCTTACTCCCTTCTGATCCTCACCATTCTGTGACCATGTGTAACCATTCTTCCATTCTCAAGATGATAAAGCAGGGACAGACTTTTATTTTGTATTCTCCCTGAACAAGTTGCTGAAAATGTCTCAGTCTTTTAACAAGGACTTATTTCAGGATTACCCTTGCTTAGCAACAAGCAATTCCTTTAAACCGTAGAATTCTGAAGCTTCTTGGATTAGCCTTCTGAACATTGCAGACAAACCTAGGCCGCATTTCTTTCAGCAGAATTCTGCTTTCTCCATTCCACAAGAACAGTTCAAAATGAAAGTAGTGGGGGAGACCAAATTTTCCTTTCTGTTTTTCTCTCATCAAACCATAGAAGGTAGTGGGAGTCAATCATATGTTTTGGGGGAATGCCCCCGTGGCTGCCCCCCCCCAAGCTCCTTATAGTTATTCTATCAGAGCATTAAATGCAAAATGCTCTGTACATTGCCACATTGGGGGAGTTGGGGTAGAAGAGACTTTTGATAGAGTAGAGGGCTTTTGTGTCCTGAAGGAAGAGGAAAATTATGTTACACAAAGTTAAAGGGGTATGGGAGATGAGTGGTGCAAAGACACAGAATAAAAGATGGGAGTGCTGGGAATAAGGAAGAGAGGAATGTCCCTTGAGATTGGAGAAGAGTTATAAAATAAAGAGGATTTTATATTTTATCTTAGAGATATTAAGGAGCCACCAGAGTTGGTTGAGTAGGGGAATGACAAAGTCAAATCTGTACTTAAGGAAAAATCATTTTGGCAGTAGTTTGAAGGATGAACTTGGAGTGGGGAGAGACTTGAGGCAGGGAGACCAACTGAAACTCAGGGGTGAAACTAGGGACTGTTGATGTAAATCTGAGATTCATCTGTATAGAGATAATAATGAAACCTATAGGAGTTGATGAGGTTATATAGCATAGAGAAAAGAAGAGGGCCTGGTTCAGTATCTGGGCTGATTATTGATGAGCCAGCAGAATATATGAGGAGTATTCAGATAGATAAAAGGAGAACTAGAAGAAAGTAGTGTCACAGAAGCCTAGAAATGAGAGAATATCTAGGAGGAGAGGGTAGTTAACTGTGATATGCATCAGTTGAGTTAAAGATGAGAACCAAAATAAGATCATCAGATTTGACAAGAGATGATAGGTAACCTTGGAGAAAATAATTATAGTTGAGTAATGAGGTTCAAAGACAGATTACAAAGGTCACCAAATATGTTAATAACAAAATGATCCATGATTACTTGAGACATTTTGATTATCTCATTTTACAGGGGGAAAATGCTTTATGAACATTATTTTAAATTTCCCCTAGTAGAAGAGAATTATTTTTGTTGTGGCAGGCTAAACTTTTTTCCATAAAATATTAAAGACAAGGCCCAGTTTGGTTGATATCTACCTTGAATAAAAACTAAAAGAACATTCAAAGGCACAATTCTTCACTTTTCAAGGTATTATCTTTTTTCTTATTTAGTTTCAGTAAAGATTTTTTCCAATTACATGTAAAAATAATTTTTAACATCTCTTTTAAAAAAATTTTGAGTTTCAGATTCTCTCCTTTTCTCACTCTCCATTAATAAGACAAGCAGTTTGATATAGGTTATGCAAAACATTAAATGTATTTTTTGATAACTTGGGGAAAATTGTGCAATTTTTATTTTTTGTTTGGATATATTGCAGCTATTGAATGAAGGGGATCCCCAAAATGATCATTCTTTGACTATTGAGTATATGTTGATTTGCTTATCTAAGTAATTAAACCTTAAAGCATTTTTAAAATAAATTTTGCTATAATTTGTTTATTTAGTGATTTGTTATGGGTTATAATCATTTTGAACCCATTTCCAAAAACCTCCTTTTTACAAATACAGGATATGGGAAGCATGGCTAATCCATAGTTGCAAAAAAGTTCTCATGGTTTCAGTGGACTAAAGAGCAACATGAGTCAGGAGAGTACCATGACTGCCCAGAAATGGGAACATAGTGTTAGATTATGTAAAGACAGAGTGTCCAAGACGTGAGGTGTGTCCACCTACTGCCCTAATCAGACCACATCTGAAATATTGCAGTCATATCTGAGAAAACTGAGGAGTGAATTCTGCAGCAGAGATGACTAGGATGGTGAGAAGTTCATTGAAGAAATTAGGAAGCTAAAAATGAAGACTTGGAGAGTAGGATATGATAACTTTCGGTTTTTGGAGTTCTGCTTTGGTTAAAGTACAGCTTAGATGCTACTTGGGCCTGGAGAGCAGATCTAGGGATAATTGGAGTGAGTTACAGAGGCATAGGTTTAAGTCTAATGTGAGAAAAAACTTAACTAGCAATTAGAACAATCTAAAAGTGAATTGCGGGTTGCTTAGGTCAGATAACATTCCAGGGATGTCGGGAAAGGGCTCCTGTTTAGGATATGTTGAACTGAATGACCTCTAGGTAACTTAAACTGTTTAGTTTTGTAATTTTATGCCTTCTTCCCTGTAGGGTTCAAAAAAATGCAAAATGGAATCAGATAAATCAGAATCAGGAAACTCGGGATTTGATGGAATGAGTGAGGATGAACTTCTGGCAGCTGTCTTGGAGATAAGTAAGAGAGAAGCCTCACTAACTTTGACTAATGAAGATGATGATAAACCTACCAGCAGTCCAGATACGGGTTTTGCAGAGGATGATATGCAAGATATGCCTGAAAATCTGGAATCTCTGGAGGGAGAAAAATCAAAAGCCCCCATAGAAGCTGGTAGGTTGAATAAAAATGAATGTGTCTACTAATAAACATTAATAGAATCTTTACAGGGTTAGTAATATTTTTAGTGGCGAATAGGAATGGTTTGTTTCAAAGTGGTGTGGGCATTCACTTTTGAATTTCATCCTTTAAACGAATTCACTTTTTTCATTTGAAATGCACCTGGGGGTACATTAAAAAATGCTCTTTTCTGGGGTGTGTAGCTAATTGATCAATAATACTTTGGCTCATGAATGTACATGTTTGTGTCTTAGTGCTTGTCTTTTTTCTGTGCGGTATTAGAATTTACCTCAAAAAATCATGTAAGGTAAAATGACTAGATGGTCTCCACATTCTGGAATCATTTTTTTAAAAATGTTATTTTATTTTTTAATTACATGCAAGGATAGTTTTTAGCATTCATCTTTTTGTAAACTTTTGAGTTCCACATTTCTACCTGCCCCCCTTATGACAGTGAGTGCATTCAGATTCCATAGTTTTTTCTCCAGATGTGAATGACATTTTCTGTCACAAGTTTTTTAGAGTTGTCCTTGATCTCTGAACTATTGAGAAGAGCTGAGTCCCTCATAGTTGATTATCTCACAATGTTGCTATTAGTGTATACAGTGTTCTCTTGGTTCTGCTCACTTCACTCAGTCACTCAACATCAGTTCGTGCAAATCTTTCCAGACTTTTCTCAAGTTAGCCACTCATGATTTCATACAAACATTAATACTCCCATCACTTTCATATATAGGGACCATTTCTTACCTTCTTTTCCCTGCTCTTAAACTAGCTCCCTATTGGGGAGTCCTAAATGTTAGCTGTATACCTCTAACCAAGTGTGTTGCTATTAAACTTTAAATTTCAATTTTGTCACAGACAAAATTCAACTGATCTTTTTATCTACCTCATTAGATTGCTTTGAGAATCAGAATTGTTTTAAAAATTATAAAGTGTGAGTCAAATCCAAGGTAGTAAAACAACATATTGTTTTAGTGTATTGCCTACCAATGGAAGAAGTGAACTGAGACTCTGCTTTGGCTTACTTAATTCCATGAAGCATTGTGGTTATTTCTGAAATATCAGTGATTTCATCAAAACCTTTCATCTACCACTCATCAGTGTGCCAACATTTTTTCCCCTCATGACATTAAGTTCTTAAAAAAATCTGTAAATGTAGGAGATAAATAAATAGATGATGAATTACAGAATTAATTTTATTCTACATGTGTTAAAAAAAAAGTCTGTTTCACTGAGGTGAGCTGTTTATCACATAGGTAATGAAATTAGCCATAGGTTAATTTGTGGGGAAGAAAATCTTACAACTTTTTATTAAAAAGTTTTAATTTGAAGGAAAAAATATTTTGAAAATCAATTTTCCTTACATAAAAGTGAGAAAAATCCACTACAAATAACTTGTTTTTTAAAAATGTGTGTAATTTAAGTAATGGTTACCAGAACTGCCCTGCTTGCTGTGTCTCTTTTTGTACTTGCTGCTACACTCTTGTAAATTTAAAAAAAACATTTTCAGTCAGCTAAAAATCTATCTTCTTTGCTGGCATGGGACCCTCCACCCCCATCCCCCTGCTATTTGAGAATGAAAGAAAGGGGCAGCTAGGTGGCGCAGTGAATAGAGCACCTGCCCTGGAGTCAGGAGGACCTGAGTAATTACCTAGCTGTGTGATGTGGGCAAGTCACTTAACCCCATTGCCCTGCAAAAACCAAAGCGAGAGAGAGAGAGAGAGAGAGAGAATATAAATAAAAATACATGTTTTCTTCTGCATTCTTCATGTCCATCTTTCTATCAGGAGGTAAATAGCATTTTTCTTTTATCATCATCATCATCATCATTATTGGTTGATATTGTTTTGTTGTCCCTCTATTTTCTCTCAAAGTCTGCCCAGGGTTCTATTTTTTGTTTCTCTGACTTTATCTATTCATTTCATCCTCTGTCATCTCTTTTCCTTTTGCCTTCAGTCTTTGCCATTATCAGGGTCGTTTCCAGTGAGTCCTGTCTTCTCATTACATAGCCAAGGTATTTTAAGCTTCAGCTTTAATATTTGATCTTCTGTATAATCTGAATTAATTTATTTATATATTGACTGATTTGATCTCCTTGCTGGCTGTGCAACTCCCAAAAATCTTCCCTTGTCTCACAATTTGAAAGTACAGATTCTGCGACACTCAGCTTTTCTTAGTCTAATTTTCATAGCCATATGTTGATACTGGCAAAGCCATAGCTTTGACTTTAGGAAACTTTGTTGTCAGAGGGATGTTTCTGTTACTTAGAATGGTTCCAGATTTGCCAAAGCTTTCCCCTCCAAGGAGCAAGCATCTTTTAATTTCATGGCTGAGTTGACATCCACAGTGATCTTGGAGCCCAAGAATATAAATTCTGACACTGGTTCCATTTCTTCTCTCCTCTTTCACTCTTATCAAGAGGCACCTTAATTCCTCTTCTGCCATCAGAGTAGTGTCATCTGCATATTAGAGATTATTGATATTTCTCCCAGCAATTTTAATTCCAGCTCGATTTTACATGATGTACTCTGAATATAAAATAAGGTGACAACATGTATTCTTACTGTACTTCTTTTCCAATTTTAAACAGCTCCATGTTGAGTTCTCAGTTGCTTCTTGGTTCACATGCAGGTTTCCAGGGCATACAATGATCTGTTATTCCCATCTCTTTGAGGACTTTCCACTTATTGTGGTTGATTCATAGTCAGAGGCGCTTTAGTGTAGTCAGTGAAGCATAAGTAGGGGTTTTCCTGGAACTCCCCTTGCTTTCGCCATAATCCAGTGAGTGTTTGCAATTTGATCTCTAGTTCCTCTGCCTCTTTGAAAACCATCCTACCCTTGGTAATTCTCAGTTCACATATTGCTCGTGTGGCTTGCAAAATCTTAAGTGTAAGTTGCTGGCATGTGAAATATGCACACTTGTTTTAATTTGAACATTTCCTTGACATTTTCCTTCTTTAGCATTGGGATGTAAATTGATCTTTTCCAATTTTGCTGACATATTGAGTGCAGGACTTAACAGCATCATTTTTTAGAATTTTAAGTTAGCTCGACTGAAATTCCATCACCTCCACAATCCTTATTGTTCGCAATGCTTCTTAAGGATCACTTGTCTTCATTCTCCAGAATATTATGACTCTAGATCAATCACCATGGTTATTGGTAATGTAAAGATATTTCTTATATTTTTTTTATGTCACCTTTTTTTAATCTTTTCTGTTTCTATTACATCCCTAGCGTCTTTTGTCATGCTCAGTTGTGCATGGTACATTCCTTTGATATCCAATTTTCTGGAAGAGATCTCTCATCTTTTCTATGGTATTGTTTCTTTTTCTTTATATTGCTCTTTTTTTGAGGGGGGGTTGCAAGGCAGTGGGGTTAAGGGACTTATAGGTAATTATTAAGTATCTGAGGTAGGATTTGAACTCAAGTCCTCCTGACTCCAAGCCCGGTACTCTTTCCACTGCACCACCTTAGCTGTTCCCTGTGTTGCTCATTTAAGAAAACTTTCTCTTTCCTTGTTATTTTCTGGAATTCTGTTTATCTCTGGTATTCAGTTTATCTTTCCCATTTCCCTTAACCTTTCTCTTTCCTTCTTTTTCCCAGCTATTTGTCAAACCTTATCAGACAACCATTTTGCTTTCTTGCTCTTTTTCTTTGGTATGTTTTTCTTGCAGCCTCCTGAACAATTTTGTGAACCTCTGTTCATGGTTCCATCCATATCAGTCCATTGATCTAATCTCTTAAATCTGTTCATTACCTCCTTATTCATAAGGGATGCTATTTAGACCATGCCTATATGGTCTGATGTTTTCTACATTCTTCAATTTATATCTGAATTTTGCTATAAGAATCAAGTTTCATCCTTAGTTATCTCCAGCTTCAGTGAAGCCCTTGGTTTGGCTTTTAAACCCACCACAAACCTAGCCCCTCTTCCTTTCTCAGGCTTCTTATACCTTCCTCCTCTCTTCCCCAACACACTCTGATCTCATGATGGCAGCCTCCTGATTCTACACCTGGTGACTATACATTTTCAATAGCAGTATCCCAGGCCTGGAATTCTCTCTATCCTTGACTTCCTTTCAAGTCCCAGATAAAAATCCCACTTTCCTGTCCAAACTATCCTATAGAAATCTTATCCAAAGTAGCTTTGCATTTTGTCTCTGCTCATTAGATTGTGCCTTTAGCCTTTCTTTAGACCACTGTACTTAACACCATGGCTCCCATGTTGTGGGTATTTAATAAATGCTTATTGAGTGACTAAGAAAGGGAACTCATTCACATCCTTTTGATAATATTAAAGCACTATGACCTGATGGATTAAAACATAGGTCTAAAAGAGGGCTTCTACTAGCTTCTCTTCTCTCTTCTAGACAAAATCCATGCCCTTAGAATTCAACTCGTCGTCTAATCTGGGGTTGATCTGGCCAATCAAGTCTTCTCAAGATTTTGACAAAACCTCTACTTACTCTTTTGTACCACAATAAGACTGTCTTCCCTGCCTGTTCCTGATAATTAGATAATTGTGAATCTGACATGGATAAAGATAAATTGCTTTTTTAAAAAATAGCAGTGGCATTAATATAATTCTTATACATAGTCTAATATATTGTTAGAAAGCTGAAATCTATTATTATCATCATTCCTTTTTTTTTTTTAATGAGGAAACCAGGGCTCTTATTTTTGTTTTTAATAGCATTTGTGACATTCCTTAAGAAAAACTTCCAAATAAAAATACTCTGGTGTCTTTGAGGTAGGTCATGGACAGTAGGCATCCCTAGGGTCAAGGAACTTTAGTTGTGTTGGAAAGTAGTCAGCGCATAAAAAAAGGGGGGGAAACCAGAAATCTTGAATTGCATTCTCTTGCTTCCTCAGGTCCTACCAATTTCACTGAAATAACTAAAGATTTTGATGAAAATAAAGAAAACAAAACTCCAGAAGGGTCTCAGGGGGAAGTCGACTGGCTGCAACAGTATGATATGGAGCGAGAGCGGGAAGAGGAAGAACTCCAGCAGGCCCTAGCTCAGAGCCTCCAGGAGCAAGTAAGCGCTCTCAATTCTGTCAGATACTGGGTGGCAATGTTTTATTAAAGTATTTTTAAAAAGGCATTTATGGACCTGCTCATTTCCATCCTGTATTCTTGGCTTTATTTTTTTCCTAGGCATGAAATAGCTTAGAATCTTTTTTTTTTACAGTTTGAAATGGTAGAGAACTTGGGGATTTAGATCAGGTCTTCCTAATTTTGTGACTAGCAGAATCTGTATAGGGAAATGCTCTACCTCTCTAAGTTATGTATAGTTCTGATTTTTAGGTATAGCATTCTTTCCTAATATCAATTAGAAGACAATTTTATTTTTCTATACTGGTGTCCCTTCTTTTGGGGGGGGGGGTGTTGGATTTTTGCAAGACTATGGGGTTGTAACTTTCCCAAAATCACACAGCTAAGTAAGTATTAAGTATCTGAGGCCAGACTTGAACTCAGGTTGTCCAGACTTCAGGGCTGATGCTCTATTTGCTATGCCACCTAACTGCTCTTGGTGCCCTTTCTTTTAAAATAACTTTCTTTGTTAGTGATTGGATCTGTCATGTTTTTAGATCTGTCAAACTAATGCAGTTTCTTTTTTTAATTTTTTTAAAAATGTTTTTGCAAGGCAATGGGGTACATGGCTTGCCCAAGGCCACATGGCTAGGTAATTATTAAGTGTCTGAGGTCAGATTTGAACTCAGGTACTTCTGACTCCAGGGCCGGTGCTCTATCCACTGTGCCACCTAGCCGCCCCTCCAATGCAGTTTTAATTAGCATTTCACTTCTCTTTCCCCGGGCAAGATGGTTAAGCATTCAGAATACATTTTCAGTATTGATGTTTGCATTACTCCTAACTAATTAAATTCAGGAAATCTAATGTATATGGCATTTTCACAGTTGAAATGATTATTTAATTTCTTCAAGTTCGGATTTGTTTTGAAAGATTTTCTTAATTTCTACAGAAGGAAAATATCTTTTTCAGCAGATATTTCATCACTAGTAGAATTTAAAAAAATTTTTTTTTAATTTTTTTTTTAGTTATCTGTTAAGATTGCTGGATCTTTCCCAGATGTAGTGATGGGAAAACATCTTCAGTTTGGTGTCCTTGTACCACTCCACTGATTAAAAATTCTGTGTCTCCTGTTTTCTGGCTTTAGAACAAATTTGATGTACTTAAATGGTTTCTTTCAGTGCTGAAATTTTTATTTTAAAAAATTTGGTATTTTCCCAGGTCAGTTAATGAAAAAAATTTTAATTACTTTTATTTTTTAAATAATATTTTTTGCCCAGTCATATATAAAAACAATTTTTAACGTGAGGGTTTTTTTTAATGTTTTTTGAGTTCCATTCTATCCTTTCCCTTCTCCTTCCCTGAGATAGTAAGCAATCTGATATAGGTCCTTCCTTTATTTGATTAACTATTCATTCAGCATGACACATATTTTCAGATCTGTATACAATTTATGTAAACAGTTATTTTGTGGAAGGAAACTTGAACTAAAAGAAAAAAATGGAAGAGGAAAAGAGTGAAAAATGATGTTTTGGTCTGCATTCAGACACCATCGATTCTTTCTCTGGAGGTGAATAGCAATTTTCATCCTTATATCATTGTATTGCTGAGAATAGCTAAGGCGTTCACAGTTGTTCATTGTACAGTATTGCTGTTAGTATGTACAATGTTCTGATTCTACTCACTTAAGTCTGCATCAGTTCATGTAAGTCTTTCTAGATTTTCTGAAATCCTGTCATGATTTCTTTTAGCACAATAATATACTATAGCTCATTCCCCATTTGATGGACATCTCAATTTCTAATTCTTTACTCTCTCAGATCTTTTAAATACCTTATTCTTTTGGTCAGTGGCCTGAGAAGAATATTTAAGGTTAAAATGTTTAATAAAGAAAAGCATATTATCTGTTTCTTTAAATAAATTGTAGTAGCTTTGCTGCCTTAAAAACTTTAAACAAATTTCCAGGATTTAGAAATATAGAAGAAATCTTGGCATCTATTTTTAGGTAGATTTAAGAGGGTAAAAAGTTTAATTTTTTTTTTGCTTGTTTCCTGTGATTCAGATATTGATTCATTTTTGTTCTTTGCAACTTCATATCTTTTTATGATTTAACTATTCATTCAATAAGGCACACATTTTCAGAAGATACAAATTTAATCCAACATAAAATAAAATAAAGGTGTTATCTGTTTTATGGGAACACTATGCAACATGATGGGGAGTTACCCCTGCCCTCTATGAATTTATATTCTAGTTGGGAGGATTTATATTCTAGTATAAATGTGAAATATTTTTACTATGCATTATTGTAACACAATAAATGCATTAGAAAGTTCTTGTGAAATCCGTGTGGAAAATTGTAACTAACCAACAGATTGATTGTGGAAGGCTTCATGGATCTGTTAAATATCTTAGCAAAATCACAAAATTAATCTCATAGTTTCTTCCATGAAGAAACTTACTACCAGCTTTGCCAAGAAAGAAGCTTTCCTGCTCTTGGGGAATTAGGATTTTTTGGAGAGGGCTTGTTGGAAAGAAAATTAAGTTATTTGAGTGACTGTTTGTTAGGGGAAATTCCAGGGATTGCCCCTTCACCCCTCCCCCAGTTTTCAAGGATTTTTTTCCTCCCTTTCATCTTCACTGCAGCCCCCTAGACTGAGGTGAGTGGGGCAACAAAACCCCAGCAACATATAAACATAGTCATGTAAAACAAATTTCCAAAATGGCCCTGGCCAGAAATATCTCTGTCATTTTGCATATTAGTCTTTCTCTTCTGGAACATGCTTCATCTTTGAGTTTCAAGAATAATGAGTGATCATTATGTTGGTTAGAGTTCTTAAAGTCTTTAAGAATTCATCATTTTTACAATGTTGATATTATAGTATAAATTATTCTCTTCACTCTTGTTTCTGCATCTCTTCTTCCAGGTCTTCCCAAGTTTCTCTGAAACTACCTCTTCATTTCTTATAGCATAATCTTTCCATTACATTCATATATCATAATTTGCATTGTTACCTAATTGATGGTCACCTCCTTTGTTTCTAGTAGTTTGCCAGCACAAAAAGATCTCAAATCCTCAATTATTAACTGCAGAAAGTAATCTTAAAATCTTCTTAATTACCAAGGATGTATTTACAGCATAAAGAAAAGTAAAGTTACAAAAAGATTTACATCTTGGAAATCAATAAGGTTACAGAACTTATCTCAAAGTTTTAGTAGCAACTGATTTAAATCCAATTAAAAAGATAAACATAGTTCTGGATGTTTTATACAAAGGCCTGTTTCCTTTGACTGCCTCTAGAGTAAAAATTTAATTCCTTAAATGTTGCATGGTTTTTTTTACTTTTTTCTTTAAAACATTTTTACCTAAGGTTTTCTTTTGTTTTTTCATTTAAATTACTAAAAATCACCTCTCTTTCCTCTCCCCTCCCTCCATGTAAAAAATAAAAACAAAATCTTGTAATGTATATATGCATAGTCAAAAAAAAAATGAAATTCTCACATTGGCCTTGTCTAAAGAATATGTCTTAGTCTTTACCTTACCTTAACCTTACCTCATTGTCAGAAGGTGCTTAACATGTTCCATCTCGAGTCTCTGGTTATTCCTTGTGTCGGTCAGAGTCCTTGAATCTTTCATTGTTATTTGTCCTCACAGTGAGGTTGTTATATTGTTCTCCTGATTCAGCTCACTTCACTTTACATTGGTTCAAACAAGTCTTCCTAGGTTTCTCTGAAACGATCCCCTTCATCATGGAAAAACAGTAGTTTTCTATTACAGCCATATACTTTGTTTTCTTCATCATTCCCCAATTGATGGATCCCCCCTTTCCATTTCTTTTGCTACCACAGAAAAAGAAATGCTATATTTTTGTATTTATGAGTCCTATTCCTCTTTGATCTCTTTGGGATATTATATTCACAGTTTAATAACTTTTGGGCATAACTCTATAATGCTGAATAATTTTATCCACTAGTAGTGCATTGTAAGTATGCTTGTTTTTCCACAGCTTCCCCACCAATTGTCATTTTCCTTTTTTTTTTTGTTAACATCGTCAATCTGATGGATATGAGGCAGAATCTTAAGAATTGCTTTAATTTGTATTCCTCTAAGTATTAGTGATCTGAAGTAATCTTCATATGATTTAATAGTTTGAATTTCTTCATTAAAATTTCTTATTCATATCCTTTAAGCATTTATAATTGGGGAATGACTCATATAAATTTAAATCGGTTGCCTAGATATTTTTGAAATGAGACCTTTATCAGAAAAACTTATAACAGAATTTTTCCCCCATTTTTTCTACTTCTAAGTTTAGCTGTATTAGTTGTTTATTCTAAAAACTTCAGTTTTATGTAATCAAAATGACCAAAGGGGGAGAGAAAATCAATGAAGTTATCTCTCCCTTGTTTCATCATGAACTCTTCCCCATGGATATATTTAAAAGATAATTTCTTCCTTGCCCCTCTGGGTTGTTTATAATGTCACTCTTATGTATATATAAGTCCTATGCCTATTTGGAGCTTATCTCTGTATAAGATGTGAGATATTAATCTATATCTATTTTTTCCAGATTGCTTTTCAATTTTACAAAGTTTTTGTTGAATAGTTTATGAAACATGAGGCTACTTTGCTCATTTCCTTCTGTTTATTATACACTTACTGTTCCCTACTTCTTTATTTCATGATGAGGGCCTGGAGACAGTGAGATCTGTGTTCAAATCCCACTTTAGATACCTCTTAACCCAATTTAACTTCTGCTTGCATACGCATTGTGTTCTCTCAGAAGCTTATTTCCTTGCCTGTGTTTTCCCACATAGCTATTCCCTAAATCACTTTGATGACTACTGCTTTGTATTATGATTTAATCAGTTCCTGCTGATTTTTAAAAGATTTATTTTTTCCCTCAGTAGAATTATACTCAGTTTTGCTGGATAAGTTAGCCTATATCTTTTGCCTTCTGGATTATTATATTGCAGACTCTGCTCCTTTATCATAGTGGCTGCTCAATACCTGATATGATGTTGTAACACTTCTGTAATTGAATTCTTTCATTCTTTCTGGCCACTTAAAATATTTTTTCTTTGAACTTGGAGGCTCATTTTGATTATAATGTTCCTGGGAATCTTTATTTTAGGATTTCTTTCAGAAGATGAGCAGACTTTTAATTTTCATTTTAGCTCCTACTATTTTTGATTTAAGAAATTTTTTTTTCTGTGATTTCTGTCTAGTCTCCTTTAAGTCCTTTACTTCTATTTCATCCATTCTGATTTTCAAGTTGTGTCCTGCTTGGATAATGTGTATCTTTTGTACAAAGCTAATAATTCCCTTTGCAAATCTTTCTTCCTTAACTTTCATTTCTTTTCCCCTCTTGTGTTAAATGGCCAAGATATGTTTTTCCTTGAGGTTTTACATATAGATATTTTCAAGTGCCTCTCTGCAGGGTTCTTGATCATCCCTAGCTCTATAAGAATTCGGTGAACTTACATTTATTAAGATATCTCAACATCTCAAGACCGGTGCTAAACACTATACTTGAGTTACTTGCTCTTCCAGTCTGATTTGCTGCCTTTGAGCTATGTTCAGACCAGGCTACGCACATGTCCCTAGAGAAGGTCTGGGCCCTCAGTCCTGTTTAGTTACTGCTGCTTCTGCCCTCCTCTGGGCTGATTCCCAGACCTTGAGGCTGACCTGAGCTGGGGTCCTGCCAGCCTGCATCCACAGCTGGGAAGCTCAGAGGGTTCTGAGACACTGCCCTGTGAGGTTCCTGTTGGATGGAGCTGGCCCAAAGACCCTGCTCTGCTCTCACCTCCCCTGCCCAGCATAGGACCTGGCCTCCAATCCAATCTACACAGCTGCAAATCAGCTCTTGTCTAGGTCTCATGTCCTCATTATCTCTCCATGCCAATCTGCACTGGAAAAATGACGTACTCAGATTTCCCAATCAGAACTCAGACTACTGTGTTTGCTAAATCACTGTAGAATAGTTGTGGGAAGAGAGTCAGTTTGGACTGCTTCTTCCTACTTTGTCACTCCATGTTAAATCATTATTAGAGTTTATATTCTTTTAGGAAATGATTGGGGCCCACTAGGTGGTTCACATCTGTCCTCAGACACTTAGTAGCCATGTGACCCTGGGCAAGTCATTTTACCTTGTTTGTCTCGGTTTCCTCATATGTAAAATGAACTGGAGAAGGAATTAGCAAATCACTTCATTAACTTTGTAAACAAAATTCCATGTGGGTTCATAGAGTCAGACTCTTCTGAACAACACCAAAAGAAAATGATTAGAATTGAATATTGGAATCTAGGATTTTCCTTTCCAAGGACAAAACTATGTTCTCTCTGACAGTTCATTCAGAAGTTGGTTGTGATCCCCCCCTTTTTTTTTTTTAGATTTTTCAAGGCAGTGGGGTTAAGTTAACTGGCTTGCCCAAGGCCACACAGCTAGGTAATTATTAAGTGTCTGAAGTTGGAGTTGAACCCAGGTACTCCTGACTCCAAGGCCAGTGCTCTATCCATTGCGCCACCTAGCCACCTCCTGTGATACCCTTTTAATTAATTGATTAATAAGTATAATTAGAAATATTGACTTAATCTAAATATTAGAATATTGAATTTGTAATTGAGTTTTATTTCAGTCTCTTTGTTACTAAAAATTTAACTCTTAAAAGTTAATGAGCATACTTCCACATGGAACTTCTTTTTTTGTTTTGTTTTGTTTTAGGTTTTTGCAAGGCAAATGGGGTTAAGTGGCTTGCCCAAGGTCACACAGCTAGGTAATTATTAAGTGTCTGAGGCCGGATTTGAACCCAGGTACTCCTGACTCCAGGGCCAGTGCTTTATCCACTATGCCACCTAGCATAGTTGTAGAAACCAGAATAGAATGGCTTCAGTTAAAAAAAATTATAAACACTAAGCTTTTTTTTATTATTTTATTTTTTCACATTACTATAATAGTCATTTTGTAAAAGTAAATATAAGCCTCCCTTACAAAGAAAAAGAAACCAACAAAAATTAAGTGAGAGGGAAAAAAAAAAATTTGTGCTTCAGTCTGTAGTCATACACCATCACCTCTTTCTTTGGGGTGGATTGCATTCTTTATCATAAGACCATCAGAGAAATTGCTTCAATATTTTTTTCTCACAGTTGCTATTGCTAGTTGTATTTCCCTACATCCTGTTTCTCCTTACCCCCTTTTATGCTATTCTCTTTCTCCTTTTCACCCTATCTTATCCCTCCTCTAAAGTGTTTTGTATCTGACTACCTTCTCCCATGATCTTCCCTCTATTCCATCACCTACCTCCACCTGTCCCTTTTCTCTCATCCCTTTCCTCTTCTATTTTTCTCTAGGGTAAGATAGATTTCTATACCCTATTGAGCCTGTGTGTTATTTCCTCTATGAGCTGCTTCCTATGAGAGTCATTCACGCCTCTTCACCTTCTACTCCATTGAAAAGCTTTTTCTTGCCTCTTTTATGTGAAATAACTTATCCCCTTCTACCTCTCTTTTTTCCTTTCTCTCCCATTGACCCCCATATTTTTAATATCTTATACCTTCAAATTCAACTCCCTCCTGTGCCTTGTCTATATGTGCTCCTTCTAACTGCCATAATAAATGAGAAGCTTCATATGAGTATTATCAGTATCATCTTTGCATACAGAAATACAAGTAGCTCAACATCATTAAATCCCTCATCAATTGCCCTTCCCATTCACCCTCTCTTTACTTCACCTGAGTCCTGTACTTGAAGAGCAAACTTTCTGTTCAGCTCTGAGCACTTCAAAAAGAAAGTGTGTTAAGTCCCTTATTTCATTTAAAGTCCAACTTTTCCCCTAAAAGAGTATGTTCAGTTTTGCTGAATAGTTGTAATCCCAAGTTCCTTTGCCTTCCATAATATCATATTCCAAGCCCTATGAGCCCTTAATGTAGAAACTGACAAGTCCTGTGTGGTCCTGACTGTAGCGCCATGATATTTGAATTGTTTCTTTCTGGCTGCTTGTAATATTTTCTCCTTGACTTGGGAGTTCTGGAATTTTGACTATAATATTCCTGGAAGTTTTCATTTTGGGATCTCTTTTAGGATGGGTGGATTCCCTCAATTTCTATTTTACCCTTTGCTTCTAGAATCTCAGGGCAGTTTTCCAGGAGAATTTCTTGAAAATGAAATCTAGATTCTTTTCTTGGTCATGACTTTTCAGGTCGCCTAATAAATTTTAAATTATCTTTTCTGGATCTCTTTTCCAGGTCAGTTACTTTTCCAGTGAGATAGTTCACATTTTCTTCTTTTTGTTTTTCATGATTTTCCCACATCACTCCCATTTCTCTTCCCAATTATCCTCTTTACCTCCCTTACCTGATTTTCATTTTTTTTTTAACTCTTCTATAGCCTGAGAATCAATTCCTATTTTTCTTGGAGGCTTTGGATATAGAAGCTTTGACTTTGTCATCTTCTTAGTGTATATTTTGAACTTCCAAGGGACCCAAAATAATTGTCTATGGTCAGATTTGTTTTCTTCTGTTATTTGCTTTTTTTCCCCAGCCTGTGACCTGATTTTAACTCTTTTATTAAGATGGGCTCTGCTTCTAGGGTGGAGGATGCACTGTCCCACACTTTTGAGGGTTTGGGGGATTACCCCCTTCTCCCCCTCCCCCCGCCCCATCCAGACCTCAATTCCTCCAAAGGCTTAGGAGAGGCTTTGACTGCTCCCTTGGCCTGAGGATGACCGCAGCACTCTGCTCTGCTGGAGCTGTGAGGAGGGGTCCCTGCTCTGCTATGGCAATATGGGGGCCAAGATTGTGACCTGGATCTGAGAGTGGGCAAAACAGCAGAGTCCTATCCCAGAGATGGTAGAGAGACCTTGACAGCCTCCCTCTTACCTTCCATGGACTGAGCTGAGCTCTGGAAGCAGCTGCTGGGTTCCCAAGGACACAGCCTGGGCTATGCTGCATGCCCTTTCTAATGGATCTTCCATTAGATCTACTTTTCCACAGATCTTCCAAGTTGTCTTGCACTGGAAAATTGTTTCGCTCAGTCTTTTTGTGGATTCTGCCACTCTAGAATTTTAGAGTCATTATTTAAAGGTATTTGGAGAGATCTGGGGGAGAACTTGCAGGAGTCCCTGCCTTCACTCTGCCATCTTGGGTCCACCCCCAGCACTAAGCTTTTTAAATGAACTAGATTTTGTGCTTTCCTTTAGGAGGCCCGAGAACAGAAAGAAGATGATGACCTCAAAAGAGCCACAGAGTTAAGTCTTCAAGGTGTGAGAATTTTTATATTTTTAACCTACATTTTAAAAAAAAGTTGTCTTTATGTGTATGCTGCTGTAAATAGTGGAAAAATCACTGACCTGTTTATCATTTCAGTTTCAAATGATGTTTAAAAATATAATTTTGTTGGTATGTTATGAATCACTTCAACTTGAATGAATTGAATCAGATTCTTTAATGAAATGTTTCCTTTTTAAAGAGATTTCATTTTGTTTAAGATTAAATGATGGGGGCGGAGCCAAGATGGCCACAAGAAGGGATCTAGTCTTAGGCGCTCTGTGATAAAACTTGAAACTAAGGACTCTAACTAAACTTTCGAGAGACAGAACCCACAGAGGGACCCAGTGAGGCAATTCTCCCACTCAAGGTAACCTGGAAAAGAGCAGAAAGGCTCTGCTCCCCGGGCCGGAGGGGCGGCCCGCCAGAGTGAAAGAACTTCAGCCTCCCAGAGGCAGCCCCAGGGGCGCTGGGAGCTGGGAGCACCCCAAAACCAGGCCCAGGCTGGGAAAATGGGCAAGCTAAGAAACAAGAGGAAGACCATTGAGAAATATTTTGTATATGATCCCAAGAAGGATCTCCTGAGCTGCACCCCGGGGAGCACCAGGCACAAAGTGGGAGAACAGCGGGGGACCTCTGCCAGAGCGAGCACATGGAGCCCAGCCCTCAGGGCACACAGGGAGCAGTTTGGTCTTTTGGCAGCCCAGAGCAGGAAACAGAAGCAGGTGGAAGCTGGTAAGCATGAGCCCCCAGGCCATGAACCCATTGAACTGAGGGAGGGGAGTGAAGAGAGACTGCAGAGCTTCTGCCTCTGGAACAGGACTCTGGGGCTCTGACCACATTCAGACCCTGATCGCAGTCTAGGCCCCCCCATAGAACAACAGGGCCCCCCCCCACCTCAGCCCCATGGCAAAGGGGGGCGCTTGTGGTCATTCACAGACCAGGAGGGAGGACAGCCTCACACACTGAGACCCTTGTGGGAGTGCCCCAAAAGCTCAGGAAGCACCCCAAAACCAGGCCCAGGCTGGGAAAATGGGCAAGCTAAGAAACAAGAGGAAGACCATTGAGAAATATTTTGTATATGATCCCAAGAAGGATCAAAACTCTCAGTCTGAAGATAAGGAAGCACAAGCTCCTGCATCTGAAGACTGCAAGAAAAAACAGAAATTGGGCTCAGGCTATGACAGAGCTCAAAAAAGACTTTGAAAATCAAATGAGGGAGTTGGAAGAAAAACTGGGAAAAGAAAGGAGAAACGCAGGAAAAACATGAAAATGAAGTAAGCAGCCTAATCAAGGAAATCCAAAAAAATGCTGAAGAAAATAGCATGCTTAAAAACCAGCTTAGGTCAAATGGATAAAACAGTTCAAAAAGTTATGGAGGAGGAGAATGCCTTAAAAAGCAAAATTGGCCAGATGGAAAAAGAGATAAGAAAACTCTGAGGAGAACAGTTAATCCTTCAGACAAAGAATAGAATTCAGGGAGATTGATGAATTTACCAGAAATCAGGAATCAATACTTCAAAACCAAAAAAATGAAAAATTAGAAGAAAATGTGAAATATCTCATTGAAAAAACAACTGATATGGAAAACAGACTTAGGAAAGATAATTTAAAAATTATTGGAATACCTGAAAGTCATGATCAGGAAAAGAGCCTTGACATCATTTTCAAAGAATTACTACAGGAAAATTGCCCTGACATTCTAGAAGCAAAGGGCAAAATAGAAATGGAGAGAATCCACCGATCCCCCCGAGAAAGAGATCCCAAAAAACCAACCCCTAGGAATATTATAGCCAAGTTCCAGAACTCCCAAGTCAAAGAGAAAATATTACAAGCAGCCAGAAGGACACAGTTCAAATATCATGGAGCTGCAGTCAGGATCACACGGGACTTAGCAGCAACTACATTGGAAGCTTGTAGGGCTTGGAATATAATATACCGGAAGGCAAAAGAACTTAGATTGCAGCCAAGAATGAACTACCCAGCAAGGCTGAATGTCCTCTTCCAGGGAAAAAGATGGACTTTCAATGAACCAGGGGAATTTCAAGTGTTCCTGTTGGAATGGCCAGAGCTGAACAGAAGGTTTGATCTTCAGATACAGGACTTGGGTGAAGCATAGAGATTGGAGGAGAGGGGGGAAATGTAAGGGACTTAATGAGAATGAACTGCATGTATTGCTGCATAGAAAAGTGACACTGATAACACTCATATGAACCTTCTCAGTTAATAGAGCAGGTAGAGGGAGCTTTTATAGTTGAAGCACAGGAGAAAGCTGAATTCGAAGATAAAATATGGTGTAAAAATGGAGTCAAAAAAAAAGGGAAATGTAATGGGAGAAAGAAAAAGGAGAGGGGGAATAGGCCAAGATATTTCATATAATAAGATTTTTCTTTATTCCAATGAGCTATTGCAATGATATGGAAGGGGGAATGAGGGAACCTTTGCTCTCATCAGAGGTGGCTAGGAGAGGAAACAGCATATATACTCAATGGGGTATAGGCATCTGGAGTAAGAAGGAGGGAGCAGGGGGAAGGGGTGGGGATGTGAATAAAGGAGGAGAGGATGGACCGTGGTGGGAGAGTGGTCAGATATAACACATTTCCTTTTTTACTTCTTGCAAGGGGCTGGGATTAGATGGCCTTCCCAGGACCATAGGGCCAGGTGGATTCTGGGCCTAAGGGGTGGTATGCGGGCTCAGGGCCTCTTGGCCCCAGGACCTGGGATCTGTCTGCTGCGCCGCTCAGCGACCCTACAGCAGAGTCAGAGTGAAAGGAGAGAGAAGATATAGTACATGGTAGTGGAGAAATAAGAAAGGAGGGAGTTGCGATCAGCAATGGCAACGTTGGAAAACTATGGAAGCAACTTTTGCAATGGACTTACCATAAAGAATGCGATCCACCCATGACAGAGTTGTTGGTGTTGGAACAAAGACTGAAGCACATTTTTTACTATTATTATTTGGGGGAGGGTGCAGGGCAAGTGGGGCTGGGTGGCCTGGCTGGGGTCACATAGCAGGAGGATCTTTGGGTGTCTGGGGCCGGATTTGGTCCCGGGTGCTCCTGGCTCAGGGGCCAATGCTCTGTCTGCCACCCAGCCACCCCTACTATGATTACTATTTTATTTTATTTTATTTTGGGTCTTTTTTTTTCCCTTCTTTTTGGTTTTTGCAGGGCAGTGGGGATTGGATGGCTTGCATATCACATGGCTGGGTGATTGTTGGGTCTACGGGGCTGGATGTGGGCTCAGGTGCTCGTTGCTCCAGGGCTGGTGCTTCCATTGCGCCACCTGGCCATACGTACAATTATTACTATCATTTTTTTTTATTTAATTTTTTTCTCTCCCCTTTACTTTATCGCCCAAGCAAGTCTATATTCATGGGGGGAGGGGTATTTTGTTTACTCTTAAACAAGAATATTTTATTAATGTAAAAAAAAATTTGTACAAAATGGGAATTAAAATAAAATAAACATTAAATGAAAGGATTCTAATATTGCCAAGAGCATTCACAGTGGATCATTTATCAGCTGTACAAATTGAAATAAATCCAGAATGCAGTATCTTAATTCTGGACTAAGTCTAGAGCTTGTTTAAATAAGGCCCACATGTCAGCCATAATAACATCATAAACATTTAATTATGTCCTGTGTCTATTCTCTCTACACATCATAGAGACCAACTGGAGCAATTGGACCAACTCTTCTAACTGCTCCATGTCTATTTAAAATAATCATCTATTCTGGAAATTATTGAAACTATGAATTCTTGCCTAAATAAGGGGATGAATCTTTTAATGTAGCATTATTTGGAATCCAGGAAATTTGAGAAGCTCTTTGCTATTGGGCGGTGACTGCATGCTCTTAATGTCAACCCCACCACCCTGAGGAATATTCTGTTACCACAAGATTAAGACTCTTGGTTGGTTGGTTTTTAATTGGCCACCCAGTCATTAGGAGTTGGTGGTTTTAATTTTTCAGAGCACTTTTCATCATGAGCTCTTAAATAGTTCGATAATTTTAAATCTCAGAAAGTTTTGTGGGTGTTTTGTTATATGTGTTATAATTCTTATGTTCTGTTAGCTCAAGGAAAAAGGTGATGTGCAGATTGGCACATTATCCTGGAAGAGGCTGCATTAATAGCAAATAGTTCCCTTCTTTTCTTGTGAGGATTGGACCCTGGGCCCCTCCTCGGATATGTGTTGGGACCATTCTGTCTCAGAGCACTTGGGGAGTGCCTTCTGTGGGGTATTTGGTAGGGTGCTACTTGAACTGAACTCTTGATAGTTTTTAGAGCAGATTTCTTCTTGGGGAGCATGGCCTAGAAGCCGGACTTCTTCCACTCTTTCTGGTTGAGTCTCTTGGCCTCTTGGCCAAGGCCCTCATCATCCTTGTCTGTGCTTTTCAGAATTTAACAGTTCCTTTCTGGATGGAATGGGCTCTGATGAGGACTCGGGGAATGAAGACGTTTTTGATATGGAGTACACAGAAGCTGAAGCAGAAGAGTTGAAGAGGAATGCTGAGGTAAGGATTAGGCTTCTCTTCACCTTCCCTCTTTTCCTTTTGTTCATCAAAAAAAAATTATCAGAGACAATAATAGACTTTTAACCTTTTTTGTGTATACTCAATGAGAACTCAGCAATGTGACACATTGAGACTCTTCAAAGAAGATATTCTTTAAAAATTCCTTTCCCCTCTCCCTCTCCCCCAGCAAAATACTGGTTCAGGCCAATAGATATTGAATAAGTATATGATGCTAGTACTAAAGCATTTTGTTATTCTGTGTTCAATATTTTACACATGACATGTATTTAATAGCTGTTAATTGAATTGGGATTATATATTTTCTTTATTATATAGATTACATGGTATGTATTAAGTATTCATGGTTCACTATATTTTGATGGAGATTCCAGGTGTACAATTATTATGGTTCAACTATATTCACCTTGATGTTCAAGCTTTGGATTTGATATTTTAGATACAGAAGTAAAATGCACATTCATTCATGGGGGAGGTTCCAATTAATACTATTTTTTCCCCTTCCCCTTTTTTTAGACAGGAAATCTTCCCCATTCTTATCGGCTCATCAGTGTGGTCAGCCATATTGGAAGTACATCTTCTTCAGGTAAAAAAGATCATTTGATCTTTTGATTTCATATGTGTAAACCTGTCTGGGCTCACTGGTCAGCTGGTTCTGTATAAAAGACATTTCCAGAACTAAAAGCTTGACAAAGTTTTTGATGTTTTCCATGAGAACAAAATTGTAATGGTTTTGAAAATCTTAAAGCATGTGAGCTATTATTTGTATACAGACTAGTCATAATGTAGTTAAATCAATGGAAAACTGGTTGGAATGCTGAATTCAAAGATTAGTCATTAATGGCATCTGTCAGCTTAGATGGATGTCTTAGAGTATCTTTGCCCTGCCTTGTTCAACATTTTTATGACTTAGATAAAGAAGCTATACTTTTCAAATTTGCAAGTAAACCTTTGAAAAGTAGCTAATTTGTTGAGTGAGATTTAGGAACCAAAAAGGATCTAACAAATTAGAATGGTGAGCTGAATTGAATAAAATGAGATTTAATAAAGATTAATTTCACTTTTTTTTTTATTTTTACTTTTTTGCAAGGCAATGGGCTTAAGTGGCTTGCCCAAGGCCGCACAGCTAGGTCAGATTTGAACTTGGGTACTCCTGACTCCAGGGCTGGTGCTCTATCCACTGCGCCACCTAGCCACCCCCCACTTAATTCTTAAAAATCAGTTTCACAGTATAGAATTGGGAAAGCAGGACTGGTTCCAGTGGGGGGGGAAATCAGGAAAGGGGAGTGGGGGATAGTCAGTGCCCAGTATAAGCTGAATATGAATTAGCAGTGTGCTATGGCAGCTTAAAAGGCTATTTCAAGGTACATTGAAAGGCGGTGTATCCAAAATGACAATTTTACTTTCTTCTGCCATGATCAGCTGGAATGCTGTAGTCAGAGGAGCATTTATAGAACATGGGATTCATCAGTCAGTAATTTGGCCTGGAGAAAGGAATACTTAGGGCACTGTGTAGTTGTCTTCAACTATTTGAAGGGCTTCAGGTGGAAAAGGAATTAGGCTTGTTCAGTAGCAAGATCAATGGGTGGAATTAGTGGCTTAATGAAAGGGGAAAAAATACCTTCCTAATTATTAGAGAGATCTAAAGGTCCAGTGGGCCTGCCTGAGAAATAATGGATTTCTGAAAGTCTCCAGGCAGACTGCATGACCTCTTGTTAGGGATGTAGGAAGAAAGCATTCTTGGTCCTCTCTAGGTAGGACTTAGTTGATTGTTCAACTCTGGCAGTCTGTGCTTTTCTAAAGTGTAAAAAGAAATGAGAGTGGATGAGCTCAATTTGACTATAAATGGTACAGAAATTGTGCAATTGCTCAAATATTTGTCTTTAAAACATCTCTCCTAAAATTTAATTGTTTATACTTTTTCTGAATTTAAAAAAAATAAGATGTTATAAAGATATTTTTAAAATTTTGTTTTTTGACTTTAAGCAAAGTGATGTTGACCTTGAAGACAGTGTTCAAGTCCCATTTCTGACACATCCTGAATTGGGATCCTGGTTGAATCATTGAGCCTCTTAGTGTTCTGGGAAACTCCTCAAGATTCTGGGTTCCAGAAAGTGTCAGTTTGTTTTGTTGGGGGGAGGCATCTCTAGACCAGTGAAATCCCAGGCCCATCCCCTGTCCTTTATCCCCTATCCTATCCTCACTGCTATTGGGGAAATAATTGCTTGATTTTATTTCTTGTAGGTCATTATATTAGTGATGTGTATGACATTAAGAAGCAGGTCTGGTTCACGTACAATGACCTGGAGGTGTCTAAAATCCAAGAAGCCTCTGTTCAGAGTGATAGAGACCGGAGTGGTTACATCTTCTTTTATATGCACAAGTAAGACTCACAGGCCAAAAATTGCCCAGCTTTATTGAAGTATTTTTGCCATTTGGGGTTTTTATCATTTTTTTTAACTTTGAAATTTCTGGTAAGCATAGTGTCATCCTTCTCTAGTATTAGGAGTATTAATTCTTCTCACCTTATATTCCATTTGTTCATCTTCAAGAAGTAATAGACTGGGTGGTTACTGGGATTTTTCTCCCATACTGGGAATAAGAGATACAATTATGAGCCCCTTTAAAATCTAAATTTTAATTTTTTTTTTTTTAGTTCTCTTAATTCAAATATTTAATGATTTCTTAAACCCAGTGATCCTTTTGTACATGGGGGATTGACTATCACTTTTTTTTCTTTTTTTAGTTTTTTCAAGGCAGTGGGGTTAAGTGGCTTGCCCAAGGCCACATGGCTAGGTAATTATTAAGTGTCTGAGTTTGGATTTGAACTCAGGTACACTCCTAACTCCAAGGCTGGTGCTCTATCCACTGCGCCACCTAGCTGCCCCAACTATCACTTTTGTCAAAACAGTAGCTCTATTCAAGGTCCTGAAAATTTTCAGGCACTAATAAGCATATTGTTACAGAGACCTGGGTTGTTATTTCAATCCAGGATGAGGGTTGAAAGAACAGGCTGCTTTTTTTCTGAGAGAATAATCACTAAATATTAATCATTCTTATGGTTAGCTCTGCACTTACATTTGATATCTCATTTTCTCTGCCTATTTGTGATTCTTTTTGTTGATTTTCCCCCCCTTCCTCTTCTAGAGATATCTTTGATGAGCTGCTGGAAACAGAAAAGGCCTCCCAGCTGTTTAGCCTGGAGGCTGGTAGGACCACTCGGCCAGCACTGTGAGAAGCCCACTTCCAGGCAAGCGTCTGGGTGTGCACATGGCTGTCTCTCTCGTTTTCCTGTTTTTACCACCTGAGAAATCTGGACTTAGAACTGACACAGGAGTGACAAACAGCTCAGGGCCAAACCAAAACATAGAAAGCTTCAAACCAGGGAAGTTCTCCATGCATGGAAATCCTGGAATCTCACCCCTGCAGCTGATCAGCCTTCTCTCCAAGAGCAGAGTGGAGCTTTCTGTAGTTCCAGGAACCTAGAGACACACACACACACACACACACACACACACACACACACACACACACTTATACATCCCCCACACACACTCTTGACACATACACCTGTGTGGACATGTGTGTTTGTATATATTGGACAGAATGGAGCCTTAAAGAGTTGGAATGAGCCACAAGACTTTGTTTGCTCAGAATTCATAGCACAGTTGATATGGAGAAGAAATGGAAGAAAGTGACAGGGGGATTTTCAAGTTCATTCAACTGGAAAATGGGTGAAGAAACCACCTCTATCACTTGCCATTTGTGTATTTTTATGTCCTTCAAGAGCAGTTTGGGCAGTAGTTTATAACTTTTGAGTGTATGTTTCATTAGTAAAGTTCACTGGAACCCCAACACTCCACAAACACTAATGATAGTTCTTCCGGCTAAGGGGGATGTTTCTGTCATTTGAGATGAAGCATGTTTTGGTTATTTAATTATCATTATTTCATGGGTTTGTAACTCCTCTACAGTTTACATGCAGTTCTAGGAAATGAAATGTTGGTGCTGAGGAATGTGTTGTAACATTTTCGTCATCCTTCACAGTTTTTGCTCATTGTATGCTTTGTGCATTTAAAAAAATGTTTTAATTCACACAGTGTATTCCTTTATTCAGTCAGCATCTGTTGTTGTTACTGGCTTCTTTTCATTAATTCCAATGTTTTTCCCACTTGAGAATAGACACCAACTTTTGCAGGCTGCTTCTGGGATTAACCAAAGCAGTATATAAAAGTTGGGCAAAAATGTTGTTCCAAATGGGACCCATTGATAGATGTTCTCTGGAAGATTTCCTCATCTTCCTCCTTCCTAGATATCAAAAGGTGATTCTGTATCCTGGACCACTCACCCTACCCTGAACTGAGTGTCCATTGGGAGCTGTAGGACTTAAACATTTTAAACCACTTATTTTCTTGATGCATTCCAAAGAAGAATGAATTAATCTGAAATGAGGATGATTTAGATGAATCCCAAGAATTATAAAGAAATTTGGTGAATTGACATTTTTTGTTGTTTTTGAAATTGAGGATGAAACACTCTACATTTCAGTAATTGCTCAAGTGACATAAAACAGATTAGTTAAGCAACTTGGGAAACCATATAAAAGATGAATTTATTGTAGGTAAAATTCTGTAAAAAACCAATTTTGAGAGCTTGGCTCCATTATTAGGTTCCCATGCAACTTGTCATGAAGCAAAACCTTATATTTGTCTCATTCCTTTATTACAGAGAAACATGTGTTCAGAAGTATAGGCTCTGAATTTGGGCCAGAACTACAGTTTTAATACCTTATAAAACATGGAGAGTTGTTTGTTTTTTTTTAACTACTTTCTCATGTTAGTGTCAAAGTTTGTTATTATCAGACTCTTGAGAAGGGAGGAGTGTAGGCAGGGGAGAAGCATGGATTTTTTTTTCAAACCACTATTCAAAACCAAACCAAATGATGAGTGTTGGGAGGCTGGATGTTTTTTCCTTTGAAGAGCCTCCAGCATTACAGGGACAGCTTTGTTCTACAATTTGTTCTGTGAGTGTAGCCTCTTCTTTCATTAGTTGTTTTGTATTGTGACTTAACCACAAACAGAGAAAATGCTTTTGACCCCTTCTACCACATGCACTGCTGTATCATAAACTAGCAATTTTGTATTCTTGGCAAGAGAAATCTAAGGGAAAGGCTTATTTTACTATAGATTTTGTTTTGCGACATTTCCAACAAGAAAACCTTTTTAAAAAAATAAAGTAAAACAAATCTTAGAATAAACGAGTTAACTGATTGTAGCTTTCCTCCATTCTCCTTCCCCATCCCCGATACACTTAATTGAAGGCAGCATTAAAAGTAAACTTGAGTAACTGAAGACAATTCAGAGGGAGCAGTTACATTTGGGGTTAGTCAGAATGTTCAAAACAGCAAGAAGCTGTCACAGGAGCAGAAAAGAAGCTCTCTAGAAGGGCTCCTGAAATTATCCCAGATTGAGTTAATGTGGCTGGAAGCATGATTTAATGGAATTTTCTTCCTCACTCTTAGTTTGTTGGAGCTCTGTCTTTCATATTAGGAATGGGTCACTGGGTTAGAGGGACTGTTACTGCTGCTAGGCCTTGGCAATCTGGGTGCTTCAGTTCTGACAGACATGTCCATTTAAGTGGCTTTATCAATTCTCCTTTTTTGCTTTACCCTCCCACCAGAGACCTTTCTCAGTTTAATATAATATGGAGCACCTAGCTATGAATTGGAATTTCAGCTTGATTGTATTGATAGGGCTAGTAGTAGAAGGGGAGGGATTATTTCTGGTTGAAGTGGCTTTATATATTTTTAAAATGATATATGTGTGTCTGTGTGTAATATATATTTTATTATTTGCACAGCATGGCCAATTTGTTCAGAATCATAATAATGTGAGTATGTGACAGGTGGAAGAGAATTCTATAGAAATTCTGTAATTCTATAGAAAATTCTGTAATTCTATAGAAAAACAGATTTCTACTGCAAATCCTTTACATTTTGTGATGACCATCAGTATATGTATTGCATTGGAAATTGACAGCACTTAGTTCTGTACACAACCGGTGTGGGGAGGAAGGGGTTGCCTGTGTGTCCATGTCTCAACAAGGCAGTTTAACAAATCCATACTTTTTCTATTTTCTTAGATTTTTGAAAACTCTGTTTTTGAAAAGGTTCTGTCTTAATTCTAAGCCCAGTCAGTGATCACTACTAAAAACTATTCAGGTTATCATGAATATCTCATGAAATGTACACATGTAGTTTATTAATCCAGAAAGCAAGCCCTAGTCTTTGATCAAGCTTTAAAAACTAAAGCATGGCACAGGAATAATTGGCAAATTTACTTGTCCTCTCCTTCTGTTGGTAGCATTATATAGTTATTGATTTATAGCTATATGCACATATAGCTATACATAGTTAAGAGTCTAATTAGAGTAGGCTGTCTAGAAGTACATTTGTGGAAGAAAAATTGGCAATTTCTCACATACACTCTGTTGGGTGTGGCCTGTGTGGGTGGGGAAAGTATAAAACAGGTAAACTACTCACCCCACCCATAAGAGATTTAGTCCAAAAGGACTGTTTAAATAAAACAATTATCCTTTATCTTTTCCTCTCATATATCTCCTTGAAGAGTATTGATTAACGTCACTTTTATTCTTTCCCTATTTCATATAAATAATAACCATGTGGACATGTCTATCAGTGAAACTGAAATGATTTCCAAGGAGGGGGAGGGAGTGTGTGTGTTTGTGTGTGTGTGTGTGTGTATGTGTGTATAATACCACCATTGACTGCTTTTTTAAAAAAAAACTACTTCAGGCCTTGAGAAATCCTGTAACTAAGAGAAACCATTTCTGAAGTCTTATCACTAATTTCCACTTTGTGGTGTATGGTCCTTACTTGATCAGCCATTGTTTTCTAATACGTAAATTATCCTTGAGTAACCCCACTTTCCCATGTTCATCTATGTATTTTTTTTCCCACAATTGGACGTTTTTCATGTATATTGTATGTCTGAAAGTGTTTTTAAAAGTAACTATGCCACAGCTAATCCATGAAGCTTTTAAGCTTTTGCCATTGGACTCTTATTCAGAAGTTCAGGGAGTGGAGGGATAGATTTCCTTTGCTTGGTACAGTAAGAAAGGGCTATGGTGGGGAGGGAGAAATTAAAACTAAATTTGCAAGAAAGTCAAACACCCAGAAGAGTAAGCTCCATAAAGTTGTTGTGGGTTAACGAGTTGACAGTGTTTCTATCCAAAGAGTGAGTATGCAAATTGACAATTACTGAAGTCTGTCTCGATCTTCTTGTTCCTCTTTCTCCAATTTTTTCTTCTCTCCTTTTTTCTACTTCCCTATTTCCCTGCCCTACCAGTTTCACTGCCTCCTGACTATGTTAATTTATTGTATGAAAAAAAAAATTAAGGGTTTCTCTACAATGCCTGGTTGATCGGCCACCAGGTTTGCCGGCAGCTTTGGCCACATTACTAGTGGGAGTTTTTCGCGTTCTGAGTGATTTTTTGATTCTGATTCTTTACACTGTTTATATGGAACGGTACTTTTATCTGTGTTTTAGCAGAACTGTTCCTTTGTATCTCTTATGGTTTTTCCTTGTTCCCCCCCCCCTTTTAAATGATACATAGAATTTTTTTTGGTGAAATTAAAGCCTCTTTATTAACCCCTCTATTGGTTTGACTTTTATTTCTGAAAACGGCAACATTCTGTCAAATACTTTTAAAAATTGGCACATGTGGAGATGCCAATTTTTTTAGTCTTAGAAGAAAAGAAAGGGCAAGTAACTGTCACTTTGTTCACTACTGAACAATTCAGTACAAGTGTTAAGGGCATGCCAAGGTTGGGTGCTTGAAATAAAGAGAAAATATAATTCCTGCTGTCAGAGGCCTTACTTTCTTAGTTTTCTAGGAGCCTGGCTACTAAAACATTTACCTTTTATGACTGGTCTCTCTTTTAATCCTCATGTTAATGTAGGGTCAATCTCTTCCTTTGAAATACTATTGGAGAGAAAGTGATTTTTGTACTTTTATAATCTTTGTAGGACTCTGGATTCCAGATAGTGACCTAAATATATGAGAAAGATATTGTGGTCTCTTCGCTACAATCCCAGAACAAACTTAGGCATCATCATACCTTGTTTACCTTCAGGGAATCTAGATTGTGCTCCAAAGGGGCTAAATTCATTTTAGTGCAAAGTTCTCACTTGGTTAAAATGGGATTTTCCCCAAAACAGAAAGGAAACTGAAAATTTATTGGATCTAATCTCTGAGGAAAGCAAAAGTAAAGTGAAAACTATAAACCTGGAAAATGTTCAATCTAGTATTGAGATCAGATAATTCATAATTTTGAAACCCTAAGGATTTAAAGTTTAATTATTGGAAATTGAGTAATGTCATCTGGAGCAGCCACTTTTATTTCCTGTGGCAAGCTGATTGAAAGCTATGGTAAGCTAGCCTAGTCACAGCCAAGTCTACCTTCTGAGGAGCTAGGAAATAGGACCACAGATTCCTTGAGGGAGACCTTTTTTAGAGAAAGTGGTAGGTATATAACTGAAGAGAGGGCATTGCTTTGTCATTCAGTAATCTGAATGTAGTTTGACTTTATTTGGCATAACTAATAAACAAAATCATACTTGGCGAGCTGTCTTAAGAGAGATGGATATGCTCCCTTGTGAACCTTGTAGGGACCTCTCTTCAAAACAACCCTTTCTCCTTCTTCAGATTCTGTTGTTTCCAACGTGGCAGGGCAGAAAAGGCAGTGGGAGACATTCCGAAGACACGAATGAAGTCTTCCCCAGACAAGTGTTCCTGAGGGGGAATGGAAGCCGTGGGTGAGGCAAGGGACCAGGTTACATGAACAGCAAGTGAAGCAGAAGGGCAAAGTCCCTGCTAAATGACCAGTCCCAGGAGCACGTTTTAATGTGGTGAATCATAACATAAAAGTGATGAAAAGCAAAATCTGGCAGTGCATTAAACCATAAAAATAGGGGATGTGTGTATACTGCGGATAGCCAAGTAGCTCCGGAATTAGGAGTTCAGAAGACTTAAATCCTATTTCTATTTAAGTATCTTCTCTGAACTTATGGAATAGAGTAGTTGGGGGTTCTCAACTTATTTTTGTAGCCTATACCTCTTTGTCATTCTAAAACCAATGTCCCATTGAATTTTCAGAATGCTTATTGCCTATGTTCATGATCAAAGGTAATGCTCCATTTCAGCTAAAAATGAAAATATCCCCCCCCCCCCCGAAATATATCCAGAGACTCCAGAGGTAGGAGCAACATGGTCTGGCTAGAAGATATCTATGACTTATAAAAGTCTGATTCTTTTGTCATTGGCTCAGTTAAAAAGCAAAGCCCAGCTAATGAGTTTGGCTCCCCCTATTTTGGAACCTCAAGTTTTTGTTGCCAGTCTCCAGAGAAAATGACTATGAGGAGTCAAATCCTTTCCTGAGCACAGGTTTTAGTAATAGGTGGTGGAGAAAGGAGGGCATATGGTAACAGTGGGAGTCTAAGTCAGGATATTTCTATTACAATTTCACTCAATTTGACCTTGTAATTAGATCATCAGTAAGCATGCATACTTCCAGTTTGAAGTGGGAAATAGGAATAACTAAAGTGAGGCACACTGGAATGTTTTGAGTTGAGGAAAAGAGCTACCTTGCTTGGGAAGTCCCAGCCAAAAACAAATTTTAGAAATAATTGATATTTGAAAGCAATATAAGCCAGAGTTCAGAATTTGAGAGAATGATTGCCTTGTTCTATTTTTGATGAAGAAACACACCCAAGGACTTGGAAATGACTTGGCTGGGATCCAACCCAGCTTTTAAATAGATCTGGGCTTACAAACGAGGTCTTCTGACCCTTGCCTGGACCCCTGCTCCTAAATAATAAACTTTTATCAAAGTTGCTTGTGTACCCAAAAGCCACAGCAAGAGGGTGAGAGAAGGAAGATTGAGCTGGTAATTGGATGGACCAGGGTTAACATGAGCTCTCATTGTGGCCCAGAAGAACCACTGCCACAAAATCTGGGTGGCAAATGCAGGGAAATTTGTGAAACCCCATATTGAGGGAAAAAGTAAAAGTCCATCCCTTGCTTCTCTACTGTTCATGGTCATCTTGACTTTGCATGATCCAACTCTAGAACACAAGCTTGGAGTGTTTGTTTCAAAGAGCCTGTTGTACTCTGAGCCCTCAGATAGGAGTTATGATAAGACTGTTCTTGAACTCTGGGCCATTCTGATGATTTATCACTCCTAAATCCTCATTCATTCACATATTGGCATAAGTGTGAACACAAGTCAGACCCACACATGTGTTCCTGTTTCAGCACTTTTTCTGAAATTGTGATTGAATCATTCTTGTGAATCTGAGGCCCTAAGGAAATTTAAAAAAAAACTTTGAGTTTTCCAGCAAATATGTGCAAAACACTCTTCAGTATTAAAATTACTGGCAATAAGCCCTAAAAAAAAAAGCAAATGCATTATTTCTAATGTTTTCTTTTTCTCTTATTTCCTATCAGTTTTTCCCCCTTTGTTGTTAATCCTCTGTGGTTCATCCTCTAAGGACAATACAAAATATAGTGTGATAAAGAAAACACAGATTTAGTATTCTTCCATAAAGTAAGACACCTGGGCCTCAATTCCTACATCTATAAAATGGGTTTTGAATAAGAACCAAATTTGAGTTTATATGAAAATGCTTCAAAAAAAAAGCCATACATATGCTCTAATAGTACCATATGAGACGTGCTTGTCCAACAACAAACATCTCTATTGATAGATGGATAAGTAATACCTACTTCTTATAGGATTTAGAATGACCATCTATAATAGCTACCATTTATAGAGCACTTCAGGATTTTCAAAATCCTTTACAAGTTTTATCTCATTTGATCTTTAAAATATTTCTATGAAACATTTTACAGATTAGGAAACAGGTTGAGTGATTTTTACCTAAGATCACACAACTAATAAGAATCTGGGGGAGGGGCAGCTAGGTGGCACAGTGAATAGAGCACTGGCCTTGGAGTCAGGAGTACCTAAGTTCAAATCTGGCCTCAGACATTTAATAATTACCTAGCTGTGTGGCCTTGGGCAAGCCACTTAACCCTATTGCCTGGCCAAAAAAAAAACAAACAAACCTAAAAATAAAAAAGAATCTGGGGGAGGGCTGAATTTAGGTCTTCCTGACTCAATCACACTTTCTAAAGTGCTCAGAGGTCATACACAGGTGGTAAATAGAGGAATTGGAACCATCATCTCTGACATCAATTCCAATGGTTTTCCCAAAAGACTATGCAGCAGCTCAAAGGAAACATGAGATGGGTAAGTTTAGAGTCCCATCCCAGATATTCACATGGACTATTTGGGCCCAACTTGGGATGGAGCATTCTGAACTCATATTGGTCTGATCAGCCATAGTCACACACTGCAACTTGTCTCTAACATAATGGTATTTTGGTCATCTGTGAAAACGAAGGACAAGAAACGACCAACCAACCATCCAAAATTAGCCACTCCTTGCAACAAGCCTTAAATAGAGTTGGAAACCCCATAAGGTATTAATAAATATTAGAAATAAGGTTTTCATCAAACGTCAATTTCACCTTTTTTGACCCACACCCACACCAACTCACTTCCTTCCTGGTAGGATCCACACCCTCAGGTAATTCTTCTGCAGGTTTATTTAGAAGCATCTCCAGTGGGAAAGTAGGCAAAGATCCAGGAGTAAAGGTCGTGTCAGCCTTGAAAATATCTGACTTTGGACTGGTTATCTCCTATGGAGGAAGAAAAGGAAATAGCTATCAACCAAAGTTTGGTTATGGTTGAATCTTAATCCAACATCAAAGACTACCTTTTCCAGAAAACTTTCCCTGATTCCTTTACCCCCACCTCCAGTTCCTATAAACCAATAATACATTAGTACAGACTCTAGGTCTTCCCAGTCCCAGCCTACTGTCCTCTGCATCAGAGGTATGTTCCAGACAATTTTAATTTTCTATATCTTGTCAAATTTCTATTTTTCTAGACCCTGTTTGACCTACTCTCATATGTATAATTTTTACTGGGTGTTCCTCAACAGTGCTGAGCCCTGAATGATTATAATCATTACCATATTTCTTTGTTTTATTGCTATATTGCTCTGGACATATTTCTATCAGTTATCAATTGTCATCTCACCTAGTAAGGTTGTGAGCTCCTTGAGCAAAAGTACTATGGCTATTTTTTTATTGCATATTCTCAGGCACCAAGCCAATAAATATTTACAGAGTAACTATTTACTAATTGTTATTTTAAAGGAGTTGGCATTTCATTTAGAAATGATAAAACTTAAATAAATGTTGAAGTTGAATGGGTAGAGCATTTCTCCATCTCTGCTGAGAAAAGAATATACAGACAAAAGATACTGGAGAGACTTAAAACTAGTAACTAGTAAAAAATGTCCTGATCTCCCAAAGATCAGAAACTAGATGAAACACTGGGATATCTTCTTTCCTAAAGACCACATGCCACCATTTCTTTGGGCTGATAAGAACCTTACCCATGGTAAGGGTCATGGACAAGATGACCCTTAAGAGAAACTGGTCAGCTTGAATAGGCTGTTTGCCCATGAGAATTAGTTCCTATGAATCAGCCTCTGGCATTTTCCCTCTTTAAATTACTTAGCATTTATTTACTGTATTTGCACCTATTGTCTTTTCCATAACATGTACTTCTTTATTTAAATTTTATTTTTTTCCAATTAAAGATAGTTTTCAACAATTCACTTTTTGTAAGTTTTTTTTAGTTGCACATTTATCTGCCTCCTCCCTTCTCTCCCCCTCTCCATGATATTGAATAAACTGATTATAGGTTATACATGTACAATCATGTTCAACTATATTTCCACACATAATATGTACTTTTACAATATTGAGTGGATTCTATACTCACAGCTGTGATCTGGCTCAGGTTGCTATTGTTTCCCAGTTCTGCCTTCAAGTCTTCATAAGATTTGGCATTCTAGGCAACAGAGAGGGAAAATGGAATTAGACAAGAGGTGAAAAAGGAACATTTTCCTGATAAGGATAGAGTTGGTTCATTCTCCATTTAGATGATAGAATAAAAGCAAGTTTTCCTGAATCCAAGAAGTGGAACTGGAGTGGGAGAAAGGGAGAGGGAGAGATGGAGGAGAAGACTCAGTTTCTCTGATGTCATTGATTGAGTTCTCAAAAACCATCCATGTACCCAAAGCAGTGATAGATAAGAAACATAAAGGAGGGAATTCTAATGTTATTGAAGAGTAAGATTTGGAAGATTTACTAATAGAATGCTGAGAATGACTTTTTCTTTTGTCATTCTCAAGATATTAAATCATATGGGGGGGTGGGGGAGAATAGTGTCATAACCCCCCCCCCCAACTTTCTCTAGTTTTATTTCTGGAGCCCTAGTAGAGCTGAGTAAAGAGTAAAAAGAATGAGTGGGACTGGAGCCAAAATCAGCAGATTTTGAAAGGAAGCAACTGGGGAAGGATTTCTGGCAATTACACAACATTAGCTAGGTTAATATTCAGACTTGTACACAAAAGAGATCAATCAATTAATCAAAAGGATGACTCATTTCCATAGTGCTTTAAAATTTACAGTGTTTTTTGCCTTTGTTAACCCTCTGAGGTGAACAGTGAAAGTATTATTCCCACTTTACTGATGAAGAGACTGAGACACAGGGATTTGCCCTTGGTTATATAGCTAATAATTGCCAAGGGCCAAGCTCAGACTCTAACAGTTGATTCCTAGTCCAATATTCTTGGAATGGATAAAACCACACTAAGTAAAAATCATGGACGGTATGTCTGTCTGTGAACAAAGGAACATTAAATATTGTACTTAGAATTCTATTGATAAGATCCCTGCCCTGGAGAGCTTTTCTGGGACAAAGAGTCATAAAAAGTGTTCTGAACATGTGTAAGCAAAATTCTGGGCAAGTTACTCACATTCACTCATCCAATCTTTCTGGAGAGCAATTTGGAATTACTCCCAAAGGGCAAAAAAATGAGCATACCCTTTGATCCAGCAATGCCACTACTGGGTCTGTACCCTGAAGAGATGATGAAAAATGGTAAAAATATCTCCTGGTACAAAAATATTCATAGCAGCCCGGTTTGTGGTGCAAAGAATTGGAAACTAAATGAATGTCCTTCAATTAGAGAATGGCTTAACAAACTGTGGTATATGTATGTGATGGAAAACTATTGTTCTTTTAGAAACTAAGAGAGATAGGAATTCAAGGAAGCCTGGAAGGATTTACATGAACTGATGCTGAATGAGATGAGCAGAACCAGAACAGCAATCATGGGGGTGATGATTAACTTTGATGGACTTGCTCATTCCATCACTGCAACAATCAGGGACAATTTGGGATTGTCTGAGATGTAGAATACCATCTGTATCCAGAGAAAGAAAGGTGGAGTTTGAACAAAGACCAAAAACTATTACCTTCAATTTTTTGGGAAAAAAACCATTATCTCATTATGTAATTTTGCTATCTCTTATACTTTATTTTTCTTCCTTAAGGACATAATTTCTCTTTCATCACATTCAACTTAGATCAATGTATACCATGAATACAATGTAAAGACTAACAGACTGCCTTCTGTGGGGGGTGGGGGAAGGGAAGCAAGATAAGGGGGGAAAACTGCAAAATTCAAAATAAATAAAATCTTAAAAAAAGTTACTCACATTCCACTTGAAAGGATCCCAGGCCATGAACCATCCTGTGAAGGTGGGGGGCTCATGTCCCTGCTTCACCACCACAATGGGTGTCTCAGGATCACGTCCACTGGGGTGTGTCTTCAGGTACTCCTGTGCCATGATGGCTGCATCTCTCTTCTCTGATTCATTGGCATACATTCCAATCCAGAAGAAAACCTATCCGCAATTTTGAATATTTCTTAAATTTTACCTTAGACACAGCTTGATTCCATCCCAGTTCTCTTCTCTCATCCCCCTAGTTCCTGCAACCTCTCCCGTCCTTTAGCTCCCCACAGAGATAGGAATAAACTCCCCTTCCATGCAGAAACATAGGTGCAAATTAGGATGACAATTGAAAAATAAAATAAATGGCTTCCAAGAGAATGGCCTTTCTTTGAAACTACAAATAGTACTGATATTAGGATACTCAAATAAACATGTTGGACTACTACAGCAGTGAGAGATGGAAATAAATTTGAAGAATTAAGAAAATCATGTGAAAATTTAAAGGAATTGATGTAGTAGGGGTGAAGCAGAACCAGTTAAGCAATATGCAGAATGATAACTATAGGGGTGGCTAGGTGTCGCAGTGGATAGAGCATCAGCCAGGAGTCAGGAGGACCTGGGTTCAAATCCCACCTCAGACACTTAATAATTACCTAGCTGTAATGGCCTTGAGCAAGCCACTTAACCCCATTTGCCTTGCAAAAAAAATGAATAAATAAATGAAAAATTAAAAAGAATGATAAATATAATGTTACCTGAAAGCAAAAAAAATGGAGCTGAACCTGTACAATTATACTGCCCAGGTGAAGAGTTGAGAAAAATTGCATTAAAAAGATGGAAAATGCTGCATATATTTTATTCAAAGCAGCTGTTATGTTGGTTTTTTTAATGGTAATTAGAAGGGAAGACTTATTGGGTAGGAAAGGGGGTTCATTTAGAAATTAATGTGATGTAAAAGAATTTTAAAAGGAATTAGGATGATGTAAAACCTAAAAGCATTAATAAAACTCAATACAGAATTTTTTTTAATGATGTAGCCTGTATTCAATTTGCCCTGTTGTTGGTTGGGATGGGCAACTTCAGGATATGTTTATTCACAGATGAACCATGCTTGGTTGTCTTTCCTGTCCCTGCTGCTAGTCCTCTACCATTTTTCTTCCTAAGTGGAATCCACCTTCTTTCTCCCTAAGGCACCCTCATGCTCTTTGCTTTTTTCCTCTCTGGGACTCAGCTTCTTGAACTTTTGGGCCTCTTGCATCTCCAAATCTGTGACCTTTTTGGTTTCAGAAATTGACTTATCCCGAAGTATAAATGACTCAAAACTATTTACTAGAATATTCCATCCGTGGGACAGCTGCTTCCAAATATTAACCAGTTGTTAGAATTGCTGACATTTATGTAGCTTGTGAAATACTCTGGCATGCATTTCTTTTTGATCACAACAATGCTGTGAGATAATTGGAGATAGTCACTATTATTGCCCCCCCCCCCCAATCTTACAAATGAAGAAGCTGAGGCTCAGAGAGGTTAGATGACTTGTCCATGTTCTCATGTTCAGGTTCTAGGACTAGAGATCAGGACTCCCCTGACTCAAAATTGGATGTTTTTTTTTCCCATTACAGCAATGAAACCTTAAGCTAAAGAAATAGAGTTCCATAGATGTTGAGTCTAAGAGACATAATTGAGGTAAGGAAGGAGAGAAGGGAATACCAAGTCTTAGGCAGCACTGACTAATTACACTTGTGATTATTCAACAGCATAGACTCGGTTCAGCAAACAGTTAACAAGAATAATTAGTTAAAATGGGAGGTTGCCAGATGGGGCAAGTTTCTCTCTTCTCTGTCCCAATTAATTTTGTCCAAAAAATTTTCCCATAGATTTGCAGTCATAAGATTTGGAACTGAAAAGGATCTAAAGACTATCTAGCCAACTCCTTCATTTGGCAGCTGGAAAAAGTGAGGCTTAGAAAGAAGAGTCATACCCAAGATCATCCAGGGAAGACATGAGTAGCAGAGGTGAGATTTGAATTCCAGGTCCTGGGAGACCAGCCTAGGCTTTTAAGATTGGAGTGGATGGGGCAAGGATGCAGCACACCAGACTTGGATGGAAGAGGATCTTACCTGGTCCCAGACATCCAGAAGAAACACATCATCTTCTTCCAGATCATCCTGATTAAAATCTGGAATTTCTGTAGCCAGGAAGCGTCCTGTCTGGTTGGAACACTCAAAGAGTCGAGGTACAATGGCAACAGTCTCTTCCTGTAGTCTGTAGAGGACAAGGTAATGAAATTGGATTTGCTAAAGTAGAAAGGAATGCCTCATTCCATCCTCTCTAGTTCCAAAAGTCTTGGGGGATGCAGAAAGAGATGTCTTCCTTGCTATAAGGAACCTTCAGGAGAAAAGTTTCCACACTTCCTACCCAGCTGCAATCCTCACATCTCCTAGGCTACTATTCATTCTCCCCACATTGGGAAGTTCTCCCTGAAATCTAATCTTCATACTTACTGCTGTAATAGTAGCCTGTTCCCTCCTGCCCTTTGCTTACTAAAATTGGAGAATTGATGGCCTTTTTGTTATTTCTTCTTTTTCAAAGAGAACCAGTGATATCATGGGGAGATGTCTTGACTTTGTCAATTAGATTTAAGTGAGGCAGAGTTGCAAAGTCATCTGCCTCACTCTCTGTCAGTAATTAAAGTCTAGTGGCAGGACAAACATCAGGATGACTGGCATTGGCCCAGGTTGCAGTAGATAATCTTGGCATGATCTAGCTCTAAGTGATGCTTTAGCAGCCTTCATGGCCATTGGAAACAATTGTTCCTCATCTGCTCACTCTGCAGGGGGATGTCTTCACACTACCCTAATTCTGGGTTTGAGTCTCATTGGTTATTCTCAACCTTAGTTTGGCCAGTCTGCCGAGATGGTTTTTCAAAATGTGACTGTTGCTGATAATACAACTTCTTGGAGCCACAGAGAAGAGTTGGCTGGGAGGTTAACACTAAAGGTGGATGAGCAGCCCTAAAAAGGACTCAGCAAATCCTCACATCACAGATGTTATTCCTCTTTGGACATCCTATAGACCTCTGTTGTTGACTATCACTCAGGAAAGCAATCCAGGGATTCAAATTCAGTGAAACCCAGATTTTTTTATCATTTCCCCAAACTATTCAAGTCATCTCTTTTCCAGGCTAACTCCAGTTCCTTTCATTTCCCAAGAACTGAGTGGGGGAGCAAGACTTTGGCATCTTTTCTTATCCTCAGAGAAGAAAGCTCAACACCTACTACTCAAATGCTGATGTAAGCATCTCACCAAAGTACTGAGCAAAGGGGTCAATGCCCAGCCCTTTCTGAAGTTTATTTAATCTTATCTAATCTAATGAATTTGAACTCTGGGTTTCCTTTGCCAAGAAAATTGTGTCATCTCCCTCTGCCCCACCCAAGAAGGATTAGGCCAGTTGATGCTTAGAGGAAATAGAACAAAGACTAGAAGTACAATTCTGGCTTCTCTAAGATCTCTGAATGCTACATATTTGTAGAAGGGAAGAGCCTCCCAAGTAAATAATCAGTCTACAAATGAAACCTCATCCCCTGCCTGTTCTAGCATTCACAGTAGAAAGGATAACACGGGATCAGTTTTTGCTGTTTGTCCTTCATTTTTGAAAAGGACCAATGACATTACATGGTGATATCTTGACTACAAAAATGGGAGAATTGTTGTTTGTCCTATTCCAAATGGACTGACATTACCCTATTAAGGGCTGGTGAAATAAGGAATGGAGTCTATCCAAAACCTTAGGGGACCAGGGGGCCTATAGAGAAGGAAACCTAGATGCCTTGATTTGAGAATCAATAGGGTTTAAGTGAAATGCAGTTGCTCGAAGTTAGTCTCCCTCTCTCTTCCAGAATTATAAAAGAGTAATAGCAAGACAAAAGTCAAGAGGGGTGATGGTCCAGGATGCATTGGATGACCTTGGTGTCTTCAATACCTAACCAAGCTCTAAGCACTCCACAGAACCTGATTCAGCCACCTTCCTGGCTGTTGGAACAAATTGCACTCATCTATTCATTCTACCAGGAAAGTCTTCACATGTTTGAAGGACTCTAAATCACCAATAGGTTTGAGGCCCATGGGTTCCCCCAACATAGTTCAGCTCACCTGAGGAAATCACTTGCTGGGGTGTGGCTACTATGAAAGCTACAGTTTCTTAGAGCTACAGGTGAGAGTTGGGGGACAGGTAGATAGATGGATGAACTGTCCGAAAAGATCTCTGTCAGTCCTCCCTAAAAACCCATACACCTCAGCGTAGAGGGATCAATATAAAGAGTTGTAAACAGGTTATGGGTTCTAACTCTAGAAGCAATAGCTTGAAGTAATGGGGAAAGTTCTGGGTTCAAGTCCCCCCTCTGACACTGGCTCTCTGGCTCTGGGCAAGAAATTTAACTTCCAGGAGCTTCTTGAATTTAGAACTAGAAAGTTATGCCAGAGGTCATTTAGTCCAACTCTATGATTTCATAGATAGGGAAAGAACTAGAGAAGGTAAATGACTTGCCCAAGGCCACCCAAACAATACTAGAGAGAGGATTCAGACCTGGGTCCTTTAATTCTAGAGCTCTGTTTTACCCTGTATGAGATGAGGTTTGTGGTCTCAGATTATTTTTAAGATCCATTGACATCTGGAACCTATAAAACTGAGTCATTGGGTCCTTCCTATAAATTATACTTCTTACCAGAAGGAGTTTCTTTGATTGATAAGAAGGGATTTATGAGGGGCAATGGAATCCAGTTACCTCTTGTTGTTAGCATAGGGTGCCTTTCCACCCAGAGACATCCAAAAGTTTGCTGGTTCTTGCCCCTCCACCACCACCTGCTTCTCTGTTCGAGAGATGATGTCTGACACAGTCTTCGCCATCTCCCGCTCATCTCCGCTACAGCCCTAAAAGGAAAGGTCAGGGATTTGCAGAAGGTAGAATAGTTCCAGTTTCCCCTAAGGTATTGTCTCAGGATGTCCCTACTTAGAACTGACTCCACTGTTTTCTTGGACAGTGTCCTGGGTTGGAGAGCTCTCTGTCCCTAGGGACAGACAATATCAGTGAGAAAGAAGTGGGACCTAGAATTTATCACCTGATGACCTCCTTTAGGTCCTCAAGAGCATCTAATTAGGGGCAACTACCCTATTAAGGGATGGTGAAATAGGGAATGGAGGCTATCCAAAACCTTTGGGGACCAGGAGGCCTATAGAGAAGGAAACCTAGAAAAAGGCACAGAGATCAAAGAAAAAAGTAGAGACAAAGAACAGAGATACAGAACTAGAAAGACAAAGACTGACACTCTCAAAGCTAAGGAGAGACAGAAAGGCAGGTAGGCAGGATCAAAAGGAAAGAGGTGAAGGAAGAATAAGATGTCATCCTTAAGTGTGGGAAAAATAGAAGGTGAGAAAAAAAGGAAAAAAATAGACATACCTCTCCCTCCTTGCCAGCTCACAATGACCAGTTCATTGAGGAATGTTCACTCACCTTTCCACACCACAAGTAGCAACAAGATTGTGTCTTGAGGATGAAGACATCATTGGAGTTAAGGGAACTGGCCCGGGCAGGCACCTCAAAAGCTTTGGTGTTCTTATCATTTGTTCCTCGAACTTGGAATAGTCTGGTAGAAGGCACTGGCTCAGTGTTTCCTGCCCGGGAGGTGCCCCCCTGTGAGGCCAGAGAGGAGAAATGTCAAACACACGTCACAAATGTAGGAAGAAGTCCAATAGTCTCTCTACCCTTATGAGTAGAAGCTCTCAACTTCTTATTCCAGAGATGTCATCCAAGTCTGGAGGGGAAGGTGTTTTGGTCTTGGTCTTTGCCAAGTATAGAAGGGACGACTTGAGTTCTTCACCCAGGCTCCCATAACTAGAAATCTTTAGTGGAAGCCTAGCTACTTCTGAAGCTGCCCATCCCTTTACTTCAGGGAGTTCTAACTGTGTCCTCAAGGAAAGAAAAATGATTGGTCCTCAAATCCATGTCAAGGAAAACATTGGCATGCTTTGTTGTATTTAAATAAAAGTCAACATTCTTCTTAATGAAATAATTTTCATTAGGGCCATCCATGTGGCATATTTTGTTTGTATCTCCCCAATATAGCAAAGGGTGACTGAACCTCTCTTTGAGTGTCCCCCCTAAAAAACCAAACTATCATTCCTAACAACTAATTCCCCTTCTCCCCTTCTCAGTCATCCAAGTCCCAAATCTCAGAATCATTTATTTTTCCCTTGATTCAACCTTTCACCCCAAATTACTACCAAATTCAGCTGATTCCTCCCTCAAAGCACCCCTTCTTTCTCTTCCCACTGTCACTATCCTTCAGGCCCTCATCTCTTCAGGCCAAGACCACTATAACAATCTCCTAAACTTGTCTTTCCTAACCTGCAATTAGTTTCTCCCTGTTCTAGGAATCTTAAAATACTACTTGTATCACTTTTTTTGTGATTATGTGATTATAAAATATCTATTATCAGGCACTATGCTAAGCTCTGGGGACAAAAAACTGTCCCTGGTCTTATGGACTAATCACGACTGCCTGAACTCTTTAAGACTGGCCTTCAAGCTCTTCCATGATCTGTTCTTATCTTCCCTTATATTTCTAAGCTTAACTCCCATTTATTCTTCAGACAAGGTCTCTGCTCACTCATCCTTGATCCTGCCTTGTTCATTGCTCATTCTTACTTCTGTCCCTAGGTTCGTTCCTTCATGGAATGCCTTTCCTACATCTCTCAGCCTATCCAAATCATCCTCATCCTTCAGTGTCCAACTTCATTTCTTCCACCTCCTTGGAACCTTTCCTGATTATTCTTGTTCCCTCCTCTGAAACTTTACTTCTTTCTTAATCTGCACCATTCCTTTGGAATGTACAATGAAATAACTTTTGTTGTTGGTTAACTTTTTATGCCTGTAGATCTTATCTTCAAATTGTATTAGACTGTAAACTCCTTGAGGGCAGGGATTATGTCTTCTTTACCTTGGTATCTATCTCATGGAGAGTCCTAGTACAATAACTTGCATGTAGTTGGTACTCAATAGATGAATATTGAATGAATGGATCTTTCCAATTATATTTTAATGAATCTTGATAGTTGGAACAATTCTCCCTATAGCAATTAACCCAGTGCTTGGCACATAATATTTTGTATCTTCATGTATGTATTCTATCTTCCTTATTTGTTTTAATTCCTTTGAGCGGGAGAACTTAGTCATTTTTTTTAATCTTTGTATCCCCAAACTCTAGAATAGTAATTTACTTATAGTAGATATTTAATTAGTGTTCTTAGGATGTGTGAATGGTAAGCAACTAATAAATCTTCACTGAATGAATAAAATGATTTTCTGTTTAGTTTAAATTCATGAGAAGGCACAGGGGATTTCCATTTCCAATATGGAATCTGGCAAGGGAATGGAGACAGAAGTCAGTCTACAGATTTCAGAATCATTTTTCTATTTCTTATCCACTTCCAGAAAAGCAAGGAAGCAGTCAGGAATGGAATACAAAAAGGTTTCCAACTAAGAACTGATGTGAGACGGATTGGCTCAATATGGTGCCACACCGCCTTTTCCCACAAACTGGTTCCCTTCCTCACCACCATCATTTACTTCAGTCAACTCCACAAATATTTGTTAAAAATCTACTGTGTGCAAAGCATTGTGCTAGGTACTGAGAGTGACAAAATTAATGATATAGCTCCCCTCCCCATCCAGAAATTTCTTTCCTTGTCTGTTGTATAGTTGTGCTTTTCCAGTTGGACCTTCCAGGTGGGGATGCTGAGAGCATTCTCTTTTACCTGGTAGACCACCATGCGTCCTTTGAAAATAGCCATGAGATGAGGCGGTTCCTTGCCCATGGGCACCCGAATCTGGACAGGCTCATCATTGTACTTCTGGTCCAAGTGGACTGCTTGATATGCTGAGGCTGCAATCTCATCCTGACTAGCAGAACTTCCCTAGAATTTAGAAGTGGAAAGAGATGGGGAGAAAAATGGAAAGACAACTCCTCACCACCACCTTAAAGTCCCACCTGGAGGGTAAAACCAATGGAAACCAGGTTTCATCTCAGCTTTCAATACCATAAATATGGATCTCATTCTCTCCCCATTTCAATCTAACCTAAAGCCCCTAACAGGAAGGAGGGTAGGAAAGAAAAGAGAGAAGAAAGTTGTGATGTTAGGTAAGGTAGAGAGAGGATCAGGTACAGGACAAATCAGAAGAAAGAATTTAATTGACAAACATTTATTAAGTCTAGATGATATGCTAGGCAAAAAATGACTTGGGGTCAGTAGATAAAATAGGACTAGAGAGCAGAACCTGAAGAAGAAGGGAGCCAGTATTTTTTCTGGGGTTCAAATGGACTCTGACCTGCCATATGTAGAGTAGATAGTTCTTCTTCTCATTGATTAGGTAGGTGTAGAGTAGCAGGTAACAGTCCCCACCATAGAAGTGGCCCAGCCACCGGGATTCCACTGGCACCAGTTCCAGGTCTTCGATCCTCCACACCTGTATGAAGGTGTTAAAAGGGTGGAAGAAAAGGAAACCTATTGTCAAGAATGATACTTCCAGAAAAGCTCTATGGATGCTAGCCAGGAGATCATAGGTCCTGCATTCCCCTTACCCAAATGACAGACATTCCCTCTCCTTCTGTAGCTTCTACCATACCTGGACCTCCCCACTTCCATCATCTACCATCTTCTGCTGGGCAGCCACTTGAGGTTTGACATGCAAGGATTCTGCATCAAACTTCACCTGTTCCACTTTGGCTAGGGTGAAAGGGAGAAGGAGAGAAAGAAACTCAGAGAAGGGAATCCTCTTCATGAAGTCTTCCTGAATCCGCAGCTATCTCTATTTCCTCTGAGATACTCTTGCTTCAAGAATCCTTCCCACACTTTAAATTTGATGAGGTACTGCATTTTTTTTGTCTTCTCTATGAGTTAGCCTTGACTCCTGGAACCTTATAAGGACTTCTAGGGTCAACCCTCATGTCTTTTGCTTTGTTTCCCTCCATGGGAATGGCAGCATGGTACCCTAGAAGGAGCATTGGCATAGGCATTGATTCAAATCTTATCCCTGATGTTTACTAGTTTCTCTGTCTCTGTCTCTCTGTCTCTCTGTCTCTCTGTCTCTCTCTCTCTGTCTCTCTCTCTCTCTCTCTCTCTCTGTGTGTGTGTGTGTGTGTGTGTGTGTGTGTGAGAGAGAGAGAGAGAGAGAGAGAGACTGAGACCTTTGACTGGTCTTGACTTCCTTTAGGTCTCAGTTTTCTCATCTGTAAAATGAGGACTTTGGACTCAATTTCCTCATGTACATAATGAAGGAGTTGAACTAGATGGTCCCTTCTAACTTTAAGATTCTGTGAGTATATAATTCTAGGACAGAGGAGTGTGAGAAAGAAGGTCGGGCAGACAGGGTCCAGGGTAGCTCTCATAATCCATCTCTGCTAATCAGAGCACCTTTCCCAGGTTACAACTGCCTCCTTACCCACAGACCCCACGTTGTGAGTTTTGCCAAGTCCAGAAGTTCGATTGGGTATTGTCCACTTCTGGAAAAGCTGTTGAAAGACAGCTGACTCTGCACCATCATTCTGTACCTCCACCTGGGTGCTAGCTGGGTACTTTTTGGCCTTGATGTAGTTCTACAAAAAGATATGGTTACGGAGAAAGATAATATGTCAAAGGAGGAGGCATTGCTCCCCAAGACTAGATCTTGGCCCCAAAGCAAGCCTAAGTCCTAAACCCAAACTTAAATCTTACCCTAACCCTCAACCTTTTCTTCCCTCCCTGAGTGCAGTTGAAATCACAGACCAACTTCTTTCTCTCTCCCTCCCTCCTCTGTGGTCCTCATGGTCTTTGTTTTGATTAATCTATCAACCCGATGTTGAATAAGGTAGTGTTCATGCTAGATGCTAGAGATACAAAAGGAAGTAATGCATATAGCGGGAAGGGAAGGGAAGGGGAGGGGAGAGGAGGGGAGGGGAGGGAAGGGAAGGGAAAAAAACTCCAAAAATAGACAGATAATTTGGCAGGGGAACCCAAGTAGTTGGGGGAGAGTGAGATAAAAAAAGTCTCTTCTAGGAAATAGCACTTGAACTGAGCTTTGAAGAAAGCTAGGGATTCATGCTTTCCAGACTTGGAGTAAATGATGGAGATGGTTGATTGAATATGTGAGCAAAAGCAAGATCATTTTGGATGATCTTTGGAGTGTGTGAATAGGAGGGGTAAGTCTGGAAAGGTAGGGTAGAGCCAGGCTGTCTCATGGCTTCTTTCATTCCTGGAGCTTTCAAGAGATTGCATAACCTCTTTAAGGAAAATTATAAAGATCCCTAGACAATATGGCTTGGAATAAATGATTTCTAAAGTTTCTTTCAACATTGAGAGTCTATGAGGGACCTCTAAATCCCAAGGTGGTCCCAGAAATGACTGATCTTTGGAAACCTTGGAACCCAGAACATCCTTTGAGTGTTCTAGAATATTTTCTGGAAATCTATAAGATATAATGGAGCCTTGCCTTCCCATGATATTCAATTGTCTATATTTTTCTCTTTCCCTGTGTCTCTTCCTCCCCCCTCTCTGATTCTCTGCTTCTTTGTCTGCCTGTCTCCTATCTCCCTCTCCCTCTGCTCTTTCTTTTTTCCTAATTCCATTTCACTTTAGTTCCAGAATATCCTCCCTCAATTTCTTACCAGTGCGTGGGTCATGGCCTCCTTTCTCTCCTCAGAATTTGCTGCTTTCCCCTTCCAAACAAAGATCTTCAGACCTCCCTGATCTAGGATATAGCAGTCCTGGGAGAGGAAAGAAGAGAGAGCAGAAAGAGAGAAAGGGGAAAAGAGAAAAGAGTCCAGAGTGAAATATTCATGGTTCCTTTTCTAGTGGGCAAAGCAACTCAGGGCTGCCATGCAAGCAAGATACTCAAGGAGCTGAGCCTCTGGAGTTGTTCTTCTTCCCTCCAGGGTATTTCCCCAAGTCTCAGTCCAAGAGAATAGGAAATATGAGTGTGGGGGCCTTCCTTCCCTATGAGATAAGGTTAAACATTGGGGTCTGTCCCTGGAAGGGGAAGGGAGAAGAGTAGGAGAAGAGAGGAGACACATGGAATTTAATGGAATGGAGAAGACCTGGGTGCTGGTAGAACCAAAGGGTCCTCTCTACTCTCCACTTCTCAGGGTCCTTCTTACCTCATGTTTCAGTAGGTCCTGAGTAAGAGGATGAGTGGCCACTTCTTTTACTACCAGTTTGCCCTCTGAGTCAGACACACTGCAGGAGGAAGAAGGAGTTGATTAAGAAATTGGCATAGAAGGGCAACTAGGTGGCACAGTGGATAGAGCACCGGCCCTGGAGTCAGGAGGACCTGAGTTCAAATCCAGCCTCAGACAATTAATAATTACCTTGCTGTGACCTTTGGCAAGTCACTTAACACCAATGCCTTGCAAAAATTTTTTTAAAAAAAGAAAGAAAGAGAAATTGGATAGGGAATCATTTGGGGGCACAGGAATTCTAACTTCCTATGGCTTCTCTCTCTGAAATCTTTGTCTATACAGTTGCTCATCTCCCCTCTGTGAAGCCCCTTTCTTCACTCTGAAAGCCAGGACAATATTCAAAACTCAAAAATTCTTCAGATCAATACCCTGTTGGTCAGAATGTTACTGTGCTATAAGAACCAATGAGTATGAAGAATACAGAGAATGAGAAGACACATAAACTGATACAAAAGCAGCAGATTCAGGAAAACAATATGCACAATGACTACAATGATGTTAATGGAAAGAACACCTAAAAAATGGAACCAATATAGTGAAATGATAACATCCTCAAAGAAGAAATACATAAGGGTAGAAAGAAAGAACCATGGATGGGGGTTTAGAAGACTGCATACAATGCCAGACTTTTTTTTTAATGTATTCATTAATACTGTGACCTGTTCTTTAATCTTTTTAAGTCTTTCTTAAAAGGACAAGAGGAATAGATAAATTGGAAATAAACAAAAGTTCTCCCCAAAAACGCTTATTTAAAAAAAAACCACACAACTAAATGAGGAACCCAGGACTGAATTGGTAGCTGTGCCCTCTCTCTCTTTTTCCTTCCTTCAGGTTGACTTGGTAGCTGGCAAGTGGAGAGGTCAAATCCAGATGCTTAATGGAATGGAACAGGATAAAAACTAGGGCATCAAATCTGACACTGGCATGTCTAGCTGGATTAAAAGGATCATGGAACCTTGAGCTAAACAGGTCCTTAGAGAACATCTAGTCTGACAACCCATTTTACAGCTGAGGAAACTGAGGCCAATGACTTTCTCAGGGTCACACAGATTTGAACTCAGGTCTTCCTAACTCCAGACCCAGAGCTCTATATATTGTACCATTAGATGGGTAGAAAAAAGGTAATGTAACCCCAAAACAGAGTGATGGAAGTAAGGAAGCACAAAAAAGGCCTCATCCTAGCACTCATGAATACTAGTCATTAAAATTTAGGATAGAAAAAACCCTGGGTGGACCAGGGCTTTGATGGGCATCCCTTGTCCTCCTAAGTTCTCCTTTAGCACAACCAATGAAGCCTCTCTTTGGCCTTCCTCTCCCCCTTGCCTTACACCCATAGATGGCACTTACTGGTAGAGCTTCAGGGCAGCCTTGAGAGCTGGTTCTACCACAGTATCAGGTATGGCTGCTTTCAGTTCCTTTCTCTGGCCAAGCACATACTTCATCACTTCCATTAGTTCAGGTGACTCGGCCTCCCGTTCACCTTCTACCACTCCAACATAGGCCCGGCCACCCCGTTCCTGGTCTCGAATCTCCTTTGCCAGGTTCATACCCTGAAAAGAAATGTCAAGGGAGTGGATTCTGGAAAGCCCCTGGAGATGCTCCCAATCTTTTGCTTCAGGAAAATGATAGAAGTTTTCCAGGTGGCAATTGGGGGGGGGGGGATTTCAGGGCAAAAAAATATTTCAGGTCTCCTAGGTGTTGTTCATAATGACCTGAGACCCAAATTCACTAGGAAGTGGGTCTAGCAGGTCTCCTTGGACTACTTGAGAACCTGTCATAAGATCATGGTTATAAATATATAGCTAAAATGGACCTCAGAGATGATTCTTTGTACATATGAGAAAACAGATCTAGAGAGAGAAATAACATGACCAATGTCACACAAATAGAGCTAGATTTCCAACTCAGGTTCTTTGGCTCCAAATTCAGTCTTTCCCCTGTATTATTCTCACCATCCTCTCTAGGATGCTCTTAATGTTCACTGTAACCTTAACCTAATTGCTCCTGATATAGATACTGGCAATGGCGATATCTACAGTGTGAGTGACTTGCCCCAGCTCCCTAAAGAAGGACCCACAAAACACTAATGCATTGTTGGTGGCTCTGTGAACTCATCCAACCTTACTGGAGAGCAATTTGGAATTATGCCCAAAGGCCAACAAAAATATGCATACCCTTTGATCCAGCAATACCACTACTGGGTCTGTACCCTGAAGAGATTATGAGAAAAGGTAAAAACATCATTTGTACAAAAATATTCATAGAATCCCTGTTTGTGGAGGCAAAGAATTGGAAATTTAGTGAATGTCTATCAACTGGGGAATGGCTGAACAAATTGTGTATATGTATGTTATAGAACACTATTGTTCTATTAGAAACCAGGAGGGATGGGATTTCAAAGAAGCCTGGAAGGATTTGCATGAACTGATGCTGAATGAGCTGAGCAGAACCAGAAGAACACTGTATATCCTAACAGCAACATGGGGGTGATGATCAGTCTTGATGGACTTACTCATATCATCAGTGCAATAATCAGGGACAATTTTAGAGTATCTGCAATGGATAATACCATCTGTATTCAGAGAAAGAATTGTGGAGTTTAAACAAAGAAAGACTATTACCTTTAATTTTTTTTAAAAGTTCACTTATAATGTATTTTCTATCTCTTATATTTTATTTTTTTCCTTAAAGATATGATTTCTCTCTCAACACATTCAATTTTGAACCATGTATAACATGGAAACAATGTAAAGACTATCAGATTGCCTTCTGTGGGGAGTGGGGGGGAGGGAAGTGAGATTGGGGGGGAATTGTAAAGTTTAAAAAAACAATAAAAGAATTTTTTACAAAGAAGGACCTACATAGGTAGGGCCTAATTTATTCAGAGACCAAAAAGATGACTAGCAATCCAGGCAATGCTTCATAAATTAAGAGGATTATGGATTGTGGGGAGGGGAAAGTCTTGGAATCCACTTGGTGAAGCTGTTGAGTTAGGGTATAATTCTTTATAAGAATAGTAAGCTATTATCTCCCCAAATCAGTTGTACGACCTGCTAGGAAGCAGCACCTGTTAGGATGGGTGAATTTTCAGGACAATCAGTCAGCAAGCATTCATGATCATCTATTATGTATCAGACACCCTACTATGCTTTGGATACAAAGAAAGGCAAAAAATGTTCCCTGTCCTCAAAGAGCTCACAGAGAAGACAACATGCAAACAACTCGGTACAATAAGACATATATAGGATACAAAGTTTTGATAGAACATTGGGGAGGAGGATGCCAGGAAATCTGGGAACTGGAGTCAAAGATAGGTCAATAAATCTAAGATACCTGGCCAGGTAGCAGGTATATGCCACCTCAAGGTGATGGTGGTAGTAATGGAATGGATGTGATCAGGAAAGAGCTGTGAGGATGCTATGCAGACAAGTGAAGAAAACCATCTCCAAGTTTTTCCCATTTGTCTAAGAGTTATCCCTGCTCATAGTTGCAAGCTCTAAGAGAACAGGAACGTGTTTTACCTTAAGATTGCCTTGCTTTAGCACAATGACATGATAAAGGCTTGTTAAAAAATTTTAAACCCCCCACACACAAATGCCTCATTCCTCCTTGGGAGATGAGAGAATGGGGCAGAGGGAAGAGGCAGTAAGGAAGCCAAGAGTGACCCAGCATTGGGGTTGGAGCCCCAGGGCTGGAGAAGAAGGTAAGGTAAGTGGGGAGTCCTTTAGGTCTGCCAAGAAATGACTAATATGTTGAGTGACAAAAATGGTACAAGGGTGTAAGTGTCTGGTGGTAGAGTTTTCATAGGATATTTTATAGAACTGGGACTTCAACGATCTTCTAATTCAACTTTTTCATTTCCCAAACAATAAGGTCCAAAGAAGGTAAATGATTTGCTCAAATCATAACAGATATTAGCATGTTATGGAGGCAGGATTTGAAACCAATGACTTCAAATCCAGGGCTCTTCCTACTACACCACCCTGACTCCTGGGGGCTTTACCTTGAGTCTCTCCATTCGATTGCTTTCAGGGCCATTCCATTGTATGATGAGCTTGCCCAAGTCCAGAAGGAAAACATCCCCTCGGTTGAAACTCTTCCATGACATCTCTACCTATGAAGTTGGTGGGGAAGAAAATAATCTCAAATATAATCTCAAATTTATCTTCATCTGCATTTTTTCTGTCTTCTCATGGCCCTTTATTACCCTATGCAGAGTCCCCAGTTAAGGGGAAATCTCACTCATCATCTGGAATACAGATCTTTCATATCCTGTTTTATGGATTATCTCTCCTTGATATAAAATGGGGAAATTAAGCCCTAGGGAAGAGCAGGTATTGATTCTATATCATGACCCCTCAGCCCTTCCCCTAGTCATATTTAAGCCTTGTTGGGGGACACAGAAGGGAAAGACTCCTAGTCATCTCTGAGGAACTATGACTCTTTATGCCAATTCTTTCTTTTCTCAGAGTTAAGTCTCTCTGCCTAGCCCCTTGTGCTTCCTTAGTCCTTCTCATCTCAAGGACTTTCATGGACGCATCTCTAAGGAAACCTTCTATGAATAGTGATAAATCAGAGAAGTCTACATGATCTTATCAAGACGAGACCATGACCCAAACCTCATGGCTCTTCTACTTACCTCTCCAGCCACCACGTTCCTCTTGCCTTTGACATGTAGCAGACGTTGAATGTCATATGAGTTGGTTTCCACTTGCTTCATGCCAGAGGCTACCCCTCCTTTCTTTATCCTGAAGAAAAGTCAGAGCCAGATCAATGGAAACTGCATGCTGATTGGATTCCCTAACTATATGCAAACTCAAACTGATATAAGGGACCATCTTAACTACGAATATTGGTTGGGGGCAATATAGAGGATAATGGGATCAGAAATTCCCAACTGGAAGAGAACTTAGAGGTCATCTAGTCTCATTTTACAAATGAGTAAATCAAGGTGGGAAGGTTAAGAGTCCATGTTCACACAGCTAGCCAAGACTATAATACAGGTCCTGACTCAGCCTGGTGGTCTTCTTATTGCAACACAACACACAATTGTGACAATGATTCACCATAATAATGGGGTAGGGACAGGAAAGAGAACAGACAGAATGGGAATAGTGAGGTCAATGAAAAAAGAATAAAAATTTCTTCTCCCTTATCTCTTCCAGTATGTCTCAATTCTCCAGACTATCCAAACCAGAGTAATCCCGGATCATAATTGCAAGCTCTTTGAAGGCAAAGGCCAAGTCTTGTCTAAATTTTACATTTTATAAACATATAGTGTCTGCTTAAAGAATGAATTATTACCACCAGCACCTCAAATTCCCCCAAACACACAGTCTTCACTTCCACTAAGGAGGAGAAGAGTAGGAAGAAGGGATGAAGAAGATAAGGGCTGGACAAAAAATCCATAGGATCCAGTGAGATGGGAATGTGAAAGTGGTCATTGAATAGGGACCTGAGGTATCAGGACTTGCAGGAGAGGGAGAGGGGAAGTAAGAATCACTGGGCTTTGGAAGTGACCAGAAGATCTAACAGGAAGTTTAGGGTCTTTAGCATCAGAAGAGGCAAAGGTGAAGACAGCCTCCTAGGATATATACGGTCTTTCTCTGGACTTAGAGGAGTAGTGCTTGGGGAAATAGAGAGGAAAATTCATACACAAGTCCTTGCTTGAAGTAGGCCCTGAAGGTGTCACTTTCATGGCCCTGGACCTCTCTATGCTGGACGGCCCGGCCCTTAAGGAAGTCATCCATCTGGGTGGTATAGATGGCAGCGGCCCCCTGCTCATCTTGGGATGAGGCCTGGCCCAACCAGTAATGAATGTCATAAGAGAGAGTGTTCCCTGTCTTATGGATCTGCAAAGAAGAAAATCATAGAAGGTCAAGGAGAAAAGGGACTTTAGAGTTCACTGTGTCATACCACCCAAATGGAGACAGAAAATGACATATCCAAGGTCACATAGTGTCTCCAGTCTAATGCTCATCTCAGTATCCCATGTATGAGGCTCTCAGTAGCCTACTCAACAATGATTGACACCTTTAATCTTCCATCCTCACCTTCCATCCTGATTAGTGTGTTCTCTTCCCTTAAAAATTCATGGGTTTCCATTTTTCTCATCTCATCTCCCATAACTGTTGGAGTCAGCAATCTAGATATGGTTATGGATTTGGGTGCATCATACAACTAGAGGTGTAAGGTATCTTAGAGACCAGTCAGACCAACCCCTATTTAGTGTCAGAGTTAAGTGCCCAATCCAGGTGTCCTACTGTCTTCTTGTGTTGTTCTTGAGTTGCTCCTTTATAAATCTTAGTATTTAAGTAGAGTGTAAGCTCTTTGAGGGCAGTAATCATGTCTTTAGTTTCTTCCTATATTCCCTATAATAACTACATAGTTATTGGACTTAGTTAATGTTTAGTAAATATTTATTGACTTAGTTAAGGTCTAGTAAATATTTATTGACTTAGAGTTAATGTCTAGTAAATATTTATTGATTTCCTCTCTCTCCTCCTAGAGGTCCTGGAACTCCAGGTTCAAGCCAATTGTTTCAGTAGGATCTTGACTAAATGCTCCCAGAAAGGGACCTGGACTATTCAGGTGGATCCCTTCCTTTTCCCCATTCTTTAGATCTGACCTTTTTCCCTGTGTACTCACAGCCAGGACAACATAGCAGTCTCCATCAAAGAAGCTTCCAAAGGAGTTCTTGGGAACGGGCACCATCTGCATGGCCTGATGGAAGAAAGGAAGAGATGGTTCCTTACCCTCCTTTAAGCCAAGCTCAGAGTTAACTGGCTTGTTTGTGAGGATGGTGAAAGCAATGCCAGGTGCCCTAGACTCCTTAGTCCTGAATTCTATGCTTTTTGGACTTGAGAAGAGGAAGGGAAGGAACAGAAGAAAGAAGAGAAAAATGAAAAGAAGAAGAAAGAAGGAAAGACCAAAGAGGAAGCATAAACAGAGAAGAAAAAGGAATGAAATAATGAAGAAGAGGAGAAATCTGAAAAGGGAAGGAAGAACCATTTATATAATAAACCAGGAATGAGTGGAATGGAGAAGCTTGGAGGAATCGATTGTTGGTACAATGGGTCAGTGGAGAACTAAAAGTTGCTCCTTCCCACCCCTGACCAGTATTGTTGAAGGGAAGGGACCCCTTACCCCACTCCTTCCCAGACTGATCACTTACCTCTATTCTCCATATCTGTATCCCAGGAGTGGTGATATTTAGAGAACTTTTGACTTGGGAATTGAGTTTGGTCATTATGGCTAAACCTGGAGAAAGACCAAAGAGAAAAAAAAATAGAGAGATGGTGTTAGTAGCCAAAGTGTGTTCAGTAGGGCAGCCTCATTCAGGGTCCTTGAGGTCTCATTTAACTTAATAATTCAAGGATGTTACCTTTTGACTGAGAGGCTATTGACTGTCAGGGCAGAAGAAGACATATATTTTCAGATCTAGCTGATCTGAGGTCATCTGTTTTGTTTAATTATGCTTATTTGTCCCAAGATAGAATCTTTACAGGATGGGAGATATAATAGAGGAGTCAGTGACAGTGACAAAATGAAGAAAGGAAGGAAGGAAGGAAGGAAGGAAGGAAGGAAGGAAGGAAGGAAGGAAGGAAGGAAGGAAGGAAATTGTCAACGAAACATGTAGAAAGTTCACAAAAGAGAGCAGAATGAATTTCAGGAGCTGCAAAGTTTTGGAACCACTTTGTTCAATTTGTACTTAGAAAAACAAACTCTACACAATAGAGATTTCTAGTTTCATATGATATCCTTTTTTTCCTGTTATTTGGATATAGGAATGACTTTGCTCATTCATGTTTGTTAATAACGATAAAAAATTAAAGAAAAAAATTGCGAGTCTCTGGCTTTGTACTTGAAGAGGCAAAGAGGGGAGAGGAGGTATCCTGGCACAGGAGAAAGGACTGATTCTGCCACTGTGTAATTTTGAAGAAATTAATTAACTCTTTGCACCTTGGTTTACTCATAAGAGCTTAGAAATTAGAGGTGGAGGGGAATGTAGAGGTAATAGGTCCATCCCTTTCCTTTTTTTAAAAAAAAATATTTTTTATTCTGAGTTTCAGATTTTCTCCCTTTTCCTCCCCACCACCACGCTGAGAATACAAGTGATAGGCTACCCATCATACAGGTGAAGTCATGGAAAACCATTCCTGTCCTTTAAAAGTAAAGGAAAACGAGATCCAGAGGAGATGAAATGACTTGCTCAGAGTCACACAGGAACTAAAGCAAACTGAATTTGAACTTGAAACTGCAAAGCCAGTGCTCTGTTCACAATTGTATACCTCAGCTCAGCTCCTGGTCTTTCTTTTCGTGGTGCCAATTTTAAAGTCTGACCCAGTGATCATGGATGCCAGGTCATTCCTATAGTCTACAGTCTAATGCTATCCACCACTATATATTCATTCGATTCCCTTTGACAGCCTTCTCAATTTTCTCTGGTGGACCCCAACTGCCAGTGCAAGAAACCCTGATCTAATTTCATAAAGACTCTTCTGTCTTTATAAAAATAAGTGTAATGCAGAGAGGAAAAAAGTCATATACATATATGTATATATATATATATATTCACAAAAAATATTTAGAGCAGTTCTTTTTGTAGTGGTAAAGTATTGGAAATAAAGGAATGCTCATAAGTTGAGAAATGACTGAACAAATTATGGTATATGAATATAATGATGTATTATTTGTGCTATAAGAAATGATGAAAGAGATGGGGAACCTGGAGAAATGTGGGTGAAGGGGAGGCTAGGTAGCGCAGTGGATAGAGCACCGGCCCTGGATTCAGGAGGACCTGAGTTCAAATCCAACCTTAGACACATAATAATTATCTAGCTGTGTGGCCTTGGGCAAGTCACTTAACCCATTGCCTTGCAAAAATTAAAAGAAGAAAAAAAGAGAAATATGTGTGTGGTGATTAAAAGCAAAGTGAGCAAAACTAGAACAATTTAAGCTACAGCAACACTCCAAAAATGAATAATTTTAAAAGATTAAAAAACTTTGATCATTTTGTTGACCAACCATGTCTTTAGAGAACTGAGGAAGAGAAGATGAGATAAGTTACCCATCTCCTGACAGAGAAGTGATAGTCTGGGGATGTAGACTAAGGCAGACATTTTTGGAAATTGTCAACATATAAATTTGTTTTGAGTGATTATACATATTTGTTATGGGAGTTTTATTTTTCTCTGTTTTCAATAGAGGAGTAAAAAAGGAAAAAAAATGCTTAAATAAAATTCAATTAAAATATAATGATTAATAAAAGTGAATAAATAATAAAATGTTAATCTAGATGATCTCTAACCTTTCCAGTATCAATGTTTTTTGAATCTAAGACTCTCTTTGAGATGTTACCCATTCCCAAAACTCCCCTCCCTAGACTGATTGACTAAGTCTTATATTCCCTTACAATCCAAGAAGCTTCAGCTTTCCAGAATTTTTTCTTGATGAGACAGAGAAAAAAGGAACCCAAAGGGTAAGAAATGATGCAGAATGAAGTAAGCACAACTAGAAAAATTATACATCCATTCATACAAATAAAAGAACAATGTTAACTGTAGCCAACTCAAATGATGAGTAATTGTAAGGATCAATATTGATCCAATACCTCACTAAAAGAGGTGAGGAAGTACCTCCTCCTTCTTCAAACATACATTTGATAGAGGTGGTCAAGATTGTTTATGAAAAATGATGCAGATATGTTGGCAGATATGGTCCTTTTATTTGTGATGCTTGATTTGGGTTTTTATTTGTTACAAGGAAGGCTCATTTTGGGGACACTGGTGTATATGTAAATGACTATAAGGTAAAAACAAAAGTCATCAATAAGCCATTTTTTAAAAAAAAGAGAGGGTACCTTTTTCTCTTCAAATTTATTGTCTTATCTGTTCTTGACCAAACTCTCTTCCCTAAGTCTTCTTATCACAAGTCAGGTCCTCATCACCCCCTTATTGATTATTACTGGAGCCTCCTAATAAGTCTCCCTATCTCCCCACTTCATCCCATCCTCCACTTAACTGCCAAATGGGTAATTGAAAACATAGGTCTGACCATACTACTCTCCTGTCCAATAAGTCCCAGTTCATCCCTATTATCTCCAGGATCAAATACAAATTCCTATTTGGCATGTAAAGTCTTTCAGAATATGGCTTGAATCTACCTTTTCAAGGCTATGATATTTTCTTTTCTTTCATGGACTCCCCAGTTCAGCCAAGTTGGCTTTCTCTCTTTTCTTCACATTCAGTATTCCATCCCTTATTTCTCTGCCTTTGTTTCCCAGGACTGGAATGCTCTCCCTTATCACCTATATCTCTCAAAATCCCTAATTCCCAACATGCTTCCTTCTTTATAAAACTTTCCCTATTCTGCCCCCCCAATTACTTTTTATTCATTATGTATATTCCTATTTTGTGAATGTTGTCTTTCTTCAAAGACTCAGTTTAATTACAACCTTTCATGTGAAGCCTTTCCTGATTCTCCCCCTCCCCTAACTTTTAGGGCCCCTCCCATGTCTTGTATTTATTTTTAAATTTAGTCTATATAGCTTTCTATATGTATTTGCCTCCCCAAGTAGAATGCAAGCTCCCTGAGGACAGAGGTTTCATTTTTGGTCTTACAGATCTCCAACACCTAGCACTGTGCCTTATTCATGTAGACATGATATAAATATGGTTGATGATCAATTGGTTTCACTGATTCTAGTTTTTGAACGATAATTCCAAGTAGGTTGAAGATGATATAAGAACTTGAGAAGAGTTGTCCTAGGTCAGTTATCCTGTTCCATATGAACCAAATCTCATTTATGACGGTGACTCAAGGATGAGATTTTGAGATTTGATTGTCCTTGGATGTCAGCCAAAGATTTTGATCATCTCATTCCAAAACATCCTCAGCTCTCTTTAGAAATGATCTCAATTTAGACTAAGATTTAAGGCCATAATCACCCAGAGATAACAAGGGGAAGCAAAGTTCCTTTGCTTCCATTCATATGCCATAAAACTAATGCAGACTCTGCCCTTGACTCAACCACATGATCATAATGGCTCCTGGGGTACAGGTGAGATTTGGAGTCAGAGGACATAGATTAGATTCTAAACCCCCCAATAAATCAGCTGTGTGACCTTGGGCAAGTCATTTCCCTTAAATAAAGTTTCTGTTTTCTCATTTTTAAAATAAAGGGGTTGGCCTAGAGTAGATTAAGGATGTGCTAGTAAATGTTTAACAGCCCAAAGTGGTGGTGGTGGGGGGCAGGGTGGAGAGAGAGAGAGAGAGAGAGAGAGAGAGAGAGAGAAAATATATACAAAATGTACAAACTGGATACACTTTTATATTTAATCAGCATTATTAACACTTTCTTAAGTTTAGATAATCAACAAAACAATAAATTAAGCCCTGGTTTGTAGGGCTTGTTGATTTCCAAGGTTTATATTCTCACACTGAAAATTTAGCTTGACAATGTTTATACATGTGAAACCATGCAAAACATAGTTCCATATCATGTGAAAAAAGATACAGGCCATAAATACACACACACACACACGTGAATAAAACTTCAATCTGCAATCTTGAGTCCTTTGGATTGTCTTGGCTGAGAATAGTTGTCATTCACAGTTGAGCATCATATGATGTTGCTGGTTCTGTGTACAATGTTCTCCTGACATTGAAAACTCAACAATCAAATCTTAGCAGTTCCACTTGAGTTTAACATATGCTTGGACTAAATGATCTCTAAGAACCTTTCCCTCTGGAAAGCCTGTGCAATTCTACATCACTCAAGAGCTAAGCTTTGTGTACCCCAAAGAGGTAAAGGATAGAAAAAAAGAGATCCTTCATATGCTAAAATATGGATAGCAGGACTTTTCATAGTACCAAAGAACTCACAATGAGGTAGCCATCCATTATTGGGGGAATAGCTCTAAACAAGAGGTGGCCAATGACTGTGACAGAATATTCTTGTGCTAAAAGAAATGATGACTATGAAGAAGACGGAGAAGCACAGGAAGTATGAACCGATGCTGATCAATCATTCCATCGATTAAAGAATTGATCATCAAACGCTTATTAAATATAGACTATGAATGTTTTCAATGCCAGAGATTCAAAGAAAAGCTTAGAGTCCTGTTTTCAAGGAAATTACATTGTAATGAAGAAGCAACATATATACACATATGTGATTATACATACATGAACATAAGCATGTGTATATCAATATGTATATATATGAATATAATGCATATATGTATTGACTCATTTATATAGATGCATATATTACATATATGTATATACCTATATATATTATATATACAATATGAGATCCATGCAGCACAAATGGAAGATAATCTGAGAGGGGATGGCTTTACCAATAGAAGACTGAGAAAGTGCTCCTGTAGAAGATGTTTGAGCAGAGTTTTGAGGGAAGTCAGGGATTAAGTAAAACTGAGAAAACAATATACACAGAGTGACCAGAGCATTATAGAATTATAGAATTAGCCACAAAGCAAAACTGAAGACTATGTAATCATAGAGGTCAAGGTGGACCCAGAAGAAGAAAGGAGAAAATGACCTTCCATTCTTTCTACTTATAAGTGGGTGCCTATGGGAGTAGAACGTTGCATTTATTGTCATATTCTATTGATTGTTTGCGTCATTTTACTGAACTACCTCATGTTCTTCATCCTTTCATACAGGAATAAATAACACAACAACTCTATCATAGGAGTCTTGTGAGAGTTAGATAAGATTATGCATGTGAAAGTCCTCTGTAAATGATATGGGAGGTACAATATTCAAAGGACTGAAGGAAAGACCAAGGGGAAGAGGAGGAGCTCATGTGATCTTAGGCTGTTTGAGAGAGGCAGTGTCCACAGGGAGGGAGGGAGACAGCAGTTTCAGTGGACTCAGCCTGTTCAGATCACATCTGCAATATTGTGTCGGGTTTCAGGCTCCATAGTATAGGAAGGGCGTTGATAAGCCAGAGAGTGACCAGAGTTCAGAGAGTTAGCTTCCTCTCACTTCATTTCATAATTCATCAGATTAAAAAGTACCTGAGATCACATCATAGAAGGATCAGTTGAAGCAACTGAAACAATTTAGACTGGAGAAGGTATAGCAGAGACTACATGGGAACCATTTCAAGAATTAAAAATCGTCCCCCAAGAGTGAATTAAGAGCAATGGATGGCAGTCAGATTTTGGTGCAAGGCCAGATATCCCTCAATTAATCCATCGATTGATGAACTGACAAATGACTGGAGCCATCCAGTCAGTGGGATGACCTGCCTCAGTAAGTCTTGGGTTGTCCTTCATAAGAGTTTTCAGACAGCATCACATATCTTCTGACTCAAAAGTTTTAGCTTTTTCATACCTGTTCTTTCAAAGCCTCTAGACCCCTTAGAGTTTTGCCTCTCTCTCTGGGCTATGTCCAATACATCATACCAGAGACAGAGAATACAGAACTACTCCAAGCATTTTGGGTTCACAAAAATATAGAGGAAGAAAATGTTCCTTGTTTTGCCTCCCTCTAGTAGTGGCAGCAGCAGCAGCAGCAGTAGTAGTAATAGTAGTAATATTAATAATAATAATAAGCATTAATGTGAACTTTTAAGGGTTTTTTGCTTTACAAATATTATCTCATTTTATCTTCACAACAATCTCTACTTTTAAAGATAAAGGAATTGAGAAAGACAGAAACTAATTTACCCAGTCACAACTAATAATTCTCATTTGTACAAAATCACCGCTAATCTGAGGTTGTATTCAAACTCAGATCCTCCTAACTTCAGCTCCTGTGCTTCATTTACTATATACCATCCGGTCCTAGTCATAGTTAAAAAAAATACATAAACAAATAAATAAAAATTAAGAAGGTGTTGCTTTCTAGTTCCTGAGAGAACAAGGGGGGGGGGATAGTTGGAACTAGAACAATTTTATAGAGGCTGGAGGATGAATCAGAAGTTCAATACTAGGAAGAATTTGTGAGTGAATCAGAGGTTCCAAGAAAGAATGATGGTGAAGGGTAGTGGCATCTGCATTCTGGGAGATTTCAGGAACTCCCATCTTAAGAAGGGGACAGTGTGTAGTTGGAAAAATAAATAAATAAAATATTTAAATTTCAAAGAAAGTAAGAAAGAACGAAGGGGACAATCTCCCTGGAAAAAGGATGTAGAAAAGAGATGATGCTTTGGGAGATGAGTACTCTGAGTCTGGCCAGTTTCCCCATCACAGCTCCTCCAGCCCCAAGCCTGATTTTTTTCTTTGAACTCCCCACAGATTCATAGAGCGTTAAAACTGTGAGGGTCCTTAGGAATCATCTTTTTGTAAGATCTCAGATTTAGAGCTCAAAGACCAGATAGTCTAACATTCTAATCTTATTAAGGAGAAAACTCAGACTTGTATGGGTAAAATGACTTACCCAAGGTCACAGAAGTAGTAGGTGACAGGAGCTATTCTTGCCAATAGATCAAGTTGTTCACCAGCTTGATTTATGGATGAAGCAACTGTGGTTTGGAGTCGAGGGGGTGTGTGTGGGGGGTGAGGAGTCACTTCCCCAAGGTCACACCACTAATTACCGGTACAGGTAGGACATGTACTCAGGTGTCCTAACTCTAGCTACAGTGCCTTTCTCTCCTTGTTATGCCATCATTAGGAATGTTGGCATTCTCAACAAGGCCACCCTAGAGAGCTCTGTGAGTATCACCCCCCCCCCCCCCCCCCCCCCCCCGCCCCAGCGAAAGAATTTTATCTAATTGGAGAGATATGAGAGTAGCAAGGAGGAGAGAAGAAAACATTCCTTGTTTGGTTCCTTGGAACTCACACCTGATTTCCTTCAGTCACCAAATTTATCAGGATATTTTGAATGTATTAGCTTTGTTGGAGTAGCTGCCCCACCCTCCAAATACTACAAATGACCTGTCTCTCAGCTGTTCTGGCTGCATATCCAGGCCAAGGACTTTGCTCCCCCGTAGTCAGACTCCTTACCTTAGCTTCTCTGCACAGCTGGGAAGTTTTAGAGTTTGTACCCCAAACTCTATCCAATCCTTCCCTCTGGGGCACTGATGCTCTGGAACAGAGTAGGCTAGGATCCAGGTCTCCTGGGTTCTGAACACCCTGAGGCTGTCAATGAGAAGGGAACATATACTTTTTGAAAACATGAATAATTGTGGATCAATGTTTATTTGTGGGGAGGAGGAGAGAACTGTTCAGAAGGTTGGATGTTCAGTTTTCCACACAGAATCATGGATTTAGAGGTGAGATATACCTGAGTGGCTCAGAAAGTGAGAGCTGGAAGGGACCTTGGAGTTTTATCCCTTCGTATTACAGATGAAGAAACTGAGGCCCCAAGAGATTATCAAACTCACCTAAGGTCACACAGTTGGGACTCAACTCAAATCTTTCACTGCACTGTTACCTCCAACACATAGGACCCAGACTGGGGAAGAGGGAAAGATAGTGCTCCCCCCAAAACAGAAATACTTCTTTCTTTAAATCAGGAAGGATCATAGTCATCCAAACACAGTGGGAGGAAACTAGACCCCTAAGTTGTATAGTTACTAAACATAAGATCTTTGCACATTGGGAATATCTTTTAACAGAATAGAGAAGATTCTCATAAGAAAAGACACTTCCATGCTGATCTCCCAGCTCAAAGACTCACCCCTTCTCCCAATACAGGTGAGAGAGAGAGAGAGAGAGAGAGAGAGAGAGAGAGAGAGAGAGAGAGAGAGAGAGAGAGAGAGAGAGAGAGAGAGAGCCTTAACCTGGGGAAAGGAGAAAGAAGACAAAGATGGGAAGTGTGGCAATGGGGGCAATCGAGGGACTCAGAAAGGAGAGGCAACATGAGGGGCAGTGACAAGGATCTATTCTGCAGGTAGCAGGCAGGGACAATTCTTAGGGAGGTCCCCAAGCCTTGGCTCTAATTTTCTGCTCACCATATCCCTGATACCTTCTGTTTAAAACATCTGGACTCCCAGGAAAAAAAAAATCCAGTAAGATCTGGGATAGGGGAAGGGTCAGGGGGAAAAGGGAAGAGAAGAAGAAGAATTTGAAATTGGGGACCAATAGGCTATAAAGATGGAGAAGAGGAAAAAGAAACAATGATAGAGAGATGGAAGAAGAGTTAGAACTGGAGATTGTGGTGGGGGGTTACAGTATCAGAACTAGAGCAGCAAAAATCCGAGTTTTCTTCTGTCTGTTTAGAGAATTCGATTTTTTTATTCCCCATCTCTAAAACTCTGGAGACACCAAGTCTCTCTGTGAGAAAAGGGGAGCATTTCCCCCCGCCTCCCTGCTTTTCAACAAACATTCCCACCAGACCTCCTTACCTGTCCTGGGGAAGAAGCTGTCACCTGGGAGAGCTCAGGGAGCTATGTTGGACTGGCTATGAGGAAAAGGACCTTTGTCCCTACTCCACCCCCTCCTTCTCTTAGCAATTGTCAACTCCATATAAGGAAAGTGAGGGCCCTAGAGAGGGAGAGGATGGGGTGATGGGGGGTGTTGTGTGAGGAGGCAGGTGCCTACCAGGTCCCCCGAGAGTCAAGAGGTTAGTTATAGTTTGATAGCTACAACCAGATGTGTCCTTTGATTGGTATATTCCAGAGGTGCTGGGGGTATCTCCCAATCCCAGAGAAGTCTAAGAACAATGGACAGAGTGGAGGGGTGGAGTTGAAGGGATATGGGACCTGGGGGTCCCCTGCAGGGAAGAGGGACAACTTTCACTAATTAGAAAATGAGAAGATTTGGAGTTAGAATTGTTTGAATTGTGAGTCTACACAAATTGTGTTACCCTGGTCTCTGAAAACCTTTAAAAGGATGCACTAATATTTTTATTATCTACCTTACAGGGGAATTGTGAAGAAAGTATTCTGCAAATTTTAAACCACTACATCAACATGAGTTATTAGAGCCAGACCCAAGTTGGGTCCCCACTGCTCTAACCATAAAGACTAAGGTTCAGTATTAAAATCTAGATGGAATGGCTAATGCTGCAAGGCAGGACCCCTGGGTTCTGTGCTTCTAGAATTTGAGGGTGCAGGTGAGACCGATCACAGTGGGAGTATAGAGAGATAGAAGGTTACAGAACAATCCCCCCAAAAAGGAGGACCCCTAGGGTGTTTGATAGATTTTACTGTGTGTCCCCCAAATCAATTGCTGCATCAGTCTGGACCTTCAGCTGGCCACCTGTTCTCTAGGAGTCACCTAAGAGGCTCCTTTACTATTCCAGAGCCATGAAGTTCCTCTCTGACCCACCCTTTGCTCCTACCACAGGGCGTTGGTTCTGGATTATCTATGAATAGTCATAAACCAGAGGCCTTGTCCTCTGGTCAGTTCCGCCCCATCCACTCCACAACATCAGCCTGAGCCTTAGCCCCTGATCCCTGGCCCCTCTTCCTGCCCTCCCTGAGTCACCCCTGAATCTCTCTCCCATCCAGGAGAGATTAGAAAAGAACTGGATCGATGGCTCTCTTCCCTCTCACTCTCTCTGGAGTTCTTTCTGTGTCTTCCAGTATCTGGAGTCTGTAAGAGACTAATGGGAAGTCTGAAGGGAAGTCTTCAAGCACATAAAAAGAGATAGATTAATGACCATCTGGGCCCCAGAAAATTATCAGGAGATAATTTCAGAGGGTCAGAAAGGTAGAATGAGCTGTCTCGGGTAGTAATGGGTTCCCATTTATAGGTCTTGAAACATTGCATCTGGGGCTCTAGATGGCTGCTGGGATCCTTTCCATGAGTCTGGGGGTCTCTGTAGCCCATGTCCCATAATCCCCAGTTCCCCGTGGAAGGGAGTTCCAACTACCCTTACCTGATAGTAGTGTCAAGGGTCCGAGTCTCATGACCCAGACAGGATCAAACTGGGCTCCAATCCCAAATCTGGGATTCTTAACCTGCCTTTAAGGTGGGATATGGAAGGGTGGGGAGAAGGATGCTGAAAGTCCATAATGGGGAGGGAATGTGTATACAGGCAAAAAGATCTGACTTTCTGTGTTCTTAGAGGTAATGGTTTGGACTCCAGGTGTAGAACAGGGAAATACTAAGAGGGTATCGTTTGCATAGAAAAGGGGAACTACAGTAGGATGACTACCCTGGGTCCTATTCAGAGAAGGGTTTCTGGGGCATGCTGGTTGTGCCCAAACTGGATGGAGCTGCACAGGTTCTGGGGGTCTTCAGGGGTCAAAGTTGGCTTACCCAACTTTACTCTAGGACCCCCAATTGCTGTAGCTGCTGTCTGTGATGCTCCTGCTTCACTTCTCCCTTATTTCTCCTCCTCAATTTTGACTTGATTTTCCTTTCTACCATGAGGTGAGGATAGGTAGGACATTTTAGGCTTAAAGTCTAAGTAGAATGGTTAGTACTACAAAGTAGCAAGCTTAGATTCTAGAATCTCAAGTTCTGGGGATGTGGGTGAGTCAGAAGCATATCTTGAAGACATGGAGAGGCTTTTTCCTTGTTTTTCTGGGGTCCCCAAGATCCTCAGAGTCTCTCCAAATTTGATCAAATGGAATTTCTACTTAGTGGAGCTCAGCTCTGGTCCAGGTCAGGTAGAATGTCTCGGTTTCTTTTTGAAGAAGGGAAGCAGAGTTTAAAATTTTTTTTTCTTTAAACACATTATTCCAAAAAGGGTCCCATAGTTATACCAAATTGCCAAAGGAAATCATAGCACAAAAAAATTAGGGCTCCCATCTGGGAGGCATTAGAGTTGTATTTTAATATTTTATATTAACTTACTCTTTATTCTGAAATGAAGAAATGCCGAATAGATTTTAATTTGCATACATATCTACATAAACTTAAGTATACACAAATTTGTATATTTCTGTTCTCTCTGAAAAGAAACAAAAGGAGGAATGTAACTCAAACTTTCTGCCTTTCTCTTTTAAGTACATGAAAAGGTCTCTTTGTATCTTCCAAAGTTGTCCTGCTTAATGGCCTCCTCTTTTCTTGATTTATTCCTATTTATCCTGTATGTAGATTTTTGTATATTGCTGCTCCCCTTAGATTATGAGCTCCTGGAAAGCATACTGTATCTTTGTATCCCCAGAACCTCAAACAGAGCTTAAAAAAGGGTAGTTTTTAACAAATGTTTATTGATTGACTTCTGTTCTTTCCCCTTCTGTATAAAAAAATTTTTTTAAGTGAGACAAGAATGTTCTAAGAGAAATTAGAGTAAGGAGTTCCCAACCCTTTCTAGTCATGTCCTTTGGAGTTTTGTTTTTTTTTTAAGATTTTTCAAGGCAATGGGGTTAAGTGGCTTGCCCAAGGCCACACAGCTAGGTAATTATTAGGTGTCTGAGGTTGGATTTGAACCCAGGTACCCCTGACTCCAAGGCCAGTGCTCTATCCACTGCGCCACCTAGCTGCCCCCCTTTGGAGTTTTAATAAATGTTCTCATTCCCTCATTTCAATATGAAAGGAAATAAATTCTTGGGCTCATCACACATATACAAAAAGAAATAAAATAGATCATTTAATTTTTCTCTTCTAAGGATAATTTTGTTGATTGGAAATCTGGAATTTCTGGAATATATCAATAGGATATTGTCATTATTTTCCAAATATGCTTATACTTCTTGGCAATTTTCTTTTGTCCCTTGAGGGTATACATAATCAGGCAGGGAACCCTTAGAGGTCATCTGCTCCAACCTTCCAAGCAGCACTAGTTTCCTTAGGGGGATCTATGACAGAGTGGAAAGAGTAAAGGAGAGGGGGCGGCTAGGGGGTGGCTCGGTGGCGCAGTGGATAGAGTACCTGAGTTCAAATCCGGCCTCAAACACTTATTAATTACCTAGCTGTGTGGCCTTGGGCAAGCCACTTAACCCCCATTACCTTGCAAAAACTTTTAAAAAAAAAAGAAAGAGTAAAGGATTGGGAATCAGAAAGCCTTGATTTGAATCCTTGCTTCACCAATGAATCAATCAGTTAATCAACAAGTGCTATTAAACTCTAGGTGCTGGTATACATAGGTTAAAGATATAAAGACTAAAAAAAAAGGCTATCCTGTCCTCAAGGAGCTTGCCTTCTATGAAACAGAATGTGCATAAAGAGGCAGATACAAAATATATTCAATATAACAATTAAAAATCATAAATGAATAATATAAATACAAGCTAGGTGTAGTAAGACACACCTGTAATCCTTGAACTCTTGTTGGAGTTTTCCTGCCTTCCACTCCCATGGTCTGACTGCACACTCTCACATTCCTCCCTCCACAGATGGGACTGATGCCATGATATGGTGAGGTGGCTCAGGGTTTAGAGATCTGGGTTTGGAGTCTGGAAACTTTAAGTAAACATCTAGTCTCCCTCACTTACTAGCTGTGTGACCTTGGGCAAGTCACTTAGCCACTGTCTGACTCTGTTTCCTCATCTGTAAAAGTGGGATAATAATCCTATCTACCTCCCGGGATTGTTGTGAGTATAAAGTACGATAATATTCATCACGTCAGCCCTAAAGCACTATATTCATGCTAGCTATTTTTATTCTTAAGACTTTGACAGGGAGACTATTAACCTTGAAGCTGAACCTTCAATTATTACTGTATATATATATATATATATATATATATATATATATACATATATAAAAGTCAAGCTATGTGATCTTGTCAGTCTGTCAGCTAATAAACATTTATGAAGCACATACAATGAATGACTCAGGAACTAGGAAGGGAGTCTTCCTCATCAACAAAGAATGATTTTGCTGGCAAGCAACTAGAATCTGGATAGACTTCATCTACAACATTCAGAAAGAGTCTAACCTTTATCTTGTGCTGAGTCTTTGGGGTCAGTGCCAAGAAGAACAAGTATTATAGCACTTAGGAGATGAATAAGCACAAGACAAAGGTTGTCGGTTGTCCTCAAATACTCCAAGGATGATGAGAATGACCATCCAGAGTGCCCTACTGATGAATGTAGGGTTGGAGTATTTATTACTAGTCATTGGGACAGAAATAACTGTAGCAAGCATGATTTTTGATTTACCACTTCAACAAACCAGAAGTCAAATAAATGGATTGATGACTTTTTTAAAAAATCTCCCCAATAAAAAGTATAATCACAGTAACAGAAGCCGCAACCACAGTTAAGGACTGACTGCATTTCCCTCACTGGCTTCTCTGTTTTCCTGTCCAGGATCAAGACCTGAGCCTTGGACCCCAGCTCAGATTCCTTCTCGTTTTCTTTCCACAAATTGCAAATGCAGGAAAAAATTTCTTGGATATGAATACGCTGAGAATCCATTCGGGCCTGCTGGAAACTTTTCTTTGAATTTTCCAGATGCAAAGTGATTACCCAGGACTATTTGCCTGAATCTTACATATGCGATGGCTGGTCCACAGAGAGAAGGAAATTTTTTTCCAGAGGTGGAGTTGGGATTAGAGTCATAGATTCTTTATCATAACTAGCTCAAAATGTTAGTTTTCTTTTCATTCCCCCTAACATAAATGTGGAACTGGGAAAAAAGTTTTCTCTTTTGCTCACTTCTTTGAAACCAGTAGCCTGGAGAAAGGTAAAGAAGTAAGTGTAGAAAGAGAATTCCTTATTCATTTATTAAAGAGCAATTGATGGACTAGTATTTGGAGTAGCCCTCCACCTAGTGGGAAAACTATAAACTACACTCACAGGATGGTTAACAGTAAAGTGAAACTTAGGTTTTCTGAAGGCTTTAGAAGGAAGCTCACCCAGAGTACTGCCATTCCACCTGCAGCACCTCAAGTTACACCTGGGATAGCCACCAAGTGCACACACAGCTTGTACTTGTGCTTCATTATAAAAGACAAAGTCAAATTGACTACTTTGATTATATAAAGATTAAAATACTTTTGCACAAATAAAATAAGTCAAAATAAAAAAAATTATGGATTAGGAACAAATCTTTTTCCTAAAACACTTTTGATAAAAGTCAGGTATTCAAATGTATAAGGAATTACTATAATCATTTATTGTCATAAATCTGAAGTATTTCCCCAAAAGGGAAGTAGTCAAACCACAGTTCTCATAATAAATACAAACAATAAGCATCTGAAAAGTGCTAAAATAACTAATGGAAAAATACAACCTCACATACTCATCAAATTATCAAAGACGATAAAAGATGAACAAATTCAATTTTGGCAAGGATTTGATGATAGGAAAATATGAATACAGAACTAATTTACTGGTGTAGAACTGTGAAATAGTCCAATCAATTTAGAAAACAATGTAGAATGAGATGACACAGGTTGCAAAATTATCCATATGCCCTAAACTATTAGTATTACCGTTGGGTTTATACCCAAGTAAGTAAATAGCTAAGTGTACAAAAATATTCATAAAAGCTCAATTGTAATAGCAGGGGGGAAAAGAAACAAAATATGTGCCTACTGATTAGGAAATGACTGAACAAATTGTGGCATATGAATCTAATTTAAAATTCCTGCATCATCATGAGCAACAAAAAGGAAGATTTCAAGTATGCAGTGAACAAAGAATGGCATAAACAATTGTTATTTTTATTTATTTTTATTTAGACAAAGTCACAGACATTTTATTTAAAAAAAAGCATCTATTAAATATCTGTTGGAAAATTATGTATTTTTAGACAAAAGTAGAGAGAGGAAAAAAGACATTTTAAATGACAATGAAACATAAAAACTGCTAGGTAATATTGGTAGTAATTTGTTAATTATGCAAACATGTATGTGGATACAATTATTGGTACAATTATATATTGATACAATTAAATAAATGGAAAATTAGTACCAATATTCATATTTTCTCTTTAGAAATGGAAAACCATTAACACACAAGGCTGTATGTAATATGGAATCAATCACAATAGTGTCTTGCTGAACTGTTTTCAGGGATTGTACACTGTGGTAAGACTCTGGAGCCTTTTAAAATGTGCAGAAAACAAAATTAATCAACACTTTCTTTAAAAAAATGGGATTTTTGCCCTGGATATTTCTTGAAATAAAAAAATATATATATACTTCCTACTTATCATTTTGTGCAAGGAGGCAATACCAGGCCTGAAGTCAGGAAGATCTGAGTTCAAATCTAGTCCCCAAAATTTACTAACTGTGTGACCCTGGGTAAGTCATTTAATCTGTTTGCCTCAGTTTCCTCAACTGTAAAATGGGATGCTGGAGAAGGAAATGGCAAACCACTCCACTGTGTTTGCCAAGAAAACCCCAAATGGGTTCACAAAGAGTTAGACACAACTTAAAATGCCTGAAAAACTTCATGTATTGTCTTTGCTTGTTTAATGTAAGTTCCTTAGGGGTCTAGCTTACTTATATTTATATTCCCACAGGGATTTTGTAAGCACCTAATAAATGCTATCATAAATTTAGATATAGCATTTGATAGCTTGAATTTTTTCTTCTGAAAATTGACTATTCATATCCTCTGACCATTTATTAATTGGGGAATGATTTTTATAAATTTGATTAAGTTCCCTAGATCATTTAGAAATGAAACTTTTATACCCAATTGACAAAGGGTCAAAGGATATGCAAAGGCAATTTACAGATGAGGAAATCAAAGCAATCAATAATCATGTGAAAAACTGCTCTAAATCACTACTTATTAGAGAAATGCAAATTAAAGCATCTCTGAGGTACCACCTCACACCTCTCAGACTGGCCAACATGACCAGAAAGGACAATGATCAATGTTGGAAGGGATGTGGGAAATCTGGGACACTAATACATTGTTGGTGGAACTGTGAACTCACCCAATCTTTCTGTAGAGGAGTTTGGAATTGCGTCCAAAGGGCAACAAAAATGTGCATCCCCTTTGATCCAGCAATACCACTACTGGGTCTGTACCCTGAAGAGATGATGAAAAAGGGTAAAAACATCACTTGTACAAAAATATTCATAGCAGCTCTGTGGTGGCAAAGAATTGGAAATTAAGTGAACGTCCTTCAATTGGGGAATGGCCTAACAAACTGTGGTATAGGAATGTCATGGAACACTAATGTTCTATTAGAAACCAGGAAGGATGAGAATTCAGGGAAGCCTGGAGGGATTTGCATGAACTGATGCTGAACAAGATGAGTAGAACCAGAAAAACATTGTACACCCTAACAGCAACATGGGGGTGATGATCAACCTTAATGGACTTGCTCATTCCATCAGTGCAACAATCAGGCACAATTTGAGGGTATCTATGATGGAGAATACCATCTATCCAGAGAAAGAATTGTGGAGTTGTTTTTTTTGTTTTTAGGTTTTTTTTGGCAAGGCAAATGGGGTTAAGTGGCTTGCCCAAGGCCACACAGCTACGTAATTATTAAGTGTCTGAGACCGGATTTGAACCCAGGTACTCCTGACTCCAAGGCCGGTGCTTTATCCACTACGCCACCTAGCCGCCCCAATTGTGGAGTTTGAACAAAGACCAAAGAGTATTACTTTTAATTAAAAAAATAACCCGTTATTTTATTATGTAATTTTGCTATCTCTTATGGATATGATTTCTCTCTCATCACATTCAGCTTAGACCAATGTATACCATGGAAATAATGTAAAGACTAGTAGACCACCTTCTGTGGGGGAAGCAAGATGGGGGGGATTGTAAAATTCAAAATAAATAAAATCTTTCTTTAAAATTAAAAAAAAGGAAACAAAACTTTTATTAGGAAAACATACTGCAAAGATTCCTTCATCCATCAATTTCCTGCTTCTCTTCTAATTTTAGCTGCATTGATTTTGTTTGTACAAAATCTTTTTAATTTTATGAATTCAAAATTGTTCTGTTAGTTTGAATTGAATTTCTCTTTCTCTTCCTGTTGGATTTTGTGGATAATATTCAGAAAGGCTAATTATTTGTGTTGGTTTAATTTTGTATCTTTGAAATTTGTTGAAGTTTTTCCTTGTTTCAAATAGTTTTTTAGTTTTATTAATTTAATTTAGTTTAAAGTCTCAGTATTTTTAAGGGAGTCTCCAGTGTTTTGAGTGGGTGTGCTAGCTCTATTCTTGTCCTTATCAACTTCTGAAGTGACCTCTGTTTCCTCCTATAGCATCCTGAGGAGCCACAATAGGACTTTGGCCAAAGGCAGGGACTTCCCCAGCATGAGAACCTACAGGGTGGCTTCCTCTAAGGAAGGAGGCCTGGTCAGGGCCTGGAAGAGGAAAGAGAAGCAGGCAGAGCTGCAGCCAGGTGGAATCTATCATCACAGGCTCATAAGAGCAGAGGGTGAAGATTTCCTTTGGAGAGACAGCTAGAATGTCTCTCTGGGTTTCTTGGGCGGGGGTGGTGGTGGGGTGGTAGTGGAGAAGAACAGAGACCAGGAATAGTGGAACTAAGCCCTGATCAGACCTAGAGGAGAGAAGGGAATTCCACACTCCCTGAATGATCCATCTAGTCTCCCTCAAAGCTTACACCAATTCTTGTTTCAGAGCAGTCCAGGGACCAGAGATGGTGAGAGTGGGCACTGAAAAAACTCTACCCATTCAGGAGGGCCATACCTTATTAGAAAAATCTGCCTTCTGGATCCCACAGTTTTTTCCCCCCTCAAAGTCTTCAACTTACCGAACTGTCCTGTGACAGGGGTTGCTAAGAGAAACTGGCTTAGAGTGTGATGAGTTGACCTGTTAGATGAGACTAGGGCTCTTTAGGACTTCATCCCTTGCTTGGCTGTCCCAGGGATATGGAAACATGTCCCCGGACCAAGTGCTCTGACAACTCTCAGACTAGTCATCCTGAAGGGTGAGGGTGGGAATGGAGAGTAAAAAGATAAAGTTTTTTTTGTTATGTTATTTGGTACTGGTGAGACCTTTATGACTTCCTGAAGAAGGGATTTATAATCTAGTCCACAAGCCATTGGCCCTAGCCTGAAACATATTTTCCAACATCCTTTTTGCAATGCCCACCTTTCACAGCTAATGTCAATGAATATCCCATTATATGTCAACATAGTTGAGATCTTTATCAAACTCCTTACCTCTCCATCTTCTTTAACACCTACTGGTGCATAAGCTACAGTGATCTTCCTCTCTTCCACCTGCCATAGAAGCCTCTCTTGTAACTGAGGTCTGTTAAAGCAAACGTAATTACTTGTAATTTTTCTTGTAAGAGGTGACCAAGTGTTTCATGAAATAATATTGTTTGTTGCTCTTGGACCTGAAATGAAAACAGCTCTGCCAAATGCCTTTGTTTCCTTCTGCAAGGATAGATAATCCATCAGCCAGCCTTCCATTTGGCTGCAACTTCCATTTGTAGTCTGATTTATTTAATTAAAACAGCAATATTTCTGTAGTCCAACTATTTCTTTAGGATTGTTGGCCACTGGACAAATATACCACATTTAGAGTACAATAGTATTGGTTAACATTTATTGGCACCTAAAGACTGATTCTTAGGGAAGAAAATGGAATAATCATTGATCAAGCTTCTACTATGGACCTGGCTCCTTTACAAGTATCTTATTTGATCCTCATAACAACACTATGAGGGAAGTCTTATTTTTATCCCCCTTTCACAGCTGAGAAAACTGGTGCAGACAGAGATTAAATCATTCACCCAGGGTCACATAACTAATAAGGGCATTAGGTTAGATTTGAACACAGATCTTCCTGACTCCAAGCTCGGGAATCCATCCACTGAGCCACTTAATTGCTCCGCTTTTTTTCCTGTGTATAGGAGGGCAGCTTAACAAATGCACCTTCTAGGGGCATTCCCCAACTAGCAAATAGGGTTTCTCAACAAGACTATCTCAGGTTCAAGGGATCTTGATCTGCTCAAAACCATAGCTCACAAGGCCTTCCTCCCCATACCTGATGTGCTTCTTTTTTCTAGTTAGCCAACCAATACAATTAATTCAAAACAAAGACATTTATTGACACAGTATGATAAGAAAGTGGCAATCATCTATTTCCTGTAAGTCTGAAGACACACTCTTACCCAAATACATATCCCATCTGTCAGAAGAATAGAGGAAACATAGTACCGCCTCAGTTAACTAGTGCCCATAGCCTAAAATCTATTTTTTAATTTCCTTTGCCTGTTCACTAAGGGCAGAGCCACCTTCAGAAACTTTACTCTTGAGATCAGAAAATTCTTGTTTAATTGCCTTGATGGAATCCTGTGTTCTTATACCTACTATAGAGGGTCACTGCCAAAGGAATAATTTTATTTTCTCAGCTGCAGGTTGCAGGCAAAGTTAAATCACACACATTAGTAAAATACAGGCTGTGGGACCCAACCTCCCCATTTCTGCACTGACTGTGATAAAGAAATCGATGAAATCCATAGCCCAGAAAAACTCATCTCTGTAATAATCCTTGTAATAACCCATGGGACCTTTCAGTCTCAGACAAAGAAGCTAGGGACAGGGGAACCACATGGCCCCACAAGAAAAATGACTTGAAGGATTGTAATATTGGAGTGGTCTGGTGGTAAAAGTGGAGAAGTGTTGGGAATTTGGGGACTCAACATTGTAGAGAGAGAGGAATATCTAAGGAATGCAAGAATCCTGGATTGAAGGGAAGCAACCTTGTGGAAGAACAAACATGGACTTTTTCTTCTATGGATTATTCAAATAGTACAGTTCTGATGGGAATGGGGAGTACCTTTCTTAAAACCTCAAGGCAAGCCCCAAGAAGGGGGCTATTATGGGTACAGAGGGCTATGAACTTCTTGAACATTTCCAGCAATAAGAAACTCCCTGTTTTATAAAGCTGCCTCATATATTGTTGGATGTAGAAACCTAGGGAAGGTAAGGAGGTTCACTGAAAGGTGTGAAGTCCCATCCAGCACCCCAAGTTTGTTTTTTTTTCTGGTAGAAAAACATCTAAACTATAGGTGGCACTACAAATAGACCATATAGATTGGGAGGGGGACAGGTGGAGTAGGGGAATATTATTGCAGGTGGGAAAGGAGAATTTTTTTTTTTTAGGTTTTTTGCAAGGCAAACGGGGTTAAGTGGCTTGCCCAAGACCTCACAGCTAGGTAATTATTAAGTGTCCAAGACCAGATTTGAACCCAGGTACTCCTGACTCCAGGGCCGGTGCTTTATCCACTGCACCACCTAGCCACCCACAGAAAGGAGAATTTTTTTTATTTGAGTACTGTTAGTCCCTTGGGTTGTTTTCTATCTTTTCTAAGTGGAATGAAATAAATGCTGCCCTGAATCTAACATATAGAGTATTCACTAAAGCTGAGGCTCCCAGGAGATGTGCATAATATGTCCCTCCTTTGTTCTCAAGAAGTCCAATGACATCGATGTGTAAATCTAAATGGGAAGAAACTGTACAAACTGGGGTGTAATTTATGGGAAGTTCCTAGTTCAAGCTAAAACCAGAGATGAGTTTTTCTGGGCTATGGATTTCGTCGGTTTCTTTATCACAGTCAGTGCAGAAATGGGGAGGTTGGGTCCCACAGCCTGTATTTCTGGTTTTTGGATGACCCATCATCATTCATTGCCTAAAGACAGAGTCCCTCCTCCCCTTTATCTCCTGACCTTTCAGGGCTCAGCTCAAGGGTCACCTTTTTCTGCAAGAAGACTTTCTTGGTCCAACCCAATGTCACTGCCTTGTCTCAGAGATGACCTCCCATTTATCCTGTATATCTCTTCTACGTCCGTAGTCTTTTTGTATGTCGTCTCCCTCATTAGATTATGAACTCCCTGAGAGTAGTAGTTGGTTTTCCCAGGCATTGTATCCCACTTGGCAAATCACTTAGCATCTCTGGGTCTTCCGCCTTGCCTAAAGTCACAGAAGTTGCAAGTGATCATTATCCACATTCTCTGCAACCCTGCAGTAGAAGCAGATAGCTCTAAATTCTATGACTCCCTTCTTCAATATGCCTCACTGTGGGGCAACTCCACCAACAAGCTTCTCCTTACCTTTGAGAAAACCTCCTCCTCATCTGCCAAGATGGGTGACTATAAGTTGGAGCCTCATGTGCTGATTTGTTTTTGCCAAATGCTTTTTATGCCCCTTCTTTCCAAGTCTTTATTGCAATGGATGGGTCACTGGGTGAGGTAGGGGTGGGGTGATCCATGGAGATGATACAAAAAAAACAGGATTAAAATCTTCCTTAATAAGGTCTTCCCTGTATTGACCCCATCTACAGGTACTAGTTCTGCTCAATGATAATACATGACTGTCCTCAGAAGCTAGAAAAAGATCATAGACCCTTTTCCTCCCCTCAGTGTCCTCCAAATTGTGAGAATTTTTACAGGCAGAGATGCTCAGCCCATTGCAGGTTCTGCAGTGAGTCTTGTGAGGACTCAACTCAAGGGTCACCTTCTATGGCAAGAGGACTTTCTTGGTCCAAGCCAATGCCAATGTCTTGTCAAGGAAGAGAGAAGAAACGGGACCCTGGAGACTAATCCGATTCCCAGAAGTCCCAACTACATACATCAGAATTACAAGAATCTTAGAACTGACAAGGGGCTCAGGAGTCAGCTAGCCCAGGTTAGGTAGAATCTCCTCTATCATAAGATGAAGGATCATTCAGACCTTGCTTGTGAACCTCAGTTTAGAACACATCCCTAGGCAACAAATTCAGGTTTCTTTTCCTTATATCCCAAAATGGTTTCTTTACTATTCCCCTCACAATATGTAAAGGTAAATGAACCAGGTTTAACCTTTTTCAATGGTCTTTAAAATACTTGAGGACAATTATCGTGTCTCCTCAGAATCTTCTCCATGTTAAACATCCCCAGTTCCACCATTTTTATAGCCCTCCTTAAGTGCCCCAGATCTTGTCTGACCCTGAAAGTAAGGGGGTTGGGGATGGTGATGAGAATAACAATAGCTTCCATTTGTATACATTGTAAGGGTGACAAAGTATACTTTATAAATTTTGTCCTTAGAAAGTTATGACTTTTTTTAATGCTAGCCAAGACACTTTAAGCTTTTCTTGGTGGCTATAGAACGCTTGACTCATATTAAGCTTGCAGTTCACTAGAAACCCTAGATTTTCTTTAACCTGCTTTTTAGCCTTGTCTTGGCCATCTGATACATATGAAATTGCTTGATCCCAAGTTTAAGACTTTGCCTTGACTGTTTTAAATTTCATCTTATTCATTTTAGTTCAAAGTTCTACCAAACACCAATAATTTCTTTCCAAATTATGGAGCAGAAAGAATGACTGAGGTTGAGGGTATCTTCAGAGGCCATCCTGCTCTCAAATTCATTTTTTTTGTGGGGGGGGCAAGGCAATGGGGTTAAGTGACTTGCCCAAGGTCACACAGCTATGTAATTCTTAAGTGTCTGAGACCAGCTAGCTATCCCCGTACTCACATCCTAAGAATACATAGTATTAATCACAAAATTCTAGACATTCAATAATCTTTTGCATATAGTCCCATGGACAGGACCTCACTCCTAGTCCATTCTCCTCCCCCCTCCCTCTCCCCCAAAAAGTACACACACAGAAGCTGATTGGGAGGGATCTGGTTTTCTCTTTATCACTCAAAGAGCTCCCATCATACCAGGGTCCCACAAAAGGCACTTATATGGAGCTACACCAACTCTGCCCAGTCTTCCCTGCCCAACATTCTAGCTCCTTTGTTGATTTAAGAGGAATAAGAAAACACTTTGATATGTATTGCCCCCCCACTCCCTCTTGGCACTGGAAGAGGATAATGGGCTGACCTTTCGATCTTAGAGCCAAGGGGAGCAGGGTAGGAGGGAGGGGGCATGGGCTCTGGATTTCCTGGGAGCTACCCACAGTGAGCAAGCATAGAAGAGTTAGGGAGAAGGGCTATATGACTTGGGTTGGCACTGGAAAAAAAAGTTTGGTCGTCACCAGAACTCTTATCCTAATAGCTCTGTGAGATAACTTTGGAACCAAAGTCTGTTGGGAGAAAAAGATCACCCCTGGGTACAAGAGGGATTCCCAGTGTCACCTTTAGCCACCAAAGCAAGGGGCATATGGAAAGTGGAGAGACAGAAGGCATTGATTTGCACTGAGTGGGGGATGAAGAGTTCCCTCCACCTCCCACTCCCATGGAGATGCTTGGAGAGACAGGAGATCCCAGAGGCCCTCAACTCCACCCCACCTGGAGGCTACAAACCGTTCCATCAAATTAACCACCAGGGAATAAGGGGAAACCTAAGGGCATACCAGACCTAGCTCCAGGACTGGTGGGGACTGGCATCCCCAAATCCCATTTGCTCCTTTCAGAAAATAGCAATTTTAAAAAATGTAAAAATCCTTTCCCATCCCACCCTCCTTTACCCCTCAGTTCTTGGGCCTAGAAGAGGGATAAGGAGTGACTTCCCACCCTTTCAACCTCCCTGCCCCTTTCCTCGAAAAATCTATATACACATATACATATTTATATGGCACAATGGGGGCTGGGAGCCCTGGTCCCCAGCCCCTTCTCCTCCCCTCTCCCAAACCCCCACTTGGGCACTGAAAGGGCCAGTCACATCCAAATGGCTGGGGCTGGGACATTAATGGTTAAGGCAGACGTGATGGAGGGGGGAGGGAGAGAGAGAGAGAGAGAGAGAGAGAGAGAGAGAGAGAGAGAGAGACTCTGTGTGTGTGTGTGTGTGTGTGTGTGTGTGTGTGTGTGTGTGTGTGTGTGTGTAGGGGTGGTGGTGCAAGGAAGGTAGGAACTAGGGGAGGATGGGCCTCCAGGCCTGAGAGTTGGACAGAGGGAGTGAAGCCTGAAGCCTGAGGTCATCTTCGGTCTTGCTACCCCTTTGTCTCTCTGATCACATTCTGGGGCTGGTGAGGGGGCATGGGCTGGCTGGTGGCAGTGGTAAGGGGTGATGCCACTGAGGGGATTCCCATATTTGCCCCTTAGTCCACCCCCTGCAGACCTCAGGGGTCAAGGCTATATTTCAGGGTCCTACTCAAGTCTAGGGCACTATGCCCTTCCTTGACATGCCTCAGTTTGCCATCTGTAATAGTCACCTTCCCCCTTTTTAGAGGCACTAATTGAAAAAAGGGTCCAGTTTGAGGGAAGGTTTGGGAGCTGCCCCAGAGGGAAATAGAGTCAAAGCTCCCTTCCCAACCTTCTCAATTAGACTGTTTTTTTAGGGAGAAACCTGCTTTGGGGGCATCACCTATATTTTTCCTTACTACCCCCCCAACCTCTGGGGAGAAAGGGCTTTGAAGAAGGCACTTTGCATCCAACCTTGGCTGCCAGGAAGGGCAGGCTAGGGTTGGGGTGAGAGAGAAGCAGTTCAGGGGGTTGAGGCACTGGGTCACAGAAAGTTGGAACACCGAGAAACCCCCTCTACTCCCCTTCCCCACATCCCTAAGAAGGGTCCCAAAATTTGGCAGCAGAGAAACTCAGCAACACTGGAAGGGGGAAAAGAGGAACAGAAGGATTGGGGGTCCCCACTCCAACCTTCACCCCCCTTTGATGTCCCATTTCTGGAGCATAAGAGTATCTAAGGCACTAGTGCTTGGTAGTAAAGGACCCAGCCAGATGTGCAGGGAGTCGGACAGCAGGAGTGAAGCCGGAAGCCTGAGGTCATCTTGGGTCTTGCTGCCCCTTCGTCTCTCGGATGATCCTCAGCCACTCCTCCCATTCTGGGACTGGTGAGGGGGGATGGGCTGGCTGGTGGCAGCGGTAAGGGGTGACAGTCCTCCCCCATGCCACTGAATTTAAAAATCGATTTGTTTCTTTTAAAAACAAAAAGGAAGAGGGTGACTGGAAGTTCAAGTGTGAAGAGGGGGGATCAGCTCCCATGATGCTGAGAAGGGGGCTTAGGGGTGGCGAGTGTCTGGCCAGACCTAGCTCTGTGAGACAAGCAGAGGTCTAAGAGCCGGGAGACCAGGAGGGTCACCAGCCCCTCCCCACCCCACTAGCTCTCAGTTCTCTGTTGTTTGAGCACCGAGTAGACGTCGTCGACACGACTGAGCCGTTCAAAGAAAGGAAGCAGGTCCTGTAGCTCTGTGTCTCCCATGTTGTCGAACCATGAAGCCACTGGTACCTAGGAAGAAGGATGGGGGCCATGGAGGAGGATGAAGGGTACTTCAGGCTTCCTGTTTCATCCTGCCAACAATCCCACATCACCCTGTCTTCAGATGGTGCCCGTCCAGAGTGGGGAGATCCACTGGCCTCTCTTCAGCAGCCCTCATCTCCAAATCCTGTGTCCCTGTTTCTGAACTCTACCTCTCCTCCCCTTCCCAGCGATCCCTCACACTCACAGCATTGTCTGGGTGGAAGACATAGGAGGCTGGAGAGTTGTCCAAGATAAGCACCCTCCGAAGGTCCCGGCCCAGACGGCTCAGGTCTTTGACATAGTTCCCCCGATGGAAGACACAGGACTCTCGAAAGAGACGGGCCCGAAAAGACCCCCACTTGTCCAGCAGGTCAGCAACAGGGTCTGCATACTAGGGTGATGGGGGTAAGAAATGGATGGTGTGACTCAAAGGGTGGTGGATTGGAGTAGGGAACACCTGAGGTTTGAATCCAGCCTCTGCTGCTAACTAATTGTAGGTAAATCACTTAAATCAGGGGCAGGGGCACCTCCGTTGTGGTCTGGTGTTCGCAAGGCACCTGCAGGCAGGGACTTGAAATTCAAAAATCTAAATGTTTTTTAGGGGTGAATTCATTAACATGTTTAACCTTAAGTAGCCCACGAATGATGTTATAAATATCCAAATGGCCTTTGTTTGAAAAAAGGTTCCCTACCCCAACTTAAATAATTATCTCTGCTTCACAGGACTATGGGAAAGATCAAAGGAGATGGAGCTGCTAGGTGGTGTAGCAGATAGACCACCACCCCCGGAGTCAGGAGGACCTGAGTTCAAATCCAGCCCCCGATACTTAATAATTGCAAAGCTGTGTGACCTTGGGCAAGTCTCTTAACCCCATTGCCTTAAATAAGTAACAAAAAAGATCAAAAGGAGATAAGATGTAAAGGGCTTTGTAAACGTAGGCTGCAAAACGCTAGTTACTGTTGCTATTTATCACTGTTATTATTTATATTGTTATTACACAACGAAGCTGTTGATACAATTATTATCGTTATTATAATGTCAGGATCTCCCTAGGAGACTGGCATCTTCACCTTGCTCTAACTAGCAGTGAGAATGATGGGGATCCTAGGAGAAAGGGGATTGGGGAGAAAAGTCCTAACTCTCAAGCCCACCCAACATATAGGAAAAGGAAGAGAAGGGAAGGACTGGAGGCCTGTCCAGGTTGCTGCCCTCCAGCAGTGAGGGAAGGGGGGGTCGGCTATGAAATCAGGGGCTCACCTTGGCCAGGCTGGCTGTGAAGAGGACACACTCAAACAGCTCCCCCATCCGCTGCAGGAACTCGTCCACGTGAGGCCGCTTCAGCACATAGACCTGGGGGTAGGGTCAGTGAGGAGACTGGCCTAGCTGAGAAGGGACGGCCTGCCGGGCCCCCTCCCATGGGAAACCTAGACACGGCAAGTGGCCCAGAGGCCAAGGGACAGAACTTTTCCATTCTCTGTCCCCTCCCTGCAGCCATGATCCTGACCCTTCCTGACTCAGAAGAAGAATGAGCCTTGGGACACTAGTTCTACGGGTGAGGCGGGGGGACAGGATGGGGTACCCTAGGCCCCCCTCACCCCAAGCGATGCTGAGTACCGGCCCCCGAACCAAGTAATGGAGAACAGGCCAAAAGGAAAAACAGCCTATCCTGGATTACTTGAAACGGGTCCCGGCTACGGAGTGGGGTGAGAGGTCGGAGGAAGGCAGAGAGAGCTGGGAAAAGAGGAATAAGCAGAAGGCCGCACACTTTCTCAATGGAGCCAAAATAAGAAACTAGCTAATTAACTGTTTGACCTCGGACCAAGTCACTTCCTTCCTCATTCTGGGGCTCAGTTTCAGAAGTGATAGAATGAAAGGGCTGAACCAGATCTTCCTGTGTATGGGGAAGTTTACTGGCCCTTAATGAGAATCAGGTTTTTAAACACATAAGACAAAATTCACAGGATTACAAGAGATATAAAATTATGCTGTTTAGTATTAGGATCCAAATTAAAAAAAAATTAAGGATTCCCGGTTAAGATCCCCCTACACACAGACATACACAGAGAGAAAGCAGACACACAGACACACACATACATACATACACAGAGATACCACACACACATACTCACATACACAGAGAGATACCAGACATACATTCACAGACACACATACACACACACAGACATACTCACATATACACAGAGACACCAGACATACATTCACAGACACACACATACACACACACAGATATCACAGACATACTCACATACACAGAGAGACACCAGACATACATTCACAGACACACACATACATACACACACACACAGACATCACTGACATACTCACATACACAGAGAGATACCAGACATACATTCACAGACACACACATACACACAGAGACATCACACACATACTCACAGAGAGACACCAGACATACATTCATGGACACACACATACACACACAGAGACATCACATACTCACACACACAGACACCAGACATACATTCACAGGCACACATACACACACACAGACATCACACACATACTCACATACACAGAGAGACACCAGACATACATTCACAGACACACACACACACACACACACACACACACACACACACACAATCACGCTCCAGGATCCCTACCAGCTCTAACATGAGTGGGGGAGGCAGAGAGAAGAGTGGGACAGGAGGAGACTCTGGAGGCCAGCAGTCTCAGAGACAACCTGAATGAGGTTGCCTCTTCCCGGCCCTTCTCCCCTTCCACCCATTCCCCCACTGGCCACTTGTTGCTCTTGGCCCTGTGGCCTCCCCCATGGACTCACCTGGTGAACCATTCCATCAATCTCCACAGGGATGATGAAGTCTGCATTGTTCACGGGCTGTGGGAGATGCAAAAAGGCTGTGGCCCAGTGATCGAGCTCAGGTCCCTAGTGGCCCTTGTGCCCATTCTCCCAGCGTGCCGGCCACCCCGGGGAGAGCAAGGAAAAGACCCACATTCCTCATAGGACAGAAAGCGGCTGGGCAGGTGACTTTTTCCACCTGCAGATCAGGCACCAAGCAAGAGGGTTCCTGGTTATATGAGGGGAGGAGGATATTGGAAACAGAGGCAGGCAAGACAACATCAAAAGCACAAAACAAGACTTCCTAAAAGCACCTCACCCCCCTTGACCCCTACAGGAAACTCTCTTTGACTAAAATATAGGACTTTAGAGGGAGGGGGAAGAGAAAAGAGGGATAGATGTGATCTGGAAAGACAGGGCTTCTTTTCTTTTCTTTTCCTCTTCAGTATAAAAATCACTGTAGTAAATAACTACAGGAAGGAAATGGAAGGAGGAGAGCCAGGTCCACTGAAAGGGGAACGAGGACTTTAAGAGGGGCGTAGGAGGGGACGTGCTGGGGTTGGAAAGGTCCCAAGGTCAGAAGCCAACCTTGAATGAACTGTGCACCAAGGTCTCATCCAGGTCGATGACCACACAGATTTTGCCCAAGTCCTGGGCTTTGGCCTCAGGGAGCAGATATTTAGCTGGTGCCTGTGGGGAGGAAAAGGGGGAGAGTTAGCAGGGCCACCAACAGGACAACCCATTATCCCCAAATGTTTCTTTTCTGAGACCTCCTTTTTTTTTTTGGTTGTTTGGGATCAATTGGAACGAAGTGACTTATCCAGGATCTCACTGCTAGTATCTGAGGCAGGATTTGTACTCCGGTCCACATGACTTCAAGGTCAATGTTCTACCACCACACCTACTTCCCAAGGAACCCTTCTTCAGCAGCCTCCCCAGGATAACATAGTTCAAAGTGTCCTACATGGGAATCACATGCCCAGGATTCTGGATTTGACTGATATTCACTCCCTAAGATCTGGAAGCAAATGATTTCGCCTGACCTCAGTTTCCTCATCTGTAAAATGGCATTAATAGCCCTCTCCATGCTCTATTCTTGGGTTACTGTAAAAGAAAGAATGTTAGGGCCAGCAGTGGATAGACCACAGACTCTGTAGTCAGGGGCCTGAGTTCAAATCCAGCCTCAGATATTTACTAGCTATGTGATCCTTAATCCAACAGCCTCCAAGAAAGAAAGTACGATGGGAACCTTAAAAGATTATTTAAATGTGAGTGGTTCATTAATAATGCCCTGATGTTGGTGGAGAGATAATAATTTCACCCCCACCTCCAACTCTGCCTCTTGAGGGAGAACCCGGAGATTTACTGACCTTGGGAACAGTCCCATTCTCCTCCACCAGCAAGGGAGCATTATTGTTAATGGGCACAGGTTCAGCATCATCGTGACACAGGCAGCAAAACAGAGAACTGAAGATTCCTCGGCTCCGGGGTTTCTTGGAAGGTGAAGAGGG